>NC_135975.1:15682624-16987624 GCF_053455715.1 Rhinoraja longicauda | reverse complement strand
AGCTGCTGCCTTACAGTGCCTGAGAGCCCAGTTCTGACTACGGGTGCTATCTGTATGGACTCTGGACATTCTCCATGTGACTGCGTGGGTTTTCTCTGGGTGCTCCAGTTTCCTCTCACATTCCATAAGACATGCAGGTTTGTAGGTTAATTGGGTTTTGTAAATTGTCCCTAGTGTGTAGGATAGAACTAGTGTGTTGGTGATCAATGGTCAGCACAGTTAGTGGGCCAAGGGGCCTGTTTCCCACCTGCATACCTAAATTTAACTAACCTTGATAATAACCTGTTGATAATATGAAAACGATTTTATTTCAAACAATCCATTCTCCTATCCAAGGTATAATATTTTGTGTCGATTTTCCAGTTAAATAAATCATACATAAACCAGTCTGAAGAAGGGTCCCGACCTGAAACGTCATGTGCCCATTCCCTCCACAGATGCTGAGCTGCTAAGTTACTCCAGCACTTTGTGTTTTTCCCAAGATTCTAGCATCTGCAGTTCCTTGTCTCTCCATATATTTTCCACAATTAAGCACTGTCTCGATCTCCCGCATTAAGGCTGTGATCATTATGTGTGTGTATAGATTATTCTTGGTAAGAATTTAATGCCCATAATGATTTAGAATAGGAAATGTAATAATCTGCGATGGGTTTGTATGGAATGTGGAATGTACATCCGTTTCTTTATTTGTTAACATTGAATGTTTATTATCCAAGGTCGCATAACTTACTGAGATACATTCCCCATACACTAACACAATCCCCGTACACTAACACAATCCTACACACGAGGGACAATTTACACTTAAACCAAGCCAATTTGCCTACAGACCTGTCAGTCTTTGGGGCGTGAGAGGAAACCGGAGCTCCCGGAGGAAACCCACGCAGGTCACGGGGAGAATGTATAAATTCCATGCAGACAAGCAACTGTAGTCAGGATTGAACACGGGTCTCTGGCGCTGTAAGACAGTAACTCTACTGCTGCGCAACCGTGCCGCCCTAATTTAATCCAGACAATATCCCCTCCCCAAATTATCTGCCTGTGTCCGGGGCTCTGGAACTGCGGTCCGGCCAGAGCCAACAGATCCATTCCCATAGCCGCGACTTTGCGGGCCAGTATCTCAGCTCCCCCCCCCTCCCCCCCTCCCCCCCCCCCCCCTCCTCCAAGGCTGTGACCTCTATTGGTCCGGTGTAACGGATAAACCAGAAAGGCTCTGGAACCAACGGTGTTGGAAAATCCGTGGTGGGCTGTATTTTTCCACATCGTGAAATCCATTGAAAACAATGATTTAGCAGTTCAAATGATGTCAGTTGTCCTGGGATGACATTTCTGTTTGCTGCTAAAACAGTGCTGGTTTCAGTGCCACAGTTATGATAGGGGAAAGCTGTCCGTGATGGAAAAGGATTGCAGGCTAGAAGGTGAATTGGTTCTGGATTCTACACATTTCCAAATACACAGGACAAGATGTTAGAAATCCAAAGTGCCAAATGTCAACTTGCTCCCGGTGGTGATGGGAGGCTTATGCACTCACCTATGCTCCTCCGATGTTGAGAAAGGCTGGGCAGACACGTCATTGGGGTTATCAAGTGGGCACCTACTTTCATCGACGTTTCGCTGATTGGACCCACGACGTCTCCAGTAGGCTCAGCAGTGCATTCTGGTGTCCCAGAACCACCCCCCTCTGCATCTGCCTAGCCGGCTTATTTGGGAGACCAGATGTGGTCTTTCCTCTTCAGCCAGAGCCACTGGCTACACAGAAGTGTGACAAGGTTAAAATCCAAGTAACCAACTCTGGTGAGTCAAAAACAAAGCTGCCTCATGAAGCAAACAACAACATCTGCAACACTGGAGATGATCCATCAACTAGTAAATGGACTAACCATTCCAAATTTTAAATAATTGCATGGATAGGGGGATTGCACAGAAGGTCATAAGGTCAAAGGGCGCGATGCATAGAGTCGCTCAAGCAATCTGGAGTACATGGCAGCTTCCGGCATACACTAGTAACACATGTAACACGTACGTTCTTACCTTGGAAAAAATGCCAAAATGATCAATTTTTGTGCTGTAAAAAATGGGGAAGAAGCTGGAGGATCCGGCGGAGGAAGAGGAACTGGGAGAAGGGCTGCCAAGCCCGCGGACACATGGGTCGTGACCTTGCCTGCCATGCAACCCCCCTAAAGGGTGGGGTCTAAACCTGTGGCTACTGCTGGATGTAAATCTGTAGCTCAATGTAAACCGAGGGTCGTGTAGTGCCACAGCTACTGGAACTACTGTCTCATGGAGCCGTGGACCCTGTTGCTTGTTTAATTGTTTGTTTATTTTTAGAACTAAATATATATCAGGGAAACAGGCCCTTCGGCCCACCACGTCCATGCCAACCAGCGATCACCCTGTACACTAACATTATCCTACACACTTGGAACAATTTACAGAAGCCAATTAAACTGCAAACCTGTACGTCATTGAAGTGTTGGAGGGGAAAAAAACACCCAAAGAAAACCCACGTGGTCACGGGGAGAATGTACGAACTCCGCACAGACGGCACCCGCAGTCAGGATCAAACTTGGGTCTCTGGAGCTGTCAGGCAGAACTCTACTTATGGGTTTTACATAGAACTATGCTTACATATCTTTCGTGCTGCTGCAAGTAAGAATTTAATTGTCCCATTTCATAACATCTATATACTAAAACTCGTTTGTTTGTTTGTTCCTGAACTACAACCAAAACATTACACGATAGCGCGACAATTTTAGGCCCACCTTACTCACCGTCGTCCCTTTGGTGCTAATGGAAGAAGTTTCATTGAAATTGGTGTTATATTTTTAGAGTTATTCATATTTTAAAGTTTAAATCTATCTCTTAGGGAGGGAGGGGGAGGGAGGGGGTGGAGGGAGGGAGGGAGGGGGAGGAGGGAGGATAAGGGGGGTTGAGAGGGATGGAGTGGGGGGAGGGGAAGGAGAGGGGAAGGAGAGGGGGGAGGGGCAGGGGAGTCTTCAGTCTGAAGAACGGTCTTGACCTGAAACGTCGCCCATTCCTTCTCTCCAGAGATGCTGCCTGACCCGCTGAGTTACTCCAGCATTTTGTGTCTATCTTTGATTTTAACCAGCGACTGTGAGATGTATTCCATATTCCAAAGTGCACGAAGAAAACTTTGGTTAAATTCCAACACAAAGAGTTGGGAACCACTTCTGTGACAGAGATTTGTGGGTTTAAGTTCCACATCAAAACTTATATAATGTATGCCGCTAAATCACAGAAGTTTTGACATTTAGTGTACTATTTGGCAGGATAATGTACTAAATGCAAAGGCCAATCGCTACAGGCAGAACAACAGCAAACCCCAATAAAGTACCTTGGAGTGTAAATCCCAATTTGAAAATGGCACTTCCATTAAGACATTTCACACTTCACCATAATAAACTATCGCCTGAAGGTTGCTTCTGGTGTGACAGACCTTATGAAAGTGTGACTGCATTTACCTATTAATCAAAAAGAATCAATGTTATCTTCTGCTCCCATTTGCAATCCGATTACAACAGAGGTCTTCCAGCAAATGAAGCAGCAAAATGCAATATTTATTCCTTCCCATGTCACGTTATTAATAAAAAGCAATCAGCCTCACGAGCTCATTTCTGGAAAGACACAGTAATTCAAAAGTTAATTAAATATGTCCAGGAGAAAGTTCAGTTAAATTTATCGTGGCTTCGCTGCAAATTAACGTGCAATGTTTAAGCCATCGTTTATAAAGTAAAATCAAGGTTTTATCACATTTCTAAAGTTGTGAATCATTCTGGATCCTGACTTTTTGTTTTAATCACCAAGGTTACCGATGTATCGTGCTCAACAGGAAAATTAATGTTTTTTTAATTAGACCTTGTTTTTGAAAAATAAATCAGTATTGTCATAATGCTAATGAACAGTCGCAGAGCCTTTCATTTCTATCTACACACTGACGCAATGGCACAGTGTTGCAGTGGGAGAGTTGCCTTCCAGCGCCAGAGACCCGGGTTCGATCCCGACGATGATGGTGCTGTCTATACAGAGTTTGTACGTTCTCCCCATGACCTGTGTGGGTTTTCTCCCAGATTGTCGGTTTCCTCCCACACTCCAAAGACGGACAGGTTTGTAGGTTAATTGGCTTGGCGTAAATGTAAATTGGTGCACCGAGATGAACAGCGAATATCAGTTTCCTGACTACGCAGAAAAGAATGAAGGAAGCATAGAATTAGCCAAAGTATGAGATCCTAGTGAAAGAAGATATACACTCCTTCCACTCCTTTCTAAGTCTGTTCTTGCCCCTGAAAGCCTGCTTTTTTGATGCCCCCCTGCTTTCTTCTTTAGCACAGTGCTTTTTACATGATGCTGTTTTATACTGTGAAGACACAGCACAGAATTTGAAAAAAAAATTTAAACAGCGGCACCTTCTTTCCCCATTACCTCATGTTAGTAACATTTCTTGTTATTTTATATAATTTTGTTATATCAAACAACGTCACTAACAAAACCATAGTGCACTTGGTTCAATTCTGCACAGGTAATATTATTAGATTGTGCATGTTGGCATTTTTAGGACCCATAATTAATCTGCACCATGTATAAACCTCATTGAATGATTTAGAACATAGCTAGGATTCAGCAATCATTTTTGATAAGTCTCATGTCCATTACATTATTCATCACATGACAAATAAATGCAGCAAGACACGCTAGTCTTGAACTGTATATCTTCTTTCACTAAGATGTCATGCCTTGGCTAATTCATTGGAGAAAAATATCATCTACCCAGGTTAAATAAAGGTTACTCAAATTGATTAACCATTCCATTCTGGAAGTTTACTGCAAACCTGACTGTATACACAGTTCTTCACAATTTTTAATCAAATCAAGAGAAAGAATCAGTAGAAAATCTGAAGAACGTCACCCATTCCTTCACTCCAGAGATGCTGCCTGTCCCGTTGAGTTACTCCAGCTTTTTGTATCTGTCAATAGAAAGATTTGCTGGATCCAAAAAAGGACACAAAGTGCTGGAGTAACTCAGTGGATCAGGCAGCATCCAAGGAGAACATGAATAGGTGACATTTCGTGTTGGGACCCTTCTTCAGACTGAAACCGAATCCACACTTTGCTGGATCCATTTTGTTAAAGAAAATAGAACATTGAACAGTACAGCACAAGAACAGGCCCTTCGACTCACGAAGCCGAACATGATGCCAAAACCAACATAATCCATATCCCCTCATTCCCTGCATATCAATATGGCTATCCAAAAGTCTCTTAAAGTCAATAAGATTTATATTAGCTCTCCTCCCCGGACCACAAAATCATGGGCACCCCTAGAAGATGTCCGATGGCCAGCTGTATTGGACGTTCCCAGAACTGTTCCCAGCCAATGGTTTGCTTCGGATATTCCTAGATTCCTGCTCAGTGCAAGTATTTCTTGCATCTCTAACTTCAACCCATTAACTTGTGAAGTCGGGTAACCAGCTGGAACTCGCATAATCTCATGGGCATGATCAGTCATGGATAGTTTCAGTACAATTACTTGCCATTGATTCTAGAAATACGACTGATTCCTGCAGAATATTGACAATCGCAAAATGAACATGTTATGCTTTCTGATAATGATTTTATCAGGGTGAATTTTGTGGTCTTGAATTGATCCGCAGATTGACAGGTCTGCATGGACAATTCTGCATCCTAATTGCCATTATGACCAAGCACCAGAATTGTTAATGTTTTATCACCGAGACAGTCATTTCCCATCTGCCAGTTTGCACGGAACCTCTGCTTGTGGTTATGTTTGTCATTCATCTCATTCTTTACCTGAACAATTGGCTATTCTGTTTTGAATAGAATAAAATGCACAAAAACTTTAATTTCTTTTAAGTAGGATTTATCAGATAGACAATGAGAAAATTAAATGTCATACAATGTGGACACAGGCCCTTGCTCACACCAACCAACATGTCCCAGCTACACGAGTCCCACGCCTCCATTTGGCCCATATCCTTCTAATTCTGTCCGATCCATGTGCCAGTCTGATTGCTTCTTAAACCTTGCGATAGTCCATGCCTCAACCATCTCCTCCAGCAGCTCGGTCCATACACCCACCACCCTTTGTATGGAAAAGGTTATCCCTCAGATTCCTATAAAATCTTTCCCCCTACACTATAAACCTATACCCAATACCGATCTATTCCTCTCATGATTTTACACACCTCTATAAGATCACCCCTCATCCTCCTGCGCTCCAGAGAATGGAGTCCCAGGCTGCTCAACCTCTCCCTATAGCTCAGACCCTCGAGTCCAGGCAACATCCTTGGAAATAAAGACAACTGAAATCACTATTCCAGTCAATTGCACATATTATCTGCACTTTAGGTTTATTATTGTCACATGAGGCGAGGTACAGTGAAGAGCTTTGTTTTGCATGCTATTCAGGTATACCACACATAGATACAATCAGTTCAAACTCAAGTAGAATAGATAGAGCAAAGGGTAAGATAAAGGGTGCAGAAAAGTTTTCAGCGTTGTAGCACATTGTAGTGCATCAGTTCCTTTGACAAAGTCCAATGTCCTCAAAGGGGTAGAGGTGAACCAAACAGTCCCCTAGCTTAGGGAAGGACTGTTCAGAAGCCTGATAATGGAAGGACAGAATCTGTCCCTGACTCCGGTGGTGTGGACTTCCAAGCTTCTGTACCTTCTGCCGGATGGGAGCAGGGAAAAGAAGGAATGATCACATGGGGACTTCTTTGATTATGTTGGCTGCTTTTCTGAGGCAACGTGAAGAATAGATGGAGTTAACGGTGGGAAGTATAGTCTATGTGATGGATTTTGTTACAATCACAACTCTGCAATTTCTTGCCGGTCTTGTGACAACTGTTAAAAAAATTCATCTGAACAGATTGCCGGACTAGATTGTTTACTACCTACACTATTTTCCAAACAGCAATAAAATTAGCACATCCTGAAATACCTTCCCACAGTAACCTGGCATTTTGAATGAACAGCTGAAAATATAGATAACATTAACTGCAACTTGAATTGATACGGCACCGTAACAAATTAAAACATCCCAAGCCACTTCACAGAAGTGATATCAAATTAATATTTTGTTCCCAAAATCTATTGTGAATTGGCACAAGAAATTCAATGTCTTTCTGAACTGAGAATGACTATCTTACCCAATCTCTTTGGAAGTTAAAATGCCCCATTTAACCCGTTGTATTCACTACATTCTCGTACAGATTCTGCATTGCTACTCTGCCACTTCACAGTTATTACCTTGGACCTGAGGACAAGTCTTGAATCCTTCGAAGTCGCTGTATTTGTATCAGCGGTCCTGATCCTTCCTGCTTCTAACAGAAACTCTCTTCAAAGCAATCGAATGAGCAACATATTCACCTGCATCATGAAATCCTGCTGCAAGTATACGGTATAATATCCATACATAAATGCTAACATAAAACATCACAACCAAAATGTTTAACCAGGGGACGTGATATTTTCATAATAGCTTAGAACCAATCCACAGAGTAGAAAAACGTCAAGAGATCATCCTCTCTACATATCCCTGCCAAAATACCACTGGTAAGGTCAATGGTGTTGTCTTACTGAGTGAACAGTGACACCAGGGTCTGCAGTCAGAACAACCCCCAGAGTCATAATATGAATGTTCTCACTGGGGCTACAGCATAAGATAATTGTGAAGGACAAACTGATCATTGTTTCTTCCTCCCCCCCAATTAAATCCTTAGAAAATACTCCTGTCTGTCAGTAGCACAAGAAAGTTAGGAAGTGTATCCAGAGAGAAATGGACATGTGTGATCCTCAACCATAGGACTGTAATAACTCAGTGGGACAGGCAGCATCTCTGGAAAGAAGGAATGGGTGATGTTTCGGGTAGAGACCCTTCTTCAGACTCTTCTTCAGACCCAACCTGAAACGTCACCCATTTATCTTTCCAGAGATGCTGCCTGTCCTGCTGAGTTACTCCTGCATTTTGTGTCTACCTTCAATTTAAACCAGCATCTGCAGTTCTTTCCGACACATAGGACTGTAATGTTTGCAGATAATCAAGTCATGAATGTTTGAAGATCATCAAGTCATAAGGAATCTTAAGAAGGAAATTAGAAAAGTAATCTTAAGAAGGAAATTAGAAAAGCGAAAAAAAGATATGAGGTTGCTTTGGCAAGTAATGTAAAAGTAAACCCCAAGGGGTTCTGCAGATATGTCAATAGCAAAAGGATAGCGAGGGATAAAATTGGTCCATTAGAGAGTCAGAGTGGACAGCTATGTGCTGAGCCGGAAGAAATGGGGGAGATATTAAACAATTTCTTTTCTTCAGTATTTACCGAGGAGAAGGATATTGAATTATGTGAGATAAGCGAAACAAGTAGAGTAGTGATGGAAATTATGAGGATCAAAGAAGAGGAGGTACGGACACTTTTGAAGTGGATAAGTCTCCAGGTCCTGATAGGATATTCCCTAGGACATTGAGGGAAGTTAGTGCAGAAATAGCAGGTGCTATGACGGAAATATTTCAAACGTCATTAGAAACGGGGATGGTGCCGGAAGATTGGCGCATTGCGCATGTTGTGCCTTTGTTTAAAAAAGGTTCTAAAAGTAAACCTAGCAATTATAGACCTGTTAGTTTGACGTCTGTGGTGGGAAAATTAATGGAAAAGATACTTAGGGACAATATATATAATCACGTGGATAAACAAGGCCTGATTAGAAACAGTCAACATGGATTTGTGCCTGGAAGGTCATGTTTGACTAATCTTCTTGAATTTTTTGAAGAGGTTACCAGGGAAATTGATAAGGGCAAGGCTGTGGATGTTGTCTATATGGACTTCAGTAAGGCATTTGACAAGGTTCCACATGGAAGGTTGATTAAGAAGGTTAAATCGTTGGGTATTAATAGTGAGGTTGCAAGATGGATTCAACAATGGCTGAATGGGAGATACCAGAGGGTAATGGTTGACAACTGTATGTCAGGTTGGAAGCCAGTGTCTAGTGGAGAACCCCAAGGATCTGTGTTGGGTCCACTGTTGTTTGTCATTTACATTAATGATCTGGATGATGGTGTGGCAAATTGGATTAGTAAGTATGCAGATGATACTAAGATAGGTGGTGTAGTTAATAATGAAGTAGATTTTCAAAGTCTACAGAGAAACTTGGGCCTTTTGGAAGGGTGGGCTGAAAGATGACAGATGGAGTTTAATGCTGATAAGTGTGAGGTGCTGCATTTTGGTAGGACAAATCAAAATAGGACGTACAGGGTAAATGGTAGGGAATTGAGGAATGCAGTGGAACAGAGGGATCTGGGAATAACTGTGCATTGTTCCCTGAAGGTGGAATCTCATGTGGATAGGGTGGTGAAGAAGGCGTTTGGTATGCTTGCCTTTATAAATCAGAGCATCGAATATAGAAGTTGGGATGTAATGTTGAAATTGTACAGGGCATTGGTGAGGCCGAATCTGGAGTATGGTGTGCAGTTCTGGTCGCCAAATTATAGGAAGGATGTCGACAAAATGGAGAGGGTACAGAGGAGATTTACTAGAATGTTGCCTGGGTTTCAGCACTTGAGCTACAGAGAGAGGTTGAACAGGTTGGGGCTTTATTCTTTGGAGCGTAGAAGGTTGAGGGGGGACTTGATAGAGGTTTTTAAAATTTTAAGAGGGACGGACGGAGTTGACGTGGGTAGGCTTTTCCCTTTGAGAGTGGGGAAGATTCCACACAAGGGGACATAACTTCAGAATTAAGGGACAAAAGTTTAGGGGTAACATGAGGGGTAACTTCTTTACTCAGAGGGTGGTGGCTGTGTGGAATGAGCTTCCGGTGGAAGTGGTGGAGGCAGGCTCGATTTTATTATTTAAGGGTAAATTGGATAGGTATATGGATGGGAGGGGATTGGAGGGTTATGGTCTGAGAGCAGGTAGATGAGACTAGGTCAGAGAAAGTGGTCGGCGTGGACTGGTAGGGCCGAACGGGCCTGTTTCCGTGCTGTAATTGTTATATGGTTATAAACCAACCAAAAATTGAGGACTAAACTACCCACCAGAAAAAAGAGCATATATTTATTGTTTGAAGTCATATTTTAATGCATTTCAGAAGCAATAGATTTTACACACAATTAAACATGTCAGTATTACACTATTAGGCACAGTAGGAAAAATATAATTGTACAACCCATTGTAATCCAAAAATGGATATAGAGCAGTGAAATATTTACAGCATTAATCACAGTAGAGTGCAATGTTAATCCATCATCAACTTTCCCTTGTCATGATCTCCAAAGGCAGTAGTGATGCCAGAACATTCCAAAACATTGACTACAACATGGAAGATCGATTCCAATGCCTCTTTTTGTGGAAGAAAATAAAATTCCCTTTGTTGTGTTTGTGTAGTTCTCAGCTGTTAACAATGCCAATCAGAGGAAAGATCACAATCCCCTTTAGCATTTATAAACTAGAATGATAAATCAATAATGCTTTCATAGAGAGGGTCATAGCTTTGTAAAGACTGCATTAGTCTGGATCTATGTACATACATCTGCAATAAACCATGATGAAACAAATCAGCCATTCCTTAGATTTAATAAAACAACCAAATCAATATTTGTGCCACTTTATAATAGAAGAAGATCTTTAGTCCATATAAGGCAACCACAGAAGTAACCTGGAAACCGCTGCTGAGCAAAGAAGGTTTTGGTAGCCTGTAAAAGAAAGAAAAGTCATTGAATAGTGTTGAGAAAGGTGTAGCCTTGTGTTTAGAAATTGTGTTTTATGCTTTAGGTAAATTGGTTTAGGAGTTTCAACACTGAATACTATCCGGGAAAAAGTAGTTTTGTTCCTGAAGATAGACTCAAAAAGCTGGAGTAACTCAGCGGGAAAGGCAGCATCTCTGAAGAGAAGGAATGGGTGACATTTCGGGTCAAGACCCTTCTTCAGACTCTGGGTCTGAATCGACAGTTCATTCTGGTCATACTCATTTAATCTATTTTGCTTCAGAGACATTGAGAGACCTACCAGGTAGGTGATTAGATGTAACAGAATCAAGAGATGTGGGATTAATGGAGTACGTTAGGTAAAGATCAACTGTGATCTAATTGATGGTGGAAAAAGCACAAGAGGCCAAATGACTTTGCCTAGCTTCCACATTTTATTATATTTTTCAAGAGATTACAAAATTAGATACATATATGTCATAAACTTTTAAAATAATCCTTTATGAACTACAGAGCTCTACAAAAAGTTCAATATAGAGAACACAGAGCAGGGGTATGGGGACAAGATTTATCCTGTGAATTTAGCTCTTCTATTTTGTTTTAAGTAACTCACTACTCAATATTGATGTCAAGAGACTGATAGTCAGGAAACCTTTCCTGAACTTCATGAAACATCAAGTGGTACAACACAAAATAGCCAAGCTTTCTGTGCTACACGAATGCTCAGCTGGTCCAATGGGTAGAAATGGCAGGCGTCCAGTTCCAGGATTTTGGGATGAAATTCTGAAGAATTGGCCAATCGTGCCAGTTGGCTTCCAGTTCCCTGAAACCTATTGAAACTGCCTGCAGTGGTATTTTATTGCCCCTTCAAGCAGCAATTTTTAGACTACTAAGTACCTGAGCTGACAACACAATGAACACTTTAAACACTTATTTTTTAGGGCACTTTGCACAATAAAACAGAACCTGAGGACGGAGAGGTGCATGTGCTTTTATAGGGGGGCTGTAAATGTTAATGTGTTGTTAATGAAGGCCCACCCCCCATACCCCTCTTCCAGCTGCACCCACCACTAATCAGCTTTCAACTGAGAAATGGATGCCCTCTATGATTAGGCAAGACGCCCTCTTGTTACAAAGGATCGAACAGCAACTGGCAGCTGTGCACATGCATTAACATGTTTTAGGAGAGTACAATGTGGGTTGGCAGTCACAGCCGAGCCCTTCCTTTGCCACGCCGTCCTTGGTCCTAAGACGTGTGAACAGACGTCTCAGAGTGCAGCGCTAACACATTCTTCATCTGTGAGGCACTTCTCTGACGTGCTGCAATGTGGGAGCAGCAGTAGCCATGGCCTGCTCCTTCGAGTAATCCCTCAGCCTTTACTCCACTTCCACAAAGTCACTGCACTTTAACCCATTATCCCTTGAACTCCTTCTACGCCGCCTTTCTCCCATAAAATCCGCTCTGAGAATCTCATTCCTTTCCCTGACATCCCCACTTCCTAAACCCTTTCCTAAACCACAAGCCTTGTGCGTCAGACAAAATTTGGATTTGTAAAGACATTATGGGCGAATTTCAGTAACCCAAACATCTGTAACACAGGGGTCACCGGCATTGTGCAATTATAGTGCTGACTACACTGCAACCCAAGTCAAACAGTAACTTACACAATTTGCCATGCCTCACACTTAGTTCTAATATCAGGGGAATTTAACCTGCAGAGTTATGGTGGAATCCTTAGCCACAATTAGCGAAGTATAAGCCGAGAGAAGGTTTCCCACTCCACTTCCTAGTCCATGGATCAGGGGATGTGGGGAGTAGAGGAAGATGATTTATAGATGGAAAATAAAATAAATGTGATACAGAAAAAAAGTTGGGGAAACTTAAAAGTATAAATGTAGTAAATTGAAATGCTGAATATATTACCTTAACAATTCTTGGGTATTTAATTGCTTGTTCCAGTTATTTTTTATTCCAGCCACGTGACCAATTCCAACAACCCCAACCACGACCGATGGTACAATCTGCTGGGGATCAGCTGTGATCGGAATAAAACGTCAATCATTGTCCTTTTGACGAGGATGGATGAAGCACAGGCAATCTACAATGTCTTGAATTTACAAGAATGAGATGGTTCTCATTGAAAAGTACAAACAGCTTTGAGGGCTTGACAGCATAGATGTGGAATTGGCAACACAAGAAACCACAGATGCTGGAATCTTGCACAGAACACAACGTGCTGGAGTAACTCAGTGGGTCTGGCAGCATTCCTGGAGGACATGGATAGGCGATGTTTCGGACAGGAACCCTTCCTGAGACTGGACCCAACCCGAAACATTGCCTATCCATGTCCTCCGGAGATGCTGCTTGACCCATTGGTTCTTGGTTCTTGGTCCTCCAAAATATTCCAAATGGCATTTAAACTGGAGGTGGACTCTTACCTTTGTCTTCCAGATCTCCAGGTCAGGAATCAATACTAAATTGAATAGGGACTTTGAACTTAGAGCTCCAGTATTTGTGTTAGAAGTGGAGCTGATGTTCTCCCTGGTGGAGGTAGGAAAAACCACGTGACAATTTCAAAATAAGGGGCTGGCTATCCAAAACAGAGATAAGAAGAGATCTTTCATCCAGAGGGTGGGGACTCGGTGGGCCAAGGGGCCTGTTTCCACAGTGTATCTCTAAACTTCCTCCAGCAGCTCATGCCATGTACCCACCACCCACGATGTGAAAAGGTTGTCCTTCAGGTTCCTATTAAATCTTTTCCCTCTCACCTTAAACCTATCCCCTCTGGTTCTTGATTCCGCTAGCTATCCTGGGAAAAGCCACCCTATCTATTCTGCACATGATTTTATACACCTCAACAAGGCAACCCCTCAGCCTCCTGCAGTCCAAGGAATAAAGTCCTCGCCTGCACAACCTCTCCCTGTAGTTCAGGCCCTTAAGTTCTAGCAACATCCCGGTAAATCTCTTAACTCTTTCCAGCTTAATGTCTTCTTTCCTAAGAGTCTAATTCATATGTCCATACATATCCATGCAACCTACTGATTTAATATTTCAATCCCATTGAACCGTACAGTAACATCTCATACACTTACATGGTGAGATTGCAGGTAGTACAATAGGTTTTGCTGCATTCTTCAGTGACTGGGTTAGGTAGATGTCCCGTTCGGATACAAAAACGTGATACAACTCAGGATTCAACCTCTTCATCAATTTGAGTGTCTGATCCAACACATCCTTCTCCTTTATCTGCTCCATCATCTCATTACTAAAACACAAATTAATTGATAGCCTGTGATAGCCTGACAGAATTCATTAATTCATACCCAAAACAAATTTAGTGCAAATTAGTAGAAAACTATTTTTATCATTTCTCGATGAGTCAGTCAGAATGGAGGAGTTCTAATTATGCTGTATGGGGGGGGGGGGGGGGGGTTGCACTTTGTACATTTGATATATACCAGCAATCTAATAACCTTCTGAGGTGCTGAGCTGAAATTAATGGAACTTTTGAAAGACAATATAAGGTCAAAGAAACTGTACCCCAACCAGGGCCAGTTGGTTAGTTAAGGCCTGGGGCTGTAGGGGGAATTTGCCAGCTATTTAAATGTTTGAAACAGTAGAAATCATATCAATAAGCAATTAATGTCCATATAGTTTGAAAACAGTACTTGTTCCTTCATCGAAGATCGACCCATGAAGCTGGAGTAACTCAGCGGGACAGGCAGCATCTCTGGAGAGAAGGAATGGGTGACATTTTGGGTCGTGACCCTTCTTCAGATTCTGGTTCGTCTCGACCCGAAATGTCACCCATTCCTCCTCTCCAGAGATGCTGCCGGTCCCGCTGAGTTACTCCAGCTTTTTGTGTCTATCTTCGGTTTAAACCAGCATCTGCAGTTCCTTCTTACACATTTGTTCCTTCATCACTGGGTCAATATCTTATGGTTCCCTCCACCTTCAGCCGAGGAGTGGCAACAATTTAAGAAGAACTTTTACAGAGGATTCGAGGGCTGCGCAGTAAATGCAGCCTCATCAGTGTTATTCAACACCCATCGGCAAGTTCAAAAATAGTTGAAACTAAGAACTGCAGATGCTAGTTGGTGCACAAAAGGGCATAGCTGCTGGAGTAACTCAGCAGTTTAGGTGACATCTCTGGAGAACACGTGACGTTTCAGTTTGGGACCCGAAACGTTGCCTATCCATGTTCTCCAGAGGTGCTGCCTGACCTACTGAGTTACTCCAGCACTTTGTGTCGTTCAAAAATAGTTGCTTTGTTTTTTATTGTAATCCTTTGCAAGGCATTGCAGTCACCTCTGCACCATCACTGAGGAAGGATGTGCTGGCTTTGGAGAGGATCCAGAGGAGGTTTACAAGAATGATTCCAGGAATGAGTGGGTTAGCATATGATGCGCACTTGACAGCACTGGGTCTCTGCCTGCTGGAGTTTAGAAGGTTGAGGGGGGACCATTGAAACTTACAGAATAATGAAAGGCATAGATAGAGTGGATGTGGAAAGGATGTTTCTACTGGTGGGAGAGTCTAGGACCAGAAGTCATAGCCTCAGAATTAAAGAGCGCTCTTTTAGAAAGGAGGTGAGGAGGAACTTCTTTAGTCAGAGAGTAGTCAATCTGTGGAACTCATTACCACAGAGGGCTGTGGAGGTCAAGTCAGTGGATATTTTTAAGGCAGAGATAGACATATTCTTGATTAGAACAGGTGCCAAGGGTTATGGGGTGAAGGCAGGAAAGTGGGATTTGGAGGCAGGGATCAGCCGTGATTGAATGGCGGAGTAGACTCGATGGGCCGAATGGCCTAATTCTACTCCTATAACTTGTGACCTTCACTTCAGCACACATTTTAGTATGAATCTTGTGTTTCTTCAGTGGCACTGCCCAACAAGAATAAACAACAAGTAATGTCATCCAGGACATGGCTAACATTTAATCAAACAGAATCTTACTCCAATCTAATGGCACCAGGCTGAAGAGTGCGGCAAAGACTGTGAAGTATTTTCACCACATCCCACATGGAAAATGCAGCAGTACATCTTTTCAACGTGATCAAGAGTGGCCGGTCTCCAAGGTAGAAACTACAGCATGGTACTTTCTGAGCCTAAAGATATTTTGAACATGTAATAGTCACATAGAGGTTTATTTAGAGATTTATAGAAACTTGTATCACATTATTTCCTTGCACAATTGAACTTTATACCTGCAGATGTGATTTACCAGAAGAACAAACTAATTTAAAAGTATTTATTTACCAATTGCCTATTTATATCTGAGTTCTTGCCCTCATTACAACATCATGAAAGGGAATGAATAGATTTATGAATTGCCAAAGTTTTTATTGAAACAAACCATGAGAATTTAATGCAGATTGGCAGTAGGGAATAGAAATGCTATAGTTATTTAAAAATAATTAATATGAAAATCCAAGCGTGAAATCTGCTGCAAAGTTTCTTATAAAAAAGCAAAAATTTAGATTCAGAATCAGATTGAAACTGTTCTTATAATAATCTGAACAAAACTGACAGAAAAATTAATTACAAGATCTGATAAAGACAATTTTACCTGCAAAAGATGCAGATTTGCTCAATGGCTACAGTGAAAGTCTCCAGCGTAAAAACATTCTCTGTAGTTCTCAACACAAATTGTATCACGGTCTCTTATACTGAACACTATTAGTTTTTCCTAACATTTTATCCAGCTAGTTGACTATAATAGAATACATCCACTCGAATACATTGAGAAGTGAGGAAAAGTATTTTCTTCATTCATAATATTTATTAATTCTTGATGTCCAAAATAAGCAGAGCGGTTTAGGGTGTTTATTTTCACATTGTACAAAAGAACGCAAGATAGGAGCAGGTGTAAACCAACTGGTTCTCCAAGCCTGCACCCCCTCCATTCAATCTGATTTATGCTGGCCTCAAATACTCCTCTGTGCCATTTCACCATACCCCCTCTATTCTTCGATCTATCAAATAGTTGTCTACTTCCACTTTAAATCCTTTAACTATCCAGCTTCCACCTACAACTAGGAGAGTAAATTCCAGAAATTCACAATCCTCTGCGAGAAGAAATTTCTATGTATCCCTGTTTTAGCCGACTGGCCCTTGTATTTATATCCCTTTGTTTGAAACACTCCTACTAGTGAAAATATCCCACCATCTACCCTGTCACCCCCCCCCCCCCCCACCTCCTATGATGTAGCATCCTTTCTTTGTAAATCTAAATACACTACATCTACATGTTTCCCTCGATCAACCCTCCTTGTTGCATCCTCAAAGATTTTTAGCACATTTCTCAAACATGATTAATCTTTCATAACACCATGTTGACTAGTTTACTTATATTCAGCTTTCCTAAATAATGAGCAATTTCCTCTCTGATTTTTGTCTGGAATTTTGCCAATGATAGCTGCTAAACGAACCTGTCTGTAGTTCCCTGCCCTCTGTCGTTCTCTTTTTTTTTTAAACAAGGCACTTACATTGACTGTTTTCCAAGTTTTTGGGTATGAAAAGTTATGAAACGTTTCAACGAATAGTTCCACTTTATTTGCAGCCACTTCCTTTAAAACTCTAGTCTATTTGCAATCTATTAGGTCCTGGCAACTTGTCCAACATTAGTTCCCTGAGCTACTCCAATACTTTATCCCTTATAATTGGGATTTGTGTAAGTTCTAACATATTATTTGAAATTAGCCCATCTGATACCAATATTAGTAACGTCTTCAAATGATGATGAATGTTGCCAAACAAATATTCAGCATTTCTGCTATTTTTTTGTTTGCTGTCATCTGTTCACCAGTCTCATTCTCTAAATTTAACTTAGTGCCCTCTTTCTATTTGTCTATCCACAGAAGGTTTTGCTGCTTGTCGTAATTGTCCTGCGGGTATTCCCAAATAGTCACTGCAACAGAATTTCTAAGGTTGAATACATTGAAACGTTATGCTGCAATTTTAACAATAGCTTGGAGCTTTGTGATTAAATAGTAGTGAAAGCAGCTTGCATGTTATAAGTGAAACTGGAAGGATCAAAAACAACAGAACAGCATAGGCAGAATCCTTACTTCTCTGAAAGCTCTCCTGAATTCTTCACCTGGGAAAACACCCATCTCTTTCGCCAGAATAGCTGATATCTTCAGTAACAGAACAAACCATAGTGTGGTCGACACACCAAGCTGTGAAAGGCAAAAGATGGATGGTTAATTTGGGACATGGTCTGCTCTTTCTGCCATTTATCTTGGACTTCCATGTGCTCCTGACACATGGACTTGAGGTCTCAAAGCCATCCCAAATGTACCTTCTTCATTTTGACTGATCATGAATTGCATTTTATAACCCTTAAAGAACACCCCAAATGCACCTCAAAACCAATAACGTACCTTAGTAGTGTAATCACTGTTTTAATATAAGAAATAAAACTGCCAATTTGCACACAGGTAACATAAACAGAAGAGTGGTGAATGATGAGGGGGGATCTTATTGAAACATATAAGATAATTAGGGGATTGGACACATTAGAGGCAGGAAACATGTTCCCAATGTTGGGGGAGTCCAGAACAAGGGGCCACAGTTTAAGAATAAGGGGTAGGCCATTTAGAACGGAGATGAGGAAGAACTTTTTCAGTCAGAGAGTGGTGAAGGTGTGGAATTCTCTACTTCAGAAGGCAGTGGAGGCCAGTTTGTTGGATGCTTTCAAGAGAGAGCTGGATAGAGCTCTTAAGGATAGCGGAGTGAGGGGGTATGGGGAGAAGGCAGGAACGGGGTACTGATTGAGAGTGATCAGCCATGATCGCATTGAATGGCGGTGCTGGCTCGAAGGGCTGAATGGCTAATAACTTGTGTTATAATGTTGACTGAGGGATAAACATTGGTCTGGGCATTAGGGAAAGCTACCCTACACATCTTCAAAGTAGTGCCGTAAGACTTTGAAGTAAATCTGGAGGATAAGACTGGTCTTCAGATCAAATTCTTATCTGAAAGATGGCACTTACAATGGTACAATGTTTCCCCAGCACTATGTAGAAGTTTCAGCCGAGATAATGGCACTCAAGGGGGCAGGGTTTGAACCCACAACCTTTAGACATAGGGTGGCACAGTGGTGAGCCATAGAGTTGCTGCCTTATAGCGCCAGGCACCCCGGGGTCGATCCTGACTACTGGTGCTCTCTGTATGGAGTTTGTAGGTTCTCCATATGACCGCGTGGGGTTTCTCTGGGTGCTCCGGTTTCCTCCCACGTTACAAAGATGTGCAAGTCTGTAGGTTAATTGGCTGCTGTAAACTGACCCTAGTGTGTAAAAGTTCAGGTAGTCGGATAGTGTATGGGTGATCATTGGTCGCCCAAGGGCCTGTTTCCATGCTGAATCTCTAAACTAAACTAAACTGAACATAAAGACGTCCTTTGCTAACTTCCATTTTGCATCATTTAACCAGAGGGTGCAAAATAAAGGGGACACATTAGAATTTTAAATGATATGGCAATAAAAAAATTAAAGACATAATGGAAACAATATTACCTGCTTCATTAATGGTAATATTCTGTATATTTTCAGCATCTCAATGTCACGTAGTAATATCTGTTTATCTAATGTTAAAAGTAAATTTCTCTCTTCACAAAGTTCTACCACCACTGCATCGGGTTGCACACTCTGAATAACCTGGAAGAAATAAACTTGATAGTGATACATTTGATAACCCTCTAGAAATCACAGTCACGGGGACTTGCAGCATGGAAACTCCGTCCTTTGCTGGTAGCGCAGCAGAGGTATCTTTCACAAATATACTGCAGCAACATGCCAAAGGATTCTCGACACCACCTCCGAAAAATGCGACCTCTACCACCAAGGCAGAGGGCTGCAAGAGGAAAGCAAATCCACAAGATTTATTCCAAGTCACACATCTTGCAGGCTTTCCCGGGTTACAAATGACCTGACTTACCGAATCCCCTCCTGACACAAATTCTTGCATATATTTTTTAAGCATTTTCAAACTGAAAATAATAGTAAGAAAATATGGCATGGTATTCATAAATTAATACATTGCATTAGTTTAGTTTAATTTATTTTAGTTTATTTTATTTTAGTTCGATTGGGAGCACAGAACCTAAATGCTTTATCCTGGAAGTTGTTGAGCTTTTTAAAATGTTATCAGTTTGCAATCACACCAGAGATTCATAAAACCCCCGCCAAGTCCTCAGGTCAAAATGCCAATGGTTTTACTTTGCGATGTACCAGAGTCCAAAGGGTGGCAACTTGAAAAGAGCCACCTTCTGATCACAAGGTCTTTCATTCCAGTGTGAATCCCACACACAAGTGCAGGACAGCTTCATTATTCACAGAAATATAAGTGCAGTAGTTTAATTATCTAAGATACAGTCTGGCGAAGGGTCCCAACCTGAAACATCACCTATCCATGCTCTCCAGAGATACAGCCTGACCCATACAGTTACTCCCGCAATTTGTGTCTTTTTTTGTAAACCAGCATCTGCAGTTCCTTGTATTCATGCTGCACAACCATGTTTGTTAAACTAAATAGATTTACAATAAAAAAAATATTTACATACATTTCTTTGCATTATGCCACTCCAAATCTTATATAATAATTACTTTACCTGCTCTACATCCTCTGCGCTCTTTCTACTGTAGTGGACTGTGCCAACCAGGTAGACCTTGCACCCATCTTCAGTGACAAGTTCACTTACTGAGCTTGGCAGATTTGAACTTGCCCTTCTTTCCTTAATCTTTGTGTGCCTCAGAATCCTGTAAATTTTGTTATAAGCTGTAAGATAAATGAATTGTGATCTAATTACAATTTCCAATTCAGGAAGTGCTTATGCAGTGTCTGCTCTCTAATGCTGACAAAACTTTTTTTAAATGTGTTTTATTAATAATTACTGATTATGCATTGACATTGGTTATTAATTATTGCCAAGTGCGGCTAATAAAACAGAAAAATACATCAAAATTTACCAATTATCAATTGGTGAGATCCTAAAATGTCATTAGGGAATTATAACATTGTGGTCTACTTGTTCTGTGGAAACACAACCAGACTATTATGCTCGCACAGAATCTGTATTTCTGGTATGACAAGATTAGGGACTGAGACAGTTGTAAGCTAGCTAGTATTTCATCCATGTATCACGGATTGAAATTAGATGCACATTTCATCTTTAGAGAGAGGGAGAGGGGGAGAGAGGGAGAGAGAGAGGGGAAGGGGGAGAGGGGAAGGGGGAGAGGGGAAGGGGGAGAGGGGAAGGGGGAGAGGGAGGGGGAGAGTTCTCTCTGCTTCTCTCACATCTCGCCACATCTGTCTCACTCTCCAACTCAGTCACTTTGTCATGCATATTTTCATTGAAATGGTTGCTCCTTTAATGTATCATCCGTATTTGTATAATTCCAGGCTACTTTCAGTATCGTCAAATGATCCCCAGAAATGATGCAAAACGTTTTGATAACTAGAAGGGAGTGGTGAAATTCACAATCTATTTAACTCAATGTGCCATTTCAAAGTCTAAGTGGTGAATTTAATAATAATAATAATAATGCATTTTATTTATATAGCGCTTTTCATATACTCAAAGACGCTTTACAGAGATTTAGAGAACATAGGGAAATGAATAAATAGATAAATAAGTAAATAAGTAAACGAACAGAGAAAGGAGACAGAAGGTGAGGTGACCTTCAGTGGTTTAGTTCCATATTATAGGAAGAGCCCAAACAATGAGTTAAATTACATGTTCCATCATTCCCCATTAAAAATTAGCACCTGATACAGATGTGTCATTTTGTTACAAGAAATAAAAGTCTTATTTTTCAGCCAGTGGAATTTAAGAGAGAATTTACCTTCAAATGCATGCATAAATTAAGGCAACATTAACTATCTTTCCTAGTAATACATCTTCTGAGTTTGCTAAAAGTGCAGTTTATATAAGACTTACACATGTTTGTCCAGTTATTGACAGGAACCTGCATCTGTCCAGAAAGCACCTGTGAAGTGCAAAGGAAAGCAATGTTATACAATTGTGTTCACACGGCCATCATTAGACAAACAATATTAGGGCGGCACGGTGGCGCAGCGGTAGAGTTGCTGCCTTACAGCAAATGCAGCGCCGGAGACTCAGGTTCGATCCTGACTACGGGCGCCGTCTGTATGGAGTTTGTGCGTTCTCCCCGTGACCTGCGTGGGTTTTCTCCGAGATCTTCGGTTTCCTCCCACACTCCAAAGACGTACAGGTATGTAGGTTATTTGGCTGGGCAAAAGTTTTTAAAAATTAAAAAAAAAATTAAAAATTGTCCCTAGTTGGTGTAGGATAGTGTTAGTGTGCGGGGATCGCTGGGTGGCACGGACCCGGTGGGCCGAAGGGCCTGTTTCTGCGCCATATCACTAAATCTAAAATCCCTGCAATAAATCAATGAACACCAGACACCAGTGATCAGATCTGGCCTTACCCATTTAACCTCCATTGATATTTTGTGATTAGAAGTTGCTGGGGATACAATGTAGAAAGAACAAAAATACCTGAGACCTGTGCAGATTTGACCCAGAGTCTCTGGGAACTTGGATAAGAACTCGTGCTCACCTGACCTTCGCCATTTCTCATTTGGGGGTCACTGAGCTCTTAAATGGATGTTTGCCCCACTGTTACTCTGACAGCAACTTTTAGGGCAACATATCTGCTTTCTTAGTTTTGACTGGCCTCTTTAACCAAGAGGAACTGATTTTAATAAGTGTGACCTGAAGCAAGTAATAATTATCTTGAAATTCATTCCACTGTCACGGCCAACTCCCCATTACACTGCTGTGAAATTGTATGTCTCCTCTGTGCATGAAAACCTGTTTAAGGAATAAATCAGTTTCCCATGACTTATACATCACCTGCTGCAGTAGACATGCATGAATCTCATGGTAGTATAAGAAAATAACTGCAGATGCTGGTACAAATCGATTTATTCACAAAATGCTGGAGTAACTCAGCAGGTCAGGCAGCATCTCGGGAGAGAAGGAATGGGTGACGTTTCGGGTCGAGACCCTTCTTCAGTCTGAAGAAGGGTCTCGACCCGAAACGTCACCCATTCCTTCTCTCCCGAGATGCTGCCTGACCTGCTGAGTTACTCCAGCATTTTGTGCATGAATCTCATGGCACTGACACAGCATGTGTGCTGGCAAACAGTGAGATTTCAGGAGCCTTTTAAATTAAAAAGATTTAATTTTACATTCTGCACTACAGTTATATTGTTGTTGGCTCAGCTGAAAAGGTAACCATTTCTATTCAGATACATAAAAGATATAGAACTGAAGAAGTTAATTATTTCAAAACACAATCTATTTGTGCCTTTAATCTGAGATCCATGCTTCTCACCACCACATAAAAGATCAATACTCCAATCATGTCCCTTTCATGACCCATCAAATCCTCTTAACAAAAAAAAAGCCTGGTTAATAATTAAGGTTACACAAAATTATTGCTGTGTAACAACAAATAGGTCCAACGACTTGCTAAATTGTGAGCTTCATTCATAATCATGAATATAAACAGTGTTATTTGCTTAATTTAAGGGCCACATATACAAGGTACACAGGAATCAAAATACTTAGGAAAATACAAGTAAACAATACATACGGAATATTGCATAGATAGACCTGCTATGTAAATCCAAGTCTGCTATGGGCGAAACAACTTTAGATTCCTGTTTTTACATTCTTAAAATTATGTAATTCCGTTTATCGAGGTTAGGATCCTTTGAAATATTCAATAAGTGTTACTCACGACTGCACAGCCACAAATCCTTAGTTTTCTGCCTGGACAAATAACACCAGCACATTAATCACTCTGTGTCTCTGAGGTAGACTAAATGAAACTGAAAATAACTCATCCAACTTTGGCATGTCTCCTTTCACGTTCTTTCAGTTTCAGTGCCTTCTCTTTCTTTTCCAATGGGCCTGGCCGGCTCTTTGACTAATTTAGCTTTGTCTAATTTAGAACTGGCATTTCACGTTCTCAGATCATCAGGTTCTTATCTTGGTAAAAATATGAGCTGTGGAGTTGGGGTTTCCCTGAGTACTCTGTGGGCAAATTAAACACATGCATTTATATTTCAGGTAAACTATCCTATTAAGATCTCTGGCATCCAAAAGAAATCTACTACTCTCTAAGAGAATGACTATGTTGAAATAACACTGCATACTCAGGTGGAAGTAAAAGATCCTTGATAAAGTGCAGGGGGTTTGTTGTCCATGACAAATTGTCTGCTCATTATTAGTTTACCATGTGTGGGATTGTGCTGTACATTAGTTGCATTTCAATGATTGTAGCAATAGTTACTATATAACTGGATATCACGCAACAAAAAAGGCTTTTCACTGTACCTCAGTACACGTGACAATAATAAAATAAACTAAGACAAGAATATATAAACTAAAGCATAGTATCGGAGGGAGATTAATCTTCTGACTGAATGGTTCCAGAACAACCACCTCGCACACAATAACAACAAAACCAAGGAATTGATTATTGACTTAAGAAGAGGAAGGCCGAGGATTCACAGACCTGTCTTCATCAACGGTTCGATAGTGGAAAGAGTCAACAACTTCAGGGGCATGCATATTTCTGAAATTCTGTCCTTGGACCCAGCACATTGGTGCAGTCATCAAGAAAGCCCATTAACGCCTCTATTTTGTTGGAAGATTGAGAAGATTTGGTGTGTCGGCGAATACCCTCCTAAACTTCTACAGGGCAACATAATTAGAGAGCATGTTGACTGGTTGTACCACGGCCTGATTCACTAATTCAAAAGCCCAGGAATGCAGATTACAAAAAGTGTTGAACACTGCCCAGTCCATCACAGATACTGACCTCTCCACCATCAAAGGGATGGACAGGAAGGAGTCTTCTTCTCTGATTTTTTTGTAATTAGCCTGGTTTTGACTTGTGCCATATTTATAAAACTTCCCTTAAATGTGTCACCACCTTGCTTGAAAAAAATGCTTAAGTTCAAAAGGGAATTTTTAAAAATATGTTATGATTTCTGGGGAACTCCATTTGAAAATCCCCCTCTGGCACATAACTGAAAGTAAGGGTAAATAATCAAAGTTAATACTATCTTGTTGCTTGACTCATTGGCCTGAATTTCACAGAGAATTATTAATAACTTTTTGTGGAACTGCTGGCATTTCTCCTCTTAAGTGTTGGGAATTATAGGACTTCCATGCAAGCATAGATACTTAGATTGGTATCTGGGGGAATTTTGCTAACAAAGTAATGGTTCCTGCACTTGGTAAGATCTGTATAGATATTTAACATGGATGGGTATTTGGGGGATTTCGCTAACAACGTTCTCGTTCCTGGACTTCACAAGACCTGTACAGATATTTAACCTAGATCTGTTTTCCAAATTAAACAGTACGAGTCGGCGTTGCTCATGAACTCTTCGGCAGGCGGTAAGTAGCCCACCTTCACAATATGTAACAGCAAGGTAATGTAATTTTTAAAAATGTACTTCTTATGGAATAATTTGCGTTAGAGATTGTGGACGAAGCAGTAAAGTAGATGCTGGGTTATTAGCAAAGGGGTATTACTCAGGGACAAGGGGATGCTTATAACCCGTTGTATGGAGCTATTCCACAGGACTTCCATCTTGTTTTAAGTATCGCTATTTAAGTGAATAAAGAGGGTGGCACAGTGGCGCAGCTGGTAGAGCTGCTGCATCATGGCTCCAGAGATCCGGATTCGACCCTGTGTGGGGTTTACACGTTCTCCCCGTGACCGCGTGAGTTTCCTCTGGGTGCTCTGGTTTCCTCCCACATCCCAAAGACGCGGGGTTGTCGATGACCCCGACAAACTTGTTGACGATTAGGTTGGGAAACGTCAGCGGCCGCTTGTGGAACTGTTGGCAAATCTCAAGAAAATAGACACAAAACGCTGGAGAGAAGGAATGGGTGACATTTCGGGTCTCGACCCCAAATGTCACCCATTCCTTCGCTCCAGAGATGCTGCTTGCCCGGTGAGTTACTCCAGTATGTTGTGTCTATCTTCGATTTATACCAACATCTGCAGTTCCTTCCTACACATATCTCAAGAAAATCTGAGTGCAAGTTCCAAACAATTTTTTTTCTACATTTTTTCGAAAAAAATAAACAATAAAGTCAAGGCAAGTCATGTCGAGTCGAGTTTATTATCATATGCACTCGTGTGGTGAAGTACAGGTATGAGGGAAATGTTGCTTGTAGCACCATCACAGGTACATAGATTCAGACAGCACACAAAACACAAATCACACAATAAATTCTATAGTCCAATGAAAAGAAAAAAGGGACATAATGCAAAAAATACACAATGAGGAATACATCATCACGATATACCACTGATGAATGATTTAATAGGATCCAGTGGACTCTTCGTACTGGTGCCTGATCCACTCACGTAGGCGTCGTTCATAGAATGGTTGGTGGGAGGGAACGGAATTCAAAGGGTTGTGGTCGTGTTTGTATCCATACTGCAACGGAAATGTGGATAAATAGGTGAAGCAATCAAAATAACTCGTATTGAATCAGCAATAAAGCACAGGAATGTGGTATCTTTATTCATTTTACGATGGGGATATGGGCATTGTCATAAGGGTTTCTGCTCTCGGAGTTACCTCGATGAATTTGGTTATTTACATTCTAATCCCCCATTGCACCATGAAATATTTGAGGACTTTAAAAGCGCTATATAAATGCAATTTACGCTTTTTTTTAAAACAACATACTTCAGAGAATTAACCATGGAAGGTGTTATAATTTTAAAGTCCCAGTCATTTTTTGTTTGTTTTGTTTAATATATTGTCTTTAATGCTTAACCTGTGATTTGCATGGTCCTTGAATCTCCGGGATGTTTCGCCGTGTGTCGACCAGCTAGCAACCTACAACTACGCATTTTGCAAATCATTTTAAAAACAAAAAGTTTGTCTACTTTAAAGATCTCAAGGTTCTCCTCTCTCCGACTTTTCGTTTAAACAAAAGGTGGGATTATCTGTACTTTCCAACGCGAGCCCCCAAAAAAGGTAGTTTGTCGTACTCTTTGTACTTAATGCAACGCGGTAAACCCAGCAGATTAATTTGCTATTTCAATATTCCCTTCATTCCTGTAATGGGAATAGTATTAGGCATTCTCATTTATACTCTCTCTTAATTGATTCGCATTTAAATTGGTAATCATCTAAAACTTGGCAAAACAGTACGGTTGCATCGTCCGTTCTTTTTTGGACAAGACTGGTTGTTTGGGGGATTTGCATCTTGTTTTCTTCCCCCACTGGGGATGTTTGGAAATGTCTAGAGTCCAAATTCAGAACGGGGCAGTTCTGTCCTCCCGGAACTCAGCGCCGGGGATTCTTGAAGCCAGCAAACATGCCAACACAATTCCAACCACTTGTACCACAGCCAACCCCAGAGCCCCGACAGCAATGTAAAACAGGTTGTCGTTCACGAAATTGTAGATTTTCTTGAAGCAACCTTCCTTGTAAATGCCCTGGGCACCTGGAGTGACCGGATTGTTCTCACATCCTCTCCTCGCCGTACAGCAGCTCAAAGGGACCGAACCATTGCCCATTTGCTGCTCAGACCAGGGAGACAGAACCCAGTCCTTGTAGCTTTCCACCCCACAGCAGTCCAGGGTGCGCTGAATGTCGTCGATAGCGTCGGCCTTCTCGTCTTCTCCGTAGACCTGGATGGTCTCGCCCAAGCCATTGCGAAACCCCTCGGCGATATCCTTACGGTAGAACAAGGCAGAGAAGCCGGCGGACAGTCCCCCGATGAGGAGCGCCATCTGAAACACCCCATAAGTCCTGAGAAGGCATTTGTGTTCCGTGGCAGCGCTGAAGCATCCGAGGAAGCCCCAGAGAATGACAGTGGCTCCCATGGCGAGAAGGATGTGGGGGGTGTTGGGGTAGTCATTGGTGGACAACTCCAAATAGCTGCCGAGTGAGATCTTCGCCCAGATACCAATGGTGAACATGGTGAGACCAGCTGTCCAGAAGACGAAGCTAAAAGCCATCAAGGTCAGTTTGAGCAGAGCCATTGTGCCTTTACTGGTCCTCGCCGGCTGCCATGTACAAGAATGGAAGCCCAACACTTTGTGGCTGCAATTAGCGTGAGAAGACTCAGAGGCAAGCGATTCCTCCCGTGGTTGCCCGTGACAAGCGCGGCCCTGGGAAACATCACATTGCATCGCCTCGCAGACGCTGATGGCATCGCTGTAAGCAGGGAGCTCGCATTTCCGCAGCCCAGCTATGGAGCTCCTGTCGACATGTAGTCCGGGATCAGCTTGGGTTGTCCCACTGGGTATTCGTGGAGAGGGCGTCCTCTTCCCCTGTCTGTCGCTCACCGCCTCCAGCGAGTCGTGCCTTCCAGACAATAGGTTCATCCTTGGAAGATCCTCAAATGGTAATTCGTTTGTCATGGTTTTATGTTTTATAGACTGTTATAAATATTGCAAACTCTTAACATGAAGGATGACCGGTAGGAAATGGCGCGGAAAATAGCACAATTTAAAGCGCTGGTCGTTCAGGTCGACCAGAAGCCGCTTGACATTTATAAATACAGAGGAGATGAACAGGGATTTCACGAACACCACACGCATACAAAATCAATTTGCTAATTAAACTGACTACAGCTTAGAAATTAAACTTCTCCAGGACTACAATTTATGATTCATCTTTAATTAATTCTATACCTTTCCTTTTTGCATTAGAGGGTAAACTGGAAATATTAATTGCAAAAACAAAACCCATATTGCACCTTTTCAATCCGTCTGAAGAAGGGTCCCGACCCGAAAAGTCACTCATCCATGTTCTCCAGATATGCTGGCTGACCCGCTGAGTTATTCCAGCATTTTGTGTCTTTTTGGTGAAGCAGCATCTGCACCTTAACATAGTTGTGCTTTTGAAAACATATTTGTTATGTTACATTTAGCCCGCTGCGGGAAAAGTAAGCGGCAACATTTCAAAATTACAGCCCACCATATAAATTAAAGAACACTTTAAGTTGAAACGTGGATGCTAAACACTTCTATTTTGGGTTCAGCTATCGGTGGTTATCCACCAGTTACACTGATGACTGGGCGACTCGCTGGAAACAGCAGCGGCCCTTGTATCTTTATTGACTGCAGCCCACAGAGGACTGACTGCACATTACTTTGATTAATACTTCCCCCGATAGTTCCGCATTGTGAGTTTTCTGAATAGATGCGGCGGCTGCAGAAGCAAGATAAACATGGCAGGAGTGTGAATTTAAAGCAAGGATCTTCAAACTTAGCCCTCGCCCTCCGCCCTACATGGACTGCCCTATCTTAAACCGTGTGTTTTATCCTAATGCGGTTTATCTGCATCGAAACATTAAAATATTTGTGTGCTTTACTTATCCACTGGTCATATCAAATATCACAGACGCTGTCCCATGTGAATGGTGAAAATGATATATATTGATGGTTTCTATTTCCAGTATCCGACCGGTGACCGCAAATTACGTTTTATTTTAAATTCCCTTTCCTGGACAAAGAATATTCATGTTCCATTCGAGGTAAAGCTCGCTCATTTACTTCTCACTTATTAAATACGTGCATCCCTTTTTCTGTTGAGAAAGGGACACAAAGTGTTGATCTTCTCTCGAGATCACGGAAAGGTGATGTTTCGGGTCTTCAGACTGAAGAGGGGTCCCGATCTAAATGGTCCATGTTCACCAGAGATGCTGCCTGGGCCGCAGTGTCACTCCACCACTTTGTGTCCTTTTTCGTGTAAACTAGCGTCTGCAGTTCCTTGTTTTCACATGTTAATGTGTAGAGATGTGTAGGAAGGAACTGCAGATGCTGGTTTAAAACAAAGATAGACACAAAATGCTGGAGTAACTCAGCGGGACAGGCAGCATCTCTGGACAGAAAGAATAGGTGAAGTTTCGGGTCGGGACCCTTTTTCAGACAGAATTGGGGGGAAAGATATCGACGGGGATGTAGAGATATGGAAGATATGCAAAAAAGTGACGAGGCCATCGTTTGCCGTTTGCTTGGTGATGCGTAGAGAACTATGTTTACGGATTAAAAATGCTCCGTGTAAATTGGTATGAGGTCTAGATAGACGGGACTGAGTTCGTCCACTTCCATCCTTACCTCGACACAAAATGCTGGAGTAACGCAACTGGTCTCCATCCTTGACTGCCCCTTGTTACTCACTCACCAGTAATGATTTCACTTCCCATTCATGTTTTGTTTTCTGGTGTGTCCTTTACTGGTTCACAACTTCCATTCACATGTCGTCGTCCCCCACCACCAGTTGCAAGTTCTATATTTCCACATGTTTCTGTATATTTGGACCTGCCAAATGTTATTGTGCAGGAAGGAACTGCAGATGCTAGTTTAAACCGAAGATAGACACAAAAAGCTGGAGTAACTCAGCGGGTCAGACAGCATCTTTGGAGAAAAGTAATAGGTGACGTTTTGGGACGAGACCCTTCTTCTGAAGGGTCGGAAGAAGGGTCTCAACCTAAAACATCACCTATTCCTTTTCTCCAGAGGTACTGTTTGACCCGCTGATTTACTCCAGCTTTTTGTGTCTATCTGCCAGATGTTACTGTCAGCTTTACCCATGAATAAGCATGAAGTGCGAAAGTCGTGCTATTATCACAGGATTTAGGCCCATAAATGGTGCAATGCTAAATAGTATAATGCTTCCAATATAATAAAACAGTAACAAAATTTAGTAATGCTTTTGAGATCTTTTGGTATTACTACCTTTTTGTGAGTTTTATTTTGTCAGTAACATATTAAAAATAACCCACATTATTACTTCAGTCAGAAAAGTAGACCTTCACAAAACATTTGAAAGCTAATGAAAAGTAAATATCAATATCAAGTGTTGGTTATTTTATGATAAAAACATTATATGCAATCGTGCAGTCACCATTTCGTACTTAGAGTTTGTGCTCACTGAAAAAAGATGCCGGTGCACATTGGTAATCGTTCTTTTAGCACCATCCTTAGGCATAACGAGATGGCTATTGTCCTCCATACCCAATATGAAATTGTTCTATTGTTCGTAGAAGAGTTACTGCCTGTGGCGTACTTAGAATCATAGAATGATACATCATGGAAGGACACAGTTCAACCAAACATGTCTGTGCATGCACTTAATTAACCAAACCTTCCCACTCTGAAATCAGTCCCCACAGCCATGCAAGTTCTCCCCCTTCATATATTGATCAGATTTCCTTTTGAAAATCTGCCCTTAACCCATATTTTTTTGTTGCCTCCAGCTATTCTGCCAAACATCTTAAATACATAAATCCTTAGATTATTACAACGTACCAAAAGGAACAGTGAACTTAAAATCTACCTCTATGGAAAACTTCCTTCCCATCAGTTGCCAACTTCTATCCTGGAGACAATGTTATACTATTAATCTCAAAAAATCCTTTCACTGCTGCTTCCCAATGTCTATCTCTTAGGCAATTGTGTAGCCACATTGCCAAAGTAACCTAGGCTTTAGTTATATTTGCAAGTATATGCTGTGGTTCTGTCATTCTTCGGAATGTTAAGATGAACGACATGCCTCATATCAACCTTCTTAATCATATCAGTTGCAACCACGTTAGTCAAACACAATTAGCCTTTAATAAATCCATGCTAACTTTAATTAAAGAGGCCTTATTTTCAGGTTGCCTATTAATTTTATTTTAGATTTTAGTTTCTTCGTTCCCTGATGGCTGATCATATTATCAGAATTATACTCTATTTTTGTATTGCATTAATTGAAACCATCAGCACAGGAATCTGGCAGGAGAATTGAAGGGAAAAGTAAACAAATGCAAAGCAAATTTGATAGGTAAAGGGAGGAATTAGATGACAATGAATGATAAGAATGATCACCAGTTTGAAGAAGGTCTCGACCCGAAACGTCACCCATTCCTTCTATCCAGAGATGTTGCCTGCCCCACTGAGTCACTCCAGCTTTTTGTGTCTATCTTCGGTTTAAACCAGCATCTGCAGTTTTTTCCTACACATAAGAATGATTAAGATAGGAACTAAAAAGGAGGATGGGGAAGTCAGGGGAGATTTGGATCCATTGTTTATGTGGGAGTCAAATGGGAATTTCAAAATACCCTTTGAGTATAATGTATTAAACGTAAACTAGAAGGAATTATTATTTTTAAAGTTAAAATAATGTAAGATGCATATACGCTCAGTTGTCCACCAGCAATTTTGAAACTTGAACTTATGGTTTTCCCTCTTTGGACTTTTGTTTTCCAGCAAGTGTTGACCACACAAGGACACAGAAAGCTGGAGTAACTCAGCGGGTCAGGCAGCATCTCTGGAGATAAGGAATGGGTGATGTTTCGGGTCGAGAGCCTTCTTCAGACTAGATAGCTCCAATAAATGCTGCCTGACCCGTTGAGTTACTCCAGCTTTTTGTGTCTATCTGCAGTTCCTTCCTACAGTGTTGGCCACACATTCCGCTACACATCACGGGTTCACAAACAAGGTGATGATTCACAAACTGCTATTCAGCCTCGTCTGCTGGTTTGATGGGTCGGTATGCACTTTATTTTGTCATTAACTGTACATTCCAGGAGTCAAACAAATCGATTTAATTTAAATTATAAGCAGTACAATGCTGGAAATACTCGGCAGTTACAGCCACCGTACATCGGGATGCTAATCCAAGGAATAGTCCTGTCCCAGTTTAGTGTTAAAAATCCGATGACGCTACTTCAGAAAACATCGGTGGTTTCCATCCACACTAGACGGAAGACATGATCAGAACAATAGAACAAGACATCACAAGAACAGGCCCTACTGTATCTGCCAAGCAATGTTTTACACTATTAAAATAATCAGAAGAGATAATAATCACAAAAGAAATAATCAGAAGGTAGTTTCCTTGATCATCGTTACTTTGTTGCATATCTTTCATTAATTTGTTCTATATCTCTTATCACCATTTATAATCTCTAATTTCCCTTTCCCATGATTCTCCTTCTGAAGAAAGGTTTCGACCCGAAACGTCACCTATTCCTTTTCTCCAGAGATGCTGCCCGGCTGAGTTAGTCCAACTTTGTGTGTCTATCTTCGGTTTAAACTAGCATCTGCAGTTCCTACACATACCCCAAAAGCCATCTTAGTGCAGTCAGAAGCTAATAATTATTAATAATGCACAACCAGTCCATTGGTTTTCCAATTGCAAGCCGTTGGAAATAAGCATTGGGGTAAAAGATAGATGAAACATGCTGGTCCGACACGTTGGTGTGAAAAGCTTGGCTTTGCAGTAGCAGCAAGGCAGCCACAAAATGCTGGAGTAACTCAGCGGGACAGGCAGCATCTCTGGATAGAAGGAATGGGAGGTAGACACAAAATGCTGGAGTAACTCAGCGGGACAGGCAGCAATAACGAAGATGCAATAAGGCTGCAGGTGACTTGGACAGGTTGTGTGAGTGGGCGGATACATGGCAGATGCAGTTTAATGTAGATAAGTGTGAGGTTATTCACTTTGGAAGTAAGAATAGAAAGGCAGATTATTGTCTGAATGGTGTCAAGTTAGGAAGAGGGGATGTTCAACGAGATCTGGGTGTCCTAGTGCATCAGTCACTGAAAGGAAGCATGCAGGTACAGCAGGCAGTGAAGAAAGCCAATGGAATGTTGGCCTTCGTAACAATAGGAGCAAAGAGGTCCTTCTACAGTTGTACCGGGCCCTGGTGAGACCGCACCTGGAGTACTGTGTGCAGTTTTGGTCTCCAAATTTGAGGAAGGATATTCTTGCTATTGAGGGCGTGCAGCGTAGGTACACTAGGTTAATTCCCGGAATGGCGGGACTGTCGTATGTTGAAAGGCTGGAGCAATTAGGCTTGTATACACTGGAATTTAGAAGGATGAGGGGGGATCTTATTGAAACATATAAGATAATTAGGGGATTGGACACATTAGAGGCAGGAAACATGTTCCCAATGTTGGAGGAGTCCAGAACAAGGGGCCACAGTTTAAGAATAAGGGGTAGGCCATTTAGAACGGAGATGAGGAAGAACTTTTTCAGTCAGAGAGTGGTGAAGGTGTGGAATTCTCTGCCTCAGAAGGCAGTGGAGGCCAGTTCGTTGGATGCTTTCAAGAGAGAGCTGGATAGAGCTCTTAAGGATAGCGGAGTGAGGGGGTATGGGGAGAAGGCAGGAACGGGGTACTGATTGAGAGTGATCAGCCATGATCGCATTGAATGGCGGTGCTGGCTCGAAGGGCTGAATGGCCTACTCCTGCACCTATTGTCTATTGTCTCTCTCTAGATAGAAGGAATGGGAGGTAGACACTGGAGTAACTCAGCGGGACAGGCAGCATCTCTGGAGAGAAGGAATGGGTGACGTTTCGGGTCGAGACCCTTCTTCAGACTTCTCTACAGTGATCTCACCAAATCTTCTCACCAAACCTGCCCACATAAAAATCTAAATAACCTTTTTGCAACCAGCACCCACGTGAGCGAAACCCACGCTCGCGATAGACCAGGCAGCTGTTGGCGGTTGTGCAGTAGAAAACAAGAAACAGGATTTTGTGTCTATCTTGGGTGTAAAGCAGCATCTAGTGCAGTTGCTTCCTGCACACATTTGCAACAGCAGCAGCGAGCAACTTTCCCCGGGAGTGACGTCATACAGGAGCGGGGTCGCGGTCCTGCTGCTGCCATGCGCGGGGCCTCGCCGCCGCCGCCCCTCCATCAGTGAATCCATTGAGGAACATCGTCAGAGGTGGGTCCCCGCCAGCGTTTCCGCGGGCTCGTCACCGCCGCCGCTGGCGATGTGTAAGCGCGTGGCCGCGGAGCCCGAGGCCTGGCGTCCGCCCTGGGGGGGGGGGGGGGGGGGGGGAAGAGGCGAGGGGCACGTCTGCGCATGACCGGGGGCCGTTGGGTGTTGTAGTTCCGCCTGCTCACGGTCGGCCTCTGGTCGCGGGTGAAACGCCCATGCGCGGGACTCCATCTCCCAGCGCGCCCCGCGTTGCGGAGCCACGGAGCTTCTGGCAGAGCGCTCCCTCAATTCCAGTGGCACTTTCTTTGTGACTCGCCGTCTCTTCAAAGTCTCCAGGCGTCTGCAAATGTCCACGGTCTTCTGTGATTTATCCCACAACTAATAATAATAATTTACGGTGCCCTGGTCTTGCGGTGGGATCGATATGGGAGGTAATCAATGTTTCTCAAGTGTGCGAAGAGCGTTTTATTTTAACCATACGGTGGGCGGCAGCGGCAGCAGTTTTGATCCAAGTATAAACTTCAACGAATTTCTTGTGAAACTGACAAAAAAAGTTTTATTTCATTGATTTCCGGCGATACGTAATTATTGGTTGATTGTCTGGTGATGTATTTGTAAAACTTTGTACATTTAAAAAAAAACATTGAGAAATTTCACATGGTGATAATGTGTTGATATTTATATGTGCAATATTTTAAATTGTAACGACAAACTTTTAATGATCTTGTTGTCCCATCGACACCAAACAAACTGAATGAGGCGAAAAGTGACAATGCGTCAACTATGTTTAGTCACTCACTCTCACCAGGACATAACTGTTTCAAACAGCTGCTTAGAATGTTTATTTAAATGTAGATATTACATTTTCTATTTAAGTATAGTATGTTCTAGTTTCTATAATTGCAAACATAAATTTTGACTTTTGTATGTTGTCAGCTTCCTTACAAATGTTTTGGTCTCCTTTATCATATTCCTCTTGCGTCATGATTGATTTGCACAATGTTAAGTTCTACCTTTTTAGGAGCATCCACAATTACAACAAATTTCTGCAATAAGTATTTAATTTGAAATTGCCCGTTCCAAGAGCATAAAGTGATATTGTTAAATTAATCTAAAAGAATACACACTAGGTCCTAAGTAATAGATTAATGAGCTTGAATTTGATGAATTTAATATGGTACATTTATAAGCAGAAATGGGAGCAATAAAAGCACTAAAACTGCAGATGGTGGCAATGTGAAATAAAACACAATGTTGGAAGTATTTGGGTCAGGCTACACCTTTTAGAGAGAACAATACAGTTAATGTTTCTGGGTAAGAATCTTTCATCAGAGTTTGGGAACATACTTTAATCTCAAATAATTGGGATTTAATCAGACAGGTTTCTGTGAAAAGTTTTTTCCCACAGTATTCCTCCTGCTCTGTCAACCAAAGATAATTACCAGTCTGACAGTCTCAAATTTTAAGTGAACTAATTTTTTTTAAACTGGAAATATTTAGTGTGTAGGAAGGAACTGTAGATGCTAGTTTACACCAAAGATAGACAAAATGCTGGAGTAACTCAGCAGAACAGGTCACATCTCAGGGGAGAAGGAATGGGTGACATTTCGGGTCTAGACCCTTCAGACAAGTATTTAGTATAGCATAGCAATTGAGACAGACTGAACAACACAGTGTATTGGTGTGTGAGAGAAAAAAAAATGGATTGATGTTACAAAACTCGATGATCTTTCATCAGCAAGGTTGATTATTTGAAATTGTTGAATTTGGTGTTGAATCCTGAAGATTGTATCATGATCTTTGAAAGATGAGAAACATGCTCAAGCTTGCATTGGCTTTCATTGGAACAGTGAGAGAAGCCAAAGGAAGAAAGATCAGAGTGAAAATGCAATAGCGAATCAAAATGACAAACGTGGAAACTCTGGGAGAGACTGTCGTGGATTGAATAGAATTATTCACTTAGTGGGGAAACCAAACTCGGACTGAGGGATTGTTTTGTTGCACTCTGTTCTGTATAAAGGATGAGCCTGAGTTCCAGCTGTTATGAGTTTAATTTTCCTTTCTCCATGTTTGGACTGGAATGTATAAACATGGAAATGTAAAAGAACTAAATGGTCAGAATGTGTAGGAAGGAACTGTAGATGCTGGATTAAACCAAAGATAGACACAAAAAAGCTGGAATAACTCAGCGGGTCAGACAGTGTCTCTGGAGAAAATAAATAGGTGAAGTTTCGGGTCGAGCCCCATCTTCAGACTGAGAATCGGGGGAAAGCGAAATGAAAGTTTGAAGAAGGGTCTTGACCCGAAACGTCACCTATTCCTTTTCTCCAGTGAAGCTGTCTTAACAGCTGTTACTCCAGCTTTTTGTGTCTATCTGAGCAGGCCAAAATGATTGGAGACAAATATTATGGATGTTTACTTGAGTGTACTTTCATGGAAACTACTTTTGAGATGGTCATAGAATAAATAGGCCCTTTGCCCCAACTTGTCCATGCAGATCAAGTTGCCGAACCAACCTAGTCTTACTTGCTTATGCCTGGCCATTATCCAAACAAACCCTTCTTATTCATGTACATGTCTAAGTGTCGTTTCAAAGTTGTAATTGTACCATCCTCTACCACATCCTCAGACAGCTTGTTCCATGTTCTCTCAACCATCTATATGGAAAAAGGCGCCCCTCGGGTCTCTTTGGAATAAACTTGCCACCCCATCTTTTTTTTAAAATGCTTTCCCCTCGTGTCTGAAACCTGTGCTCTCCAATTTTCCACTCTCCTGTCCTGAGGTAAAGACTGTGGCTGTTCACCTTATCCAAGCCCCTCACGGTTTTATATACTTCTATAATGTCATCCCTCAGCGTCCTGCGCTTCAGGGAAAAAAGAACCAGTCTCTCCTTATAGATCGAACCCAATAGACGCAGTAACATCCCTTTTTACTTTTGCACCCTTCCTATAACAGGACGACAAGAACTGTCACTACGCCTAATGTGGTCTTTCCAGCATCTTGTGTAGCGTCGCATCCCACCACCCTCACTCACTACCCTGATGATATGGAAGCTAGCATGCCAAATGCTACCTTCATCACCCTGTTCACCTGTATTGCCATCTTCATTGAACTATATACCTGTACCCCTTTGACTCTCATTCCCCAAGACCCTACTATTTACTGTGCAAGTCCTGCCCTCACTTGTTTCACCAAAATGCAATACTCTTGCCATGCCTTTTACATTCACATCCAAATTGCTAATATAAATAAAAATCACCAGTAGACCCTTGTAGCACATTACCTGTCAGGCCTCTAGCTTGGAACAAAAGCCCTCAACCACCATCCTATTTCTTGCCTTCAAAACTTATGTCCAATTGGCTAGCTCAGCCTGTATCTCGTGTAATCTAACCTTCCAGACCAGCCTACCATGCAGTGCCTTGTCAAAGGCCTTGCTAAAGACTAAACAGAGACCAGAGACAAAACATGTCTCTAAATGTTTGGAGGCATTTACATTTCTCTAAATGTAGATTTTGACTGCATTGTCCTCATTAATCGTTTTGGTCACCTCTACAAAATCCTTCATCAATTTGGTGAAACATGATTTGCCACATAGAAAGCTATGCCGGCTATATTTAATCAGTCCTTGACTTTCCAAATGCATATAGATTCTATCTCGGAATCCCTGAGCGCCAGCTTCTCAGCCAGGCATTCATCTGTACCATCCTTCTATTCCTACTCTCACTAGCACGTGGTGCCAGAGTGACTCATTTACTTTGTTTGTTAGAAAATGGGAAAAATACATTGTTATCCAGAAAGAATAGTTCAATAAATGAGTACATGTTTATTCAGAACTGTCTTGGGCCTTTCAAAGCTGTGTGGTTTGATTGATCATAAAACCGCAGATGGGATTCCGCCAGAAATTGTATTGAATTTTCTTATTTGCAGAATAATACCGATGGTGATGAGGCTTCACCACGTCTGCCACTATCAGTATCCACTTGTTTCGGTGGCATCTTTACGGCACCTGGAGAAATTTGCATGTGCTAGGTGTAGTAAGTATTGCTTTGCATCACCTTCTGTTGAATATTATTGTGACTGAAATTAATGTTTTAAAATGTTTAAAACTATACGTTTGCAAACCGTTGTAGCATACATTTATTCTTAAATGTATTTAAGAGCCTTATCCTCACCAATGAACTAACAGCTGCCTTACCACTCTCCCTCCACCCACCAACTCTACTTTAGAAAATATGTAAAAAGTTACATACCATGAATCCTGCAGGAAATGTTTGAATCTCTTTTTCTGCATCAGATCCCTTGAATTCTAGTGCTGTTTATAAAAGATCTTGTTTCAACTAATGGCACTTGATTGTGCAGTGTTCTGGAAAGGTTAATTTGTTCCTGCGTGGTAATTTTAATTGAGAAATCATAATTAATGAGTTTGGCAACTTGAGATTTAAAAGTCTGGAGCAAAAAACATGTGCTTGTATTTGGCATCTTTCAGAGGACCGAATAATTCATTACTTTGATAAATTCTCCAAACAACCAGACTGCATGCTGTTCCACTGCCTCGGGACATGCTCCTGAACCAGAAGGAGTTTGTCTGTGGTTTACCTTTTTAATAATAATTCTTTGGCATCATAGCAGCAATGGAATTCTTTGGATCTGCTCTCCATTGGCATTAAAAGTGCAGTGGAAATTTCATTTACTTGCACAAAAGAGGTTTGCATTACCCTTCTGTCAAAGGAGTGTCATCTGACTAGAAGGAATATGAGGAATCTCACAACCAATAAGTTGGCCAATGAAAAGAGAAACCATAGTGCGGCTGTTAGCTCCTCAAGATGTAAAATTGTGCAGGTGCTAGAAACTGGAAATAAAAGCAGAAAATGTTGGAAATACTCCGCTGGTACTATTTGCAGAAAGAGAAAGAGTCATCACTTTGGTTTGATGAGCTTTCATTGAGGGAGAAACCAGTGTGTTCTAAATAGCAGAGCAGAAGGAAAAATGAAGACAACAATCATCTCTTTCCTCTAATCCTCCCCAACCTATTAACGGCTTTTAATAGGGATTTCACATTCCCATCACTCTATTGGTGAACGTTTCTAATTACCATGATACATGTCTCCATCCAATTACTCTTGCATTATCACTGCCATTTTTTTGCCTTTTCCCCTGCGGTATAAAACACACCTGTATCAAAACCAATCATAACTTTAGATCTCTTTAGATTGCTTCCCAGCCTTCGATTGTTTTTCAAGAGAATTGAAACCCCAATCTTTCAACCTTTGCTGATTTGATATATCTGTGTGATTCTGGTATTATCCATGAATTATTTTTCTTTGTGTAAAATGTGATGTGGTTCAATACATTATTGACAGATTATCAACTTTTCAATTCTGTTCCTCCAGGATTAGATCAAAATGAATGGTTTTCTTTAAAATCTTTTACTCCTCCACCCCATTGAAATGCTTCATTTGCAAATATTTGCCTCTGTTTTTCGTTCAATGTGCAATTCTAATAGGATTTGTTTCCCTGTTCCAAAACTCGTATAAAAAATGTTGAAAAATTAATTAATTGCAACTTGTTTTTGCTCCAAGGTTCTCTGTCGCCAATCCCATGGATTGTCATGCATCGCATAATGTTTGTCAGAGGCTCATGCCTCTTGCTTTTTCTGAAGCTGGCGCCCAACCCAGGCGACTATTTGCATGCTAGCCACAGAAGTAGATCTACAATCACATAGTACAATCGCTCCACACTTAAATCTCTCCTCCTACAGCAACATTTCTATACACTATAAATGGCTCACTTGTAATCATATATTGTATTTCGGCTGACTGGATAGCATGCAACAAAAGCTTTTCACTGTACCTCGGTACACGTGACAATAAACTGAACTGAATCTTTATCCAGTTTACACTATTTAATCATCCTTGTCCAATTGCCATTTATCAAAACACATTTTTTTCCGAACGTTCTATTGCTCTTAAAAGTTCTATGGCCTGAAATATTTAACTTGCGGATTAGAGGCCTGACGGCAGGCTGTATGTAATGGTCATTGCTTTCCCTTCTCCGTCCATGTTGTCAAGCTGGAAAGGGTACAGAGAAGACTTACGAGGATGTTGCCAGGACTAGAGGGTCTGAACAATGGGCAGAGGATAAGTAGGCTGGGACTCTATTCCTTGGAGCGCAGGAGGATGAGGGGTGATCTTACAGAGGTGTATAAGATCATGAGAGGAATAGATCGGGTGGACGCACAGAGTCTCTTGCCCAGAGTAGTTTAATTGAGGACCAGAGGACATAGGTATAAGATGAAGGGGAAAAGATTTAATAGGAATCTGAGGGGTAACTTTTTCACACAAAGGGTGGTGGATGTATGGAACAAGCTGCCAGAGGAGGTAGTTGAGGCAGGAACTATCCCAGCATTTAAGAAATAGTTAGATAGGTACCTGGATAGGACAAATTTGGAGGGATAGGGACCAAATGCTGGCAGGTGGGACTAGTGTAACTGGGACGTTGGCTGGTGTGGTCAAGTTGGGCCGAAGGGCCTGTTTCCACACTGTATCACTATATGCCTCTATCTGTTTTTGTGCTTTTTATGTACAGAAATCTTATTTTGGATTAGCTCCATAATTGGCAGTGCCATAATGGTGGAGTGATTAAATTACTGGATTACGATCTAGAAGTAGACACCAAGTGCTGGAGTAACTCAGCAGGTCAGGCAGCATATCTGGAGAATATGGGCATGTGATCTAGAGTCTTGGACTAACAATCCAATTACTCAGCAAGTCAGGCAGTAGATTTGGAGAAAATGGATAGGTGATCTAGAGGCTTGGGGTATGAGTTGGAATCCCTTGCTGGCAAATGTGGCGTTTAAATTCAGTAAATTAGGAATTGACATAGTGGTGATTGGTAATTTTGTGGTTATGATTACCAGATAATAGTTGATTGTCAAATGGCCTCTGAAATGAAAGGTCCACACTGAATGCTGCTTTGTGTACTGAACTGAGAGGTACAATTTCTAAACTCAATTCAACTCTCTATGTGTGTTTGGGTTGGATAAATTCACTGTTGTGTGAATGCATCAATTTCCTTAAACTGTATTCTCACATAGTGACACAAAGAATTGCAATACTGGTTTACGACAATAACATTTCAAGTATCTCGGCATTTGATAGTAGATTGTAGTCTGAAGAAGAGTCCTGACCCAAAACGTCACCTATCCATATCCTCCAGAAATCACCCAATGTCTATGGCCTTATCAAAGGTTCTGGGGAGAAGGCAGGAGAATGGAGTTGAGAAGGAAAAAATAGATTTGCTCTGATTGTATGGTGAAGTAGACTCAATGGGCCGAATGGCCTAGTTCTGCTCCTCAGTCTTATGCTGCCTGGCCCACTGAGCTATTCCAGCACAAAGTGAGAATGTTTTTTTTTTTGTTGCATTCTCACTGTTTAATTTGCGCCACGTCCACAAGTATAATGTTGAGAAAAGAAAATGCTTGTTTTCACTATGCATCTTAGTTCATAAGACTCAATCATACGAATTTTTAATATATTTTAATTCCTCCCCCCCCCCCCCCCTTATCACTTATTATTGCAATTTTGCAATGCTCAAATTGAGACGTTCCTCCACATTACCACAGTGTTCAGCTGATTATACATTAATTGTTCTTGTCTGTCCAGCAGATTGCTATTGTGTGACTGAGGAGTAATCCAGGGATGGAGGAAGACCAGCACGATGTAAGTCATTTATGTATTTATCTTCCATCTTTTGTTTTAATAGTATTTACATAAATTTTAGGTGGAAAGGTTAATTTTTAGTTTAAATTGGCTGTGCTTGATTTCAGGTGACTGTGCATTTATTGATTCCTGTTATCCTCATTATGGACAGGTTCTGTTTTTACGTATAACCGTCAGTCAGAAAATGCATAGAATTGCTTGATATTGTAACTGCCTCCACAGCATTTTAATGAATGGTGTTGATGAGGGCCAATTAACATGAACAATAAATCACCATCTTCCCCTGCCTTGTTGAAATGGTACAAAATCTGGATGTCGCAGGCCTGGTCGTGGGTTCAGTGGGCTTGAAGTATTAAGAGTATCATTGCACAAGTATCAGTAGAAGCAAATGTTTGTCAATTTCCAATGGAAGTCTCTTAAGTGGCCTTGCCCAGTGAAACTGACAGCCGGTGTTCTTAAGAGACATTATCTGATTACTATGGGGAGGTTACATGTAAACAGGTTTTTATTTTCAAGATTGGTTCTCGTTTGAATTTAATTTGGGAGTGCTCGTACGTACAGGTTGTCTGTAAATCATGTGTTGGGATGGCCTCGGTAAGGCCAGTATGGATAAATTCTGGCTAAATTTGTGCCTCTGTAGACTTTGAGCTTTTTGTTCAGACAATCTTTTTAAATGTATGGAGTTTTGAAAGTATCATCAAATGCAAAGAATCAGTACAGAGGTGTGCCAGCATATTTGCGTGCAGATAAGAACATAAAGCACATAAGAGAATTGCAGAAAAACATTGTAGTGAAAGGCATAATTATTCAGAAGTTTTATCATGCAGCAAGCTCATTAATGAGTTGTCTCCCAGCTAGTTTTTTGGAATGTGTCTGGACTCAGAAAAGAATGTAGATGTCGTGTGAGTGCATTTGCATTTATTGTGATGAGCAGCCAAGTAGAAAAATTCCAAAGGATTAGAAACCAGATAATGAAGGGGAGCATTTTAACAAGATGTCTCCCAAGCTAGAGCAAAGCTGCTGTGAAAAAAAAGCTGTTTAAAATATCGCTATAAATTGTGCCTGATTATGTTACCCCGATGTATAATTTATTTTGAAAAACATGCTTAGATCTGATAGTGTAACAATAATAGTGCCCGACAAGGCATTACTAATTTCCCACATCAAAATAAATCACTGGATTTTGACTTTGAGGGTGATATGAATCAAATGTGGTAACTTAAGTGCTTGATCCTCCAACAATTGTCTCACAAGACCTCGCCTTTGCCCTTTTCACAATGTCTAATTTAATCCTTCACTACAAAGCTTGCTAATAGTAATATCAGTAGATGGTACATAATGAGGTACCATCTACCTGGTACGGGTGGAAATAAATGTGTATTTGAGGAAATCGGACTTCAAAACTTACCAATATTGAAAGAAAAAACTAAATAGTAATATTTGTTGTAAATATTAAACCATGTAATGTTTGTTTTTTTTCTTGTCAGAATGTCTATTGTGTTTAATGCAAGTGAAAGCTATGTTCTCTTAGAAACTTAAAACAATTTAAAAATCACTTTTTGATCCTTAGGCAGATGCAAGCCCAACGCCATCAGCAGTATTTGACGATGATTCACACAATATGTCAGATATTCCACAAAACCTGTGTAAGCCTTTTGTATTTATTGATAATTAAAAAAATAAGAATGAAAGTAATTGCACGTAATATCACAGAAGGTTTTTATTGCAGTCGCCTCTTGTAAACTGTACTGTCCCTTTAGGTTAATCCATTATTCTTAAATAATAGTGCTTAAAATATGAGATGTAACATATACTTCATATACCGTAGAAGCAGATTATCTAGATGGTAAGAGGTTGCAGTGGGATTTGCAATTGCTTGATTTGCAAAAGATGTGTGTGCAAGTACATGATTTATCAGTAAAGCTTACAAATTGCTCTCAGTAATTGCCATGGAATCCAACAAAGGCAGGAACGTTATGCCTCAGTAACAGGGCATTGGCGAGACGACTGTTGGAATACTATGTCTGTGTTTGCACAGTGTTTGTCTCCTGATTTAAGGCAGCATGTAAATCTGTTGGAAGCAGTTCAAAGAAGGTTTACGTGGCATACTTGGATTGGGCAGGTAGTCTTATGCAGAAAGTTTGTATAGACTAGACGTATTCTCTGGAGTTTAGGAAAAGTGGCTTCATTATAACGAATCTTGAGGGTGGGTATGGAGTGCGTGTTTCCTTTTCTGGGAAAATCGAAAATTAAGAATCATTGTTTAAAAATAAAATGGAATCCATTTAAGACATATAAATTGTATTTTCTTTCCCGAGGATTGAGAGACTTCAGAAAACCTGTAGTGTGTGGAAGTAGTGTCTGAATATTTTGAAGATGAAGATGATAGGTTCTTGATAAGGAAGGAGGTGAAAGGTTTCTGAGGATAGGCAGGAGTGTAGAGTTGATGTCAGCCATGTTCTCAATGAACCGTGAGTAAGTTCAATGAGCCATGGTCTATTGTCTTTTTTTTCCCATTAATAAAAATTCTACCTTTGTGGATTATTTAATTAGTGTATAAAGGGCATCAATATGGTAAACAGTCAAAACCTTTTTCCCAGGATGAAAAACTGAAATACAGGAGGGCATAGCTTTAAGGCGTGAGGGGTAAAATTTAAAGGAGATGTGTGGAATTCGTTGCCAGGATTGGTGATTGAAGCATTTAAGAGGATTTTGGATAGGCATATGGAAATGTAGGCAATGGAGAGATATGGTTATGTGCAGGTAGATAAAAGAAAGTCTCGGTATCATGTTCGTCACAGATATCGTGGCCAAGGAGCCTGTTCTTGTGCTGCACTGTTCTCTGTTCTATTCGAGGAAGGAAAATATTAGAATCCTTTAAAGTTATTATTGAGCTAATTGGCATAACTAATTAGCTCCATTTGCTAATGTGAATTGTTGTAACATATTTATTTCCTTACAGCAGATGAAGATGCTTTTAAACTTTTGTGGGAAATGAAGATGCGAAAAAGGCAAGGGAAGCCAAATCTACCAGACACTGTCACTGAACTCAGCACAGAAGATGGTTGTAAGGTGTACCTGGTTGGCACAGCCCACTTTAGCGAGAATAGCAGAAACGATGTTGTGAAGGTAAAAGTGAAAAAAATTATAAATTTCGGAAAACGTGTTCACGTTTAAATTATGTACAGGAATACTGAAGCATTAACATCGTAGGATCCAAATGTTTTTAAGCATAATTTAATGTAAATCAATCTTCAGGCCATAAACTAATTTCAGAAGACAGTATTATGCATTGAGGGCTGTGGAGGTTAGAGAAGGTTCCATCACCCTTCAGCGTGGATTTCTCACTTAGTTTTCGGTCAGTGGTTTATTAATGTAACAATTTTAATGAGAATAATCACAGTAATAATCATAGATTGAAAGACAGTCAGAACATTTTTCCCATTGAAATGTCAAAGAATAGACGGCATAGCCTTAGGATAAGAGGGCAAATATTAAAAGAGAAATGTGGGACAGATTTTTGAGAGGTGTTGGATGCCTGGAATGTGCTGCCATGGGTAGTGGTGGAGACACATACTATTGTGGCATTTAAGAGGCTTTTAGATAGGCACATGGTGTGTAGGAAATGGAGGGATAGGGATCATGTGTGAGCAGATGAAGTTAGTTCATCTTGGCATCACGTTCAGCACAGACATTTTGAGCTGATGGGCCTGTTCCGAAAGCTGTGCTGCAGTTTTGATTTTGTATTATCCTCTCAATTCAGTCATGCCAAAATTTTGTTTTCATATTCTTTGCTGGCAACTGTTCCTGGAAGTAAGCTTGTATGATATAAATAATTTATTAAACTTGAAATACACCGAGTTCGGAGATAATAGTGAAGTATGGGTGCAAGTTGCAAAAATCAGAATATTTTGGAAATGACTTTGTGATCTTTGTTGTGAGATGTGATATACCTTGGTTTTAGAAAAGTGTATTTTTGATTGTGAGAAGCAAGTGTCAAGTTGGTATGAGTATTATTTGTATTTAACTTTTTAATCAACTTTGGGGTATTTATTTGGTTGAAATATACAGTACATTGTTTAACTCGTATAATTTCATGACGTTATTTTAATCAGTTTATCAGATACATAGCCTAATCAGTTCATGAAATCATTGTGACCTAAACGGTACTACACTCTGACCTATTTTGTATCCTGTTTGCATTCATTGCTCTAAAAATGAAGTAGACATACCAGGATATTATTTTTAAATTTACTATGTCATTACCGTCTTCTTTAGTCAGACGGTGGTGAATCTGTGGAATTCTTTGCCACAGAAGGCTGCGGGGGAAAGTCAGTGGATATATTTAAGACAGAGATAGACAGACTATTGATTAGTACGGGTGTCAGAGGTTATGGGGAGAAGGCAGGAGAATGGGGCTAGGAAGGAGAGAAAGATCAGCCAAGTTTTGATCCTTCACAAATGATTTCAGTAAGAAAATTGTTTTGGTTTTCACCTGATGGAAGAGTCCTCGCAGAAAATGGATCCTGGCTTGGGACAAAATTGGAACCTTTGACAGACTTTGATGTAATTGAATAGCCTGTCAATGATTAAAACGCACTCTTGATTGTCCTATATATTGTTCACTCAATATGAATCGCCAAAAGACTTGTTTCCATAAAATTGGAAACTTAATGTGTGTATGATACTAATATAGGATAAATCAAATCATTTTGAACATTTGTATTCCATTGACTTTGCTCTGTAATCTGGCGGGACTGTCATATGTTGAAAGACTGGAGCGACTAGGCTTGTATACACCGGAATTTAGAAGGATGAGAGGAGATCTTATCGAAACGTATAAGATTATTAAGGGGTTGGACACGTTAGAGGCAGGAAACATGTTCCCAATGTTGGGGGAGTCCAGAACAAGGGGCCACAGTTTAAGAATAAGGGGTAGGCCATTTAGAACTGAGATGAGGAAAAACTTTTTCAGTCAGAGAGTTGTGAATCTGTGGAATTCTCTGCCTCAGAAGGCAGTGGAGGCCAATTCTCTGAATGCATTCAAGAAAGAGCTAGATAGAGCTCTTAAGGATAGCGGAGTCAGGGGGTATGGGGAGAAGGCAGGAACGGGGTACTGATTGAGAATGATCAGCCATGATCACATTGAATGGCGGCGCTGGCTCGAAGGGCCGAATGGCCTCCTCCTGCACCTATTGTCTATTGTCCTTGGATAGATAACAAACACTAGTTGCACAGGTTCAAACTTTAATGGTGTCTGATGTGAGTTGACAAACAAGGCTGTACAAAACTGAAAAAATGCCACTCTGGGTGTAATTTTGCACAAATTAACATAGACAATTGGCATGAAAGTGGAGGCCTAATAATCTGCATTGAGGACAAAAATATTGACTTGAATAGCATATCAATAAAAATTGTATTGGAATTTTTATAGCACTTGGTGTTAAAGCATCGTCCTTTTGCAACATTCTTTTTAGAGTCATAGTCATACAGCACGGAAACAGGCCTTTTGATCCAACTTGTCCACGCCAACCAAGCAGCCCCATCTACACTAGTCCCACCTGCCTGCATTTGGACAAAATTGCTCTAAACCTTTCCTATTCATGCACCTATCCAAATGTCTTTTTAATGTTGTTATCGTATCTGCCTCAACTACCTCCTCCACTTACCTGGCAGTTTGTTCCATAGACCCATCGTAGCCTCTGTGTGGAAAGGTTTGCCCCTCGGGTTCCTATTAAATCTGTCCCCTCTCATCTTAAACTTATGTTCTCTGAATCTCGATTGCCCTACCTTGGATGAAAGATGGTGCATTTACCCCTGCTATCCCCCTCATGATTTTATACACCTCAATAAGATCAACCTGGAGTCTATTGTGCTCCAAGGAATAAAGTCCTAGTTTGCCCGTTCTCTTCCTTCGGCTCAGGCCCTCGAATCCTGCACCATCCGCATAAATCTTTACGGCACTCTTTCCAGCTGAATGACATCTTTCCTATAGCATAGTCACACCAAAACTGAACGTAATACTCAAAATGCGGCCTCGCCCACGTTGTACAATTATAACATAATATCCCAACTTTTATATTTAATACCCTGACTGATGAAGACCAATGTATTGAAAGCTGCCTTGACCCCCTTTCAACCTGTGACATCACTTTCAGGGATCTAAGTATCTGTATTAGATTGCTCTGCTCTAAAACACTCCACAGAGCCCTACCATTAACATTCACTGTGAAGGTCCTTGCACTTGTCTAAATTAAACTCCATGAGCCATTCCTCAGTCCACTTGCCCTGCTGATCAAGATCCTACTGTAATTTTTGATATGCATCTTTATCTATGATACCACCCACTTTAGATCCTTTGGTCCATGTGTAGAAAAGTTCAGCAGTTCTGCACTTTCAGCATTTCGCTGAATCCAGTTGATTTGTCCTCAATGTATCAACATTCCATCTTGTAATATTTCTGTAGCATCAATGTTTCTTGAAGGATGGCATGCTTAATATTTTGTATTTTTTTCCAGACTATTCAAGAAGTGCAGCCAGATATAGTGGTTGTAGAACTCTGTCAGTACAGAGTCTCCATGCTCAAAATGGATGAAAAAACATTACTTAAGGAAGCCAGAGAAATCAATCTGGACAAGTTGCAGCAAGCTATAAAACAGGTTCTGTATTTAAGTCTGAATTTAAGGTCAACTCTGTTTTTGTACTTTTGATGTATGCATACTTAATTTTGATGTTCTGTGCTGATTTATGGAAGCAAGATCTAGTCAAATGAAACCTAATGAAAAACATACAGAAAAAATGATTACATACAAAAAGCATGAGACAAATGGGTGTTTTTGAAAATAACTCGTTATATGCTTATGAGGGAGAGATTTGGTTAATGGGACTGAATTTGAGTACTATTTGCAAGAACAGCATCGTTTTGATAGCCTTAAGCTATCTGTTTCGCTCTTGGACATTAAAAAACTTTAGTGCCATGTTGCATGTAAACCATGCAGCATTCTTCATTGAGGACTCTGCCACTATTCTGTATGTTTTTTTCCCTTTTAAATGATTGTGCAAAACTCCTTAGTAACATGATTGGATAAGATCACCTTGGTACACGAGAATAGATTCCGAGAAAGAATAGAATAACTTATTCATTCACAGTATCCCTCAAATCATCAATTTCTTCCTAGGTGTCAATCCATCTCTCAATTACTGGTCTTATTTCATCTTGATGGTAATTTTTGCCACACTGATTCATTTTTAACTCCTCTTCATACCTCTGTCCCATCCACTCCCCACTCATTACTTTGAGATCTGGGTTATTAATACCTCGAATCAGTAAGAATCTTTAATATCTCAGTCAATCTTCTCCAGTGCAAATGATCATCAGTTCAGTTATTTAAAACCAAATGGCTCTCATCAGTACAAGAAAGTTACGTGACAATATGAACATTATCATAGATCTGGTTAGAAATATTTCATCTGTATTTGCAAACATGAATGTAATTGCAAATGGTTTCAACATTTGAAAATGGCACGAGGGCATATATCTTTAAAAAGCTGGGATTTTAAACATTGAATCTTGATTTTATTCAATTTCGGGTAACCCTTACCACTTCTCACCCTCCATCTCCCATTTTTGTTCTCTTTCTCTCAACTTCTATTCCAATCCCACAACGCCCATTTTCAAACCCCTAACCCGCGACTTCCCCCTTCTCTAACTTCTCCACCATTCTTGACCCCTCCTTCTGTGCACTTATCACCTACTGGCCCCTGTCTTTCCCCCCCATCACCTCGCTTATCTATATAGTGGCAATTTTACCACTGTCCATATGCAGGGTCTTGACCCAAAACTCTCAATTCTCACCTCCACCCCCAAAACAAATGCTGCTTGATCCTCCGAGTTCCTCCAGTAGTTTTTGCCTGACTGAGATTTTGAACCTCTTCCAAATAAATCAATAGATCAGGCCACATATCCTTTGTATTGTGTGGAATAATACTGTGTTTTAACTTCTCAATGTAATAATCACTGTCTGCAAACAGCTATTGATTAGCAAAGTTTTATGTACCTTTTAAAAACTTTTAACTGTTCTTGTTTTGATAGAATGGAGTAATGTCTGGATTGATGCAGATGCTGCTATTGAAGGTCTCTGCTCACATCACAGAACAGCTTGGCATGGCCCCAGGGGGTGAATTCAGGGAAGCCTTCAAGGAGGTGGGTATTCCTCATCCATTTCATCCCTTTCGAAGGTGACGACAGTCTATTTTGTGGTCAGCGATGCCATTTAAATACCGTGGCCTGAGTTTGCAGTAATATTAAAGTTATCTGATCTCATCATCAAGGAAGCAAATCTGGTAGCAATCTGGATTATGCCTTTATGCTGTTTAATGGGGAAAGCTGGAAACTTTTGTCAATGATCCTCTCCTTGTATTTGGAGGGTATTGTTGCAGCGTTTTCTAGGCCAAATAGATGGATTACGAGGATATAAGACTTTGTGATCTATTCTCATGGATGAAAAAGAAAATATTAACAGACACCACTCTGAAGAAGGGTCTCAACCCGAAACGTCACCCCTTCCTTCTCTCCAACTGCCTGCCCGCTGAGTTACTCCAGCTTTCTGTGTCTATCTTCGTTTTGAATCAGCATCTGCAGTTCCTTCTTATGCCAAAAATGTTAAATGTTCTGGCTCATAGAATAAGGTGTAATGATACGATACGATAGAACTTTCTTTATCCCAGGAGGGAAATTAATCTGCCAACATTCATAACACAAGATATTTGAAATTAAAGTGATGAGTGGAAAGGATTGGGGATGTGTAAAGATTTCGGGGAGGGTGGAGGGGAGTCAGTCTCAATCTACCCCACGACTGAAGGGGGAGAAGTTGTACAGATTGATAGTCACATGCAAAAAAGTATCTCCTGTGGCATTCTGTACTGGAATCAGTCTGTTGCTGGAGGTACTCCTCAGATTGACCAGTGTGTCATTGAGGGGGGTGAGCTGTATTGTCCAAGATGCAGTTTGAGGAGCATCCTCCCCTCGTAGAGCATCTCCCATGAATCCAACTCCGCCTCCAGGACGGAGCCAGCTTTAGTTTTAATGGCTCATTAAACCATAGCTTATTGCTTTACAACAACGTTTACCATAACAAAATCTACATTTTAAAGAATGGATTGTTTATCCCTTAATTTTCCACTGTGCATTGAACGTCTTATGAAACGTACATTTAAAAAACTTGTGTGTTTCAGGCTGGAAAAGTGCCTTTCTGTAAGTTTCACCTTGGGGACAGGCCCATCCCTATCACCTTTAAAAGGGCCATTGCTGCACTTTCACTCTGGCAGAAGGTCAAATTAGCCTGGGGCCTCTGTTTCTTGTCTGATCCCATCAGGTATGAATATGTATGTCATAATTCATGGTTTTGCAAGTTTCAGCCGTGTTTTCATAATTACGTCATTTATATTTCCAAAGTTGATTGCTGCTCTGCTAAGTCGTCTGCCAATTTATATGAAAAATAATTCAAACTGCCTGAAATAATTTTGAATATATATTCTTAGGCAGTTTATTGGAATTGAGAACAACACCATCATAGAAGGATGAGGGGGGGATCTTATTGAAACATATAAGATAATTAGGGGATTGGACACATTAGAGGCAGAAAACATGTTCCCAATGTTGGGGGAGTCCAGAACAAGGGGCCACAGTTTAAGAATAAGGGGTAGGCCATTTAGAACGGAGATGAGGAAGAACTTTTTCAGTCAGAGAGTGGTGAAGGTGTGGAATTCTCTGCCTCAGAAGGCAGTGGAGGCCAGTTCGTTGGATGCTTTCAAGAGAGAGCTGGATAGAGCTCTTAAGGATAGCGGAGTGAGGGGGTATGGGGAGAAGGCAGGAACGGGGTACTGATTGAGAGTGATCAGCCATGATCGCATTGAATGGCGGTGCTGGCTCGAAGGGCTGAATGGCCTACTCCTGCACCTATTGTCTATTGTCTATCATAAAACACACAAATCTGGGAGCACATTACAAAACTCAGTCCCTCAAACGTTTATGCCATTCCTTTTAGTTGCTGGGTGAGTTTATTCCTTGCCTACATTTACCGACCATAGTCCTTGTCCCATGATACTCCTGACAGAATTCGAGGTGGGAGGGGGCTTAACAAATCTTATTGATCCAAAATCTCCATTGATACTTCATGAAAAAATTATTCCTGGTGTCATTAGAGTTACTGCTAATTTATAACTTTTGCCACGTTTTGAAATGAAGCACGACATAGCTGCTTCATTTTTTTGCATCAAATTGTTTGAAACACTTAATCACACTCGAATATTCCAATCTCTTGGAAATTTATGTAGACAAATTTATTCCTCATAACTTTTTTTCGGATATAATTCTGGCAAATCTCTAATATACCCAAATATATTTCAAATCCTCTTGGCAATGAATTCCCCAAATTAGAATTTTTTTTTGTTGGAATCTGAAAGGTCCCTATATACTTCGATAATAACCCTTTATTTCCATTAGAACTATTAAATAACAGACTCTTATGGGCAGGCTTGGTTTATATGGAGACAAAGATCTTTACTCATTGTTTATCTATCAATTAAAGTATCAATTTTTTTCTCTCTTTTTAATCCAAAATCCATGCCCTCTGCTTTTCCTACTCGTGATTCTGTCACAATCTATGCACACCCAATTGAAACTTAAGGAGCCACTACCACCCCCTGGTTAATATAGCTCGTTGCTTCTCGCCATGGTGCACACCGTATTTAATTTCCCGTGTTCATTGCAGTATTAGAGACATAACTGTTTAACATCTATTATAAATGTAAATATGGCGCATTGCGACGTGCATTCTGCATTAAGTGCTTTGAACCGACAGGATACGGTTTTTCTCAAATTATTTGCTGAAGGAAGCAAAATGTAACTAAAATTAAGCATTGAATGTTTTTTAAAAAATGTATTTGATTTATCTGTTTCAGTAAAGATGACGTAGAAAAGTGCAAACAGAAAGATCTTCTGGAGCAGATGATGTCCGAAATGATCGGAGAGTTTCCTGATCTTCATCGAACCATTGTTGCTGAACGGGATGTTTACCTGGCCTATATGCTAAAGCAAGCTGCAAAGCCATTAGAACTACCTCTGGCTTTAGGATGTAAGCACACAAACTAGCCTGGATAAGCTTCTGTTATTCTCTAATCTACTGATGGAATTTGTTTGGTAGTCAAATATGTGCCCCCACCCCCTTTGAGCCAAGTCTGCATTACAATTTTTGCTGCTAGTCTGTATGAACAAAAATACTTCTTGGTTTGGTCTCCAAGTCTTGATCTCTTAATTGTAACCAAGAGAAGCTACATTTTGTGTTGCAGGTTCTTTTCACTGAGTTGTGCTCGGAGAGAATAAATGGAAGGGCAGGATATAACAGTAATTTATAGGCTAGGACTTTATTCATTGGAGTGAGGGAGACGGAGCGATGATCTTAGCTGTGTATAGAATCATGAGGGGCATAAATAGGCTGAATGCATACAGCCTTTTTCCCAGGTTGAGGGAGTCGAGAACTAGAGGTCACAGGTTTAAGATGAGGGGGGAAACATTTAATAGGACCTGAGGGGCAACTTCACAGAGTAATCGTTTCCCTTTCCCCTGACTCTCATCTGAAGATGGGTCTCGACCTGAAACGTCACCCATTCCTTCTCCCCTGAGATGCTGCCTGTCCCACTGAGTTACTCCAGCATTTTGTGTCTATCTTAATGTAGTAAATTGTATATATAGGGGATGAGCTGCCAGAGGAAGTGATATAGTAATAACATTTAAAAGCCATTATTGGACAACCTTGTGGATGGAAATTAAAGTTTTACATTTTCCAGGTACTTAAAAGGTTGATGACTGAAGTACACCGCAATTACCATTTTCAGATTTGTTAAATTATTTTTCTGTTTGTACCATAGCTGAGCCCAACCAACGAATGCCTTCTGTTGTGGTGGGAGTAGTTGGAATGGGTCATGTGCCAGGAATTGAGAAGAACTGGAATAGCCTATTAAACATTCAAGAAATAATGAGGTAAAATCTGTCTTTTTAACCGTTTTGAGTTAATATTACTATTCTAATAAGAGACAGTGGAATTGATGTGTTTATGAAGAAGTCTGCATACATTTTGAATTGACTAAATACTGTTATTTGTGAACAGATTTCCTTGTTAATTCAAAATATAACATTTGGTGAAAAGATTCATACAACTGGAATCTCAAAATTTAGATTGAATCCAAGAACATAGTACTTGTACAGGAATTACCTGCAAGTGCAGCATGTTATACCTGGGTAGTTATCATTTTCACCCTATTTATAATGACTTTTAATGTGGGTGGGGGGAGGGGGGGGATGGTGGAGGAAAAGAGAGGTCAAGGGAAAACTTGGTATCGAGGACAGGTATTTTCAAATGTTCCCCTTTCATATTTCAAATTAAATTATCAGAGTTGCCGTCCAAAGCTTCTGGGGCAGTTCAAATGTAGTAAAAAACTTTAATGAGTACTAGACCAAGTTGGGCCCATTCCTCGTAGAGGTGGGGGGGGCAGGGAAGGGGAGAGAGTGTGAGTGAGTGAGCCCTGGACCCAAAGCCTCTCCTGTATTGGTGTAGCACCCTCAACCCCCCCCAACTCATTCGCACGCATGAGGAGAGGCCATGCGTGCGTTATGGTGACGTCATAAGCCTGCACTTTGAAAAAATGTGTTCAGAAATGAAAGTTTTAAACTTCAAAATCTCTAACTTTTAAAAATATAGGATCAATTTAAATAAAACTTGTTTTTAACAGTCGCCAGGAGAGTGGTGATTAAGTGATTAAGGTGGCGCAAAAATTGTGGTGCTATGGTTTATCGTTTTGGCTGCAGGTCCACATGTCTCTCAGAGAGATATACATACATACAAATATATTTATATATACAAGATCTGAGTTTTAGTAGTATCTCTCTCTCTATATATAGAGGCGGGACAGGGAAGGGGAGAGGGTGTGACTGAGGAGCCCTGGACCCAAAGCCTCTCCTATATTGGTGTAGCACCCTCCACCCCCCACTCAATCCCCCTTATCCTCCCACTGACCCACTCCATCCCCCCTATGCACCCCCACTTGCCCCTCCGCTGCCCCCACTCCCCCCAGCCCTGTCTCCATCCCCATTCCCCCCTCTCCACCCCTATTCCCCCCTCTTCCCGCACTCTCCCCCACTCCAATCTTCCCTCCTCCCCACCCCCACACTTCCCTCCTCCCCACCCTCACTCTTCCACCACCCCCACCCTCTCCTTGCCCCACCCCCCCACCACCCCCTTTCCCCCACTCTCTCTTCCCCCCACCCCCCCCATTCTCTCCTCCCCACCCCCTCTTCCCCACCAGCCCCCCTCTCCTCCCCCACTCTCTCCTCCCCCAACCCTCACCCCCCTCCTACCCTCCACCCACTCGCCCCCCACTCCCCTCCGTGGGGGATCAAGACCAAAGGAGGAGTGTTCCTCCTGGAAAACAGATTGTATTATGAAATATTACGGGGAAGTTGCCAATATTTGAAACTATCACACAGAGCTGAACAGCAGCATGCCGTACCAATCTGGGAACCAGAGGGTGGTTCCAAGTAGCATCCGCAGCCAGGCTTCCAATGTTTCCAGTGTAGGTGGTAGTCAGACCAATGGATTTAAGAAGGGTTCAGATTTAAGAGGGGTTCTGATAACTGGAAGGTCCAGGGAGGATGGCCTTAAACTCATAAGTGTTTTGTTTTGAGACACTCTTAACAAAATACTTAGAGGCTTGGCTGAAGCAGCAGTGAGGAATGATTGAAATGATGATGGTAGATTCCTTCATCAGGGAAGCATTTAAAGATTGAAAGTGGACGTTCCAGAGCACAGCAGGTCAACTGCAACTACATAATCATAACGGCATGTTAGGCCTAACCAAAGAACATTCTGCAGAATAGAATTACAATAATGTTCCGGGCTTCTTCAATACCAGTATGTGGTTTCATCATTACTAGTATTGGGAATACCTATCCAAATTGTTAATGCCATGGAGCTTCGATTTAAAAAAAATTAATAAGCTCTGACTTACTAAAATATAGAAACATGGAAATGCAGATGCTGGTTTACAAAAATGACAAAATGCTAAAGTAACTCAGCGGGTCTGGCAGCATCTTTGGGGAGCATGGATAGGTGACGTTTCGGGTTCGGACTTTTCTTCAGGCTCTGCAGGAGAGGAACACGTAGACAAATGGAATATCTAAGGGCAAGTTCAGGGTTGTTGCATTCAAGAGAGAGCTAGTTAGAGCTAGATAGAGCTCTTAAGGATAGTGGAGTCAGGGGGTATGGGGAGAAGGCAGGAAAGGAGTATTGATTGAAGGAGTAATGATCAGCCATGATCACATTGAATGGCGGTGCTGGCTCAAAGGGCCTACTCCTACACCTATTGTCTATTGTTACGAGAATAAATTGAGATGGTTGTGTGCTTGATGGGTGACCAGGGACAGTTAGTAGAGAGAATATAAACAAAGGAATGTAAAGGTTGGGAAGTGGAACATTTGTGGTACATTTTCAACATTGGCTTTATTATGAAATACGTTTGTTTTGTTTTTGCATCTTCCCTGAATAACTAATAAACCAATTTTTATTTTACAGTGTTCCTCCGCCATCTTTGGCGACTAAAGTATTGAAGTTTTCCCTTAAAACAACTGTTATTGGACTTGTGGGTTACGGCTGCTACCGTTTGGGAAAAGGGACCATTAAGCTGATGCTGTCAAGGCCATTAGTACAGATTTACCTCCATAAATATACAAATCAAATATTCTAACTGAAAGAAAACATTTTGAAGACCTTCTATCGTTTGAGAAGTGCTGAAGGAAAATATGCAGGAATCTTTGTATTTTCCCCATGTTTAATTTACACTTTGAATTCCGTATCAGACATGATTCGTAACATGGATGAGTTCTCGTCACTGAAAAGCTACACCATCTGGGAGTGGGAAGAAATAAACATCATAAAATGTACTGATTCCATGTTATGTAAAAAAAGCCTCTATTTTAATGCAGTATATCTGTGAATGGCTTGAACTTAATCCACACTGTATTTTAAGCCTATCGGTTTGGGGATAGGTGTGGAAGAACGTAGAAAATTTATAAATTCATATTTTGAAATTTTGCAATATTACTATTTCATTTAATGGAACATCAATAGACCTACGGTTACTTTAAAATCATGTTGAGATGCCACTGAGGCAATCGTGATTACAACTGAAACTGCACAAAACTCATAACTTTTAAGATTTTTATGTATTATCCATAAGGTAGCACCTGTATGGTTTACAAATTGATAATGCAACCAGTAGAATTTAGAAACATTTGTTAACTCTTACTTTGAAAGGTGGTGGAATTCTATTAAAATAAGTATTTAAAATTATTTATGATTCACTCATTCAAAACCTACGTGCATTCACAATTTATTTTGGGTACCCCTCTGAAAATTTGCCATTTTGCAATGCATTTCAAACAGAGGGGTAGACTTCTTCCCTTTCCCACTCCCTCCCTCCACTTCCTAGATTTAGTCTCCAGATCTCTGAAGGTATTGACACCTTGCAGGCAGTGCCCTATAATGTCTGGGTATTTTCCCTTACTTTGGTTGATTTTTCCAAGATTCAAATCGGGTTGAGTATATTGTTGGGCAATTTTCCAATGAGGGAGCATCATTGGCCTCGATAAATATGCAGATTTCCAGTTGCCTGGTAGATTGAATACCTGTTTCCATCCAACAATTGCTTCAACTTTCTGAGCCATTTGAAATTAAAAACATGTAATGCAACAATATGACATTTTCTACTTTTAATGCTTTACTCCTCTTGCCTTTTTTTCAAGTGATTGTAGTTTTCCTAACAGCCAGTTAAATGCCAATTTATGGCAGACATTAATCTGATTAAAGACAAATTTATCCATCAGACTTGGGAACATAAACTTCGAAGTGTTTTTATAAGTTATATCATGCTACATTCAATTTTATTTCTAGACGGCGATAAAAGATATCTTGTTTGGTTTGCAAGATTTGCTGAATCTTGTAGATTACCTTATTCTGAATTTGTACCTCCGTTAAATGTCTGTTTTCAAATCATTCAGGTATTGTAGCAAGATTAACCTTAACAATGTAGATTATGTGCACTTTTTGTGAATCAGCATTACCTAGATGGTGCTTGCTCGGCTGCTGTTGCTTCACATGTGCAGATCTAGTATCATCTTCAGCAGCAAAACATTACCATCTGAACGTCTCAATTGCCAATTGTGCTGAAAAGAAAATGAAATGAAAGTAATTTATAATTTCCTTGTCAGAATTCCAAATTACATCTGAGCAATGGAATTGTGCGTGGGTAATACTTAGGTATAACCAACCGTGCAATTTTCTTAACAAGTAAAGGGCTCAATTCGTTTTTTATTTAGCTTTTGAATGCTTAGGAAATGTAAAGTGCACCTTGATGCCTTTTGGGGAGGTGGGTGTAAGTTGTACGACAAACACCTGGTGTATATCCGGTACAACTAATTTAACAATTTTGTTTTGATTCAAAGTGTCAGGGAAATGGGGGAAGAGTGAAAATAATGTGGAGATGCATGTTTGCATTTGGAATCTGAATGTATTACAAGTGTGTCTCATGTTAAAATAACTGCCACATAATCTGTTGATTTGAATAAGCTGAGAGTTTAACCATATTGGTGTATAGTTTTGTTAATCAGATCTGAAGCAGAAAGCGTCAGCAGGTTTAAATATAAAATCATGGATCACAAAGGCATTTGAAGTGTTATTCAAAGGTCTTCATATTTGAATATCTTTTGAGGTGTTTCATTCTGGTGGAATGCAGATACTTCCTCTGAGGTTCTCGTAAAACATTTTCAGCAAATTAAATGCTGCTTTCATATTTGCTTGTTTTAATGGTACTATTTAATTTCCTTGAAAATAAAACTAAAATGTGAAAAGCATGTAATTTAACACGAAGACAGACACAAAATACTGGAGGCAGCATCTCTGGAGATAAGGACTGGGTGACGTTTCAGGTCGAGACCCTTCTTCAGACTAGTCAGAAGGGTCTCAACCTGAAACGTCACCCAATTCCTTCTCTCCAGAGATGCTGCCTGTCACGCTGAGTTACTCCAGCATTTTGTGTCTATCTTTGGTTTAAACCAGCATCTGCATTTCTTTTCTACACATGTAATCCCACAGAAAAGGCTTTGTTTGAGTTCTAATTTTGTCAAACTAAACACTCTAGCTGGACACGCAAGTGTTGTGATTTTAGTCAGTATTTAAAGACCGAGATGAGCTGTGTCTCTTGTGATGCACTAAATAGATTAATAACTGAATTCATTTGAACTGAAATTGGGTGTTCAGTAGTGCCTGTGTGTAAATAAGCACATCCTGCTTCACATGGAACTGCAATTTTTTCTAATTTGATGATTTCTGTTATTTTGAAGCTTTCCGTGTAAAGCCTGCTCTTGCTGGATATTTTTCTATACAGCAATTTAGATTCACCCTGAAAACTTTTTAAAAATTGCAAATCTATCCATAAGTAAAATTTGATACTGAACATTCTTTTTCCATATACATAACCTGTGTTGCTCATGCAAAATGTAAACGTCAAGAGTTCAGCAAGCATTTGTCTATTAATTGTCAAAATAGTATTCTTGCACCATACTTTTCCAGTAGAAAATGTACATTTATTATAAAATGACAAGAATAAAGTGGGCCTATTCCTGGCTGACAAAAATTAATGAATGTATTCATGTATGTATTATACATTTGAGTTAAATTCAAAATCTATTTGGCAAAGCTGGGAAACTAAGATAATGGGCCATAACGTTGATCTGATCACTGGATTTGGCAGTTAACAATATTTAAGCCTCCCACTGTTCCAAATGGTAACTACTTTAACACTACCTATAAATTATTAAAAATTTGGGGTACATCAAAATTTAAATACCAGCATTGTTATTTCTGTTACTGAGATTGCTTGCTGAAATATATATTTATGCGACATTCCTTAGTTATTTTTAATGTACCCCCAAAAATTAATTTTTCAGTTACCTATTGTGTGAAAATGCCTCGCAGGGCCTCATTTCTGTGTCTCAAGTATTGTACCCGTTTAAATGGAATCTTACACTCTCATTTAGTTGGACTTTAAGTTGTTCAAGGTTTCCCGGCATCATGCTGTGGATTAAGTCATTTCTGTATCATGTCTTTCCGTTGTAATATAAATTTGAAATATCTCCATATTCAATTTCTGTAGGATTGTGCCTTTTAAACTGCTGAGCATTCTGAGATATTGCAGATCATGATGGTATCATTATTGTAAGAATAAAGTTTTGCAGAGATTTTACTTGTGTTTCAGTTGCGTTTTGTTTTCATTGAATATCCTTCAACTGAACAAGTATTATTAAATTCTTTCCCACTAGCCCAAGCAAGGGTTCATGTTTTGTTGTGGAAATCCCAGAGTTGCTCTACTATTTTTACCATGAGCAACAGAAGTGTTGAACAAAGATAATTTCAACAAAAAAAATTACTGTAGGGATCAAGCTGTGAGCCATCACGCTATATTGAATGAAGAATCTGCTATTATTTTCTATCCTTTAAAAAAAATTAAAATCCCTAATTCTTAATCAAAAGCACTCGTGTGTTTGTGATTCCAATGTCTGATTATTTCCCCCCCTAAACAACTGAGCAAACAAACTATTGTGGAAAATGGTCCCTGTACCATTTACACATGCCTCTAAAAAAAATTCTGGTGTCAATTATATGATAAAGAATATAATTTTTTTTAAAGACACTCACAGAAACAACTGTTTTATTATGCCACGTTGCTTCAGGGACAAGCTGAGTGAAGAACCGTTTTTTTAAATACTTTCTAAGTCAGCAACTCGAACACAATGGCAGAGGGGTAAAACTGTTTAAACTGAGAAATTACAGGTTGGAGATTATAGTTTCCTTCTGGACTGTGTTGGTCAACATTATTTATTCCTCGGCATTTTTGCAGTATAATTTTTGGAGTAAGAAGCTAACAAATGCTAGCCAGAGGAAAATGAGATTGCTGTAAGCACAACAATTGAACAGAAATATTAACATTTGATATTTAAACAATGTCTAATTCAATCACTACATATGAGTATTTCTGGCAAGGCCGGTATTGTATTGCCTGTGATGTCTTGAGAGGTCGGGAGCTTTTCTCTTGAAGGTTGGGAGGTGTGGGTGCCGGAAATGAAGACAGAAAAGTTCTTGTTTTCAAACTTAAATTCCATATATTTAGTCTTTTCCAAAAACAGGTAAACTTAATTGTTTGCAGACAAGTACACAAAACCAAAACAGGTAGTTAAATCAAAACTGTAGCTTGCTGCCTTCTTACAAAATATAACTCAAGCACTGCTTCGCTCCCTCTCTGCTCCAGTCGTTGTCTCTCTCTTTAAATATACTGCTTCCCTTCCCTTTTAGCTCTCTCACTGAGGCAATCAGCTCAACTGGTTCAGCTGGGCAGCAATCAGCAGCAATCAGTGTCAGCAGGGCAGGCAGCCCTGCTGACTATGGGTTTTGTAGTCTTACGCTGGCAGCCATGATGGTTTGTAGTCCTTGTTGCATCCACCGGGAGGAAATGTATCTCCCCTCTATGACTCTTACCTCATGATATCACATTTCCACCTCCCCTGACTTGAGGCCTCCGGACTGGGGAAGGAGGCCCACAGGACGTCTCTTCGGGAAAGGGCATCTGCATTCCCATGTTTCCGACCTGCCCTGTGGACAACCGAGAAGTTAAAAGCCTGGAGGCTGAGAAACCATCTTGTTACTCGACTGTTCGTTTCCCTATTTCTTGCAAAGGAGCATGGTCTGTGAGTAGAGTGAATTTGCGCCCAATAAGGTAATAGCGAAGGGTTTCAAGGGCCCACTTAATTGCCAGACATTCTTTCTCCGGTGCAGAGTATCTTTTCTCATGGGCTAAAAGCTTTCTGCTACTGTAGAGGATTGGGTGCTCCTCACCCTTCTGTATCTGAGAGAGTACCGCCCCAAGACCCACCTCTGAGGCATCTACCTGCACCACAAACTCCTTGTTGAAGTCTGGGACGGCCAGAACTGGGTGGGAACACAAGGCCTTCTTCAGGCTGGTGAAAGCCTCCTCTGCTTCCTGTGACCATTTCACCATTCGGGACTGTCTTTTAGTTGTCAGATCTGTTAGGGGGGCAATTAGATCAGAGAAGTTGGGAACAAAGCGTCTATAGTAGTTTGCAAGGCCTATAAAGGATTTTACTTGTCTCTTTGATACAGGTCGTGGCCAATCTTGGATGGCCCTTAGTTTAGCATCTTGAGGTTTAACAAGGCCACGCCCTATTGTGTAACCAAGGTACTCTGTTTCACTATAGGTTAGCCTGCACTTGCGGGGATTGGCTGTGAGACCTGCTACACGAAGAGCATCCAGTACCTTCTGTACTCGGGGCAAATGACTTTCCCAATCTGTGCTATGTATCACTATGTCATCTAAATAGGCTGCAGCATATTCTTTGTGGGGCCGCAGGACCCGGTCCATCAGCCGCTGGAAGGTGGCAGGCGCTCCGTGTAGACCAAATGGTAACTTGGTGTACTGGAAAAGCCCTTCACTTGTTGCAAAGGCTGTTTTCTCTCGGGATTCAAGGGAAATCGGAACTTGCCAGTACCCCTTTGTGGTCAAGGGTTGTGATGAAGCGAGCCATTCCCAGACGGTCTATTAGTTCATCTACCAGGGGCATGGGGTAAGCGTCGAACTCGGACACTTCATTTAGTTTTCTAAAGTCATTGCAGAATCGAGTCGACGTATCAGGTTTGGGGACCAGTACAATTGTGCTTGCCCAGGCACTATGGGATTCTTCAATAACTCCTAGTTCAAGCATCTTTTTAACTTCCTCTCTAATTGTTTCCTTATGGGCTTCTGGAACTCTATAGGGCCGCTGATGGACTACCTTTCCAGGCTTAGTGCGTATTTTATGTACCGCGAGATGTGTAGTGCCCGGCTTGGCCGAGAACACATCTTGGTTACGGTCAACCAGCTCCATGCACTCTTGACGTTGCTGGGGTGACAGCTCTGGGCCCGCCTTTATGTCATCTCTTGGTGGTGCTCCTGACTCTTTTGGGGGTAAACAAATTAATAGAACCTCTGCCGGGTGCCATTTTTTCAACAGGTTCACGTGGTAAGTCTGTTCTGGTTTTCTCCTTCCCGGTTGCTTTACCTTGTAGTTTACCTCTCCCACCTTTTCGATGATTTCGTATGGCCCCTGCCAAGTGGCTAAAAATTTACACTCAACAGTGGGCACCAGTACCAGAACCCGGTCGCCTGGCTGGAACTCTCGGGGCTGTGCAGGGCGGTTGTAGGATGCTTGCTGTTCCCTTTGAGCTTTTTCCATATGTTCTCTGACAATAGGATATATAGTAGCCACCCTGTCTTTCATGGCCTCCACATGCTCAATAACAGTGCGGTGAAGACAAGGCTGTTTCTCCCATGCTTCTTTAGCTAGGTCATGAAGCCCCCTGGGTTTGTGACAGTATAGGAGCTCAAAGGGTGAGAAGCCTGTAGAAGCTTGGGGCACCTCCCTAACTGCAAACATCAGGTATGGAAGGAGCTGGTCCCAGTTGCGCCCATCTCTTTCAATTGACTTCCTTAGCATGGCTTTAAGGGTCCTGTTGAACCTCTACCAGACCGTCAGTTTGAGGGTGGTATACTGATGTTCTGAGGTGCTTGATCCTTAGGAGGGAGCACAGGCCCTTGGTGACACGAGACATGAAAGGGGTCCCCTGGTCTGTTAATATTTCTTTTGGAATCCCTACTCTACTGCACAGGAGGAACAGTTCCTTTGAGATATGCTGGGCTGTAGCCTTTCTGAGGGGTACAGCCTCGGGATAACGGGTAGCATAGTCTACCAGGACCAGAATATACTGATGTCCCCGAGCACTTTTGGGTAGGGGGCCCACAATATCTAACCCAATCCTTTCAAAGGGGACTTCAATGATTGGTAGTGGGATAAGAGGATTCCTAAATGAGGGCCGGGGGGCAGTGAGCTGGCATTCTGGACAACTACGGCAATAATTTTCAACTTCTTTGTGGATGCCTGGCCAAAAGAACCTCTGCAGAATTCTGTCTTTTGTTTTTTCCACTCCTAGATGTGCCCCGAGCAAGTGTGTATGGGCCAGTTGTAACACTGCGAGACAAAATGCTTTTGGCACTAACAACTGCTCTGTTACCTCATCTTGCCCTTTTTTCATCTGGTACAGAAGCCCATTCTTTATAGCAAAATGAGGATAAGTTAAACCACTTCCCAGCCCCTGGTCCACACCCTCTAGTACTCTAACATTTTTTAAAGCATTTATCAATGTAGGATCTTTGAGCTGAGCAGTACCATACTGGCCTGAAAGCGGGGGTGGTCTGTCTGCTACCCGGTTGGAATCCTTACTTGATGATGGCCAATTGTTTCCTTGCGGCCCCTCCCCTTCAGAAGCCGTCCCCGTATCATTGGATGATGCTACCGCGCCCAGGAGAGCATTTACTGGAGGAGAAGTAGGCGTTAAACTAGCACTGGCCTATTCTTAGGACTGCTTCTCTTATGCTTGTTCTTACCTCTGGGCAGTGATGTCTCCCTAGATCGTCTCTCTTGTATTTCCCTCCAGAGTCTGTGGAACAGGGGGCAGTCTCGTCCTATTAAGAGTGGGACTGGCAGGGCATCCAAAACCCCTGCGTTGACTTCACACATGCCTTGGGTTGTTACTAGCTTCAAACTACTAGTTGGATACTCACGAGTGTCACCATGGACGCAGGAGACGGGTCGGGTCTTTTCCTGCAGCAAGTCTGTTTCATCTATTAAAGATTTGTGAACTAGTGTGAAATTACTCCCTGAGTCCAGCAAAGCTTCCACATCTTGGTTATTTAGCTTCACAGGGCACATAAAAGCTGGGTGTTCAGCACCCTCCATCAAGGCAGCATAAAGGTTTGTGGGTTGGCTGCCAGAGGAGTCTGCAGTGGGCATCAATTCATCCACTTTGTCACATTGCCATGACATATGACCCATTTCCCTACATCTGTAGCATCTTGGAGGAGTTGGCTGCGCCTAACGGCTGCGGCTCTCTGGCAGTCTGTTGTCTTTTTTTCTTTTTTTTTTGTTTGTGTCGGTGTTGGGATGGTTTTTGTTTCTGTTTTTGGCTGTGTATGTGTGGTGGGGGTGTGTGGTGGGGGTGTGGGGTGGGGTGGGGGGGTGGGGCGGGGGGAAACCTTTATTTTATTAGGTCTCTTCCCCGGGGCGCGGCTCGGCTGCGGGCCTTAACATTGCCGGCGCAGCTCGGCTGCGGGACGTTTCAGTGCCCGGTGCGGCTCGGCTGCGGGCCTTAACATTGCCGGCGCAGCTCGGCTGCGGGACGTTTCAGTGCCCGGTGCGGCTCGGCTGCGGGCCTTAACATTGCCGGCGCAGCTCGGCTGCGGGACGTTTCAGTGCCCGGTGCGGCTCGGCTGCGGGCCTTAACATTGCCGGCGCAGCTCGGCCGCGGGACGTTTCAGTGCCCGGTGCGGCTCGGCCGCTGGACTTAACATCGCCCGGTGTGGCCGCGGGACGTTTCAGTGCCCGGTGCGGCTCGGCCGCGGGACGTTTCAATGCCCGGTGCGGCTTGGCCGCTGGACTTAACATCGCCCGGTGTGGCCGCGGGACGTTTCAGTGCCCGGTGCGGCTTGGCCGCTGGACTTAACATCGTCAGCGCTGTTCGGCCGCGGGACGTTTCAGTGCCCGGTGCGGCTCGGCCGTTGGACTTAACATCGCCCGGTGTGGCCGCGGGACGTTTCGGTGCCCGGGGCGGCTCGGCCGGGGGGCCTTCCATCCCCTTGCGGGGGCTGTGCGTGTCGTTTGCCTCGGTAGGGGTCGAGCTGCCTGTCCGTGGGTGCGGGGGGAAGAGAGGGGAAGTTTTGTTGCCTCCATCACAGTGAGGGGGTGTTTGGAGTCACTGTGATGGATGTTTGTGTTGGGGTCGGGTGTCCTGTGTTCTTTTCTTTTTTGCTGTATTTTGTGTGACTGCTGAAATTTCGCTCGGTGTTGTGCCGAGTGACAATAAAGTGTTGTTATGTTTATGTTATGTTCTGGTGTCCCTGTCCAGGATTGTTCTCCTTCGTTCAGCCTGATATAATCCCTGTACATTAACCTGTCTGGTTGGGTTGCCCTGTATGGGTTTTTGGGGCTGTGGCTGAGGATTTGCTTGACGTCCTTGAACGATAGGTTGCTCTTTTTTTTCCATACGGAGCATTTCATTAGTAGCCTGAAACTGTCCGACTGCATCCACTAAGGCACTAGCTGCAACAGGAGCACTGTGGCTGATAACCCTTTTTGCCTCATAGGGCAGAGCACGTAAATATCAATTCACAACAATGCTTCCAAAATGGCTACTGCAGAGTTTTTATCCGGATCAAGCCACTTCTTTGTAATACGAATAAGTTCATGCATCTGAGTCCGGGGGGGTTGGTCATTCCTAAAACCCCAATTATGGAAACGCTGAGCCATTCCAAACTTTGTAAGTCCTATTCTGCTCAATATTTCCTGCTTCAAGATGTCATAGTTATTCGCTATTGTACTGTCCAAGTCTTGAAAAGCTTTCTGTGATTCCCCGGCTAGGAACGGGGCTAGGATACCAACCCACTGGTCTTTAGGCCACTTTTCTCTGGTTGCAGTAATCTCGAATGCATGGAGATAGGCCTCTGGATCATCGGTGGGTCCCATTTTAGGAATAAAATCACTGGCACAGACCCTCGGGTTGGTGGTTGATGACTGGATCCTCTGTAACCTGAGTTCCTCTTCTTTCAACATATTGGCTTTTCTTTGTTCCTCCAAAAGAGCCCAGCTCGTCTCTATTTGGATCTGGTTACTCTGAGCCAGCATCTTCAACATTTCCTCCATGTTGTTCTCACTGGTTCTCAATTGTGCCAAGCGGATAGTCAAATCACTGATGGACATTCGTACTCACCCACCCCTCCTTATCTGGCATTCTCCACCATTGTGATGTCTTGAGAGGTCGGGAGCTTTTCTCTTGAAGGTTGGGAGGTGTGGGTGCCGGAAATGAAGACAGAAAAGTTCTTGTTTTCAAACTTAAATTCCATATATTTAGTCTTTTCCAAAAACAGGTAAACTTAATTGTTTGCAGACAGGTACACAAAACCAAAACAGGTAGTTAAATCAAAACTGTAGCTTGCTGCCTTCTTACAAAATATAACTCAAGCACTGCTTCTCTCCCTCTCTGCTCCAGTCGTTGTCTCTCTCTTTAAATATACTGCTTCCCTTCCCTTTTAGAGGCAATCAGCTCAACTGGTTCAGCTGGGCAGCAATCAGTGGCAGCAGCAATCAGTGGCAGCAGCAATCAGTGTCAGCAGGAATCAGTGTCAGCAGAATCAGTGTCAGCAGGGCAGGCAGCCCTGCTGACTATGGGTTTTGTAGTCTTTTGCTGGCAGCCATGATGGTTTGTAGTCCTTGTTGCATCCACCGGGAGGAAATGTATTTCCCCTCTATGACTCTACCTCTCATGATATCACATGCCTATTATGTGGTTTGCTAGCCTATTGCATAAGGGAATGTACAGTGAGCCTGATAGGAGGCTGAGAATGCATCCTGGACGGCCACCGGTGTTGAGAATTATTGTGGAGGAAGTATCGTCTCTAACCTCACTGATTGTAGCCTCAGTTCAGTTTAGTTTATTAAAATGTGTACTGAGGTACAGTGAAAAGCTTTTGTTGTGTGCTAACCAGTCAGCGGAAAGACAATACATGATTACAATCGATCCATTTGTAATGTATAGATACCTGATAAAGGAATAACATTTAGTGCAAGGTAAAACCAGCATGTATATCCGATCAAGGATAGTCCGAGGGTCTTCAAAGCGGTATATAGTAGTTCAGCACTGCTCCGTGGTTGTGGTTGGCAATGGTAAGAAAGCGGAATCTGTGGATGAGGGGAGTGCTGACTCCGGGAGTTTGGAGATGTTTGGATGGGATTATGATGTTGTAGGTGGAACTATAGTCAATAAATAGGAGTGTGGCATAGGTGTCCTTATCTAGATGTTCCAGAGAGTTTAGAGCCGGAGCAATGTACCTGTTACAACAGTAGGCAAACTGCAGTGACTCAGGCTGGCTGGGAGGCTGGAGTTAATGTGTGCCATCACCAATCTTTCGATGCACTTCATTATGGTGAATATCAGAGCCACTGGATGGTAGTCATTAAGTCTCCTTTTTGATCAGTCATGAGCTACAGGCTCCCAGGAGTCGGTGATGTTATTGCATTTCTTTCAGAAGGCTTTGAATACGTCCTTGAATCAACTGTCCACGTGATAATCTGTTCCCATTACAGAACTCTTTTTGGTAGTATGATATCAAGCATGCAAACAATGTGACCTACCCAATGTAGGCATCTGGGAGTAACTGGGGACTTGATGCAAGGTATGTTGACCTGGGAGAGGGCAAAGATATTGGTTCACTTGTACATTTAATGCATTTTGAGGATCTTTCAGAAAGTGCGTTGGTATTTTTCCAGACCCTTGACATGCTGGCTGTAGGTAATCCTGATCTTGGGAGTATATGGAAGGACAGACATCACTGCTGCCTTTTTTTGTGTCGGGGCTGGTATGTTGGTTCTTAAAATTGGAGAATTCAATGTTAATATGATTAGATTGTAAGCTACCTAAACAGAATATGAGGGGCTGCTTGTCCAGTTTACGTGTGGTCTCACTGTGGCAATGGAAGAGGCCCAGAGCAGAGAGGTCAGTATGGGAATTGGAAGAGGAGTTCAAATGGTTAGCAACCAGAAAATACAGCAGGCCTTGGTGGACACAGCACAAATGTTTGGCAAAATGGTCACCTAGTTTACGCTAGGTCTCGCCGATGTAAAGGCCACATCAGCAGCATCAAATGCAGTAGATGAGGTGGATGTAAACCTGCTGTCTCACCTGGAAGTGCTGCAGGTGTCCATGGATGGATGTGAGGGAGGAGGTACAGGAACAGGTTTTACATCTACGGTCGCAGAAAAAGTACCTGGGAATGGGGATGGATTAGGTGGGAGGGGGTGAGCGAAACAAGAAGGTGTAGAAGGAGTGATCCCTGCAGAAAGGGGTGGGGATTGGAAGATGTGACTGGTGGTGGGATCACTGAAGGTGGTTCAGTCATGCTCAAACACAGATGTTTGATATTAAGGAAATCAAGAGAAATGGGGCTAGTGCAGGAAAGTTGTACTATGAGTTTACTGAGTGTGGTGGAAGTCTGAGCAAGCCCTGTCCTGTTTAAATTTCTTTATTTTTGTTGTGTAATTGTACATATAATAAAACATCCTTGCCACAAGCAACATCTCGAAGTGTTTAATGTTCAGATATTCATCTTCTAATATTTCACTGAGATGGTTGGCAATAATGTCAAATTAAAAAGACATACTTGCTGTGCATTTCAATGTTGCCACCTCCTGGCAAAAGCTGCAGGATTATGAATAATCAATAGTCTGGAGAAGGGCCCATTGGTTTCTCTCCAGAGATGCTGCCTGACCCGCTGAGTTACTCCAGCTTTTTGTACCTATCATCGGGGTAAAGCAGCATCTCCAGTTCCTTCCTACACACACACACACCGAAGAATACTTGGTCAGGCCCAAATTGGAGTACTTGGTGCCATATGGGATCCTTTCAACAACAACAAGAAGATCACCCTGGAGAAAGTACAACGCCCGGCAGCCTGCTTTGTATGTCAAAGACTACAAGTGCAAATCAAGCGTGAATAACATGCTGACTTCCCAGATGGGATACCCTAGAGCTCCGCAGAACCAGGCTAAGACATTGCAATTTACAAGGAGATTCACAAAATCACGCCATCTAATCTTCCGTTAACCCAAAGCATCAACTGCCATGAAACAAGACAAAATATCGTTCCCTATACCATCAACTCGCTAAATTTCAGTAAACTTTGCTACCAATGTTCCCTTTACCCAAGGACGATAAGGGAGTGGAATATGTTACCACCCAATACACGTGCTGCTCCCGATGTTAAATCATTCAAAAAGGGGATTGAGCAACTCGATCTCCTCAACTTGGTCAAAAAGGTCCACTTCAAAATTTAATCACTGCTCTACTCACCCCGACCTGCACGAGATAACCACTTATGAGGCACAGTAATCAACCAGAACCAGGACCAGAACCTGAACTTCAACCAGAACCTGAACTTCAACTAGAACCTGAACTTCAACCAGAACCTGAACTTCAACCAGAACTAGAACTTCAACCAGAACCAGAACTTCAGAACTAGAACTTCAACCAGAACCTGAACTCCAACCAGTTCTAGAACTTCAACCAGTTCTAGAACTTCAACCAGAACCAGAACTTCAACCAGAACTAAAACCAACCAGAACTAGAACTTCAACCCTAACCTCAACCAGAACTTCAACTTCAGGCCTGACGAAAGGGGCCGACCCGAGAGATGCACATCCTCCTCCCGCCCAGGGGCGGCGCTGCAGCCGCCGATGGCCGGGGTATCTGTGCGCTGCGCCGTCCGTTCCGCGTGTGGCTGTGGACGGGGAGCAGGCAGCGGGGCCTCGGTTATGGGCACGGCCTTGGGCAACGGCGGGGCCTCGGCCATGAGCAGCGGCGGGGGGCCGGGCTTGGGCCTGCACAGCCTGCGCTTCGACAACCTGGCGCTGCGCTCGCTGCCAGTGGACGAGAGCGGCGAGGCGGGCAGCCGCCTGGTGCACGGCGCCTGCTTCTCGCTGGTGCGGCCGTCGCCGGTGGAGTCGCCGCGGCTGGTGGCCCGCTCGGTCGCCGCCCTCCGCCTCCTAGGCCTTGGCGACCTGCCCGACGCCGAGCTGGCGCACTGCTTCAGCGGGAACCGGTTGCCGCCCGGCGCCCAGTCCGCCGCGCACTGCTATTGCGGACACCAGTTCGGCTCGTTCGCCGGGCAGCTGGGCGACGGCGCCGCCATCTACCTGGGCGAGGTGCTCGGCCCCCGCGGCCGCCGCTGGGAGCTCCAGATCAAAGGCGCCGGACCCACACCCTACTCCAGGTCAGAGCCCCTCACCCCTCTGCTGCATGACCCCTCACCCCTCTGCTGCATGACCCCTCACCCCTCTGCTGCATGACCCCTCACCCTTCTGCTGCATGACCCCTCACCCCTCTGCTGCATGACCCCCCCTCTGCTGCATGACCCCTCACCCCTCTGCTGCATGACCCCTCACCCCTCTGCTGCCTCACCCCTCTGCTGCATGATCCCTCACCCCTCTGCTGCATCATGCCTCATCCTTCTGCTGCCTCACCCCTCTGCTGCATGATTCCTCACCCCTCTGCTGCATGATGCTTCACCCCTCTGCATGATGCCTCACCCCTCTGCATGATGCCTCACCCCTCTGCATGATGCCTCACCCCTCTGCATGATGCCTCACCCCTCTGCATGATGCCTCACCCCTCTGCTGCCTCACCCCTCTGCTGCATGATCCCTCACCCCTCTGCTGCATGATCCCTCACCCCTCCCCTGCCTGATTCCTCACCCCTCTGCTGCCTCACCCCTCTTCTGCATGATTCCTCACCCCTCTGCTGCATGGTCCCTCACCCCTCTGCTGCATGATCCCTCATCCCTCTGCTGCATGACCCTCTGCCTGCTCCCTGAACCTTGTCCTGATCCCCCTGCCTGCTTCCTGATCCCTGTCCTGATCCTTCCTCCTGATCCCTGCCCTGATACCTCTACCTGAATCTGATCCCCATGCCTGCTTCCGAATCTCTGTCCTGATCTTTCCTCCTGATCCCTGCCCTGACACCTGTACCTGATGCCTCTGCCTGTAGGAAAGAACTGCAGATGCTGGTTTAAATCGAAGGTAGACACAAATTGCTGGAGTAACTCAGCGGGTCAGGCAGCATCTCGGGAGAGAAGGAATGGTGACATTTCGGGTCGAGACTTTTCATCAGACTGATGGCTCTGCCTGCTTCCCTGATGCCTCTAACTGCTCCCTGATGCCTCTACCTGCTCCCTGATGCCTCTCTCTACCTGCTCCCTGGTGCCTCTGCCTGCTCCCTGATCCCTTTGGTCCCTGTCCTGATCCCAGATCCATCCTCCTGATCCATGAGTCCTTTTCAGACACCTTCACATGCATCAATGTCCTGATCTGCCTGCTTCCTGATCTCTGTCTCCTCCTGTTCCCTGTCCTGACACTCCCTGGTTCCTGTCCTGACACCTCCTTGTCTTCCTCCAGCTTTTCCCTTTGATCATCTGCTTTTCTTCGACATTCCTGCCTCATTCTGGAGTTCAACACAGGGAAGTGGGAGGTGTTGCATTTTGTGAAGTCTAACCAGGGCAGGTACAACATAGTGAATGACAGGGCTCCGGGAAGTGTTGTAGAGAAGAGGCAACTTCAGTCCTTATGATAAAGTCCTTTCCCCTTACCACCATTTCACAGCTGCAGTGATAGATCTTGACACAAACCGACAACAGAGAAATCTTCACGACGTTTCAGTTTAATTAAGTAGTTTATTGAAGTAGTAGTAGTACAAACAGATTTGTATTTCTCCCATCATAAGTCTGAGGAACTGTATCTAGCCATAGCTTCTCCGTGTCTATCTCCTATCTCTGCATTCCCAAATATTCCTAATTCTGGCTCCTCCCAGTACGTTATACCCATATATGCCCCTTATGCCCATATATGTATTCATCTCATGACAACCCCCAAGTGCCCAAAAATAATACAAGATGCAAAATAATATAATATGCTAGGACAGCCAGTAAACATAAATGGCTCCTACAAGCACGATGGAATATTTTCTATGTGTCTCTGAGTACAGCTCCAACACATCAAGTAGTCCAGCACCCAGGACAAAGCAATCTGCTTTGTTGATTTCCCCATCCCTCATCCAAACATTCATTGCCTCTGCCATGGCAGCACAGTGGCTGTAATGTGTACTCCCAACAGCTCCTTCCAAACGACGACCCCCCCCCCCCCCCCCCCCCATCTCCAAGAAGCACAGTCTTCTGACTTGGAATTATGTTGCTGTTCCTCCATCACCGCCTCCCAATTCCTGCTACGGCACCAAGCACAATTTTGCCACACATGTGGACTGTTTAATATATGCCCATTTAGTAAGCTGTAGAATTCACTACTTAGACTCTTTTGCCTCAGTTTCCTCTCACATACAATCAACTGTTGATAAAATGCAAGTTTTCAACATTAACTTTGAGTCACGCATCCTAATATTTCATTTGGTTCTAAATCTAATTCTTTTCAATTATGCTTTGTTCAACGTCAATGGGGAGAAGTATAGTACATATTCCTCTTCTATTTAAATGCTAATATACTTCAACTTTCTGTGGTGATATATAGTATCAGGACAAGGCAACGTACTCAGCAAGCATAGTATGTAGTAATCTTGGATTCAATATATATTTGTACAGTTCATAATGTTTCATACTATGTTCACATTTGCAGGCAATCAGATGGTCGAAAAGTGCTTCGCTCCAGCATTAGAGAATTTATCTGCAGTGAGGCCATGCACCATCTTGGAATACCAACAACACGAGGGGGAACTTGTGCAACATCCGATTCTAAAGTAATCAGGGATATATTCTATGATGGGCATCCAAAATATGAAAGATGCACTATTGTCCTCCGTGTTGCTCCTACATTTCTACGGTATTTCCATTTTAGATATGATCTGTGCAAACTTTTACAGCTTTACAAACATATATTTTAGTCTTATTTCGTTAACGATGCATTAATACATCCTGTTTAATTAAACTAGATTTGGATCTTTTGAGATCTTTAAAGATGTGGACGAGCAGACAGGTCGAAGGGGACCTAGTTCTGGTAGAAATGATATTAAAATACAAATGCTTGACTATGTCATTGGGACATTCTATCCAGAAATTCAGCAAGCACACCCTCAGGACAAGGCACAGAGGAATGCTGCTTTCTTCAGAGAAGTAAGAATTTTCAGCTTTTCTTAATGACCTTGTTTGTTGCAACATAACATCCAAAGAGAATACAAGTGTGCTATACTGCTATATATTTTGAAATTGTGACCATGCAAAAATGTTCATTTTCATGCACATTTCAAATCTGAAATCTCGCAAGCCAGGAAGGTTCCAAATTTGATTCCTGGTCACGTTAATTGATCTCACCTGAGGTGCATTCAAAATTGTATTAAGTATCACAAAATTAAGTTGACTGCAAAATTTAAAACTTTTTGTCTGATTACATCCAATTGGAGGGGTGGTTATTTACCCTCTCCTCCATGTCACTCCTCCACTTCGTACATGAAAATTAGATGTGAAAAATACTCAATGAAAAATGAACATTATTGTTTAACATTATTGTTTAACAGTATTTAAGCTTGCTAATCTTAAATGCAGTGACATGTTTTCCCATTAAGAGAAAAATATATGGGATAATTTTTGGCTGTATTTTATAACAGGAAATATTTAGCCTTGGATTAATCTTATTTTTATGGTGATGGGCAGTTGTGACAAAGGCAAATTTTGGGAGCAGACTGGATAGGACAATTAGTCACCTGTACTGGACCAGGTCAGAGTGGCTGCATAAAGACATGTTTGCTGCCTATCTGTGAGTTGTGTGTTGTCCTTCTCATGTGTTTTGTGTCTTTAAAAAAAGTTAACAATCTATATTTGAGGCAGCAGCAAATGCTAGACAAGATTAACCAAATAAATGGAATCATTTGCGAAGAACCTTATTTAGATTGTTTTTTCAAGGTGTCAGCATAAATTGAGACTCTTCATATGAGGTAGTTAAGCAAAATGAAAATGAATGCAAAATTAATTTCTGGAAAGTCTCTGCTTCAATGGATCTGAGTTCAGGGCAAAAATACAATTCAAAGTCTGTTATCAATGAAGAAGACAAGTAGTAATAGTGTATGAGTAATCTTGCAGGCTGGGTGACCTTGATCACATGACAAGCTTTGGTGCATTTAACACTTCTGACTCTGATATTTAATTGGAAGCAGGAAATGCTGATGCTTAAATGTTTGATTCCTTTAATTGGGTTGAAGATGCATTTCCCAGCATTTCCTTTAACCAATACTAAACGCGCACTGGTAATTAACTTTGTAGAACTGGAGTACTTTTCAAAATATGAGTACTAAATCGAATAGTGGACTTTATTGCATGGCGAAATAGGGTCCCGTGCACATAACTGATCTTATTTGTATGAGATGGGTGTAAGAAAAATGTTTTCCCTGTCTGGGGTACGGTCTAGAACTAGTAGGGGAGGAATGGAATGGGGGTGGAATGGAGTGAGGGAGGGAGGGGAATGGAGTGAGGGAGAGGGTTGTTGTCTCAGGATGTGGGATAATATATGTAGACATAAAAGTTATTCTGAAACTAGTTTACCAATGGAATTCTATACCATAGGAGGAGGCTAAGATGTTGAATATATTTACGGTGGTAAATCGATTTTTGGACAGCACAAAACATAACGAGGGATTTTAGAGAGACTGGGAATTTGGTATCCTGACTGAGAATCGGGCATGATGGTATTGAATGGTGGAGCAGGCTCGAAGGCCTGAATGACCTGCTGCCTTCCCACTCTTCTATGTTTCTAAATCTACAGGTAACCAAGAGGACAGCCCGACTGGTTGCTGAATGGCAGTGTGTTGGTTTTTGTCATGGTGTACTAAACACAGACAACATGAGCATTGTAGGACTTACCATCGACTATGGACCTTTTGGCTTTATGGACAGGTATATAGATTTTGAATGTAACTGGAAATTATTTATAGTTTTAGGGTGATAATTTTTCTAAATATTGTTGCCAAATAAACCATAATTTTGAGTGTAACAAGTTGTTTCCTCTGTGTTTTAAGGCATGCCATATTAATATTGATGATGGCTTGCAATAAGGTTATTAAATAAGAAAATGCTGAAAACACTAATTACGGGAAGACAAACAGAGTTAACTTTTTATTTGGGAGACCCTTTGTCGGAACAGTATGTTAATTTTCTCTTGTACTTCTGGTCATTAACTTTGTTTCATTGAACGTTTTCATAATGAAAATTAATCTTAATTTCTGCCCAGTTCTGAAGAGTCACAAACCTGAAACATTAACGTTGTTTCTCCTTCCACTGATGCTGCCTGACATGCTAAGTGTTTTCAGCATTTTCAGTTTTTATTACACGTGTTTATTAGCATCTGCCGATTTGTTTTTTCCTTGGTTTTGAATTTATTAAATCTGTCTGCTCTTTATTTATCTTTCTGCCTCGTGCTGCTTTTTCTCTAGCTGGGTGAAGGAATTTCGGAGGATTTCAGGCTGTTTAGTGCCTATCAAGCTGAGACGGGACAGACAGTTTACGTCATGGCTATTAAAAGTTCAGTACCTTGAAAAGAACTAATGTCAACACATCATTTCAGGTTTTTTTTTAAGGTTCATTTTCTCTTGCACATATTATTGATTTTGTGTCACTGAAATTGGATTCTTAATGAAAACTTATGTTGAGTTCTGATCCTTTGGTTTTACATCAGCTAAAAATCAAAATTTACCTAGTCAATAATTTTATTTGGCCATTTACTGGACCCACACAAAACTGGTTTCAACCTGTGGTTTTAGAAGGGGCCACAGTTTAAGAATAAGGGGTAGGCCATTTAGAACTGAGATGAGGAAAAACTTTTTCAGTCAGAGAGTTGTGAATCTATGGAATTCTCTGCCTCGGAAGGCAGTGGAGGCCAATTCTCTGAATGCATTCAAGAGAGAGCTAGATAGAGCTCTTAAGGATAGCGGAGTCAGGGGGTATGGGGAGAAGGCAGGAACGGGGTACTGATTGAGAATGATCAGCCATGATCACATTGAATGGCGGTGCTGGCCCGAAGGGCCGAATGACCTCCTCCTGCACCTATTGTCTATTGTCTTCTGAATCAAAGCATGAGATCTGTATGACGGCAAATTTCCAACTCAGCAGTTAACGTTTTTATCTATGAATCCTGTGCTGGATACCGTATGGAATACCTCCACACATTGTTCTAATTATGATCAATACCAGACTACCAATTTAGGCAACTCTTAATTCATGCTAATTAAAAATGCGAAAACAAATTTGACTAAGTTATAGTATTTAATCTATTTGTTAAATTTTTACAAATAGTTTTGCAGTTTGTGCTATTAATTAACTGGATGATATCTGTAATGAACTGATAAATCTGCGTTGGACTCATTCATAGCAATGGGAAATTGTCCCTTTCATGCTAGTGTTCTTATCCATGTTATTCACATCGCTTTCAATTTTTTTGTAGTGTCTGTAGTACATTTAATAATACAAAGGATTTTATTTAATGCTTCAATAATAGTTTGCAATAGGCTGTCCACATTCTAATTTTCCTGTTTTTGTGATCTTAACCAATAGATGCAATCTATCATCATAGAAACGTAGAAAATAGGTGTAGGATTCGGCCCTTCGAGTCAGCACCACTATTCAATATGATCATGGCTGATCATCCAAAATCAGTACCCCATTCCTGCTTTTTCCCTAAATTCCTTTAGCCCCAAGTGTTAAATCTAAATCCCTCTTGAAATTTATTTTATCCGTTACATTTCATTATCTTGAAAATTTATATCAGATTATCTATTAACTATCCTGCCTCTGATGTAAAGCAAATAACTTAGAGGCACAATGTTTGTGCCATTCTATTAAAAGCTTGACTTTTAGGTTGAGTAGCTGAACTCGATTCCTAGTGATCTTGGGTCTCTTAACCTGGAACTGATTTGTGATCTTGCGCTGTGACAATGATAGAATTTTACTTTGTCTCACTTTTTAACATCTGGAATTGCTTGGTATCCTTGCTAAGTAAAAGTGCTCTTTTTAAGCACTTTGGGTAATTTAGCTGCATTGTAGAAAAGAAATGACGTAATTTTTTTGAATTGAACTGTTTATTTTGTTATTGTTTACTTAATACAAAGAACAACTTTTTCTACGGCTTTGCAGTAGCTTGCACATGATTTTTGTTTGGTAGCCACATATTGCTTTTTTTTACTTGCAAAAGTGCTGCTTTTCAATGTCCAAATAATCTAGATAAGGTCATAGATAACCAAATTCAGTAATCTATTTTATTGCAAAGATTGCATGAGCCATGGTCAGTATAATGATACATTTCTTCCTCCAATCAAAGGTTTGATCCGGATTTTGTATGTAATGCTTCTGATAATAGAGGCCGTTATGCTTATAACCGACAACCTGAAATCTGTAAATGGAATCTGGGCAAACTGGCAGAAGTCTTGGTTCCTGAGCTTACCCTGGAAGTGGGTCAGTCTATCATTGAAGAGGAATTTAAGTCAGAGTTTGACCACCACTTCCTGCAAAAGATGAGAAAAAAATTGGGTCTACTTAGATGTGAGAAGGCAGAGGATGAAGCGTTAGTTTCTGATCTATTGTATGTTTTCCATTCAACAGGTTTGTAGGATAGTTTTATGCTTCCTATAGAATTAACCATACCTCTGAAATTTTTATATACATCCTCAAAGCCTATATCTAAGATTATTTACAAACTGCTCATCATTCTTTATTCTATTTTCCCTTTCTAACCATTCCTTTAAAAAACCCTGCTATCATTCTATGTAATTCCGTGCACCTTTTTCATCTCCTCGTTAAGTGATAAATAGGTGTAGTGAAGTAACGAATGGGAGATTTGACAGGGTGGGGGAGGATTGATTTTAAACATGCCATTCATCCATGGGTGCTAGAGGCATATCCTAAATGCCAGTGCTTAATACACCCAGATTAAATATAATTGGTATTTTTTACATTGTGGAATTTGCGATTACCACCAGCCATTAAGAAAGTTGTCACCAAAAGATCTTGCATGCACCACCTCTTTTATGATTCTAGTTGCTGTCAGGTAATGGTTCTGAAGAACCAGAGTATACAAATGTGATTGTAAATCAGCGGTGGTGAATCCCACTGAAAGATTCCCACACTGTATACTGGACTTAATAAACACACTATAAACTAACGATTGAAATGTGCAAATACCTAATAATATAAGAAAATAACTGCAGATGCTGGTACAAATCGAAGGTATTTATTCACAAAATGCTGGAGTAACTCAGCAGGTCAGGCAGCATCTCGGGAGAGAAGGAACGGGTGACGTTTCAGGTCTCGACCCAAAACGTCACCCATTCCTTCTCTCCCAAGATGCTGCCTGACCTGCTGAGTTACTCCAGCATTTTGTGAATAAATACCTAATAATCATCACAAAATACTTTTAGGTCTATTAAAATATTTTTTTCTGTGGTAATTGTAATCCAATTCCAATATAATTAGATATTAGTGCGAAGGATTTTACCAACAGTAATTCAGTATTCAGTAATTCATATCATACGTGGAAATTCCAGGGTTGCCCCGACTTTCACAATTACTTTACAATCACAAAATCCAGACATATATGCTTAATGCCACATCTGTGCAGAGAAGACTGCAAATTAATTGAGCTAGAATTGCAAGCACATTTTAAATGACATCTCTTTGCTCCATTCAGGTGCAGATTTTACAAACTCCTTCCGTTTACTTAGTGATATTCCAATTCCTGGATCGTCCACTTCTTTCACATTTGCAGAATTTCTTGCAAAATTGATTGAACAGTGTGCATCACTGGAAGAGCTGAAATTAGCTTTCACACCAAGTATGGACCCACGGTAAGAAAGTGTGGTGCTTTGTCATCAATTTCTATATTAAGGGAAGGTTGTGTCTGACCATTTAATTAAAATTTTACTTTGATTTATTTAGTTGTTTCTTTAAAATGTACTCAATGTTGTTATAAAAACAATTAAAAGAATATTGCTTTGTAAAAATACCCGATTAATTCCGTCCATGCAGCACAGTGGTTATTGAAGCACAAAAATTTAGTTGCTGCAAATCTGAAACCAAAGCGGAAAAACCCACAAACACAAAAAAATTAAGCTAATGTTCGAGGTAGATGAGCTGGCCGGGTCTAATACAAACTGGAAAGGTTAGATGAAATTGTTGAATTTAACATTGAGTCCTGAAGGCTGTAACATGCATAAATGGAAGAAAAGGTGCTGTTCCTCAAGCTTAGGTTGGGTGTCATTGGAAATCAAAAATGGAAAGTAACAGGGGACTGGAATTTTCTACTGCCGTGTTTTACATTTGGTGGTCACAATGCAGTTTCTTTTTCATTGGCGAAATCAAGCACAGGGTGGATGATCACCATATGTTCAGTCCAGCAGTGTGATTCTGGCATCTTACACTTTTCCACTGATGTACAACATAAAATCGAGGAGCAGCACTAACTCTTCCATTGCTGCAGGTTGCAAGCTTCCAGAGCATTGAATTCAGCAAAGGACACAAAGTGTTGGAGTAACTCAGTGGGTCAGGCATCTCTGTGGAACATGGATGAGTGATGTTAAGGGTCGGGACCCTTCTTCAGACCTTTTTCGTAAATCTTGTAATTCTACTGAATTTAGCAATTTCCATTAACTAGTTGTTCTGATGCGAAGTCATCCATCTCGAACATTAACTAAGGTTTTTTTTAATTCCCTCCATGGATACAGCCTATTTGCTTGGTATTTTCAGCAATCTCCTTTGTTTCAGGTTTACAGCCAATATTTTAATTTCTCTTTCCAGCTGCCAACATTGAAAATATTTGCATAGGTAGCACAAAATTATGCTCCTCCCTATTACATATATTCAAGGTTTCATGGTCAGTTTATTGTCACGTGTACCAATTAAGGTACAGTGAAATTTGTGTACCATACAGCCATACTAAGTGAAAAGCAACAAGACGCACAACCACATAAAATAAAAGTCAACATAAACATCCACCACAGTGGCTCCCCACATTCCTCACTGTGATGGAAGGTAATAAAGTCCAATCTTCTGCCTCTTTATTCTCCCGTGGTTGGAACGATCGATGCTCCCGTAGCCGGCGATCCGAAGCCCTCGCGTTGGGGCGATCAAAACTCCCACGTCGTGACGGTTGAAACTCTCCGCGGCTTGGATGTCCCGAATTGGTCTCTAACCAGGGACCGCGGGCTCCACGATGTTAAAGTCCACAGGCCCAAGGTTGGAGCTCTCCACAGTCGATCCCCAGCAAAGGGATCGCAAACTCCACGATGGTAAGTCCACGCTACGCCCACGGTTGAAGCGCCGGGTCTGTCTCCAGGAAAGATCACGCCACTCCACGATGTTAGGCCGCAGTGGGAACGGAGATACGATATGGAAAAAAATCGCATCTCCATTGAGGTAAGAGATTAAAAAAGGTTTCCCCAGCCCACCCCCCACTTAAAACAAACCAAGGAACACTAAAACACACTCTTTAACACGTACTTTAAATAACAAAACAGAAGAAAGAACAGACATACTGTTGGTGAGGCAGCCATTGCTGGCGCTACTCTTCCTATTACACATCCTTCCCTCCCTCCCTTTACAGTTTACAGCACTTGTTTTCTCACTTTTTCAGTTCTGATGAAAGATCATTAACCTAAAAGGTAAACTTTTATTGTCTCTCCAGCTGGTTAGATACTGTCTATCCAGCTGAGCGTGTTGGCGCGTTTTATAATTGTTTCAACACCACTGTTACCCTGCTTCTTGCCTGTATTATGTTTCATACACAGTAATTTGTCTGTTTTGATGTACATATATTTTAAGGCGCTGTAAGCTAAATTATGATCGTGTCTTGGTTGTCCACCCAGACAGCTGTCCATATTGCTGGCCCTGTCTCAGTCCAACCCACAACTCTTTGAACTGATTGGAGACAAGCAAGGAGTTGCTAAAGAAATGGATCGCATAGAGCGCTTCTCCGAGCTTCAGCAGATGACAACAGAAGAGCAACTGAGAAAACTCAAGAAAGCATGGACAGACTGGCTACAGAAGTACAGGTTCGAAGCTGCAACTGAAAAAAATCTGGTGTTGAAATAGATTTCTTAAGATTTAAAGAAATATATATATGGCAGGAAGAAGGATATGAGTTATAAGGAGAGGCTGGAAAAGCTAGGTCTTTTTCCTGGAGCATAGGAGGCTGAAGGGTAAGAATTGTATAGAATGATGAAGTGCTTGGATACAGTGAACAACCAGTTTTTGTTCTCCAACATAAGAGTAGTCTTAAACTAAAGGCCACAGGTTAATGAGAGGGATGATTTAAAAGACACCCGAGAAGCAACCTATGTGGTTGGAGTGATGCATACATGGAACGAGTTCCCAGAAGTGGTAAAATTACAGCTTTTAAAAGATGCTTAAGACAGGGACATGGATAGGAAAGGTTTGGAGAATTATAGGCCAAGTGCTGGCAAGTGCACATCAGTCACTGAAAGTAAGCATGCAAGGTACAGCAGGCAGTGAAGAAAGCTAATGGCATGTTAGCCTTCATTGCAAGAGGATTTAAATTTAGGAGCAAGGAGGTCCTACTGCAGTTGTACCTGGAGTATTGCATGCAATTGGTCTCCTAATTTGAGGAGGGACATTATTGCTATTGAGGGAGTGCGGCATAGGTTCACCGGATTAATTCCCGGGATGGTGGGACTGACATATGAAAGAATGGGTCGAATGGGCTTGTATTCACTGGAATTTAGAAGGACGAGGGGATCATATAGAAACATAAAATTCTTAAAGGATTGGAAAGGCTAGATGCAGGTAAAATGTTCCCGATGTGGGAGTCCAGAACCAGGGGTAGGGTCACGGTTTAAGAATAAGAGTTAGGCCATTTCGGACTGAGATGAGGAAAAACTTTTCCCCAGAGAATTGTGAATCTGTGGAATTCTCTGCCTCAGAAGGCAGTGGATGTTTCAAGAGAGAGTTAGATTGAGCTCTGAGGGCTAAAGGAATCAAGGGATATGGGGAAAAAGCAGGAACGGGGTATTGATTTTGGATGATCAGCCATGATCATATTGAATGGCGGTGCTGGCTCGGGCTGAATGGCCTACTCCACCTATTTTTCTATGTTTCTATATTTCTAAGTGGGATTAGGCAATTTAGTTGGCACGGATGAGTTGAGCTGCAGAACTTGTTTTCATGCTGCATATCTTTATGACTCATAATTTTATACACCTCAGTTAAATCTCTACTTGGTAAATATTGGGTGATTCTCAGTTTGTTTTTCCTGGAAGGTATGAATCTATAAATAATTTGGACTACTTAATGTTCAACAAGTGCACAATTTGTATTGCATTTTTCAACTTTTGCTGGATTGCAGTTCATCTTTCAGTTTACTAAAAACCTATTAAAAAACACTTTCTGTATTTAACATCCTTTTTAATATGTTTGCACAAAGTTCAAGCTAAAAAAATTAATTTAATTTCTATATTATTCCTATGGCATAAATACATCTGTGGTAATGACAGAAAGTTTTAATATGTATTTCTAAGGGTTAGATTCTGTGCTGTTAATTACAATCGTTCATCTTTGAGCTTTCAAAATGGTTTTTTTACCTGAAAAAATGTAGATATTTGTTTTTGATCCCTTTCAGGTCTCGTTTGGAGAATGAAGCAGAAGGTGTGGATGATGTTGCTGAACTAAACACTGAACGTGTGAAGATGATGAATGCAAACAACCCCAAATTTATCCTGAGAAATTACATTGCACAAAATGCAATATCGGCTGCAGAGGATGGGGACTTCTCGGAGGTGGGTAGATTTCACTACATCAATTTCAAAGGTTAAGTGCAAAGTAACAATCCTTCTGCAGATTAGTGTCTGATGATAAGGTACTCTTAAAGTTTGCACAGTAATAGGTGTGGGTAAGGTACAAAAAACATTCCAATTCACCCAGGAATTGTGGTTCAGAACCTTTTGTGAATGCAACCCTTACCCTCTGCTGTATTCACTGACTTTGGTGCAGCATTGAAGATTCTTCTTTAAAGCAAGAATCTCCATTGCAAAAATCTCCCAAATTTCTAAAATACCATGTTTTGAAATAATTGTAATATACTGTTTATGTCAATATTTAGAATTTTTAATCAAAGATCATTTTATTTTTGCTCTTCCATAATTGATGGAAGATGTTTGGTCAACCGTGAGATTTGTATGAAACTGTTCTAAAATGAGTTGCCCTGCAGATATATATCCACAGTTAAAGTAGTAGCTGTAATCAAACAACAATGTCTGATTACAGTGAAGATCAAATTCTCAGTTTAAGCATGTTCATAGATTATAGGAAACAACATTCATTATACAGGTAATTCTGCTACAATGTGCTTTCATAACGTGAGTTAGATATAATGAGTGATGAATTGGGGATCACTATTTATATTATGCAGGTTGAATTGGTCATAATGTGATTTTGACTCGGAACTAGAGAACCACTTAAATATTACATTGGAAATTGAAAGCAAAAAAACTATCTTGGATTTAAACAGTATAAGGAACAAACATCTCGTGTAACCTCTTCACAATAATCGGACACCATCATCTCGTAAGAACATAGCTGCTACTTTAACTGCGGGTGGCCATTTTTTACATACAATATTTTCCATTAACATTTGTGCAATGATACTTGTTGAAACAATGTAACAGGAGGCTTGTGCGTTAATAGCCCAATCCCTCATTTACAAAATTGTCATTATAACATGATTTTCTATAACAAGGTTAGGAACACAACTATTGCTTCATAGAACAAGCTGTTGGTTGACTGTTGTTTAAATCATCAGTAAGGACTGTCACAAAAAGCTGGAGTAACTCAGTGGGTCATATAGCATCTCGGGAGAGAAGGATTGGGTGACGTTTCGGGTTGAGACCCTTCTTCAGACTGAAGAAGGGTCTCGACCCGAAACGTCACCCATTCCTTCTCTCCATAGATGCTGCCTGACCCACTGAGTTACTGCAGCTTTTTGTGATACCTTCGCTTTGTACCAGCATCTGCAGTTATTTTCCTACACAATCAGGACTGTGTGAATTCTCAAGCAAATTACCTTGTACAATTTATTATGATGCCAAGAAACATTTCTTACATTCTACAAATGCACTCATGGAAACTAGAAAGTGGGCCAATTTAAGTATCAATAGTAAAAAGAAAAAAATGCCATTTGAAATCTTGCGAATCTAAGCTAACTTTAAAATTTCTTGGAATTTTTGACTTGCGTGTAGTTAGCAAATATCACAATGAACTATGGTTGGAATGCTCAAAGGTGATCATGTTCCTTTAGGTCAGACGGGTTCTCAAGCTTCTGGAGCATCCATACAGTGAGGATGCCTGTGTGGAAGAAGAGCTGATGCAAGAAGCAACAGTGGAGGCTGCAGCTTCATGTGAGACTTTAAGTACCAAGAGAATACCATACCACAGCAAGCCACCAGACTGGTCTGGGAAACTTTTAGTTACCTGATCTTCATAAACACCTTGTTTTGGCTTCTGGTTAAATCATAATCTTTAGGGATGGACTGTTAAACTGAGGTTTTCTTTACAGATGGAGAAGCCAAAACAAGATAACTAGAGAGTGCTACTTTTTCCTCACAACAGATGTAAAATGGAGATTTTTCCATTATGTAAATCAGTACCAGATGGTTCTAAATTCTTTGTCTCACTGATATAGTTAAAGCATGAATTCCCTTGACCATAATGTGGTCAGCCAAATCACAGCCACAACCACTTGGTGAAAACAGTGGTTCAAATATTAGTTTAAAAAGATATGCTTTTTTGAAAGATCTATCCTTATCATGTCCTTAAGGCAAGAATTGTTTGAGATGGATTTTTTTTAGATTGTTGGAATGAAATACTGATTGTTATACAAGTCACTTATTAGCACACAATTGTATGGCATGGAGTTGGGCCTGCAGCCTGAGCCAGCCACCTACCTACATGTAGCAATCTTATTTTCCATTACTCTGCTATGGCACTTGGTATTTCAAGTGCTCAGCTCCACAGTTCTTTAAGGTAATCAAGGTCTTTAAGTATCTGTCCCCACCATCCCTTCAAGATGTCCTATTTTGCAACCGCAGCAAAGATATACAGGCTCACTCACAATAAATCTCTAACTGCTAAATTCATGTTAAAAAAACCTCATAACATTTGGATGAGGATTCAATTTTTGTACAGCTAACAGAAAGCAAATTGCTGTATCCAAGGAGGAATGTTGCCGACACTGACATCAAATAAGTAAGGAAGTGGTGATGCTCATAAGAATACAGGTGGCTGGACATTAACACCATTTGAGACCACTGCTTATTCTAAGTTATGTTGAATAACGCGTGCAGAGATGATTTACAAGTTTTTGAAGACAAAAAAAAATTATTAAGCTTAAGGCCATTTAATTCAATATATTTTCATTGTGTTCAGTTACTTCAAGTAATTCACCAATTAAATATGTGCAAATGAGGATGTAGAACTATTGGGACAAAGGTGCTGGTTTAAGATTGAAATGAAAGCTCTCCAGCTAAAATCTGTTATCATGAATACAAACATATCAACTCTGACACAGAGCTATTTTTGTAAGATGTGGAAACTGTTGTACTCTTAAAATGCTCAACATTTTTAATGTTAACGCACAAATCAACTTTAATTCTTTGCATGATAATTTGCACTCTGCTTTTCTGAGGAACCTTTTATATATGTATACACTATTTAAAATGGTAATTTGGTTGTAAACTTAAACTGATGTTTTCTAAAATTTATGCAAGTTGTATAGATGTCTTGCTTTTGCAATGCAGCAATAAATATCAAGACGGGAACAGTAAATGAGAGAAATCTACTTCTTTCACATTGTAAGAACGTTAAAATGCTTCATAACCAGTTCATTAATTGAAATCTATTGTAGCAAATCATTGCAACTGATATGCACATAACTGGCTCCCTGAGTTACCATTTAGTGTACGGGGGTGATCGCTGGTCAGCATGGACTCGGTGGGCCTGTTTCCACACTGCATCTCTAAAGTCTAAAGTAAGATTGATATCAATTTGTCTTGCTTTGCTAAAGTTCCATCAAAAATGCGGGATTGAAGCTAGTGTTATATTTCAAGGTAATTGTTTTATTTCCAAATTCTTTAAACGTCTCTCTTAAGTCCTTCTACACCAATCTATTCTAACTAGGATAAAACAGTTGTGCACATGAATTTACCATTCCCACAATTATTTGTATCCTACAATTTGGTGGATTACTGCAGATTAAAAATAGATTGATAATAACATAGTTAAATAACATTTACTAATCCTTAAATATGGGTATTTATTGCAACAGATTATAGCTCTATTTAGGTGCTTTAATCTGATGTGATTGATGAGAAGAGTAAATATAAAAAATGTCAAAGACTACAATTACTATATTTCAATCTAATAGCAAAAAATCCTGCCTAGATTTAGTCATTCCAATTTTACAAGTAAGATTTCCTGAGGAAATTAAAGTGAGTCACCAATGCCTTCAATAGTTGTTTCTGTGAACTCCTTGTTCCTTTACCATGGAGTTAACATTTTAAAAACAGAAGCACTCAGTACTTATACCTATTAGAATATAGAATCAGAGCCTATTTAAAGAATGCAGAATTTAAACTCTTTGCAGTTGATGTACAAAGTTTTAAATGGACAACATTGATGCCAATAGCCTTTAATCTGTGCATCCACTGATTGGCTCACCAATATTTATGAGAAAAATAATCAAAGATTACCCACACCTAGCTGTGCCTTTGTAAATGATGGTTGTGTAAATTTCAGACTGGTAAGAAGTGACCACAAATTGGTAACAGGATTGAGATACGATTATTTTATTGAAAGAAAATCCAGTAAGACAGTTAAAAATAAGCGTGCATCAAGATATACAGCTTTAAAAACATTGTTTTAATTATAAATATGGCAGATTAGTAAATCAGAATGTCATGCTAATTCCTCCTGCATAATAAGTTATAAATGCTGATCTGTGTCATCACAAATCTCTTTATATTTGTGTAACTGTGGCATAGTGTTCCACAACACTGATGTTGATATATCACATAGATATACAAATATGTACATGGACAAATACTTAGATGCATTATGTTTAAAAATTAAATATTTAAACAATGTAATTTAGATACCATTTTCAATAACACATCATAAAAGCTAAACATCTAGATAATAATTATTGAAGTTAATTCTCAGCAGGAAGTCCTCAAGGTGTGGCTGATATCCCCGATTGACAAGTTTGGTGACCACTAGGGATGAGATGAAAACAAAATTAAAAGATCAGAAAACTTTGGGAAAGAGTGTTACATTTCCAAACAAACTGATCTAACAGAACCATATTTTTCCAAAACATTAACATGTTAAAACCTCTTATGCTGGCTCCAACAGATCTTAAAGTCACATCTGCATCTTCAACACTAGGTGGCAGGCATATGCACAATAGCCACATACAAGATCTCAAAAACCATCTAATTTAAATAGCTGATCTTCCCACACCACAAACAGTAAGTAATGTCAGATGTTTGAAATGCAATTACTATTTGTGCCGAACAACCCCACTTCATAGGCTGGGAGGAAGAAAAGAGTCCATGAATGCTAGTTTATTTGGTCCATACCTGTGATTCTTCCAACTGTTCATTTTAGTGAGTGGGGAAAAAAAGTACTAATTGATCGACAACACACATGGAATTGTGTCCGAAAGATCCTTGAAGAATTAAAAAATTGGGCAGAATGTTTTGAATTTCCTTTCATAGAGCACCAATGCAGACTGTTCATTTTGTAGCTGGGTGTCCTTGAATAAGCAGAATCTAATAGAAACACCGGCAGCTTTGAGAGTGAAGGAATTCTGCACATTCTTAGGAATTTTGCCATGGCTAGATGATCATCCCAGAAAAATAAGGGCAGCACTGTGGTCCAGCAATTATGGTTACCATCTCACAACTTTGGAGACCCTGGGCTTCCCTTGGTTGCTGACGTTTTCTACCACATCCCTACGATGAGCTGGTTGCTAGGTTAATTACCCTAGTCTAGCTATATAACCATATAATATTTATACAAGAGACTAAAGGTGGAGTTGATATCTATGAGAAAACAGATCACAGTGAAAAAGCAGGGTATAATGTTGACAAGAATGAGGTTGCGCTGGGGGCCAACATGGACTCAATGAGCTGAATATGAATAACCTAAATCAGAATGAAAATGTGACATGTAGTAATTCAAAAAAAGTTTTACACTGAAATTTACTCAAGTTAAGTTTGCCTCTGGTATAATGTAAAATAGAATATTTTTGAAAGGCTTTTAATTCTGTCTTATCACAATGTAGTTACATCAACATAAGCAAAAGTATTTAATAAAATTACTGTCTTGCATCCTACCTTTTGGAAATTACATGATGTCCAAACCTGTGATCTCTCCCACTAAGAACAACGTGGCACAGGGGAACACAACTATCTGCTGGTTTGCCTCCATGTCATAATATCAGCATTCCTTCAAAGACACTGGATCAAAATCCTCAAACTATTCCCATGAGCTGTCACCAGAAGCCATGCAGAAGGTGGCTAACACCTTCAGGACAATTAGGAATGGGTAATAATGCCCACATCCCATTCAAATCTTCAGTGAATGTACATATTTTAAAGCACTGCTTTATTGTTTCCATTGCATCAAAACCACTAATTGTCCTAAGCTGATTCCTGGGTATTTAATAATTTTGTTTTATAAAATAAACCATTGGCTGTAACTGTAAAAAAGTCAAAACTGTCTACTGTTGTGGTAATGCTACTGGTTTTAGGTTTGTTCACTCCTATGTTCACTCATTGATCTAATACAAAAATCAGATAGTGGACTTAATTGCGGGTGATATCTATTTTTCTTACCAGCTGTCACTTCTTCCTGTTGGCCATCACTTTATCTGCTCCCCACTCCACCGCTGTTGCTGCTTTTTCCCATCGCTTTGTCCACTCTGCCGTTCCCTCCTCCACCGCCACCCCCGTCTCCTCGTTCCCCGCAGTCGCCGACATGTTCCAAGGGGGGAAAATGTTGGGGACTCCGGTGGAGAAGGAGAAGGCGGCAGTAGCGAAGCAGACAAAGTGACGGGAAGAAGCGGCAGGGGTGGGAGACACACGGTGACCGAGCGCGTCCTGTCAGGGGCGACAATGTGAACTGCAGCAACAGCCTCGTCAACTGGATGGTGGGCATCTGGTGAAGAAGGGCTCGTTGGTGCATCTTGACGACTTCTTTCCCCCTCTCCCCTCCAGCACTGCCTCCTCCTCCCAATGCATTCCACCTTGGCAGTTGTTGGCGATTCCGGGCGAGGAGGAGGCAGTGGTAGAATGGACAAAGAGATGGGAGAAGGAGGATGCCGTGGTAGTAGAGATGGGAGTGGACAAAGTGACGGACAACAGAAAGAAGCGGCAGCTGGTGATAGGGGAGGGAGCCCCACAGTGACCAAGTGCTGAAGAAAGTGCTGTCCCCAGGGGCTTCAACGTGAGCTATGACAACATCCATGAAAACTGGACTGTGAGGGCCGCGGGGCTGCAAGAGGCCGGGGAACTGCTATCACCAAAATTGGTGAGAGATTGTGGACTTCATTGCCTGTGATATCCATTTTCACCATTATTTTGAAATGTTTACATTCAGTTACAGAATTAGTAAGATGTTCAATATACTTTACCTCCAAATTAATTGTAACGGATTGACAGTATTTGAAAATATGTTACCTTTAAATAGGAAGTGTGAATAATGTTTGAATGTTTTGTAGGACTGCTGCATCATAACAAAGTTAGGATGTATTGCCACTTGATCACCAGCATCATGTTGCCAGGCTTGAGAGATCAATTGACTGCGGAATTTCAGAATCAGGCTAAAAATATTGTGAATGATATTCATCACTGGAGCAGCTTTCTCAGTCAATAACCCTCTGTAATTGAAAATAGACAAAGATTTGGGTCTAAATACACAATATTACCATTTACAAGAACAATACAATCTACATCATTCTGTTTTCTACTTTGGATGCTGCTTTCGTGACAATTCAATTGGTGTTGTTAAAGTCCAAAATTGAAGTATTTAATCCGATAGAGATTAAAAACTACAAAGTGCTTTTTTTGTCAACCAGACAACTGGATATGCACTATTTATATTTCTATTCAATCTCCCCCTCCCTCCCCCCTTTTAATCACAGAAATTAGACGTGTATCTAATGGCCACATTAAGTTCAACTTGAATGACCTTATTTCATTTTCCCATGTGATTTTTTAATTGCAGTTACCTCAGAATCACATTGTCAAAATAGATTCCTACCTGTTTAGAACAATGCAAATAATTTGGATTATTCTCCAGATTAATGTTATATTTCTCATTTCACTGTGTTCAATAGTCAGATCATCATAATTAAACAAAAGGTCACAGTTTATCTCACATCTAACACAATGATTAGCTGACAGCCAGAAAGGCTCCTGCTTTGAAAGGTCTCATTAGTTAAGCTTCTCCCCCAACATTTCTTGATTTATCAAAGGAAACATGCAACCTAATAAATTTAGTTACAAAAAATATGTTAAGCAACTCTCTCAAAATACTGCCAACAAAAGTACAAGAAATTCTTGCCTGAAAATGCCTTTGTTGAGGTACTCTGCATGTGTTCTGTGGAGTTCATCCAGATTTCCAACTGATGACAACTTGTGTCCAAATTCACACCAAGTAACGTGCAAAATTTGATTAGCAATGTAACCTTGAATGACTTTGACAAAATGCTGCATTTCATGTCGATAGAGTTGAAGCTGGTGCAACTGGACTGAATTTGAAGAACGGTTAACTAAAGCTAAAATAAAAACAAGTTAAAAATTTCAATCTGCAAAATTGAAAGGAATTATGACACAAAACGAATGGGACCTGCAATTGTGGGTGGTAATAACAGTAAATGAAATTTGTATTCCCTCTTCACAACTTAAGCACTCCATTAATACTACGTTCCCTGAACTTAAAGTTATGCTTTGTGTAGAAGGTTTCCTAGCTGACAAGAGACACTCTGCTACTTTCCAATGGGAACAAATCTACATTTTTTTGGTCTGCCGAAAAATGACTAAATTTCCCAAATTTCCTTTTATCTCTCAGAACTTTAAACCATTTTCACCAAATCAATGAATTTTGTAGCCAGACAGCTGTGCTAAATCCATACTTTCCATATTTGTAAATAATTAACATCAAGTTTCCCTTCTCCCTATCCGAGAATGAAGTTTCAGAGTAGATAATCCCTCTTCTCAACACAAACAAAAATGCTAGAAGCACTCAGCATCTAAATAAAGAGAGAAACAGCCATCAATGACACAAAGCAATTTGTGTGGGCTTTGTACATCTCCTAGGGTTTTCTCAGGGTGCTCCCAGTTTCCTCTCACATAGATATGATAGCCAGTAGGTTAATGCCCCTGGTGCAAGTCGATGACAAGAGAATCAGAGAGGGGTGCTAGTTGATGGTAATGAGAGATGAAAAATGGGATTAGTGTAAATTGATGGTTGGTTTTGGCACATTGGGCTGAAGTCCCATTTGTACTGTAGGCATCTACTACTATCTATGAACCTCTTGGGCATCTCTGACCTTCCTCAATGATTCTAAATCTTTAAAAAAAATGGTCCTACAACTGAAAAAAACAGGTTCTACTTCAAATGTAGCTCCTTAGATGAAGGCACTTAAGTTGCACTACAATCATTTTATCATCTTTCACCATGTGCTAACATTGACAACAGTCAGATTATCCATAAAATCTTTGCTGTTTACATGAATCTACTACTGCATACACATTATTAAATATGTAATTACTCTTCTGCTTAAAATCTAACCTTTTTCTTTCATTGCAACCAAATAAATGCGAGTCATAATGCAATTATAAATACTATTTCCTGTAGCATTTCAATGATCCTTAACCCATGTTCAAGAAACCAGAGCTAATATTTTTCTCACCAGCACGTTTTAAATGAAACCAGACGTCCTTTAATGTCCAGACCATATGCTTTAGCTGCAGCAGGAAAGAAAAGATCTTGTTGTACTTGTTCATGCAGTTTTCGGTGATTACAATGTTCAGAGGCCAATTCACCTACAAAAAAATTAGAAAAGCAGTAAAATGCATGTGAAATTATACAATACTGCATTCATGATAGTGTTGTGGTGCAACTTTCATAACTGTAGTTCTCTTTTACTATTTAAATAAAACATTTATACAGGCATTTAATGTGTTTACAACATTTGGGAACCAATTAAGCTCTATTCAGAAAAAAAATCAGTTAATGAGTGACTAGAGAGAACCATGTCATAACATTTTTGGACAGTACAAAAATTAAAATCAAAAAGTGTATAACTACAATGATAACAATATAGTTGCTTTCAATATCCAGTATTTTCTACTATCACCAAAATATAATTTTCTTTTTAACATGATAAAAACCATGAATTTACTTAACGTCCATTCTTTGATCTCAATCCCCATCTTCCCAATGTAACTAGTATTAATTCTAGTTATCTATTGAAATCATTATTCATTATTTGATTTATATATCCATTATTTGATTTAATCATGTGACTTTAAAATGCACTTCATATGCATTTGCATACATTTTGACTGACATATTCCAATCCAGTGTCCCCAAAAAACTCCAAACTGACAAAATGTCTTCCAATCTTAGTGCCAAGAACCATTCTGTTTGTGTTGTATAACTCTACAACCAGTCAGTTTTGTGTATGACTATTTTCTTAACATTAACATTTAGTCTCTATTTTGATTTCCAGTTACATTGATATTGAGCTGTACCTGCTGAGTCGGTACTCTCCTTCCCCCAAGAATTCCCATTCATTTTGAAATTTGTGGCATTGTTCCATATCATTTGTTCTTTCTCTATAGTTTCACTAAAGTAAATTATTTTCCATCATTTCACTCTGTATTTGTTAGCAATCTAGCCAGTTTATTGACAGTCAAATTGTCTCAATGAAAATGTACTAAATCATTTAAATAACTTTCCGAAAAGAAAATACAAAAAAATACAAAAGATATTTATTTCGCAAGAAAGAGTTGTGACCTTGTATCTTAGTTCCAAGCAGTTCAAGGCATCAGGTGCATTGGGTTTGAATATTTCTGGCAGATATTTGAGGGCAAAAGTCAAATTAGAAGCCATCTTAGAGTCTCCATGAAGGCTATACTGCAAAGCTTTGTTCAAAATTGAATTGAGAACTAAAGGATTCAAAAGTTCTCCTGGTGTCTGTCCGGATCCAAGCTATTAAAAGAAGAAGCATCAATTCAATACACATTACAATGGGATTTTTCAGTGCACAAGAATAAAGTTACATTTATTAAGTAAAATAAGATCAGGAATCAGTACTCCAGTGAATGCTTTCAAACTTTAGTTAACTAATTTGTTTAAAATGTTCACTTTTCACACATGTACAATTGAATCCAGCTGGCAAACATAAAGTGAAAATATATTTTTATTTCACTGAGCAATTCTGTAATAGTGGATTAGATACAGTAAATCCTCGTTAAAACAGACAATGGGAGAGGGGGAAGTGGTGTCCATTATTGCCGATTGTTCGCTATAAATGAGCAAGGGATTATCATTGTATGTCATAAGAAACAACGAATTACAGATGCTGGTTAATACACAAAAGGACACAAGGTGCTGGAGGTCGGGGTGCATCTCTGGAGAAAATGGATAGGTGAGCTTTCGGGTTGGGACCCTTCTTCCCACTGATTCAGTCTGCCGAGTTACTCCAGTACATTGTGCTGCTTCACGTTAAAACTAGGCGCTGATACTGCTGGTCTGTACCAGTGAGCCCTTCTTCATCCGCTGCCGCACAGTCCAGCTGACACGGCTGTTGTTACGGCTCATGTTGTAGCCCCTGGCCAGCAAAGTTTTCTGCAGCCAACAAACAGGGCGTGCTCGATCACCGTGGGGCTCCCTCCCCTCTTACCAGCTGCACTTCTTCCTGTCATCCATCGCTTTGTTTGCTCCCCACTCCACCACTGCTGCCTCCTCCCGTCGCTTTGTCTACTCTGTCACTCCCACCTCCCCTCCCCCCCCCCCCCCCTCTCCTTGTCCCCTGCAGTCGCCAACAGATTCCAAGGTGGGGGATGTCAGGGACTCCAGTGGAGAAGGGGAAGCGGCAGGGGAGGGAGACACAGGGTGACTGAGCACATTGTTTCGGGGGCTACAATGTGACTGCAACAACAGCCACATCAACTGGACGGTGGGCAGCTGGTGAAGAAGGCTTGCTGTGCACCTTGACGTCCTCTCCCCCTCCCCCACCACTGCCTCCTCCTGCTTCTCCCCCGACGCACTTCACCTTGGCGATTCTGGGCAAAAGGGAGGAGGCAATGGCGGAGTGCACAAAGTGATGGGAGAAGGAGGATGGCGTGGCAGTGGAGAGGGGCAAGGGGAGCAGACAAAGTGACGGACAACAGAAAGAAGTGGTAGCTGGTGATAGGCAAGGGAGCCCGACTTTGTGACCAAGCAATTCTTGTCATTGGCAGCGGCCTGAAGAAAGTGCAGCCCTCAGCAGCTACAACTTGAGCCACAATAACCCATGAAAACCGGACTGTGAGGGCAGCGGAAGCTCAGGTCTGTCTGTTATAACCAAAATTGGTTATAGAGAGGTCTGTTAAAATGAGGGTTTACTGTACCAGTCAGTGCTGGGATACGTTTAAATCTAGTTCTTCCAGAAACCGACTAATCGCTAATCTCAGACACGGAAGTATAGGAAACTATTGTAGAAATGAAAAAACGTCAAGCAAGTGAATGAAGAATGTTCAGTGATTTGGGCTGCATCGAGTTGAAGAAACACCTGTTTATGTTGCCTTACAGTTCCAGTGAAAGAATAAAAACATGCAACTTTGCACCATGCTGGAAACTTAGTTTATGAATTATCCTTGCATGTTTATGGACTTGGGTGTTTTACTTTACATTTATGTGTGTACTAAGAAAAATGAGTTTAGTGGCATTAGCTATTTCCTCAAGGGGTCATTAAGTCTTACTTCTTTACGAACATCGCAGATCCCACATCGACTTGTGTGGTTGTATAGAGAATAGTAGTCACTTTTTTGACACGCAGAAAAATCTTGCCGTTTTAATTAAGATTTAATCATTTTAAAATCCTGTAGAGAACTAAGTACTCCATAATAAGTGATTTAACAGTTTAAAAAATTGAGCTTCAAATAAATATAAACATCAATACTCTCAATTAAAAAATTTCAGCCTAATGTGTTTTGTAAAATGTTTTCTGCATTTCACACAGGAGCAATTCTGATGGATGCGTGAAGTGTAGCCTAGGTAATCAAATTTACCTTTTCAAAAAGCAGGTCACTAAGTGATTGAGCAAACTCTCCATCCTCCATCAAAAGGAAATGTCTTAACGCTTCAAAGTTCTGTTCAATGTCCAGTTCCACAAATAAATAATCAATTATGGCTTTATTTACCAGAGAAGCACTGAAAAGAGAGAGAGGTACTTAAATGCAATATCCCAAATTTTGTTAAAAAATTCTTAGTATTTCAGTATTCTTTGGTTATTTTGATGCGGACGGAACCTTATTTGTTAAAAATAAAAATCCACATAGACAGTAATCCTACTCGGAAAAATTTCAAACTTTGTCAGGTGCATTAAGAAACTATATTTTTTATCTGTAGTGTGATTCTCTGTTTCTCCTCTACTTATTTTACTTACCTCTAACTCTGTGTAAATAAAATGGCCAGATTTATGTAGAATGGGTCAGTGAAAAGTGTCCATGTCAGAAACACAAAAATTGTTTTTTCAGCCAGGATTTAACCTGTACTAAACAGCAATGGCAGTTTCAATAAATACTTACTGAGCTATAAGAGGTGCCGTTATGGAGTGTTTCATCAGTACTGGAAGTGAGACCAGACTGCTTGCTTGTACTGCTGTTGCATCTGTTGCTCTTCGAACAGAAGGATCCAAGGGTGGTAAACAGGGCTCAGTTACTATATTCTGAAGCAGATGCGAGATGGGAGGCTCAGCTGGAGCAGTAAATAAAGTACAGAATATTAAGACGGTCAAGATAAAAAGACTAATTCACCAATTATACATTTTCTCCAAAATAAAAACACTCAATGAGAGAATAAGTTAGAAAACTAATGACAAGTTTTCTAAAGTTATTTCCATCCAACTGTCCCCTTGAGAGCAGCGTCACACTGCTGGTAGGAATTCAATAGATTTGCACGCAAACATTTACATCACCCGAGCAGGATATGAGATATCAGAATATTCAAGGAGAAAAGGAGGTGATTCAGAAACATAATGCAAATTAAAAACAGAGCTTTTGAATTCCAGGGATGATTAGGTTAGCGTCAGATTAGCGTTTGACAGCTTCTCATTGAAACTGATCAGATAATGAAAGACCTGTATAAAGTGGATGTGGAGAGGATGATTCCACTAGTGGGAGAGTCTAGGACCAGAGGGCCCAGCCTCATAATAAATGGACGTACCTTTAGAAAGGAGTTGGAGGAATTTCTTTAGTTGGAGAGTGGTGACTCTGTGGAATTCATTGTCACAGATGGGTGTGGAAGCCAAGTCTTTGGGTATTTTTAAAGTGGAGATTGACAGGTTCTTGTTTAGTAAGGGTTCTGGGGGGGAAGGTTGGGGAATGGAGTTACGAGGGAAAAATAAATCAGCCATGATTGAATGGTAAAGTAGACTCAATGGGCTGTTTGGCCTAATTCTGCTCCTATGACTTATAAATATGACATGCTCATGTTACTTATACATTAATTTTATACCATTTCTGTGATTAGTCACTGGTACAAAGTTACTGACCTATTTTCTGATTTCCTACTGTATTTTTCCTCTAGCTGCATCAAATTCTCAAAGGCATTAACACCAGAGATATTATTTCTCATGTCCTGACTAGTGACCATTTGTGTATATAGGTAATGATTTGAGTGTATAGGTAATGATTAAAACACTTAGTTTAACATTTGTGATAAATAATATCACATTGATGCACGTTTTGAGCTAGTAATGGCACTAAAACTTTGTTTCAACTGGAGGACCAGAGCAGAGATATTACAAGAGCAGATATAAAAGAAAAATGCCATCAATATTCTTCATCAGTAAATGTTACAATTTTGTAATTTAAAAAAAAATCATGATTCTAATGCTAAGAATTAAATTGTTACCATTGCTAAATTCCAATAAATATTGCATGCTTACACATCAGTTCATAGTTGTCCTGGTAGTGTTCAATGCAGTATTGGTCTGCCAGGCTTTTGAGGTAGGCCTGTTCCTTGTCCCATAAAGAAAGTTCAACAGCATCTTCTTGCGTAGGGCCCACTTGCGCACTCAAAAGGTCAGTAGCTGCATGCATTAGATCTTCTGATTGATCGCCATGTGCATTTCTATCTTGAAAACAATCCTTTTGTGGTTCAAAAGGATCTTTCTTCTATCGAACAGGTAAACATAAACTACTTGTCAGAGTCATTACTACGTAAGATGCCCAGGAATAAATGCAAAATTTAAAAAAAATTAAAATTCAATAAGAAAATTTAAACATAATCTATCATTTACAGATCTGGAAATGATTTGGGTTAGAAAGATCTTAAGTACATGCTGATAACTTGTTTGGAAAATGGAAAATTAAAACATAATAACACACCGTAAACAATTAAATCACTTATTGTAATCATGAACAAAACAAAGATAAAATTGTTTCTAGGTAAGTAATCTAGAGGTCTGGGATATATTTTTGTTAAGAGGAAATTCAATTCCTACAGTTGCCTTTTAGTAAGTGTCTTTGAAGTGTCGGAATGATGTATAAACCCACCTGGGGCACAAACCGAGTCTCACTTCATAACTTCTCCCAGAAGTTGCTCAATAAAACATTCAGCTTATCAAACTATTAAAAGGAAAAAACTTCACCACTACCTAGTCAGGTATTCTAGCCCGTCAGCACTTCTTACGTTTTGTATTTTTTTAAATGTAAATTATAGCACACAAACTATATCCACACTATATCTATATTTTCCAAATAATAATTTATTTCCTGGTCACGGTCCTTCGACGGTCCTAGATGATATTAATAGGCTTTCTTCAACCACTGCTGTGCTGTGACTGAACGTTTCTCATTTCAGCGTGAAATTTCATGAAATATTTGAACAATGAAGAGAAACTGAAATACTTATTTACCATTATTTCCCATTCTCTCATTTTTGCCCCACCATTAGCTAGAGTGATCATTCGGGCTATCAATCAAGTCTCAGCAATGTGTCCAAACTCTAGCTCCTATTCTCTTCTGGCCTCACTAATGCAAATCCTCGACGCAAGATTCTCCCTGCAGACAATTCAAAGCTTGCAAATCCTCATTACCACTTGAAGGCATTCCCACCTAAGAGGGATGTGTAAAATTCCTTCCTCCAGGTTTTCTCTCTCCACCACCATGTGTGTGTCCCAATCCAAACGATTTAGTAATGCCATTATTATACCACATCACAAATTTCAAACAAGCATATTTCAGTCAAGAATGACTCTCCGTGTCGATTACAAAATATTAAATGAATTTTGTATTTAAAATAAAATACCTCATCTTTAAAGCCTGTGGTTTGAAGAGTGGGAGTGGATGCTGCTTTTTGTGGATGTTCATTAATGGTGTCTTTTTCATAGTTACCTACAAAAGACAATAAATTGGTAACTATATAAAATGTCATTCATTTGTTAGAAAATATCTAAATATCTCTGGAATTTCTGTGGACCGCCAGAGGTTGAGGAGAGAACTGATAGAAATATATAACATTTTGAGAGGCATAGATAGGGTAGACAGTCAGAACCTTTTATTCCCAGGATGTAAAAATCAAATACTACAGGGCATAGCTTTTGGGCGAGAGGGACAAAGTTTAAAGGAGTGGGGCCATGTTTAAGGCAGATACAATAGTTAAATTTAAGAGACTTTAGGATAGGCATCGGGATATACAGAAATGGAGTGATTTGGATCAAGTGCAGGTAGATAAGAGAGGGTCTGACATCATGTTCAGCAAGGACATTGTGGGCCAAAGGGCCTGTTCTTGTGCTGTACTGTTTTATCTTCCGTGTTAATTACATCAAGATGGCGTGTATATGTTAGGTCAATTGATGCATTTGTTATGAAAAAAAAGCTTCAGTTCATAAAAAAAAGAACAATCCTGCAAAAGCCTAGCATTTCTCACCTTGTGATTCGCCCTGACTTTTGTTTTCATTTCCATTTAGCTCAGGTTCTGGACTTGGTAGATCTGTAACCAATTTGGATTCTTCAGTGATGTTCATTTCTTCTTTCGAAATGGGGGGGCGTACAGTTTCAGCATTCAGATTTTCATCTGGCACCACTATTTCTGATGGTGATTGGTTATTGTATATTATGTCTTGAATGGTGGAATCGGATGAATGACCAGCAGCTGATTTCAGTCTTGGGATCAAATTTGCTTCCATATATGGTGACCATTCACCTATTCTGATATTTGAATGAGAAGACTGCCCCAAAGATATCCAATCAAGTGAAGGAGATTCTGCATCTATTTTAGGCAAAGTGGGTGATGATTTACCAGGAAATTTCAACTGTGGCCCAGATGCGTCTGTACTGGATCCATTTTTACCAAGTGTAGCATTGGCTGGTGGCACATGTCCATGGATGTTCCATCGTGATCTACATGATTCCACACTGGAAACATCATCACCAATTTGTGTATTGGTCTGTGATGGATGTCCATGAATGTTTGCTTTTGGCCAAGATTGCTCTACATCTGAAACATATTCACCAACCTGTATGCTGGATTGTGATGCATGTCCATGAATGTTCCATTGTGGTCTAGAGGGTTCAACGTTAGAAAGATAATCACCAACCTTTATGTTAGATTGTGAAGCATGTCCATGAATATTCCACCGTGGCCTAGCAAGTTCAACATTGGATGTATACCCACCTATGTTCAGATTTGAATCAGACACATGGCCATAAATATTTGCATGTGGCCCTGAAGACTTACTATCTGACACTATACATGGATCAGAGCGTACTTTCTCCAGATAATCTATTTGTGAAAAGTATTTGCCTTCTGATGCTTTATCCTGAGCACCCCCAGATGCTGTTGAAGAAATACTGAAATCATATTCATCTTTGTCAAAAGCCATGTTTTTTTTCTCGTTTAATAGCTCTGACCCTATTTCTTTCAGAGCCTCATCAAGTATCGTAGTTTGTTTAACTGTTTGAATGGCAGCAACAGGTTGTAATTGCTCTGGGAGAAAATCCTCAAATGTTATATCAAGCAAGCATACTTCCTTCTGGCTTGGATTAGAGGTTTGAGGTAAATACTGCACCCCATCATCAGGTGAAGTTTCAAGCCCAGGTTCCACCATATCACTTTGAATAGACTGTTCGGACTCCTCATGAAATGGATGTAATTCAGTTGGTACGACAGCAATCGAAGCCTCTTTGTTCACTGGTGCAAGTAAGTACTCTTTTGGACTGAATATTCTATTTTCATTTGATGTTACCTGAAACAGAGAATTATGTAACAATATTTAAATGGGTCCAATATTTCATTTAATCACTAACTTTAGAAAAAGTCAAGCATAAAAAGTAGTTAATGTCACTTTTCAAATTTTTGGTCGATCTGTTAAAATTATGAGACAAATGTTTTTATCCCATAGTTTGTCAGATATCAACAATTATCAAGATTTATTTGGAGTGGAAGGAAGAGAAGAAAAAGAAATATTTGCAGATGAAAAGCAGCTGTAGTACTGCACCTCAATGCGCAACTGTTGAGAATCAAAACCTTTAGTCAATGGTTCATGATGTTGCAGGTCCAATCCAGGAACAACATCCAATTTTTCTCTTTGCTCTCCCAGTGGCAACTCCTCTAGCAATGCCTGAGATATTAAAAAAGTTAATCTAAGGTCAAGTAAGCAATAGAATTTAAAAATAAACACATTTTACAAGTCATCCAGTTGAAATATAAAACAAGTACTTGCCCAACTACCTGAAGTTTTTTTTGATCATTAAGAAGAAAGTCAATGCGTGCAGACTCTAACTTGTGCCTTTGAATTTTCCACAAGGCTTTCCGCTCTCGCTTTGCTGCTTCCTCTGATAAGTTGCTATAATGCTCAATCAATTGCTGTCTGAAAAAGAGTTGAATAAATATGTTTTCTCTTAGTACTGCATGACAATAATGGGACTGAAGCAAAATTGTCACATGTACTGATGTGCAGTGAAAAGCTTTGTTGTGCATGTTATCTAATCAGATCAGTTAATACAATACACAAAGAGAATCAAACCAAAATAATTTAGTAACTTGCTTCCTCTTTTGACTTCTAATCTAAGATCCTAAAATTCCTAATAAAATCAATGGCGTCTTATATGCTATACCAGATCTACCCTGGCTCAGGGATCAACAAGCAATTTTGAATTTGACACACAATCTGTTAGCAAGTCTGGACTTCTTGTTTAAAAATGCATGTGCGATAGTCTGGGCTTTAGGTGCTACTTAAATAGCTAAATGTTGGTAGTTCTGTCATCGTTAAATCATTGTCATCTATCTGGTCCAATAATCCATGTCAGGGGTATTCAAGAAAATGCTGGTACAGCTAACATGTTTGACAAATGCTTTAAAACTGTTGCAAAGGTTATGCACACCTGAGTGAACTTAACATTGTCCTTTCAGCTTACAAAATAGACAATATTCTAAGTGATTACATTCACAAGCTGCTTGTCTGAGCAAGCAAAAAGGGGATGTGATGAATAATTAATAAATTGGTATTAATCAGAAGGAAATTATTAAGGGGGCCAGCAGACATTTCAGAGATAGCAGTAGAAATAAGCTAAAGCAGTAAAATAAGTGGAGAACTATAAATTAAATAAAAAGCAAGTATTGGTACTTTTACAGAGTGCAATAAAATTTTCTGAAGGGTTCACTCTAGTAAAAAAATGCACGCTGAGAATTGTACAGTGCAACACAAAACAAAAAAAATCCCTTTCTTTCTTTGTTTATGTTGAACACATTTAGCTACCTTGCCCTTCTCTCCAATTCTTCCTCTTGTGCTTTATGCCTTTCTTCAAGCTCTCTAAGTGTTTGAACCTCCATTAAATCTTTTTCAGTTCCTTGTTGTTTGATTGCATTTCGTCGCTAAGTATAAGAAGAATGAAATGATTTAATTAGTTTCAATATATGTACAATCATGCGTTCAGAAGAATGTGCTCCTCAGTTTTATAAAAACATTTGTAAATGCCTAATATTTAACCAATTCAATTGAATATTTAGCCATTCACCAAGTTGCCTTTAAATAACACAAGGTGCATCATAGACAGCAGGATCTCGCTCAGTTTTTCAATCTGGAATTTGACCAATAGTCAATGCACACATGAAATTGTGTTTTTAATGGTACTTAATCTTCAAATCAATCCCTATTCATGGCAACAATACTCCATTATTTAGTAAAAAGGGAAATCTTTATGGGATGTGTTCTTCAAAGACAAAAACGTGTTGACAATGTCAATGACAAGGGAAATTATACCAACTAGCTCAGGTTTCTGTTTAGAAAAGACATTTCAAACCATAAGAGACCCACCTCTATGTCTTTTTCAAAATGTTTCTTTAGCTCCAGAAATCGCTCCCGTTTCCTTACTTCAAAAGCGTTCCTATCAGCTAACTGATTATCTGAAAATTAGAGCATAAGAAAGGTAGAAGATAATGTGCCATTTTTAAATGATTTGATCAATGATCAAAAACCCAAGGTGAACAGAATACTAGTACCTCAGCAGTGCAATTTAGGACTTTGCATGACAATAAAACCATCATATCAATTTCAGAGTGAAATCAATTATCTGTTCACTATCATTTAAAAAAACCCTGCAGGCACAGGTATTCTGAAATAAAAGACAACAGAAGACGTTGGAAATGTTCAACAGCCCAGGCAGCATCTGCGTAAAGAGAAAATATCCTGATCATAATTTAACAACCCAAACATTTACTTTGTTTCTCTCTCCAGAGACGTTGCTTGACTTGCTGAGTCAAGCGTTTTGTGCTATTACTTTTTTCTTTACTCCGTTACCACAACCGTTAATAGTTGTGAACTAGTCATATTTATATAGCATGGGAAAAGCCCCTTCAGCCAAACCTGTCATGCCAACCATCAAGCATGCATCTACAATTATCCTATTTCCCAACACTCATCCCATAACCTTGCTAAAGCATTTCTGGTACTCATCTTAATTCTAAGTAAATGGTGTGAGAGTACCTGCCTCTATCACCCTCTCTAGATTTCAACCATCCTCTGGATGAAAATGATTATTTCTCAAATCCTCTTTAAATGTCCTACTCTTGTGTTCTGGTGAGATGCACCTCTGCTAAGGGAAAAATGTCTCTCATCATCTTCCCCTCAATAGTTTGCAAACCTCAATTAGGTTATCCCTTAGCCTTCTCTCCTCTAAAGAAAATAAATCCAATCTATCCAGCTTCTCCTAATAACTGAAGCTCTTCATCGCAGGCAGTATCCTGGTGAATCACCTCTGTGCCCCAAAGAGACTGCACAGTGTTGCAGCACTTTTGTTCTATGTGGTTGAACCATAAGCTCTCTTTGATATTCCATGCCCGAACAAAGGCAAGTATCCTTTAGGCCCTCTTAACCAAGGTATTGCAGCCTTCAGCAATCCTGGGTCAAGAACATCCAAAGCCATTCTGTATGTCTGTAGTTCCTAGGGTTGTATCAATGACTGTGTTTACCCTAATCCTATTAATCCTCTCGAAATACATCACCTCATATTTTTCACAATTAAATTCTATCTGCCAACCACTGTTCATCTCACCAACTGATCAATATTGTTCTACAGCAGTATCTTCCTCAACCATGTACCACCAGATTCAAGAACAGCTTCTGCCATGCTTTTATTAGAACTATTGATCAGACCTCTCATAAACTAAGACTATGATCTCCCAATCTACCGTGCTGCTATAACAATCAATTTCACCTGTCATTTGTCTGAGTCTCCAACTCACATCCTCTGGCCCTCTTTTATTATCCTCAATGTTTACCACATCACATTATGTCATTTGCAAATTTCAAAATTCTACCCTATTGGCAAATTAGTAATATACACATTAAAAGAAAAATTCCTGCATTCATCTTTGACAAACATCAACATTTAGTCTGCAAAATAACCATGTACCATGATTGTCTACTTTCTGTCTTTAAATAAGTTTGGTATCTTATTACATCCAACCTTCTTATATCATATACTTCAATTTTGCTAGCCATAATTTTGAACGGTACTTTGCCAAACATTTTTTTGAAAATCCATATAGTCAACAGCTACTGCATTTTCTCAAGTGATCTTCTGGTCCTTCATCAAAGAATACAATCAGGTTAGTCAAACACTATTTCCTTTAAAAAAAAAAAAAATTTGGTTATTCACAGTTCAAGCTGCTGAGAACTTTCCCACCACTGATTAGCCTGTACGGCTGGAGACTTCCTCACACACTTTTTGTTTTGTGTTCAGAACAAGAATGATACATGTACTATTTTCCAGCAGACAAGGAAGATTCCTTCCACCATTCCTTCAGCAAGTCACAGTGCACCCCATCAGGAGACGGAGTTGCAATTCACATAACCTGCATCAATTACGACAAAAAATTATACTTTAAAAACTGTAACTAGTTTCAAATAGCATCAAATATTCTATAAAATACTGCTTCAAATCGCAAATAACTTAGTGATTTAGACATACTTCTAAATGTAGCCATGGCTCTTGTAGCTGTTCGTTGAGCTTGGACAATCAACTCCTGTTGAGCAATCACCTTTTCCAGATTCTGAAAGATAGATTATTGGTCAATCAACTACATGGAGCAATCATGTACTCTTCAACACTTGCATTACTAACAAACTGCAAATGCATTTTTAAAAAAAGATTTTAGAGGAATCATTCAGAATATTGTAGAAGAGTGACTCAGGTACAAGATACAATTATTTAAATGAGAAAAGGATGTATGCACTTGTTTCACTGGATGATTAATTCCCAAATCTTACAAGTAATCCAAACATACCATTAATAAAGACAATCCCACACAGTTATAGCACACAGTGAGCGAGCCTGCAGTAGGTCATATTTCCTGAAGACTAGGCAGATATGCATAACTGCAGCTCACAGCGAAAACCATTCAGTTTAACAAACATTAAGTGTCACGTTGCATCTTCACTAATGTTGCTCGTCGCATATCCTGCAATCCACCTCATTAGAACAGTTGATTCCTGGCATGATTCCAATATTACCATGAAGAATATGCTGGGCCTCGAGGTTACAGTTGAATCCAATTTTGCTGCTAATGACCCTCAGCACCTCATAAATTCCCAGTTTTGAGTTGCATTCTCTACTCTGAGTCCACTCCATTTTGCATAATGGTACTACTCTGCAATATAATGAAGCAGACATCCAATATGGATTCAGGACTTTGTTTCCTGAAAGACCATGTGGTAATCCTCCCATCAGTGCTATAATGGACAGATAAATCGGCCACAACTAGGTTGGCAAGGACGAGGTGAGGTAATGATCTTTCATATTGGTTAGTTTACTACTTAGGAAGACCACATTTGGCAACTATATCCTTCAAGACTCAGCCAGTTTGATCAGTGGTCATGCCACATTTGATGATTAGCCAATGAAGTCTAACATCAAGCGAATATTCTGTGCCCTTGTTACTTGCATTCCCTCTTCAGGGAGAACTGGGTCATCAGCAGAGGAAGGTGGTAATCAGGGGATCTGCTTGCCTACGTTTACCTAATATGATGAACTTAGGCCTTTGGAATCAGTGTTGAAAATTTGCACAATTGCTCCCTTCTGCCTGTGCCCCTTTGGTAGGTCAAATCAGTTAGTAAAATAGGGCAAATCCAGGGAATGTGACAGTGAAGTCAGCCACATTGTTTTAAGTAAGATTCTGTGAAGATAACCACGTCAGAATGCTGCTGGACTAGACCATGGGATAGTTTAGCCAGTGTTAGCAGCAGTCCTCAAATATTCATGATTGTACAAATTCAATGCCTAGGTTGAAAATTATTTGGTCTGAATTTAAGTTCCACAGTTGCCAGGGTAGGATTTGAATTGGATTGATAATAAAAACCTCCAGGTTATTAGTCCCATATCTTAACCACTGTGTTTACATTTAAAAAATCAAAATGGAAATCAAAAATATTCTTTACATTGAAGACACGCTAACACCATTGCACTGAAAAAATGTTAATTTTCAAATCAAAGTGAAAAATTCTATTTCTCAGTGGTTTAAAACTTATAATCTAATGGATACCTTCATTTCTACGCACCTTTGCCTCTCTGCTGATAGAATTGTAACGAGCTATTCTCTCCATTCGACTGACATAAACAATAGAATCTCTTTCTATTTCCTCCAACTCTTCCAGGGAAAAGGTAACAGAGATGCGGGGGACAGGAATGTCAGACCAGCAGATGTAATGCTTTGAAAAGACAAGTACATAAAAACAAACTGCTTTCATTATATTCATCAAAGAATCCCAAACTGAACAACAAGCGTGTGTTACATATCATTGAATCATAATTTCCCTGAAAGTAGTAAACAGTTGATAATAGAGTCACACACGATTACTTCAGAAGCTTTATGAGTCATGATACGAGAAAGGCTAATTGAGATCCATGCCAAATTACATGGTTTTTGGCAGGACACATACTGAGATACTACCATTACTTTCAATGACTTGGTTTAAGAAATTATGAAAAGTTTAATGCTCATACAAATTGCAATAAATTTTAATTGCTTTCTCAGTGAGAACACAACATTAGAATGGTTGTACATATGGCGGTGGGGAGAAAAGCAGTCAAAACTGTACTGAAATTGTTAACTCAGATGCCTCCATATTTAAGAATAAAACTGAACAGTACAGTGCTGTAGTAAAGAAAGGAAAATAGAGATTCAGAACTTTAACAGATGATAAGTCTTTCAATCTAATTTCAATCTTTGAGTGCACTCTTTTTCGCCTTACATTTCCTTAGCCAATGAATTAATAAGTAATTGAATGAATGTCTTAAATTAATATTTCCCAGTAATTTAATTGTAGAATTCTGGGAGAAAGACTACAGAATTCTACAATAAATTACCATTGATAAAGAGTCGGTTTTAGATGTTTTAGGGTACTCTGAGGTGAATAAATCTCTTGGGCCTGATAAGAGTTGTCCCAGGCTGCTCTGCGAGGCCAGGGAGGAGATTGTTTGGAATCTGATATTCTGGATAATTGGCACCCTATTGCATGACCGTTTTCCATGCAATGGGCTGCACGACCTTTTTCCATGCTCTGAGCATGAAATGCAATACGTTGCAAAGTACCCAGAATGACACACATAAGCATCATCAATTAATACAAGAGTTTTAAAACAGCGATATTAAATCTATACTGCAAACACACGCTATGTAATATAGATGACAACTTGCCCATTCTATAAAATGCAGTTCTTACCGTTGGACAGCACAATTTCAGCAAATTAATAGTTTTTCCACAAATGTAGATATCATAAGCCACATGAGCAAGGAAAAGGGGAACACTCTCTTCAACTTCTTTGGAAGCGAGAACATATCCATGGGTCCAGTAGTGTTTATCTATTTAACAAATGTTGAAACAATGATCAATGTTTTCTTTTGTTACTGGAATTCCTCCTTGAAATCCAGACGAACTTCAAATACTTAAAATAATAAAACACCCTGGCAACTTTCCATAGACTATTTCAAAACCAAATGTATTTTGGGTCCATATTGTTCATCGTAAGCAATGAGAAATATCCATGCCATTGCCAAACTCAAAACATTTAAAATAAAGACAATTATAGAAAAATAATGGAATTAGTACAATTAAACCAACATTTCTATGATTTGTATTTAAGCATTATGGAAGAAAAATAAGAAAGGACATTCTCAGATTGGGAAATATTGTAAATGCAACCTATTTTTGCCTGTTTTTCTTCATTTCAAACATAGAAGACTAATTAGAAAGGTAATCCCAGAACTGGGTGTCAGGGGTTATGGGGAGAAGGCAGGAGAATGGGGTTAGGAGAGAGAGGTAGATCAGCCATGATGGAATGGCGGAGTAGACTTGATAGGCCAAATGGCCTAATTCTGCTCCGATTATTTATTACCTTATGAGAACTACATAGCTATTCGTCGGTTGTTTCCCCATCCCCTTCAAACCAAGAAGTTGTATACACAACTGGGATGACTCACAAATCAGAAAATAGACTCTGCCAAATCACTAAATAAGATTTACCAAGCATTCAGTAACAAAAGAAGATTACTTATACATAGTGAGATGTTTTGATCTGGATTGCGTTGTCTTAAAGGGCAGTGCAAGTCAATTCAATTGTAGCTTTCATAGGACTGGAAGCAGGATAACTTGCAGGATGATAGATAATGAATAAGAGAGTGAGATTAATTCGTCAAATGAGCCATGTAACCTTGCTGAGCCCAGCTGTACTATTCTAAAGGTTCATCAGTGAGCCAAAATTAGCTGAATCGTGTGTTTGTGCTGCACAATTCAATGGCTCGCACTTAGTGAAAAAGTCATTTTAAAATAACAAAGGCACCTTTCTCCCAAATAAACTTTAAATATCTAATCCGAATGTAAGTATTCAAGTATTATGAAAATTGGTTGTTCTTGGAAATTACAAGTAGCTAAATTTCCACTGCAGACAAATTATAGTTTATTTCTGGTACATAAATGGACATTTTAATTTCTTTCACCTTACCTCTGAAATTGAGGTAGTCATCATTCACCTGTATCATGAACTCTCCATAAGCATCTCGACAAATACCACTATAAACCCAGTCATAGACAAACCTAAAGAAAAAGCACATTTATTACTTGAAGAAAAGCAGTAACAAAAAACTACAGAACTAGATTAAGGTAAAAAAATGTTATATTATTATTTACCGTGTATATGGTTCACAGCTGCTTTTCAACAGAGAGAGTAACACTGGATAGTGCTCATTACTGCAGTTGTTCAGAGCTTCCTTGTACAAGTAGGACAATAGTTTTACTCCCTGATAAAAGAAGGTAAAGAGTTAAAGCAGCAATTGTGGTTATTAAAATAATTACATGAATAGTTATAAGGCAGTCATTTATTTCACGTTCATTAGTTTTGCAACATGACATCAATAAAATCTTGCAAATGGGAATGATGATTTGGTAATATTACGGCTGCATTGATTAAAAAAATGAATGTTAATCCGAACACACGTATGCATGCCAAAAGCAGTACTTTTAATATTAAGCAAGTACAATGGTGTCTCTAGCTTTCTCTGTACATACACTTGCTGTGAGAATTCAGTCTTCCAATTTCAGTCACTACCAAGTAACTGGTGCAAATAATTATGGTCTGATGCCAAGTTGCTAATGTAACCTATGAACAACATCTTTTGACGATTACTTAATACACTTCAACATTTCTGAATATAAATTAGAATCATAGATGTACAGCATCAAAAACAGGTTCATCGGCCCAACTCGTCCATGCAGTCCAACATGCCCCATTGAAGCTGGTCCCATTTGCCTGCATTTGGCCCATATCTCTCTAAACCTTCCCCATCCATGTATCTGTCCAAGTGTCTTTTAAATGCTGTTATAGTATCTGCCTCAACTACCTCCTTTCACAGCTCGTTCCATATACTCACCACCCTGTGTGAAAACGTTGCCCCTCAGATTCCTATTAAACCTTGCCTCTCTCACTTTAAACCTATGTCCTCTGGCTCATGATTCCCTTACCCTGCATTCACCCTAACTATGCCCCTGTGGCGGATCAGGCCACTCCTCGGGTCAGCCCCCTCGTTACGTGACGGACAGGTGAAAGGAGTTAAAAGCCAGACCAAGGGAAGGCGTGGATCATCCCTTGGAGAACTACGCTGTGGGCACCAGCTCACAGCCTAATAAAGCAATCTAACAAAACACTGCCTGGCGTCTTGCCTTTTCTCTGGCCTCCGCCAGGCCACTACATTGGTGACCTCGACGGACATCACAAGTAGTGATGTCGAACAATGGACAACCCGGTCCTGCCGCCCTCGTGCAACCCGGTCCTGCCGCCCTCGGCCCTGCCGACCTCGAGGCCGTCTCCCTCAAACTCCCGACCCTGTGGACCGAAGAGCCTGAGGTCTGGTTCCAGCAGGCAGAGGCACAGTTTGCTGTGCGAGGGGTAACCGTCGACTTGACGAAGTACTATTACGTCGTCGGCGCCCTGGACCAGGCGACAGCAAGGCGAGTAAAGCCTTACCTTAATGAACCCCCCGCGGATGACAAATATAAGGGCCTGAAAGAACTCCTTATCAGGAGGTTCGGCCTCAGCGATGCCGAGAGGGCAACTCGCGTTATGAGCCAGGGGGGGCTCGGGGACCGACGGCCGTCGGCCCTTCTGGAGGACATGCTCGCCCTTATGGGCGACCACCCGCCCTGTTTTTTATTCAAGCAGGCCTACCTGCGGCAGCTCCCCGTCGACCTCCGTTCTCAGCTCGCAGAAGACCCCTTCACCGACACGCAGCGGCTGGGCGAGCGCGCTGACCAAATTTGGATGTCCCGTCGGGAGGACCTGGCAGCCCTAGCCGTCTTTTCCGCGGCGTCGGGAGGCCAACAGCAAGCTGGGGCCGCCGTCGACCCCGTTTCAGGACGACCCCCGCGGCGAAATCCGGCCGCCATCGGGAACCCCGGTGCCGGCACGTCCTTCTCGCACGGCCCGCCGACAATTCAGCCAGACGCCACCAGAGGTCGCTGGTGGTCGGCCCAAGCAGCACCACCTCCAATACCGCTGGAGACCACCGGAGGTCGCTGGTGGGCATCCCAGTCTGCACCACCACCGGACACCAGCAAAAGCTGGTGCTATTATCACCGTCGTTGGGGACCGAACGCCAAGCAATGTCGCCTACCCTGTGCCTTTCCGGGAAACGCGAGGGCCGGCCGTCAGTGATCCCTTCGGCGGCCGGCCAGATCCATCGCGTGTTCGCTCGGGATCGCCGCACCGGGGGTCGGTTCCTCGTCGACACTGGAGCAGAGGTGAGCGTCCTACCTCCTTCCACCGCCGATATCCATACGGGCAAACACGGCCCCCTCCTCACTGCGGCGAACGGTAGCCCCATCAACACTTACGGGGTCTGCCAGCTCGCCCTTAACTTCGGCGACAGCTGGTTCACGTGGCAGTTCATCATTGCCGATGTATCCCAGCCGCTGCTGGGCGCCGACTTCCTGCGGGCGCATTCCATGCTCGTGGATGTCGGGCGGCAGCGCCTGGTGCACTCCAGCACGCTGAGGCCGGTCTCCCCCGACGTCGGACACCTGTCGTCCGTGGATGCGACGTACGCGCGCATCCTGGCGGACTTCCCGGACATTGTGGAAACCCACTTCTCCTCCTCCACTCCCAAGCACGGGGTGCAACATCACATCCCCACCACCGGGCCACCCGTGCACGCCCGAGCGCGGCGTCTCGCTCCAGACAAGCTCCGTCTAGCTCGAGAGGAGTTTCATCGGATGGAGTCAATGGGCATCGTGCGCCCTTCCGATAGCCCGTGGGCGTCACCACTCCACTTGGTCCCCAAGGCGGACGGGGGTTGGCGACCGTGCGGGGACTATCGGCGCTTAAATGACGCGACCGTTCCCGACAGGTACCCGGTTCCGCACATCCAGGACTTTAATGCCCACCTGGCCGGAGCATCCGTGTTCTCCAAGGTGGACCTTGTGCGCGGATATAATCAAATCCCGGTCCACCCCGATGACATCCCCAAGACTGCCATCATCACCCCGTTCGGCCTATTCGAGTTCCTACGGATGCCGTTCGGGTTGAAGAACGCCGCACAGGCCTTCCAACGGCTTATGGACTGTGTGTGCCGTGGCCTAGAATTCGTCTTTGTTTACTTGGACGACGTACTCGTGGCCAGCCGCTCGAAGCAGGAGCACTGCACCCACCTCCGCCAGCTGTGTAAACGCCTCAGCGAGTACGGTTTGTCCATCAACACTTCCAAGTGCCGTTTTGGGGTGACGGCCATCGATTTCCTCGGCCATCGGGTGACCCCACAAGGGGTGGTACCTCTTCCGGACAGGGTCGAAGCTGTCCGCCGTTTCCCCCGACCGACCACTGTCAAGGGCCTGCAGGAATTCGCTGGGATGGTCTCATTCTATCACCGCTTCCTGCCGTCGGTAGCCCGAACTATGCGCCCACTCTTTCACCTCATGGCGGGTCGCCGCAAGGAGGTCGAGTGGGACGACGAAGCAGGAGCGGCCTTTGAGCAGGCTAAGGAGGCCCTGGCCAGGGCCACGATGCTCGTCCATCCTAAAGAGGATGCCCCAACCGCCCTGACCGTGGACGCTTCGGAGGTGGCGGTCGGCGCGGTGCTAGAGCAGCACATCGACGGGTGTTGGCGGCCACTCGCCTTCTTTAGCAGGCACCTCAGCGGGGCCCAACGGCATTACAGCGCGTTCGACCGGGAGCTCCTCGCCCTCTACCTCGCGGTACGCCACTTTCGGTACTTCCTAGAAGGGAGACCTTTTACCGCGTTCACGGACCACAAGCCACTCACATTTGCGTTCGCCAAGGTTTCGGATCCGTGGTCTGCGCGGCAACGGAGACAATTGGCTTATGTGTCCGAATACACCACCTCAATTCGGTTCGTGGAGGGAAAAAACAACAGGGTGGCCGACGCCCTGTCTAGACCCGCGATCCACGCCGTCCTACAAATGGCCGGGGGGATCGACTATTCCGCCCTAGCAGCCGCACAGCTGGGGGACGAGGAGATGGCCGCCTATCGTACAGCCGTGTCCGGCCTGCAGCTGGAGGACATTGTCTGTGGCCCCGGGGATACAACACTGTTGTGCGACACCTCCACTGGCCTGCCGCGGCCCATCGTCCCTGTCGTCTGGCGTCGCAGGGTATTCGAGGTGCTCCACGAGCTGTCTCACCCCTCCATTCGGGCGACGGTGGCCCTTGTATCCTCCCGTTTCATGTGGCACGGGCTGCGTAAGCAGGTCGCACTCTGGGCACGTACCTGCATCCCGTGCCAAACTTCAAAAATCCAGCGACACGTGCGTGCGCCTCTGCAAGAGTTTCGTGTCCCTCGGCAGCGCTTCGACCACATTCATGTAGACATCGTGGGGCCGCTGCCGCCGTCCCGGGGCATGACCTACCTCTTCACTGTGGTAGATCGCTTCACGCGGTGGCCGGAGGCCATTCCGCTGGCAGACACCTCGACGGCCACCTGCGCGCGGACCTTGGCGGCGCACTGGATCGCCCGGTTCGGGGTGCCACTGGACATTACATCCGACCGGGGGCCACAGTTCACTTCGGAACTGTGGTCGGCCATGGCAAGACTCTTGGGTGTCAGCCTACACCACACTACGGCGTACCATCCACAGTCGAACGGGTTGGTGGAACGCTTTCACCGCCAGCTGAAAGCTGCCCTGAAGGCTCGGCTCACGGGCCCAGACTGGGTGGACGCCCTACCGTGGGTTTTGCTGGGGATCCGCACCGCACCCAAGGAGGACTTGGCCTCCTCCTCCGCCGAGTTGGTGTACGGGGCCCCCTTGACGGTTCCCGGGGAGTTCATCCCACCAGCGCACGGTCGAGTGGAGCAGCCTTCTGACGCCCTGCAACGTCTTCGGCAGACGGTGGGCAGGCTGGCACCTGTGCCCACATCACGTCATGGGTCATTCCAGCCACACGTCCCTGCCGCTCTGGAGGACTGCCAGTTCGTGTTCCTGCGCAGGGACGCACACCGATCACTTCTCCAGCGGCCATACGAGGGCCCCTTCCGGGTCCTACAACACGGCTCGGCCACATTCGTTCTGGACATGGGGGGTCGCAGAGAGACTGTTTCGATCGCACGGCTGAAGCCGGCACACGTGGACATTGATCGGCCGGTGCCGGTTGCACAGCCCCGCCCGCGCGGTCGCCCCCCGTCCAAGCTACCCCCTCCAGTGTCTGCTACGACCCCTCCACCTGTCGGTCAGTCGCCGGTCCCTGCGCCGGTCATGGTGCGCACCCGGGCTGGTCGCCTCGTGCGCCCTCCTGTCCGTTTTGTACCTCCGGTTCTTGGGGGGGGTCCTGTGGCGGATCAGGCCACTCCTCGGGTCAGCCCCCTCGTTACGTGACGGACAGGTGAAAGGAGTTAAAAGCCAGACCAAGGGAAGGCGTGGATCATCCCTTGGAGAACTACGCTGTGGGCACCAGCTCACAGCCTAATAAAGCAATCTAACAAAACACTGCCTGGCGTCTTGCCTTTTCTCTGGCCTCCGCCAGGCCACTACACCCCTCATGATTTTATAAACATTTATAAGATCACTCCTCAGCCTCCTGCCCTCGAAGGAATAATGTCCTAGCCTGCCCAACCTCTCCCTACAGCTCAGCCCCTCAACACCTGAAAACATCCTCGTAAATCTTCTCTGCACTCTTTCCAACTTAATGTCATCCTTCCTATCGCAGGGTGACCACAACTAAGGTTTAATAGCAGAACTTGTCCAAATTGCCTGTATTTGGACTGTATCCCTTGGATACCTCCTGCTTGAGGAAATTGACCCTCAGGTCACTTCATAATGGAGAGCAGATCCACTCATAATAAACACACAGGTGAAACAGTGAATCATTGATCAGCTCCACCCTTCGACATCTTAAATAGGGTATGTGTTGTTTGCTGTATTTATCATACATTTGTATAGCCATCTAGTACTTAGTCCACTGTAGGTTATGTATTGGAGGTAAATTATTACTTATGGAAAATTACTTCAAGCCAGGAGGAAACATTTTCAAAAGACATCAACAAACAAGAGTGGAAGAAAAGTTATGATACTCACAGTGGGGAATGATGATGGACTTCCTCGATTTATTCCCAATACCCCTGATCCAATCCCACATAATTCAGATAAATATCTGTAAAGGATAGGTTTACTATTCACTATTATTCCTGTAACTACTCTATAAATGCTGCTGAACTTGTGAAAAATCAAGAAAAATAAATCTAATGAATTGCTTTAAAATCTAAAGTTGATATAAAAACATTTAAAATATTCTGCACAATGCACAGAAGTTATAATAAAACCATTTAATACAATTTAATCACTTCATTATACTGATCTTGCTTCCGTTATTTTCTTCCCCCCCAATGACAGGATATAATACTCAAATATAGCTAGTAAAATTAGTAAGAATGGAAACACAATTGGCCACTCAGCCTCTCAAGTCTGCTCCACCACCTGATTAGATTATTGGCTGACATTTGCCCTACCTCCTCTCCACCACCCATACTCCAAGAGAAGAAAGTCACTCGACCCTCAAGTCTGTCCAACCATTCAATATGATTGTGATTAATCTTCTCCGGGCATCGCCTCCTCTTCGTGCCAGTTCTCCATAGCTCTCAATTCTATGATCTTTCAAAAATTATCTATTTTCCCTTTAAATGCTCCTAACGATCTAGCTTCCACAATTTTACAGTAGAATATGCTAGACGCTCACCACCTTCTGTAAGAATTTCCTACATATTTTATATTTAAACGGTGCCCCCTAATCGTGTGTATATGAACCCTCATTTAGCATTCTCCCACTTGTGGAAATATCTCAACATATCTTAAGCAGAACCGAGGAATTGCAGATGCTGGTTTGCAAAAGACGGAGAGCTGGAATAACGCAGTGAGTCATAGAACATAGGTGTCATTATGGTTCGGACCCTTTATTCACACTGAATCACTATCCCATAATTGAAAACAGCTTAATTGTCCTTCCACTTCAATTTGAAATGGGTTAAGAGCACTTTCAATTCAAGGTTACCTTGAGACATGGAGGTTCAAATTTATGCCAATTGAGTTTTTGAATCATATTGCTAATTACACACAGTCAGTAATCTATGTAAGGGGAAGGTGAATGAATGGAACAAGAATATATTTTGTTAATTGAACATTGTTCTTAGCACAAGAATTCTTCTAGACACTTTAAAAAGCAAATTTATACCTTTAGTATTTTTTTGTCTTTAGAAATGATAGGAAAGATCTGGGATACAAACGATTGAATATATTAAAATTTTCAGGTTTCATGAAATTAATATTTTAATCTAAATTGAAGTAATAAAATGTGAATAAAATGGAGGATTCCTGCTTTTATCCTATCTAAAAACTATATAAACATGGCAAATTATCAAGTCTAAATGTAACGCCATATAAAAAAATATATATATTGACCTTAGTTGCCGTCCCAGTTTCCTGAACAGAAAGACAATTGGTAAAAGACTCAACGTGGAAGGAGTTGACAACACACAAGCTCTATAATATTGCAGGTATTTCCTCAAGCCACTTGTAAAAGCCTGGTTAAAAAGGATAAGAGTTTATCATTGTATTTGCACTGGTAACCTTTACTGATATTTTACTGTTAGAATTCAATATTTTAAAACTTGCGGAAAGATTGGTCGAATATATTACCTCATGATCAACTATCTTTTTAAAAACTAGTGTTCTACATTCAATTGCAAATCTTACAACCATATCTTACATTGGAAAGCCATCAAGTCAGTGTTTCTTTGTCACATGCACCGGATATGAACTGGAACAATGACATTTTTACTTCATGTATACCATGTATAAAAAGCTCTTTAATCCAAGGCATTTTTAAAATTCTATTATTTTTTCTTTGATTCTTCCTCCTAACCATTGTTTTATGGAATTCAAAATCCCATATATCCAAACTATTTGTTTTTGTTGTTGTTTAATTAAAACAATAAATAAAAACCATACCAATAGGCCAGTGATGTGAATTTAATTGTAGAGCTATCTGAGCTTCAGTGATAAGAACATCAATTTATAGAAAATGGTATCACAAAAAGATAAATTGAGCACTATGTGGAATAATCAATATTTCAAGCAAAAATCGTTTTTTTCCCCCATAGAGAAATAAAGCATGGAAACAGGCTGCTCAGACCACCGGGTTCTTGCCAACCATCAACATTAATTTACATTAATCCCATTCTCCATTCACCCTGCAATCTCATCTACTTTCCTCAGATTCTAACACACAACCTGCACAGCAGGGATAATTTACTGTGGCCAATTAACCTATCACCCGCACATCTTTGGGATGTTTGAGGAAACTAGAGGTTCCAAAAGAAACCCACTTAGTTACAGGAATTTTTATCTCCACATAGTCAGCACCTGGGATTAGGATTGAACCAAGGTCTGTGGCACTGTGAGGCAGTGGATCTACTGGCAGTGGTTCTACTTCCACTACACCACCTAGTTTATCTAAGCAAAGATTCTGAAATGCTTTGGTAAACTTGACAAAATAAAATATATTAAAAACTGATTGTTACCTGGAAAACAAGTCCTTTGTTATATGTGGAGTCAAGTATAGGCTGCAGAGAGAAGTGACTAAGACGGGTGTAATATGTTCCATTTTCTGCCAGTTCGGAGAGGAGGTTATACATGCTCTCAGGGGATGTTCCTGAAATATACACTCCTTGCTTGACGACAAATGCCTGGAGAGACTGAAAAGAGAAGTACCAGTAAAATAAAACATCAACATCATTCATATATAGGTTCAACCCACAGATAATGTGCTACCCAAATTGAAGGATAAACTTCAATAAATTGCACCCAAGTTGCTAATGAGAATTGTGGGAAAATGAAATATTAACTGCAGTCATTTGTGGACATCAATTGGCTTATTCATTCCTAGGAAAAAAACAACTAAAATGAAATAAATATTTCTAATACTTTAAAAAACATTTAAAATATGCCATTACATCACATCTATAGAATGTTTTATCTTATAACTCTGTGACTGCAGTTCATTTCTCCAAAGTAAGGGTGTAATTGGCTTGACTTATGAGGTCTGGATAGGTAGACCACCTAGGAGTGGCAAGAGTGAGATCAAGAGACCTCAGGAGCAACAGAGATGAACACCAGGTGTCCAGAAGTGCAAGCAGGCCAAATGATTCAACCAATTGCAATACTTTTGTAATACCACAATTTAAATACAATCTTAGAAATTACCACTTAGTTAAAAAGGTGATTATTATGACAACAACAAATTTCCACCACAAATCTCTACCTCATTCAGCAAGAAGGTCATTGATGCTACACCAATTAGGACATTCAGGACATATTTGACTAATTCAGATTCTTTCAGGAGTATAACCGGTGTTGGTTGCAACAGTGTACCACTGATGAGCTGCAGTTGACCTACACGTAACTGGTGGAATTTGTCAAAAGCTTCTCGACCTGCTTCAGTGAGATATGGTCTCTCTTTTTTTCCTGGAGGACTATAAGAGAGAAAAATTAGTTTTCGCAAGTCAATTATCATCTCAAATAAATAATTGAAAAAAATAACTAATTTTCATAAATCAATATTTCCTGGAAAAAAATTCACATTCATGGTCATGGTCAACCCAATCCTAATCCCATTTTCCATTTTAAATTGTAAACTGTCTTGCATAAATTTACAAGGGAGAGCAAAGCAATATGTAAAAGAGAAATATAAGAAAATAACTGCAGATGCTGGTACAAATCGATTTATTCACAAAATGCTGGAGTAACTCAGCAGGTCAGGCAGCATCTCGGGAGAGAAGGAATGGGTGACGTTTCGGGTCGAGACCCTTCTTCAGTCTGAAGAAGGGTCTCGACCCAAAACGTCACCCATTCCTTCTCTCCCGAGATGCTGCCTGACCTGCTGAGTTACTCCAGCATTTTGTAAAAGAGAAATAATCTTGATGGTTTGCATAGACAGACACTTAATTAAGTGCTACTTTACAGATTTCATGTAGTAAAAATGAACAGAGAAAACAATCATTCATGACCATCCTTAACTGTGGTACCTCAAATAAGTATTTTCAAAGTGCTGGAAATAAAACTGCTCACTTCCAATTGCTTAATGCTTCAAAGTATAGGTGCTATTTTGTAAGACTAATTATTTGACACCATTTCTCTTTCATCTTAATGCACGTATTCAACATTTTGTTCAAAGCTTTATGTTTTCATAACAAAAGACAGTTCTACAATCAAAGAACAGTGGTGGCTGTTAACATTTGCTGCAATCATTAAATACATCGTTGTAGCTGTGTGACCAGCATAAATGCTCACCCAAATAACCAACCAGACATTAGCTTGGCTGTCCTTGAAAAAAACAGATGGAGCTGAAGTGCATCAAGAGGGTGGAAACAATAATTGTATATAATTTGTTTCTCAAATTCAAGCAAACCTAGGTTTTTGATATCTTTCCAAATAAAAATTTAGGCTGAAATGCAATGCATCTCCTGAGTAGAATGCTTATTTTTTCCGCAAAGTTATTAAGAAGATGAGCTGAGTGCTTAGGTCAATGCACTGAATAATCCCTGTCATTAGCTAATGCTGTTAACATAATTAGAACATTCAGGAAGCAGAATTGAAATGCTATCCAAAGCAATTTTAGGGAAACTGTGCCAAGTAACAGTTAGTTCTTATGTATTACATACAAACAGAAAATGCTACTTAATTTGCATTGTTTCAAAATCTTATCCTCATTCTTCTCAACCGCAACAATAGTATGAAGTTTGGGGTGAGTGGGTGGGGGTTGAGGGGGCAAGTCGCAGGAACCTGTCGAGTGATGTTCCATATTGACATCCAAATGCTACGATGACTACTAGTTTCTGGCGAGACAATGGGCAGGGCAGCGGTAGAGTTGCTGCCTTACAGCACTAGCAGCACCAGAGAACCAGGTTCAATCCCGGCTACAGATGCTGTCTGTATGGAGTTTGTACGTTTCCCCCCTCGTGACTGCATGGGTTTTCTCCGCGATCTTCGGTTTTCTCCCACACTCCAAAGACGTACAGGTATGTAGGTTAATTGGCTGGGTATAAATGTAAATTGTCCCTCGTGTGTGTATATGATAGTGTTAATGTGCTGGGATCGCTGGTTAGTGCGGACTCGGTGGGGCGAGAGGCCTATTTCTGTGCTGCATCTCTAAAACTAAAAAATGCTGCAAGTCCTAACTCAGGTCAATACCCACTGTTTCCACAAGAATTCCAGGTAAAACCAGAATTAAAGTAATCAGTTATTACTAGACAATCGGGACCATGTTGTTACATCTAAACAATTCAATTAGTTTGCCTTAAGCATTAACAATCTCATTGGTGAAGTAGCCAGGAGACCATCTTTGACATCCTATATGGTTCCAGTGAATTACAGAACCACTTAGTTCTAAAACATGAACGCTTACCCCAGTTCATGGCTGTAAAAGTTTACATGGATTAAATTCCAGTATTTTTAAAGATCAAACAGCCATCAATAAAATCCATTTATTTTTCACTTACCAGCCAATTAATTCCCAACATCGATACTTGCTAGGTTCATAAGAAAGCACTGCATTCCAGAGATCAATATCAGGAGATGAGCTGGGTTCTGACTGTGAATCTGGAGTAAGATTAGATGCAGACTGAAATCCTTCATCTTCTGACTGGTCAATACTTTGAGGAACCTGTATAGATTTATTGTATTAATCATGGGAAAACAAATTAAACCATATAAAGTTGTTGTTAAAGTGATAGTATAAATTAAAAAGTTAGCTCCACGTGAATAACAGTTATAAAACCCATAATGGTTATATGGAAATCAACTGCTTCTAAAATTTCAATTACATGTGCTATTTTCTCTCCCACCCTCCCTCGCCACCCCCCTTTCCAGAATTGAATAAAGACACAACACATGGTAACTGTTAGCCAAATGACAAGTGAATATTAAAAGAGATGTAGGACCTTTCATATTCTCAGGCCATTCAATGGGATTTTTCAGCAAATGAAATGTTTCTGATGTAGTCATTGCTACAAATGTGGAAACCACTGTCACCAATTCAATTCCTACAAGTTTCCATAACAGAATGAAGATTGTGGAACAAAGATTGGTCAGAACATTAGAAGTAATTCACTTATTTTTCTTCCAAAAGTGTGCTACGAAATCCTTTATAACCACTGGAGAAACCAAACATTTTTTACTTGAACACTTTATTGAAAATATGTAACCTCGAAATATGCAGCATTTGGTCGTGCATTTGCCTTTTGGTCTCTGAAATGAACTTAAATTTTTAAACTTTCCAATTCAATAAAAATATTCTACAGGCCAAGCCAAAGTTGTGTTGCAAACTTATAAGATAAATGAGAGCTAATGTACTTCCAGCAGCAAAACATAATCACAATAAATAAGAAAATATTGCTCAAGGATGACAGAGCTGAGTAAGCATTAAATGCAAGTTGAAAAACAAAGCACTGGAAGTGTTTCCTAGGAATCCAGAGATCAAAGGTAATTACATTATTTTAAGATTTTATTATACTCTGGACATAATGTATTTCAGGTACTCATATTACAAGAAATATTTTTGCTACATTATTTGTGTTAAATTTATACATTTTCTTCAGTGGAAATCTATTTAATATAATATAAATAGGATACTCGTCCTTGGTGCAACAACTTAAATTGAAAATTCGTTTTCAGTTACATTCATAGGGGGACCATTCTAAAAAGAAAACCGAAGAAGTGCAGAAGCTGGAATCGTAAATAAAACTGGAAATCATCTAATGAAAAGCAATTGAAAACAACACTGTTTCTCTTTCTATAACCGGCAGAGTGTTTCCAACAGTTTCTATGTTTATTTCAGTCTCTAATGATTTTGTGATTGAAAAAACGAAAATGCTGTAAATGTTCACAGCATCTGTGGCGAGAAGGCATTTAAAATTCTAGATCAATGGTCTTCCTTCAGCGATGTGTTCTGATAAGTTATCATTGACCAAACATTAACTGTTTCTCTCTTGGTGCATGCTACTGAAAACATAGAGGGTAATTTGTATTGTTTGAGAGTACTTCAATTCAGTTAGTCACTAGCTCCTAATATGACGTTTAATACAGCATGTCCATCAATCAAACATGAGTTAAATGATCAAGATTAAGGTGTAAAGCCTGAAAGAGGCACAAAGTGCTTCCACTGAAATTTCTAATCTAAATTAGTAATAATCAAAGATAAAATCATAATTTTTGTGAAATGGTTCAAATTAACAGTACAATTTATATATTTTGTCGCTGGAGTAAATGCATACTTTTGACCAAGATTTTGACTAAATGCCCTCTATATGTGCTCCTACAATTTCATCTATCTCTAACAAGTCACCCCTCAGCTTCCTTTGCTCTTGGGAAAATAAACCCAACCTACTCAATTTCTCCCCACAGTGGTGGTTACTGCCTTTAAACTTGATGTGGTAAGAGTTCCACACCTTTGTTCAAGTTTGGATTGTTTGTACTGATTTTATCTTGCTTTCCTCTGATAGCTATGACTTAGCCTCTTGACAGAAAAATTGAGTAAACTGTTTTCAGCAAAATAAGTGCCTGATGAGGCAAAAATTCTGTCCACAGAAAAGTTCACCCCGACTTGTAGTTACGTGTTGTCTTTTACTTACCCTAATTTTAAGTCCAGTCATATCCACGTTGTCTGGCACTGCAGGCAAATCCAACTTAATTTCCATCTCACAAGTACGGCTATGTACTAAAGCACCAAAGAGCGATACTCGCGTTTCTTTCTCATATTTATCACCAGCTAAGTAATTATGGGAGAATAGTCCAATACCAGGTAATCCAGTTCCAGGTTTTGCATCCATAATCTGAAGGGTACGTTGTACATCGTCATGAAATTGCAAATCTTCAGTGGAAATGAAGGACAGCAGCCCCGATTCAAATAGACTTGCATCATAGTGGTCGTAGCCCTGAAATTTTACATTTCTTCCAACATATTTATTGTTCAAGAAATAATCTTTTTTCTTTGGTAGAGGTTGATAAGTTCCAGTCCCTGCAAGCTCAATTAGAAGTTCCAGAACAGAGTTCAGATCAGTCTGCGGCATGCATGTAGATTTTTCTATTTTTTCTGTAAGATCCTCCAAGTTATCAGCTTCCATACCCATCCCAGCCACCCTCAAATTGAAGGACAACATCAAGATTTTGTTTTTCACAGGCAACTTACTGACATCAGACTGAGACTTTAATGTTGCTTCATCGCGAAAGAGATTCATAAATAGTGTATTGTAAGCTACTCTTTTTAATTTTTCCTTGAATTGTGATCGGTTCAGCCGCCTTTTCCCCAAGTAACATTTCCATGATAAGCCTATCATGTGGGCTTCACAAAGGTCTCCAAACAATTGCGTAATGCTTGCCATTGGTGTTTTATATGGGTCAACTTTATGTTAAAAATGAATACATTGAATGCTTTGATACTGCATAGTAAGCACTGGAGATTTTCCTTGCAGACTGTAAAAAGATGAGAAAAGCGACATATTTTTAAAGAATACTTTACAAAATTTTAACATTAAAACTCCACTGCATTCACACTTTTAAGATTTTATTTCAGAACACTTTGTCCAAAGTTATTTTTGTGTAAACTTCATTTTTATATATTTGCAGGCAGTCTCCTGTCCAAGTATCAAAACAAGCTCAGACCAAAATCAAGTCAATTTAATGCTAGTTTTGGCTGCAAAGTAGTTTGGTATCAGCCATGAATTTTATGGTTGCTAATTTTCTAGAACTGTGCACATATATTGTTAGAACCAATAAAGTGTATGGTTTCCTCATCATCAATTACTATTTAAAAATATATTTCTCATGTATACGTTACAAGAGATTCTTTGTACAAATGCCAGTACTAAGTTAATTAATAAATAAAAAATTGATAGTGATCCCATCACGGCCATCTCAAACTGCACAATATCACTGGATCTTGGGAGGAGAAGGGGAATATATATTACATTGCAATATTGCAGTTTTCATGGCGATTGCTATTAGCTTTTTTTATTCCAGAGTTATTTAATCCCTTGAATTTAAATTCCTCAGCTGTCATGGTGAAGTTCAAACTTATATCTGTGGATCATTAATTCAGGCTTCTAGCCCAGCAACTGTAACTTATTTTCATCCCCTTCAGACATGGAAAAGGGAAGACACTGGTTGGGACCAAGGAAAGGAGGAAAATGTCACTGCAGGAGGAAATCAAAGGAAAGCTATAATTAATCATGCATATCACATGCTTGCATAGGTGTCAAATGCACCGAGCAGGAATAACCCTTCCCTTTGTTCAGGCTCCAACAACACAAATGGGAGATTCCAGCATTATTAGTGCTATTTTCCAGGACAGCAACATGAACTGCACTTGAGGTCAACGTACACGCCTGTCAGTTTTCAGCATTAACAACTAACTTACTGATACGATTCCTTCCCATACATAGAAAATAAACAATTTCCTAATAAACCCAATTCACAATGAAAATCACGTGAAGCTCTGCCAGAAGTATCACAACATTCATTACCAGCCAAACCACAACTCCCATGTCCGCTTCCAATTAACATTTATAGCCACTTCCATGTGACCCCTTATCCACTCTGGAAAAGGATCTCTGGAGAAAGGGAACAGGTAACATTTCAGGTCGAGACCCTTCCTCAGACTGAGAGTCAGGTGAGAAGGAAAGTAGAGATATGAAGAGGTACAAAGAACAATTGAATGAAAGGACAAATCAAAGGCAGCAACGATGATCAGGAAAGGTGGAGCCCACAATGGTCCACTGTTGGCTGTGGAGAAGGTGAGAATGAATGAAATTAACGAGTGAAACCGTGAAAACTAAGCAGGGCAGTGAAACTAGTTGGACGACTAGGATGGGGGTGGGAGTCAGGGAATGCAAGGTCAGGTTTACTTGAAGTTAGAGAAATCAATATTAATACCGCTGGGTTTTAAGCTGCCTAAGCGAAATATGCTGCCTGACCTGCTGAGTTACTCCAGCAGTTGGGAATTAAGCGAAATATGAGATGCTGTCCCTCCAATTTGCGTTTGGCCTTACTCTAACATTTTGTTGTCTGTCCACCTGTCACTTTGTTAGGTTTTGTCCCACCAATTCTTCTCCAGATGTCTCCCCTCACTTCATCAGTCTGGAGAAAGGCCGCCTGCCCATTCCTTCCACAGATGCTGCCAGGCCCGCAGATCACTCCAGCACCTTGAGTTTCCTTCCGGGTGTTATCTGGGATCGAATTGAAACGTCCAGACACTGCTAAAAGCTGCCAGACCCAAGATCAGAGAAGCAGACTAGTCCGAGGTTTCCCAGTCTCCCTCCCTTCCCCGCTCACCTTGCTCAGCACCTTCGATCCTCGCGGTTGCAAGGCCAACCTAACCTGGTTGCTATGGGGGGGCTCGTCCCGCGCTGACGCTCCATTGGTTCATGGACGGTCGTTCCGCCGTGTGATTGGTCCATCTCGCTGTCACTCAGGGCCCGGTTCCGCCGGTGTGAGGTTTGGTTGCACCGGAAGCGGCGGTTCTGGCGGTGCCTGGCTGGCGTGGGTCGTTTTGGAGCTCGCAGGTAGTTGGCGCTTCACCCTCGCACGTCTCGTCTCGGGGCTCGTTTCCACTCCATCTCTGTGGGCGGCAGGTGACTTCTCACACGTCTTCATTGAGTTGGTAACGATTTCCGAAGTCTGGAATTGGGCGGGCTTCCCCTGCCCACTCTGCGGCAAGTGAGATGGTTCTCGCCAACTTCCCATTAAAAGCATCCACCTACTTTTTTAGTTTAGTTTGGAGATACAGTCAGCGTGGAAACAGGTCCTTTTGGACCACCGGGTCCGCGCCGACCAGTGATCCCCGCACATTAACACGATCCTATACCCACTAGGGTAGAATGTTTACATTTTACCAAGCCAATTAAGACCGAAGATCTCGAAGAAAACGTACAAACTCCGTACAGACAGCACCAGTAGTCAGTATCGAACCCGGGTCTTCGGCGGCGCTGCATTCGCTGCAACTCTACCGCTGCGCCACCGTGATTACTATGACAGTAATGAATGAATAAGTTTATTGGCCAAGTATGCAGATACAAGGAATGTGCCTTGGTGCTCTGCTCACAAATGACAATACAAACAATTAAGAATAAAGCATAAACACATCAAAACAATAAGGATACACCATTACGGTCTAAATATGTGGGTGAAAATAAACCAGAGCAAAAAAGAGACGACTGATTTTGGTTATTGAGTAGAACTATCAATCGTGGAAAAAAAGCAGTTTTATGTCTGGCTGTGGCTGCTTTGACAGTAATAAGTAAACTATGGCAATAGGTTCAATGAGACAGCTGATGCCCTGCGGTGTCATTCCCTTTTGTCATTGTGATGTTTGCAATGTAATGCTTTGGTTGTATGTTCTTCTGAATCTATCTCGGTTTATGTTTCTCCAATTTATTGTGGAAAATCGCATAACCAAGGTCAGAGTGTATCTAAGTGAAAAAATAGCTATAGTCGCGAAAACCCCCCCGCTCATTCATGACTTTTCAGGTGGCCAAACTATTTTTGAATAGACTCATTCGTTGGATCTTTGCTGTTGGAAAACACAATATGAACCCAATTTATTTAGCAAAAAATCATGATTATTCCACAGCGTTTCTGTCTACCTCCTAAAAAGATTGTTCCACCAATCAAAAAACAGTCTTTTGTCTGCATTCCAATCAGATATTAGTTAGGTTATTTGTTTTACATTTGTTTGTCAAAAAGAAATCTATTGAATGGTGGTCATTCTTGTTTGACAACTGGAAAGGCAACTGCATATGTCATTCCACTTCAGCATGTTCCTCATATACCCCTCTCAAGCTATTATTTTGATGCAAAGGCTAATTTCCAAATCCAGATAACACAGTGCTGTTAAAATAAACCTTTGTGTTGTCAAGAAAAATGCAGCAAACAGAACCAGCCACTGAACATTGCTTTCTTCAACTCACTAAACCCTTTGACTCTATTAATCAAAGGCACTGTGGAAATCCCTCCTCAAAGTTGGCCATTCACAGAAATACGTACCTATCTCACATTTACCAAATAAGTGCATGCAAGTCAAGTTGCTAGCCCAAGGACACAACCGAAACAATCTCAGTGTAAAGTTGATCAAGGCTGTATCATTGCCCCAACTCTTTTCTGACTCTTCCTCACTGCAATATTGCACGTCACCTCCAACAAACCTCCTGTGACAGTGAAGGTATCACAAAATGCTGGAGTAACTCAGCGGGTCAGGCGGCATCTCTGGAGAGAAGGAATGGGTGACGTTACGGGTCGAGACCCTTCAGACTGATGTCAGGGGAGGGGGCGGGACAAAGATAGGATGTTGTTGGAGACAGGAAGACAGTGGGAGAACTGGGAGGGGGAGGGGAAAGAGGGACAGAGGAACGATCTGAAGTTAGAAAAATCAAGGGTGTAAGCTGCCCAAGGGAAATATGAGATGCTGTTCCTCCAATTTGCGGTGGGCGTCACTATGACAATGCAGGAGGCCCATGCCAGAAAGGTCAGACTGGGAGTGGGAGGGGAAGTTGAAGTCCTGAGCCACCGGGAGATCAGGTTGGTTAAGGCGGACTGAGCGAAGGTGTTGAGCAAAACGATCGCCGAGCCTGCGTTTGGTCTCGCCGATGTAGCGAAGTTGACATCTGGTGACAGTGAAGCTGATCCACTGAGCTAATGGGAGAAAATGACCATGCTCCAGAACTGTCATCTGAACCTCAGTCATAAAGCTGCAAAATACAGACCACATTTGCACAGAGACATCAGCAACTCACACACTGAAGCATATGTGAGGATGGGCCTTGCACTCAAGAGCCAAAGACCAAGATCCTTTACTAAACCTGCCCCTAATGCTGCCTTCTGTCAATGAAAGTTCATGACAGGATCCTGGGAAAACTGAACCATTTCAATTTCTTATGAGCCCCTTGTCAGACATGAGTGATGAAATTCAACCCCACTTGCAATGCCTGTAGGCCTGTTGCAGTCTGCAGGACTCAATATCAAATTCACCAATTTTAGGTAGCTCACTTTTTATTTCTGTTTGTGTTGGAACTAGACATTTCTGCCTGCCAGCCATTTGGCTCAGTTTTTTTTCTTTTGTATGTTCTGGCCGTCCGGACATGTCCCACAGCTTTACCATTAACAACATATTATGCAGACAAAGAGGTTTAATCCAAAATAAAAACAGAACAGAAAATGCTGAAAAGCCCAACAGATTTAGCAGTGGATAAAGAAGGATCTCGACCCGAAACGTGACCTATTCTTTTTCTCCAGAGATGCTGTCTGACCCACTGAGTTACTCCAGCTTTTAGTGTCTATCAACAGTTTAAGACTTCCAGTTGAAGATCTGTCATAGGATATATTTCGAAGCTTCAAGTGGTTTACTTTGATTCACACAATGGTCGGTATCATTATATAACATTTTTGTGCAATATGTTTTTCTTTAGCCATGGCTTCAGGAAGTGGATTGATCTACGATGAACAAATGATGAGCTATCATCTGCTGTGGGATTTGTAAGTTGTTTAATAGGTTATGCCTCAACACATTTGCTGCTGAAACGTATTAATGTTTTTGTTACCTGAACCATTAATTATTTTAACATACTTTATTTAGGCTGATCTTCCATATACATAATTTGCAGACTTTGTAAGATATCAGATTAAGCAATGCCTCAAATTTTAAAACCTCCCCCTTTCCCTTGTAATGTCTTATAGCTTTACAAACCTTCCAGATATCTGTACGTTCAAATTGTTCATAATTTAGGTGGTTTGGTTAATTAAATCAAAACATTCTAAGAGCTAAATCACTATTATAGTTTAATACATTTATTATCCGACGCGGTCCTATCATCGTTGTTCTCTTTTTCCTCCCCATAGCTGCGGCTTGATCTGCTGAATATTATTTATTATTTCCGGTTTTCCAACAACTGTTATGTTACTAATCTCAGTTCCAGTAGTATTTCTCTGTTTCTCTCTTTTTTAGAAAAGTGGGTCAAAGCTGCCTAAACAAAGATTGCGCTACTGGTAAATTAAGAATGCATTATGATCCATTTCAGTAATTGTGGTAACATTCTCTTTTGCTTAAATTTTAGCCCAGCTTGCAGGATTGAAATACCAGAACGACTCTCTGCTTCATTTGACAAACTAAAACAGTATGGTCTTGTGGAAAGATGTATCGAATTACCAGTTCGAGAAGCCATTGAAGAGGAAATTGCATTGGTTCACAGGTTAGACATACATCTAAACTGTTATGTACATTCCCCTTCTTTTACTTTGCGTGAAAATTTGGGCAGCAGTCCAAGAAGACTGAGGGGGGATCTTATTGAAACATATAAAATTCTTAAAGGGTTGGATGCGGGAAGATTGTTCCCGATGTTGGGGAAGTCCAGAACCAGGGGTCACAGCTTAAGGATAAGGGGGAAGTCTTTTAGGACCGAGATGAGAAAACATTTCTTCACACAGAGAGTGGTGAGTCTGTGGAATTCTCTGCCACAGAAGGTAGTTGAGGCCAGTTCATTGGCTATATTTAAGAGGGAGTTAGATGTGGCCCTTGTGGCTAAAGGGATCAGGGGGTATGGAGAGAAGGCAGGTACAGGTTACTGAGCTGGATGATCAGCCATGATCATATTGAATGGCGGTGCAGGCTCGAAGGGCCGAATGGCCTACTCCTGCACCTATTTTCTTTGTTTCTATTCCCTTTCCTCACTGCTCTCGCTTCTATTTGAACAAACGTTATTCAGTCTTGTTTTAGATGAACACTTATTCTCTTAATTACATCTCTCTCACACGGTAATGAGGTTCTCAGGAGCTTGCTGTATAATGTTTCGCCATGCATATTGCTCAAGTCATGTTGGAGACCAGATACTGTGCCTTTGTGACACCAATTTATGTCCATTATGTAAGAGCACAGGGTTATTTTCATAGTTTTATTCACAATTACTAAAATTTCAACAATATTTCCACATGCCTTGAAAGTCTTTTGTAAGTTTATTCTCAACAAATGCGACTCCTGAATTACTTAGGGTGGAGGGGTTGCGTTCCAAGAAAACATTCTACAATGTGATTTTCCATAACACAAAGCCTCATCAACCGTGTATGCCTCAAGAAACACGACTGGTTAAAAAAATTGTATGTACTTCTTTACTTTTTCTCTCATAAATTCCATGAGGACAAATTTTATTCCATATCTCAGATTTTTAGGTAGTGATTTGTGAAATCTATTTCTGTTAGCCGAACAGCCATAACACAGGGGTCACCTGAGTTGTAATTTCATGCAGTAGTTATGTTTGGCTTTGAATATTAAAGCATTGGTTCATCAGTGTCATATTAATGGTTTTGAGATCATTTTTTTCAAGCTATTTACATAATTTCCTCATCAATTTGGCATCTCTAATTTTATTTAAATCAGATTCAGGTTTTGGATTTTTGATCTTAATGCTTTATGCAAACAGTACACTATTAGTATTGGTTTATTATTGTCACATGTACTGAGATACAGTGAAAAGATTTTGTTTGCATGCTATCCAATCAAATCAGGTAATATTACACATAGAAATACAATCTACCCATACACAAGTACAAGTAAAAGAGTGGAGTGATAATAGTAGATAATAGTAGATCTTTGTGTGCACCCAAAGAGTCATCATACTCTGTCACCATCTTGTATATAAGTTCTGGTAGTGAGTTTGTGGTTCAGCAAATACTTTGTTAAAATTATATTGACATCAAATTTCTTCTTTAATGCCATTGCGTTATTTGGATTCAAATATACTAGTTTACATCCTTAATAAATGAAACGTTATGGAGTAACCAGGTGTATCGAGCCAGAGCATGTATCTTACCACAATTCTGCCAGTCTCTTGTTCCTTGGACTTGTCCGCCTTGACAATTTAAACTCGTACTCTTGTTCTCATTTGATTGCAAGTAAGCGAAAGCATTTTAGCAGAGCATATCCAACAGTTTTAATTTGCTTAACTGATGTTTGGATGAGATCACATTAGTATTTCATTTTTGTAGCTTGGAATATTTGGAAGCTGTGAAATCAACTGCATCTATGAATGTTGAAGAATTGAAGAGTTTCTCATACAAATATAGCGATGTATATTTTCACCCTGTAAGTAAAATTGGACTTGCAACAAAACATCTGATTTGATTTCCAGCAAAGTAATGTTTCAATTTGCTTTAGTTTTGTTACTTTTATAAGATTGAAAGCACCATCTTTTTGGATTCAAGACCCACGGCATTGGTCACACAATTTGACTCTGCATATTGATTATGATTTTGGCTGGAACTGTGAAGGTTAAAGACCAAAGTACTAAAATTTTGAAAATTGTAGTTCTAAATATATAATTTCAGATTCCATGAATTGAAAAGCATTGCGTTCCATGAATTAAAATGCATAAATATATAATCACAGGCTCCATGAATTGAAAAGTATTGCAATAAAGATTTAATTGAACAATTAATTGAACAAGACTGTATTTGCATAGGTAGAAATGTAAGTGTAATAATTTATTGTAAAAAAGGTTGAATTTTGATTTTGACTGAGGCTTACAGAGAGCATTGTGCAAGTGCACTTCATCACTGTTGCCATTTATCAGATGCAACACAGTTTATTATTCAGAGAGGGTAGATTTTCTCTACCCAGTTAATATTCTAATCTCAACTGAAAGGCAATGTAAAATCTCAGACCTGTAGTCAAAACATTTTAAATAGGCAAATGAAATATAAAATATTGTGGACTGAGGCATGAAATATTTGGGGCTCTATTAATAAGATAGGTTGTTAAAAGATAATAGCTGAATTAATTGAAAGCCAGATTGCTTCAGGAATTAATTGCTCACAAAACTTTTCATCATTTCAAATTAGATCTGTCTTTTAAGAAAGCCTTTTTTTGTTTTAGAATTCATATCACTGTGCCACGTTATCTGTGGGAGCAACTCTTCAACTTGTTGACGCAGTCATGTCGGGCAGAGTAAGAAATGGGATGGCACTGGTCAGGTACAATATAATTTTACATTTATGCAGGTGATTAATTTCACACAGCACACTTACAAAATGTATACTTTTTTCCCCCCTCCCCAGACCTCCAGGACACCACAGCCAGAAGAATGATGCTTGTGGATATTGCATCTTTAATAATGTAGCAATTGCAGCCAAGTATGCAAAACAAAGACATGGAACAAAAAGGTGAAGTTGCGAACTTGACTGTGGTAGAAAGCCAGACTTTTATTGATAACTAGACGAGATGACACGTGGACACATTGGGTTGCGGGGCAGGCGAGGGGGGAGAGGAAAGGGGAGAGTGAGCCATTTACCCCGGCCCCATAGCAGGGGAGCAGCCGCTGGGCCTGGCAACCCACCCCCAACTGCACACGCGCGGATACCGGGCCCGCAACTCTCCCCCAACTGCACAGGTGCGGCTGCCTGTGGCTTTGAAACTCCCCCAGGGCCGGGGGCGGGTGAGGGGGGAGAGGGAGCCACTCACCCCGGCCCTGGGCGGCCATCACGCCGGCCAGTAGCAGGAGAGCGGGCGCAAGGCGCTGCCCCATGTTCGTCCTGCCGGCAGCCATCTTCTTTGACCTTTTCTCTGCCGCCGTGCTGCACCACAGGAAGAAGCTCATACGCGGGGTACGCCTGGACGGGCGCCAGTCCTCCCGGCGCTGCTGTGCGGATGCGCCGCCGCTGAGCCCGACAACCCTCCCCCAACTGCGCACGTGCGGATACACGTTGCGTTCCCGTTGTGACGCAAGATGAAGACGGAAGTATTAGATTAAAATGCCAATGTTTATTTTATGGGGGTTGTATCCGAAATATAGCTAAAACTGTACACAAGAGTGCAACAATTTGAACGAGACTTGATACTGCACACCGTAGGCGAATGCTGAGTAAGGTGGACCTAAAATTGTTGCTCTATCGTGTACTGTTTTAGCTGTATTTCGAGAACATACAAGGTGAGAGTTTTAATAATATACTAGACCAAGTGGATCTGTTGGGCCCAAACCTCTCCTGCATTGGTGCAGCACCCTCTCCTCCCCCACTCCCCTCCTCCCCCCATTCCCCTTCCCCTCCCCATTCCCCCCAATCCATCCCCCTCAACCCCCCTTATCCTCCCACCCCCTCCCTCCCTCCCTCCCTAGGAGATAGATTTAAACTTTAAAATGTGAATAACATTAAAAATATAACACCAATTTCAATGAAACTTCTTCCATTTGCACCAAAGCGACCACGGTGAGTAAGGTGGGCCTAAAATTGTCACGCTATCATGTACTGTTTTGGCTGTACTTCAGGAACAAACAAACAAACAATCGAGCTTTTTAATAGATAGATAGATAAGATAAGATAGATAAGATAAAATAGTTTGTACTGTTTTTACTCTTCCAGGATTCTGATTGTTGATTGGGATGTGCATCACGGCCAAGGAACTCAGTACATATTTGAGAAGGACTCAAGGTCGGTACCTTTCCATTCATCTTTTCACAAATCTTGAAGAATTATTAATGCTTATGATCATTACTGGTGAGAAATCCATCTAACAGCAGTGGTTTTGTTATTAATGAAGAGACCCAAGTGTCTATAAGGATTGCTCAATTGGTTAAAAATAAACTGAACATTTCAGTACTTGGCTGCTGTTATGATATTTGATCTATCTGAGGTGTGAATTTTCACTCTGCAATTCATTTGACATCGCAGTATGTCATAGATTTTATATTTGCATGTAAAGACTTACGTATTTTAATGTTTTTTTTATAGTATTCTGTACTTCTCATGGCATCGCTATGAACACCAGCAGTTTTGGCCTAATTTAAAGAACTCTGACTACGATGCTATTGGAAAAGGCAATGGTGCAGGATTCACCATAAACCTTCCATGGAATAAGGTGATTTTGATTTGATTTTTTTTAACTTATTATCTTAAATGACATTGTGGTCATTAATGTTTCAGACATTAATAGTGCTGAAGAGGTTATTCAGTATGTCACATTTGTGCTGTGACAACATTTCAACAAAAGTTTACTTTCTTTTCCTGTAAGCTTTCAAATGACTTCCCATCTAAGCAAAGCCTCAGCTCTTGTTCCTGTCACAATGTCAGCTCAGTAGTTGCCCAAGTAACTGAACTTGGCACCTTCTTATTTCTTAGCTACATACTATTCCTTGTCAACATCACGAGAAGACATAATACTAGGTTCCATAAGTACGCTGATAAAAGTTTGGCCTGAGGTCCCATCATCTTTCTTTAATCTCTTGTATATATTTAGCCTTGCACATAAACCTCAGTTAAGAGTTCTAAAATCTAATACCATTATATTTTGCCTCTATCGTGGCTTCCATATTCTCTCTGGAGCACGATATCAGATTGCAGAGACTCCTCTCAGTTTTGCTGTCCTATTTAACATTTCATCAGAAAGATTGCCATCTCCTTTCTCTAACATCAGCCTGAGCTTATCCTACTTCTGTCCAAACCCTTGCCTGTGCTTTTGCCACATTCAGATTTGAATTTATTAATGATGTTGAGGAGGGTTTCTCATATAATTCGGTTCATCTAAGATCCTGTAACCAATATTCTGACAGTAAGATTCTCTTTGGGGCCACTTCTGTACTTACTGAATCATATGTAGGAAGGAACTGCAGATGCTGGTTTAAACCTAAGATAGACACAAAATAGAAATGTGACATAGAAGGGTCTCAACCCAAAATATCACACATTCCTTCTCTCCAGAGATGTTGCCAGTCCTGCTGAGCTACTCCAGCTTTTTGTGTCTACTTACTGAATCATGTTGGACCTGGTTCTCAATAATGTCTTGCAAGGAAAGGAAGCTGCTAACTAAATGTGAGTCTGGTCTAGCTAGCTCCACATGGCTTCTATTTAATTGCCTCAAAGAAATTTAGTGGTAGGACAGAAAATTTGTTAAACTGTCACCCACATTAGGAAGACAATTATCCAGTTATTCCCAAGTGTGATGCTGCCCTACCCTTTGTATTACTTTCTCAATTTAAATCTTATTTTATTTTTCATTTACAACAGGTGGGAATGGGAAATGCTGACTATTTGGCAGCTTTCCTCTCCATTTTACTTCCTGTGGCTTATGAGGTAATTCATATTACGTTGAATAAAGACCCATGTGTTAAGTTTATGGAACTTATTTGTGTTTATTTGTTGTTAATAAATTATTTCACTCATTATTATTGCAGTTTAATCCAGAATTAATTCTGGTTTCAGCTGGATTTGATTCCGTCGTTGGTGATCCTGAGGTATATTTTATGTTATTTGACACATCTCCATCTTTAGAGAGGCGTGATTGTTTTGCATTAGCTCCTAAAGCCTTTCGTATTTGCCAATAATGGTGCATTTTGATTTTGATATTTCCCTACAAATGGCATATATTTGCATGAAATACCCAAATGCCTAATTTATTTTAAAGCAATGTTATAATATTTTCTGTCTGAACTGTGCTTAAGCTATCTGTAATTCAATGGGAGCTGTAACTAAGATAATTAATTAATTATGAATAATTTATGAAAGTTGAAGCAAAATTCAGAGGCAACTCCTTAACAATAAATCAAGGGAATTTTATCTCGGAAGCTTCTTTAAAATATCTTAGTGTTCTAATTATAGCAATATATCACTGGTAATATATAATAATTTCCATTATCATCTTCCAGGGTGAAATGTGCGCTACGCCTGAGATCTTTGCTCATCTGACTCAGTTACTGATGCCATTAGCCAATGGGAAACTGTGTGTTGTCTTAGAGGTATGCAATTATGTTTATTCCAACTCTAGATGATGCATCTTACAAAACGTTTTGTTGAATTTTGCATAAGTACACATAACACAGTTAAACTCTGTTAATATGCCATCCCATTGATGATTTGTTACCCGTCTCTTCAAACACACTCGAGCGCTGAACCCAGAATTCCTTTGACATACCACATACCTTCCCATACACCATATGATATTATGCAGCCCTATTTCCTGCACTCACCTTGACACACTTGGGGAAGGGTTTTCACCCTCCCTTTGATATACCTGGGCATTGCTTTCCATGCTCCTTTAAACACACTGAGGCTCTGGTACCCATGCTATATTTAAAGTCGCCTGGTTCATTTTCTACACTCCCTTTAAACTCTGCTGCCTCTCTCTGCCAATCCGGCCGCACCAAAGTCCCAAGTGTGTTGGATAAATGGCTCTGCTGTATATAAAACTGTTTATTTAACCTTTTATAGCAGTTGGATGCTCTAAAATCAAGCATGCGGATTACTGTATATTTATATGAGCATAAACATTGAGACAGTGCATTGTATTGACTGATTGAAAATAGAATGCAATGCAATGGAACGATTGCTGCTGGACTTTAATGTGTCCTGATGCTGGGCATTATTGACTTTATTACCATTCATGGAGTGTTGAAGTTAGCATTGAGCCTTAACTGAGACCACTCTGCTCCACTATTGATTGAAATTGGAGTTCTTTTCCAACTTACCCACAGTATTTGGTGTTGAAACACGCTGAACCTCAGCTCTCATTAACCTTGCAGTGCCAGGACTCATTCTCTTCCTTTCTTCTTTAATGCATTCATTTTTTGGGGGATCCAGGCATTGCTAGCAAACTAATGCTGCTCTTCCCTAAAAGCCTTTGACAAGGTATATCACCACTGTATCCTTCTGTAACTCCAAATAGACTTTAAGAAAATGCAAATCTGTGTCACACACTTTGTACAATATTTTAAAAACTTTTTGGGGGGAATTGTAGTTCATTCGGGATTGTTATTTGTATCAGTTTGATATTGAAACTTGCTTTTTTTTCAGAATTTAATTCTCACAATAAGAATTTTATTTGTAAAATAGGAAGGAAATCATTGAGCTCTCCCTTCATCAAGAATAATTTGCTTCCACTCCACTTCTGCTGGTCTGTCCACAGTATTCTCTAGCTGAGACAGAGCTCAGAATGGAAAATGATGACAAAAAACTTTATTCTAATAGCTTTGACCGATTATTTAAAATAATCTGTATGTATTTATATTAACCAAAGTTCTGTACTAGTATAAATAAAATGTACGAAAATAACTGCAGATGTTGGTACAAATCGAAGGTATCACAAAATGCTGGAGTAACTCAGCAGGTCAGGCAGCATCTCAGGAGAGAAGGAATGGGTAACGTTTCAGGTCGAGACCCTTCTTCTTGTTCTTCGGGAGATTGTCTATTGCATGCACAGTCTGTCATCTCCATATCTATTTTGCACTGTTCTTAACTTAAAGTACTTTATTTTTAGGGAGGATACAACTTGCGTTCCCTTTCTGAATCTGTCTGCATGACTGTCCGAGCGTTATTAGGGGACCCTGTCCCTCCATTGGTTGGCCAGATGGCACCATGCATAAGGTATTTAATTAATCAATGTACACTTTATATTTTTATCACTTTCCAAATTAAACATTGGCAAACTTATTTTTTATTAAGCACTTCATTTGGGAGAAAATATTTACTCAGCACTGTTTGCCATGGCAATTACATTGTGCTGCAAACATTTTACAATACTTAAGAAAATGAATTGGTTACAAGATTCAGTCATAGAACATTTTAAGTGTTGGGCAAGGTTGAGCGTTTTTAATAAAGCGGGGTTAATGTCGTTAAGAGTAAAGATTTTACAATTGCCACACATAATATAATTTTAATCAAATTAATGAACTAAGATTAAATAGTCAGCTTTGGTCTATTCTACCTTATTGGAGTCAAATTACAATTTTTTGATAAAAATACCTGAAAGGTGGTGAATCTGTGGAATTCTTTGCCACAGAAGGCTGTGGAGGCCGTCAATTGATGTTTTTAAGGGAGAGATAGATAGATTCTTGATCAGTACAGGTGTCAGGAGTTATGGGAAGAAGACAGGCTGCGTGCTAATCGGTCAGAAAGACAATACATGATTACAATCGATCCATACAGTATAAATACATGATAAGGAAAAAACGTTTAGTGCAAGGTAAAGCCAGTAAAGTCCATTCAAGGGTCGTCCGAGAGACACCAAAGAGGTAGATAGTAGTTCAGCATTGATCTCTGGCTGTGGTAGGATGATTCAGTTGCCTGATAACAGCTGGGAAGAAACTGTCCCCGAATCTGGTGGTGTGCCAGACTTATGACCCTATGACCTCCATTGCATTGTTGTGAAATTTTTGTCCCCTTATTTGTTACTATACGATGAACATCACTGCATTGACTTCATGCCAACATAAATATTCGCATGCCAGAGAATGTAATAGGCATGAAAATGGGCTCCAGTACTACTGCTCAGCTGACTTGCCAGCTTCTTTAAGGATTGTGTAAAGACTCGGGAAAGAGTTGTGCCATAAATGATTATGCACAATAATTATACATATTCTCAGGAATTACGTAAGAAGCACGCGCATTTCTTTACTGTCTCCCATCTTGACAGGGGCTCTTCAGGTGACAGTTGATGACAGAACCCCTCTCCCAGTGGTAGGATGATTTATCTCAGAGAATTGGAGACATGGGAGAGAACTGAGACATGGGAGTGCCATTCCATTTCTCCAACACACGTTTGGGTAGTGACAAAAAAGGGACACAAAGTGCTGAAATAACTCAGCAGGTCAAGCAGCACTCCTGGAGAGCATGGATAAATGACATTATGGATCAGGACTCTGCCTCAGACTGATTGTTTGTGGCGGGGATGAAGCAAACTAGTAGGAGGGGCAGGACAAAGCATGGCAGGTAATAGGTGAACACAGTTGAGGTGGGGCTTTGAGAGGCAGCTGTTTGGACAAAGGCCAGAGGTGCACAAAAAGGTGGGAAACAAAAGGATTGAAGAGTTAAGAATTGGGGGGAGGGGAAGGGGAGAATTCTGAGCAAGTCGAGGTGGGAGCAGGAGGGGTTGGGGGTGGGAAAGAAAGGGGAGGGAGAAGGGACGGTTGTTAGAGGTTACCTAAAATTGGGGAATTCAATGTTCATACCATGGCCTTGTAAGGAAAAATGAGATTTTCCTATGATGCTGTTCTTTCAGTTTGCTCACTCTGGCAATGAACGTGGCCCAGGATGGAAAGGTCAGTGTGAGAATGGGAAGCGGAGTTAAACCAAGAGCAAATGTTTGCTGAAGACCTACCAGACCTAACCATTTTACACAGAAGGTGGTGAAGGCGGGAACATGCTGCCAGATGTGATGGTTGAGGCAGATATGATAGTAGCATTTAAGAGACTTTTTGATAGGCACATGGATATGCAGGGAATTGAGGGATATGGATTATTTGCAGGCAGATAAGAGTTGGTCTTGCTATCATGTTTGACAGGGCTTGTTCTTGTGCTTTACTATTCTTTGTTCTATGTTTACTATTCTATGGTGGATGACCCAACGGGTGGTACCAGCAATGGCTGCCTCGCCAATAGTTTGTCTGTCCCTTCTTTGGTGTTTGTTTGTATATATTAAATGTATGTTTTTAGTGTTCTTTAGCTTGTTTTATTTAGCGGGTGGTGGGGGGGGGGAGTTGGGGGAAACTTTTTCTAATCTGTTACCTCGACGGAGATGCGATTTTTTTTTTTTCCGTATCGAATCTCAGTCCGCACTGTGGCCTAACATCGAGTTGGCATCCTTTGCTGGAGACCGACTTTGGGAGCTCCCCCGCGGGAGCCTGCGGACTTAACATCACGGAACCCACGATCCCTGTCAGGGTCGACTTTGGGGCTCCAACCGCAGGAACCTGCGAACTTTAACATCGCGGAGCTCGCGGCCTCTGATTAGAGACTGACTTCAGGAACTCCAAGCCGCAGGAGCTTCGACCGCCCCGATGCAGGAGATCCGATCACCCTGACGCGGGGGCTTCGATCGCTCCGACTGCGGGTGGTTCGACTGCCCCGACTGCGAGAGAATAAAAGAGGAAGAGGATTGGACTTCATTGCCTTCCATCACAGTGAGGAATGTGGGGAATCCGCTGTGGTGGATGTTTATGTTATCTTGTGTTTCTTGTTTTTTTTTAGTATGGCTGTATGGTAATTCGAATTTCACTGTGCCTTAATTAATACACGTGACGATAAACTGACCTTGACCTTGGCCTATGTTCTGTCTTACAGAATGGCAGAGCTTCTGTTTTTTGTACTTTGAAGTGTACTGTAAATTATCACTTTTTTTGTTCCCTTAATACAGTGCTGTGGAAACAATTCAAAATGTAACAGCTGTACATCAGCCATACTGGAAATGTTTGCAGTATCACGGTAATATTTTTTTCAGTCATTTATAAACTACTTGCGTGCGGCATTTTTGTAGAAAGGGCTTCTTTTAAATTTGTACCAATATATTTATAAAATAAATTTTCATACACATGATTATTTAAATAATCTGACACCCCTTCGGTGACTATGGAAGTAGAGCTATTCCAGTGATGTAGTATCTGAACACTACAGTACTTTCTGTTTATTAAATTGAGCTCCTTAAATCTGTCCGGTTGAGCTCTGAAATGGAAGAGTAGACAGTCATATTCCATTGTGAAAGCAGAAACTTTAGTTTTTTCTCAAATATATACTTTTTAATAATTTTGTTTTGTTCATTCTGGTATGGTAATATAAGGCTAAATACGGAATAACTGATAAGCAATACTAAATGGTGTTCTACTTTGCACAACATTTTCAGAAGGTATCATTATTAAAGACCCAAGCACCAAGAAATTGAACTTCTGTGCTGAAGAGCATAATTTTGAATCAGATAACACAACTACAGAGAAAGAAATTACAACGCTTTCCAAAGAGAAGCAAGATTTTGATGAATTCATGGATTCCCACATGAAGAAAGTTCTTGTGTTAACTCCCTCTGTAAGAACCGCATGGGCTGGTGATGAAGTGAAGTCGGCAAAGTTGGACCAATGCCTTAAAGTAGAAGCAAAGAAAACCTCCTTAGAAGAAGCTGGCATTCTCCTCAGGTTGTCTAAGTTACACAGGAACCATGTGTGTGAGAAGAAATAGTTAATGTGTAATCAATGAGGGCCTCGGAAAATAAAGTGTGTAATAAGAGGAGGAAATGTGTGGGAGAATAGGGTAATGAGGCAGTCCCTGTGGATTGGTGCCTGTGAATGTATTAGTTAAGGTCCTTGCTGAGCAAAATATCAAAGAAATTTGATATCAAATTTCCATCAAATAATTTTTTTGGTTTAATTTCAACGTTGCTTTTAGTTTGCTGCCCTTTGTGCAAAGGTTGCATGCTATATTTGTGGGTGTAACAGATGAGAAATTGGCCATTCTTTTTCACTTATCACAGTTGGTTTCACTTATCACAGTTGGAAGTGTACGAGTGGAAATTGAAATACATCCCTGCTTAAACAGTTAGACTTAATGGGGGTGAAATCCATATTTTGTCATTTATGACATTCGGTGCCTGTTGACTTCAGTGGAGCCAAATGTGCTGAATAATTGCAGCCACCATCTGCTCCTGCGTAATGCTAGCAATCATAGAAAATCTGTTCCTAAGATGTTTTGCCTAGCCCAGATACTGAGTGCATACCTCAACAAGAATTCAAAATTTTCAGGAGAGGCGGGTAAAAATTGTTTAAAAAAACAGGTGAAAAGTAAAATGGACTATTTCTACTGGCTATCATTAAAGTTAAATGCATATATTCAAAGAATACACCAATGAGCCAAAACATTATGACTACTGACAGGCAAAGTGAATAACATTGATTATCTTGTTACAATGGCACCTGTCAAGGGGTGGGGTATATTAGGCGGCAAGTGAACAGTCCTTGAAGTTGATGTGTTGGATGCAGGAGAAATGGGCAGGAGTAAAGACCTGAGCGACTTTGACAAGGGCCAAATTGTTATGGCCAGACGACTGGGTCAGAGCATCTCTGAAACAGCAAGGCTTGTGGGGTGCTCCCGGTCAGCAGTGGTGAGTACCTACCGACTGGTTCAAGGAGGGACAAACCACAAACCTGTGACGGGGTGTTGGGTGCCGAAGGCTCATCAATGCACGAGGGCAACGAAGGTTATCCCGTCTGGTCCGAAGATCTACTGTGGCACAAGTCACCGAATATGTTAATGGTGGTCACGGGAGGAATGTGTCACAATACACAGGGCATCACACCCTGCTTCGTATGGGGCTGCGTAGCCGCAGACCGGTCAGAGTGCCCATGATGACCCCTGACCACCGTCGAAAGCGCCTACATTGGGCATGTGAGCATCGGAACTGGACCTTGGAGCAGTGGAAGAAGGTCGCCTGGTCCGATGATGAAGTGTTCACGGTGTTGCCCTGGCCTCCAAATTCTCCAGATCTCAATCCGATTGAGTATCTGTGGGATGTGCTGGATTGACAAGTCCGATCCAGGGCGGCTCCACCTCGCAACGTACAGGATCTGCTGCTAATGTTTTGGTGCCAGATACCACAGGACACCTTCAGGGATCTTGTAGAGTCCATGCCTCGGCGGGTCGGCACTGTTTTGACGGCACATGTAGGACCAACAGCGTATTAGGCAGGTGGTCATAATGTTTTGGCTCATCAATGTATATACTCAGAAAGATTTCTGAAATGAGAAATTTACAAGCACCAATAAAAGATATTTAAACAGGTACATGGATAGGAGAGGTTTAGAGGGATATGGGCCAAACAGGCAGGTGGGACGTGTTAAAATCGGCAGACGATTTTACATAATCTCTTAACTTTTTTCATAGTGGTGGTGATACTGCAGATCTGGAGAACAAAACTCTTTTACCGTCGTTGGGGCATATCTTTCCGCTCATTGATAAAATAGTCAAGAGAGAGGTAGGTGCCATCTCTGCCCTGCTACGACACACATACATCCATACTGTAATATTAAAACAAATTGCCAGTAATCAGGGAGAGAACAAATGATTAATCCTTCCATTCTTTATGTTCTGATAAGGACATAATAATGAACATAATTTATTTTGTATATATGTTTCATTGTTTGCATTCATTTATTAATTACATTGCTTGTTTTGAACCAAATGGGTGTTGGTGATGAAACTTGAGCAAGAATATTTGCCATGGGGGAAAATTGGAATCTAGAACATCTGGGAATTTCCCTTAAATTCAAGCTGAAGAAGGGTCTGGACCCGAAACGTCACCTTTCTAATGTTCTCCAGAGATGTTGCCTGACCCACTGAGTTACTCCAGTACTTTGTGTCTTTTTTAAAATTTGTTGCTGCATGATCTAACAATAATAGTTGGAGAGCACCTGATCAATTATACTGTAACGCCTTAACTATTACCTGTGACCACCTGCCACTATGAACTGGATGGAAAATACCCATTGAGGGCAATCGAAGTATGAAATCATATTCTATACTTTGCTGGAGATAATTTAGCAGCAAATTGCCTTGGAAAATGAATATCAAAGAATATAATCATTCTAAAACTGGTGGAGAATTGAGACATTCCTGTATTCACACCACCTCTGGTTTCACTCCTTCCTTTCACTGCAGCTGGCTCCTGCTTGCGGTCTTGAAATCTGTGCAATCCACCGGTGATGGCATCGTGTGCATCTTAATTTTGCTTTGCCTCAGTAAACGCAACTGTGTTTGCATAGTCAGAGTAATACAGCACGGAAACATGTCCATACCAACATGTTTGTATGCATTTGGCCCATATCCTTTTTTATCCATGTGCCTGACCAAATGTCTTTTAAGTGTTGTTATCATACCAGCAGCAATCACTTTCTCTGGCAGCCCTGATCCATATACACACTACCTTCGATGTGAAGATGTTGCTTCTTAGCTGTTGTCTATTAAATTTGATCTCTTTCAGTACAGTGTTTGCTCCAGACTTTTCATCTGCCTCATTTCTACTCTGCAGAAATATATGGTCAAACTCTGCCCATTTAGTTTAAACTTCCTAATAAGCACTGGCAAGGCACCCTCTCAGGATATTGGTCCCTCTCCAGTTCAAGTGCAACCTGTACCTCTGCCCCAGAAGAACTCCCAGATCCAAGGACCGGAATGCCTGCCCCATGCTCCTCAACCAAACATTCTTCCGATCTACCTTTCTATTTATCCCCTCACTAGTACATGTCACTGAGGATAATCCAGAGATTACCACCCTTGGGGTCCTGCTTTCCTGCTTTATGACCTCTTTCCTAATTTCCGAGATTCATGCTGCAGGACCTCATCCCTTTATCTATGTCGTTGGTCCTAATGTGCACAACAACATCCTCCTACTCACTCTCCCCTTGAGTATGCTCTACAACCTCTCAGAGCCATTCTTGACCTGGGCACGCAGGTGACACCATCCTGGTGTCATGTTTGTGGCCACAGAATTTCCTATCTGTCACCCTAGCCATTGAATCTCCTATCACCACTCCCAATGTCCACACCTCCCTGCTGAGGCTCAATGTCGGTCACAATGCTGCAGATCTGGCTGCTGTTGCGCTCTGACAAATGGGTCAACCCCCTCGACAGTATACCCTGAAGAGGTATACCTGAGATGGAATGGCCACAAGGGCACCCTGAACTGTCTGCCTAGTCCCTTTCTCGGTAGTCATCCGACTACCCACTGCCTGCATCTTAGATGTGACCGCCTCACATAAACTCCTATCTATGATTCTTGCAGCATCCCAGATTAGCCTGTGTGTGTCCAACTCCAGCTCCAGTTCCAGTTCCCTGACCAGGGCAGTGAGGAGCTGTAGCTGTGCACAGTTCCCATAGATGGAGTCACCAAATGACTCTGAAAGTTCCCCTAGGTCTGTCATCATCCCCTAGTCTTCATCAGTCTGAGGAAGGGATCTCGATCCGAAACGTCACCCATTCCCTCTCTCCTAGATGCTGCCTGACCTGCTGAGTTACTCCAGCATTTTGTGATACCTTCGATTTGTACCAGCATCTGCAGTTATTTTTCTACACTGAAAGTTCCCCTGATCTCTCACATCAAGCAGGTGGTGCATGCCACTGCCCTAACTGCCATTCTGACTACACTAAGTCTGAAGAGTACAGTTCTCGACTATACCTCAGCTCAGCCTCCTTGCCACAGCCGCACAAGCCAAAGTCTCAGCACGTGCTTATCGAACATTGAAGCTGGAATTTAAACACAGCCCTTCTCACAATGGCTGCTCCAAAAAGGCTGCTGTATTCGAGCCGATCTTGACTTTTAAATATTCAATATAGGGTTTGCCTGCTGTGCTTGTAAGGTTATAAAGCAGTTGCAGTTGCGGTGCAAGTTCTGAATTCCTTCCTCGATCCCTACAGATCTCTTCCTTTTTTCCTAGGGGCTCTTCCTTAAACACTTTCTCTTTGACTAAACTTTGGTCACCTCTGCTGTATCGTCTAATCTGAAAATGTGGTTGGTTATCTGTAAATCACCTTGGGCCTTTTCACCACACTAAGTGTATTGTGGAAATGTAAGTTTTAACAAAAAGACCTATGTGGCATCCTTATTGCAAGAGTTTGAGCTCAGCCTCTTTGCTGAAGATGTTTATTTATTGCAGAACCAGTATCGTGTTCTTACAACTTTGTTTCCTGTTACTTAGGTTCGAAATGGCATTGTGGTAGCCCCTTCATTGTCATCTAGTGTTGTGGCAGCACGGTATAGCATTACTGTTGGATCAAGCAGGTATATAATTTGTGAGCTTTAACTAAATAGATAACTTGGTTTTCATCAAATTGCTGCTCTTAGTGCCTGTTGTTATAAAAGTATAAATGTATGTATATTTAAATCACCTGCCCTCACCTAGATATTGAATGTTTGCTGGCTGGTCCTAAAAAATCCTTTGCATCATGTAGGAAATGTTGAATAACAGTCAGGACCAATGCAATCACCATTTTTCTCCTGTCTAGTTCATTGTCTATATTACCTCTGTGTCTCTTGTAACTGTGTTAAATTCAGCTTGGTTAACATTGATTAAAAATTGAACATATTACTGACATAACATATTCAAATTTAGAGAGAGAAGGCCAGAATTACGTACCAACCAGTGTCTCCACTGTTCCCTATTTTTACTGCTGCATTTCAGAGAGAAGGGAGAACTTTGAAAAGTCAAGGGTGAAGAAAGACTGTCTCTGGGTTGCCTTATTTTAACATAAGGAAATATTTGCTTAAATATTTACAGTGATGCTGGAAAAATTCAAGGAAGGACGACTGAGCCAAACAACTTTCACTCTTAAGTAAAGCCTCAAATGTATCGTGCTCAACATTTAATTTCACAATCTTTTTTTCTGATTTCAAGTCTTTGCTTTCTTTCAACTTAGATAAGCAGTATTTGCCATACATTGTACTTCTCTGACCTTGTAGATAATCATAAACCCACTTATCATTTGAAAAGTTTTGTTCCAAAGCAAATATAATAACAATGAATCTTTTTTGTGGCATAATGGAATAATTAATGTAGTCAAAAGTGGATGTGACATTGTTATTGTGGTCTTAACATAATGTTACTTTCACCTTTATAATGTTTCAGTTATTGTCTGGACTTTGAAAAATAGTTGTATATTAATGCTGTGAAATATGTGTATCTTTTTTCTTCAGAGTTTTGCTTCTGGTGCTTGGAGATGCTGAGATTCCAGATGATGTTAATGCTGATGAGTAAGTTTCTCCTGCTTATCTCAAACAGTATTTAATTTTTTTAACTGTTAGGAAATTATGTCATTGCTGTTCAAAACCTGCTCACTGTTTTATCCAAAATGGATCATATTTGGATCACACAGAGACAAGTTCAAAGACTACACCCTAGAAAACATATGATCATCTCTGGGAGAGCAGCATAGAGTTCCCAAAATAATACCTGGACTTCAATGAATAAACCATGCTGTGCACAGTAGGATTATTTCCTGAAATTTAGGTTATTTGATTAATTTATCAGGAATTAGGATGAATTATGCTTATTTTATCTGTCCTCGCTGTTCCTGCTCCTTGGAAATGTTGCCTTAAAGCTACAGTCAGTTCTTTCCTAAAGTTAGGACATCTTTTTAAATGCAGGGAGTGGTAGGAATGTGGCAAACAGGAAGTATTGGTAAGTCACCTAGTTAATTTTAAGTCTGAAACGGATAAATTGTAAACCAAAAGAATTAAGGAATCTAGGATAAAGACATTATTTCACTGAATTAAGCCAGTATGAAGAACAGAAGGGGTTTCAAAATTGTTCCCACAGTGTACAAATGGTTGTTTTCAGGAGCTATAAATGAAATGATTGTTAAAACGCAAATTACGTGGGATAAGCGTTAAATCAAGAAAGCCAAGTCCAATGCCAAAGTAGTATCTAAACTGCTTGTACACACCTCTGCAATTGGACAATAACTAACTTCACATTCAGTGATAAGCTATCAACATGTTAACAAACACATAAGCTAAATGTTTAACCAAGAGACTCAATCCCAATGGCACATGAGTATCTAAGATGCCTTTACACATTTAAACAATGAGACAACAAAAATTAGCTTATAGATGCCAGTATATCATTGGAGTTATCAAGTGGGCACCTCCCTTTACTGGTGTAAATGTGGTTTGTACTCTGAACCAATGAGATCTTGTTGTAGAAACAATCGAACATTCAGGGTCCATATATTGTTCTTATGAGGCTATTTTATAAATTGTCATATCATAATTTGATGAAAATGTGTTGCAGATCCTTGGAATTCCTTACCTGTTTTGATCAAACTAATACAAGATTAATTGTGCGAATTAAGAAATACTGATATTTTAAAATCCTTTTTAAAAATGTAATTTTCAGAAAAATCCTAGTGGTGAACATATGTGGGAAACAGAAGGAGAAGGGGGGAAACAATTACTTTATCCCAATTTGTTGGAAAGAGGTAAGTGCAAAAAATGTCAATGACATAATTTTTATCATGGAAATGCATGCAATTTAAGTTCAGGAGACAATTTGGAATTCCTCATAGTTGAAAACTCTGCGGTAACTGGTTAGATGGATCAGGGATACAGGAATACAGTGAACAAACTTGATCCTTCCACACAAGGATTTGGGACCCCTGCAGGCACCCACATTTTGATCTATTCAGCCACTATAAACCTGCATCATGATTTGTTCGTACCGCCTCGAGGACAACCCCTTCTTCAGTATTTGGAGGTGAATGTTGAGGAATACTAAGGACAGTGGAAAAGAAAATACAGTGCAGAGGCAGGCCCCTCAGACCCACTATTTCCATGTCTATCATCAAATGCCCCTCTGTCCTAATCCAACTTATCAGCACTTGGTCTCTAGCCTTCTATGCCTGAGTGATTCATGTGCTCATCCAGCTGATTCTTAAATACCTTCACCTTTCCACATTATAACCACCCTCTGTGTGAAAAAAAATTCTTCTGCTCCCCTCTAACATTCTTGCACCTCAGCTTAAACCGTTGTCTTCTAGTTTTAGACATATCCCTAGTGGCGAAAAAAAGGTCACATTAAGCATTTATGCCCCTCATAATTTAATGTCCCTGTGTCAGGTCCTCTTCAGACTCCTCTGCTCTGAAAATAACAAAACAAACATCTCTCTTCATGATTGAAACATTTGATAAATCTACTCTGCAGCTTTTCCAGTGTTGTCATGTCCAATGCGAGCCAATATGTGAATAATTAAGGAACGATACGAATCGATAGAACTTCATTTATCTCAGGAGGGAAATTGATCTGCCAACAGTCATAAAAATACAAAATACGTGAAACATGAAATTAAAGTGACAAGTGGAAAGGATTGGGGATGTGCAAAGATTGGGGAGGGGAGTCCGTCTCAGTCTACTCCACAACAGAAGGGGGAGGAGTTGTACAGATTGACAGCCACAGGGAAGAAGGATCGATCTCCTCTGGCGTTATGTGACATACCACAAAATTCAGTTCCCTAAACAAAACATGGTAATGAAATCAAATAAAATCATAATCCTGGCTATAATTGGACAGACCAAAAATCTATAGCCAGCAGAGACTGTCGATGCACTTTGCGTTGTTCCCATCGGCCAACTTGTGATCAGGATGTTCATTCACCATAGGAAAGATAAGGAACTAACAACCGGGCATTATTAGAAAAAATCTTTATAGAAATTAATAATCAAATTCCCCCAAGATCATAGTTGGCTGGCTTTCCACTATATTTCAATTTAAAAAAAGGATTCCCATTCTTTTAATTGTCGGAACTCAAACTTCGTTTCTGTAATAATTGGGAAGAAGGCACAGGAGCATGAAAACGAGTGTTCTGGTTCAGGAACAGCTTCTTCTCAGTAATCATTAATCTGAACTACGATTGCCGTGATTGAACTGCCTTAATTTTGGGCTTTGTTTTTGTTTCTACAATATATTAGTTTTTTTTTAATATATGGAACATCTTTTTGTTGTCTATTATGGTATCTACTGAGCACTATGTTTACATGCCTGTTGTGCTGCTGCAAGTATGAATGTAATTGCTCCGTTTCAGGACATATGGCAATAAAACTTTATTACGCGCAGAATCTCCCTGTTTATAAAATGTTTTTGATAAAAAGAATTGAAGCAATCTCAACAATCTTTGTTTCTGTGAAGTAACCTAATGAAATACAAAGCCATTATTATTGAGAAAATTATTTATGATAAAAATTATAATATTTATCTTTTAAAACTGCCAAAAGGAGAAATCTTCATTGATGGATTCGTTGATATGGCCCATATTTAAATCTAGCACTTTAGCGATAGTGCATGGAATGTACAGAATACTACACAAGTAAATCATGTTTATTGGTCCTAGAAGTGATTCGGGTGAAAACAAACTGGAACAATGATATAGGACTTTGGTCTTTGATATGACACGAACAGAAACTGACGTGCAACAAAATTACATGTTTTTTCACTGACGTTTAGTCAGGAATTTACAATGTAAGTTTCTGAATGGTGTGAATTGTTCAAACACTGAAATCTTCAAGGTTTAGAAAATGAAAAAAATAGATTAAGATTTCATTATCAAAGTGACAACTGAACGTTAACAAAGATTGCCCTTGACTTAATATTAGGATCATAATTCAGCATTCAGAACAATAGAATTAAGTTGAGAAAAGCACAGTGCCTATGAAATATTTGTCCATTTGTTGTAAGAAAGTATCCCAAGTTATCCAAGGTTAAAACTCTGATATTGGACCGCCTCCATCATTTCTTGCTGTCACCCACAAATATTCTCATTGTCCTTGCAAAGTTGTATGTAATGTGTATCTTTTTCTTTTAAATATTTAGTGTAGACTCATAGGTTTAAAACATTTTTTCACATTTTTGTCACCGCAGCAAGAGCAGATTTTAGAACCTTTTCATTTTTCTCTGTTTCTACCTGATCAAAATATCTTTTGACACTTCTTGCAATTTTAAGAGATAATTTCCAGCGTTTGGAAAAATTGTATCTTGGAAGTAGAAACTTTCAGAGTTTTTTTTTAATGAAACAGAAGAACTCCTCTGAGCTGGGAAAATAAAAATCTAGCTAACATTGAGACTACCACCCCAACTGTAGTAGCCCGCAGTCCATTGCCACTTAGAGCCATAGAGTCATAGAGTCATAGAATGATACAATGTGGAAACAGGTCCTTCGGCCCAACTTGCATGTGCTTTCTCTTTGAGCACCCCTTCCCAATGAAGAGATGCAACAGCTTCAAAAGATTTTTAATCAAAGTGTAAGAAATGAAACAACATATGCAATAAGTGCAATTTATTTGCAATTTATTTCTTGCAGGGTAATGAATGTGATGGGGACCTTCTTTATGCAACATTTGAGTTAATTTTACCTCTGGCGTATGAACACAGGCCTGAACTGGTGATTTTTGCCGTGGGAGATAATACTGGCATTCAAGCAGTTACACTAGCTCACTTGACACATTTACTCCAGTTGCTTGCTGAAGGTCGAATCCTTGTAATGAGCCAGGTATGCTAACATTAATTGGATTTTTGGGGGCTACAGATTCATTTGTGTTTGCTGTAATTTAACATATTTGATTTGCATTATTTTGAATTATTTTTAAGTTTCAAACTGTCAATCTTGTCACATTTATACTAGACTTCTGATCTCTTGTCTGATGTATGTTAAAACAAAATTACAAAAGCTTTGTTGCTGCACATTTGTTGCTGCAATGCATCATTAACTACCACTACAAAACAAATATTGTAGATATTCTGAGCCACTTTTTTGCAGATTGGGTCCGTTTGTCAAATTCCAATAAAAGATCTGCAGGTTTAATTCTGGCTGAATTACCAATAGTTAGCAGGGATGTGACAGTTAACCCCACCAGTTAAACGAAAAGGAAGTTAGGGAGAAAATCAATCTAATTTGCTGAGTTAAACATTGTATTTATGACCACTGTAATAAAATGTACATATGCAGATCAGAAGTAATGTGTCTACATTTACTAAGTTCACACAGTAAGACTAACAGTATTCTGAAACCAAGGGAGGCATGGTGGCACAGCAGTAGAGCTACTGCCTTACAGCGCCAGAGACCCGGGTTCGATCCTGACTACAGGTGCTTGTCTGTACGTTCTCCCCATGACCTGCGTGGGTTTTATCCGAGTTTTATCGGTTTCCTCCCACGCTCCAAAAATGTACAGGTTTGTAGGTTAATTGGCTTGATATAAATGTAAAATTATCCCTTGTGCGTACAGAGTAGTGTTAATGTGCGGGGATCGCTGGTCGGTGCGGATATAGTGGGCCGAAGGGCCTAATTCTGCACTGTATCTTTAAACTAAACTAAAGAAAAATAAGACAAATAGCATTTGGGCTGCAGCAGGAATATCCACGCCCCTTCCTCAGAACTGGGAGTCTTTCTGACTACAGGTCCTGCTGTCACCATTCACTGAGTAAACCACTGCCAATGGAAGACTCCATGACTATGGTGAATGGACATGAGAAGCTAAAGTAGTAAAAACACTTCACGGGGGAAAATACGTGATGTTGGGAAAGGTGGAATGAATGGGAAAAAACTGAGCTTTTAAATTGATACGAGAGCAATGAGTTGGTTTGTCTTAAAATTATTGGAAAAGATTTTTTTAAATATAATTCAATGTGACCTTAAAATAGATGTTAACTTTTTTTTGCTCAGGCCTCTGATCTTGTGGAGACTTTGACAAGTTCCTTGCTAGGTGATCCGTTACCTTCAATAAGATCTTTTGTTTTAAATCAAGAAAATGCATTCATGTTGATGAAACTTACACAAGAACTGAACCAGCATTGGAAATTACTTCAGAAGAGTGGTAAGCAAAAAAAGCCTTTACATTAGATTATCCAGGAAGCTCAAATATCAGTAAAGCAATCCAAGACCAGTCTTTTTTTAATACATGCAACTGCTATAGCTACCTCAAACAGGAAAGACTACATAAGCTAATTGATCAATGGTCCTTTGTGTTTTTTAACAATTTTTTTTAAAAATTCTCTCAAAATATATTGATTTTTGAATTAATTGATTGATTGAAAGTTGCAGCATGGAAACAGGCCCTTCCGCCCATCGAATTAATGCCAAACATCGATCACCCATTCACACTAGTTCTATATTATCCAGCTTTCGCATCCACTCCCTACACACGAGAGGCAATTTACACAGTCCAATTAATGTGCAAATCCCCACGTCTTTGGGATGTAGGAGGAAACCGGAGCAACTGGAGGAAACCTGAAATAGGGAGAATATGCAAACTCCACACAGATAGCACTCGAGATCAAGATCAAACCTGGGTCTTTTGTGCTGTGAGGCAGCAGTTCCACCAGCTGCATCGTTGTGCTACCCTTATGGAAAATGCATTTGCCTCACCATTCTGAAATGGAAAATGGTAAAGGAGCAGGGCCCCAGCTATGCCTGATCTTTAGTTTAGTTGAACACTCTTTGTTCCAAACATATTTTGGCACCATTCACCAACTCTTTCTCCGCTGCATCGATTAATTGCTTCGGGCCACTACCTGTACCCATGCAGAACTCATCAATATCATCAGCTTTACCACCAACTTCCATCCTGCCCTCAAATTCACTTGGACCATCTCTGACATCTCTCTCCTCTTTTGTGATCTCTCTGCCTCCATTTTGGGAGACAGACTATCCACAAACATCCACTACAAACTCACTATCACAGCAACCTAAACTACAGTTCCAACCACCAAAGGACACCATCCCTTTCTTGCAATTACTGTCTCCACTGCGTCTGCTCTCCAGATGAGGTTTTCTTTCTACCACAAACATAGTTACATAGTTCTCCTCTCTGCAATTGTGGATGGAGCCCTCATCCTGGATTCCTCTGCTCTTGCCGCCCCCGACCTCCCAGACAGAGCCGGGATAAAGTTCCCTTGATCTTTACCTTTCATCCCACCAGCCACCACATCCAACACATCATTATCCAACACATCATTATCCAACATTTCGCCAGCTTCAACACAACCCCACCCTCCCACACATCTTCTGCCTCCACCCCTTTCTGCTTCCCACATTCTCTCCACAACTCCTTGTAGCTTTAGCCTGTCTAAAGAAGACACGGGTGAACCTTCAAGCCTCTTAGAGTTCTAGAATCATAGAGAGATACGTTTCAGAAACAGATTGTTTGGGCCTCTGAATCCAAACTGACCATCGGCCACACATTAATACCGATACCACATTAATCTTATGTTGAATTCTCCCCACATTCTCACCAACGCTTCTTTTGAGTATGGGCCTGGAACTAAACAGCTTCAAAACGAAGGCTCTCTATCAACCTAGGGGTGGTACAGTGACACAGTTAGCCTCCTCACAGCTCCACTGATCTGGGTTTGATACTAACCTCTGATACTAGCTGTAATTTGCACATTCTATCTCACTGTGCGGGTTTCCTTCCACAGCACAAAGATTGCAGGTTGGTAGGTTAATTGGCTGCTGTATATTAACATTAGTGTGTAGGTGAGTAGTAAAAAATGGGGAGAGGTGTTGGAAATGTGAGGAGAATAAAATGGGATAAGTTCTGGATTAGAGTAAATGGGGGTTGATAATCGGCTTGGACTTGATGGGCTGAAGGGCCTGTTTCCATGCTCTCTGATTCTATGACTCTACTAGACACAAAGGGCAATTTAAAGTGACTAATTAATATCGTGACCTATGGGATGTGGGAGGAAGTCAGAGCACCTGGAGGGACCTGTGCGGTCACCTGGAGAACATACAAACTCCATACAACAGCATCTGGAGCTCAGGCCTGTGCCCAGGTCTCTGGTGCTGTGAGGCAGTGGCTCCTTCTGCAGCCAGTAGAACTGTAGTACTGAATAATCAACATTTAACAAATGGTTATTCAGGAATCCATTTGTGAAAAGTACAACAGTTATAAGGTTAATTCTTTACATCACAAAACTAATATGGTATGAAACTTCAATTATACTTTCAAGTTTAAATTACGCATTGTTTTTGCTGAATATGTAATACCATTTTTATTTATCCTAAATGCAGTGCATTAAACAGTTGAGTCTGTTTTGAAATTGCACATGGAAAGAAAACCCATGGAATATGCAGATTCAAGATTTTGGAAACCACATCGACATTGATATTTTGACATCATATTTTTGATGGAGATTGTTAATTGGTAGTAGGTCTTTAAAAATGAATTGATATGCAAAAGTAAAAATAATGACTTTAATCTGTACTGTTCCTAATGTCAAAGCATCACCTTTGGGGCACCTATAGAACTATTCTGGTGATTGTGTGCTCTTCCATAGTATTAATCAATACCTCATGAAGATGAAGTGACAATCACTACATTAATCAACTGATTAGACAGATGATATATAGAATCATTGTTGGAGTGCAATTTAGGTTTAGTCTAATATATTTCATTCATTTACATTCGTAGTAGTGATCAGGTATAGTTTTTTTGATTGCATATACAATATTCTTCTGCACTATTTGCATGAAGGGAACAAATGCATTATCAGGGATTCATAATGTTCAGAGCTATGGAATTACCTGCTGCTTTTATGCATCATAAAACCAGAAGAACAGGACTAGAGTCCATTTTTAGGTTGAAATGTGAAGTTACCATATATAAATTTTCTTTTCAAATCTATTCACTGCCTGTTATGACTGAGACTACTCATGTTTATGATTTTGTATCACCATAATTTCTCCCTGAATAATACTAATGGAACCATTAAGATCAAAGATCTAGTTTGAGTTTAGTTTATTGTCACATGTACCGAAGTACAGTGAAAAGCTTTTGTTGCGTGCTAACCAGTCAGTGGAAAGACAACACATGATTATAATTGAGCCATCATCTAATTGCTGCTATCAGGATCTAACTGTATGCAAGCTGGTCACCATTCTACTGTGCACAACAGTTGTAACTAGACTTGCTGTGAAGTTTTTCAAAATATCCTCAACAAATAAAGTTACTGTATTAATGCAAATTCATTCCTGTCTATTTTTATTTAATTAATAAAGCTATTCCAGTTGCAAGCTAACATCTATTAAGATTAAGAGAAGGTTGCACAGACAGTAATCAATTTGCCCTCTTTCCTACTTGTGGCAAGAAACCTCTTAAAAATCATGCAACACAGATTCCATTTATCTTCTTTTAAATGTGATTGGAATCTGCTTAATTCTCAGATTATAATTATTTAACATCTTCTTGGAGTTGTGTTTTGGATAGTTAACACTTCAGAATTACCCATTAGTAGCCAGGAACATTGCTGCAATGGGCGGCACGGTGGCGCAGCGGTAGACTTGCTGCCTTACAGCGCCGGAGAACCAGGTTCGATGCCAACTACGGGTGCTGACTGTACGGAGTTTGTTCGTTCTCCCCATGACCTGCTTGAGTTTTCTCTGAGATCTTCGGTTTCCTCCCACACTCCAAAGATATACAGGTTGTTGACTATTTGGCTTGGTAAATGTAAAAATTGTCGCTAGTGTGTAGTGTTAATAACATAAATAAAATAACATAAAATAACATAAAATAACAACACTTTATTGTCACTCGGCACAACACCGAGCGAAATTTCAGCAGTCACACAAAATACAGCAAAAAGAAAAGAACACAGGACACCCGACCCCAACACAAACATCCATCACAGTGACTCCAAACACCCCCTCACTGTGATGGAGGCAACAAAAACTTCCCCTCTCTTCCCCCCGCACCCACGGACAGGCAGCTCGACCCCTACCGAGGCAAACGACACGCACAGCCCCCGCAAGGGGATGGAAGGCCCCCCCGGCCGAGCCGCCCCGGGCACCGAAACGTCCCGCGGCCGCACCGGGCGATGTTAAGTCCAACGGCCGAGCCGCACCGGGCACTGAAACGTCCCGCGGCCGAACAGCGCTGACGATGTTAAGTCCAGCGGCCAAGCCGCACCGGGCACTGAAACGTCCCGCGGCCACACCGGGCGATGTTAAGTCCAGCGGCCAAGCCGCTCCGGGCATTGAAACGTCCCGCGGCCGAGCCGCACCGGGCACTGAAACGTCCCGCGGCCACTGAAACGTCCCGCGGCCACACCGGGCGATGTTAAGTCCAGCGGCCAAGCCGCACCGGGCACTGAAACGTCCCGCGGCCGCACCGGGCGATGTTAAGTCCAGCGGCCGAGCCGCACCGGGCACTGAAACGTCCCGCGGCCGAGCTGCGCCGGCAATGTTAAGGCCCGCAGCCGAGCCGCACCGGGCACTGAAACGGTGATCGGCGCGGACTCGGTGGGCCAAAGGGTCTGTTTCCGCTGTATTTCTAAACTAAACTAAATTTGGGAGATGGCACCAATAAAAATATATAATTTTAATATCTTTAAAAAATATGTCATCATAATATTGACCTTATAACGACATATACCATTATGAAAGGCATAAAGAGGGTAGATAGACACCTTCATTCTTTCCCAGGGCAGATGAGCATTAAGCTCATGGAGGTATCACAAAATGCTGGAGTAATTCAGCAGGTCAGGCAGTATCTCAGGAGAGAAGGAATGGGTGACTTTTCGGGTCGAGACCCTTCTTCAGTCTGAAGAAGGGTCTCGACCTGAAACGTCACCCAGCATCTGCAGTTATTTTCCGACACTTTAAGCTCGTGGACATAGGCTTGAGAAGATCTGAAGAGCAGGCTTTTCACACAAGTGGCAGTGGCAGGCACTACTACATCATGTAAAAGACATTTGGACAGGGACAAGAATAGGAAATATTTAGTGGGATGAGGGCCAAACACAGGCATATGGGATTGATTCAGCTTGATCTGCATGGACAAGAGAGCATGTGTTCAAACTATGAATAAATCAAACTGAATTGGTGATCAGATGTCCAATAAGTAATCAACCTATTCATAAGTAGTGCAGAATGAGGTTGGAGATGTGGCTCATACAGCAGTCTAAGGATGGTTGAAGCCTATAGATCGTATGATGGAACTCCAGCAGTACTACAAAGCTCAAAATAGCCCTAGGCAAAAGCAAGCTTTAACTAGGTGGGTTTGACAACTAAGCAAGACACACAATGATTTCTCTATGTATTGTATTTTAACTATCTCTTTGAATAACTGTGGGTCTTTTAACATAATATCTCCTAATGTAGCTCATTAAGCATCACATTATGCAACTAATGTGAAACACCAAGGTATTTTTTGATGCATGAAAATTGTTACGCAAATACAATTTATTATTGAAAGACAACAAAAATGTTGATCCTCCAAGGTATATAATCCAGCCTTCTGAAAATCCAAGTAAATAACATCCACTGACTCCTTGGTCTATCCTGTCTGTTACTTCCTCAAAGAATTTCAACAGATTTGTCAGGCAAGATCTCCCTTTGATAAAACCTTGCTGACTTTGATCTATTTATCATATCAGTATATTTACTTTCTCGGGCATCTGACAAGATTCGACACATCCATGAGGATTCTCTCAAACTTCTACCGGTGTGCTATAGAAAGTATTCCGATTGCATCTCAACCTGGTATGGCGACTGCCCTTCTCTTTACTGTCTGAACCTGCAGAGTGGTGAACACAGCCCAGCCCATCACAGACTCGTCACTTCCTTCTATCCAGTCCATCTTCATAGTGTGCTGCACCGGGAAGGCTGGAAGCATTCTAAAGGATGCCTGCCATCCTGGCCATTCGCTTTCTCTCTTCTATCTTCTGGGAGAAGATTAAGAACAGATTCTCCCCACTTTCATCAGACTACTGAACTAATTACATGTTTCACATGCCCTTCCCAGATATGCTGCTACGTACTCATACTCTTAACTCTACCTCATTATTGTACTTCACATTGCACTACAAATTTTCACCATTCTGCTATTTTGCACTTCCTGTTGTATTTATTTATGTACCCGGAGTGGGGGAAATCAAGAACAAGAGGACGTAGGTTTAAGGGAAAAGATTTAACTGGAACCTGAGGGTGATTTTTTTTCCCCAGATGTTGTCAGGGAACAGGTTCATGGATCTGACGGATAGAACAGAAAAAGGCTCATATTTCAAGTGGGTATATGGAACAAGCTGCCAGAGGAGGTAGTTGAGGCATGAAGTATAACATTTAAGATCGACGCAAAATGCTGGAGAAAAGGAATGGGTGAGGTTTCAAGCAAGGTAGAGTTGCTCTTCTTCAGACATTTGGACAGTTACTTGGATAGGAAAGGTTTAGAGGGATGTGGGCCAAGTGCAGGCAGATGGGACTAGCGTAAATGGTGCATATTGATCAGAATGAACAAGTTGGGCTGAAGGGCCTGTTTCCCTGCTATCGGGATTGATGATGAGTAAGTTAATAAAAACATTCAGTACAAAATTAAATAAGAGAAACAACATGAAAGGGATTGAAATGAAAGTGGCAATTGTATTGTTGCATTCAACTAGCATTTATCGCTGTGGAAACGAGAAACTGCAGATGCTGGTTAACACACAAAAGGACAAAATGCTGGAGTAACTCAGCGGGTCAGGCAGCATCTCTGGAAAACGGATAGATTATGTTTCAGGGGAGACCCTTCTCCAGACACCAGCAATTGTGTCACTTTTGTAGCATTTATCCTCGTCTTTTGTACTGTTCTCACATGGATTACTAAGTAAGCACTATTTACTTTCTTAATTTGAATGATAATTATCTTTAGTTGCTGGAGATGCCGCTGAAATCAAAGAAAGCTTACCATTTTGTGGTTTAATTTATATTTATGTACAACAGTATACATCAACACTTATCATCACGGCATACTTTCCAGCTACTGGGGTCTACTGTAAATCCACCCGTTCACAATGTATACATTATTTTATACGAATTTATATTTACAATAGCTAGGTGTATATTAAAGGAGTGCATTAATGTATTCGCAAATACTATGTTACAATGGCATCAAGTTAGCATTTATGATGTTTCCATTTCCGAGTGGCAAGCGTCAGTTGAGTGTCTTTTCTGTGCCACAGGTAGATTTTATTTACTATTATATTCGAGTCCTGAACGTCGCCAATGAGGACGTATTGGCCGGCTCGGTTGTTGCGGGTCATCATCTTCTGCACACAGTTTGCGTTGACGAAAAGCCACTGCTGAATAACAGTCCGGGTACCAAACGGAAACAACGAGCCGGGGCTGATCAACTCCACCCGCCCTGCCACGTTATACTCGGCATCTTCCGACCCATTCCTCCTTTTGGCCAGTGTAACTTTCACAGCTGCCGAGAGAGCAACAACGCACAACGCATTAATGTTCAGATAGGCGCAGGTAACATTGAAGGCAATACATAATGCCGTCTGCTTCTTCTACGGCAGTTTCAATTGCCCGTTTTTGGGTGCAATTTATTTGAAATAAAACTCCCACAAACAAAAAAAAACTTACCAAAATTGTTTTGACAAAATGTCTGCAAAACTCTCCTGAGAGCACCCGGCTCCTCTGTACTTGGGCAGCCCTGGCAGGTCGGCTTTGGAAAAACTAAACAGCAAAATCAAAATATTACAAACAAGTGTTGCAAATGGAAATTATAACAAAAGAACGGTTTCCAACTGGTGTTTAACATTGGAAATGACAGTGTCCACATGAAATGTCTCCCATTATTTTACTTACTCTTTCGGTAGTGTGTGGACTCCAAGCTGGTCGATGTCAGGCAAGTGTCTTCATCCGCTGGGAATCGGTCGCAGGAGAGGGCATCTGGCCAAGACAGACCCAGACAAGTCAAAACCTGACTGCAACTGTCCCGAACAGTTACACACATGCTCCGGCACGGCTGGATGAAGCTGCAACACAATGACACTTCAATGATTATTCTTCAGCGTCAGTCTAATGTCCTTAACTATTCAGCGACCACAAACCACAGGCACAGTAGCAGAACCAGGGGTCACAGTTTAAGAATAAGATGTCCGGAGATGATGTGGAAAAACGTTTTCACCCAGAGAGTCGTGAATCTGTGGGATTCTCTGCCACAGAAGGCAGTGGAGGCCAAATCACTGGATGTTTTCAAGAGAGAGTTAGATTTAGCTCCAAGGGCTAACGGAATCAAGGGATATGGGAGGGAAGCAGGAATGGGGTACTGATTTTAGATGATTAGCCATGATCATATTAAATGATCCAAGGGTTCGAAGGGCCGAATGGCACCTATTTTTTCCAATGTTTCTATAAATAACTGGACAAGGACACAGGCCATGGCCATAGAATACTCACGTATCTAAGCAAACTGGAGCGAAGAGGGAACAGAGGAATGGTCCAACCTGCGAGTGGCAGCCGGTCCGAACCAGAGACTCCCACTTGGCCGATTTGGGAACCACTTCTCCGAGGGTGGTGTGGCCCAACAAATTGGGAAGCCTCATTTCTGAGTAGCCGACATCCTGGCATAACGCCATCTCCTTCGGCACGGCCACGCACTTGGTCGATATCCCTATGTCAAAGCTATTGCTGAGCACCGCGTGTAGGGCGCACAACAGCGAGAGGAGATGTCCCCTGTTACAACGCGCCATCCCTGCAGAGAGAGTGCACTGAGAACAGTAACTCTGAACTATTCCGTGCTTGTTGCTATATTTATATAGTTTGCGCCCTGCTCTGTCTCCGTCAGTGGCCCGGCAAAGTATTTCAGATACTTAATTTCTATTGATCGTTTGTGATTACAGTTAAGGCGGGAGTTGTAAATACCACCCTCTTCAGTCTGGACGGAGTCATCAGCACAAGGGGTCAGTAGTCTTCAGTCGACGCTCCCTGGCCTGGACGGCAAGGTGTAGTCTCTGTGTACAACATTAAGCGTTAATTAACAAGCATCACCAACCGCCCCCACACTGATCCAATTTCAATTTAAGAAACTCCACTCGCGTTAATTTCCAGTGGAGAGACAGACAGACGCCAGCGTCTTCTTTGTTTCTGTGGTATTTTGACAAACGGCTGAGTGAGAAATAAAACAAAGGGCTGGATTGCCGAGTGGAGTTTCTGCCCAGGCGAACTATCTATCGTCTCATCTAAACATGGCACAAAAAGTAAGGAAATTTGTGTTTGGTAGATTATTTCTTTGTTGTAACAATGCTTCTTGGCAATAAATCTTATACCGTTGGAAAGCCTGTTTATTTCCCTTTTAAATGGTGCCACATTTGTAAGGAACATGCATTTGTGGGATGAGCAGCAGAGCTGAGTATATGGGTTGCGCCCATGAAAAATTTGCCAAATCTTCTCTGCCAATGCCAAACAGCTTATTCTGCTGTTGCTATTGACTCTTGTTTTGAGCTTCTGGTACCCCCAGGTGCTGACAAGAATGGGATGCCATCCCACAACAGTGTGTGACCAGGCTGGTGACCAGCATGAGGAGGAGGTGCCAGGCTGTTATGGCTGTGTATGGTTCTTCCACACGCTACTGTGGCTCCTGTTTATTAAATGAATAAATTGTTAAATTGCCAATATGTCTTGTTTCTTCAGACTTCAATCATCCAATCCACCAAACAACACCGAACAAGAGTCAATGGCAGAATAAGCTGTTTGGCATTGGCAGAGAAGATTTCGCAATTTTTTCATGGGCGCAACCCATATACTCAGCTCTGCTGCTCATCCCACAAATGCATGTTCCTTACAAATGTGGCACCATTTAAAAGGGAAATAAACAGGCTTTCCAACGGTATAAGATTTATTGCCAAGAAGCATTGTTACAACAAAGAAATAATCTACCAAACACAAATTTCCTTACTTTTTGTGCTATGTTTATATCGAATGCCAGCCTTTCACTGGAGACACCTCCTCTGACTCTTGGAGGCCGCAGCGTCTGCTGTTCCTGCAACAGGTTGGAAGAATTGAAGATAAACCTCAGAGTTAAATCTGAATTGATACTTTTTGTGTTAAGTGAGTTATCTCCAGACTGGCCGCCCTCCCTTCGGTCAGCCAACATTCTCCCGCCAGCGCCCTCATATCTAATTAACCCAAAGTGATGGGTCACCCAAAATGAATGGACTTTTTAACGTTTTATTTTAAATCGCGAAACCCACTCTTGAAATGCGCACGCACTTGCCATCCACTGCAACATTTTACAACCAGCAGGGGAACAGTTTTTCCTTCAAAAATGGACCAACATGTCAATAAGAAAAGACACAAAGTGCAGGAGTAACCCAACGGGTCAGGCAGCATCTTTGGATATTAATAAATCAATCCTAATCTAGTTATGCAGGCCTGCAGATTTCGGTTTCACATGATTGGGTTTTATTGCAGTTCCAGCACATTTTAGATTTCAGGAGATAAGAATATATGAATCAGGAGTGAGGATTTGAACTTGAAACCATTTTCCTTGTTTCAGTGGCAGGATCAAAACCTTATGGAAATCGATCAGCCCTGCTGCTGGGTGCCTGTGCTGAAATCCAAACTAAAAGTTTCTAAAGAAGTGTTCTGACCAGAAATGACGCCTATCCATGTCCTCCAGATATGCTGCCTGGCCTGCTGAGTTACTCCAGCACTTTCCGTCTTTGTTTCTTTCTCACGCCTGAACTTCATATATACCTGAGTTTAGCTATTTTATTCTACATTGGCAAATCAGGCAATATCAGAAAGCATGATGTGAATGATCAATTTGAATAAATATTTCTGGTGGATAGCTGAACAAGGTATTTTCTCTTTCAGCAAAGTTGTTGCATCTTCAATGTCCACCTGAATCATTGGATTGTCATAAGAAGAACTTTAATTTGCTGCGTCAGCCACCTTCTGCCCCATCTCTGGTAGTCTGTGGCCTCATCAGCTGCCCTCACAACCCACAAAACTGGAGTGGAAGCAAGGAGGAAAGAAATCAGGATTACATGGTCAGAGCCAAAGTTCAGAATCCTCGGATCCAAAGACAAGATAAATAATTGGTTTCAAATAATTGTAACAGTAAACCATTCCTTTGTATGTTGTAGATGGACACAAAAAGCTGCAGTAACTCTCCAGCTCCAGTTTAAATTCCATTTGGAATATTTTGGAGGACCAAGAACCAAGAACTCAGCAGGTCAGGCAGCATCTCTGGAGGAAAGGAATAGGTGACATTTCGGGTTGAGACCCTTCTCCAGACGGCGAACTTGTCATAGTTCACATATTTAACATATGAGGGCATGCAGCGTAGGTTTACTAGGTTAATTCCCGGAATGGCGGGACAGTCGTATGTTGAAAGACTGGAGCGACTAGGCTTGTATACACTGGAATTTAGAAGGATGAGAGGGGATCTTATCGAAACGTATAAGATTATTAAGGGGTTGGACACATTAGAGGCAGGAAACATGTTCCCAATGTTGGGGGAGTCCAGAACCAGGGGCCACAGTTTAAGAATAAGGGGTAGGCCATTTAGAACAGAGATGAGGAAAAACTTTTTCAGTCAGAGAGTTGTGAATCTGTGGAATTCTCTGCCTCAGAGGGCAGTGGGGGCCAATTCTCTGAATACATTAAAGAGAGAGCTAGATAGAGCTCTTAAGGATAGCGGAGTCAGGGGATATGGAGAGAAAGCAGGAACGGAGTACTGATTGAGAATGATCAGCCATGATCACATTGAATGGCGGTGCTGGCTCGAAGGGCCGAATGGCCTACTCCTGCACCTATTGTCTATTGTCTATTAACATGTTTGTGGGGAAAGAAATGCTAAAAAAATGAAGTATCTCAGCATCCAAGTTTTGAAAGTTATAACAGATGATTGGCATGCATACTCTGATTCAATTAAACTAAATCAGGTGATTAAACTCCTCGGTATCAACTCTGGCTCTCAGGCGCTAGATACAAAGACAGAGGACATGCCTGACCCCCTCGCCAATTTAAAGAAGTGGCAACATCGAGGTCAGTCTGAATGTCCTTTATAAATATTTATGGCGTTCACACTTCATTTTCAAGTGCATTAAATACCAGCCAGTCCCATCTCGTCCTTATCTGCCTCACTGAATCTTAATGTTAGGTGCCTCACAGCTCTGAGGACTGGAGTTTGAGGATGATCTGCTTCCACTCTGCTTTGTGGGTTCTAAGATGGCTGATGAGGGCAATGTTGAGAGTCAACAGTGTTTTATTGTTATATGTCCGAGAGAAAAATGAAATTCTTACTTGCAGCAGCACAACAGAATATGTAAATATAGTACACTGTAAACAATAAGGGTCTCGACCCGAAGGGTCTGTGAAGATGGGTCTCGACCCAAAACATCACCCATTCCTTCTCTCCTGAGATGCTGCCTGACCTGCTGAGTTACTCCAGCGTTTTGTGAATAAATACCTCCGATTTGTACCAGCATCTGCAGTTATTTTCTTACAATATAATAAATGAGATATATACACACACATATACACATATTATATCTATGTATATACACATGAGTACACATACATGTGTATAGATACAGACATGCATACATATGTATGCATAAAAAACAAACAATAATAGTGCAATAATAACAAGCGTTTATGTAGTTCAGAATTTATTTGGAGGTTGTAGTGTTTAATAGCCAATGGCTATTGATAGTACAATGATACCACAGACTCTCCCATCTATGGGGCAGAAGGTTGAGGCAGGATAGGTGTGTGTTTATGCAATGCTTCTGTGTGATTCCAGTACATGGGATTAATATTCTTAACAGCTATGTGAATGGTCCGTGGGCCAGAGATTCCGAGGAGTCAGTGTTAATGTTGTATTTCTTAAGGGACTCTTTGAGCACATCCTTGAATCTTTTGCCACCTTCAATGTGATTCCGCCACCAGTCACAGCTTCCCATCCGCACTTTCACTTTCCACAGACCGCTCCCTCCGCAACTCCTCGGTTCACTCATCCCTTTGAACCCCATCCATTCTCTCAGATATTTTCCCCAGCAAACTCAGGTGATGTAACACCTGTCCCTATACCTCCTCCCTCACCTGCATCTAGGGACCCCGCCAGTCCTTCCAGGTGAGAAAGAGGTTGATTTGCACCATTTCTAACCTTACCTACTGCATTTAGTGCTCACAATGTGGCCTCCTTTATATCAGCGAGGCAAAGCATAGACTAGGCAATTTCCCTTCACAGATGCTGTTTGACCCGGTGAGTTCCTCCAGCACTGTTTTTTACATGGGGAATTGAGAGCTGGTTTTGAAGAATATGGGGCACATTTGTCTGTAAGCACACAAAATAATTTGCACTGTATTATTGTTCTTCCAAACAAAATCATTGATGATCTAAAATTCAAGGTGAGAGAAGCAAACGTTTTTACAAGCTGCTGCAACAGAGATTTCCAGTCCATTATCTTGAGAGAGTTGTTTCCCTCCCGAATGGTTCATCTCTGCTGCCTGGGCTTGGTCATGTTCTCCAATCTGTTATAACATCATGTGTCCCATTAGCTTAGAGCCATAGAGTGTTACAGTGTGGAAACTGGCCCTTTGGCCCAATTTGCCCACACCGGCCAACATGTCCCAGCTACACTAGTCCCACCTGCCTGTGTTTGGTCCATATTCCTCCAAACTTGTCCTATCCAGCTTGCATTAAGGAGAAGTGGTCACATCAGCAACCTGTTCTGATTCATCGAATTACCAAGCAGCCATCAGAAGAAATCCCTATTCCCTCACAAGCATATAAAAGTTAAATGGCAGGAAGAGCATGATGTAATGTGGCTGAGGGCATCAACAGCAGCAGCAGTGCCCAGGCATTGATGTGGGACTGTGTCCAAGAAAAATGATTGATCCCAACTTTTTTTTCTCGTTTATTATATTGTTTACAGTGTACTATATTTACATATTCTGTTGTGCTGCTGCAAGTAAGAATTTCATTGTTCTATCTGGGACAGATGACAATAAAACACTTGACTCTGGAGAGGAAATGAGAGAGAACCTTTAAACTATTATAAATGTTATATACTTAATTTAAGTAAAATTTTCCGCAATTATGTTCTTGAATATGCAACTGAGTTGAAATGTTATCAGGGCAAGCATTCAGTTAATCAGTGTAGGCCAGGTAGGTATAGTAGCGTAAAGATAGAGAGTTTGTGGACTTTGTAAATGCATTCAGTAAGTGGTTATTCAATGTTAGGTTTATTTTAATTATCTTGGCTGAATTCAGAAAATGTAAAAAAAATAATGGATTATTTAATAAAAATAACCAATTACTGATGTTTTTCAGGCTATTTGTATCTGGTCTGTCCCATGATCAGCTTTGGTTTTACAGTATGTGATTGCCCCTTACTGTCCTAGCATTCAAGAGAGAGCTAGATAGAGCTCTTAAGGATAGTGGAGTCAGGGGGTATGGGGAGAAGGCAGGAACCAGGTACAGGTTGAGAATGATCAGCCATGATCACATTGAATGGTGGTGCTGGCTTGAAGGGCCGAATGGCCTACTCCTGCACTTATTGTCTATTGTTTACTGTCTTCAAGGGAAAGAGGGAAGAGCAGAAAACTCCAGATGTCAGGAATATATTAAATTATTAACGCGTGCTGAAGCTTATTTATTAATTCATGCCTGATCACAAGCAACATTTGCAGAAGGAACCAATGCATAGGTGATCATTAAAATAGCATTGACTCACCTTCATTACTGCTCTGTACTCAATGCAAATGGAAATGTCGCAGACAATGAGTCACTGACACCATTCAACTGGAATGACAAAAATGTAAGTCTACAATTGTATTGTCTGTGTGAGGGAGGCAGTTTAGCCATGCTATTGTGTGGCACTGCTTAGTGACTCCCTTGCTATCAGAATTCCCAGCAGAGCGAGGTGTCTGTCAGGGAATGTTGCAGAAAAGTGTAGGAAGGAACTGCAGATGCTGGTTTAAACAAAAGATGGACACAAAATGCTGGAGTAACTCAGCGGGACAGGCAGCATCTCTGGAGAGAAGGAATAGGTGATGTTTCGGTTTGAGACCCTTCTGCCAACTGGCCCATTCTAGACTTCAGGAGTACGTGCTGAGGGACTCAGATTGAATACACCCCATATTACTAACTGCAGCCTTAAGCAAATCCCAACAAATTTTACAGCACCAGAGCCCCGGGTTCGATCATGATTACAGGTGCTGTCTGTTCGGAGTTTGTACATTCTCCCTGTGACAGCTGAGCTTTCTCCGGGTGCTCCGGTTTTTCCCGCACTCCAACGACGTACAGGTTTGTAGGTTAATTGGCTTTGGTAAAATTGTAAAATGTTCCTAGTGTGTAGGATAGTGCTAGTGTATGGGGTGTTCGCTGGTCGAAGTGAACTCTGTGCGTCGAAGGGCCTGTTTCCACGCTGTATCTCTAAAGTCTAAATAGGAGCACATTAAAGAGTTATGATTTATAATCTGATTCATCAGAAATGCTGATTGCACAATCATTCAGATTTTAGACGTATTTGGATTGTGGATATTTGGAGCAGAATTTTTTTAATTGTAATCAGTCGATCCTGTGCCAGACTCATCTTTATGTTCATGTGTGCCTGCACTCTGTTGACAGACCCACCGTATAGCCAGGAGGATCAGGCATTAGTCCCTCAGAATAATGCCATATCATATCATATCATATCATATATATACAGCCGGAAACAGGCCTTTTCGGCCCACCAAGTCCGTGCCGCCCAGCGATCCCCGCACATTAACACTATCCTACACCCACTAGGGACAATTTTTACCTTTACCCAGCCAATTAACCTACATACCTGTACGTCTTTGGAGTGTGGGAGGAAACCGAAGATCTCGGAGAAAACCCACGCAGGTCACGGGGAGAACGTACAAACTCCTTACAGTGCAACACCCGTAGTCAGGATCGAACCTGAGTCTCCGGCGCTGCATTTGCTGTAAAGCAGCAACTCTACCGCTGCGCTACCGTGCCGCCATCACAGAAGCTCAACAATCAAGCACTCTTCCACTGAAGTAACCCGATTAGAATTCTAAAGCATCAACATATTCGAAAAGTCAAAATGTGTTGGAAGGAACATTGGCTGCTGCTTTACATCAAAGATAGACACAGAATGCTGGTGTAGCTCAGCGGGTCAGGCAGCATCTCTGGGGAAACAAAATAAAAGTCAAATACTGGTTCAGCTGACAATGATTTTCAGGATTATTTTCAAAGATACGAAAGATTTAACAGTCAAAATAAATGAAAATTTGCTGCTGCTGTTCAAAGTTACTACCACTGAAATTAAACTTTAAAAATAATCCTGTAGATACAGCTACCAGCCCTGGAGGACATCCACAACACACGTTGCCTCAGGAAAGCCACCAGCATCTACAAGGACTCCACACACCCATGCCACCGTCTGTTTGAACTACTTCCATCTTGCAGACGTTACAAGGCATTCTACACCCAGACTAAGAAACAGCTTTATTCCTAGAGCTATAGCTGCTCTGAATCGGACCTGTTGAGTGCCCCCCATGATCTGTCTCTGCCCCCATGGTCATCTGGCACAACTGACCCTGCATGAACCTTTTTTTTGCACTTTACCTTGTTTCCTTTTTTTCCCCCTCCCTTTGTTGTTTTTGTTTTCGCCGCGGTTTATTTATTTTATAGCAATCGATATGGAAGTGGCATTCTTAATCTTGTTGTACTTGCACAATAACTATAAAGAAATTGCATTGTATTGTATTGTAGAAGCCAGGTAAAGGAATTACTGACACTCGTCACTAGCAATGCTGTGTTAAGTAGAAACGACTCCCACACAGGATGCCCAACACCAAAACATTACAGCCTATTGACTCACTTCAAAGTAGACAACAGGTACATTAGAATTACGTGTACAATTAGATAAGTGTGATTGTCTTGTCTGCTCTTGTGCTCTTTTTGTCTGCTGCTGTAGTCGGCTGCTGATGACTTGTGATAAGGTCCATGGGCATCTTGTCTGGCCTTGGGAATGTCAACACAGAAACAAATTGCATGCTTTAACAAAACATTTAAGTAATCAACCTATTGACTCCAGCCCGACAGCGGCTTTAAGTGACGTACAAGGGAAAAATAAATTTGGTGGCCATTAATATTTCATACAAAAAGGATTGTAAGATATTTACCATTATGAAATAAATGAAGGGAAACTATAACTTGCATAACTATATGAATGAATTAACTTGCTGAGGACAAAATGACCACTGCATTTCCCATGATTCAAACAAAGCCTTTACTGACTGTAAAAAACATTGGGATGTTCTGAAAGTGATGTGGAAAGTACCTTGATGGTGCAAATCTTTCCTCCTTTTTCAGAATGAAGTATTGGAGAAGCACCAGAGACATTAAAACGAGTGAGAATAAAAGTAGGCAAGCTGCCTTCCCACCACCTGATTTTCCTCTTTACACCTGTCAACGTAATGCTTAACATGTAGGTAAGGAAAAAGCCCACTTCCACTTGTGTTTTTCTTGCCACATCGAAGAAGCAACATGGTATGTTTTCTTTTTAATGATCTCTCAAGTTCAAACATGGAGAGCAAAAATTACAGTGAATGAAGGGATATGTTTATCCAGAATTTCCCCCAACTTCAGGATTCCGCAAAGCATTCCTGAGCCAGGGAAATAATTTTGCAGTGTTGTCGGAGTTACGGTATAAAAACGTGGGTGTAAAAATGCCCTGCGCAGGATTAAAATTGTACATTTGTTCTATTTCCCACCAGCTACCTGATTAGAGAGTAAATGCACCTGATGTGTTCATGCACAATACAAACCTGGAAACCTTCACGTTCAGTCTCTGTTGTGAAGTGACATAGTTACTGGCAACTTTGAAAACTCAATATTTGTCCCATGTGTCCTTAGTTTCTGACCTGATAGAAGTATATACAATTGTGGGAAGCATAGAGTGAAAAGTCAGAACCTTTTTCCCATGATGGAAATGTCAAATATTAGAGGGCATAGCTTTAGGGTGAGAGGGGCAAAGTTTAAAGGAGATGTTCAGATTGTGAAAGAGTGACGTCCGAGCACCAATCTCTGCGATAGCCCACTCCTCACTGCCTGCCGATCTGAAAATAATCAATTCCCTCCTATTCTTTGCTTTGTGTCCAAATTTCATATTGAATGTAGTATTTTACCCAGGGTAGGGGAATCAAAAATCAGAGAACAAAGGTTTATGGTGAGAGGGTCATGATAGATACAAACATGAGGGGGAACTTTTTCATTGTGTATATGGATGGAACTGCCAGAGGAGGCAGTTGAGGTAGGTACTATAACAACTTTGAAAAAACACTTAGGCAGCTACATGGGCAGTAAAGGTTTGGAGGGATATGGGCCAAACAATGGGCAATGAGGAAGGATATTCTTGCTATTGAGGGCGTGCAGCGTAGGTTTACTAGGTTAATTCCCGGAATGGCGGGACTGTCATATGTTGAAAGACTGGAGCGACTAGGCTTGTATACACTGGAATTTAGAAGGATGAGAGGGGATCTTATCGAAACGTATAAGATTATTAAGGGGTTGGACACGTTAGAGGCAGGAAACATGTTCTCAATGTTGGGGGAGTTGGGGGAGTCCAGAACCAGGGGCCACAGTTTAAGAATAAGGGGTAGGCCATTTAGAACGGAGATGAGGAAAAACTTTTTCAGTCAGAGAGTTGTGAATCTGTGGAATTCTCTGCCTCAGAAGGCAGTGGAGGCCAATTCTCTGAATGCATTCAAGAGCTAGATAGAGCTCTTAAGGATAGCGGAGTCAGGGGGTGTGGGGAGAAGGCAGGAATGGGGTACTGATTGAGAATGATCAGCCATGATCACATTGAATGGCGGTGCTGGCTCGAAGGGCCGAATGGCCTCCTCCTGCACCTATTGTCTATTGTCTATTGTCAAATGGGACTGGCTGAGAAGGGTATCTTTGTTGCTATGGATTAGTTGGGCCAAAGTGCCCTGTTCTATGCAGTATGACTCTATATCCATATTTGTATATTACCCCAGTGCCAAGTGTTCTAACCTTGCTGTGCAGGATTTATTGAACATTTTGTATAAATCCAAATAAGTCATAGTCTTGTTCCCCTTTTCTATTTTACTTGTTATATCCTCAAAGAACTCCAATAGATTTGTTGAACATGACTTTCCTTTAATATATCTATGTTCGCTCTGTTCAAGTAAATTCTTTTTTACAAAGACTTTACTTTATTGGACCCTTCATTATAACAGCCTTGGTCCAAACACTGACAATATAACTGGGTTCTCCTGGTAGGGTGGGAGTTACGTGGCAACCATGTTTGATAGATGTGCTTATCAGAAGTTGAGTAAAAGTGAAGTAGATGCGAATGATGGGGAAGCCAAGGCAATGCTCAGATCTATTTGCAACCACTCAGATATTATGAAACAGTCTGTACCTGCATGCAGCAAGAGCTGGACAATATTCAGCCTTGGATTAATAGCTGGGAGTAATTTTTGCAGCTTGTGAACACCAGGAAGATAAATGCAAACAGATAGAGAGACACAAGAGCACGAGACACAAATCTGAAGATGGGATTTACCCAAGTCCTCCACAGATGCTGCCTGACCCGCTGTGTTACTCCAGCACTTTAAGTTCAATAGAAAAATAAAATCTGCCTTCAACATTGAACAGAGGAATCCTAGATCAGTCGAATCAGCAGAACTATTCTAAAATATAAACAAGATGTAATTTTATGTTTTATCGAGTTCAGTGTTTACCATTTATGGTGAGTTATCTTATGTAAAGATATTTATCTGATTTAATTTTGTTTGGTGCCTCTTAATGACTGAATAGGTGATTGGAAAAAAAGTATAAAGCCTATAATTTATCAATGTCTTCGACCAAACGCTAATCCGGTTTCTCTCTCTACAGATGCAGCCTGAACTATTCCTCATGTTTAATATTATATAACTTTAGCTTTGCCGCTGGCTTGTTGAGTTGACTGAGAGTGTAATGAGGTGACAGGAGTCAAAGGAGAAGTTGTTGAGGGTGAGGATAAAGGGCCTGTCCCAATTAGGTGATTTTTAGGTGACTGCTGGCGACTGTCAAAGTCGTAGCAGATCGCCGAAATTTTCTTTTACCCGACGACAATGACCACGACAATGCCGAGTCAGGTCGAGATTACAGCGTCTTCGGAAACATTGCAAAATTCCCACACTGTCAATGCTTCTCCGGCGTCCTAATTTTCGCTGAAATCACTGACAAGTCGGTAAGTACTTGAGAGTTTTGAACTATAACATCTTGTATGGGTTACTTAAAAACCAAGCTTCACTGTAACAAGGCATAAACTGGATTTACTTCCAGTTTACTAATAGCAGTATTAAAAAAAAAGGATTTTTAAAGTGGTTAAGTGGATTTTGTGAAAAGTGTGTGGGCATTCTTTGAAAATGTACAGGAGATGCATATCTGGTTTCTGGGTTGCATATCTGGATTGGGATCCCACTTTAAATGTAATGGCTGATGGCCATAAACATCGCGAAAACTCCCACGCTTACCTGACCTCCAATCTACCTGTCAAATGTTCTGACGGTAAATAAATTGGTTAAACACAAGCATTTTATGTTATTTTAAAATGACTTTACTTATTTTAATATTATGTGCTTCTAAATGCATCTAAGAGAACCTATCAAACCTGGGGACAGCAGGCGACAGCGCTCGCAATAAGCAACAATACCTGGCGACAAGCCAGCTATCGCCGAGAAATTTCAAACCGGATGATTTCTCAGCGACGCGCTGAGATCCACTACGATTCTTGGAAGACTCCTCACGATCATGCCGGCGACACCCCGGCGAACTGTCGGCGACAGCCTAGTCGCCGGCAGTCGCCTTAAAATCGCCTAAGTGGGACAGGCCCTTGTTCTTCCAAGCGGAGTCTGAGGTAGAGCCTCGACCTGAAGTGTCACCTATCCATGTTCTCCAGAGCTGCTGCCTGTCCCACTGAGTTACTCCAGCACTTTGTGTCCTGTTGAATTGGCGGTAGGGGTGGGGTGCTGAGTTGAGTGGAGGGGTGGTGTGTTCGGTTGAGGGTAGGGGTGAGGTGGGTTGGGGGTAGGGGTGGGGAGTTGAGTTGGGGGTGAGATGTTGAGTTGGTGAGATGTTGAGTTGGGTTGGGTTGAGAGTAGGTGTGAGGTGTTGGGTTGGATTGAGGGTAGGTGTGAGGTGTTGGATTGGGTTGAGGTTAGGTGTGAGGTGTTGGGTTGGGTTCAGGGTAGGTGTGAGGTGTTGGGTTGAGGGTAGGGTTTGGGTTGGGTTGAGGATAGGTGTGAGGTGTTGGGTTGAGGGTTAGGTTTGAGGTGTTGGGGTGGGGGTGAGGTGTTGGGTTGGGTTGAGCGTAGGTGTGATGTGTTGGGTTGGGGATAAGTGTGGGGTGTTGGGTTGGGATGGGGGTGAGGTGTTGGGTTGAGGGTAGGTGTGAGGTGTTGGGTTGAGGGTAGGTGTGGGGTGTTGGGTTAGGGATAAGTGTGGGGTGTTGGGTTGGGGGTGAGGTGTTGGGTTGAGGGTAGGTGTGATGTGTTGGGTTGGGGATAAGTGTGGGGTGTTGGGATGGGGGTGAGGTGTTGGGTTGAGGGTAGGTGTGAGGTGTTGGGTTGAGGGTAGGTGTGGGGTGTTGGGTTGGGGATAAGTGTGGGGTGTTGGGTTGGGGGTGAGGTGTTGGGTCGAGGGTAGGTATGAGGTGTTGGGTTGGGGGTATGAGGTGTTGTTCAATGTTGAAGGCAGATTTTATTTTTCTAATGAACTTAAAGTGCTGGAGTAACACAGCGGGTCAGGCAGCATCTGTGGAGGACTTGGGTAAGTTCCATCTTCAGGTATGAGGTGTTAGGTGTGAGATGTGAGTTGGGGTTGAGGTGCGCTTGCAGTGCCTGGGCTGCAGGTGGCGGGCAGTGGCCGCTGGAGTAGCGATGGCGGCGGCGGCGGCGGAGACGGCAAAGCAGGGCCCGCGGCCGCAGCAGGAAAGGAGCGAGGTCCGGTACAAGGAGCGACTGGAGGTCAGCGGGCGGACATTAACCACCGGCGGTCGGACCGGACGGGGGAGTAGATGCGGCCGGCGGGGCCCGGGGATGGGGGCGGGGTTGCGGGCCTAGGCCGGCGGGCCGGAGGTAGCAGTGAGGGCCCGGGGATGGGGGCGGGGTTGCGGGCCTCGGCCGGCGGGCCGGAGGTAGCAGTGAGGGCCCGGGGATGGGGGCGGGGTTGCGGGCCTCGGCCGGCGGGCCTGAGCCTGAGGTAGTAGCAGGGGCTCGGGGTAGCAGTGAGGGCCCAGGGATGGGTTGCGGCCCCGGCCCCGTCTCCAGTCTCCGACCCTGGCGAGGGTGGCCTCGGCCCAGCGCTGTCCCACCCCCGGCGGGAGAGGCGGGCTGTAAAGCTGGGCCTCCCTCGGTGGGTGCCCGCCCGTCCGTCCGTCCGTCCCTTCTCAATGATGTCCATTAACTCCATGAAACAGTTCATCAAATAGCACCAGACAGAATTATATCAGTGGTCCCGGGTTTGCCCACAAGTCTAAAGTACGTCTCAGTCAGTCAGTCCCCTTCATTCTCTATTATTTAACGGATGGTAAAGGGTCCACGCCATAAATTCCTCCAGAGGAAAGTGGTGCCAACTGTTTAGCCTTTCTGACAATCCCACTGTCACCTCGATAAACATTTCCAAGGGTCCCCTCTGTGGACCAGAGATCAGGCACTCTGACGTGTTAATTAACTGAGACGTTATAAACATTTCGAGTGCAAAGTACTACTTGGTGCTGGATATATTCAGCAGGAAATGTAGCATTTATGGAGAGACGAATCACTGGTTATTAAATGTTTTTCTCTTTAAAGCTGGCTCCCTGAGCCCTAGGGTTTGTATTTTTAAGAGTCAGAATCATAGAATTTTGTGGCATGAAACACAATTTGGTCCAACTCATGTTGGGCACTCTTCTGTATCAATCCAATTGCTCAACACTTGGTTCACAGCCCTCTGTACTTAATGAATGAATGAATGAATACGTTTATTGGCCAAGTATGTGCCTTGGTGCTCCGCTCACAAATGACAACACAAACATACAGTTAACAAGTGATTACTTAAGTGATTCGTAAGAAGGGTCTCGACCCAAAACGTCACCCATTCCTTCTCTCCTGAGATGCTGCCTGACCTGCTGAGTTACTCCAGCATTTTGTGAATAAGTGATTCGTATGTTCACTTAAACACATCTTAAATGCTGTCAGTGATGCAGCTTAAACCATTCACTACGTGAGTGCATTCCAGGTTGTTGCCACTTTCTGGCTGATGAAGGTTCCTGTCATATTCCCTCTGAATCCCTTTACTCTAAATCTAAATCCGTGTCATCTACCCAATTATCTGGGGAAAAGTATCCTATCTGCATCCCTCATAATTTTATATACCTCAATTATGTACCTTATTAACCTCCTTTGCTCCAGGGAGAAAATACATAACACATTTTTTTTTTGGGGGGGGGGGGGGGGGGCGGTCATATCTCACTTCTCTATCTCAGATACCATCCTGGTGAATCTTTTCTGCACCTTTTATCATTCATTTTCAAGCTAAGTTTGGATTAGATACATATTGACATTCAGATTTTTTTTTGCATTTGCTTTTCTTTGGTCTTTAGATATGGTTTCAGGTTAATTGGCGGAGAAGGAAGGGGGAAAATAAAATCATGCTAACTTTGTTTGGTGAGAAGATAGGTAGATATCCTGCAAATGTGATCTGTTTATATTCAGGGTGCTCCACAGTCAGATATTAAAAAGATGCATACACACAGTTAATTTGAAATTGACCTCAGATGTAATTCCTTTTTCATTGTAAATGTAATTTCTCACCTCACCAAGTCCCAATTTGAGTTGGCAGATGTTTTGATTAACTTTGTGCCACCCTTTAGATGCAAATTGGAGACTCCATTGACAACTTGATTAAACGCATAATGCGACTCATTCTGCAAGACACCTATGAGGCCCAGTCGGAACTACACACAACCATGCTGGATCTGTTTGAGAAGATTGGTATTACTGGAGCCGAGGACTGTCGCCCAGAAGCACACGTCTTTTTCCAGCGTTTTGCTGAAATCGCATGGTCTGACCTAGTGGACGAATGCTTCGCAGAAGGCAGCTTGAAGCTGATTCACTCTCATTCTACCTTTTTTCAGGCTTTGGGTTTTTTACGGAGAATATCTTGTTACATGCCCTGTGTTAAACGAATGTGGGATAAACGATACCGAATTGTAACAAATATTGGCATCATGCTTGTTTTTGATGGTGAAATTACTCACCTGCGCCATTTCATCTGGCAAGAATGTTTGAAAATTCTCTACAATTGCCTTGTCTTGTGCACTGAAGACGACATAAAATATATTTGCCAATTGCAAATCTTTAACTGCCTGGAAGTAGCTTGGAAAATATCCGATGAAAGATTAAACCTTGGGTTACTTGTAAAAGCATGGCTGGTCCTTGCTGAGCATTATCACATTCCAATTTGTCAGCAAACCTGGGATAGATCCTCTTTCCCCCAAATAATTAGGTATTTGTCATTGGAAGATGAATATGAAATGGCTGGCGTACATGTTGCTAAAAAAGCCATTTCGGCAGTAATGAATCCTCGAGATTACAAGAAAGACCCTTATGTGCATTATAACCGAAAAGCAAGGTACATATCTACAATTACTGACACAGAAACCAAACCACCTGAAACGTTCCCTACAATATGTTCGTCGCCACCTTGCAATCAACTGGAAGCTAGAGAGTGTCACTTTCGCACTTGTGATTCCTGTCGCCTTACATATTACTGCAGCAAAGCCTGCCAGAGATACCACTGGAAACATGGTCACAGGGAGGAATGTATTCCTGTGTATCCAAGGGAGGAAATCCTAAAATACTACACCGACGATGTGATCAATGACTTTCAACTGTACTGTATGAGCTTGTCAAACAACAAGATGCTGGAAAGTATTATGGGTCAGCTAATTCCGAAGCGTAAGAAAGGAGATGGTGTCCGGTGTTTAGGGGTCCTTATTAAAAATGAACAAGGTCAGTGGGTTACCATTGATGAGCAGATACCAGAGGCCAAGAAACATACATTTCCTATCACCAGAAAGAGCAGACCCAAAGACTAAATTATTTTCTTTCCAGGTGGTTATGATTTGATGCCCTGAATATTTACATTACATAATGTGTGTTTTGAACAATAACCAAGTCATCATTTGTTGCCTAAACTGAATAATTCCTATTCTCTACTCAGTTCACTTCAGCTGTCATTGAAACTATAAGATAAGAACATTCGGTTCATGGTTTGGTATTAAATTCCACTGTTTTGCTTTATTTTTCATAAATCTCTTCCAAGTTTTGTAAAATGGCTTTGCCTAAGTTGTTATAGAAAGGACCTTATTAATGTATGTATTCACAAAATGCTGGAGTAACTCAGCAGGTCAGGCAGCATCTCAGGAGAGAAGGAATGGGTGACGTTTCGGGTCGAGACCCTTCTTCAGACTGATGTCAGGGGGGGCGGGACAAAGGAAGGATATAGGTGGAGACAGGAAGATAGAGGGAGATCTGGGAAGGAGGAGGGGAAGAGAGGGACAGAGGAACTATCTAAAGTTGGAGAAGTCGATGTTCATACCACTGGGCATATGAGGAATGGAGAACTGATTTATGTGATTCTAATTTATAAATCAGCACAGTGGCAGAGCAGGTAGTGACGCTGCCAAGCAGCTCCAGTGATTCGGATCTGATCTTGATCTCAATGCTGTCAGTGTGGAGTTTCCTTGCACTCTCTTGACCACATGAGTTTCTCGGTGTGCTCTGGTTTCCTCCCTCACCCTAACAACGTGCTGGATGGTAGGTTGGTTGGTTACTCTAATATATGCCGAATATAGGTGGTGCTGGGAGAATCAAGGTGGGAGTTGATGGACACAAGAGAGAGAAACTATTACAGGGAAATACGTGAGGGAATAGGATGGAGTGAAATGCTCTGAAAGCAGGCGTTAATTGTGGGGCTTTTTATCTCATGAGAAATACATAATCAGTGAATTACAGCACAGCAGGGGGATCTTTTGGCCCACCTTATCCATGCCAATAATGATGCTCGTCTATGCTAATCACATGTGTGCATATGAATAAGAAATTGTTCTTAACTTACAACATTGCATTTTACACCATTAACATTAAAACGATTCCTTGAAAACGTGCAGGATTGTAATTTGACAAAAATGACTGAACAAAGGTCTGCGATTTTTATAAAAGCAAGAGTGAAAAATATTTACAGTACTGTAACTCTAAAAAAGACAATTGTTTCCTAATCATTGAATGGATTGTAAATTAAATCAAAGGGCACTCTCAGGTTAATAACATTGATTAAATCGGTTGAATATATAAAATGTATGTATGAACTTGTAAGTGCATTGTGTGTAAGAGGAAATGATTTTTAGTTTGATGCTATAATTAATTACATGCCAGCAATGTGATGTTATAGTTAGTTCAAGTAAATGACCCAGTGTTATTTGTAATCTACGATGTCTGCTGGATGTTAATGTAAATTAAATTATTCTCAAAGATCGACAAACATATTGTTTGAAAATTTGATTTTTAGATTACCTTCCTTTATAAATTTCCACAAGCAGTTTCATGTTCAAAACCTAATTCTAGTGTGGAATTTTGTTGAATCTTTTAAGGGGAGGGGCTGAGAGCAGGAGAAAGTTACTTGCATTTCATACCTTGTCTTATTTCCTTTATTCCATGTACAAACTACATTACTGAATGGGAAAATTATGTGTAGTGTAATTTTATTCTTTACTAAATTTTCCTGTATAATTAGAATTTTATTGGATTTTTTAAAATAAAAAGAGGATCCTTGTGCGGGAGCAAAGTAATGGAAAGAGACTCTAGTTCCACGACACTTCTGTCATTCAGTGAGATTATGGCAAATGTTTGACATAACTCCATTCACCGTCTTTTCTCTGTATCCCTTAACACTGCATCAACCTTATATTTAAAGTTAACAATTGATATAAAAAAGCCGTAATGGGGTACTGATTTTGGATGATCAGCCATGATCGTATTGAATGGCGGTACTCGCTTGAAGGGCCGAATGGCCTACTCCTGCATCTATTTTCTAGGTTTCTATAATCATTATTTGCCATTTCTAAGAGTCTCAACTTGGTAACATTAAGGATTTTCTTACTTCATTACTGAATGTCTGGCTGCAAATGTTTTAGTTTATGTCTCGTGGTCTGAGCCTCCTTCACCAGCAGGTCATTCTGTCTCATGTATGAGACTCCTTTAATATCTTCAAGGTTTCAAGGTCTTGTCACATGTACCAATTAAGGTTACAGTGAAATTTGAGTTATCATACAGCCATACTAAGTGAAAAGCAACAAGACACAACCACATAAAAGTTAACATAAACACCCACCACAGTGGATTCCACATTCCTCACAGTGATGGAAGGCAATAAAGTTCAAGCTTCTTCCTCTTATTTCTCCCGCAGTTGGGGCAGTCAAAGCCCCCGCAGCCGACGATCGAATCCCCTGTCGGGGTGATCGAACCTCCCGCATCGGGGCGGTTGAAACTCCACGGCATAGAGCTCCTGAATCTGCCTCTTCTTACCAGAGACGGCGGGCTTCACGATGTTAAAGTCCACAGGCCCCGCAGTTGGAACTTCGATCCCCGGCAAAGGGATCGCATGCTCCGCGATGTTAAAGTTCCGCAGACTCCCGCGGCTTGGAGCGCCCGGTCAGTCTCCAGGAAAGACCGCCAACTCCACAATGTTAGGCCGCAGTGGGGACGGAGATACGATACGGACGGAAAAAAATTGCATCTCCGTCGAGGTAAGAGATTGAAAAAAGTTTCCCCCAAACCCCCACCCCCCATATAAAACAAACAAGGAACACTAAAACATACTTTTAACACATACTAAAACTAACAAAAAAGAAGAAAGGACAGACTGTTGGCGAGGCAGCCACTACTAGTGGTGCCACCCGGTATCTTGAAAACTTCCCTCAAAGCACATCTTAACTTCCAAAGTTTTAGTGAATGTAACCCTAGTTTGTATAATCTCTTTGTCCAGTTGAGCCCTTTGTAAAGTTTATGGAAGACCACTGCATTGAATTTGCCTGCAACGTGGAAGCGACCAATGGGTGGCACAGTGGCACAGCTGTTGAAGCTACTGCCTCACAGCACCAGAGACCCAGGTTTCGACCTGACCTCGGGTTCTTCACCGGGTGGGTTTCCCCCTGGTGCTCCGCTTTCCTCCCACTTCACAAAGACGTGCGGGTTTGTAGGTCAATCGGCCGTAGTAACTTGGTGTCAAGTTAGGAAGAGGGGATGTTCAACGAGATCTGGGTGTCCTAGTGCATCAGTCACTGAAAGCAAGCATGCAGGTACAGCAGGCAGTGAAGAAAGCAAATGGAATGTTGGCCTTCGTAACAAGAGGAGTTGAGTGTAGGAGCAAAGAGGTCCTTCTACAGTTGTACCGGGCCCTGGTAAGACTGCACCTGGAGTACTGTGTGCAGTTTTGGTCTCCAAATTTGAGGAAGGATATTCTTGCTATTGAGGGCGTGCAGCGTAGGTTCACTAGGTTAATTCCTGGAATGGCGGGACTGTCGTATGTTGAAAGGCTGGAGCAATTAGGCTTGTATACACTGGAATTTAGAAAGATGAGGGGGGATCTTATTGAAACATATAAGATAATTAGGGGATTGGACACATTAGAGGCAGGAAACATGTTCCCAATGTTGGGGGAGTCCAGAACAAGGGGCCACAGTTTAAGAATAAGGGGTAGGCCATTTAGAACGGAGATGAGGAAGAACTTTTTCAGTCAGAGAGTGGTGAAGGTGTGGAATTCTCTGCCTCAGAAGGCAGTGGAGGCCAGTTCGTTGGATGCTTTCAAGAGAGAGCTGGATAGAGCTCTTAAGGATAGCGGAATGAGGGGGTATGGGGAAAAGGCAGGAACGGGGTACTGATTGAGAGTGATCAGCCATGATCGCATTGAATGGCGGTGCTGGCTCGAAGGGCTGAATGGCCTACTCCTGCACCTATTGTCTATTGTCTATCCCTCGTGAGTCGGGAATTGATGCAAAAGTGGCATAACATAAAATTTATGTGAACGGATGATCAATGGTTGTCGTGGACTAGGTGGGCCGAATAGCCTGTCTCCATGCTGTATCTTTCCATCAATCAGAAAATCAGGTGAACACGGATCCAGACATTCTTTATAGCGTGTGCTGTGGCAAAGGAACAACGTGTTCAGTGGGTTTGTAAACATGGGTGTCTTTGGAAGGCCTTCAACGTTGAGGCTGATTCATTTTCATTCCAGTTCTGAGGTAGCTAAAGAATCGTGTGTGGGATTCAGTTGCTGCTTCTGGTGGGGCTGTCAGAACTATAGAGATGATATGTCCCTTCCACTGTGTTCATTGGGCTTCCGTGTGCTCTTGGTGATAAGGCTCTCGTTTCTGGTTTCTCTGTGCCAAATTGTAGGCATTTTTTAAACTAGGAACAATGCAGACAGGTACAGCCATTTGGCCCGCAATGTCTGTGTTGAACATGATAGAAACATAGATAGAAACATAGAAAATAGGTGCAGGAGGAGGCCATTCGGCCCTTCGAGCCAACACCGCTATTCATTGTGATCATGGCTGATTGTCCCCAATCAATGACCCGTGCCTGCCTTCTCTCCATATCCCTTGATTCCACTAGCCCCTAGAGCTCTATCTAATTCTCTCTTAAATCCATCCAGTGATTTGGCTTCCACTACCCTCTGTGGCAGAGAATTCCACAAATTCACAACTCTGGGTGAAAAAGTTTTTTCTCACCTCAGTTTTAAATAGCCTCCCCTTTATTCTAAGACTGTGGCCCCTGGACTAGCCCAACATTGGGAACATTTTTCCTGCATCTAGCTTGTCCAGTCCTTTTATAATTATATATGTTTCTATAAGATCCCCTCTCATCCTTCTAAACTCCAGTGAAAACAAGCCTAGTCTTTTCAATCTTTCCTCATTTGTCAGTCCCGCCATCCCAGGGATCAATTTCGTGAACCTACGCTGCACTGCCTCAATTACAAGGATGTCCTTCCTCAAATTAGGAGACCAAAACTGTACACAATATTCCAGATGTGGTCTTACCAGGGCCCTATACAACTGCAGAAGAACATCTTTGCTCCTATACTGAAATCCTCTTGTTATGAAGGCCAACATTCCATTAGCTTTCTTCACTGCCTGCTGTACCTGCACGCCAACTTTCAGTGACTGGTGTACACCCAGGCCTCGCTGCACCTCCCCCTTACCTAACCTAACTCCATTGAGATAATAATCTGCCTCCTTGTTTCTGCCGCCAAAATGGATAACCTCACATTTATCTATATTATACTGCATCTGCCACGCATCTGCCCACTCACTCAACCTGTCCAGTTCACCCTGCAGCCTCCTAACATCTTCTTCACAGTTTACACTGCCACCCAGCTTTGTGTCATCCGCAAACTTGCTAGTGTTGCTTCTAATTTCCTCTTCCAAATCGTTAATATATATGGTAAACAGTTGCGGCCTCAACACCGAGCCTTGCGGCACTCCACTCGCCACTGCCTGCCATTCTGAAAAGGACCTGTTAACTCCTACTCTTTGCTTCCTGTCTGCCAACCAATTTTCTACCAATGTCAACACCCTACCCCCAATACCATGTGCTCTAATTTTAGTCACCAATCTCCCGTGTGGGACCTTTGTCAAAGGCTTTCTTAAAGTCTAGATACACTACATCCACTGGCTCCCCTTCATCCATTTTACTTGTCATATCCTCAAAAGATTCCAAAAGATTAGTCAAGCATGATTTCCCTTTCATAAATCCATGCTGACTTGGACTTATCCTTTTACTTCTATCCAAATGCACCGTTATTACCTCTTTAATAATTGACTCCAGCATCTTTCCCACCACTGAAGTCAGGCTAACTGGTCTGTAATTCCCCGTTTTCTCTCTCGCTCCTTTCTTAAAAAGTGCGATAACATTAGCTATCCTCCAATCCACAGGAACTGATCCTGAATCTATTGAACGTTGGAAAATGATCACCAATGCATCCACTATTTCTAGAGCCACCTCCCTGAGGACCCTGGGATACAGACCATCAGGCCCAGGGGATTTATCATCCTTCAGTCCCATTAGTCTACCCAATACTATTTCTCACCTAATGAAAATTTCTTTCAGTTCCTCGAACCCCTTTTCAGGATGCAAGATGAATTAATCTCCTCTGCCTGCATGTGATCCATATCCCTCCATATCCATATGCCTACCTCTTAAACTCCATCCCACCCCGGCACTGCATTCCAGGCACCCACCATTCGCAGGGCGGCACGGTGGCGCAGCGGTAGAGTTGCTGCCTTACAGCAAATGCAGCGCCGGAGACTCAGGTTCGATCCTGACTACGGGCACCGTCTGTACGGAGTTTGTACGTTCTCCCCGTGATCTGCGTGGGTTTTCTCCGAGATCTTCGGTTTCCTCCCACGCTCCAAAGACGTGCAGGTTTGTAGGTTAATTGGCAGGGCAAATCTAAAAAAAATTGTTCCTAGTGGGTGTAGGATAGTGTTAGTGTGTGGGGATCGCTGGGCGGCGCGGATCCGGTAGGCCGAAGGGCCTGTTTCTGCGCTGTATCTCTAAATCTAAAAAATCTAAAAATAAAACGCCCCACACATTTCCTTTGAAATTTCCTCCTCTGACCTTAAAGCTATGTCCTCTAGTCTTTGATATTTCCACCATGGGGGAAAATGTTCTGACTGTCTATCCTGTCTATGTCTCTCATAATTTTATGTACTTCCAGAGCTCTTAGAGAAAACAATCCAAGTTTGTCCAACCTCTCATAGCTAGTATCCTCTCATCCCTTCTAATAGTTTTTCTAGGATTGCCATGTGGTAAATGTCATAGACTGTACAGCACAAGAACATCCAGGCCAAATATGATGCCAAGACCATCCCTTATGTACCTGCACATAATCCATATCCCTCCATTCCCTGCATGTCCTTTTATTTTGTCCAGATTCCAATCAATTCTGCACAGAGCCTTTCACTCCCAATACACTCACCTGTACATAGAGCAATTTACAATCACCAGCCAACCTACTTGCACCTTGGCATGTGGGTGGAACTTGGAGAATTCAGGGGAAACCCATGCTATCACTGAGAATGGACAAGGCTGTAATAAGCTCTGGTGCTGAGTGGTTCTGACAAATGCCAAACCATTTGTAGCTGAGCAGGTTATTGGCAAATAAGCCCCGTTTGACAGCATGTACCACCTTGTCGCTGATTACTGCGAGTAAACCGACTGGGTAGTAATTAGATTGGGTTTCTGAACGGGGTGAATCTGGCCAATTCTCCAAATTGTCAGGTAGATGCTTCTGTACTGGAACAACTTGACTCAAGATGCAGCTTGTTTTGTGGCACATGCCTTCTGTACTACAGCTGGGATGTTTGTCTGGTCCTGTATCTTTTGCTGCAGTACCAACTGTTACTTGATATTACTGTTTGGAGTGAATCGAATTGTCTGGTGTCTGGCTCCTGTGATGGGGATTACAGGATGAAGCTGAAATGGATCATCTATTTGGCATTTCTGCTTGCGCAAGTTTATGAATGCTTCAGCTTTGTCTTTAGCATTCACATGCCAGGTGCTTCCATTGTTGAGAATGGAGATATTCTTGGAGCTTCCTTGCCTCATTAGCTGTAACATTGTCTACCACCGTTCATGACTGGACGTGGTGGGACTCAGAGCTTCAGCCTGTTCTGTGGTTGCTTGGTACTAACCATTACATGCTATTTTTGTTATTTATCATAATGTTGGTCGTGCTGTCTCTTCATTAAATTGGCACATCATCATTTTAACATACACCCAGGGCACTCCTGACTGAACAGTGGCTGTTCACTGGCTGGATGGTAATGACAGAGTGAGGGTTATGCTGGGGCATGGGTTCACAGGCTGCGATGGTGACTAATTCTGCCGCTGATGGTCCCCACTGCCTCCAGCATGTTTATTTTAAAGCCACCAGATCTGTTCTGAGTCTATCCCGTTTAACATAATTGTAGTGTCACGTGAGAGAGGGTGTCCTCTGTGTGAAAATAGGATTTTGTCTTCAATAAAATTGTGCACAATGGTTACCTCCACCAATTCTAGTGTGGACCAATGGATCCGCACAGTCTAAGAATGAGAAAAAACAGCATCACACAGTTTTCAAGATTTTAATTTAGATTTTATGATTTTGATTAATTAAGGACATCGCTTCTTTCCTCCATTAAAAAAAAATGAGATCAGCAGTAAATGGAATATAGTTTTAGTGCACAAATAGAAGATGCTGGAATCTTTAGCAAAAGCAAATGGCTGGAGGATCTCAGCAAGTCAAGCAGCATCTGTGAAGGGGGAATGTATAGATGGTGTTTCGGGTCAGGAGCCTTCTTCAGTGTTATTTGCAGATTGTTAATTCAGCCATTAGAATTAGCCATGGGAGGGGAATTAGGCCATTCGACCCACTGAGTCTGCTCTGCCATTCAATCATGGCTGACCCATGGCTTTCCCTCTCAACCCCTTCTCCCTGAAACCATTGATGCCATTAATAATCAAGAACCCATCAATCTCTGCTTTAAAAATACCCATTGACTCGTCCATCACTGCCATCTGTGGCAATGAATTCCACAGATTCACCACCTTCCGGCTAAATAAATTTCTTCTCATCTCCATTCCAAAGGTACATCCTTCATTCTGAGGCTGTGCCCTCTGGTTCGAGACTCTCCTGCTACTGAAAACATCCTCTCCATATCCACTCTATCTAGGCCACAAGATGGTGCTCTTTAAAAGGCTATATGACATAGACATTTATTTCAGGAAGAAATGCTGAATACTTGAGCTGATAATAATTCTCCATTAGGACCACACTTCAGTTTTAGATAATTCCCCATTAGGACCGCATTTCAGTGGGGAAACAGGCCCTTCAGCCCTCTGAGACTGTGCCGACCAGCAATCCCCGCATACTGACCCTATCCTACACACACGAGGGACAATTTACAATTATACCAAGCCAATTAACCTACAAAGCTGTACGTCTGTGGAGTGTGTGGTAGGTAATCGGAGCTCCCAGAGAATATGTACACAGGGAGAATGTACAAACTCTGTACAGACATGCACCCGTAGTTAGGATCGACCCGGGTCTCAGGTGCTGTAAGGCAACAACTCTATCGCTGCGCCACTGTGCTGCACAGTTGGTACAAAACTTAAGTTGGTATAAAAAAAAATTCAAATATTGATCTTAATCATATTGGTGACTTGTTCTTGTTTAACATTGGTTTATCATTTGCATTTTAATTTTGTTGAGAGATTAAAAAGCTTACTGCTACTGTTCAGAATTTTTCTTCCAATGTACTACCATTAAGAAGTCTTAAAGTGGCGCACATGGCCATCCACGTGATCTAAAAGAAAACGGGACTCATCGGACCTGGCAACCTTCTTTCTCTGCTCCGTCCAGTTCCAACGCTCGCATGCCCAATGTAGGCACTTTCGATGGTGGACAGGGGTCATCATGGGCACTCTGATCGGTCTGCAGCTACGCAACCCCATACGCAGCAGGGTGCGATGCCCTGTGTATTGTGACACATTCCTCCTGTGACCACCATTAAAATTTTCTGTGACTTGTGCCACAGTAGACCTTCTATCGGTTCGGACCAGATGGGATAGCCTTCGTTGCCCTCGTGCATTGATGAGCCTTGGGCACCCAACACCCTGTCGCCGGTTTGTGGTTTGTCCCTCCTCAGACTATTGTCGGTAGGTACTCACCACTGCTGACCGGGAGCACCCCACAAGCCTTGCAATTTCAGAGATGCTCTGACCCAGTCGTCTGGCCACAACAATTTGGCCCTCGTCAAAGTCGCTCGGGTCTTTACTCCTGCCCATTTCTCCTGCATCCAACACATCAACTTCAAGAACGGACTGTTCACTTGTTGCCTAAAATATCCCACCCTTTGATAGGTGCCATTGTAACAAGATAATCAATGTTATTCACTTCACCTGTCAGTGGTCATAATGTTTTGGCTCATCGGTGTATTTAAACTAATATTGATTTTATTTTCATCCTGACCTATAATTTTTCGCTACATTTGTTTGGTCTCAAATAGATTTCTAACTGACTTGCATTAAGCCCCTACCAACTGCTTTGTGGCAAAGTATTAACTGCAGCAGAACATCACACTGGCTCATGAAATAGAAATAAATACTTTTTGGGGCCCTGAAGAAATGACACTTGCCTCACACATTGATCCAAGATGAATCAACATCCCATTTGTTCTAATTTATTCAGACCTGGTTTTGCTGTCAAGTGAATAAGTTCTCAGGTGATTTCAGAAATCTGCTTGGAGTGTGGCCAAACTATTATAAAGGCCAAGGACGTGTGTATGCTGCCAGGTTACATCCAACTCCAGTGTACCTGAACATACCTGTTCTTCTGGTTTTAGCTAATTTGAATTTTGTGTAGGTGTAACGTTTGAAGCTGGCCATACCATTCAGCACAATCATACAATTGTTATTGCACAGAAGAGCTCTTTGGCCTATTGAGCTTTTAGGACTGTTTTTTGAGATGTTTACAGCAATTTCCAGCTTAGGGCATGTGTGGCAGCAATATGGGGGTCAAAATCACCACTGTTGACAAGGTAATCTTGCTGCAGTTAGTGAAGATCAAAACCCAAGCATATGAAAACTGACCCCAATGAGATATTCTATTAGCAAACAGGGCAACAGAATGGTTGAGACACAAATCCACAAGAAGAAACCATCAAACGACAGTGAAGTTGTTTCCATCCATTGTTAAGGGGTGTCACAGTTGTGCAACTAGTAGATCTCATTCTTCACAGCTCCAGCAACCTAGGTTCAATACTGACATCTTTTGTTGTCTGTATGGAGTTTGTGCATTCTTCCTCTGACTGCTTGGGTGTCCTTTTTCTCCCATATTCCAAAGACTTGTGGGTTGGTAGATTAATTGCCCACAGTAAATTACCCCTAGGGTATGGATAAGTGGCAAATTCTGGGGATGTTGATGGGAATGTGGGGAAAATAGGTTACTGGCAACAAATAGTGGGGGAATAGGATTGCTTTGTGACTCAATGGCCTGGATGGCCAAGAGAAAGATGGATTCTAATCTTTGGGACAACCTTTAAAAATAATTGGAACAATGAGGATTGCTAACACAACCTTGCAGAATTTAACTTGTATGTCGCAAGTCAGTTGAGTTAACCATAAACCTTTGCACTTTTTGCTTGCAGTGGAAAATTGTTGAAGATGTACCATTTGGCTTTCAAAGTTTTAGAGCTGCTGATCCACAGAGTTGGATTTAGTGAAGTTTTAATACTTATCTTAAAAAGAGCCAAACATTATTCATGGAACAAAGAGCAGGCCCAAACCTGATCCAGCCTGATGTGGTTTGATACCCCACTTTGCACAGTGAAGGAAGACCTGTAGTTGAGCTGCGGTGCTCTGCGTAATGCTTGGGCTTTGATCGATGTAACTGAGATGCATGGATGGATGACAACAAGCCCAACGCACAAAAAACTTCCAGAACGCTTTGATCGACAGCAATACCAAGCAAACTGCCAACTGATGAACCTTCAAATGGAGGGTGAATACAGTTTGGTGTCACGAGATAAACTTTGAAAATTAGGTGTGTAGGAAGGAACTGTAGATAGACACAACATGCTGGAGTAACTCAGCGGGACAGGCAGCATCTCTGGAGAGAAGGAATGGGTGACGTTTCGGGTCGAGACCCTTCTTCAGACATCAGACAATTTCAGAAATTAAGATATTTTCCTGCTCACTCCTGAGCAGGGGTGTGAGGTGGGCACAAAGATTAAAGACACTAACAAAATGGCTCATTTAACTAAACAAAGTTGCAATGTTTAATAACAAGTCACATTCTAAAAATATTACTACAAAATTCCTTTAAAGCTACACTTTTTCTTTTTGGAAGTGCACTTCAGTATTATTTATTGTTGGAATTGAACAGCACAGAGACTGAAACCAGTGGCAATGCCTCCCTAATTAAATGTAACCTCCCTAATTATGTTATGGAATTTGTCTGTGTGGTTGCTAACACTTGGCATTGATGTAGGTATCTACTTGCATGAAGCTGTAACTTAGCCGTATGATACCATAGGTCAACTACCTCATGTATCCTGATATACAGATTAAAAAAAACCCCAAATATTCTCCAGTGACAAACAGAGTTCTAAAACACTTAGAAATCAAGGTTGTTTATGTAATCTCAATTCAATGTCCTTGTCCTGAAATGAAGTCTAATTTGGTAAAATTCTTCTTTGATCAGTTTTTGTCTGATTTTAATTAAGGTAGCTTTTATTACATCATCTCCCATTATTGCAATAATTAATTTCACAGCCTCGGGACAAATAAGAAAAGGCATATTGTAAAGATTTCATAAAGGATTATTTTTGCAAAGTAAAAATGAGTCAGTTGTTTCGCTGTAAAATTATTTGAAAATGAAATAAATAATTAAATCATGCTTGCCAAATTGCTATATTCAGAAGTGAAGCATTTCACACATATTAAAATATAAAAGTATGAGGTATTACATTTTGAGAAGTTGAATCAGGCAAGACCCTCACGGAAAATAATAGGGCCCTGGGGAGTGTTGCAGAGCAGAAGGATCTTGGAGTACAAGTACACAGCTCCTTGAAAGTGGTGTTCCACGTAGTTAGGGTGATCAGTCAGGGTACTGAGTATAGAAGTTGCGACGTTATTTTACAGTTGCACAAGAGGTTGGCAAGGCTGTACTTGGAGTATTGTCTTCCGTTTTGGTCAGCCCGCGATTGGGAAGATGGCATTAATTGGGACGATGCAGAGAAGGACTCAGAGAAGAACCTGAGAGGCAAGTTTTTCACAGGGAGGGCGGTGTGAAACGAGCTGCTAGAGGAGGTAGGTGAGGCAGGTACAAAAACATTTAAAAGACATTTGGACTGGTACATGTTTGGGAAAGATTTTGAGGGGTATGGGCCAAAGACGGGCAAATAGGACTAGCTTCCATGGGGCATTTTGATTGTCATGGACCAGTTGGGCTGAAGGGCCTGTTTCCGTATTGTCCTTCTGGTTCCTATTAAATCATCTCCCTTTCATCTTGAACCTATGCTCTATAATTTGTGATTCCCTTAACTTGAGAAAAATACTTTGAGCTGTCACCCTATCTATTCCCCTCATGATTTTATACATCTCTATAAGATCCCCCTTCAGCCTCCTTTGCTCCAAGGAATATAGTTCTAGCCTGCCCAACCTCTCCCTGTAGCTGAGGCTCTCAAGTCCTGACACCGTCCGCATAAAATTTCTCTGCACTCTTTCCCGCTTTATGGCATCTTTCAAACAACAGGATGACCAAAACTGAACACAATACTCCAAGTGCAGCCTCACCAACATCTTGTACAATTGCAACTTAATGTCACAACTTCTTTATTCAATTCCCTAAATGATGAGGGCCAGTGTGCCAAAAGCCTTCTTCACCACCCTACCTCTTTGCAAGTTTCCCTGAAAGTGCTAATGTACCTCCACTCCTACATCCCTCTGCTCTACGACACTCCCCGGGGCCCCACCATTCATGTGATGATCCTGCTCTGGTTTAACTTCCTAAAATGCACCAGTTTACACTAATCTGAATTAAACTCCATTAACCATTCCTCTGTAATTCTTGACAACCATCCTCATTGTCTATGATACGTCTTATTTTAGTGTAATCTGCAAACGTATTATTCATGATTGTATGGATTGCAAGTTATCCACAACTTCAATAGCTCCTTAGACAATTAGATCATGATTGAACAGTTATTTTTCTCAAAATGTTACTTAATTAATCTTTTAATCAATTTTTTTCTTGCTGTTTCTAAAGTGAATATGGAGTTGAATTGAACAGTGTGGCTGCAATGAGATTACATTTTCAAGACCATGGTTTGAATTAATGTTACTTGCTCTGATACAAGCTATCAAAAAACATTTTACTCCAAACCACTCGCCTTGGTTGTTCTGTAATTTGTACCTTATCGCATCAAAACCATTAATATTTAATATGTGTGCTGTGTGGCATAAAGGTATTTGATGAAACCATTTTGAAGATTGATAGTTCCAGATGACACTCAGAATTAGCACAATTGACTCTGAGTTAAAAGGTTCAGTGTTCAGGTCTGTTCTCCAGGAAACTTGAGCACAAGAACTCTTAACTGAAGGACTTTAACTGTACAGAAGAAACATACTTGGCATTTTTTAGATGAGGTGTTAAACTGAATTTGTTGAATCAGATGGAGCCATCATGTAAAGCCTGACCAATATTTATCTCAGCCAGCAATTATCTGGCCATTATCACATTGCTGGTTGAGGGAGTCCATTTTGTGCTGATTGACTGCTGTATTTTATATGTTCCAACAGTGACTTCACTTCACATTGTACTTCATGGCCTTTAAATCACTTTGGGATAGACACAAAATGCTGGAGAAACTCAGCGGGACAGGCAGCATCTCTCTTTTTGTTTGGTGTTGGTTTATGATTGTGCGTGTTATTGCATTTTTATTGATTATTCTTATTGGTCTTATTGTTCAACTGCGGGTAATGTTTCATTTCACTACACATTTATGTGTATGTGACAAATAAACGACTATTGACTATTGACTATAGGGGAGGAATGGGTGACGTTTCGGGTCAAGACTCTTCTTCAGACTTTGGGATATCAGGAGGTTTTAAGAGGATGGATATAAATAGATCGGGTTGGCAGAATCAAGGGTTTGGTTCCTCAAACGTGCTCAGGAGTGAGGGTAGGATTAATCGGCTAAAACTGCAGCATTTCACAACCAAACACACACCTGCCTGTTCATTATGTTTACCCTATCATTATGGGATTAACTTCCAGTTGGAGAAAATCAGTTCTACATCTGCTTTCCCAAGCTCTGCATATCACTTGGGTTTATATCAATGCGTCATCTTTGTTAATCATACTTTCTGTTCTTGAGCAACATAAGATGCCTCTGGTTGTGTGGTTGTGTTATCTTAATGTTTTGTGAGGCCAAACATCTGGAGAGAAGTTTGTTTTGAACTAGTAAGGGATATATTTTTGTCCCTCCGTTCTCAAATTTCTCATTATTTGTGAAATCTCAGTGAGATCAATTATGTTTGCAAGTATGGCTCTTCACTCTTAGTAGTTTTCAAAATGCTTGGTGCTATCTGAAGCTTGGATGCCTCAGGTGGGGATGAATCCTACCGTATGAGGGTTGTCTCCCTATTAATACTAATCGATAAAGTCGATTAAAAACGTTTTGGATTTGTGTTTCTGATCGAAGTACCTGGGGTACATAAAGCTTCTGTTCCTGAGAGTTACTCCAGCATTTTGTGAATAAATACCTCGATTTGTACCAGCATCTGCAGTTATTTTCTTACACTACCTGTTCCTGAGAAATATCTGTAAGCAGATTTTCCTTAAATCTGAAATGGACACTTCTCCCCAATACCAAGAACACTTTCCCTCAAAACCAAAATAAAGATCCATTGCCCGAAATAGTTGAGCCACATGTTGATGATATGCTATTTTGTTGTTTTCTCAGTACTGCATTGCACTGCCTTCTGTTTTCTACAGCTACCCATGTATTGATTAGACTTTATGCAGAGTTGATGCAGCTCTCTATGACTGGTTATGCTATATTTGGGGTATACAGTAAACCCTCTATATAACGGATTTTGCTTATGGTGGAATGAGGTGTCCATTCGTGGTGACGGTTGGCGGGCCGTGCGCAATGCAGCAATCGGCCATGGAAGGGTGGTGGCGAGGAGAGAGCGAGCAATAAAACACCCTTGAAGAACGTTGCATTGGGGACGGGTTTGCAGCGGCTGCTACAAAACGAGGTCCCGCGTGTTGGATGCGAGCACAGCGCACCTGTGTCGCCCTGGCAGTGCGTGCCTCAATCGCCTGGTAATGGTGCCTGGCTCTCTTTGCACTTCCCCCACTTCTGCCAGATTACCCAAAGAGTTGGAGGAGCGGAGAGAAAATCTTTTTCCCAGGGCGAAAATGTCAAAGATTAGAGGACATAGCTTTATGGTGAAAGCTGGAAAAGTTAAAGAAGATGTGCAGGGCAAGTTTTTTTTAAACATATTGGGTGGTGGAATGAGCTGCCAAGGATGATGGTGAAGGCAGATACAGAGAAACAGAGAGAGACAAAGAAAATACTGGCTTTTAGATAGGCAGATGGATATGCCGAGAAGTGAGGGATATGGAGCATGTGCACGCAGATGAGATGAGTTTAACTTGGTATCATTTCAGCACAGATATTGAGGGCTGCCTTTGCTATACTGTACTGTTCTATGTTCTAAACATTAGAACTTATTCAGTCTAATACGAGTAAACCTTCAATGGTTTGAATAGTCTTAATTATTGCCAAACAACCACTCTGGCTGGAAGTTAATGTTAAAAAGGTTTGCATTCCTTTGGATCTTAACTTCAAAGGTTTAAAAATGAATAGTTTCATTCATTTTGTCTAAATTTTAATCCAACCTCTTTATTACGCTTCTTGCAAATACCTGGACATTGAATTACATATTCCAAAGAGCACCTTCACATTCAGAATGGAGACTGTTCATGAACAATTCTGTACTCTGACCTGTTGCACAGTTGCTTGTCTTGTAAACACGAGGGTCAGATGCACGATAGAATGTACTGTTCCTCTTACAGTTGACTTCAAAGAACTTTTATACAAAACCCTTAGAAAGTCAATGGGGATATTCAAGTCTATTGAACAATATACAATGAGTTTTGACAGTCATTTACACTGTGACCTCAATGTCAGTTAAGTAAATGGAATTGAGTGCCTGTTATTATCTAGAAAAATTGAAAATGAAGAAAAGGAAATGTGGATAAAGTCTGGGCAGTGCCACATGGGATCATTATCAAATTCCTCAAGTCAGTTCGTCTTCGTGTTCTACACAAGGATTGCACTATTTAAGCTCAGATAATTACTTCCAGTAAGCGTTTCAGTGTTTTGTAACGGTGGACTTCTGATTAGATCAATTTTCAATAACATTTTGATGTTATAATTCAAATAATTCATCAAATATTAGCAGCAGCTTTATATTACCTTACCAAGATTACCTGCAGAATCCTAATGAAAGATGTGATATAACATGGAATTAGTGTAGTCAGGAGACAGATATAATGCAGATGGGACAGTTTGCATTATGTTAGTAACTAAAGCACCTTCAATATAGGGGAACATTTCAAGGCCCTTCATAAACGCATTATTGGACAAACGTGTGATTAATGACATTATTTAGTATCTTAGCACACGAGGCCTGGAAAACTGTGCTGAAAAAGTAGGGTTGCCAACTTCCTCACTCCCAAATAAGGGACAAGGTGATGTTACCGCCCCACGCACCACGTGATCTCACCCAGCCAGCGGCCACGTGCTCCTGCTCCACCAATGGCGGTCACCCGGGCCAGGAGGCAGGTTGCAATGCAAACTCCGTTAGGCGGCGCCCGGGCCTTCAGTGGCCCTTGGGCTACAGTGTCGAGGCCTACAGTAGCGTCTGGGCCTAACATGGGACAAGGGCAGTCCCGTACGGGACAAACCAATTTAGCCCAAAATACGGGATGTCCCGACTAATACGGGACAGTTGGCAACCCCATGAGAAAATGCTACAGAAAATCCACCGTTAAAACAGGATGAGAGCATTTGGTTCTGCTTTTCATATTTCCAATGAATCTGAAGTTGCAAATAATGAGGGTGATATTCAAAGCTGTTAAGGTGAGTGGAAAATAAACATAAAATGGCGGAGTAACTCAGCGGGTCAGGCAACGTCTCGAGAGAACAAACAGTGACGTTTTGGGTTGGGACCCTTCTTCAGACTGATTTTTTGGGGGGAAAGTTTGGTGTGAGGACAAGATTCCCTTTGCTGTTTTTTTTCTAACTTAACTTTATCTAACAGGAGAAAATCCTGTCTGGAATTGTAAAATGCTAGGCAGAGGAATGTTTACGAATATTCTAACTCTGAAGGCACCTTTCAAAGAACGTTGATAGTGTCAGTTTGACCTTGCAAGAAACAAATCACTCTGTATTTGAACTGGAGGCCATCGGCATAGAATTACAGTACTGTACATATTTTTCCAAAGGCTAAAAACAAAACACATCTAAAATAATTAATGTTTTCACAGCTCCTTGCTGCACAAATATATACTTTGCCTGGTTTGTTGTGTGGTTATGAAGCCAGAGTTACACTGAAGTTTCTTTAGACTCTGGTACTGCTGTTGAAGTCTTAAAGTTAACCACTTCTTCATATGTATGACCTAGACAGAATAGAAATTGATTATTTTTCTTGGAATAGGTTATATTTTACATATTGTGTTGATATATTTCCTATTGTTCTTTGACAATTTTGACATTCAAAGAAATCTGACTGTCTCACACCATCTATGAAGAACTGAATCCTACAGAGGATTCACCAATTTCCACATCATCATCGTAACAATCCCCATGTTGATAGGGACCAAGTGCAGAAGAGGTCGAGCAGCAGCCAGTCAAAGGCCTCTGGAGGATAATGGTGCTCGGGGTGGAGAAGAACGAAAGAAACCCTAGGTGGTACTGCCCTCAATTTGACTGGATCAGGAAGAGTGGATCCGAATGCAGCTAGTCTCAATGAGCAGGGCAATAAGGAAGGAACACAGGTGGATGGTGAAGAGGTTGCACTTGACAATGAGTGCAGTGAGATCGGGAAAGACGGGGCTTGGTTATTTCCCCCTTTTCCCCATTTTGCGTGTAGTGTTGCATCATTGGTGTGAGGGTGCAAGTCTATTGATATCTTTCCCAATATAGTCATCCTTCATGTTCTATGGGGCATCTGAACATGTACATGGATAGGTAAGGTTTGGCGGGATATGGGTCAAATGTGGGCGAATTGCACTGGCTTAGATGGGCATCTTGGTCGGCATGGATGAGTTGGGCTGAAAGGCCTGTTTCTGTGCTATATGACTCTAGGTGACTATCAAAACATTTAACTTCGGCTATTCAACTGTCGAAGAAACATAATGACCCTCTAATAGGGCTGTACAAGTACACACTGGACCCATTGAGTAAACAAAGGTGGACACTGTTGGTTTTCTGCCCTCTGCACCCGAAGGTTAACAGGGCTAATTATTACATTTCATCTCTTAATTTGAATGGAAATCATATCCCCAGAACTGGATCCTTCATGGTTAGACAGCAGCTGGGTTGAGAATTAATTTTTCAGCTGTGGAGCTCTATTCAGAGTGGAATTACAAAGGAAACCACATCCAACAAAGAAATCAGAGAAACTACCACAAATGGAACTGTAACAGGGAGCTAAGAGTACGGCAAACAAGCAGTGAAGTCATCTCAGGGGAAATCCAGGTAGAAATTTAAATAGGGAATGCAAGGGTTTATTAAATCAAGATAAAGTCCAAGAAGCGTTTCATCTCAGTTTTTATACTTCAAAATTACTGTCTGAAAATTATTTAATCGATAGACTGGTTTATTTTACAGTAGCAGCACTCACCTGGAAGATAATGGCCATAAAAGGAGCATCGGACTCTTCCTATCTTTGAAATAGAGCTTCAGGATCAAACAAAGTTGTGTTTCCACAGATGAAAGCAGTAACAACCTCTTGGCTGTATATCAACTATATGATTTAACCCAAATATCAGAAGATCACCCTGATCCACACAGGTCAAAGTTTTTCATTTTTCCTCTTTTTTACAGTGTGGTCGAGGGGGCATCGTGGTCGGCATAGGCATGTTGGGCCGAAGGGCCCATTTCCCTACTATATGGCTCTATGACTCTGAACACCGAAAACCCGGTGGAGGAAGAGATGAAATGTGAAGGTGAGAAGTACAAGTGTTTGAAGAGGATTAAAATGGAGATAAAATGAGCGCAAAGTTGGCAATCAAAGAGTGAAAATGACGTGAAGGAACTGAAGAAGGGTCTCGACCCGAAACGTCACCCATTCCTTCTCTCCAGAGATGCTGCCTGTCCCGCTGAGTTACCCCAGCGTTTCGTGTCTACCTTTGGAGGAACAGGAAACCAAAATAGGATCCTTTACAGATTCACTGCACACACGACATTCAGAAGGGCGCAGGGCTTTCTGGGGAATCTGGGAATTGATGAATTAGGTATTTTGTTTGAATTTCTTTCTTTCAGATAAGTCTTGGACAAATTTTAATGATCACCACCCTGGAGCAAGTGAGACAGTGAGTGAGAACATCATATTCTTGGGTGGCTCCCTGATGTTGCAGCTGCTTTATTAAATAGAGTGTACAGTGCAAACAAGCCACTTATCTCATTAGCTCTCTGTAGGTGCTAGTGCTCGACACATTGTTCCACCTCCCTATTCATTAACACTTCCTAATGTTTCATAAATTTCCCCTTCAATACACTTCTGCTATTCAATTCAGTTGTTGACTATGATAGCACAAAGTATATTAATTTTTCTTCAGTATGGTTGGTAGTTATTTTGGTGACTGCCTGCACCTCTAGATGCCTTCTTATAGCTGCTCTGCTGACTATTGTAGGTATCATATTCTGACATATTTTTTGGTTTAGGACTGACAATCTTATTGGTATTGTATTGATAATAGTTTATTATTGTCACGTGTACCAAGAAACAGTTAAAAGGGCAGCGCAGCGGTAGAGTTGCTGTCTTACAGCGAATGCAGCGCCGGAGACTCGGGTTCGATCCTGACTACGGGCGCCGTCTGTATGGAGTTTGTACGTTCTCCCCGTGACCTGCGTGGGTTTTCACCGAGATCTTCGGTTCCCTCCCACACTCCAAAGACGTACAGGTAGGTAGGTTAATTGACTGGGTAAATGTTTTAAAAAAATTGTCCCTAGTGTGTGTAGTATGGTGTTAATGTGCGGGGATCGCTGGGCGGCGCGGACTCGGTGGGCCGAAGGGCCTGTCTCCGCGCTGTATCTCTAAATCTAAAATCTAAATCTAAAAAGCTTCTTTTGCATCTTATCCAATTAAAACATAATATACACATGTACAATCAACCCATACCTGTTGTGATATTGCCTGGGACTACTTTGTGTATCATATCATATCATATCATATATCTACAGCCGGAAACAGCCTACTTTGTTTGCATGTGCAGGAGTGCGTATATAAGAGGTTGGTGTGATTGGGTGGTCACTCTGGATCCAGATGACCACGGAATAAACAGCCTGGAGTTGAGCTCCAGCATTGTAACCTTTTATACACGTGTACTTGTGGTCCGTCCAGAGTCACTAAAGGTACAACAGGTACCGAACCACGAAGTACAACATGGTGGCAGCGGTTTGGTGATTTGCCTAGAAAGGTAAAGAGAAACCCAAGCGGAAAAGGTTCACAAGTCAAAAAAAAAAAAAAAAAATTTTAAATTTAAAAGAATTTTTTTTTGGTGAAAACTATACTACGAAAATAATTAAACTAGTGCCCTAGGGGAAAGAAACAGAAATAAAGAGTAGTTTCCAGCTCGTACGGGACGCTGGATTGCCTCTCGACAGGGCCTACCGTGTATGTGCACTTACCTGATCTGCAGTCAGCGCTGAGCTGCCGACGGGACGTTGCAAGCTGCTGAGGGAGGTGTGTGAAGGCCCACACCGACGACGACACCGTCACCGACAGGGACCGGTGAGACCCGACATCGCGGGGGAGTGCAGAGACCGGTGAGACCCGACATCGCGGGGGAGTTCGGCGACCGGAGGGACCGACCACCCACGGAGGCGCGACGACCGGTAAGGTCGAGGCACTGCATTCTTACCCAGGCGCGGCAACCGGTGAGTCGGGAAGGCCCTGGGCCCAAGGCAGCGGCAGCACGCGTCGACTGAGTAGCAGCGGCCGGGAGCACCTGTGGGCGGGGCCAACGCGCACCGCAGCCGAGGCCCGATCGCACCGCGGTTACAGCAGCTGGGAGCTGCATCGTTGCGAGCCCATCGTTGCGGGCCCATCGTTGCGGGCCCATCGTTGCGGGCCCATCGTTGCGAGGCAGATCATCGCAGTGGAGCAGCGACCTTTACCCATCTAGAGCCTACGCTACGCTGATCTACACGGCCAGTCTGCTTCTTGAAGGGAAGATTTGGACATTGCTTTGTGTGCTTATCTGTGTGTAATACTGCAAGATTACTGTTTGCATTTGATACTATGGTATATGTATGTTTATTTCTGTGAATGCATATAGTGCTATAGATTTGCTGATAGCAAGGGTTGGGGTCCTGTGATACGGTTGTTTTTGGTTTTATTTATAATTGTTCAAGTTACCGTGTTTCCGCCATATAGTGCAAATAATATGTCTCGGTTACCTGAAATGAACTGGCAAGTGCTGGACATCCCCACTGAGTTCTCCCTGTTCAAGGAAAGGTTGCAACTGTGCCTGGAAGACTTAGAAGTTGCATCGGAATCTAAGCAGGCCACGAAGATAAAAATCGCTTTGGGAGTGGAAGGCCTTCGTCGTTTGAATGCGTCAGGTCTGAGTGTGGAGGATCGGAGCAAACCGGAGTGCATATTGGCATTTTTTGAGGACCAGCTGAGGACGAAGGTAAATTTCAGGGTCCACAGGTTGGAGTTGATGCGGTATCGCCAGAAGCCGGGGGAGTTGCTTGCTCAGTTTGTGACCCGGTGTCGCGAAAAAAGCCTCCAGTGTGACTTCACTGAGCAGGAGCTCACTGACAGAGTCATGGAGTTGGTAATCACGTCCACGCCCCATGAAGGTCTACAGCGAGAGCTTATACAGAAGCCTAAAGGTCACACCATTCCAGAGGTGCTTACGTTAGGCAGGCAGTATGAGGCCATTGCAGCGGGCAGACAGCGCATTGCAAATTTAGAGCCCGGGTCTAGCCATATTGATGCTGTCAAGACACGAGGGTTGACGAAACAGAAGTCGCAGGATGAGAGACAAAACCCTTGTGGCTACTGTGATTTGTTTCATAAGCCCAGGCAATGCCCGGCGTATCGCGACACATGCAAGAAGTGTGGCAAGAAAGGGCATTGGGCAAAATGCTGTAGGAATAAAGTGGATCCTGTGTGCCCATCTAAATGGTCCAGGGGCAAATACAAGCGAGTTGACGAGGTGCAGCAGCAGTCCCATGACGGTGATGCATCGTGCTGTGACAGTCAAGAGGAAGGATCGGATATGTATGTCCATAATATCACCATTTCAGGTATGGACAGGATGCCTCCAATGGGTGATGAGGCATTTGCGGTGTTGAACATCAAATGCCCGTCAATGAAGGGGCAACATCGACTGAAGGTGAAGATAGACACCGGGGCTGGAGGAAATACTCTTCCCCTTCGGATCATACGAGACATGTATCCCAATGACAAATACAAGCAGCACCTACAACCATGCAAAGTCCGTCTGACAGCATATAATGGGACGGAAATCATGTGTGTTGGCACTATATCCGTTTCGTGCCGATACCAAGGGTCGATGTGGTGTCCTCAGGAATTTTTCGTGGTAGACGTGGCAGGATCCGCTGTCATCGGCCTCCCAGGTATTAAGCAACTTCAGGTTGTCACGATACATGCTATGGGAACAGAGGAGCACCCATCAGATGCTCGGAAGGAGCAAGACAGTTTCAACTCGGTGGGGGACCTAATGAAGAGGTGGCCTAATCAGTTTGATCGGATTGGCAACTTCAAGGGGCCAGCCACCCTTCATCTCAAGGAGGAGGCCACACCACACATTGATGCGCCAAGGAAATGTAGTATCCATCTCAAAGACAAGTTGCGGGCTGAGTTGGACAAAATGGAAGATGATGGAGTCATCCGAAAGGTGACTCACCATACGGACTGGTGCAGTTCAATAACCACCTCCGTTAAGAAGGATGGGTCAATCAGGGTATGCCTAGACCCGAAGCGTTTGAATGCAAGTCTCAAACGTTGCCCGCACAAGATCCAGACACTTGAGGAGATCAATCCGGCTTTTGCCAATGGGAAATTGTTCTCCAAACTCGATGCTAAAGCGGGTTATTGGTCTGTCCGACTTGATGAGGCTAGCCAGGAACTTACCACGTTCCGCACGCCTTTTGGCAGGTATTGCTATAGGAGGTTGCCTTTCGGTTTGTCGGTGAGTCAGGATATATTCCAGCAGCGTATGGACACGATCATAGAACAGGTTCCTGGATGCGTCTGCATTGCGGATGATATTGTCATAGTGGGATCCACAGCGCAAGAACATGATTATAATCTACAGAAGCTGTTAGAGGCAGCGTCCCGGGAAGGACTAGCTTTCAACAGTGCTAAGTGCGTAGTGAAGGCTAACTCCATCAACTTCTTCGGGACAATGTATTCAGACACAGGCATTCGGCCAGATCTTGGTAAGGTGCAGGACATTCATAAGATGCCAACACCACAAGATAAGGAAGATTTACAACGGTTCCTGGGGATGATGAATTTTTTATCGCCCTACATCCCAAAGTATGCTGACCTGGTCGCCATTTTGAGGGATTTGTTGAAGAAAGATGTCCCATTCTTGTGGCAAACGGCGTTCTGTAACCTGAAGAGCTGCATACAGGGGGAATCTGTCCTCCAGTACTATCGCCCTGATGCTCCTGTCACCCTTGAGGTAGATGCGTCAATGAAAGGAGTGGGAGCATGCCTTTCGCAGGAAGGACGGCCTGTTGCGTACGCTTCGAAGGCACTGTCTTCATGCCAGTCCAACTACTCCAATATTGAACGCGAGACCCTTGCATTGGTTTTTGGCATCACAAGGTTTCATACATACCTATTTGGGCGGGATTTTAAGGTGCTGACTGATCACAAGCCTCTTGTCACTATCTGCGGCAAACCACTCACGAGTGAGTGCCCCACCCCGACTGCAGCGGTTGCTCATCAAGGTGCAAGGATACAACTTCACCATAGAGCACAGACCTGGGGCTGAGATGATCATTGCTGACACTCTCAGCAGGCTGCCCAATCCGGAGAAGACAGAGAGCATAGATCTCGATGTACATGTAGAGAGCATCTTCTTCGACAACATCGAGGACACGCTAGGTGTCGACTTGATACACTTCGGCAAACTCAAAAGGGTGGAGCTGCAGACAGAAACTTGTCGTGACCCTATACTGCATAGGGTTATGCAGTATGTCCATTCCGGATGGCCGGTGACCCTACAGGAGATACCTACCGACCTGCGGCCCTACTGGTCTTTTCGAGATGAGTTGGGCATGTCAAATGGGGCCATTTTCAAAGGACGGCAAGTAGTCATTCCTGAGTCGATGAGACAGGATGTATTGCAGCAACTTCATGTTGGCCACCAAGGCATTGAGAAGACGAGACTTCTAGCGAGACAAATGGTCTATTGGCCCAACATGAACCAACACATTGATGACCTTGTCCGAAGGTGTAGTCCGTGCCAGATGCACATGCCAGAGCAAATGAGGGAAACACTCATGCCACATGAGATACCAGTCACACCTTGGACCAAAATAGCAATGGACATGTTTGAAATTGACAACGTTCAATATCTTGTCATGGTGGATTACCATTCCAAGTTTCCGGTGGTCAACCGACTGACTAGCACCACGAGTGCCATGGTTGCTAATATGGTGACTGGAATGTTTGGTCTGCTAGGAGCACCGACGGAGATCATCTCCGACAATGGTCCACAATTTGTGGGTGAAGCTTTCCAGTCCATGTGCAAGCAATGGGGAATCACCCATACAACGTCGTCGCCTAGGTACCCTCAGTCGAATGGGCTGGCTGAGCGCATGGTACGAACGGTGAAGTCTGTTATCAAGAAGTCCTTGGCAACGAGACAGAGTGTAGCAGCAGCTTTACTCAACTTGCGCACTACACCGATTGATTCCAAGTTACCGTCACCGGCGGAGATGATGTTTGGAAGACAGATTCGGACGCCTCTCCCCACGAACCTTGACATGAACAAGGCATACGAAGGGCAGAGGACCTTTGAGCAACTTGAGGAGCGTAAGCAGAATATGAAGGCACAGTTTGACAGTTCGGTCAAGAGACATGACTTGTTGCCATTGCACGCTGGACAGAAGGTCCGGGTTCTGGATAAAGCGAATCAGGTCTGGGTTCCAGCAGAAGTGAGATCGGTCTGCGACGAACCCCAGTCAAGGTCTTACATTATTGAGACGCCGAATGGAAATCGGTTCAGGAGGAATCGAGTGCAGTTGAGAGATCTTCCACTGGAGAAGCCAGGGGTTGGTCCCCATTGTGTCCCCCCAGACAGCGATAGGGTTGAGACCCAATGTGAAGCGGAGGAACGACCGGCCCGTAATGATGATGGGGATTATGTGACACGCTCGGGACGTGCCAGTAAGAAACCTGCACGTTACCGTTGATATTTGTTAATGTTATATGGTGTTTCAAAAAAACGTTTGTGTTTAGAGTTTGTTGTTACATATATATATATATATATATATATTTCTTTTATAAGACAAGGGGGATGTTGTGATATTGCCTGGGACTACTTTGTGTATCCCAAGGACTACTTTGTTTGCATGTGCAGGAGTGCGTATATAAGAGGTTGGTGTGATTGGGTGGTCACTCTGGATCCAGATGACCACGGAATAAACAGCCTGGAGTTGAGCTCCAGCATTGTAACCTTTTATACACGTGTACTTGTGGTCCGTCCAGAGTCACTAAAGGTACAACAGGTACCGGACCACGAAGTACAACAATACCCAAGTACAATAGTATATTTTTTTAAAGTCACAAAGTGCTGGAGTAACTCAGCGGGTCAGGCTGCATCCCTGGGGAACATGGATAGGTGATGTTTTAGGTTGAGTTCCTTCTTCAGACCCTTTGTTTGAAGAAGGGTCCCGGCCTGAAGCGTCACCTATCCATTTTCTCCAGAGACGCTGCCTGACCCGCTGAGTTACTCCAGCACTTTGTGTCATTTTTGGTAAACCAGTATCTGCAGTTCCTTGTTTCTACAACAGTATGTTCGTTGTCCCTGATTCTGATATTCCTTACAGATAGAAACATCACATTTTCTACCCAAACAAATCTCTTCATAATTTTACTTTACCCCTCTTTGCTGATATTTGCACCCTTTCACTTTATCCCTTTAAACATTTCCTTGCATCTTTTTTCAGTGGGCTGCTTATTGTTTATAAGATGGAGGACATAACTGCACATAGTGCAGACTAACTAACTAAGATTAAAAACAAATCTAACATTACAAAGTCTGAGCTTCAATACAATCCCGCTAGATGTAAACTGCAATACCTTGTTTGCTTTTGCTGAGTGGGTCATCAACCATTTAAAAAAAAACATTTTTCCTCACAAAAGCAGCAAATACACAAATCCCAATCACAGATCAAGCAAAGTTTCCCTAAAAACCAGGAGCTTATGAATTACATACAACACTTCAGTTATGAAGTTTGCCTGAAACATGGGATGAGAAATTCACTCCAGTCGGCAGCAATAAACGTGTTGCACTGTCAAACGTATTCTGTCATGCTTCCAAAAATTGATTCCATTAATTTCACTGGAAAAGTATTTTGGAAGCAGAAATTATTTCATATAGCTGCTACCGAACAGTTTCCAGCCGAAAGGAAGAAAAGACAGAGAGGGGGGAAAGAACAGGAGGAGCGACTGAAATATTTTGTATCTGTAGCGTGAAGAATGTGAGTGGCTAACTCGTGCCTTGGAGTACTAACAGCAAATGGTTGAATCCAATTACTTTTTCAACCCCCTCATGATTCTGGTTCTGCAGCATTAAAGGTGAGATGAGGAAAAATATTCCACTCACGGGATGGTGGGGATCTGGAACTCGTCACCTGAAAGTGTGTTAGTGATAGAAACTCAAGTCCTAGAGCCGTAATCTGCAGTGTCACAGACTTGGTGCTGGGAGGTGAATTAGGATGGGGAGTTTTCATTCGGACTGGCATAAACAAGATGGACAGAATGGCCTCCTGTGTTGTAAATAATGAAACTGATTAGATACCCAGAAGGAATGGGCAGAACATGAGTTATCGTCAGTGACATCCACCACCTGGGTAATTTTTACAAACAAAAATTGTATGAGTGTTCTTACATTTCCATTCTTCAATGGTGAGTTCTACGTTGTCAAAACTATTGTCGTACACTTTTGCCACGGTCTCTTCCTCAGGATCTCGGTACTGCTCAAAGTACGGGTGAGCCAGGGCCTCTGCCGCAGTTACCCGTTTCTCGGCATCGAGCACAAGCATCTTTTCCAAAAGGTTGACAGCTGTTTACCAAAACAAAAAAAAGGTCAACAAAACATGTCAGAAAACAAATAGAATTCTGTACTCCGAAAAAGGTGTGCATCACAAGCATTAACAAACCAGTACTATACTAAGCTACACTGAAACACCAGTGTAGGAAAATGTATCCAGTTATTTCACAGAAGTGTAAAGAATAAGACACTTAGATTAGGTACTCAGTCACCTAATGTGGGTGAATGGGATGTGTAGGTAGATCTGACAATGGCGTGGACATGGTGGGACATAGGACCAGTTTGTGCACTGTACAACTCTATATTTCTAACTCCCCTGTTTTCCCACATGTTACTTAAAAATTCTTGCAACTGAATGTATTGTGCACAGTTTTGGTCTCCTAATTTGACGAAGGACATCCTTGTAATTGAGGCAGTGCAACGTAGGTTCATGAGATTGATCCGTGGGTTGGCGGGACTGACATATGAGGAAAGATTGAAAAGACTAGGCTTCTATTCACTTAAGTTTAGAAGGATGGGAGGGGATCTTATGGAGACATATAAAATTATAAAAGGACTGGACGAGCACGATGCAGGAAAAATGTTCCCAATGTTTGGCGAGTCCAGAACCAGAGGCCACAGTCTTAGAATAAAGGGGAGGCCATTTAAAACTGAGGTGAGAAGGAACTTTTTTTTACCCAGAGAGTTGTGAATTTGTGGAATTCTCTGCCACAGAGGGCAGTGGAGGCCAAATCACTGGATGGATTTAAGAGAGAGTTAGATAGAGCTCTGGGGGCTAGTGGAATCAAGGGATATGGGGAGAAGGCAGGCACGGGTTATTGATTGTGGATGATCCGCCATGATCACAATGAATGGCGGTGCTGGCTCGAAGGGCCGAATGGCCTCCTCCTGCACCTATTTTTAATGTTTCTATGAATTTACCAAACAAAAAGCAAGGGAGAGGGTTTTCACGATATAAGGCCTGCTTGGTAATACATAACTCCCTGGGCCTTTTCAGCCTTTGAATTTTCCTGTTGGCAGTCCTCAGTTGACTCTGTTGTACACCACTCATTAATGTGCTTCAACAGGTGCTACTTAATTCCTGAGCAGCTAACTAATGAAAAGTGTCTCTTACCCACTTGATTAACATTTCCAAACAGAGCTTTGAAGTCTTTCTTTGGGACACTTTGCAAACTTTTGATGTAGTTTTTAGCCTGTAGAGCACAAAAAATATATTATTTTCAATGCGCAGAACTTACCGGTGCTATATACATATTTAATAGTTACACAAGGACTCCCAAAACATTTAGGATTCAATAATATAGAGTGTTGCAAGATACATATGAACATTTTCAACAAGTTAAAATTTTTTAAATAATTTGCCCAAAGTAAATTTTTATCATCAGATAAGTATCTGAAATGGTCAGTTTGCTTCTGTGGAACGATCAGCTTGGGCTGGAGTTTGAGAAAGTGAGGTGGGGACCAGATTGAAACATACAAGATCAATGGGCTATTGACAAGGTGGGATGAGATGAGGATGTTTTCTCTTTATGTGAGAATCTACGATGAGGGTCCACTGTTTTAAAGCAAGGGGTCACCCATTTTGTCAGGTGCTCATGGTTTGCAACTCTCTTCCTCAAAGGACAATAAAAGTTGAGTCTCTGAATGTTTTTAAAACAGAGATAGATTGTTGATGAGGGTGAAAGGTTACAGGGGTAGATGGGAATGCAGTGCACGGCTGCAGTCACATCAGACGTGATCAAAGTAAGCAGCAGTGCAGGTTTGAGAGCTGAGACTCCTCCTGTTCCTGATTTGCATGTTAGTATTTTAATTTGTTCTTGTTACTTCTAGACTTGCCCATTCCACAGCTGTACATCCATCTTCCAACGCCTCTTAGATTGTATGTGCTTGCATTTACATTTTAAAATTTGGCAAAATCATAACTGCTCCAGAATTAATATGTATATTAATACATACATAAACAAAATTTACCATGGTATGGAGTTACTAAAAATAAAGCAATGATTCCAATCTGTTCAATTCTGAAAAATAATATGGATTTATTAATTTTCAGGTTCATGAAGCTATCTTTACACTACCTGTGCAGTCTCTGCTTGACTGATGCATTCTCCTTGGAACCTTTGACACACTTATTATTCAACTTATCAATCTCCGCTTTAAAAATACCCAATGACTTGGGCTCCCCCAGCATCTGTGGCAATGAATTCCACAGAATTCCACCCTCTGGCTAAAGAAATTCCCATGATCACAAAGACCTTTAAAAATCAAAATTCCCAATGACTTGGCCTCCACTGCTGTCTGTGGCAATGAATTCCACAGAATCATCACCATCTGGCTAAAGGAATTTCCATGATCATGGGGACTTTTATAAATCAATGGGTAGTTTGAGTGAGGCGGTGTGTCGGGCTGCAAAATACTACCATGCCAAGAGAGTGTTAGACAAAAACTAATATTAAAAAGGTAACACATTCCATTCGTCCCTTTTGTAGGCTTTAAATGTTGTACTTACGTCTTGACTTTGCAGCTTCTGAACAAAGTCTTGGGTTGGTGTCCCTGTTATTTTCATGATTTCTGTCAATTGATCTAGATCTGTAAACTATGGGTTAAGAATCATGTTTAAAGAACCACTCAAGAGCCAAATGTAGAGCAGGCATCCAGACATGCAGGTTCCAGTAAATGGCTTCTGCAACGCTGGATGTTCTGGTGAGAACCAGAGATCAATTACAAGTGCAAGGTCTTGCGTCACACAAGACCCAGGATGTGGTCAAGCTGCAAGCTGGTCCCACGCCTCTGCTGCATTTTGCAGCTGCGCAGCTTCCAATGCACTGCTGGTGCAGCTGAGCAGCCCTTCCAATGGGTGCAGCAGGTGGTGAGCAGAGACCAGGCTGGGGAGCTGTCCCAATGGCTTCTGCTCAAGTGCCCCTGACAAGGAGAGGCATTTGAAAACATCTAAAAACAAATGAAAAATCAAAACGAATTATGAACCTGCTGGAAAATGCTATTCTGAAATGTAAAGTAAACAAAATGCATACTTATATTTAGCTTTAAAATGAAGGTTGGCAGCCCTATTAAAAGATACCCATTAAAAGGCACTTGGACAGGTACATGGATGTGAATGTTTTTGAGGGATATGGGCTAAACATGGGCAAGTGGGACTAGCTTAGATGGGGCATCAAGGTCAGCATGAATGAGGTGGGCTGAATGTCCGGTTTCCGTGCTGTATGACTCCATGACTCTCCATTAATCTATTTGAATGAATGGGGCAATGCTGCAAGTGTCAGCAATGGGTGGTGTAAAGTTGAATCATATCCTCCATCCTTGGCTCAGCATGGAGCCTGAAATGCTTTGCTAGCTCTTATTTAAATGTCGCCCAGCCAAATTTAATGGAATGAGAGACTAGTCGGAGCCTGCTGATCTGAAATAGGTGGGGTCCACCTTCAAGTTAAATGCTTACATTTAAACTGAGGTTACTACTCTTCTGCTCTGGAGGTCGGCAACACTGTTGGCCTCAGATAGAGTTGATTTACTCAAGTCATTTAAAAAATCCAACGTGGCCATCAATTGTAAACTTCAGGCTCTAAACGCTAATTATCTGTACTTCCCCAAGAAATATTTAGTCATTTAGGGTGGCACGGTGGCGCAGCGGTAGAGTTGCTGCCTTACAGCGAATGCAGCGCCGGAGACTCAGGTTCAATCCTGACTACGGGCGCCGTCTGTACGGAGTTTGTACGTTCTCCCCGTGACCTGCGTGGGTTTTCTCCGAGATCTTCGGTTTCCTCCCACACTCCAAAGACGTACAGGTATGTAGGTTAATTGACTGGGTAAATGTGTTAATGTGCGGGGATCGCTGGGCGGCACGGACTCGGTGGGCCGAAGGGCCTGTTTCCGCGCTGTATCTCTAAATCTAAAAAAAAATGTATTAGTAATTATCAGGGAGTGCTTGACGTGGTTGTAAAGGATACGATCGATGCCTTTAAAAAGAGGGCGTGTTGTGATCATCTCTGCCATGATACAGCCAACAGACCAGATATCCACTGCAAAAACATGAACATTGTCAATCTCTCATCACACAATCATCAGTATGCAATTTTGGAAACATAACGTTCTGGCAAAGTGAGTAATAAACTTAGTAAGTACACAAGGGCTCAACACACAGGTCCACTTGTGTGCCGATCTGCCATGCAGTCTCACACTCCACGTCCGCACTGACAGTGAGAGTCTATCTGCCTGGTAACAAGGTCAATCCCCAGACCTGTCTCATAATTCCTTCAGGAGCACCAGAGGCAGCAACACTCCTGCAAGCTGCTTTTAGAGTCGGTGTAGTGCTGGAACTCGTCGAGCGTCTTGACCAAGACCCATTGGCAGCTCCACCACACAGGTGCAGCACACCGCCTTCTCAACAGGTGAAACAAGCCGTGGAAATCCTTTATCACAGTCAGGCGGAGTGTATGAGATTACAGGTTTGGACCTTCTACAGCAGACATTCAAAGCACCAGAGTTACCACCAACACTTCTCCAATTCGTTGGCAGGATAAGCAAACCCACATCAGTGTCCTCTCCCAGGCCAACATCCCTAGTTGCACCAGTCTGAGGAATGGCCCTCACCCAAAACGTCACCTATGCATGTTCTCCAGGGATGCTGCCTGACCCGCTGTGTTACTCCTTCCTCAGTTAGCTATGTTGGACAGGCCACATTGTTTGCTTGCCTGTCACCAGATTATACAATTGGGAATGTAGAAACAAGGAACTGTGCATGCTAGTTTACAGAAGGATACACAGAGTGCTGGAGTAGCTCAGCGGGTCAGGCAGCATCTCAGGAGAACATGGATAGGTGACGCTTCTGGTCAGGACTCTTCTTCAGATTGAAGTGAAAATAGGGATTTTAAAAAAAAATCTATCATCGGAAGAGTCTAACAGCAAGAGAGAGAATAATGATTTAAGGATATTTACAAATTCCCCTTTAGTAAAATATCCCTACTGACTCTTTGGGAATCTCTGGCACAGACTGTTCAAAGTGGAGAAGCAGCATTCAAACGCACACAGAAGCCCAGCATAAATGGTGAAAGAACACAAACTATCACCACCCATCCCGTCTGGCACCTCCTGTACCATCTGTGATCATCTGTGGCCATATCCCAAGTTGGCCTTATCCACATAAAGCTGGGGTACTAGCAAGCCACCCGTAATCCCGCGGGACTAATTAACACCAGTTACCTGTTTGAGTATAATGCATCCAGTTAAGTATCACCTCTGGGGCACGGTACCATCTGGTTACCACATAGCCAGTCATTTCCTGATCAGCATGTCTTGCCAACCCAAAGTCCAGAATCTGCAATGCAAGGTGACACGCTTTGAAAAGGCCACAAGTTAAACACATCCCTTTCTCTGTCATGAACAGGTTTTGCATTGAATTCACAAGCAGTTGCTGAATGCATACAAATGCGTAGTGAACAAATACTGCTTTCCTGTCCTTTTACCATTTCACCCTTCCATTATCAGAGTCACAATATCACCGGGGTAGCAAGGCAGTTCTTTAACTTCATTCCCACACTATAGTTAGAGCATAAATCAATTTGGAATTTGGGTTTCAGTGGATAACAGAGCAAAGAAAAATATGGCTTGGAAGAAACTGTCCCATTTTGGATTCATAAGAGACTGCAGAGGCTGGAACCTGGAGCAACAAACGAGCTGCTGGAGGCACTCAGTGGGTCGAGCAGTATCTCCGCATCTGTGGGGAGAAAGGAATTGTCAATGTTTCAGGTCCTGATGCAAAGTTTAGACCGAAATGGCAACAATTCCTTTCCCCCACAGATGATGTGGAGGCCAAATCATTGGATATTTTAAAAGTGGAGATTGATAGATTCTTGATTAGCAAGGGTGTCAAAGGTTACGAGAAGGCAGGAGAATGGGGTTAAGAGGGGAAAAATGGATCAGCCATGATCTAATGGCAGAGCAGACTTCACGGACCAAATGGCCTCATTCTGCTTCTTATGACCTTATGTTCAACCCACTTAGTCCCTCTGGCAGATGGTTTATTTTCCCAATTTGCTTTGCCCTGAAGCATTCCACAGGCTGAACATGAACATCGAGTCAGAAGCATTTTTACTGACACCAATTGCAAATCAATTTTCACAATGTCAAGTATACAGTAAAGGAGAATACTAATAATTTGTTTATTTAATCAGAACTAGATAAGAATATAGATTGAGTAAAACTTAGGGAAAGAAAAGAATGAAAGACAAGAGCTGATCTGGAGAACATATAACATGTGTGAAACAAAAAGCTGGAGTAACTCAACGGGACAGGCAGCATCTCTGGAGAGAAGGAATGGGTGACATTTCGGGTCGAGGCCCTTTTACAGATTTCACCCCAAGCATCACCCATTCCTTCTCTCCAGAGATGCTGCCTGTCCCGCTGAGTTATTCCAGCTTTCTGTGTCTATCTTTGGTTCAAATCAGCATCTGCAGTTCCTTCTGACATATAACATATAAGTATGTACTGACTGGGAAAAATAAATGACTCTGGAATTGTGCTAACGAACAGCTTGAGTATGAACATTCTGCCTGTTATTTATTAAAGGTGCTAATTAATTAAAAATAAATTAGTCAGCTTCTTTGACAAAGGATGAGATGAGGGAGTCTCAACTGAATACATTAAAATGCTTCTTACTAATACATCATCACAGTGATTTGTGTCAGGTTGTACACCCGAAGTACTTGATTGTAACAGTACAATGGGAAGTAATGAAATAGAGTGGCAACATCTATTCACATCGCCAGCACTATGTCAAGCTTTCAATAAGTGGTAGGGGAACAACAGGAAACTCCTTTGTTCAGGTAACATCTTTAACATTGTAAAATGTCCCAAAGCACTCCTCAAGCGTCTTATAAATGAAAATATGAGGGCACATGGACAAAAGTTCAATATTTTAAAGCAATACCAAAGGGAATAAGGTAAAATGTTTTGGGAAGGAATTACAGACTTTACGATATGACCAATTAACCTCCAAACCTACACATCTCTGCAGTGTGGGAGGAAACCGAGCACCCGGAGAAAACCCACGTGGTCACGGGGAGAACATACAAGCTTCATACAGGCAGCACCGTTGTCAGGATCAAACCCGGGTCTCTGGAGCTGTAAGGCAGCAACTCTACTGCTGCGCCACCGTGCCGTTCTTGTCAAGCCCCTTGAAAACCTTACATGTTTTCATGAGATCATTTCTCCTTTATTATGAATTCCAGAGAATAAAGGCTACATCTGCTTAATCTATCCGCAAGTAACACACTCTCCATCCCAACTTGGTGAACCTTTGCTGCACTTCCCCTATCACAAGAATATTCTTCCTTAAGTAGGGTGACCATATATTTACACAATATACCCGTGCAGTCCACCAAGGCTCTTTACAATTGGAGCAACACATGTCTATTTCTGTACTTTAATTCTCTTGCAATAAAGACCAGCAAACCATTGATTAATTGTTTGCTGCAACTACATGTTGACTTTCAATGACAAGTACATCCAGGTTATTCTGAACCCCAGCACATTGCGATCCCCCAGCATCACACCAGTTTCGCTGACGTTAAATCAAATATTAAGCTTACCTTTAACTCGCAGTCCTCATTGATTGCCAAATTTCCGGGTTTAAGATCCTAACAACAGAACAATCAGACACTTAAGTTAGTCCAGGGAGACAGAGTTTTGGTGGGATGTGGTTTTTAATATGTGTAATTCCATTACTAGTGCACTCTTTTCTGAGTTATGAAAATCACGAAAACCACTTCAAGACTTGAGCACAAAAATCCACAGTGACATCGCAGTTTGGTAGAGCGGACGTATTTTTCTGTTGGTGGCCCATCTTTTGGGTGAGAAAGAAAAAGCAAAGACCAGTTTGTTCCCTCATGTAAGCATTAAAAACCAGTTAGCATTATTTTCAAGAAAATCAGGCGAAATATACTTCGGCCTCGGCCAATACATATTCCTCAATCAACATTGCAAAGATAGATTATGTGCTTGTGTGAGCTGTTGTTCTCCCCGATCGCTTCATTAGAACAGTAACTACAGTTCAATGACTGAGTCATTGGGTGGTGTCACGGGTTATGGGGAGAAGGCAGGAGAATGGGGTTAGGAGGGAGAGGGACAGATCAGCCATGATTGAATGGCAGAGTAGACTAGATGGGCCAAATGGCCTAATCCTGCTCCTATCACTCATGACCTTATGATCACTTGGGTCTTGGGTCATCCTGGAATGTCTGGAGAAATACAGATCTCTCTTCCTTAATGAAGGTATCACAAAAAGCTGGAGTCACTCAGCGGGTCAGGCAGCATCGCAGCAGATGCAGCCTGACCCACTGAGTTACTCCAGCTTTTTGTGATACCTTCGATTTGTACCAGCATCTGCAGTTATTTTCCTACATTTCTTCCTTAATGACCTCATTTAAGTTGCAGTGTTGACAGAGAAACCCTTACTTTGAGTACCATGTTGAAAAATAACAGTGAGGACCAGTTTGAAGATTTGATGAGTCAGTTCTACAGTCCACAGCCAGTGTATTTTGCAATAACCACAAGCCACATTTTCAGTCAGGTATATTACTACCAAAACGCGAGTGACTATTTACTGCCTGGTTTCTGTTCCGATTGCTATCAACCAAACGCTTTCAATGGTCTTGTTACTTTCATTATTTTCTGTATTGTCCAATGGCCATACAATTACAGTCAATAAATCCTATCGGTTATATCAGAGGTTAAATAGGACTTACCCTGTGGATGATCCCTGCAGAGTGGATGTACTGTTAAAAAGACAAAACATGTTTTAAAATAAGGAAGAGTCACATATATCAGGTCCTAGTTAGAGATTCTTCTTTTCAGTAATAAAATACACATATTTATCAGCAACTTCATTGCTCCACAATCCGTGTGCACTGAAAAGCAAGTATACGGTTTGGAAATTGTGGAGAAATTCGTAGATGGAGTTTTACAGCGTAAAGCAGGCCCTTCAGCCCAGCATTTCTATGCTAACCATTGTGACTATCTACACTAATTCCTCTTACCTGAATTAATTCCACATCCTTTATGCTTTGCCCCATCAAATATCTGACCAAATGCCTCTTAAATATCATCAATATCATATCCCCGCCTCTATCACCTTCTCTGCAGACACGAACTATGAGTAAACAATTTACACCTTTAAAACTCCTCCCTTTCATCTTAAACCTAGTCTAGTTTTACACCCCCCACTCATGGGAAACAGACACTGACTATCCACCCTATCTATGCCTCTCATAATTTTAAATACCTCTATCTTGTCACCTCTCAGCGTCCTTCACTTCAGGGAAAACAGACCTAGAATATCAAATCCTTCCTGAAAATTCAAGCTCCTCAAACCAGGCAACATCCTTGTGCACTATTCTGCATTCTCTTGAGTTTAATCACAACCTTGCTGGAGCACGTCGACCAGAACTGCACACACGACTCCAAGCTGGCCCTAACCAATGTTTTGTACAATATTTAGTAACATGATGCCTCAACCCTTATACACAGCAGCTCAGCCTAGGAAGGAGAACATACCATACACCTAAGATCGACACAAAATGCTGGAGTAACTCAGCAAGGCAGGAAGCATTTCTGGAGAGAAGGAATGGGTGACTTTACAGATCAAGACCATACACCTTCCATGCCACCCTGTTTACCTCTGTTCTAACCTTCAGGGAACTATTTCTGGTACCCCATTGTCTCTCTGTTCAACACTCTTCCCAGGGATCTGATATTCACTGTGGAGGTTCTGCCCTGGATTAACTTCTCAAACTGTATCACTTCGCACTTCTCTGTGAAATTTCTTAGCTTGTAATAGGCATATAAAACAAAACACTCCGTGATATGTGAAAATCTGGAGTAACATTTCAGCAATCTTTAAGTTTAAATTTATCATTTTTAAACAAATTACAGATTAGTTACTTAGCCAATCTTTGAAAGAGGTGGATAAGCCGACCTTTAGACCTTTTAGGATCTGATACACCAGAAATTGGATCCGATCTTCAGTCAGTTTCTCATGCTTCATTAGTTTGCTGAGGTCCGTTCCCATGAAAGGCATAACCAAATAACTGCAGAAACAAAGTAAAATAATAAATGTAGCATCAACATAATGCAGGAGAAGGGTTCTTGCATCCCCCTGCTACCTTGGTTTGAGGAGCTAGATCAGGAGGAGCTCGTAGGTGAAGTTGTTCTCAGTGGTAAGCCATGTCTAGACGCAGCATGGAGATATTAAGTTTAGTTTAGACACAAAATGCTGGAATAACTCAGCAGATCAGATGATGCCTGACCCGCTGAGTTACTCCTGCGTTTTGTGTCTACTTTCGATTTAAACCAGCATCTGCAGTTCTTTCCTACACATTAAGTTTAGTTTAGTTTAGTTTCGAGATACAGCGTGGAAACAGACCCTTCGGTCCACCGAGTCCGCGCCGACCAGCGATACCCGCACATTAATACTATCCTACACATACTAGAGACAATTTACACATACACCAAGCCAATTAACCTACATACCTGTTCGTCTTTGGAGTGTGGGTGGAAACCGATAATATCGGAGCAAACCTATGCAGGTTACAGGGAGAACGTACAAATTCCGTACAGACAGCACCCGTAATCGGGATCGAACCCGGTTCTCTGGCGCTGCAAGCGCTGTAAGGCAGCAACTCTACCGCTGCGCCACCATGCTGCACGTGAGGGTCTTAAAAAAATTGAACTAAAATGAAAGATTTTTGATTTTCCAAATTATACGTTGTACAAGCTCAATATTAAGAAGCTGTATTGAAAGATTATATTTATATAAAAATAAACAGTTCAGTTTAGTTTATTGTCACGTGTGCCGAGGTAAAGTGAGAAGCTTTGTGGCGTGCTAACTAGTCAGCGGAAAGACTATACGTGATTACAATCGCGCCATTCACAGTGTACAGATAAACATGTACAGCAAACTGCACTCCGAGCGAAATAATCAAAGCAAATCCATTTCATTGCCGAAAATGTTAGTCATAACAATTCTATATTTGCAATGCATTCTAATTTGGACTTAATTGTTGTGTTGACCATTTTATTCATTTATCCTTCACGGATCCACTCACACAAAACGACACAATTGGAACAAACATCTTTTTCAAATTGTTTTTCTTGTTTTTCTTGACATCACCTACTCTCCTGGGGAAAGATTCGCATTCAAGGAAAGATGTGCGCACTCGATAAAATTGTTAGCAACTTCACAGTTGATCGCATTTGTGCATTGAACAGAACCATTTTTACATTTTTATGTAAAAATTAATTAAGGATGCAATAACCAAGGGATAGTATCATGATTCTGACACTTAGCCAGATCAGTGATAAGTCATTGCAAGCATCTAGGTGCAGGTAATATTATTGGTTTACATGCTCTTGGTTACATCGAGCGGTTGTGAAACACAGGCTTTGCTGAGCACAGGCCGAGACTGGGCATATTCGAGGTCAGCCCAGATAGGCCTGGATAGAGTGAATGTGGAGAGGATGTTTCCACTAGTGGGAGAGTCTAAGACCAGAGGCCACAGCCTCTGAATAAAATGATGCATCTTTAGAAAGGAGATGAGAAGGAATTTCTTTAGTCAGAGGGTGATGAATCTGTGTAATTCATCGCCACAGACAGCTGTGGAGGCCTAGTACATGGATTTTTTTAACACGGAGAATGACAGATTCTTGATTAGTGCGGGTGTCAGGGGTTATGGAGAGAAGGTAGGAGGATGGAGTTGAGAAGGAAGGATCGGTCAGCCATGATTGAATGGCAGAGTAGACTCGATGGACTGAATACTGCTCCAAGAACCTATGAACATGAACATCACTGGAGGTCCGTGTTGGGTTTGGCTCCAGTCTTGCAAAAGGATGTCAATAATTTGACACAGAAGTCTGTTACTTCATGAGGCTTCTGCCCTGCTGTTTTCACATGTCACAATAAACAATAGACAATAGGTGCAGGATTAGGCCATTCGGCCCTTCGAGCCAGCACCGCCATTCAATGTGATCATGGCTGATCATCCTCAATCAGTACCCCGTTCCTGCCTTCTCCCCATACCCCCTGACTCCGCTATCCTTAAGAGCTCTGTCTAGCTCTCTCTTGAATAAGATCCCCTTAAGTTTCGATAAGATCCCCTCTCATCCTTCTAAATTCCAGTGTATACAAGCCTAGTCGCTCCAGTCTTTCAACCTATGACAGTCCCGCCATTCCGGGAATTAACCCAGTAAACCTACGCTGCACGCCCTCAATAGCAAGAATATCCTTCCTCAAATTTGGAGACCAAAACTGCACACAGTACTCCAGGTGCGGTCTCACTAGAGCCCTGTACAACTGCAGAAGGACCTCTTTGCTCCTATACTCAACTCCTCTTGTTATGAAGGCCAACATTCCATTGGCTTTCTTCACTGCCTGCTGTACCTGCATGCTTCCTTTCAGTGACTGGTGCACTAGGACACCCAGATCTCGTTGTACGTCCCCTTTTCCTAACTTGACACCATTCAGATAATACTCTGCCTTCCTATTCTTACCACCAAAGTGGATAACCTCACACTTATCTACATTAAACTGCATCTGCCATGCATCCGCCCACTCACACAACCTGTCCAAGTCACCCTTCAACCTCATAGCATCTTCCTCACAGTTCACACTACCACCCAGATTTGTATCATCTGCAAATTTGCTAATGGTACTTTTAATCCCTTCATCCAAGTCATTAATATATATTGTTAATAGCTGCGGTCCCAGCACCGAGCCTTGCGGTACCCCAGAAATGTGTCAGAGACACATGTCAGAAACGTGTTTACAGACTCCTTCTTTGAGTCAAGTCAAGTCAATTTTATTTGTATAGCACATTTAAAAACAACCCACGTTGACCAAAGTGCTGTACATCTGATTAGGTTCCAATGGAAGAAAAAAAAATGAAACATACAGTAGCACGCAAGCACTTGTCTCAAGCACTTCTCAATAAAGTGATTATCCCAAACTTTGGAATATTTTGCTTTGCAAAAGCAGTTTATATCCTTCTACTTATCTATAAATCACGTAACCTGAAGATTATTTTACATCAGTCTTTTCCCTAACAAAATCATACAATCAAAAAATGGACAGGAATACATGGCACAGAAGCAGTCCCTTCGGCCCACATTTTCCATGCTGACTGTAAGGTCTATCAACACTAATCCCATTGGCTACATGCCCATGTCCCACTAAATCTTTTCTCTCCAAGTACCTGTCTAAACACTTGTTTGTAATTACATCTGCCTCTAGGCAGCTCGTGTTCAGATAGCTACCAGCTTCCGAGTGAAATATGTACCCCTCAGATCCTCTTTAAATTTCCCCTCCTCACTTTAAATCTCTGCCCTCTAGTTCTGCACTCACCTGTCCTGGGCAAGAGATTTATAAAGTCCCTCATAACTTTATAAACCTAAATGTTTTGTATATTGTTGAAACATTTCTTTCCACAGCTCATGAGCCTAAATATAGAAATCAACTTGCACACTCTTTTCTGAACCCTTTCTAATACATCGATGTGTTTTTCAGAGTGAGCTAACGAAAGAGCAGCACTGACATATTTTTAATTTGTTTGTTCAGGAACGTGGGCATCACTGGCAAGATCATTGTTGGCAAAGTCTGTGGCCTGAACTTGAATGGCTCGCTCAGGGGATTTCAGAGAGATCATAAGATCGTAAATGATAGGAGTAGAATTAGGCCATTTGGCCCATTAAGTCTCCTCTGCCATTCAATCATGGCTGTTCTATCTCTTCCTCATAACCCCATTCTCCTGCCTTCTCCCCATAACCTCTGAACCTGTACTAATCAAGAATCTATCTATCTCTGCCTTAAATGTATCCACTGACCTGGCCTCTGCAGCCTTCTGCGGCAAAGAATTCCACAGATTCACCACCCTCTGACTAAAGAAAGGTTTTAGAGCAGTTAATACTGCTGAGGGTTTGGAGTTACATCAAGGCCAGACTGGATAAGAACTGCAGACAAGCTACCTTGACGGACGCCAGCAAACCAGATGCTATTTTACAACAATCAGGTAGCTTTGTGGTTATCCCTTTGAGACTGGCTCTTTATTCAAATGATTTAATTAATTTAATTTGGTCATTTAATTAACCAAATTTGAATTTTCCAGCTGTGGTTTGAACTCATGTCTGTCTGTGCAGCGTCTTGTGGCTTATTTTTTTCTTGTAGTGTAATATACTGCAGCCCCCAATTTGCTCAATAATTGCTTTGGAGGAGCCAACACCAGATGGCTTCATTAACAATTACCCACGGGCAGAAGGCAAGTGGTGCATCGATTACAAGACTAAGAATGAAATAAATGGAGTGTTAGTGGCGGATGGTAGTGAATGGAGTATGGTGAAGATATAGCAGCATATCGGGAAGCTTTTGATTACGTTTGCTTAATGGAGTTATTTGTTCCATTAGAATGCTTCTTTATATCTTGCCCTTCCTTTCTTTACCCTTCAAAGACGTTCCTCCATTAATGATGAACATCGCCCAGAGATAGTTGCTCATTTGCATTCTAAGGACCACAGTAAATTATTTGGCTTAAGATTGAGGAACTATTTTGATTCAAACTCAAACGGAAGCTTTGTAAGATAGTAAGCTTTTATATGAGTGACTAAGTCAAAACTGTCAGACTTGCACGCGTTGAATAATTCACTCACTATAGCTGGATAAGATCTCACACAATATGTAAAACGACGGATGAAAACTGGTTTTACTCAACAGTACTCGGAACAAAAAAACTCAATTCACCATTCATAATCAAAACCATCCCAATATGCTGCTACACCTTTACTGTACTATCACTTGGGTACCTTTTCCATTGTTAACCGACAGCCCCTGTCAATATATTAGCTGTTGAGGTATTGTGTAACATGTTGCAATTCTTCACTTCTGCACCAGACTCTTTAGCAGCCAACATCAAAAATGCTGTCCATATTTGGCTCCAGTACAACTCGTTAACCCGCTGGCTCAGGGTCCCATACAAAAGAAACAAACAACCTTACATTATCTCGCCAATCAATCTAACGTTCAAAGTTCTGCAGATGTGGGATCACGGGATAATGGTGGGATACGCAATGCGGTTGCTCCCCCTCCCCCCACAGTTGCCAGGGATTGAACCATGATTTTTCTCAAAACATTCTTTATCGATAAAATGTGCAGTTGTACTTTTCAGGACATCAACATTCACTGTCGCCGCTATTTGCACAATGTTCTTTCCCAAACATGTTATCAGTGAGAGCATGGAGACATTTCTACAAAGGACGCAGCCCATCAGTGTACAATGGCAGGAGGAGCTATATTGTAGGTTTTCCCCAGAGAGACTTTGCACTAAGCTTCAGTCATCTTCAATTGGATCAGTTCCCAGTGGTACATTTACTTACTGAACCATTTCAGCAATCATATCGTCAGCAGGGACCAACTCACCCCATATGTTTTTTAATGGATTTTCTAATGCCCTACAATACATTTTCTACCATTTGCCTAACGCTGATGTCCCTCAGTTATCTAAAGGTGCTACATTTAAAAACTGAAGCAATAACATTTGAGGATCACGTGCTGGGTATGGAAAGTAAAAAGAAATCATTTATTGCTCATCAATTATATTGAAATTTGAAATAATTCCTCACAGTGCCCATTGATGATTTTGTAAAGGACGTAACTGCAAACGTTATTGTCTAGATATTGGAACAAAGCACACTTGCCTGGTGCAGTTTTCTTCTATGAAATGAGAAATAACTATTTAAAAAATCATTCCTCTCCCTCCTTTGGCCTGGAGGGAAAGGAGTGGTTTAAAAAGGCTTTAAAAAAGCTACAGCAGAGTGGACACTTTGAGAAGAGATCCAATTATGGAGCTTTGTGCCTCTTCCAGGGCAGGTGGGACTGGCACAAGAAGGAAAGGTCCCCCCCCACCCCCCTAAACTGGAGGGCACCAATATTCCTGCAGGGATGTTTGCTCTTGCTGCTCAGGAGGGTTTAAACTAGTGTGGCCGTGCGTGGGTTACACTATGGCCCTCCCCAATGTACAAACTCCGTAAAGACAAGCATCCGTAGTCAGGATCGAACCCGTGTCTCTGGTGCTGTAAGGCAGATGGTAGAAATCTGAAATAAAAACAGAAAATACTGCAACCACTCAGCAAGTCAGTCAGCATGTGTAGGAGGAGAAACAGAGTTCTGACAAAGATGCAGCGTTTTTGCTTCTAGTTTCATATTGGACAGAGTCTATTATAATGTTTTGTCTGCAATTGGATTTTGTTCTAGAAACAATTCTGGATCCTGCCAGAATGGAGAGTATCCTTGGCAGAATTGCCAATGAATGAGCTCTCCAGTGAACAATCTTGGATGTTAATTTTGACCTTGAACATACTTCAACTCTGCCTTTCATTTTTAGGACAGTCTTGCTTTTTTTTACAAATGTTTCTCTACTTTGTTAAAGTCACTTTATGTGACACGGATTAAAATTCATTGGTTAATCAGGAAAAATGAAGATTATTTTAGCTACTGTTCACGTAATTATCTTTACTCATAACAAATAAAGTCTGTTAACACAGCAATTTTACCCATGATGACTGATAAAGTAATAATACAATGAGTTCTCTTTGCCATGTCAAGAAGGAAGTTACACTGTAACAGTATGATAAATTTAATTGGCAATGCTTTATCCTTTCACTTTGCATATAAAACTTGCCAACCAAATTTTTCGACGGTGGTGTAGGGTAGAGTACTAGGAGTGTTTCTGCCTTATAGCGCTTTCAACGCCAGAGACCCGGGTTCGATCCCAACTCTAGGTCCTGTCTGTACAGTTTGTACGTTCTCCCCATGACCGCGTGGGTTTTCTCCGAGATCTTTGGTTTCCTCCCACACTCCAAAGAGGTACAGGTTTGTAGGTTAATTGGCTTTGTATAAATGTAAATTGTCCCTTGGGTGTGAAGGATAGTGTAAACATGTGAGGATCGCTGGTTGGCGATGACTCGGTGGGCTGAAGGGCCCGTTTCCACGCTGTATCTCTGAAGTAAACTAAACTAAACTAATTAAAACTGAGAAAAAAAGAAGTCTCTAAATTTTTCACTTTAATTTGTGGTTTCACAATAATCAATTGTCATCTCCCTCTTTGTTTAATCAGTGCTCCAGGAATGAAACGCAGATCCGTTTATTCATATTTTCTTATAACAGGAAGCCATTCAGCCAATCGAGTCTATACCAGCCCTCAGAACAATCTCTCTCCTCTGTTTAAATTCCCTGTAACATATTCTTTCCCACACGATCATCCCATCTGGCTCTGCTGTCCACTTTCACACTGCTGACGTTTCACTTCAACACCTCCCTCCCTTCACTGTAGTTCCACCTTATTCTTTGCTAGCACTCCCCTGCGCTGAAAGAGTGCTGGTCATATTTTGATGTGACCCCTTTAATCAAAGAAACCTTTTTATGTGTACATCTTAGGTGCTTTTTTAAACATAAAACACATATGGATGGGATAATATTGTTATTCCCAAATAAATGAATGAACAAAAACTTACAAATCATGAAATTTCTCCAATGACAGATCTGGTGTGAAAACATCCAACAGCCCAATAACCTAAAGGAAAATACAGAACACTGTTACACTTTAGTTATGATTATTCTCAGAGACAAATAGAAATTGAGAATGTTTCCGATGAGATTTTTTTTCATTTTTAAAAGTCATGAATTTATTTAAAAATCTGAAGCACTTTTGAGGAAAGGATATTCTTGCTATTGAGGGCGTGCAGCGTAGCTTCACTAGGTTAATTCCCGGAATGGCGGGACTGTCGTATGTTGAAAGGCTGGAGCAATTAGGCTTGTATTCACTGGAATTTAGAAGGATGAGGGGGGATCTTATTGAAACATATAAGATAATTAGGGGATTGGACACATTAGAGGCAGGAAACATGTTCCTAATGTTGGGGGAGTCCAGAACAAGGGGCCACAGTTTAAGAATAAGGGGTAGGCCATTTAGAACGGAGATGAGGAAGAACTTTTTTAGTCAGAGAGTGGTGAAGGAGTGGAATTCTCTGCCTCAGAAGGCAGTGGAGGCCAGTTCGTTGGATGCTTTCAAGAGAGAGCTGGATAGAGCTCTTAAGGATAGCAGAGTGAGGGGGTATGGGGAGAAGGCAGGAACGGGGTACTGATTGAGAGTGATCAGCCATGATCGCATTGAATGGCGGTGCTGGCTCGAAGGGCTGAATGGCCTACTCCTGTACCTATTGTCTATTGTCTATTGTCTTTCATTTTTATTGTTCCACAATCTAATTGTAATATCACTGGCTCTTTGATTTACGAAGCTAACTTTCATTATAATAATTTTCATTTTTATAACTTTCATCAGTCTGAAGAAGGGTCTCGACCCGAAACGTCACCCATTCCTTCTCTCCTGAGATGCTGCCTGACCTGCTGAGTTACTAATTTCGTTGTACCTTGCGAACAATGACAATAAAGGCATATTATTATTACTCCAGCATTTTGTGAAATAAATACCTTCGATTTGTACCTGCATCTGCAGTTATTTTCTTACACTTTCATTATAATATATCCAACGCCACTCTCTGTGCATAAGTATACCACGCATCCACATGCCCCTCATACATATTGTTCAACCGTTGCAACTTGCAAACTTTAACTGAACAAGATGTTTTCCAGGAATGCATCCTTTCCTTAAATCTACGAGTGACGGTAGTGAAGTAGCAGCCTGTTTTAAAACTCTGCCTGTTTCTTTTCCATTAACTTTGATGGAGAATAGGTGATCAGAAGAGCTGTGAATTTATCGCTACTGCACAAGACACATTCACCGAACCAATGTTTCTTTGGACTGATTCTTACAGAAATTAAAGTTACAGATTCACAAAATACTATGAAGTCAAAAATAAATACTGATATGGTTATCTCAAATATTCCTTGAGCACTGGCAATAGTATTGCCAAGCCTACCATAGATACAGAATCCCATTAGAGCGTTGAATTAAATTATTTGATCATAAAGCTTTGGTATACGGATAATAAAGCTTTAATAAACATTTTTTTTAGTTCAGTAATAACCAAACCAGTTCTTAATATTGCCATTAATTTTTATTGCTTAAATGAAAGACAGCCCAGAATAATGCCATCTCCCCTCCCCCACCACTTCCAAGTGGCCCAGCCCTAAACCATCCCAGCACTAGGCAAGCAACGCCATTCAAATATAAAGAAAAAATCCCATGTGGTTAAAGTGCACATTGTCAGATTTGAATAAAGGGTATATTTATTTATTTTGGTTTCACCATGTAAAAATTACAGTTGTGTGTGTACATAGTCCCCCCCATTGCAGGGCACCATAATGTTTGGGACACATGGCTTCACAGGTGTTTGTAATTGCTCAGGTGTATTTAAATGCCTCCTTAATGCAGGTGTAAGAGAGCTCTCAGCACCTAGTCTTTCCATCGCCTTTGGAAACTTTTATTGCTGTTTATCAACATGAGGACCAAAGTTGTGCCAATGAAAGTCAAAGAAGCCATTATGCGACGGAGAAACAAGAATAAAACCGTTGGAGACATCAGCCAAACCCTAGGCTTACCAAAATCAACTGTTTGGAACATCATTTAAGAAGAGAGAGAACAATGTTTTTCACTTATCTCAGTGCACAGGACAATAATAAACCGATACCAATACCAGCATCAATACATTGCAAGGTGGAACAGTGCCTGGCTGTAAATGCATGTGGAGGAGTTGATAGGTTGATAAATCAGCAGAATACCACTATTGGAGTTTCTGTTGGTCACACCTGTGCATTAGCTATCCCATTAGATAATGCAGAAAATACTCAGCGAAGCACAGATGGTAACTGATAGTTTATTCAGAGATTAAATTCTGGGATAACAGAATAAGGAGCAACTCTTCCGGTGGGATGGGGCGAGGAATACTATGCAGAGTACAAAAGACTAAGCCATAATCTTCACCCTCGGTTGCTCCACGAATGGTCAGTGTTGCTGTTCCACCCTAGCAGTGCATGTGCAGCAATCATTTGACCATTTACGCACAGGAGAGGTTGGACTGACTTGGGTTGCTTTCTCTTGAATGCCGGAGGTTGAGAGGAGACCTGGTTGAAGTATCTCAAATGATAAGAGGCATAGATAGGGTAGACAGTCAGGACTCTTTTCCCAGGGTGAAAATGTGAAGGAGGTGAGAGGGGCAAAGTTTAAAGGAGCAATTTTTTTTTACACAGAGTGGTGGGGGCCTGAAATGAGCAGCCGGGAGTGGTGGGGGAGGCAGATACAATTGTGGCGCTTAAGAAGTTTTATGATAGGCCCATGGACATGCAGGGAATGGAGATATGCATCATGCGCAGGCAGATGAGATTTAGTTTATCTTGGCAGCATGTTTGGTACATACATTGCGGGCCGAAAGGCCTGTTCCTGCACTGTTCTCTGTTCTATGAAGGTAAGCCAAGCTCTAAAGGGAAATAGTTATCTGCTTTGGTCCTCTCTTCATACAAACAACGTTGCTTTGCTTCAGTGATTTGGTACCTGACCAGTCTCCATAAATGTCACATCATGTGGAATTCTTTGCCACAGAAGACCGTGGAGGCCAAGTCAGTGGATATTTTTAAGGCAGAGATAGATAGATTCTCCATTAGTACATGTGACAAAGGTTATAGGGAGAAGGCAGGAGAATGGGTTAAGAGGGAGAGATAGATCAGCCATGATTGAATGACGGAGTTGACTTGATGGGCCAAATTGCCTAATTCTACTCCTATCACTTATGACCATATGATATTACATTTCACCCCATCCCTGCCTCAGTCCTATCAGTCTACCTGTCCTGTGTTAAGTTAGTAATTTCAGGAATACTCCAATCCCAAAATGGAATGAATTTTGTCAGTATTAAAACGTTTCCTCCGTGCTCTTGATGGAATGTCCCACTGAATGTACGCACACCTTACCATTCTCAGTCACCTGGCACGGACTCTTGCACTCCATATTTTGTTCAATCTCAATGTGGCTTCCCTTCACATTTTTTAACTGCACACCCTTAAACCCACCCAAGCCCGAAACTCCCTCCACTCCTCTGCTCTGTTAACTGTGGTCTTCCACAGTTATTTTTCTCCCACCTTTGTGCTACACTTTAGTTCTAGACACATCAGCTCTCCTAATCTTACTCTCTGGAAATTCTTCCTCAAAAACTCACCACATCTTGAATAGCTTCCCTGAAATGCTCCTCAGAAACCAAAAGGAATTAAAGCAAGAATAGGCCAACATACTTCTGTGCTGACTTCATTATTCAGTGAGATCATGATTGATCAAGTGCCTTGTCCATTTTCCTTGCCTTGATTTAATTTGTATCCATTGATTTCAGCACTGAACACACTCCAAGGATGAACAATTATCGATCTCCGAGACAAAAAAAACCCCAAAGACGTGCAACACTTTGCATGTTATCTTCCTCTTTGTCTTAAGTTTCCAATCCTTTATTCCCAGACAGTGTCCCTGAGATCTGGACTAACCAGCTAACCTTCACACCGTTCTGTACCAGGATCGTAGCCCCTTCTCCTCACTGAAACACCCCAGAAAATTATTCTTTATCCAAATTACCATGCAGTTACATGCAATGCAGTCATTGGCAATTGTGACTGGTATTCAGATAAATAATTAATACATGCTGCACTTAAAAAAGGGAAGAATATGTATAATTTATTTGTTTGAATACACATTGCTTGTATGGATTCCGAATTATTTTCCACTTTAATATGTAGTGACTGAACCGAAGTAAACAAAAAAGCACTGGAAGAAATAAACTCGCTAATCACACTTTTTTTTCCCAGCACGATTGTCGACAGGAAGCATTTCACATGAATACAGCAAATTTTGTGGTCATTCTTAAAGGCACTCTGCCATTGTGTGAATGTTAGCACCAAGTGTGGGAACAGCCTGGATGAACACAAATGTGTTACCATGGTAACAGTATCTGGATGAAGAACACTGTTACCTAACGTGGACAGAACAAAGAAGCTGCACTGTCTTTATAAAATGAATTCCAACAGCCACATGGCCCCAGTGCCTTAGTGCAGATTAGGATCAGTGAATGTTACTATGTTAGAGAAGCTCTCTCCCTCTACAAGGGCCCCACTACAATGTCCGAAAAGAAGTTTACTTATCATTAAGGAAGAAAGGTACACAATTCAAAGTTACCAGGTGTCGAATGACACAGCAACAGTTTCTAGCTTAAGAAACAGCTTAGGGAATTCACCATATTCAACTCTGTGGGAGTTCATACTGTTAATATAAATAACTCGGGGTGGCACGGTGGCGCAGCGGTAGAGTTGCTGCCTCACAGCGCCAGAGACTCGGGTTCAATCCTAACTGCGGGTGCTGTCTGTATGGTTTGTACGTTCTCCCCATGCCCGATGTGGGTTTTCTCTGAGATCTTCAGTTTCCTCCCACACTCCAAAGACATACTGGTTTGCAGATTAGTTGGCTTGGAATAAAATGTAAAATTGTCCCTAGTGTATGTAGGGTGGTGTTAACGTGCAGGGATCGCTGGTCGGTGCCGACTCGGTGAGCGATGGGCCTGTTTCCACGTTGTATCACTAAACTAAACTAAACATAACTGGCAAGCTCACTGATGCACGTAAGGCTGCAGGTTAGGGCAATGCTAGAGTCCTCCTGTCATGATTATTTTCCCCGCATTGGCCTTATGTCCAGTTACATTATAAATCACAACGCACAAAGTGAAGGGGTGATCTGGGATTGTTATTGGGACAACAAACAGTGGATCCACATGTAATGTGGGTTGTGCTTCATAAGTTCATAAGACATAGGAGCAGAATTAGTGCCATTCGGCCCATCGAGTCTGCTCCGCCATTCAATCATGGCTGATCTATTTTTTCTCTCAACGCCATTTTCCTGCCTTCTCCCCATAACCGTCAACACTACTGCACCTTTAAATTGAATATGATTTTAATTTTATAATATTCATTTCTTAATTTAGTGTCAACCACACATAAATGCATTTATTCTCCGAGACATGGACCAGGCGTTTGACTGCAAGAGCTATCACAGCCTGTCAGGGAGGTAAGGGGGGTAGATCCAAACAACGAGATGGCTGGAGGCTTGGCTGTGACCTGCAGCCTAATCTGCTCCTCAGACAATCATAGAAACAAGGCCTCGGAGTTGTTGGTCACCACACAGCCACAGATGCTGAAGGACCTGTGAGAACGTGTATGGGGTTGGATCAAGTGTGGGAACTAGATAGAGGGGATGCGGAGTAGACGAGATGGGTCAAATGGCTTAATTCTACTCCTGTCTTATGGTCTTATGCTTAATTAAATACAAACATACATAGAAAAAATAACTTTGCTCAACTTTCCTTTTCATACTGAGGTTGGTGACTGCACTGACATGAATTGAGACATTGAGACACATTAGCTACGCTAGATGCCTTGGCCTAAACCTAGTGTGCTGGAACTGGGGTGTTTCCAAACCTTTGGTTCAGTTTGGAACATCCAGGGACATAATAGCGAGTTCATAACAGTTCACCTTCTGAGCTGCAGAAAATACGTAATCAGTGAAATTGTGAAAGATTTAACAATGCGGATAAATCTAAAAAAATTGAGAGAAGGCATTAAATGCCCTATAAATGTTGCTGAATTGGTTATGTGAAAATCAGGATCGAACCAGGCATGCTTTTCAATATATCCAGTTAATAAATAGGACAAAATGCTAAACCTCAACTGAATGGGATAAATGAAAGGAAATCATGTTTAAACACGAGGCAGACCATACTAAGATGCAAGGTGTGCCAAGACAAAGAAAATTCATGTTCCAATCAGGAAGATGATGCAGTTTAAGTGACTGCTACCCAGAGGGAGAGATGTGGAACCAGCGTGGAGCTATTAATGTTTATTGCTAGAAAGGCACAGTGACTGGAGAGATACTAATTAAAAGGTGCATAGTAAACCTGATAAAACAGAGCTCAGTGAGCTAAGACACGAATCAAGTGAGGCCAGACGTCAGACAATGAATGGGTTCTTGTGCAGGGTCTTTGCCCTGAAATGTTATATATGTTTCTATTTCCGTCAGTTACTCAGTGCCTGAGCTACTGAGTGATTCTAGCATCCTCTACCTTCTGCCTGATATCCGTGTGTTCTTCACATCAGAAGCCATCACGTGGAGTGGATTTCAAGACAAACCAATGATGTGGAGAAGGCTGGTTACTCCATAAATGGAGGCTGCAGAGGATAAGGTTGCCTCCAATTTTAGGTAACCTCTAACAACCCCCCCCCCTTCCTTCCCACGGACCTTCTTCCCAACCCCCTCCCTTGTGGCCCACCTGGACTGGCACTAATTTATCCCCTCCCCCTACATTCCCTCCTCTGGCTTCACAATTCACAACTCTCAATCTGTTTGTGTCACACCTCCTGTTCTAATCTCTGCCTTTGTTCCAACCATCGGCCTATCATCCCCCTCCCCTTGCCTGTGTTCACCTATTACCTGCCAAGCTTCGTCCTGCCTCTCTTCTCTTCCAGCTTTCTTCCCCCCCTCCTTGCAATCAGCCTGAAGAAGGGTCCCGACCTGAAACGTCACCTATCCATGTTCTCCAGAGATGCTGCCTGACCCAATGAGTTACTCCTGCACTTTTTGTCCTTTTGTGTATGAACCAGAATCTGCAGTTCCGTGTGACTACAGGTTAGTCATAGTCATAGAGTGATACAGCGTGGAAACAGGCCCTTTGGCCCAACCTGCCCACACCAGACAACATGTCCCATCTACACTAGTACCACCTGCCTGCGTTTGGCCCATATCCCTCTAAACATGTCCTATCCATGTACTTGTCTAAATGTTTATTAAACAATGTGATAGTCCCTGCCTCAACTACCACCTCTGGCAGCCTGTTCCACACACCCCTGTTTGTGTGAAAAAGTTACCCCTCGGATTCCTATTAAATCTTGACCCCCCTTAACTTAAACCTATGACCTCTGGCTCTTGATTGGCCTACTCTGGGCCAGAGGCTCTGTGAGTCTCTCATTCCTCTCATGATCTTATACACCTCTCTAAGATCACCCCTCTTCCTCCTGCGCTCCAAGGAATAGAATACCTAGCCTGCTCAACCTCTCCCGACAGCTCAGGCCCCCAAATCCTCCTGGCAACAAATGCTGGAGTAACACACCTGGAGCGGGACAGGCAGCATCTCTGGATAGAGGAATGGGTGACGTTTCGGGTGGAGACCCTTCTTCAGACTTCCTCAATGGCCATCCAGTGACGCCTGCCCTCCTCCTCTCCTGCCCTGTCCAACACTCCTCCTCCTCCTACTAACCAACGCTGTCTTTGCGTGACAGGCACTGGGAACTGAAATAACTGGCCACAAAAGCGAAAGTGGAATGGAAACCGACCCCTTCGCAAAGCCTCATTCGGCGAGGCGTTGGTTTCCGATTGAACACACAACACAACATTGGCACTCCCTGATTGAGAAATGTTGCACCGAAGCCCAGGGCTGGAAAACCCCACGCTGCTGCTACATCAAAGTGTTTGGGGATTTTCTCATGCGATTATTCTGGGTGGGGTTGTGGTTGTGGTTGGGGTTGTGGTTGGGGATGGGGTTGGGGATGGGGTTGGGGATGGGGTTGTGGTTGGGTGTGGGGTTGTGGTTGGGGATGGGGTTGGGGAGTGGACAATGTACTCACATTCTCGTGTTTCATGTGTTTCAGCAGGCGCAGTTCCCGGTAAGCTCGCTTGGCGAAGAGCTCGGACTGAAAGGGTCGGTAGAGCTTCTTGATCGCTACCTTGGCGCCGGTGCGCTTGTCAGTGGCTGAGCTGTGGGGCAGAATCAGAGGGGGGTGGACGGTGAGTGGGTGTGAAGCTGCCCCCCTGCACCAGCACCAGCACCACAGGCAGAGAGATAGAGACACAGAGAGAGGTAAACGTGTGCAAGTCCCCTGAAAGCCCGCAGGTTGCACGTAAACCTTCGCCAGCACGAAACTTCTTAACGCGCTACAAACTCGCTCTTGACCATTTGTAAGGGTGGGGGGGGGGGGGGGGGGGGGGAGCCAAGGAAGAAAGACAAAACGAAACTGACTTACCAAACTGTACCATAGGCTCCCGAGCCCACGGGAGTCAGCCCGGTGTATATCTCCAACACTTGCCACGCCGTTTTGTTAACCTCCTGCTGGGTGAATCCTTTCCTCGTTGTCATTGCGGCGATCTATCTATCTATCTGTCTATCTATCTAATCTATGTATCGACTCTCAATGATGCTTCACACCGATGTCCCCTGTGTCAGAAACGCCAGCGCTGCCCTCCCTCCACACTCACTCCAGTGTGTCCCAGCCGCTGTAATCGCCTTCGCCATCCACTATCAAGGCTGCTCTGAACGTGCCTTCATTGACTATGAATGAATGCAACTCGACCTGGGATACTACCCCTGGCGCTCACACTCCTTTGTTCAGATTGCTGTCTGTCTTCCAGCAGCTCCCTCGAGGCCTTGCACTGACTGTAACATTCAATCGCTTCCTTCAAAGAGAGAGAAAAAAAAATCTTTGAACTTTTTTTTAAAAAAAAGATCACGTGTCTGATCAATATTTGCTGCGAGGAGGTGTTTCAATAGGTCTCAGTAAACATCAGCAGCCACCCTCTAATGGAAATAACCCATCACTGCAAGTCAGATGCAACAACAACAAAAAAAAAGGGTGTCGCATTTGATAGACTCAAAAAGCTGGAGTAACTCAGCGGGTCAGGCAGCATCTCTGGAGAAAAAGCAATAGGAGACGTTTCGGGTTCCGGACCCTTTCTGCAGACTGAGGATCAGGGGAGAGGGGAACGAGAGACATGCACGTAGAACAAAAGAACAGCAAAAAGCAACGATGATGAAGGAAAGGTGGAGCCCACAATGGTCCATTGTTGGCTGTGGGGTAGGCGATAACGAGTGAATCATACAGTGAAACTCTACAGGACGAAAGTGAAACTAGTACGACGACTAGAATGGGCGAGTGACGGAGAGAGAGAGAGAGAGAGAAAGGGGATGCAAGGGTTACTTCAAGTTAGAGAAATCAATATTCATCCCGCTGGGTTGATGTTAACTCCAGCAGTGAATGCTCCCACATTTTAAATGCAGTCTTACTGTCGATGAGATCAGCACTTGTGCCCAAATCAAAATGCACTTAGGAAAGTCGCAATATATTAGAGGTGTTTTTATCGTGCAGAATCTTGAGTAATCTTGCAGAATCTTCACTAATATGCATGATCTCAGTCCATCTTTTTCATTTGGGATATTTCACACAAGATTGGTGCTCTCTTCAACTTTCCTAATAGTCACACTTCTTAAAATGAAGATACAATTTATTCTGATGCATATGCACCTTAATCCCACCCTTGTCTTTCCCTGTGCTTTCAACCCAACTAACTCCATAAGACATAGGAACAGAATTAGGCCATTCAGCCCATTGAGCCAGCTCTGCCATTCATTCGGGGCTGATCTATCTTTTCTTCTCTACCCCATTCTCCTGCCTCCTCACTGTAACCTATGATACCCGTATTAATCAAGCATCTATCCATCTCCACTTTAAACCATAAGACCAATTAATCAACGTTGAGAGGCTGGTTATGGCACATATCAACTTAGCAAGAACCTAGATCCACTACAATTTGCCTCGTGCCACAATAGATCAATGGGGGATGTGATCAGTTTGTCCCTCCACTCTGCACTATACCACTTGGACAATAAAACACATCTGTCAGGCTGTTTTTTTAAAAGTTTAGTTTAGAGATACAGCGTGGAAACAGGCCCTTTGGCCCACCGGGTCCGCGCCGACCAGTGATCCCCACATGTTAACACTATCCTACACCCACATATTAACACTATCCTACACCCACCAGGGACAATTTTTACATTTACCAAGCCAATTAACCTACATACCTGTACATCTTTGGAGTGTGGGAGGAAAGCGAAGATCTCGGAGAAAACCCACGCAGGTCACAGGGAGAATGTACAAACTCCGTACATTGACTACAACTTGGCATTCAACCCAATCATTCCCTCCAAGCTTGTTACCAAGCTCAGGGTCTCTGTGCATCTCTTTGCAACTGCATCCTTGACTTCCTCATCAACAGAACACAATCATTACGAATTGGCAGCAATACTTCTTCCCCTGTAACCATCAGCACAAGACCACCTCAAGACTTTGAGTTCAGCCCCCTGCTCTAGTCACTCCATACCCACGACTGTGTAGCCGGACACAGTTCCGACGACATCTTTAAATTCACCAACGACATCACCATTGTTGGGCGGATAACGGGTAATGATGAGTCAGCGTATAGGAGGGAGATCGATTGTCTGATTGAATGGCGCCAGATCAACAGCTTCAGTAAAACCAAAGAGCTGATTGTTGACTTTAGTAAAGGAAGGCTAATCCACAAACCTGTCTTCATCGACGGGCCGGTGGTGGAGAGAATCAACAATTTTACATTCTTGTGCATGTATACCTCTGGAGATCTGTCCTGGACCCAGCACATTGATACAATCACAAGGAAAGCCCATCAATGTCTCTACTTCCTTGGAGATTGAGGGGATTTGGTATGTCGACTAATAGCTTTGTGAACTTCTACAGGTGTACAGTACAGAGCATGTTGACTGGTTGATCACAGCCTGGCTCAGCAACTCGAGTGCCTAGGAATAAAAGATATTACCAAAAGTGGTGAACTATCACATACTGATAGTTCCCACCACACCTGACTCTTGATAGAACTGTACAGCACAAGAACTGGCCCTTCAGTCCACAATGTCTATGCCGAACATGATGCCATCTATTGTAAAATTTTATAAAAATCACAGATGCTGATAATCGAAAATAAGAACAAAGTACTGTAAACTGACAATAGACATGGAGAAACAGTTAATATTTCAGGTCGGTTACTTCCTCATCAAAACTTTCATCCCTCTCCATTAATTCAAACTGTTAATCATGTTTCTTCCTCCACACCATGGTACCTGACCAGGTGAGTATATCCAGCACCAATTTCAAGGACCTTAATTGACCCGCTGAGTTACTCCAGCACTTTGTGTCTTACTTTGTTTTAATTTCATCCCATCTATTCTATTTTTCTATTTTCACCGCATATCCTCCTTATAATTAACATCCCATTTTATTTTCACTCAATAAACTACCTCAGGTGCTGTCTGTAGGGAGTTTGTACATTCTCCCCGTAACCTGCATGGGTTTTCTCCGGGAGCTCTGGTTTCCTCCCACACTTCGGATGTGCAGGTTTGTAGGCTAATTGGCTTGGTAAAATTGTAAATCATCCCTAGTGTGTGAAGGATAGTCTTAGTGTGCGGGGATCGCTGGTCGGTGCAATCGATGGGGCGAATGGCCTGTTTCTGCACTGTATCTCTAAACTAAAGTAAATTAAACTAACCCATAAACTGTCAGGCTATGATGGACTTTTTATAGGTTGCACTACCTTATTGGGCTTGCACTATAACGGTCTGGTTATCGAATATAACTGGTAATTTATTGTATTATTGTTTTTCATATATTTATATTTGTTTGTTGCGATGTTGCATTAATGCGCCTGTAAAGCTGCAGCAAGAGTTTTACTGTTCTTTTCTTAGTGCATATGGCAATTATACACCCTTGCCAGTTGACTCATTATTCACAAAAATTATATCCAGTTGCTCTTTTTTAATTAAATGATGTCTTGTTCAGGCAGTGTCCTGTTCTGTTCCTGACTCAGCAGGTCTGCTGGATCAGTCTTCTAGGGACCCAACCAATTAGGTTTGCTTGCAGCTGACCCCTGCACCCATTTTAACTTGGATGATGCGGGGGGTCAGTTTGAGTAGTCTCAGTGTAACCCAACAAAAGCCAACACCTCAAAAGCATTTTCAATTGAAGAACACACATATAAGCGAACTACACTCAAGGTACTGAATCCCAAGAAGACTTCAGAAAATCTTGTAAGCTGAGTGATGAACTGCAGCGATGTGGCACACTATTGCCGCAGATGAGCTCAAACATAATGGAAGGCAGCCGCTGGCAATGGTGAGAGCTGCTACTACCTTGTAATTGTGTGCCGTGGCAATTTCAACATGGCGATAAGTACAGACAATTAAAAAAAACTACGCATCAAGGCAAGGAAGCACACTGCAAAAAGAATAACAACCTCCAACCTAGATTGTTTATAGGGTCGGGTTTGGTGGGTGGAGGGTGCCAAAGTATTAATATATTTTTAAAGAGGTACCAATTGTTTAACTTTTGGGGTCTGTTATTTCTTTACACGGATTGGATTTTTTTCTGGAGTCCTTTGAAACTTCGTGAAGATAGAAGGACATAAATCCATCAACAGAAATTAATGCAAAATGGTATTTTTGTAAAACATCAGGCACTCACCACAACATCACAGGACTTTGGGGACTCACCTGAGAAAAAAACCCCATGGAAACTGTAATATGAAATCCAGTTGCATCATTTCCCACTGACTAATTGTCAAAATCTATCTACTGCAGTTGTCTTGATTTGGTTGGTGTTTCAACACAATTATTTATCACCTGCTGCAAACACCTGCTAGTTCTAAAGCAAACAGACCTGGCACTATCACCTGGCCTCTTATCAGGTTTCAGATGACCACGGTAACGAACCTGAGTCTTTTGCGTTTCTGAGTGGGCCCACTGCCATTTACAAGGCCGTTCGAGACATAATCTGTTTGAAAATAATCGGAAACATCTTGTAGCGGAGATGGATGGAATGGATGGATGGAAAACGGAGAGGATGAGACGGAGTTTCTTCCCACAGGCCATCAGGACTGTCAACTTTTATAACTCCAGGGACTAAATTTTGTCTTCTCTATATTAACTTTATTTATATGCTGTAACTGTAATTCTTTTTTATGCACAATCCGCAGGCATCGCCACTTTCATTTCACTGCGCATCGTGTATGTGTATGTGACAAATAAACTTGACGACTTGAAATCAATATATAAGCAATCCAATCTGCACGCACCCAAATATTTAGCATAATTTGTAATTGTCAGGTTGACAAGGGCACCAAGAGAATTGCCAACTATTAATGATGTAGAAAAGATGGAATATTATGTTACATCTGTACAGGATGTTGGTGAGATTGCACCTGGGATATTCTTTGCAGGTCTGGTTAACGGTGTCCAGGAAGGATGCGATTATGCTGGAGAGGAATCTCTTGCTATCTTTCTCTGTTCATTCCCTCTGCTTTCTTTATCTATCCATCCCTCTGAAAATTAAAACATGTTTGTTTTCCCACCTTTACAATTCTCATCTCGTATTTACGGATGGTACAGAAGGAGGCAAATTGGCCCACTGAGTTTGCACTGGAATACAGTGCATCTTTATCAATCTACATCTACCCACTTTTTTCTCTGTAACCTTTTCTCTTCTACATTTCCATCAACTTCCCCTGCTTTTCAACTATCCTCAGGCAATTTAGAGTGGCCAATAACCCAACTTTGGGATTTGGGAGGTAACTAGACCACCCTGGGAAAAATCACACTATTACAAGCAAGACTGCAAACTCAACATTGACAGCACCTCAGGTCAGAATTGAACATGAGTCAATTGTTCATGACTCATGAACTGGAGCTGTGAGGAAGCAGCATTAAATGCTGCACCACTCAGCCACCTTTGAAGAAAAGTGCTTAGCTTGAAACATCTTTGTTGTTTCTCTCTCCACTTGCGTGTTCAATTAAATTACCCCCACCTGCCTCACACACATCTGAGTTTCGGGGCTGTACCAGTTGGAGCCTGTGAACTGACAGGTCATAGAGTGATACAGTGTGGAAACAGGCCCTTCGGCCCAACTTTCCCACACCGGCCAACATGTCCCACCCACACTAGTCCCACCTGCCTGCTCTGGGTCCATATCCCTCCAAACTTGTCCTATCCATGTACCTGTCTAACTGCTTTTTAAATGTTGGGATAGTCGTGTGGTGGGGACATCTTGGTGGAAATGTTTGCAGTTGTGGTGCTGTGTAAATACAAGTAGATTTTGCCAAAACTATATTTACTATAAATGCTAATTCTTACGACCTTGTTACTGGATGGACAACCACTGGCACATTGGATTACTGGGTGATTAAAGTGCTCATTTGTACAGAGATGACCTAACTTCCTTGGTATCACAAAAGGCTGGAGTAACTCAGCGGGTCAGGCAGCATCCCAGGAGAGAAGGAATAGGTGACGTTTCGGGTCGAGACCCTTCTTCAGTCTGATTAGCATCTCCTTTCCAAAACATTACCTTTCCATTTATTGTTCACGCATGATTAGGATGATTATCATTCTCTTAAACTTATCAAGCAACTTCCACATTGTGCACAATGCTTCTGGCCCTGCAGATTCTACTGGCGTGGACATTTAACGTATAGATGCCTCAACGTTCCCTCTCTAAGTGATTTACAGTGTTGCCTGCCACACCTTGCTGCCCTGTTTTGATTCTAACATTTGCCACGATTCAAAACAGTTGCTGCTTTACAGCGAATGCAGCGCCGGAGACTCAGGTTCGATCCTGACTACGGGTGCTGCACTGTAAGGAGTTAAGACGTACAGGTATGTAGGTTAATTGGCTGGGTAAATGTAAAAAATTGTCCCTAGTGGGTGTAGGATAGTGTTAATGTTCGGGGATCACTGGGCGGCACGGACTTGGAGGGCCCAAAAGGCCTGTTTCCGGCTGTATATATATGATATGATATGAAATGTAAAACAAACATGTATCTCAACACACCTGTGCATTCTACCCGTACATCCTGTGCATCTGCTACAATTAACGCATCATTCATAAAATTGTAAAATGACAAATGATACAAAAAGAAGATTGGAATAGGATAAAGATTTTCAATCCTCATTTTTGATAAAGAACATAAATAGGAGCATGAAGAAACAAGGGACCATAGATGCTGGGCTACAAAACAGGACACCAAGTACTGGAGTAACTCAGTGGGTCAGGCCTGATGTACTCTGGTACTTTGTGTCCTAAGTGGGGCATGGCTGGCAGCTCACAGGTGCCTGATCTGCTATTCTGGAAGATCATGGCTACTCCGATCTTTAGCCTCAACCTCACTTCCCTGACCAGCCCCAACAACTCTCGAATCTCATCCAGCCCTTGACTCTTTGCTTCATGAACCTTTCCGCCAGGTGCCGACAGGAGTTATTTCTTCATTTGTCTACTTCACGTCAGTGGCTTTCGGTGCGTCGTGATACCTTCTCGTCTCACTTTGGCAAACTTGACCTTGAAGTGCCTTGGTGAGCTAATGATTGCCCATTCAGTTCTGTGGAGCAACCTCTGTGTCACACGGGCGGGAAGGCCCCAAAGGGCACACCCAATGATGTTACATGTGAGGGCATTATTAATTATTGTGGAGCTGATCAGTCCAGCTGACAGCTGTTCTTAACTAATTGCCAGCTGGAAGCAAAAGGAATCATAACTCCGATTCTCATAAACTCTGATATGGCGGTGCCTAACGGCAGCGGCTGACTAGCAGTCTGGCAATTAGTTAAGAACAGCTGTCAGCTGGACTGATCAGCTCCACAATAATTAATAATGCCCTCACATGTAACATCATTGGGTGTGCCCTTTGGGGCCTTCCCGCCCGTGTGACACAGAGGTTGCTCCACAGAACTGAATGGGCAATCATTAGCTCACCAAGGCACTTCAAGGTCAAGTTTGCTGCGGGACTTTTCACCGCTGGTGCGGCTCGGCTGCGGGACTTAGCTGCGCAAGGCTTGGTCGCGGGCCTTTCATTGCCCGGTTCGGCCGCGAGACGTTTCAGCGCCCGGTGCGGGGACTGTGCGGGTCGGTCGGGGACGAGCTGTCTGTCCGTGGGCGTGGGGAAGAGAGGGGAAGTTTTGTTGCCTCCATCACAGTGAGGGGGTGTTTGGAGTCACTGTGATGGACGTTTGTGTTGGGGTTATGTGTCTTGTGTTCTTTTTTTTTTTTCTATGACTGCTATGTAGTTTCGTTCGGTACTTCGGTACCGAACGACAAATAAAGCTCTGTTATACTGTTATGTATTAGCTGCTGAGTTATTGAGACCGATGTTGGCTGATTCTACAATGACTGGTGCTTTTTAAGAGGCCCTGAAAGAGGTAAATATGTCTTCCATGTAGTGGACATATCACGTTACTCCCACACCCCTGCCCACCACTTGCTCTGAGGTCAGAGTGATACAGCATGGAAACAGGCCCTTCGGCCCAATGTGCCCACACCAGTCAACATGTCCCAGCTACACTAGTCCCACCTGCCAGCGTTTGGTTCACATCCCTCTAAACCTGTCCTATCCATGTACCTGTCTAACGCTTTGTTAAACTTTGGGATAGTTCTAGTCTCAACTACCTCCTCTGTCAATTGTTGTTCCATACATCCACTGCCCTTTGTGTGAAAAAGTTACCTGTCAGATTCCTTCAGCTCAAACCCATGTCCACTGGTCCTCGATTCACCGACTCTGAGCAAGAGACTCTGTGCATCTACCCGATCTGTTCCTCTCCTGATTTTATACACCTCTAGATCACCCCTCATCCTCCTGCACTCCAGCTCCCTGATGAAACATCAGAAAGTTTCAAACCAAAAGCAGTACTGTGCCTGGCCCGCACTAAAGAAACATAGAAACTATGTGCACGAGTAAGCCATTTGGCCCTTCAAGCCAGCACCGCCACCGAGTATGATCATGGCTGATCATCCAGAATCGGTACCCTGTTTATGCTTTCTCCCCATAGCCCTTGATTCCATTAGCCCCAAGAGCTATATCTAACTCTCACTTGAATATATCCCGCAATTGACCTTCACTGCCTTCTGTGGCAGAGAATTCCACAAATTCACAACTCTCTGGCTGAAAAAGTTTTTCCTCATCTCAGTCCTAAATGGCCTACCCCTTATTCTTAAACTATGACCCCTGGTTCTGGACTCCCCAAGCATGGGGCACATTTTTCCTACACTTCACGCAAAGTTGCAGAAAGACTGAACAGTTTTTCACCCATGAATGCAACCCTAACTTACAGATGTGCACCCTGACTTTAATAAGTGGTGCACACTAGTTTTGAGTGTTATTAGCTCTTCAGCATAGTATTTTGCTATTAAGGCATGCGTGCAAGGATTCATTGAGTGGAGGCAGGCTAGACACAAGAAAAATGCAATTCTGTTGCAGCATGAATAGCCAGCAATCGCACCAGGTTGGGAACTTCCAAAATTAAGCAGCGCGTCTTCAGAGCATTGACATGGACAAGGAAAAAATTCCCTCCATGTGCATGTGCAATCAAATAATCAATTTGCCCGCAATGATATATTTGCAGTTGTTTGCATGACATTCACTGAGGAACCATTCCTCCTTAGTTATTTAATATACTGTGATAGTATACCGTAATGTAATCCTAGCAACAATCTCTTGTACATGCAAAGTCCAAGTGCAATAGGAATTTCTTGTTTGCATGGGAGTCTCTTGATAAAAATTCAGTATTTTAGGTATCTGATGCCAAGAAAACAGTGCTAATTGATTAAAACAAACATTGCAAAGTACTGTAAGGCGAGTCAAGTTATCATAAAGAACAGATAATATGCTCTCCTCTTTTGATGTGAGCTGCCAAATTCAATGCATTTTTGTAAAAATAAAGTGCTTCCTTACTGCTTATAAAGAAAAAAAAAGCAGAGTTATGACAGGAAAGAGATAATGCTTTCAAAGTGACAATGACAAAAACAATAAAATTAGTCATTTATTCTGAACAATTCCAGCCAGCACTTTGATCCTCATTCTATATTTTAAGAACCCAAAACAGAATAAGCATAAATTACAGATAAAATAAACAGTACTTTTGCTAATTTTTTTATCTCAAAAGAACATTTTATTAAGAACCATTTTTATTTAGTCAATGGCCTTTATCATAATGTGGGTAACGTACACTTCAGGATATTAAAACATGATCGAAAAATTTGGCCTGAACGACAGAGCATTTGGTTTATCAATTGTTTACAGAAGGCGGTCGTGCAAAAAACAAAAGAAAATAACATTGAAAACAAATTATGCTTTATGTCGAATGGAGAACTCGGGCCTGTGGTGCAATGAACTGCAATGGTGGAACTATATATATATATATATACACACACACACACACACACACATATATATATATATATATATTTCCAAGCAGCTTCAGGCAGCCAAAACGTCCTGTTATCTCCCAGTGCAGACATAATGGTGAGGTCCATCTCAGTGCTCCATCTCCATACTATCCATTGTACATTGTGGCAACTCAAAGCTGTTGACCTCCTCAAACACTAGCTCTGTGGATACAGAAGTTTAGTTTAGTTTATTATTGTCACGTGTACCGAGGTACAGCAAAAAGCTTTTGACTGCGTGCTATTCAGTCACTGAAAAAACTAGACATGATTACAATCAGGCCGTCTACAGTGTACAGATAAAGGATACAACATTTAGTGTAAAATAAAATCCAATAAAGTCCTAAGGTCTCCAATGAGGTAGATGGGAGGTCAGGACCCCACTCGAGCTGATGAGAGGAACATTCATTGGCCTGATTACAGCTGGGAACAAACTGTCCCTGAATCTGGAGTTATATGTTTTCAAACTTCTGTACCTATTGCCCTTGGAGAGGGGAGAAGAGACAAGACCGGTCCTTGATTATGCTGGTGGCTTTGCTGAGGCTACATAAAGTATAGATGGAGGCAATGGAAGGCAGGTTGGTTTGAATGATGCTCTGGGCTACGTTCTAAACTTTCTGCAATTTTGTTTGGTCTTGAACTGAGCTGTTCTCAAACTAGGCTGTGATGCATCCTGACAATATGCTTTCTACAGCACATCTGTAGAGGTTGGTTAGGGTTGTTGGGGACATGGTGGGGAATCTACCAATATTCATCATTACAACTGCGTTTGGAGAAAATCTCATGCAGAACTTCTCAAAATTAAATGCAATTATTTTCATGTTAAAACTATAACAACTGGACGGAAATAAAGAATAGTATAAGTATCAGGCTTTGAGTTGCTGTTTAGGCTAATCTGGCACACTCCTGGCAGCTGAGTAAAATGTTTGTTACAATAAACGTCTCTAGGTCTTAAACAGAAACACAAGCTCTGGCAATCTTATCCCAGAGATGGTAATATTATGTACAACACAAGCTCGTACATCAGGAGAAATTATTGCTCTTTCCTCAACAATTGAAAACAATAATAGATTGTCCAACAGTTGGAATAATTCAACAATAAAAATAAAAAAAACATCCATACTTATACTTTCCACAGATAGACCCACCTTTCCACTCCTCTATAGTCTGCTCCTTATTCTCTATTGATTCGTCGTATGGTTCAGCTTCTGGTTCATCTTCAGGGTCGTGATACTGAGCAAAGTAAGGGTGAATCAGAGCATCTGTTGCAGTTATCCTCTTATCAGTGTCAAGAATAAGCATCTTCTGAAGCAGATCTACAGCTATGATTGGAAGGGACCAAGATCAACTACATAAAAGATTTCCGCACATCATCCAGTTTTCTAGTCAGCCCCTCACAACAGTCACATTACAATTTCAAGTAAATTCCTCGAGCATTCACCTTCTTGAGGAAACATTTAATTGGAGGGGAACAAAACAATTAGCAGCTGCTCTCTGTCATTCAGTCACCAGGGCAAATGAAAAGGAAAAAACCCCACAATATTCTATCTTCCTTTCCCCTTCAGTATACAGCAGTGGCGAATCCAGCAAACCCTTGCACCAGGCAAACCCTCCCAACCGCCCTTGTGCAGTGTATTCACTTTTGTTTCGTTTATTGTCACGTGTGCCCAGGTACAGTGAAAAGCTTTTGTTGCGTGCTAACCAGCCAGCAGAAAGACAATACATGATTACAATCGAGCCATTCACAGTGTATAGATACATGATAGGTTTAGTGTACCACCCAGGACAGCTCAGCTCGTGATCCTGCGCTCCACACAATCATCCAAACATCATCGTTTGGCTTAAGCAGCCTGCGCGTAATACATTTCCAACCACAATGTAGATTTTAGTGTCAGATTTATGGTCCAAAAATATCATTATTGCGCTCATTATTAGACGGAAAACCGGGGGGGGGGGGGGGGGGCAGTTGTAGAAACTGTTCCCTCCATCTCAATGACCTTTGTGAAATGTCAAATGCTGCATTGAAAACTATAACATCCAGGTTCAAGAGCAGCTTCTCCCCAATAAACGTCAGACTAATGAACACTACAAACTCCAACTAAACCCTAAACAATGAACTGCCTTGAAAGCACTGGGGAATTGGGGCTTTATTTTTGTCTTTGCACTATATTCTTCTTTTTGTTCTAATAAGACCACCGGGTGGCGCCGTAAATGGCAGCCTCGCCAACGGCCTGTCTTGTCCCTTTCTTCTTTTGTTGTTTTTAGTTTTTTTATTTGTATGTTTTAGTGTATCTTTAGTTTTGTATTATGTGGGGGTCTTTCCCCCCGAAGGAGATGCGACTTTTTCTGTATCCTATCTCCGTCCATACTGCGGCCTAACATCGTGGAGCTGGCAGTCTTTGTTAGGGATCGAATTTGGGAGCTCCAACCACAGGAGCTTCGATTGCCCCGATCGCGGGAACCTCGATCACCCTGATGTGGGGGCTTTGATCGCCCCAACCGCGGGAGAAAAGGAGGAAGAAGGTAAAAGTTATTCGCCTTCCATCACAGTAGGGAATGTGAGGTCCCTGAAAAACAAGATGGACGTGCTGCCTGCGTTGGTGGGGCCTCAGCGGGATTGCCGTGAGTGCAGTGATCTCGATGTTTATGGGGACATCGCGACATGAGAACATGTCTGGTGCGAGTGTGGAACCGCTTTCTGATTGTTCAGGCGGACAGGGACTGCAGGGAGAGTGACAGCGGTCGGTACAACTCTGGTCACATCTCGGTGAAGGAGTGTGTGTGTGGCCCGGACATTGAACTGATGGCTGTGGGTCTCTGCTTATGCTGTGTGCCCTGGGGATTCTCACACACCGCTGTGGTGGCTGTTTATGTTTAATCTTTATGTGCATTTGTATCTTGTTGCTTTTTTGGTATAACTATGTTAAATCAAATTTCACTGTACCTCGGTACACGTAACAATAAAGGACCATTGAACCATTATATTGAAGTTCTTTTTGTTGTTTATTATGCTGTTTACATATCTGTTGTGATGTTGCAATTAAGAAAGTCATTGTTCCATTTCGGGACATTTGACAATAAAACACTCTTGACCAGATTTCTAATCTTTATGCTGTCTCTGGGAAATTCGGGGGAAACACTCCCCCACTGTTGTTCAGCGCCCCTCCCCCAACTCATAACAGGACCACTTGAATAACTGGAAGATCCTTCAATGTCCATCGTCACATGCCATTTAGTGGACTGTATTTCTACCAGCAGCAATAACTTTGACAAGTGGTTCTGTTTCTGGCAGGGTGCAGCTGTGTTCCCCATTCCAACAGAGGGAGCAAAACCAGTGGAGTAGCATCTGCATAACCCTGTGATGTGCAGGCCAGACCACTGACAGTGTCTGTGTTGCCATTATTGCTGCAAGTCAATAACGGGCAGTGTAAAATGACAAAGGAAACTATTCTGACCTGGATAAGGTTCTATATAGAGTATTGGTAAAGCCCATAGATACAAAGTGCTGGAGTAACTCAGCGGGTCAGGCAGTATCTCTGGAGAAAACAGATGGGTAACGTTTTAGGTCAGGCCCCTTCTTCAGACGTAAAGTCTGAAGAAGGGTCCCGACCTGAAATGTCACCCATCCTTTTTCTGCAGAGATGCTGCCTGAGTTACTCCAGCTTTTTTCATCTATCTTTGGTATAAACCAGCATCTGCAGTTCTTTATTTCCACTGGTAAAGGCTAAATGCTTAATAATACCATGTGGTAGATTAAATGTGGTCTGAGCAGTGTATTTAAAACACACATTTGATAGTGCTGTAAACTACATTTAAACATGTTACACTGAATCTTGAACATATCATTCTGAATTATAGCATGCTTTGTGCAGACCATTTGCTGTGTATTCTGTTAAATATTTCTGCAAATTTTTTTATTGAGCGTATGTCATTCAATGCGTGATGACTGAATCTTTTCGATTGCTAAAATTAGTGAAGATTTCTTACATCTTCTAAGTTATTTTTCGTCTGTGAATTTGTAAAAGGGTCCAGTCCAAAACTCCTGAGTCTGCCATAGATAAGCTGCTCAATTGCCACCTTGCTTTCACATCTGGAAAGACGCATTAAAACTTAATAGTTATCCTCCTGCAAAATCCTTACATCCAATTTGTACTCCAAAGACGTACAAGTTTGTAGGTTAATTGGATTGGTAAAATTGTAAACTGTTCCTAGTGTGTATGTAGGATAGTGTTAATATATGGGGATCGCTGGTCGGAGCGGACTTGGTGGGCTGAAGGGCCTGTTTCCGCGCTGTATCTCTAAAACTAAATTAAATTTAAATGTAAAAATCTTACCTAAAGGATTGTCACCATTGAATAGTTCTTTCAAGTCTCTTTGAGGCATGTATGGTAAAGATTCAATATATTTTCTGGCCTGCAAGGAGTTAACCACGACGGATTAGAATTTCTAGAAAAAACCCACTCTCCTAAGTTACTCTTAGAATAAAACAGCCGTGAGAAATGTCACAAACCTGCAAAATATTTCTCCCAATATAACACTCATTCAGGTCTTGTGTGAATGCAAACAATTCAGCATTTAATAGTCATGGAATCATTATAATAAGCACCACAAACTAAAGTTATGACTAACTGTGGACAATTCTCTCCCTACCTCCTGCTTAATTATTGTCTAATTTAGTACTTGCAGCTTGCCAGGTGTGCCATCCTAACTTTGTTGTTTTTGAGCACGGAAGAGTTGGAGGGACGAGGAAGGGGTGGCGCAGTGGTAGAGTTGCTGCCGTACAGCCCCTGGGACCCGGGTTTGATCATGACTACAGGATCTGGAGATACAGCATGGAAACAGGCCTTTTGGCCCAACAAGTCCATGCCGACCAAAGATCACCCGTACACTAGTTCTATGTTATCCCAGTTTTGCATTCTTCACACTAGGGGCAATTTACAGAACCCAATTAACCTACAAACCCACGTGCCTTTGGAAAGTGGGGGGGGGGGGGGGGGGGGAAACCGAAGCACCCGGAGAAAACTGGCACAGGGAGAACGTGCGATCTCCACACCGACAGCACCCGTAGTCAGGATTGAACCCGGGTCTCCAGCACTACAAGACAGCATCTCTACTGCTTTGCCATTGTGCAGAGTTACAATACCACTGCATGAAATATCTGTGATGAGTCATGGTTGATACTCACTGCACCTCCAATAGTTCAGCATGAGTTAAAACTTATCTCACTGCATTTAATAAGCTTGTTGCCAGGAAAAGGCACTAATGACTTTCCCAGGATGGCTGCTTTATTTCTAATCCAACCTTAAGACTGATGCAAGGTTGCAAGGTAACAAAAGCAGTCACGCTGACAAATCAGATCTGATGCTAAACACAGAATCTATGATGTAATTGTAAACTTAGTTGGTAGGTTTTTGGGATCACGTAGAAATAATGGTGGTGGAGAATGAAGAGATGGAGAAAAGGTAGTGAATGCACTTGAAAATCAGAAATACAGCAAATGGAAAAAGGAATATTGAGCTGAAACATTAACTGAAGATAGGCACAAAAAGCTGGAGTAACTCAGTGGGACAAGCAGCATCTCTGGAGAGAAGGAATGGGGGACGTTGCGGGTCGAGACCCTTCTTTACTCCAGCTTTTTGTGTCTATCCGGTTTAAACCAGCATCTGCAGTTCCTTCCAACACACTGGAACATTAACTGTTTCTATTTCCACAGATGCTGCCTGAACTGCTGAGAATATACTTCCCCAATAGTGGATGGCCTGGCACCAATTGAATAGAATAGAATAGTTCCTTTATTGTCATTGTAACATGAGCCATGTACAACGAAATTGTAAAATGTCAGCCAGTCAGTGCACCATTCAAACATTTCTAAAAGCTAACGATACATACAAGGTAAAATATTTTAAAACAGATAAACAACTAAAATAAATATCATGAAAATAGCACGCATAAACACCCAACCCTACATCCTTCTGTCGATTTCACAGTCTCTTATTATGTATCGCCCCTGCGTTCCTTGGCGGCTACATTTAGTGCCTTTATAGCAGTGGGGTAAAAACTATTTTTAAATCTGTTTGTCCTTGTCCTTGTAGATCTGTACCGTCTGCCTGACGGTAACAGTTCAAACAGGGAGTGTCCGGGGTGGGAAATGTCCTTTATAATACTCTGGGATTTTTTGATGCAGCGGGAACTGTGTAAGTCCTCCAAGGTAAGTAGAGGGCAGCCGACAATCCTCTGGGCGTTGTCAATGGCCCTCTGGAGCGCTTTCACAGGCAACACAATTGCCTGGTTGATGACACTCCTTTCAAGTTCTTTGGGATGTTTTGCCACGTAAATAAAAACCATGTTATTATAAGACCGTAGAATTGGCCGTATGAACTCCAGATTCAGGCATTAACGGGGTTTGTGGGTCCCTGTGGCTGACTGCGCAGGTGATCGGTCAATATGTTTGTACAGATTGAGCACAGGAATGGGTTTGCTTCTGATAACTGCTGCATTTTGCTGGCTTGTTTTTGATGTTCACAAGGTCAGTATCGTCCAATTAGCCTGAAAACACAACATATCCTAATAGTCCACACACACATGAATGGAGGATGTCCAATATAGACACGTCCAATCAATCCAATATGCTCCAGCTAAGGATCTTATGACTGTACAAAGAGATTTTTTAAAACTTTAGCGTCACTGAACAGAAGTTAGCATGAGATTTAAACATTAACTTACATGTTCTGAAGATATTTTCTTTAGTAACTCTGAACTGGGTGTTCCAACAACTTCCATTATTCGCTTCAGTTGATCGATATCTGTGCTGTTATAGGAAAAACCTTCCTATATATGAGCCACACAGTGCAGCCTAAACTGAAATGTGAACAAAGGTAAATCATGCAGAACACAGCTCAGCGTAACAAGCAGGCTGTAAAGTGTTGATTACTTCAGCCTCTACACAGGGTTGGCTGTGCTATTGACAGGCTGAAAGTTCATTAGAAGCCGTGTATCACGTTGGTTGTTTCCAGTTATATGTACCCTTTAAAGGGGACTGGCGGGAGTCATTCTCACCTTGGAAGCAGTGAGGAATGGTTCAACACAAGATTTATTTTTTTAATCACTGCCGTGCTGGAGGCCTTGATGGAGGAGGCCCTTATGAGGCATCATAAGGTCATTAGGAGTAGAATTAGGGGCCATTCAGCCCATCAGGTCTACTCTACCATTCAATCATGGTTGATCTATCTCTCCCTCCTAACCTCATTCTCCTGCCTTCTCCCCATAACCTCTGAAACTCATACTAATCAAGAATCTATCTATCTCTGCCTTAAAAATATGCACTAACGTGGCCTCCACAGCCTTCTGTGGCAAAGAATTCCACAGATTCACCACCCTCTGACTGAAGAAATTTCTCCTCATCTCCTTCCTAAAAGAACGTCCTTTAATTCTGAGGCTATGACCTCTAGTTAGTGTGCGGGGATCGCTGGGCGGAGCGGACTCGGTGGGCCGAAGGACCTGTTTCCGCGCTGTATCTCTAAATCTAAAAAATCTAAAGATATAAATAAACTAATCTGGACTACAGAACACTGTTTGACGCAAGTAATATAGTTACATTTAAGGGGCAGTTGGGCCCTTGAGGTGAAGAAGGAAACGGAGGACTCACTGACAGACTTGGAAGAGGAAAGACTGAAGAAGACTTCAGAGCAACATCAACAGCACAGAGTGGTTGGGCCGAATAGCCCGTTTCTGTTCCAAACATTTGGGCCGAATAGCCTGTTTCTGTTCCAAACATTTACTGTGTAAAAAGGGAAGAGAAGTCATGGAAGTTAATTGATGGAGAGTTGTCTTTGTCATACCTTCAAACTTTTAGTTTGAAACTTAAACATTTCAAACTCTAAAAGTGCAGGAGGGAGGACTTTATGTGTGGTTATTTTCTGCGATATTTCTCTTCCTGGCCCAGCTTTTGGATGGGGTTCTTCATAAACAGTTTGGTTGCTACTTGCAAGTTTTTGCTCCTAATGAGTGAAAAGTCGGTGAATCAAAATAACAGGGTGAGATTTTCATGAATGATGTTTCGGAGATCACAACTGAGCTTCAGTGGGACCCCGGCCCTGAACCTGGAACAGGAAGGTGACTCTCTTTTGTAATGGGAGATTTGGTGAGGCCGCATTTAGAGGATTGTGTTCCGTTTTGGTCACCCTGCTATAGGGAGGATGTTGTTAAGCTGGAAAGCGTGCAGAGAAGATTGACGAGGATGTTGCCAGGACTCGAGGGCCTGAACTACAGTGAGAGGGATGGGCAGGTTGGGACTTTGTTCCTTGGTGAGGCTGAGGGGTGATTTTATAGAGGTGTATATGATCATGAGAATAGATAGGGTTAATGCACAGAGTAGGGGAATCAAGATCCATAATATATAGGTTTAAGATGAAAGGGGAAAGGTTTAATAGGAATCCAAGAGGATCTTTGTTCCACATAGATGGGATGGTGGATACATGGAACGAGCTGCCAGAGGAGATAGTTGAGGCAGGTACTGTGACAGCATTCAAAATATATTTGGACAGGTACTTGAATAGGATAGGTTTAGAGGGATATGGGCCAAATGCAGGCTGGTGGGACTAGTGTAAATGAGCATATTGATCGGCATGGGTAAGTTGGGCTGAAGGGCCTGTATCTGTGCTGTGACACTATTCTACAGTTGCCTAGGATCACTGAGATCATCACAGTATTCTGCTTGGGATCTTGGTTGATGGCACATACCTGACTGATGTGCATGGGTATATTTGGGTCATGTACACATACAGTTCCAGTGAACTGACCGTTTAACACCTTTGAGGAGCATAGCCATTATACTTTCAGCCCACTCCATCCTTCTGCCTAAAATTAGGAAAAAGTACTGTAGAAAGAGTTACATTTTTCAAGGATACAATCAGTTCCTGGGAAAAGGGCTTTTCCTTTCAGCAACTCTGCCATAATGCATCCAACAGACCAAATATCCACTAGAAAGGAAATATAAAGAGTTGTAGGAGAAATTCTATGTAAGCACAAATCCCTTGTCACAAATAGTAGCATTGCAGTTTTGCCATTAAGAGCCGCTGTAACCATTTAATAAACCATGTTAATCCTTTGAAACATTTAGTCTCAGTACGATTTCTAAAATTACAATGCATAAAAAACATTTTGGATATTGGAAGATTGGTCCAAGCACTTCCATGTACACTGCACCTTTAGTCAGTTACATGTCTTCATGATTTGTGAGCACGTCTTACACTTGCTTCTTCACTTGCCTGCATTTGATGGAACTTTAAGGCACAACCTCCGACTGGTGTTATACATGCACAGAATTACTATGATAGAGTTATACCGAGATCAGAAGTGTGATTCTGAATTGTGACATTGATATCTTGGGCACGGCCTCAGCTTTCAAAGCTGTGCTAGATAAAACAAATTTTAAAAGAACATTAAATCGAAACGGCTACAATCTCATTTGGGTCTCATTAAAATGTTCCTTGGGACAAACTGCTAGACCTAAAAGGTGCAAACGTGGGTTAGGGTGAACTGATTCACGAACAAATTTGTTGGACAAGTGACAGAAATGTCTCTGTCCAATTTTCCTAACACAGAGAAATTATTTACTCGAATTATAGAGCTGAAATATGCAAAGGAAGGGGACAATATATCCACTTTTCCATTTGTTCCTGTAGCTGTACAGAGTTTTCTATCCCCTTGGGATTTGGTGGTGGAAGACCCAGCTCAGGAAGGGGGCTTGCATTTAATGTATAAAGTGCCTGATTCTTGAGCTGCTGTTATGATGCCACTATAATCACGTGTGCATCTAATGCTTGGCCGAGTGAGAGAATTGCAGTGTCAGACCAGCAGTGAGACATTACAAAAGGTTGCCATTGAGAGAGTGGCCAATAAAAAGAAGGAAAGGTGTGGCAGAGCGGCCAATCTGAAGCAGCGGTGCTGGGAGAAAGGCCAGTGTTGAGGGTAAATGTGAGGCTTTGGCTCAAGAGGCCTCAGTGAGGTGTCTGAGCAGAGGATGATAGGACGTAAAGGTAAGGTCTGTTATTTCTTGCATGTTATTGTGGTGCCGTTTTTTCTTTTTGACTTTAGACTTTACGAGAGATGCAACGTCGAAACAGGCCCTTCGACCCACCGAGTCCGTGCCGACCAGCGATCACCTCGTACACCAGCACTATCTTAAACACACTAGGGACAATTTACAATTTTACCGAAGCACGTCTTTGGAATGTGGGAGGAAACCGGAACACCAGGAGAGAGCCCACGCGGTCACAGGGAGAGCGGACAAACTCCGTACAGACAGCACCCACAGTCAGGATCGAACCCGGGTCTCTGGTACTGTTAGGCAGCAACTCTACCGCTGTGCCACTGTGTCACCCATTTTAGCTCGTGGATTTAGTGCAGTAGATATGGCTAGTACAATGGTGCAACGCTCCTCCTGCAGGATGTGGGAAATGTCAGGGAAACTGCTGGAGACTGATGACTGCACCTGCGACAACCTAGCAAACCTGGGGACAGCATGCGACGTGTGTCCAGGTACTGTTCCTTGCAGACCGTGTTTGGGAATTGTAACTGCAGCTGGATGACCTGCATGTGCGGCATGGTGGCGCAGCGGTAGAGTTGCTGCATTACAGCACCAGAGACTCAGGTTCTATCCTGATTACGGGTGCTGTCTGTACGGACTTTGTACATTCTTCCCGTGACTGCATGGATTTTTAGACGAGAGGCTGGTAGTTGGTATGGAAGGTGAGGAAAGCATGTTCAGTGGATAGGATAGGCAGGAGCACAGCAGGGAGCGAGGAAGGGAGGTTGGATTAAATCACATCTATTTTAATATGAGAGGCCCTGATGGGAAAGGTGGATTGGACTCGGGGACTGGATTGCTACAGGTGCCTGGGACATTGTAGCCTTTATGGAAACCTGGCTAAATGAGGGACAGGACTGGCAGTTCCATGTTCCATGGTACAGGTGCTGTAGACTCGATAGAGGTGGTAAAAGAAGAGGGAGTGCAGCTTAATTGATTGTCACGGCAATAATCTGAGATGATATTACTGATGGTTCATAGGGTGAGGCTATATCCGTGGAGCTGAGAAAGGGAAAGGGGATTCTCACCTTATTCGGAGTGTCCTTTCGGCCCCCAAATTGTCAACGGGAAATAGAAGAACAAACATGCCAGGATATTGCAGGGAGCTGCAGGGTAAATATGGTTACCATAGTGCGGGATTTTAACTTTGTCAAATGTTCAGGAAAGTTTCCTCAGGTGATGTGTTGAGGGCCTTACAAGCTATAGGGATAGGTTGGGCAGGCCAGGACTTTAATCCTCGGAGTGCAAGAGGCTGAGAGGTGTATAAAATCACGAGAGGAATAGGTAGGACGAATGCAAAAAGTTTTTATCCAAGTAGGTGAATCAAGAATCTGACGACATAGGTTTATGTTGCAAGGAGAAAGATTTAACATTGATCTGAAGGGCAGCCTTTCCACACAAAGGGGGATGGGTATTTGGAACGAGCTATGAGAGGAGGTAGTTGAGGTAGGTACTACCTGCTATTTAAAATACATTTGGACAGGTACACGCGGGCAGGTGGGACTATCATAGACGGGGCATTTTGGTCGGCATGGACAAGTTTAGTCACAGGGCCTGTATCACTGCAATCATTGAAACATGTTTCCTAGATTTCAATACCTTTGGGTTGTTTACACATAGAAAATAGGGAGTAGGCCATTTGGCCCTTCAAGCTAGCACGGCCATTCAGTATGACCATGGCCGATCATCCAAAATCAGTACCCCTTTCCAGCTTTCTCCCCATATCCCTTGATTCTGTTAGCCCTAAGAGCTATATCTACACAAGTTGTGCAAAATCACTGGTGGACTAAATGCAGTGTTACCTGTCTGATTGTAATGCATCCAGTTTAACATTATTTCTGGAGCCCGGTACCACCTCGTTGCTACGTAACCAGTCATTTCATCATCGGTCTGCCGAGCGAGGCCAAAATCTAGAATCTGCAAGACATTAGAACTTTTAAATGCAGTATATATTACAATGAAGAGATGAAGCGAGAAAGAAAATGTTGTTCTTTCAAGGGTTAAATTGTCTTTACCCTTAATTCACAATCTTCATTTACTGCTAAATTACTTGGTTTCAGGTCCTGCAACGAAACAATAATGTTTATGAGTATTTGCAACAAGTTCATAACAATCCAAGAAACACTGGTGTACACTGGTCCACATTACAAAGGCTTTGCAAAGACTTCTCTTTCTGTGTATTTATAGTCATTCCGCTTTCATTATCACTCAACAAACCTCGTAGCATTAGTAATAATCCTTATGCCTTTGATTCCATAACTGCGGCATTATTTGGGCTATACAAGCATTCACATTCAGCACTTCTTTTTAGCTGTAGCCTCACCTATTGAAATTGGCTTTCCAGAAATAAAATCCCCGACTGGAGTCCAATTAAAATAATATGGCTATATTTTATCATCGTCACGATGGTTCAAAGGATTCATTTGACCTGATTATTGGAAGCAGTCCCCAGGCTACAGTAGACTTGACATTTGAAATGCTGGGTTATTGCAAGTGTTCGCAGCACTGTACCACAATATTCTCAGGTATAGTACGAATCACTTCACCAGGAACCAATGCAGCGACCAACCATAGACAAAGCCAATGCCCTCTTTAAGCTCCCCTTCAGGTAAGGACCAAACTGGAGCTACCTCTCATCGGCTCACAGTTGCCTTTATTAAATTACCATTGATCAGAAGATCATCTCCCCACCTCCCTCCATCTCGGTACATTGAGACAAGCATTTGTCACAGTTCACCTGCTGGTAACAACTCCTATCATATCATCATATCATATATATACAGCCGGAAACAGGCCTTTTCGGCCCTCCAAGTCCGTGCCGCCCAGCGATCCCCGTACATTAACACTATCCTACACCCACTAGGGACAATTTTTACATTTACCCAGCCAATTAACCTACAAACCTGTACGTCTTTGGAGTGTGGGAGGAAACCGAAGATCTCGGAGAAAACCCACGCAGGTCACGGGGAGAACGTACAAACTCCTTACAGTGCAGCACCCGTAGTCAGGATCGAACCTGAGTCTCCGGCGCTGCATTCGCTGTAAAGCAGCAACTCTACCGCTGCGCTACCGTGCCGCCCATATCATCTACACTGATCTTCCCCAGACTACTCTTTGCAAATCGGTTCCCATGGGGCTGTCGAGGATAAAGATTGAAGTTCCGATTTTCATAAAGTCATAAGTGATCGGAGCAGAATTAGACCATTCGGCCCTTCAAGTCTACTCTGCCATTCAATCATGGCTGATCTATCTCTCCCTCCTAACCCCATTCTCCTGCCTTCTCTCCATAAGCCTTGACACCCATATTAATCAAGAATCTATCTATCTCTGCCTTAAAATATCCCATTGGCGGCCTCCAGAGCCTTCTGTGGCAAAGAATTCCACAGATTCACCACTCTGGGGGAAAATGTTTTGTTCCTGACTTGCGGAAAATGCAGTTTGCGGATAGTTCTCAGGAACGGAATCCTGACATAACCCAGGGTCCCCTAGCATTTAACTCAAGTCATGCCCTTTAACCATATCTTGCATTGAAATTCCTCTACTTTCGGTCTGCTGGATGGGAGAGAACAAGGAGGAGCAAGTGAGATGCAAATCTCCAGAGGTAGGGAAACATGGGAGATATGTCTGCCCCTTGAATCTTGCTGTATGAAAAGGACGGGCCATGGGTCAGATGATGATACTTGCCAGGACTTTGTATTTACATTGATAGAAGGCACAGCAGATAGAGCCACTGACTCACAGCGCCAGAGATTGACCTCAGGTGCCGTCTATGTGCTCCCTGTGTCCTCCAGTTTCTTCCCACATCCCAAAGACCTGCGGGTTTTTAGGTTAAAATTAGGTTAGGTTAAATTGCCTCGAATGTGTCTAGTGTGTAGCAAAAAGGTTAACATGGAACTAGTGCGAATGGGTGTTCAATGTTTGGTGTGGACTTGGTGGACGAAAGGGGCTGTTTCCATGCTGTATCTCTAAACTAGAATCTAAATATGGGCATTCAATGCCTAGTGATAAAAGTCTTTGAGCAGTGTATTTCGCCAGGCTAGTTGAAAGGACTTCAGGAATCAACCGCCACTTTGCAAGTGTTCTTGGTCACATTCTTGGTCAGTTGCCTGAAAACCCTCTCTTTTCCATGAGCTCAAATATGTTTTCGATTGGGCCACATTACCCATTTTGCGTTGAATGAAATTCCCCTCACATTGCACACGTTTTTGAATATATATACGTTATCTTTTCATTCTGGAGTGCATTATAAATAAATCTGTACTTACTCTGTGGATGATACCGGCAGAATGGATATACTGCAGGAAAGAAGAGATAAAGTGGTATTACACTACACAAACTTTGTTAGATTTGCTAGTTCAAAAATGGAGCTTAAAACCCATCAGGTCTACTTTGTTGAAATCAACTATTTGTTTCCTCAAGGGTCTCTTGTTCCAAGTATTAGTGAAAGCTTGCCAATTGAAAAAAGTCCAACAACTGTGTTTTTACACAAGTAGGAGTGATAGGAAGGACAGGGATTGAGGGAGAGGCCGGAAGCTGACAGGAGATAAAATGTGTTTTGTTGCTGATTAATATACTTAGCAATACTTGACTGAAGTAACTGCGGAGTGCCGAGGGGAAGAAGCAACAAGTTGTACTGCAGAGAGAGACTGAAGGCCTTGGCCCTGGCAATGGAGTGACCCTCAGGTGGACCTCTGCCTCCCCTTCCCCAGGGTGGAGGGCGAGTCAGCGCTTTGTCATAAACGAGAAGATCTGCATGGTTGACAGACACAAAAAGCTGGAGTAGCTCAGCGGATCAGGCAGCATCTCTGGAGAAAAGGAATAAGTGATGTTTCGGGTCGAGATGAATCAGTCTGATGAAGGGTCTCGACCCAAAGCCTTACCTATTCCTTTTCCATCATTCCAGTATTCCAGCATTTTGTGTCTATCTTCGGTGTAAACCAGCGTCTGCAGTTCTGCCACAGATCTGCATGGTTGTTGGAAGAGTACCTGTGGCTTACTTCAGCGCAGCTCTGCTGGAGTGCTGGCAGCAGCCTGTGTCCACACCTATCGTCTTGTGGGTGACAAAGAGGACCGTTTCTCGATGAAGAAACCACATCCAGGAGGTTGCAGAGCAGGAGAGGTTCATGCCCAGCAGCTAACTGTTCAGCTGGGGCTCTGCGTCAGAGATCCCCTGGTAGCTCCCAGTGCAGGGTGCCTTTGCCCAGACCACTACCTGTGAACTATCATACCTGACAATCAGGAACTCTAAAGTACCTCAGCACACCCTGCTTTGTCAGAGCTGCTGCTAACCTCGGCATGGCCATCAGAGCATTTGTTTCAACTCACAAGACTGATATTCCTCTATTACTGAGAGTGAATGGCAAAGCAGCCCACTCCACCAATGTATTCATGAAGAGTGACGGAGGTTACAGTAGCCAGCCCAGACTGTAGGGCTCAGTCTCCCCCCCCCCCCCCCCCGGGGCAATTCCTACAATGGCAATTATGTAGAGACACAAAGTGCTGGAGTAACTCAGTGGCCAGGCAACATTTCTGGAGAACATGGATAGGTGACATTTTGGGTTGCGACCCGTCCTCAGTCAGAAGCAGTGCCCCGACCCCAAATGTCACCTATCCATGTTCTCTAGGGATGCTGCCTGGCCTGCTGAGTAATCTAGCATTTTGCATCCTTCCTTGGTAGACCAGCATCTGCAGTTCCTTGTTTCTACATAATGGCAATCAGGTAAATAAGAATCTACGCCCAGAAGCCTGGGTTTACCGACAAGGTTATTCTCCCGAGAGCCAACTTAACCCTCAGGCAGGGCTTCCACATGAATAGACAGCACCAATCCATGACCCATCCCAGCAGTGGGATGTGTGGGATGAGAAGTGAGAGGAAGTGAGACACTCAGAGCGGAGCACATGGGTCACTTCTGGCTCACAAACATTTTCCTGAATTGGCCCTACTTCATTAGCCGAGGCTCGGGAAGCCCAAACAATGACTGCAGACCATGGGTTGGCTTCACGTAGAGGTTTTGAGCCTCATTCAAGTATTTTACCTGCCTGCCTACCTTCTCAGAATAGGTTAACTCCCTGATTCCCCATCATCTGCCTCTATTAACCTGGAGGTTGCTGACTGGAGTCTGGATAAAGGTTTTTTTTAACATTGACATTTGATACAAATGGCTGATTCGAGTATAAAAATACAGACCCGTTTCTGTAAATATTTCCAGTGTCAAGATGCACTGTTTAAATATCCCCATCAGAAATAAAATCATTTTTGGCAGCTGCATAATATTTTAAACTTTAATGTTTTAACTGTGACTAACTGAATGAGGGATACTTTTTATCTTTCCGATTTAAAATATTTAACACTGCCCCAAGGAACCACAGATAATTATTTTTGACACGAGCAACAGAATTGCAGTGCATTCTCTCCAAAGTGCTGAAAGATGCATCAGATAAAACGTTGAAAATCAACCATCGACCCAGAGCCTGTATTTCTAAGGGGGGGGAGGGGGGAGGGGGTGATGCCTGGAGTTTGCCTTGGCGAAACTTTCAATGTTTGCCTTCAATCATTGAAAGTTTTCTTGTGGTAAGAGTAGATTCTATCAGAAACAGTAGTTTGTCTTTTACAAGTTCACAAGTTGTAGGAGTAGAATTAGGCCCTTCGGCCCATCGAGTCTACTCCGTCATTCAATCATGGATGATCTCTGCCTCCTAATCCCATTTTCCTGCCTTCTCCCCATAACCCTCGACATCCGTTCTAATCAAGAATTTGTCTATCTATGCCTTAAAAATATCCACCGTCTTGGCCTCCACAGCCCTCTGTGTCAATGAGTTCTACAGATCAACTACCGTCTGACTAAAGAAGTTCTGCCTCACCTCCTTTCTAAAAGAGTCCCCTTTAATTCTGAGGCTATGACCTCTGGTCCTAGACTCTCCCACCAGTGGAAACATCCTTTCCACATCCATTCTATCTATGCATTTCATTATCACCATGGATGCTGACTGACTTTCTGAGCGATGATATTTAAAAAAACATTTAATGCACATTTTGCATCTTTGCATTTTCTGCACTCTTTGCCTTCTAGTGACTGCTCTGACTTTGTTGCTGGTAGACCTCTATCAGTCGGAGCTCAGCAGGGTCATTGCCAAGTGAGGTCGGGAGCAGGGGAGTGAATCTGCTTTAAATGACAATGGAGACTGGCTGCAGGGAAACCAAGGGAGCAGGGACTGCCGTCTGCTGTAAGCAAATCCATTGAGTATTAAAGGAGAGAAAGGCGTGTACTGACATCGCACTGATCATGAAGGTGCTTGGCAGTCAATGGATTCATCCAAGTGTAAATTGCAGAGTAGACCCTCCCCAAACAGCAATGTGGCAATGACCAGATGATCTGTAGTTTGGCGACAGTGACAGCAAGATAATGATTGTCCTGAGCTCTGGGGAGGAGCTCCCTACTCTATTTGCCATGGAGGACCTATGTATGGGTGGGGGTTAGCTAGGGCCGCCTGGCTAGTGGGGGAAGGGGGAGACCCATTGGAACCGCTGCTGAGGTTCCCTGTAGGAGGGGGTGGGCAGTAGGACCCAGCGGAGTCAGACCACGCGCTGTGGGACTCTGCCTCATGGGGACTATGTGCCCAGCGCAGAGTCTCTGAGCCAGGCACGGCTGCGGCCTGCTGCTGGCGATGAGCCTGTGAGCCAGGCACGGCTGTGGCCTGCTGCTGGCGATGAGCCTGTGAGCCGGGCACGGCTGCGGCCTGCTGCTGGCGCTGAGCCTGTGAGCTGGGCACGGCTGCGGCCTGCTGCTGGCGCTGAGCCTGTGAGCCGGGTACGGCGATGGCTGCGGCCTGCTGCTGGCGCTGAGCCTGTGAGCCGGGTACGGCGATGGCTGTGGCCTGCTGCTTGGCGGTGGAGCGGTGAGGGTCAACACAGTCGCTGGTGGAGGCCCGCGGGGAACAGGAGCCTGGCCCGGTCAGCGGATGGCCGGGGAGGAAGCGAGGGCCATGGCCTCCTGATATCATCGACAACTGCTTGAAGGAGGTAAAATACATCAATGTGTCATGGTGAACTCTGGAATATTTAGTTTAGTTTTAGTTTATTATTGTCACGTGTACTGAGGTACAATGAAAAGCTTTTGTTTGTCTGTTATCCAGTCAAAGAAAAGGCTCGACATGGTTACAATCAAGCCGTCCACAGTGTTCAGATACAGGATACAACATTTAGTGCAAAATGTAACATTGAAGTCCAATAAAGTCTGATTAAAGATAGTTCAAAGGTCTCCAATGAGGTAAATGGGAGGTTTGGACCGAACATTAGCTGATGAGAGGAAGAGTCTGAAGAAGGGTCCCAACTCGAAACGTCACCCATTCCTTCTCTCCAGAGATGCTGCCTGAGTTACTCCACCATTTTGTGTCTATCTTCGAGGTGATGAGAGAACCATTCAGTTGCCCGATAACAACTTGAAAGAAACTGTCCCTGAATCTGGAGGTGTGTGTTTTTAAACTTCTGTACCCCTTGCCTGATGGAAGAGGAGAGAAGAGGGCGAGACTGATCCTTGATTATGCTGGTGGCCTTGCTGAGACAGCATAAACTGTAGATGGAATCAATGGAAGGGAGGTTGGTTTGTGTGATGGTCTGGGTTATGCTCACAATTCTCTGCGGATTTCCTGCGGTCTTGGATGGAGCTGTTCCCAAATCATGCTTGCCGATGCATCCCAGTAAAATCCCGATAAAATGTCAGCCATGGGTTTCTGTAGTCAAGCTGATGGGTTTGCACTCAGCACTGATATCCAGATGATATCCAGCTCCTCATCTCCACCAAGTCAATCTCCTCCACCACACACTCTACACTGACAAACTGCATTACTGAAATAAAATCTTGGCTTCAATCAAACTTCCTCAAACTCAATTACAACAAATCTGAAATCATCATCATTGGTCCAAAAATGCTCACCAAATCCACCCAAAACTTCATCCTCAACATTGATGGTCTCCCAGTATCCACCTCACCTCACATCCGGAATCTTGGAATCATCCTTGATCAAACCCTCTCCTTCGACAAACACATCAAACACATCACAAAGACAGCCTTCTTCCACCTCAAAAACATTGCCCGTCTCCGTCCATCCCTCTCCTCCACAGCTGCAGAAACCCTCATCCACGCCTTCATCACCTCCCGTCTGGACTACTGCAACAGCCTCCTCTATGGCGCACCCTCAAAAATCATCAATAAACTTCAATACATTCAAAACTCCGCTGCCCGTCTACTCACACACACCTCGATCCGTGACCATATCACCCCCGTCCTTTATAAACTCCACTGGCTCCCCATCCCCCAGAGAATCCAGTACAAAATCCTCATAACCTACAAAGCCCTCCATAACCTGGCCCCATCCTACCTGACCGACCTCCTCCACAGGCACACTCCCACCTGCACCCTCCGCTCTGCCGCTGCCAATCTCCTATCCCCCCACATCCGGACTAAACTCAGATCCTGGGGGGGACAGGGCTTTCTCCATCGCTGCTCCCACCCTATGGAACTCACTACCCCAAACCTTTAGAGACTCCCCCACACTCACCACATTCAAAACATCGCTGAAGTCTCACCTGTTCAGTACTGCCTTCAACCACTGAAGGTCACCTCACCTTCTGTCTCCTTTCTCTGTTCATTTATTTATTTACTTATTTATCTATTTATTCATTTCCCTATGTCCTCAAAATCTCTGTAAAGCGTCTTTGAGTATATGAAAAGCGCTATATAAATAAAATGTATTATTATTATTATTATTACTGCTGACCTGGATTACAGCACGACTGACCACGTCAAACTACTTGCACTGAAAGTATTGTTTCTCTGCTGACTGGTTAGCACGCAACAAAAGCTTTTCACTGTACCTCGGTACATCTGACAATAAACTAGACTGAACTGGAGCAAGATCATTCTGAAAGCATTAGATGCCATTTGTGGCTGCCGCAATGTTACCCTGACTCAAAGCAGAGGTGAATGGCTTTACTCTCCCCAGAACCAATCCTTAGTCTGACTTTGTTTTCAAACAAACCAAAGACAAATAAGGATTGGTATAAGTTGCAGTTTTGCACGTGCTGCCTTGGGAGCAGCACTGACCTGTGTGATGGGATGATCCTGCTCACTGACCAGGTCTCATTGTTCGATTAGACGCCCTTTCTGTGCCAGAGAAAGGACTTGCCCGTTGACAATCAGATCAGGAATCTTGCTTTCAATCAACAGGGAGATATTATTGGGGCCAGTCTCCACTGATTAAATTACTTTTCCCGGCAGAAATTCCTCCCCCAGTAATGAGAATGAGGGTCTAAGATCCCAGACGATGATAGTTCGCTATTATTGTGAGCAATTGAGAACTTTCAAAATTTGCAAGTTAAAGTATGCATTGTAGCTGAAAAGAACTTTATTAAAAAAAATATATTTAACTAACAGACGATGAAAATGAGTGAAAAAAAAACAAATTTTGAAAAGCTGTGATAAAGATAAATATGCATGTTGGGTCTGTGCCATGGAAAGCCAAGATAATATTAAGGTGGATTGCACCATTACACATTAATTAGTTGGTGACAATATTACTATTACCAGTAACTACAGTCCTACTGTGTACGTCTTCTGTCACAACATTCAACTGACTTTTAGAAAATAAAACAGCACAGCACAGGAACAGGCCCTTCGGCCCACAATGTCCATGCTGAACATTATGCCAAGTTAAACTACTCTCCTCAACCTTCACACGATCCTCTTCCCTTTATTCCCTGCCTTTCCACAAGTTAGAACTCATTTAAAATAAGTTAAACGTTTATTTTGAATAGATGTATGACTTTCTGTTTGAATAAGGCAACTGGGAAACATCCCCCGGAACTGTTTATTTTACATGCTCATCATTGATTTAGATTTCATTCAGAATAACATCCAACGTGGAAGAGAAACGTCACCCATTCCTTCTCTCCAGAGATGCTGCCTGACCCGCTGGGTTACTCCAGCATTTTGTGTCTACCTTCGATTTTGACCAGCATCTGCAATTTTCTTTTCCTACTTTCCTCCAAAGTGGAAAATGTACCCACTGCCAACCATGGTAATAGATCTACCAACATTTTAATGCCTAATGAGATAGCATTAACATGGTTATGTTGTGTGCGATGATAGACCAGTTAATTATTAGTCAGACCTGAAAGGTTTCATTTACAAACTTATTGCATCAGTATTTCATTTTGGGAGAGAGCAATATCTCAACAAGAAATCATCTGAAATATTTTCTTTAACAAAAAACAATGCCTTTATCATTGTGCAAATTTAAGAAAGAACTATTCGTCGAAGTACAAGTCATTGGTGAGACCACGTTTGGGGCATTGCGTGCAGTTCTGGTTGTGCAGCTAAAGGAAGGATGTCATTAATGTAGATGAGTGATGAAAATAATTCACAAGGAAGTTACCAGGATGGAGGGCCTTGTTCTACCAGTTGGATATGCTGGGACTTTATTTTCCCATAGAATGTGGAAGGTTGACCTTTAAGGTATTTAAAATCACAACGGACATAGATAAGGTGAATACTCAGTCTTTTTTTCCAGGGTAAAGGACTCTAAAACTAGGGGATATATCGTTTTTTTGTTTTAGAGACACAGCGTGGAAACAGGCTCTTCGGCCTACCGAGTCCGCACCAATCAGCAATCCCCGCACACTAACACTATCCTACACATACTAGGGACAATTTACAATGATACCAAGACAATTAACCTACAAACTTGTATGTCTTTGGAGTGTGGGAGGAAAGCAAAGATCTCAGAGAAAACCCCGTGGTCATGGGGAGAACGTACAAACTCCCTGTACAGACAGCAACCGTGGTTGGGATTGAACCCGGGTCTCTGGCACTGTAAGGCAGTAACTCTACCACTACGCCACCTAGAGGGGAAAGAGTTTAAAGTGATCCAAGGGGCATCTTTTCCCACTCAAAGCCTGGGGAGTACATGGAATGAGCTGCCAGAAGAAGCTGTAGAAGTAGGTAAAATTACAATTTTTAAAGACATTTGGACAGATATATGGATAGAAAAGGCCTAGAGGGATATGGGCCAAATGCACACACATAGGACTAGCTCAGATAGACATCTTGGTCTGTGAAGATGAATTGGGCCGCAGGGCCTGTATCCACGTGTATAACCTCACCACTCTTTTGCACATTTTCTATGCAGTGATTTGTGATTAGTGCTGAAATCATGGGTCAAAGCCTGGAGCAAAGCTTACTGAAGTTGTGTTTATGGACTATTATATTCTTGGAGCTAATCATTCCACTGGACAGAACATAAAACTGAAACATGGCTAAGTGTAAGGAGCAGGAGTAAGTGCATGAATGACAACGGGACAAATGGAAAAGCATGGAAAAGACTGATATGAAGGAGCAATATAGAGTCATAGAGTGATACAGTGTAGAAACAGGCCCTTAGGCCCAACTTGCCCACACCGGCCAATATGTCCTGGCTACACTAGCCCCACCTGCCCGCATTTAGCCCATATCCCTCCAAACCTGTCCTATCCATGTACCTGTAACTGTTTCTTAAACGTTGGGATAGTCCCTCAACTAGTGATATCTGATAGTGCCTCAACTACCTCATCTGGCAGCTTGTTCCATACATCCACCACCCTTTGTGTGAAAACGTTAGCCCTCAGATTCCTATTAAATCTTATCCCCTTGTTCTACTAGTTAAACCTATGTCCTCTGGTCCTTGGTTCATCTACTCTGGGCATGAGACTGTGCATCTACCCGAACCAATCCTCTCATAATTTTATACACCTCCATAAGATCACCCCTCATCCTCCTGCACTCCAAGGGATAGAGTCCCAGCCAACTCAACCTCTCCCTGTAGCTCCGACCCTCTAGTACTGGCAACATCCTCGTAAGTCTTCTCTGTACCCTTTCCAGCTTGACAACATCTTTCCTATAACGTGGTGCCCAGAACTGAACACAATACTCCAACACCAACGTCTTATATGAATCACGCATCTCATTAGTTGCCCAGTGTTGGTCTAATTTGGTTTCTATTTATGACATTGTTTCTGTACCTTAAGTCCCCTGAGTAATTGATACACAAGAAACTGCACGTGATCATCCGTCAGCTTCTGACACTTGACAATGTTATTCAAGTCTGCTCCCATGAGGTTGGTCACCAAATACCTGCAGTCGTAAAACAGACAAAACGTTTTGGAAAAACATATTAAAACAATTTGACACAGATATTGCCAACATTTGCACTTTGATGGAGGGCGATTGTAAACCTTTCCCCAAATATGCAGACATTTCTGTGCCACAAATGATTGTGGATATTCTTGTATTCTCACTGTTTCACTTCAGTATTAAATTCCCATGTCCATTTTCACAATGGAAACTGTCCATCCAAATCTCAAACAGTTCAGCTACCAAGACATCTCAATTAACATGAGAGTGGAGTTGCAGCTTCTTAAGATTCAAAAAATTCTACCTGGCCTTGCCTTTTCTATGGTTGTAAGATGAATGCCTCCATGTCTGATGGGTTTACTAATCCCATGAACTGGCAGCAGAAATGCAGTAATGTTACTGCTTCAGTCTGAAGAAGGGTCTTCTCCAGAGATGCTGCCTGAGAAGCTGAGTCACTCCAGCACAGTGTCCTTTTGTCTATTAACTAGCATCTGCAGTTCCTCGTGTCTACAGTGATGTTATAATTGTTCAGCATACAGTTTAACCACCAATCCTACTCTTATTGCTTTGTGATTCACCACAAGATAAATTCGTTGAACTGTTCCTGGTGTTAAAATTACTCCAAATAGTGCACTATTTAAAGGGTACATCAATAAACTCAGTACACTCATCTCCTTTCTCCGTCCCTCATTTCCTTTTTATCCCTCTTCTCTCCCCCTTCCACCTATCTCTTGTCTACTCGTATCTCTTCCTCTGGCTTTACATTTCATTCCTCTTCTTTCATTATCTGACACTCGTCTCCATTTCACCTCCAGCCTGTCACTTACTCCACCCATCTGTCGACCAAACCCCCTTATCTGTATCCACCTATCACTTGCCTGGCTCTGTCCTATCCCCTCCTCTCTTTTCGAGCTTTCTGCCCCCTTCTACAATCAGTCTGAAGAAGGGTACTGATCCAAAATGTCATCTGTCCATTCCCTCCACAGATGTTGCCTGACTTTGTGTTTTGCTCAAGGTTCCAGCATCTGCAGTTCCTTGTAACTCAATAATGATGAGCTTGGTTATTTTGGGATTTAATTTATTTCACAAATTATAGGAGTAGAATTAGGCCATTCGGCCCATCAGGTCTACTCCACCATTCGATCATGGCTGATCTCTGCCTCCTAACCCCATTTTACTGCCTTCTCCCCATAACCCTTGACACCCATTCTAATCAAGAATCTGTCTATCTCTGCTTTAAAAATATCAACTGACTTGGCCTCCACAGCCCTCTGTGGCAATGAGTTCCAAAGATTAACTACCCTCGGACTGAAGAATTGCCTCCTCACCGCTATTTCCTTCTGACTGTTAAGAGGACTGCAGAAAACGTCACATTGAGCTATAAATATGAAGCAGAAGGATTCATCACCACACTGCTTTTTAAATCATTCTACTCACACTTCACGGAAGTTCTCCAGTGTAATTGCTGGTGTAAAGACGTCTAACAATCCAATTACCTGAAATAAATCAACAGATTAATGCAGTTTATGGAATGAACATTTAGCGTTAACAGTTTGCAAACAAAGGAACACGAACAGTTCCATTTGTGAAACAACCACTTGACAACTAAAATATGATGCAGCATTTCTTCCAAACCAAGTTGCTAGTGAGGGAGGAAAAGTTTCAAACAGCACTTTGAGGGGTGTGATACACCATGACTCACACAGTGGCACAGCTATCACTCTCACAGCGCCAGAGACCCAAGTTCAATCGGTGACCTCGGGTGCCGCCTGTGTGGAGTTTGCACGTCCTCCCTGTGACCGGATGGGCTTCCCCAGTGCTCCAGTTTCCTCCCTCAACCGAAAGACGTGCAAGTTGATAGGTGAATTCGCCACTGTAAGTTACGGTTTGCGTGCAGGTGAGTGGTAAAATCTGGGCGGAGATTGTGGAAATGTGGGGAGAATTAAAAATGGCACCAACATAGGATTGGTGTAATTGTGTGTTTTTTCCTGTTGACACAGTCTCTGCAGACTAAAGGATCCGTTTTCAAGCTGTATCTATATGTGATTCCGTGACGACATTAAATTGGTACAGTCGTAAGAGATCACTCATTTATCTACTTTGCAATTCGTGTATAGCATACATGGACAGTTTTCCAAAATGTGTTCCACATGGAAACTTTGTACTTAAAACTGATATGCAGTCCCAATAAGACACAAAGTACTGTGGTAACTCAGCGCGTCAGGCAGCATCTCTGGAGAACATGGATAAGTGATATTTCTGGTCGAGACCCTTCTTCAGGCACCAGCCATCCTCACTCCCACATGTTGCCTATCTCCAGATCTCTATCATGATCTCCAGAGATGCTGCTAGACCTGCTAGTTACTCCAGCACTTGTGTCCTTTTGTGTATCAACTAGCATCTCCAGTCCTTTGTTTCTACATCCCCAATGATTTCCCAATTGTTGGGGATGGCAATAGAGAGCACCATATGTAAAGAATATGAACAGAAACTAGGCATTTTGATCGTACGAAGGTCTTCACATTGTTTTGTTTTTTTAAATGCCAGAAAGTCATACCCGAGAGAATAAAGGCAATAACATTTGTGATTTTGAAACAACAGTTCAATTGTAAGGAAGTTATTATTGCAGAATTATATTGCTAACATTTCTCTAAACGTTTTACTTGAATTGTAAGGATAGAAAATGGATCACCATGTTTAACAAAATCATTAACTCTGTACTGTATATATTCAGCAATGTATGGAATCAAATTGACTTACATTTTCATGCTTCATGTGCTTTAATAGTCTCAGCTCGCGGTATGTTCTCCTTGCATGGATCAGAGATTGAAATGGTCTTGATAGTTTTTTTATAGCTACCTTCTGGCATGTTCTTGTGTCGTAGGCAGAGCTAAATCAACGAAAGACCAAAGTCTGAATTGGCATCTTACTGCATCGCCACTGTCACAAATGGGCTGTGTACGATGAAAGCTTTCTAATTAGGATTTTAAAAAGTATAGCGTTTAGCTGCTCACAAGCTCAATGAAAAAACAAGCATTATTTAAGGAGTCGTCAGATCCTTTATTCAGTAAAATACCTCCACACTTTACATTTGAGAAGAAATACGATTTATTTGTCATGGGATGTGGCTCCTTGGGCTGAGACATGAATTTTCCAACATCACAACTAGATTCTCTGAAGAAGCAAGATCTATTTGTCATTGTCTCAGATTCATAAAGGCCACCATGTAAATAGTGCTGCATTTTCATTTCTACAAGATGAAAATCTATTTACAGCCATTTTACAGCACTCATTCAATTGCGGTCAGTTCCAGCTATTGTTAAATAAAATGACTACCCAACAATAATGTCGGTGTCATCAGACAATGTCACAATAAATGAAAAATAAGGCCACAAAGCCAGGTCTTGCTAGTCTTGGAATGGACACAAAAAGCTGGAGTAACTAGTGGGTCCGGCTGCGTCCCTCGAGAAGAGGAACAGGTGACGTTTCAGGTCGAGCCCTTTCTTCGGACCCAAACGTCACCTATTCCTTTTCTTCAGAGATGCTGCCTGACCTGCTGAGTTACACCAGCATTTTCTATCTATCTTCAGTGTAAACCAGCCTCTGCAGTTCCTTCCTTCACACATAGCCCTGGAATGGTCTGTCTTTGGAATTTATTTTAGGACATCACGGAAGACCAGGAGGAGACTATACAATTGTTTAAAACAATCTCCAGAATTGAGCAGATGTGATATAGAGCCAGGAAAGATGCAATGATGCATTCAGTAAACAGAACACATTACAGTCATGCTGCACTGGTGGTAACATTTGTGCTTGTGGATGTTGTTGAATGTGCAGGTGCATTCAATGTGCAAGTACCTGGCCTTTGGCAAGTTAAAGATCACCATTGGCACGGGTCGGGCACACAGGCATGCAGTGGCTCATTATCTGAAAAACGGCAAGCATAGCTGATTTCTTTAGGGCCTCAGCAAACAAGCCCACATTTTATGTTATATCACCAGCAACTTGTCCTGGATCACCCATATTGAAGCAATGGCCAAGAACGCACACCGACGCTTCTACCTCCTTAGAAGCCTTGAGACGTTCGGAATGTCCCCAACAACTCTCACCAGCTTCGACAGATGTGCCGTAGAAAGCCTTTTATCGGGATGCATCACAGCATGGTTTGGGAACAACTCCGCAAGAAATTGCAGAGAATTGCCAAACGCAGCCCAGACCATCGCACGAACCAACCTCCTTTCCATCGACTTAATCTACACTTCACGTTGCCTCGGCAAGGCCACCAGCATAACCAAGGACTAGTCTCGCTCCAGTCACTCCCCCTTCTACCAGGCAAGAGATTTAGAAGTGTGAAAATGTACACCTCCAGATTCAGAGACAATTTTTTTCCCAGCTATCAGCAGGCAACTGAACCATCCTATCAATAACTAGAGAGAAGGCCTGAGCTACTACCCACTTTATTCGAGACCCTTGGACTATCTTTGATCGGACTTTATCTTGAACTAAATGTTATTCATGGTATTCCCTTTATCATGCACTGTGGATGCCGCAATTGTAGTCAAGTATTGCCTTTTTCCTAACTGAATATCTGCAGCCTGCACACATCCTGGCATGTTGTGAAATTTCAAGACATAAAGAACAAAGAAAAAAAGGGCCGAACTATAAATGGAAACCAGATATTCAACCATCTGCCAGAGGTTCCTGTGTAAGGAGGGTTTCAGTGTAGCAAACTCTGCTAGTGCAGGTGCCCACAAGAGCTCGCAGAACAAAGCACCACGCATTGTGCAAAGATAAATGAACTTCCCAGGGCAGCTAAAATGTAGGTTTAACCATTCTAGCCCCTTCTGCAGACAGGCTCCTCAGATGCCCCGACCATTTCACAGATCTCGATTTTCCATTTGCCATGTTGAATTCAGGGTACTTTCCAATTTGGACTTCACGATGCTCTTTGTCATTAAACTTGGCCAGAGAAACATAGAAAATAGGTACAGGAGGAGGCCATTTGGCCCTTTGAGCCAGCACCACCATTCATTGTGGTCATAGCTGATCATCCACAATCAGTAACCTGTGCCTGCCTTCTCTCCATATACCTTGATCCCACTAGCCCCTAGACTATCTAACTGTTGAGTTTGGAATTTGGTTCTAAATGTATTATCCAGAGGAGGCTCTTTGTGGGCCTGATTCAAATCAAGGATATGAGCGAGAATAGTCCCAGTGTGCTTCTTTCCATTATCAACACCCGATTCCAGGAAAATAAACACAGCTATGATTTGAGATAAGCCATTGAGATTGTCATGTGTAAACTTTATTTTTCAAACTGTGAATGACCCTAGACAAGTATTAAAAATTTACCATATCACATGCATGAATTTAGAAACTGACTTCCAAACCCAATAATCTTTAAAGATAGTGCTCGATAATTTGCAAACAACCTGGACTGTGGGTTGAGAGTTTGAAGGAAACTATCCTCTTCAAAGAAACACAGTTGATTTCACTAACTTTCACTTGGAGGTGCAGAGGGACTTGGGAATGGTCATACTTGAGAAGGCAGGAGAATGGGGTTGAGAGGGAAAGATAGATCAGTCATGATTGAATGTAGATCGAATGATTGATTAAGTAGACTTAATGGATCAAATTCTGTTCCTACTTATTAGCTTAAAAACTGACATCACTGTGCTTCACTGGAATATTGTGGTAGAGATAAGCATCCGTTACAGAACATCTGTTGCAGCCTGGATATTGGCTTCCAGCCAAATAATTTTGTAAAACAGGTTTATTGATAATGAACCAATGCTGAAAACAATATTTATATTATTATTAGTGAAGGATGCACAATTACACATGAAATGCTTCCTGGTATTGGTGCAGCCTCCTGTATCAACCTGGGCCTCCTTCTGAAAGCTACCATCATCAGTCTGAAGAAGGGTCTCGACCCGAAACGTCATCCATTCCTTCTCTCCTGAGATGCCGCCTGTCCCGTTCTTCACTATTTCCAGATGTTATTTTCAATTTGTTTTTCTAAAGTTAAGACTCCAGCTTGTTTAATTTCTCTGCCATTTCCTTTGTGATTTCCCAATATCATTTCTCCTTTCATTACGGACACACATCAGGTTTTGCAAACTTTCTCATTCCGACATATCTGCAGGAGCGTTAACTGTCTTTTTATGTGTTTCTTGCAAATTTACTCTGGTGATCTACATTTCCTGAATCTTCTCTTGTGGAAATTTGGTACTTTCCCCAACCCTTTGTCTTTACTGCTCTTTAAGCCTTTTCCTGTGGTCTGATGCCATCTGTAACATCTCTTGTCATCTTCAGACTGAAGAAGGGTCTCGACCCAAAACGTCACCCATTCCTTCTCTCCAGAGATGCTGACTGACCCACTGAGTTACTCCAGCATTTCGTGTCTACCTCCGATTTAAACCAACATCTGCAGCTCCTTCCTACATAAACTTTAAAGGAGATGAGCAGCGCTATTATTATTATTTTTACACAGACTCACTGGACTCGCATAAATTTCCATACAGGGCAAACAGAGAGGACGCCATCTCTCTGGCTCTTCACACTGTCCTGACTCACCTGGAGAGACAGGGCACGTACGTGAGGATGCTATTCATTGACTATAGCTCTGCCTTCAACACGGTCATCCCCACCAAGCTCATCACCAAACTCCACCAGCTAGGCCTCAGCTCGTCGTTATGCGACTGGATCCTGGACTTCTTGATGGAGCGACCGCAGGCAGTGAGAATGGGCCCTCACTTGTCCTCCACTATCACCCCGAGTACCGGCACACCACAGGGCTGGATGTGTTTTGAGCCCCATGCTCTACTCCCTATTCACACACAACTGTGTTCCTGCATTCGACACCAACACCATTGTCAAGTTTGCACACGACACAACGGTGATCGGGCTGATCACCAACGGTGATGAAACAAACTACAGAGTGAAGGTGCAGAACCTGGCGGACTGGTGCTCAGTTAACAACCTGTCCCTAAACACCTCCAAGACCAAAGAGCTGATCATCAACTTCCGTAGATCACACAACGGGGAATACGCTCTGATCTTTATCAATGGGGACAATGTGGAGAGAGTGTCCAGTTTCAAGTTTCTGGACACTTACATTTTGGAGTGTCCAGCTTCAAGTTTCTGGGCACTCACATGGTCCACTAACACCGATGCGCTGGTCAAGAAGGCGCAGCAACGACTGTTCTACCTGAGAACATTGAAAAAGTCTGGTCTGCCCCAACAGCTGCTGATGACCTTCTACCGCTGCACCATAGAGAGCATCCTAACGTATGGCATCCCTGTGTGGTACCTCAGCTGCATGGAGGCAGAGAGGAGAGCTCTTCAGCGGGTAGTCCATAGAGCTCAGAAGACTATCGGAACACAGCTACCAGCCTTGGAGGACATCTACAACACACAATGCCTCAGAAAAGCCACCGGCATCCACAAAGACTCTTCACACCCCTGCAATAATCTGTTCGAAATTCTACCATCGGGCAGATGCAACAAGGCCTTCTATGCCCGCACCTCCAGACTCAGGAACAGCTTCATCCTCAGGGCCATAGCTGCTATGAACCGGTCCTGCTGAGCCGGATGGTCACATCACACAGTGAACTGGCACAGACCTACTTGAACTTTATACTGTTTTAAAACTGTTCTAATTTTGTGTCACTGGGTTGTATAAATTTATACTGATTAGCTAATTAATTTACTGCATCGTATGGAAGGCGCATTCCCAATCTCGTTGTACCCTGTACAATGACAATAAATATATATTGTATTGTATTGTATTGTTGAGACAGGGGTATTGTTGGTGGCAGACACAATAACAGCAACTAAGAGGATTTTAGTTAGGCACATGGATATGTAGGGGAAGGAAGGGTGCAGATGCAGTCATGGGAGTTTAGTTTAACAGCATCACATTCAGCATGGTCATTGTGGGCTATAGGGCCTGTTCTTGTGTTGCACAGTTTTATGCATTGCTCTAAAGTATTGCAACACTTTTTTCAGTTGCATGCAACATTTTAGGAAAGATGTCAAGACAAATTAGATTTATTTAGGACTGTGTGCACATTGGCAGGTAAAAGGGACAAGGTCTCCCAAGTAATTATCTCGTAAAATCTGTTTTGCACAATGTTATGGATGCACAGATAAACGTCCATCTCATCAATGAGCAGCAATGATGCTAGCCCCAACAAAACACAAGACATGTAAACTTCTGGGTATGAGAATGAATTTATTAGCATGGTATTAGGGATCGGAGTCCTCAATTATATTGAATACATGAGAGTCTGGGGCTGTTCTGCTTTAAGACAGAGATAGTCAAAGAGGAAATGTGATTCTGATAGAAGTGTTGAAAACTATGATGGATTTTGAAAGGATTAATAAAATGAAACTATTACCATGCAGATGCAATAGCAAATGACAGACATTGAATTAAGGTGACTGGTAATAGAACAAGGGGAAAGATGAGCCCCATGCTCTACTCCCTATTCACACACAACTGTGTTCCTGCATTCGACACCAACACCATTGTCAAGTTTGCACACGACACAACGGTGATCGGGCTGATCACCAACGGTGATGAAACAAACTACAGAGTGGAGGTGCAGAACCTGGCGGACTGGTGCTCAGTTAACAACCTGTCCCTAAACACCTCCAAGACCAAAGAGCTGATCATCAACTTCCGCAGATCACACAACGGGGAATACGCTCTGATCTTTATCAATGGGGACAGTGTGGAGAGAGTGTTCAGCTTCAGGTTTCTGGGCACTCACATTTCGGAGTGTCCAGCTTCAAGTTTCTGGGCACTCACATGGTCCACTAACACCGCTGCGCTGGTCAAGAAGGCGCAGCAACGACTGTTCTACCTGAGAACACTGAAAAAGTCTGGTCTGCCCCATCAGCTGCTGATGACCTTCTACCGCTGCATCATAGAGAGCATCCTAACGCATGGCATCCCTGCGTGGTACCTCAGCTGCATGGAGGCAGAGAGGAGAGCTCTTCAGCGGGTAGTCCATAGAGCTCAGAAGACTACCGGAACACAGCTACCAGCCTTGGAGGACATCTACAACACACGATGCCTCAGAAAAGCCACCAGCATTCACAAAGACTCCTCACACCCCTGCAATAGTCTGTTCGAAATTCTACCATCGGGCAGACGCAACAAGGCCTTCTATGCCCGCACCTCCAGACTCAGGAACATCTTCATCCTCAGGGCCATAGCTGCTATGAACCGGTCCTGCTGAGCCGGATGGTCACATCACACAGTGAACCGGCACAGACCTATTTGAACTTTATACTGTTTTAAAACTGTTCTAATTTTGTGTCACTGGGTTGTATAAATTTATACTGATTAGCTAATTAATTTACTGCATCGTATGGAAGGCGCATTCCCAATCTCGTTGTACCCCTGTACAATGACAATAAATATATATTGTATTGTATTGTTGAGACAGGGGTATTGTTGGTGGCAGACACAATAACAGCAACTAAGAGGATTTTAGTTAGGCACATGGATATGTAGGGGAAGGAAGGGTGCAGATGCAGTCATGGGAGTTTAGTTTAACAGCACCACATTCAGCATGGTCATTGTGGGCTATAGGGCCTGTTCTTGTGTTGCACAGTTTTATGCATTGCTCTAAAGTATTGCAACACTTTTTTCAGTTGCATGCAACATTTTAGGAAAGATGTCAAGACAAATTAGATTTATTTAGGACTGTGTGCACATTGGCAGGTAAAAGGGACAAGGTCTCCCAAGTAATTATCTCGTAAAATCTGTTTTGCACAATGTTATGGATGCACAGATAAACGTCCATCTCATCAATGAGCAGCAGCAATGCTAGCCCCAACAAAACACAAGACGTGTAAACTTCTGGGTATGAGAATGAATTTATTAGCATGGTATTAGGGATTGGAGTCCTCAATTATATTGAATACATGAGAGTCTGGGGCTGTTCTGCTTTAAGACAGAGATAGTTAAAGAGGAAATGTGATTCTGATAGAAGTGTTGAAAACTATGATGGATTTTGAAAGGATTAATAAAATGAAACTATTACCATGCAGATGCAATAGCAAACGACAGACATTGAATTAAGGTGACTGGTAAAAGAACAAGGGGAAAGATGGAGCAATTCAACAATAATTTTCCAAAAGGAATTGGAGTGAAACACGAAAGTGTGAAGATACATAGCTACAAGGACCTGGGAGGGGGTCACACTAAGTAAGTAGGGGCTTTCAAAGAATTGGCTCAGCTTAAGGCTGATTAGCCTCTGATGCTGTGCCATTCAATGGTTCTTGCTAATATATATATATATATATATATATATATATATAGCAATCACATCCAGTAGTCAGAAATATTGGAGAGCTCAATGATAGAGTCGCCACATCAAGATTTGTCCAATGGAGATGGAAATCACCAGGTCAACAATATATCTGTGTTTAGTTACAAAGCTTGCAGAAAAAATACCCAAGGAACACATTTCACATATTTTAGTAGGAAAAACAATGTGTAATAAGTCAGTTGCCACAGCATTAACTCAAACGTTGACACATTTGGGCATAAATAGATGGCAAACTAAATGATAACTGAAAACAAATAAATAAAGCCAATGGTATGAACATTGAATTCTCCAATTTTGGGTGACAGTCCCCTCTTTCCTGTGTTCCCCCCATCCCAGTGTGCAGCCATTTCTCCCACTATTCTCCCTCTTCCCCATCCCCTTCCACCTATATCCCTCCCTGTCTTCACATTTCAATCCTCTTCTCTCATTATCTGACGTCTCCATTGTCATCTCTAGCCTTTGTCCACCCATCTGGCAATCAGACCCTCCTCGCCTGGACCCAGCTATCACTTGCCAGGCTTTATCTCGCCACTACCCATTTTTTTTCCTCTCCCTTACTCCAGGAAAGGTCCAGATCCAAAACGTCGCCTAATCCTTTCCCTCCCCAGATACTGACTGACCCGCTGTGTTACTCCAGCACTGTGTGTTTTAAATAATCACAATAGATGAATTTAACGAAGGTGCTTTCAACCCCGTTATAAAGTCGGTCTCTGCCGATGGGCAGTCACAGTCTCAGGTCAGACACACAATTGACAGTGAACCAGGGGCACTAGGCTCCGAGAACCCAAAATGTGCATTCATTGCTTGTATAAATTTGTAGGCTCACCTGACCTAGGGGGGGGGGGGGATGCGGTCGTTGTTTCTCTTCTCACGGTTAATACCCCCCACCCACCCACATAAGAAGCAGATTTTGTTTCAAATGCTCAGAATACCACACTCCCACGTCCCCCATGTGAACTGACTGCATTAACCACGCCTATAGGGCCCCATTCCGACATGGTCTCCCCCCACCCCCCCCCCACAGTCAACTCAACCCCGGCAAAAGCAAGGGGTCGCAATCCACAATTGCAGGAATTGCAACGCTCACACTTCTCAACATCATCAGCGCTTCAATTATTAATGTCGGCGGCGTTGTCAGGAGCCGGGCCCAGCCGAAGCATGACCCCTCTCCCTCTTGCTCAAACCCCACACTGCTTTGTGTTTGTGAGCATTCTGCAACATCTGAGCCTGCGATTGTCAAAGCAGGATTGCAAACATGCAGAGTCTAGGGAGAGACATCCATGCCCACAGTGCCTGCACTACACTGCCTACACCGTACCGGGGCTGGGGACGATCACTGAGGGTCTGAGACATGATACTCACCAGACCGACCCGTAAGCCCCAGACCCCACTGGGCTCAGGTTCTGGTATCTCTCCGGCACTTCCCATATCGTCTTGTTCAAGTCTTGCTTGTAAAAGCCAGTCCTGACTGACATTTTTTTTTCTCTCCCTCTCACTCACTCCATCAAACCGGACCCCCTCCGAGGCAATAAAGTCAGCGCCGAATCGAAACTGAATTAGAGATTCCAGCCACGCAATGGCATTTTATTAGAGAGACGAAGCGGCGGCGGCGGCGCCCCGCTCTGCTGCAGTAACAGCAACAGCAACAGCAACAACAGCCCTGCGGATCCCGGGCACTCACTGCACTCAGCGCTCACACTCCTCTCCCTCACACACACCTCACCCATCTCACTCCGCCGCCAGCACATTCAAGGGTGGGGTGGGGTGGGGTGGTGTGGGAGATTGCAGCTGCTTCTGCTTAAACTGCTTCTGCTAAACCTCAACAGCAAAACGAGTTAGATGGAGCTCTAGGGGCTAGCAGAATCAAGGGATGTGGGGAGAAGGCAGGCACGGGTTACTGATTGTGGATCATCAGCCATGATCACAATGAAGGGCCAAATGGCCTCCTCCTGCACCTGGTTTCTATGTGAAACTCATTAATATTTCGGAGAATTTCCACTGTGTTTGTTCTGAAGTCTTTGCAGAATCCCCTTCTTCCCTCAACAGATCCCAGTTTATCTCGATCAATCTTCCATTCCTTCTGGGGAACACAATACAATACAATATATCTTTATTGTTATCTTAACGAGATTGGGAATGCGCCTCGCATACGATGCAATAATTTGATTAGCTAGTCAGTATTAATTTAAACAACCCAATGAAACAAATTGTATTCCACATTCTAGTTCACCTACCCCTGTTCTGAAAAGATGCTGCCTGACTTGCTGAGATACTCCAGCACTTGGGGTCTCTGTACACCTCACCCCCTCCCCCCATTCCTTCAACGTTGCTAAGGGGACTCCGTCCAATGGATTTGGACAATGGGGAGCCGAGGTCTCTGGGAATCATAGAAACATAGAAAATAGGTGCAGGAGTAGGCCATTCGAACCTTCAAGCCAGCACCGCCATTCAATATGATCATGGCTGATCATCCAAAATCAGTACCCTGTTCCTGCTTTCTCCCCATTTCCCTTGATTCCGTTAGCCTATATCTAGCTATATCTAACTCTTGAATACATCCAGTGAATTTGCCTCCCCTGCCTTCTGTGGCAGAGAATTCCACAGATTCACGACTCTGGGTAAAAAGGTTTTTCTTCATCACAGTCCTAAATGGCCTACCCCTTATTCTTAAACCGTGAGCCCTGTCCAATCCCTTAAGAATTTTATCTGTCTCTACAAGATCCCCTCTCATCCTTCTAAATTCCAGTGAGTCAGGAGGAAAATGGCGAAGGGGCCAAAATAGATCAGACACAATCTTGTTGAAGGGCAGATGGGATTACTCCCTAACTGTTCCTAACTCTTACATTCAGACACAGACCCTCCGAGGTCTGTCCTATCTCTGTACTGTCCCTCACCCACTTCATCTGCACACACAGCCAACTGTCAGCCGTGCATTATCACACACAATTCTGCCTTACCTCACCGCTGTGCCACTGTGCAGCATACAGAATCAGAAGGAAGAGCTTGTTCAGTCCACTGTGTTGGTGCCTGTTGAATCTAGCCCCCGATTTTCCTTACTAGCACTTGGATGGTTCCAAAGTTCTTAGTTATTCAAATCAGGTCATCATAAATCAGGAGTTATTCCCGTCTTCGTTCAGGCCATTGTTGTGAGGCTCCTGCACCAACTCCAATACTTGCTGCTGACTGTATCTTCACCTGATACCCATGCAGGTCGAACCAGATCGTTGGCAACCATAGCAGCTTACCAAACCCTAACCACCACATTACTCTGGTCTGGGTATATCCACCCTCTCTCTCCCTTACACAGCCACTGCCAGCCAGCATGTTTAATTTAGAGGTACAGCGTGGAAACTGGCCCTTTGGCCCACCAAGTCCACAACAACCAACGATCACCCGTATACTATGTTATCCCAGTTTTGCTTCCTACACAATATGGGCAATTTAAAGAAGCCAATTAACCTACAAATCTGCATGTCTTTGGAATGTAGGTGGAAACCGGAGCATCAGAAGAAAACTTGTGTGATCACAGGGAGAACGTACAAACTCTGTACAAACAGCACCCGTAGTCAGAATCAAACCCAGGTCAGTGGCACTGTAAGGCAACTCTACTGCTGTGCCACTGTGCAGCATACAGAATCAGAAGTAAGAGCTCGTTCAGTCCACTGTGTTGGTGCCTGTTGAACCTAGCCCCTGATTATACCTCCTAGCACTTGGATGGTTCCAAAGCTCTTGGTCATTCAAGTTCATGAAATTCCTCCTCGTCTTCTTTCTAAAGGAACATCCTTTAACTCTGAGGCTCTACATCAGTAGAACAGTGATTCTCCCCATATTCCTTGATTCTGTTAACCCTAAGTGCTATATCTGTCTCTCTCTTGCAAAACATCCAGTGAATTGGCCTCCACTGCCTTCTGTGGCAGAGAATTCCAGAGATTCACAACTCTCTGGTTGAAAAAGCTTTTCTTCATCTCAGTCCTACATGGCCTACTCCTTATTTTTAAACTATGACCCCTGGTTCTGGACTCCCCCAACATCGGGAACATTTTTCCTGCATCTAGCCTGTCCAATCCCTTAAGAATTTTTATATGTTTCGTTAAGATCCCCTCTCATCCTTATGAATTCCAGTGAATATAAGCCCAGTCGATCCATTATTTCATTATATGTCATTCCCGCCATCCCGGGAATTAACCTGGTGAACCTACGCTGCACTCCCTCAAGAGCAAGAATGCCCTTCCTCACATTAGGAATCCAAAACAGCAAACAATACTCCAGGTGTGGTAGAGCAGAGAATGATATTACAGCTAAATGCCATCCTATACTCAATGTGCACATATGCCTACTTCCAGCAGAGGTCGCTGAACAACAGAAGAACTGGATTTCTTGCCTGGTTCTTACTGTTGAGTTCCATTCCCCCAGAATCCTCTTGAATCACAGAGTTATACAGTACAGATACGAGTCCTTCAGTCAACCAAATTTCCAGCCATTTACACAAATCCTACACTAATCCCATTTTATTTCTTATGAAGTTACCATTAGTTCAAACAGCTAACTTTTTTTCAGGGGCAGAAAATTACGCACTGGATATGCAACTACACAGAGTGTAGGAAGGAACTGTAGATTCTTGTTTACACCAAAGATAGTTGTGCAATGCTGGAGTAACTCAAAAAGTGGGTGAGACAGCATCTCTGAGGGAAAAAAATAAGTGACGTTTAGGGTTGAGACCGTTCTTCAAAATGTGTGTTCCCGACTGATGATAGGCTTGGAGAAATGAAGAAAAGACATCTTGGGTGTAGTGGGAGCTTAATTTACAAAACCTGTTGTTGAACGTGTTCTTGAATTATCCACTGTGATCCTCCCTTTCTGGTTAAATCATGCATGATGCATTACCATGCATCATGGGGCTGCAATGCCTCATTTAAACGAACTGAATTCAGAGAGACAGTGTGTTTATGTTCGTGTGAATGTGTGACAGTGAAAATACTCCATACTTTATTTCTAATATTAATATTCCCACCAGTCACTGATATGGATTTTCTGTCCTGCAAAATGCACACCACAATTATAACAGGATTTCAATGACCCCTGACATTGATTTTCTCCAAGGTTCTGAAGTCTGCTCGTTACCTATTGTATGGGGCTTTAAGTCAGTCATAGCGGGCTGTGCAGGATAACAAAACAAGGATTTCAGGGTGCAAGATGCAACAATTGGAAAAGGGGAAACACAACTCGGAAGGGTGGTTGAAACATGTATTGGGGGCTTACATAATTTCTTCTGAAAGAAATTCACAAATCTCAAGAAGACGAATGGTGCAAGTGGACGCAATACATCTCAAAATATGGTTCATGATCTGACGTAGAGGAAGCATTGACCTTCATGGGGATGAGAAACACAAGCGCCGCTTGTCAGAATGACTGAGAAACCAAAAAGAATCTTGTAGTGAGTCTGGACGCGACAGGAATCAGGCCAGACGCCAGGTAAGAAGTAACAATAACTTTAATACAGTATCTGAACATTCACTCACTCAGTCACCCACACAAGTAAAACAATAACCCCTTCCAGCAAACCCCATAGCCCCAGACCAGTCTGTCCCCAGGGGAATGACCCAGGGAGTGGCCTAATCCCCCCTGTCCACTCAGTGCCGAGGGGAATGACCAAGGGAGTGGCCTAGCCCCCGGGCACCACCACAATCTAAACATCCTCTGAGGATGAGATACAACAGGATGCTTGCTGTGCAGAGAAAGTTGCTGAGATGAGTATTCACATTCAGTCGTCGGCGTGGCTATCCTTCAAGGTCAAGGATGATGGTCTACCTTCCTTCACAGAACGAAGACGCCTGTGCGTGTGTTTGTTTAACGTGTACTTGATGTTCCACTCCAAGAAGCACACGGTCCTTCACAAATCAATCAACTACTTCCAATGGCAAGGGAACCAAGATGATTGGAGCTGACAGATCTATTGCAGTCTTCATCCGCCTTAACAACCGTTGAGTTCAAGATAACTTCGTCCAACTGGTCCGCCGTTGAGGTCTTGTAGGTTCGGTCGTTCTGAGTCTGGACCCTCATCCTCGACCTTACTGCCATGGGTGGCCCTACCAGAAGCTAGTGCTTCCGACGGCATCGCTCTCGGAATCATGGGGGCACGCAAGCCTCTTCACCACACCAAAGAGATCACATTCAGAACAATTACACGGAGACATACATCAGAATTTCATTAACACTGGTGAACAATTTTAACAGGACAAAACTAGGAAACTTGACTTCAGTGCTGTCTGATCAGTTTTACATCCATCCTTTCCGCTTCTTCTCTACCAAGATGAAATGTTGGAAAAAAATCCTGACAGGAAACTTGTGTGATGTAGGGAGGGAAAAAAAAGACATATACATGACTCGTTGCAAAAGTGAACTCCCAAACTGGAGTCCAGAATCATGTTATTAATTCTGCTCCTCGGTTCTTTAAAACCTCCTCCTTTTCCTTCGCAACGCCTCTACTTTGAACAGCAGGAATTTTAGAGCCAACAGCAAGTAGGGAGGACGGGGCAAGGGGAGGAAATGGTATTTTAATCTAATTTGCATTGTACCACTTATAAATAGGGAGCCACCTCTTAAAAATATGTTCAAAAATTAATCTTATAATTTGAATTAGTTCATCCATATCAATCACCAGAGAATAATTGACTGATTAAAGTCATTTATTATCTCATAAACAATAAATAGATGTGGTCAGCAGCTTAATTGCCAGGGTTTTATTTTAAAATGAATTAAAACCAGTTTAATTGCTACCCGTAAGGCTAAGTTTCCGACCAGCAACTTTCAGTTCCCTGTTTCAGTTTGACCAAGTTATTGTCTTCTCAATGCTGAGGCACTAACCATAGCGTCAAGCCTCATTGTATGCTGGCCCATTGGTTGAGTAAGAGAATGTCTTGCATTGCTGGTGGTTTGTGTTTTCAGATAGGTGCACTTCTAAAATTAAAAAAAAAAAAGTTAATTTTTGTTCTGACACAATTGATTTTTTTTTCAGTCTTTCGTGTTACAAAATTCAATTAAATTCAATTTAATTCAATTCAAAGTTGCCATTCACTCAAATGAATATTGTGCCACTCTTCAGAGATGCTACCAGACCCACTGGGTTACTCCAGCATTTTGTGTCCATGACCAGAATGCATGTTGCTCAAGTCTTCTAATTTACAACATTTTACTGAACAAAATACATCCCTTTTGTAAATTTAGAAGTGGGTTTAATTCACTAAAATGAGATCTCATCTATTTGTCCAGGTTGTGTGGAAGTTTATAAAAGATATACACAAAGTGCTGGAGTAACTCAGCAGGACAGGCAGCATCTCTGGAGAGAAGGAATGGGTGACGTTTCGGGTTGAGACCCTTCTTCAGACTCAAAGTCCTGTTAAAAGTCCTGTTCCATGAAACAATGCTTGATTAATGCATAGGTAATCAGTCGAGTGACCATTGCTGTTACTGTCCATCTGCTGTCTGCATTTAAGCCTGGTAGTGACCTTGAATGACATTGGCACTGCAGTGTCTGTGGTGGGTAGACTGCAGCAATCACGTAGCATTTGGTATTAGCCCCCGGAAGTGTAAAGTCTCTGCAGGCCCTGCTCTTGTGACAAGGGCATGTACTGTTGCCAATGGTCGCCTCCATCGAAGGAATCCACTGGAGGCGCTGTCTCAAAAAGGCAGCCAGCATCATCAAGGACCCACACCACACTGGCCACACTCTCATTTCACTCCTGCCAACAGGAAGAAGATATAGGAGCCTGAAAACTGTTACGCCGAGGCTCAGGATGGTTCTCAACAACCATCAGGCTATTGAGCACTACAAACTCCAACTAAACTCCGAACGATGAACTGCCTAGGTTGCACGAGGGACTTTGGGCTTTATTTTGTTCTTGCATTATATATATTTTTAAAAAAATTATTGAACTTTTTGGTTTGTTTATTGCATGAGCTATTGAGTATGTTTTTACAAACTTGTTATGCTGCTGCTGAAAGTTAGAATTTCATTGTTTCGTTTTATTACATATGACAAAAAACCACACTTGACTCTTGCTGGTATTTGACACCACGGAGCATAGCAAGGACTGAACCAACTGAATTCAGTGCCGTCCAATCAGCTTTACCTCCTTTCTCTCCTGCTCTTCTCTACCAAGGTGAGATGTTGGAAAACATTCCTGACAGGAAACCTGTGTGATGTCGGGGAGAATAACATGACAGATACACGACTCTTTGCAAAAGTGAACTCCCTAACTGGAGTTAAGAATCATGTTATTAATTTCTGCTCCTCAGTTCTTTAAAGCATCCTCCTATTCCTTCGTAACGCCTCTACTTTGAACAGCAGGGCGTAAAGAGCCAACAGCAAGTGGGAAGGATGGGGCAAGGGGAGGAAATTGTATTTTAGTCTAATTTGCATTGTACCACCTATAAATAGGGAGCCTCCTTTACGTCTCCTTAAAATGGGAGCAAATAGGTTGGGCAGAAAACAGGCAGGAGACACTTCCCAATTTTTCAGGCAGCTCCACATGGTTTTGGAGTTCTGCTAGAAGATTCGAGCCATCAACTGTTATCAGTAATACATAAAGTCTGTCACCTTGGAAAAGCACCAGATGGAGTCAGTGTCTGGGAAGTCAATAGTCCAGAAAATTTGAGGTGGGGAATAATTAACGATTGTGCAGACACTGGCCCACAGCCTGGATTCACCACCTGCTCTCATGGTGGCGAGAAGCTGCCGCGGATGTGGAGGTGACCTGCTGCCGGCACTCTGCAAGCCGGAGGCATTTGGCAGCCTTGGTGAAGATGGGCGCAGCTGCTGGAGTTCTGAGGTGCTTCCCCCTGGAGCACTCTGACAGACGGGAGAAGCTGACAGTTTGGACCTATTCCAATGTCTCTGACTTCAGGCACATTTAAAGACGATGAAAATTGGTGCAAATAAATACATGAAATTTAAAACAACTTAAACCACACTGAAAAGAGGAATTAATTAGAACAGATTAAATCATTAAATATTATTTTTAGTATCATGCAATAACAAAGAACTGCAGATGTTAGTTTATCCAAAGATAGACACAAAATGCTGGAGTAACTCAGCAGGTCTGGCAGCATCTCTGGAGAACATGGAAAGGTGATATTTTGGGTCGGAACCCTTCTTCCGATTATAACTAATAAAATAATAACCTTTAATAATTATAAGATCACATTTAATTAAAAATATATATTATATTATTTTTTGTTAAAATAATTATATTAAAATATTAAATAATTTTATATTAAAAGACTCACTTCCTCCTTATTATGCTGGTCAGGAATTCACGTTGACATTGCTGTGGTCACTGACATTTTGTCAGTCTGGCTGGTGTAGATTGGAGAGATCTAATGATGGGGAATCCCCGTGAGACCCCACATGGAGCCCAGCAATGGACTGCAGTGATTGATGCAGTGGTGTCTTTCACTCATTGAGTCCCAGTGTTACAGTGAGATTAGGTTGGGACAGGATTTACGAATGGATGAACTGCGGCCATGGGCAAATCTGTTAATTTAAGTCGCTTGCAATTAGCACCATAATGACATTTTATACTGATGCAAAAATCATGCTGGAAGGAGGAATCAAAAGTTAACTCTCCAAGGAGCGGATTGAGACACATAAACCTGCTCGGGATCTGTACAGCGGCCGCTGGGTAGTGTAGTAGGTTTCACAATGTTGTTATACTGTCACCAAGTGACAAGCCGTCTGTACTGCAACAAGCCTTCAAATATACAGTGTGGGTAGGAACTGCAGATGCTGGTTTAAACCGAAGATAGACACAAAAGGCTGGAGTAACTCAGCGGGACAGGCAGCATCTCTGGAGAGAAGGAATGGGTTACGTTTTTGGGTCGAGACCCTTCTTCAGACTGAGAATATACAGGCTACATGGTACCAAGCAAGCAAAAACATGTACCCATTCAATTAAAATAACGAAAATAAGGAAGTGAATGCAAATCATTTAAACATCGCTACCCATTACACTGCATGGATGGAGTGCAATCTCCCTCAGCTAATTCTGCCATTGCAGAGCTAACGAAGGTCCAGTAGGATATAACATGAGGTTGTTATGCTCTGTGTGTCTCTTCACTGCTACTATAAACATCTTTGGTATAAACATGAGCACTCAGATTAGGCCAATCTCATGACAGCAGACTTCATTGAGGGCAACCATTTTGAATTAGATGGCTGTATCTGGCACAACAATGGATCAAGGCCCTACAAAGTTGTTAGAAGGACACAGACTAGTGCATTCTACCGCGTGGAGAGGGGTAATGGTAGAGAAGGTAATGGTGCAGGGAGTTTGGGGGAAATTAAGAATCAGGCCTGAGGTTAGTTGTGGGTTGAAAGCATCATATGATGGAGCAGCAATGGGTGTGGGAGAGGGCACAGGAAGTCTGCATGATTTACCCAGGTGTGATAGAAACAGAGAGGTTGGAGGGTGGTGCTGCGGTGTGTTGGCGATGATAGGAACAGCAAGGAAGGAGTAACTTGCAGGCTGACCTTGAATACAAAATCAGAACAGGTCAGCTTGCATCCCTTTCACTAAAACCGAAGCAGGTCTCAGCTCTCCTTTGCAGGAGTGCATGGTTCCATATTTTATGCAAGTGATGTTAAAGTGTGTGTTGCATGCATTCTGATTCACTGTCCATGCCGTGGATGGCTGTGCTTCTGGGCAGCAGGGTCACGTTGCTGGTAATCTGTTGATGTTTTTCTATAGGTTAAAATATGTCGTGCACATCGTCAGAATCTATGCAATTTCAGGACCTGAGCAGGAATTGAATGGAAAAGAATTAACAAAAATATTTCTAAAGAGAATAGCTGAAGAATAAACATTTTCCATTTGTATTCCATTTAAAAAAAATTGATGGTCTAATCTTCATAAAGATGAATCATTTTTTGATCACATCTTGAAGCCTTGGGGATCAATGTTTCATTGCACCAGCTCCCATAAAAGCTTTGCACCAGCAGAATTTTAAAACAACAAATCTGAATTATCCAGTGAATGTCAAGCCTAGATGGAAGGAATATTGGAGGATATTTATTATTCTTTGCAAGTCTGTAGTGGTTTCTGCTTGAAGATGTAATAACAGAGTTCTATAGCATGGTGTAAATAGTATTTCAATTGCATCAATTTATTCTCTGCAGAAGCCGTGATCACTCATTTCAGTTTCCTTTTGCCTAGAACAGTCCCTGCACACTCATCCAGCTGTGGATATTAAAAACTAATACCGAGTATTGCAAGCACTCTTTCATGAAAATGTACTCGAAACATGGAGTAGTCTTTCACTAGTGAGTGGGTTTTACAATGCTTGATGTTTAGGAAGTCATTTGTATTCTGATGTGATGTGGCAATGTTTCACTCAATATTGAAGCTCTTCTCGTGATTGTCTATTTAAAGAAGCAATGAGCTCCAGAATTAGGTTACACGTGGCCTTGATATGCAGTAACTTAAACAGCGAATCCACTAAAGACCATATCTTCTACCTTTTTTACAGTTTCACACAAATTCGCATTGAGGCTAAATTGTGCAATAACGCCAACAACTAAGCTTGAGCAATCTATTGCTGATGCTTTTCAGTTCCTTATTAACGCAAAGCTCTCCTGCTAATTTCATTGCATAATTACAATGACTTCATAGAAACATAGAAACATAGAAAATAGGTGCAGGAGTAGGCCATTCGGCCCTTCGAGCCTGCACCGCCATTCAATATGATCATGGCTGATCATCCAGCTCAGTAACCTGTACCTGCCTTCTCTCCATACCCCCTGGTCCCTTTAGCCACAAGGGTCACATCTAACTCCCTCTTAAATATAGCCAATGAACTGGCCTCAACTACCTTCTGTGGCAGAGAATTCCACAGACTCACCACTCTCTGTGTGAAGAAATGTTTTCTCATCTCGGTCCTAAAAGACTTCCCCCTTATCCTTATGCTGTGACCCCTGGTTCTGGACTTCCCCAACATCGGGAACAATCTTCCCGCATCTAGCCTCTCCAAACCCTTAAGAATTTTATATGTTTCTATAAGATCCCCCCTCAGTCTTCTAAATTCCAGCGAGTACAAGCCTAGTCTATCCAATCTTTCTTCATATGAAAGTCCCACCATCCCAGGGATCAATCTAGTGAACCTTCTCTGTACTCCCTCTAAGGCAAGAACGTATTTCCTCAGATTAGGAGCCCAAAACTGCACACAATACTCCAGGTGCGGTCTCACCAAGGCCCTGTACAACTGCAGTAGAACCTCCCTGCTCCTAAACTCAAATCCTCTTGCTATGAATGCCAACATACCATTCGCTTTCTTCACTGCCTGCTGCACCTGCACGCTTGCTTTCAATGACTGGTGCACCATGACACCCAGGTCACGTTGCATCTCCCCTTCTCCTAATCGTTCACCATTCAGGTAATACTCTGCTTTCCTGTTCTTGCCGCCAAAGTGGATAACCTCACATTTATCCACATTATATTGCATCTGCCATGCATTTGCCCACTCGCCTAATCTATCCAAGTCACTCTGCAGCCTCCTAGCATCCTCCTCGCAGCTAACACTGCCACCCAGCTTCGTGTCATCCGCAAACTTAGAGATGTTGCATTCAATTCCCTCGTCCAAATCATTAATATACACTGTAAATAACTGGGGTCCCAGCACTGAGCCTTGCGGTACCCTACTAGTCACTGCCTGCCATTCCGAAAAGGACCCATTTATTCCTACTCTTTGCTTCCTGTCCGCCAATCAATTTTCTATCCACCTCAACACTGAACCCTCAATACCGTGTGCTTTAAGTTTGTACACCAATCTCCTGGTGGTGGTAATTGTACAGTTTGCTGGAGGTGACATAATCTTGACAGTTACCAATTTTTCTGATGAAAGGGAACATAGAAACATAGAAACACAGCAAATAGGTGCAGGAGGAGGCCATTTGGCCCTTTGAGCCAGCACCACCATTCATTGTGATCATGGCTGATCTGCCACAATCAGTAACCTGTGCCTGCCTTCTCCCCATCCCTTGATTTCACCAGCCTCTAGAGCTCTATCTAACTCTCTTTTAAATTCATCCAGTGAATTGGCCTCCACTGCCTGTTGTGGCAGAGAATGCCACAAATTCACAACTCTCTGGGTGAAAAAGTTTTTTCTCACCTCAGTTTTAAATGACCTCCCCTTTATTCTTAGACAGTGGCCCCTGGAACAAAACCACAGCACCAACTCCTGCTGTGGTAAAAGGACACAAAGTGCTGAAGTAACTCAGCGGGCCAAGCAGCATCTCTGGAGAACACGGATAGGTGATGTTTTGGGTCTTTTCAGTCTGAAGAAGGGTCCTGACCCGAAACGTCACCCATCCATTTTCTCCAGAGATGCTGCCTGACCCGCTGAGTTACTCCAGTACTTTGCGTTCTTTTGTGTAAACCACCATCTGCAGTTCCTTGTTTCTACTTCCTGTTGTGATACTTGCGGTAAGAATTATGGTGGTTTCAGCAAACAATATAATTTCACAACAATTCTCAACGTGGTAAATTCTTTGAATTTATACACCACCACCTTCAAGCCACAGAGTGCTAAATGCCCAGTTCTACTGCACCCTGCACACTTGGGCAATTCTTTCACATCTTCAAGTAGTTGCAAGTGTTGTAACTGCTTTGGAAAAGCTTGGAATTACAAATAATTCTGCAGTGCAGGTCTTCAGTACTACAGCTGGTTGAATGATGTCCAGGGCTTACCGCACACAAAATTGGGCTGCTTCATTTGCAAAGAAGTTGTGAGTGGAATTATCCTTGTGAATCATTCAAGACCATCCCCACCCACTCTATTTTGGAAGAAAGGTCATTAATGAAACACAAAACGGTGCAATTTCCTTTGTGGGTAGGTCAGATGTGATTTGAGCCTTTTGGCATTGATGGTAAACATAACAATTATTTTCACTGTCGCAAATTTTCACATTGCAGCAAAAGAGCTTAATAATAATATATTCCTTTATTTGTCCCACACCGGGGAAATTTACAGTGTTACAGCAGCAAAGTGGATAGCAAGAGATCATTCATTATAAATAAAAGGAAAGACAAGGATAAATTGTCATCAATAACAGTAGATTTGCTTCTTTCGTTTTTTGCTACATCTGATAAAATGACTCCTTAGGGTAATAAGGATTCACCTGGCCATTGCAAGACGACACGTCTTGTGGTATATTCTGTATGGAAAGACTGTGAGACCAATTTAAATAAACAAATAAAATCGTGACCATGTAAAGCTTGCTGTGTTTCCGTTTCAATTTCGCTTTGGCCAAAGTTTGATTTGCCTTTCCTCCAATTTATTCTCCGCCGCTCCTTTCTGAGTGTTACATTAGGTTAGTCTGTATCCCTCTCTGTCTGCAATGGCTGGATGCATGATCATGTTGGTTGTACTGAAAATGTGCTCCGTCTCAGTCAACAGGATTATATTTACAGATGGAAACAGACTGTAGGCATTGAAAAATAAGCTCTTTAACCAAAGTAAACCCAGAAATGAAACAGAAAGGATCTTACAGATGAGATAAACTCACCATTATTAATAAATATTATGGTAAAAGGAGCTTTTCTGTAGGCCATTCATGAAAAGAGTGCGTCACTGGAAAGATTACATATATTGAAAGACTTCCACTAAAACTTCTACTGTTTACCAAATCCAAAATCAATTTCAACAGAAGCGTGACACCATGATGAGAGCAGAGCTTGATTGGTACCTCAGCATCCACAATAAGTAGGATGAAAGGAAGATATTTAGTAAATAAGAAAGCATTCCCTTTCAGCATGCCCCAACCCACCTGGCAATGAAGAAACAGGAATTGGTGCAGCTCAATAGAGCAATTATACTCCAACCCCTTATCAGCTTTTGTCTTGATTCAAGTAGGTGCGATTTTGAAGGGGGCCTCAGGGATGATTGTCGTCACTTTCACCCCAAACCAGCTGTTATTGCATTAGCTTTGAGGTTAATGGAGTCATAGAGTGATACAGCGTGGAAACAGGCCCTTCGGCCCAACTTGCCCACACCGGCCAACATGTACCATCTACACTAGGCAAAAGATCTTGATGAAATTTTGGTTTTCTGTGCAGTGGTGAACATTAATTCACAAAGTAACAAACAAAAATGTACTGGAAGCAATATGCAAAATCATAAATATAAAATCAGTGGAATCAACCTGCAAAGTCGTCTTGATTTCAGAATTGATGACTGGCATTTCTGGTGAATGTGTTTCCCTTGTGCATTCTTACAAAAGCATTTGAAAGAACTGGTTTGTAATCCTACTTTCCAACAATGGAACTTTCTAACAAGCAACCATGGCGGCGCAGCAGTACAGTTGCTGCCTTACAGTGCTTGCAGCGCCAGAGACATGGGTTTGATCCCGACTACGGGTGCTGTCTGTATGGAGTTTGTACATTCTCCCCGTGACCGCGAGTGTTTTCTCCGAGATCTTCGGTTTCCTCCCGCACTCCAAAGATTTACAGGTTTGTAGGTTGATTGGCTTGGGTTTGTATACTTGTTATAAGTATAAATTGTCCCTAGTGTGTGTAGACATTGTGTTAATGTGTGGGGATCGTTGGTCGGTGTGGACTCGATGGGCCAAAGGGCCTCTGTTCGCGTTTATTTCTAAACTAAACTAAACTAAACTAAACTAAACAATCCTTTACAGCAATATTCTCCAGCAAAATGATTGTATAATCGTGCAGCTAAGCTGGGTACATAATATTTATACTCCAATGTTATTTATGTGCAGTTTTTGGGCCTCTCGATCCTGAATAAGGACATGCTGTATCAATGTTTGAAATCATTGTCACACACCTGGGATTAAGTTTCTCCTCCTACATCATAAAATACCGCCTCAATTTATCTGTAATGTGACTGGTTCTCATTCAGCAAGTAAGAATCTATGGCGATTGCAAAAGCATATTTGTCACAATTATATTGCACCATAAGAGGGCAGAAGCTTCCAACTTTTATCATGGTGTATATTTCACAAATGTGAATGATGCATGCTGATCGTACAATGGGAATTTATTTTCTGCCTGTTGGCTCACAATTGTGCGACAATGCTGGACTTGCCTGGCATGTTGATATCATATAGAGGAAAAATAAAGAAGCTACACGGTTCTGAGATTCAAATACATTTTTGCTTATGTTATGATTGTGCTAGATATAACTTACAAGCTGGACTCAGTTGAGCTGGTGAGTCATCCCCCCCCGAACCAGATGAATTGTTAGTATATTTAAACTGATGGATTATGATGCATTTCACTGCAGCTCCTTACACTGAAATATAATGGGGTCGGGTGCTTGAGCATCAGGTATTGATGTCACTGGGAGATGCTGAGGCAGGGAGGGCTGTTGTTGTCCATTGCCATATAATTTGGGAAGAGGTTGTGGAGAGGAAATGAAAGTAAATGCTCAGCAATGGTATCACAGTGGCAATGCGGCAATGCATCAAACTGTGCAAAATATTATTGTTCTGCTTGGATTTTCTTGCCTTTTGCTGCGTGCTAACCCGTCAGTGGAAAACCAATACATGATTACAAATCAAGCCATTTACAGTATATAGAGACACGATACGGGACTTTCATCCCATGTGGGTCAAACTCAGGCAAATTGGACTAGCTCAGATGGAGACGTTGGGCTGAAGGGCCTGTTTCCATGCTTTATGACTCTATGACGGCACGACGGGGTTAAAGAATATAGAAATCCAACCTAAATCACTTTACAAGGTGCTACACCATAAGGATAAGGAACTGCTGGAGGAAGTTGGCTCTGCATGTGGGCAGGAAGCCCATGGAACCTGCCTCTCTCTGCTCAGCCTAGAACTGTCTTATGCCCATGTTTGCCCATGCCCCTGAGTTTAAAGTGCTGTCCACCAGGGGAACACTAATCTCCTGTACCTTCCGGAGTCAGAGAGTTCAGAAATTGGAAATTAGATATTGTTACTTCCTTGAAGATCAAACAGTAAATTCCTTTATTTTGCTTCCTATAGCTTTCTTTCTTTTGTGCTTTGTGTAGATGCAATACCAGTGAAAGTTGGGAATTGACCTTGAGGCCCAGGTGTGCTGATGTTGCGTGCACTTGCATCAGTTGGCTACCGTTGGATGCACCGGATGGATACAGTTATTGCCCCAGTTGGCTACCTTTGGATATTGCAGCCAGAAAGCCCTGAGCTCTGGTGTGACAGTTCAAACCTGAGGCTGGGCATTGGCAACCAAGCTCTCAAGAGCCAGATGGTTTACATAAATCACTGTTCCACTTCTTTAGGAAACCATTTATTTTAGTGAAAAACAAATTAATCTGTGTGAAAATAAACCAAAATAAACCAAAAATATTCACTTTGCAAAACTTAGCGTTGGGGAAAATCCAACAGTATGTTCAAGATCGTGCCTTGCCATTAAGTAACACAACCCGAACCTTGGCACAACCGGAGAGCAGTCCTGATCTACCATCTACCTCATTGGTGACCCTTGGACTACCCTTGATCGGATTTTGCTGGCTTTACCTTGCACTAAACGTTATTCCCTTATCATGTATCTATGCACTTGATCGCAATCATTTTTTCCACCCAGAGAGTTGTGAATCTGTGGAATTCTCTGCCACAGAAGGCAGTGGAGGCCAATTCACTGGATGTTTTCAAGAGAGAGTTAGATTTAGCTTTTAGGGCTAAGGAAATCATGGGATATGGGGAAAAGCCAGAATCGGGTACTGATTTTAGATGATCAGCCATGATCATGTCGAATGGCGGTGTTGGCTCGAAGGGCCGAATGACTTACTCCTGCACCTATTTTCTATGTTTCTATGTATTGTCTTTCAGCTGACTGGATAGCCGGCAACAAAAAGCTTTTCACTGTAGTTTTAGTTTAGTGACAATAAACTAAACTAAAAATTCTAATTCCAGATTTGACTGACAAATTAGAATATGTATTTTTCTCCAGAATATTGCTCCATTTTCAAATGAATTAACTTCAGAATGCAAATTGTTTGCCCCAATCAGCTATTTGAGGATGGAAGCATAACTGAGCACAAAGGTGACAGTGGGAAAATAAGGCCATTAACAATAATATTAATTGTTCCCAGTGTTTGCATTCATTGCTCTGTGAGATTAAAGACAAGTAGAAAATATAGAACCACATCACATCTTGTTTTCTGGATGAATTGCCTGTTTGTAGTTTGCAGTGAATGCACTTTATTTCATTTGTCAAAGTAATCTTTCTTAAAATAAATGGCAGCAGCATCTGCTAATTCAGCTTTAAAATAGTAATTTGGTTAACTCAATCAAGTGACTACATTGGAATGTAAATTGAAACTTTTATTGCATCCGTCTGGAGTGAAGTCATTTCAGCTACAAAAACAGGTAGGAAGATTTACAAAGCTATGTGTTATCAGATATGTATATATTTCCAATCTATTTAAATTGCAGTCTAAACAGGTGCAATTCATTTTTGTGAATTAGACAACTTCAGTACTTTAAAACCTACTTTCTCGGAGGATGAACAGTTATTTTGTGTGAAATTAAGATTATCCTAATTATACTCTTCAAACCAATGCTATTGAAAAGGTAATTCTCTTAAAATAAAATCCCACATTCCATTTTGATTTGGATCTCATTATGCTTAATGTTAAGAGGGTGTGTTCTACAAATCCTGATCAGTACTGATGCCTCTGTATTTTCAAAATCTTTTTGTGAAGCTGCGCAAAGATCTTGTATGCATCAGTCCATGTCTCAACCATTGAAATATTGCCCGTGAGTCATTTTTCTTCCTTAACAACACTTCAGAAAGATTTCTAAATAGCAGCAGGGAGTTAATACATCCCAGTATTGATCTGGAAACCATGGCTTTTGTTGGCAACTGGTAAAACTCTGCAAGCAATGATCACTTTGATGCCTGACAGCGGCAAGTCTGGATAACAGCTGCATATTGCACTTGTGTTCATAGTTCTTTATGCATAGAAACAGCCAAACAAATGTAGATGTGTCTGCAACCATTTTAAATCATCCCTGGTAAAGACTTTCACAATGATTCTTCTAAATAGATTGCATTCTTCAAGAAACTATGTACAACTATTTTTATATGTTATCTTGTCTGACCATTTGAGTTAAGCTCATATCAAGTCTGCTACAGTGTAAGCATTTACAGATAAGGATATGATCTAAGTGGATGATTGTGGCATGATTGCTTCCTAAATGATTATTTCCTGTTGTTTTGATATCTAACAATGTTGAATGTATCACTTCCAAACAAAAAAAAACATCTTAAAAAGATTGGAGAGATGTAGGAGTATCTCTTCAAGGTCAACGCTCCCGGCATGAGTCCTTAATTATATTCATATGTTCTGATGGGCAAATTAGTTTGCAAACCAGACACCATTTAGCATAAGAATCACATATCTTGCTCATTGGAGTACTATATCCAACGGCCTGGAACTGATACATGTTTTGTTCATCTTGGCATGGCAAGAGTTACTTAATGGACAGAGGAAACAATTGAACAAGGTTTTCAAAGCGTCCCTGAAATGGTGTTGCATTCCCCTACCCCACCACCATCTCATGAGAATCCATGCACATGACTATTGAAAATAGAGGAGGACACTGCAACTGTGATAGAGGTGGTGAACAAGGGATTAATCCTTGGGATATTAACCTGTCGAATCTGAATTTCATCTGAAATAATCATCCTTTAAAATATGCAAGATCAGAATTTTGACATCAGGAGGAGAAGTGGTGCTACACTGCAGAGTGTGGAGGACAATATCACCTCACACAGTAAATTATTGGAATTGACCAGGTTTTTAGAGAGGACTTAGTTGTGAAGATTTGGTTCCCATGCAGAATAGAATGAAAAAAATGAAATTTCCCAAATTAGTTGCATTAGCCACCTTATTTAACAGATGTGTAGTCCAGTGTATCAAGCAGAGCTGATCTTGTCCATTATCTGATACATTGAAATGTTCAAGTAATCAGTTTAGGATTCTATGGCTAGAATTTAAATGGTTTTGGTTAACAATAGCTATTAATAATGATAACGTGTTCCTATCATTGATCTGTATATATAAAACTAAACATGGTCTATCCTGCTCTGTAAAAACCAACATCTTAATAACATTTGCATACATAAAATATATCTTACTTATTACTCAGAACGAACAGTGAACAATGCGAACAAATATTATTTATCTGCACAATTTTCAGGATCAAATCTAGTCATTCATTGCATTATTTCAAAATCAGTAATGGCACCCATCAGACAGGTGCAATAAGCCACTTGAGTGTGTTCCTTATATCTGTACAAGCACTTCAAGCAGATAATCATTTGTATCCAGTTTTTATTGTGTTTCTAAAACGGTTAGTATCCACTTTTCTCATCAGATGAATGACCCATTCAGTTCAAATCCTGCAATAGACGAAGGTAATGCAACAAACAATCTTTGTATTAAGTGCTCCCAGATGCACGTTCCACTGAACCCAAGCTGAAAGCAGACATTGTGCTCCAATTTTCCTCTTTAGATAGCATTCGTTCTACCCCATTAAGCTTGACCTTTTAGTAACAGTAATCAGGGCCCCAAACATATTGGGTATTATATTTCAAAAGGCAAAGATACATGTTTTGACGTAACATTTGATTTTACCTACTTCCATTGAAATCTAAAATGTGTATTTTTGAGCAATGGGGTTTTTGTGGAAAATTGATTTATCACTGTCTCTATTCCCACTGCCAATGTGAAATAGACTCGGTTGGGTAGGCAAATAACACCACTCACTGATCTGCTTTGGATCATGATTGATATTGTCGTCGTTTCAAGAAATTCTTGCACTACGAAAATTACTTCAAAACTATTTCCAAAAGTTAATGAAATGTGCAAAACTGGTTATATGCATACTCTTAACAGTTTTATAAAACACAAGCCAGCTATAGCAAATCAAACTATTATGCCTCTGTCAAAGAATCCATACATTTATTGGAGGGATAAATTATTTTGTTGTGTGACTTGTGAATTCGAATAACCAATGCAGATTTTGCAAATGACGGGTGAGTTTTTCTAAAGTGTTAACTCGTACTAGCGAGAAGAAGTTAATCTTTGAAGGGTGCTTGATTGAATTTAAATGAAAAATATAATTGAAAAATGTACCACACCTTTGATTGAAAGGTACAGCATGGAAACATGCTCTCCATCACACTGAGTCCAGGCCAACCAGCGATCACCCAATCACACGTGTTCTATGTTATCCTATTTTCACATCCACTCTGTACACACCAGGGGCTATTTATGGAGCCAATTGACCTAGAAACCTGCACATCCATGGGGTATTGGAGAAAACCAGAGTAAACCCAGGTGGTCACGGAGAGAATGTGCAAATTCCACAGCCAGCTCCTGACGTCAGGATCAAACCCACGTCTCCAGCGTTGTGAAGCACCAGCTCTACCATCTGTGCCACTGTGCCACCTTAAATCTTTAGCAAATGAAAAATGAAAACAACAAACAAGTTCATATTGTTATTGAATCAAATTGTTCTTTATCAGCAGAATCGTGCTATTTCTTGTTATTCTGTATGCAGTATTTCAATGATTTGTGTTAGTCTATAATTCTATTATTCATATCTCTCAGCCATAGTGTAAGGAATGGGCTGAATGTTTTATAACCTCTCCAAGCTATAACAATGGTTAATTACCTTTTGAGAAGGATACATTTTGAAATATGCAAATCTAAAGAGCAGTGTGAAGCTGTGCACCATTCTAATGATGTTTAATCCTTAAATATGCTGTTCTATTGTTGCAGCTTGGGCAAGAATTCAGAAAATTCTATAACTTAAGTGCCTTGGTGTACAGCTCAAGCCTCAAGGGTGGGTATATGGAACGAGCTGCCTGAGGAGATAATTGAGGCAGATACCATAACAACATTTAAAAGATATTTGGACAGGTATATGGATAGGAAAGATTTAGAGGGGATACGGGACAAACACTGGCAGGTGGGACCAGCGTAGATGAGGCATTGCAGTCAGCATGGGCAAGTTGGGCAGAAGGGCTTGTTTCTGTGCTTTCTGACTCTTTTACATGCCTTTTGGAATACACTAAACCCTCAGCATAACGGACCTCTACAGAACGGATTTTGATTATAACGGATGGACCTACCGTACGCTGCTGACATCCCATCACACCCCCCGACTCGCACCGCCTCCCTGCTTTCAGGCAGGGCCGCTGATGCCACCCCCTGCTCGTACCCCCTTCCTGCCCGCTTCCAAGCCGGGCAGCTGACAACACCCATGGCTCACAAGGCCCCTCTCAGGCTGGGCTGCCGACACAGTATGGGTCTTGATTAGTACGGGTGGCAGAGGTTATGGGGAGAAAAATAGCAGCATAGAAAAATCGGTGCAGGAGTAAGCCATTCATCCCTTCAAGCCAGGTCCGCCATTCAATATAATCATGGCTGATCATCTAAAATCAGTACCCTGCTTTTCCCCCCGTATCCTTTGATTCCTTTAGCCCCAAGAGCTAAACCGAACTCTCTCTTGAAAACATGGAAGGCAGCAGAATGGGGTTAGGAAGGAGAGATAGATCAGCCATGATTGAATGGCAGAGTAGACTTGATGGGCCGAATGGCCTAATTCTACTCCTATTCCTTATGACCTTATGGCACCCCTGGCTCCCACGGCTCACACCGGCCCCTCTGAGGCTGGGCTGCCGACACAACCCCACGGCTCACACCGGCTGCTGTCAGGCTGGGCTGCTGACACCACCCCACGGCTCACACCGGCCATTGTCAGTCTGGGCTCCCGACACCATCCCGTGGTTCACACTGGCCGCTGTCAGGCTGGGCTGCCGCCACAACCCAGTGGCTCACACTGGCCACTGTCAGGCTGGGCTGCCGCCACAACCCAGTGGCTCACACTGGCCGCTGTCAGGCTGGGCTGCCGCCACAACCCAGTGGCTCACACTGGCCGCTGTCAGGCTGGGCTGCCGGCACCACCCCACGGCTCACACTGGCCGCTGTCAGGCTGGGCTGCTGACACCATCCCGTGGTTCACACTGGCCGCTGTCAGGCTGGGCTGCCGGCTGTGCCCAGGCCAGACCTGTAGCTGCCACCGTCGGCCCACCTGGCATCCTCGGCCGATTCCAGCCGCACCTGCCGCCACCACCACCACCACCGTTACCGTCTCCACCCAAAACGTTGCCCACCTGTTTGCCTCCACAGATGCTGCCTGACCGCTTAGCTTTTTGCTTCAGATCGCAGCATCTGCAGTGCCTTGCGTTGCCAGAAAGGAATGTGATCTGTGCTTTCCTGCTGCAATGTGAACATGCTGCCTGATGCTTGTCACTACAACATGCAATCTCAACTTTCTGTGCAAAACATGCACTTGTTTGAGGTTCTGGACGGAATCTGTAGCTTTGCATTTTGTGTTTACATCCAGCGACAATGAGCTGTAATCATGACATTCACCACAAGAGGTTGCTTGCGCCTCAAGAATTAGACAGCTCGATGCATTGTGCACAGAGGCCTAATGCTACTGGATCATCACTCTAACAAGCATTACCAAGTTGACATCTGCATTACAAACTGGGCCCTTGAGCAATGGAACGACTCTGCTTTCCTTCTCAAATTCTATAATCTTACAAGCAGATTAGGAACATTGACGTCTCTTGCAGACATTGCCCTATATAGAGCTTGTTTGTTCATCGGGTGCAGGTTTAGAACATAATTCTTAGAACATACAACAACACCGGCAGTGTGTTCCATGCATCTGCTACTTAGTGTAAAAAAAAGATTTGTCTCGCAAATCCACTTTAACCTTTTCCTCTTTCACATTAACCTATGGCCTCGAGTCTTTGACATTTCTATCCTGAGAAATAGATTCTGACTGTCCACCCTATCTGTGTACTTTGTCATTTTATGTACGTTTATCACGTTGCTCCTCAGCCTCTGACATTCCAGAGAAACAAATTCAGATTTGTCTAACCTCTCCTTATAGCTAAAACACTCCAATCCAGGTATCAGCCAGTGAACATCTTCTGCACTCTCTCTAAGAACGCCACATTTTTTGTATAGTGTGGTTCCTAGGAAGACACACAACTTTCCAAATGTGGCCTCAAGTCCCTGACCAATAAAGGCGCCCCATTGGTGTCCCATTGGACGTCACACGCTGAACATGGCAAGTTTTTTTTTTAAGGTAATTAAAAAACTTTTTAAAACTTTTAAAATCTCTCTAACTTAAAAACTATAAGAGCAATTTGAATGAAACTTGGATGAATGTGACCCCAGGACAATGATGAATAAGGTGGGCCTAAAATTGTGCGGGTCATGTACCATTTTTTTATGGATAAGAAGGGCATACAGGGACAATGGGACAGAAATACCAGGAACAAACATACGGAACATATGGAACAGACATACAAGATGAGAGTTTTAGAGACAGACAGACAGACAGACAGACAGACAGACAGACAGACAGACAGACAGACAGACAGACAGACAGACAGACAGACAGACAGACAGACAGACAGACAGACAGACAGACAGACAGACAGACTTGATTGGTTGATTGATTGATTGATTGATTGATTGATTGATTGATTGATTGATTGATTGATTGATTGATTGATTGATTGATTGATTGATTGATTGATTGATTGATTGATTGATTGATTGATTGATTGATTGATTGATTGATTGATTGATTGATTGATTGATTGAATGATTGATTGATTGATTGATTGATTGATTGATTGATTGATTGATTGATTGATTGATTGATTGATTGAATGAATGAATGAATGAATGAATGATTGATTGATTGATTGATTGATTGATTGATTGATTGATTGATTGATTGATTGATTGATTTAAGAGGAAACACATTGTTGCGGATCTCCAGAGGTTGGACCAGGTAATGAGCCATTATTTCCTTCTTTGAAAGACTTTAGTGAACAGATGGGCTTTTCCAATAATTCAGTCATATTTTTTTTAATCGCGTTGTTCCATATTATTTAATTAATGGAAACACTACTGCTGCTGTCGTGGGGGTTGACGTTGTGGCCCTGAATCATACCTTACTCTGGATATTGGATTTATTTGAATATTGAACTTGACATAAGTGTTCTGCTCCATTGAAAAAAAAGACGCACCTACAATGGCTTTTGTGGCCTTTGAACTCAAATCCCTTACAATTGGTGAAATAATTTTGAAGTGTAGATACTATTGCGTGCATTGGCATACTAGGAAGGCACAGTAGCACAGCTGAAAGAGCTGGTGCCTCACAGGGCCAAAGACCCCGGTTTGATCCTGACCTCGGTGCAGTCTGTGTGGAGTTTGCTCGTCTCTCCCTGTGACTTCATGGATTTCCACGGTGCTCCAGTTTCCTTCCTCTTCCCAAAGATGTGTGGGTTTGTTCATTGATTGGTCTCTGTAAATTGCCCATAGTGTGTAGGGAGTGGATGAGAAAGTGAGATGAACGCAAGATCGATGGTCGGCATGGACTCGAAGGCTGAAGGGCCTGTTTCATGCTGTTTCTCTCAATCAATTTATCAACACTCTCCCCCTTACAATATAGTGGGCATACCCACACCTCAAGCACTGCAGTGGTTCAAGCGGGCAACTCGCCACCACCTACTCAAGGGCGATGAGGGATGGGCAACTAAATGTTGGCTCAGCCAGAAAGACGGTTGAATGAAACCAAAATGCAACACGCAATCTGTGCACAGGAAGCTTCCATCAACAACAGTTTGAAAATGATTAACTAACGTTTTATTACAGTTGAATACGGGATAAATGTTGACAAGAACACCAAACAGTACTCTAATTTGTGAACAACTCACACCGTGACACTGCTGTGGCAAAGGATGACAGAATCTACAGCATTGCTCTGCTGCTACCTTGCGCCTGAGTTTCGGACTTTGGTTTTGTCAGTTGCAGAGGCAAAATGTTTTCCTGCAGGGAATAAGAATGAAGGCCCTTCTTAAGGAGTGTTGCCAATGAAGACGTGCCATTAATGATTCACAACTAATTTAGAAGAAGTAACCACCAGGGAACGAGCATCAATGGAGGCACATATTTTACTGAGCTCTAATCAGGACTCCATGTTCAATTAAATATAGGATGCCAGATGCTCTATTTTTCTTTTAGTTGCAAATTACAAAGATCTGACGTCCCTAGATCATCTTTGTACTAACAACAGAAAGTAAGATAAACCGGACTAGGAATGCCCGATGGGTCTTAACTTTGTTTTATTGTTGTTGGTCCTCAAAATACCTCACGCAAATTAATAAATAGTTTTTATTAGTTGGCAAATCACTTAGCACTTCTTCAGATCAATTAGTGAGTGCTGGACACATACCAAGGGCACATTCAACCTCTGTTGAATGAGCCACAGTAGAGTGAGGTTAATAAAAGAGCGCAAAACACAAACAGCAAAATATTCTGGTTAAAATTTTGATCATGGTCACCAACCAGTTCCTCCTCCACCCTGAGCACCTCCCAACCAAGGTGGCACAGCGGTAGAGTTGCTGCCTTACAGCGTTTACAGTGGCAGAGACCAGGGTTCGATCCTGACCACAGGTACTGTCTGAACGGAGTTTGCACGTTCTCCCCATGGCCGTGTGGCTTTTCTCCGAGATCTTCAGTTTCCTTCTCAAAGGGGTACAGGTTTGTAGGTTATTTGGCTCGGTATAAATGTAAATTATCCCTAGTGTGTGTAGGATAGTGTTAATGTGCGGGGATCGGTGGTCGGCGCTGACCCAGTGGGCCGAAGGGCCTGTTTCCGCACTGTATCTCTAAACTAAACCACAACTACCAAAAAGAAAAAACTATGCTTGGAGAATAAACAATGCCTGGTCTGATTATGTGAAAATGCTCTTTAACACATAAATTGGCTTTAAAGTGCATATGTTCACAGGCTGTGGACATTGTGAGGATGCCACCATTTATTGGCCATCCTCAATTGCCCTGAATTGAGGACGCAGAGGTGAATCCTCTGTTCTGCAGTCAAGTCTCGGCTACAACAGGTAAGGATGGCAGATTTCCATTCTGATAGAACAGGAGTGAGCCAGATGGTATTTTACATCAAATCCAGTAGTTTCATGTTTACCATTACTGAGACTAGCTTATTAAAAAAATGTCAAGACATATTTAATGACTTGAATTGAAATTTACCAGCTGCCATGGTACAGTTTGAGCACTTATCTCTGAAGCAATGTGCCATCATTCTGTGGTTTGAATGGGAGTACAGTGGAAGCTTCCCTAGGTGGCGAAAGCTGTCAGGAGATGGACCAAAATGTGTAGGAAGGAACTGCAGATGCTGGTTTATACCAAAGAAACAAGTGCTGGAGCAACTCATCAGGTCCGGCAGTATCTCTGGTGAAAAGGAACAGGTGATGTTTCGGGTCGGAACCCTTCTTCAGTCCGAAGAACGGTTCCAACCCAAAATGTCACATCACTGCCTATCGCACACCTTCTGTTCTTATCTCTGGCCTTTGTTCCAACAATCTGCCTATCAAAACCCCCCTCGCCTATGTTGACCTATTACCTGCCACGCTTTTTCGTGCCTCTGCCCTTTTCCAGCATTCTTCTCCCCCACCCTCCCACCCCCTCCCCCCCCGTCTCACCCAATCAAACTGAAGAAGGGTCTTGACCCGAAACCTCACCTATCCATGTTCTTCAGAGATGCTGCCTGACCTGCTGAGTTACTCCAGCACTTTGTTTAATTTTTGGAGCCTGTTAGTCACTGGGTGGCATTCTATTATGTCCTGGAAGTCCAAACATAAATGGTGAAAAACCAGCAAATATATATTTATGTGTGTAATTTAAAGTATTATTGAGCTATATTTTATGAGCACATTTCTTATTTTTAGAATCTTGCATGTGTTTGCTTTTTTTATAAGACCATATACAGTTCTGAGTATGCCTGGTATCTTTATTTGTAAACTAGAACAGGGTGGACCCCTTTGGGCCCAAAGCTCTCCTACATTGGTCTAGCACCCTCCCCTCCCCCACTCCCCCTCCCCCCTTTCCCCTCCCCCCTTTCTCCTCCCCACACTCACCCCCTCACCCACTCCATCCCCCCCTCAACTCCCGGAGGGGATCTCGGGCGGGTCCCGCCTCACTCCGAGCTTCCATTGGTCAGATCCTGTCCCGCCCTCAACCCTCATTGGCCGGGCGGCTGTTGGGTTCCCATTATGACGTCGAACACGGCTGACGGGCAGGGAAAGTGGAGAAGGGATTTAGTGAAAAGCTTTTAAAATATGACAATCATTGCTGGGCGGCACGGACTTGGAGGGCCGAAAAGGCCTGTTTCCGGCTGTATATATATGATATTTGAACCGCAGGACAATGGTGATTAAGGTGGTCCTAAAATTGTTGCGCTATCGTGTACCGTTTTGGGTGTATTTCGGGTACATACAAATATGCAATGAAATTTATGTATACACGTATACATATACCAGATGAGAGTTATAGTAATATATAGATAAAGAATGTAGCTATTATTTCACATTGTACAGCAACAAGTTTTCTATTGCATGTATGAAAGACATGATGGTCCCAGCCTATACAACTCTTGGGAATTAACCCTTTTGGTTTTGATCCACTCTCCTGCTGAGAGAATACAGGATTGGCCTCAGTGAAACGGGAGATTGCATTTCTATCCGCTAGTTATCTGGCTACTCTATTAACCTCCAAGTTTCTGGGTGAAAACTATGAAGAAGAGCAACCACAAGATCAGACCAACATCCAGGTAGTGGGCAGTGAAGCTGAAGTCATTTGTCCATCTTAACAGCTACCTGCAATATAGTGGAAGCAATGGAGCAGAAATTGAAAGGTAAATCTCAAGTGTGGATGAGTGAGTGAAGCCGGAGAACAGACACATCTGGTGCTCCAACATTACTATGACAACAAGATGTGCACCTGCATGTGACACCTTCCCCGTACGCCTGTTTGTCTCACACATTTCAGCACAGGAAGTTGGTGCATTCAACGAACGATCATAAGGTCATAACTAAGTCATGTGATAGGAGTAGAATTAAGCCATTTGGCCCATCAAATTCACTCTGCCATTCAATCATGGCTGATCTATCTCTGGCTCCTGACTCCATTCTCCTGCCTTCACCCCATAAACCTCTGACACCTGCACTAATCAGGGATTTATCTATCTCTGCCTTAAAAATATCCACTGACTAGGCCTCCACAGCCACCTGTGGCAAAGAATTCCACAGATGCACCATCCTCTGACTAAAGAAATTTCTCCTCATCTCCTTCCCAAAAGAACGTCCTTTAATTCTGAGGCTATGACCTCTAGTCCTGGACTCTCCCACTAGTGGAAACATCCTCTCCACTTCACTCTATCCAAGCCTTTCATAATCTGTACGCTCATCATATGTTAACCTATTCATACCTGGGATCAGCAATGAGCAATGATGTCTGTGATGGATATTTGCATCCATTCATTAAGCACATCGCTGACACTAAGGTCTCATGCTGAACCATATGTCTAACGTGATTAACATGGGGAGGAGTGTGAGACTTTGTTTCTTTGGATGGGTTGCTCAAGTGAATCGCTTGTGCACCGTCATCCATAGTCTGCCATGGGACTGAAGCTAACCTTGGGGAAAACCTTAATTGATGTGACACACATGGTTGGCGCTGACCTCAAACATCATGGACTTGGGCTGTGTTCAGCTTGCGGGCACGCTCAGGACAGGGTTGCTTGGCAACACCTCACAGGGCCTGCATCACTCTCACCAAGGGCAAGCAACTGAAAAGTAGGAAAGAGTATCATGAGGTGACTTGTAAATCATGGGGCATTTCTTCCTTGTCCCCAGTTGCTGAATTGCAGGACAGCAACAGTATGCAGCATTATTTTTCTCAGCAAACTTTTGGTCTATGGTCAATGTGATGTGCTGCTGATTTACATCGTGCAACTGTTTACATGATTTTATATTCCTGCATTTACATTCTACGTCTGTTAACGGGCATTGCCACAATTTCTGACACTTGAGAACTCCTTTTATGGACCATCAAATTCTCTGAGGTAATTTGTGATTAAAGAAAGCAATATTCACGTTAAGGTTTAATGATATTTTTAGAAAATATTACATGGTCTGTACAAATACATTAATTTTAAAATTGCTTTCAGTTTATTTTAGACTTTGTGGTTGCTATTATGTAAGCAACAAAGTGTGCAATTACAGGAGATAACAGTTCATCAGAATTTGATAGTGAAAGGAAATAATTGGGATAAATAGCATAATTAAAATTTAGATAGTGATTACCAAGAATGCAACTGACCCAAATACATTTGTGATTTCAAATAATAATTGAGCTGTAAATAAAAAATCTGGAATTTAAAAAATGGTTGGTTTGTTTCAGTAATGGCCAGTAGCCATCAAAATACCAGATTATTGTCAAAACCTATCTGGTTCATTAATGTCCTTATGGGAAGGATATTTGCCATCCTTACCCAATGCAGACTACTTGTGACACTCAGCTCTTTGGTTGTAAGAAGAGTAGAGATGTATATTTTTCAGCCCGAGAGTTGTGAATCTGTGGAATTCTCTGCCACAGAAGGCAGTGGAGGCCAATTCACTGGATGTTTTCAAGAGGGAGTGGCCGGCCGGTGCGGCTCGGCCGCGGGGCCTTCCAGCGCCTGGTGCGGCTCGGCCGCTAGACTTAACATCGCCGGCGCGGCTCGGCCGCTGGACTTAACATCGCTAGCGCGGCTCGGCTGCGGGACGTGGTGCGGCTCGGCCGCGGGACCTTCCATCCCCTTGTGGGGGCTGTGCGTGTCGGTCGCCTCGGTAGGGGTCGAGCTGCCTGTCCGTGGGTGTGGGAGGAAGAGAGTGGAAGTTTTGTTGCCTTCCATCACAGTGAGGGGGTGTTTGGACTCACTGTGATGGATGTTTGTCTTGGGGTCGTGTGTCCTGTGTACTTTTTTCTTTTTTTTGTTGTGTTTTGTGACTGCTGTAATTTTGTTCGGTATTTCTACTGAATGACAATAAAGTTCTGTATTTAACGGTATTTTAGATTTAGCCCCCAGCGCAAAAGGAATCAAGGGATAGGGGGAAAAAGCAGGAACGGAATACTGATTTTAGATGATCATCCATGATCATATTGAATGGCGGAGCTGGCTCGAAGGGCCGAATGGCCAACACCTGCACCTATATTTCTATGTTTCTATGTTTCTAATGCCAACACACATTCTGGGAACTTGTGAAAGAAATTTAAAAGTGGACAGCCAAAATATTATGCACAATTCTTTCTCCATCACATACCCACAAATTCCAGCTGAAACTTGTCCAGTTATCCAAGAAGGGTCTTGACCCGAAACATCACCCATTCCTTCCAATATCAAATGTAGTTATTAATGTTCCACCATTCCTCCCCCCCCCCCCCCCCCCCTCACCACAACAACCCTTATTAGAATCTCACAAGCAGTTTATAGACAACCATTGATTCTTTGTTAGAATTGCTCAATTTGCAGATCTAAGTGAAGCTCGGTACCTATTGCAAAATTAGTTTAATTACGGTCTCACAACAAAGTGAACAATGTTACCAGGCAGTTAAGCGCAACATTGAACCCATGTTCATACTTTTATTTGATAGGCTATCATTGCAAGGCAGTGTGTCACAATGGAGAAATAGAATGAGTCTCTAATGCAAATTTAATAACATTTACTTAAGATGATTTAACAAAGTATTAAGGTTTTCAAATGCCAGCCACTGAAACTATCGTCAGTAATAAGGATTTAATCACCATGAGCCCAATTTTAGAAAAAATAAATAGTTTTACAGAGCTGAGATATTTCACGGATCCATTTAACGATCTAATGACATCAGACAGCTCTGCAATTATTTAATTTGGAGGGAAATAACACTTAAGGGAATTTGACTGTCCCTGAAACTCAGTGACCTATTGTACAGCCTCCAGGGCACAAGGGAGGTGGAAGGAGAAGGCAGAGTGAGACAATCGATGACAGTGAACCTCAAACAATTTCAAATGACTTCTGCATATCTCCAAGTTTGTACCTGCATCAGCAAAACTATCCCCATGGTGTAATCTGTGCATTTCAGGAGGAAACTAAGTGAATTTAGTCACATAAATTCAGCAAATCAATAGAAAATACAGTCAGGGTTTGAAAACAATCTCCACCCAGTTTTACAGTGTATTGCCAAATTCTATCAACAGATTGGAAATAGGGCAATATACTGGATTGTTAATGCAAGCATATCATCATCATCATCATATATATACAGCCGGAAACAGGCCTTTTCGGCCCTCCAAGTCCGTGCCGCCCAGTGATCCCCGCACATTAACATTATCCTACACCCACTAGGGACAATTTTTTTTTTTTTTAACATTTACCCAGCTAATTAACCTACATACCTGTACGTCTTTGGAGTGTGGGAGGAAACCGAAGATCTCGGAGAAAACCCACGCAGGTCACGGGGAGAACGTACAAACTCCTTACAGTGCAGCACCCGTAGTCAGGATCGAACCTGAGTCTCTGGCGCTGCATTCGCTGTAAAGCAGCAACTCTACCGCTGCGCTACCGTGCCGCCCACATATGTAACATTCCACTTTCAAAAATTGGCTCCATTAAATTCCAATTCCAGAATTTCAGAATGTAATTCCCAGCTACAATTTAGTGTTTGTGACGAAGAATAAATAGTTTTCCATAGTAAGTCTAAACATAGTTTTAAGACTATATTCACCTCTTGGTGAATCTCTCAACCCTATTTCTTTTTTTCTGCCACCTCCATCCCATGGCAGGGTGTGAGCTTTACCAAAGAAGATTGCAATGAGCATTGAGTATTCCATATTGTGCAATGGTGCGTGATCTTTACTGTTCAATTAAAATGGAATCCTTAGCCTTTTGATAAAAACAATTAAAGGAACACAAAGTATATATTTCAAAACTTCTACACACAATAACTGGATAATGTTTACTTCATGCTTGCTAGTTTCATAGAAGCTATACCTTTGCAACTTGTTGCAAGAATTTCAGGTATGTATATTGTGTATTACAGTAGTAAGTTTCAGATGCAGGTTAATTCACACTGGGTTCAGACATTCCACATCTTTGTTAAAATGTAAGGGTTATCTCCTTGAGTTGGGTCAATGCAAGATATATCTGTTTCTTCAATTGCACGGCTAAATTGGCAGACAAAAAAAGTTGAAAAAATGATGATTTGTTTTCCAGCTACACTGTTCAGCACTTTCAATTCATGATATGTTCCATTCAATATATTTTGGGTTCTGCAAAACTCGTTCAGGAAATAAATGGTTAAGGTTTCCCAAAGTGCTTGAACTGAAGAAAAAATATGGAGGCAATGTGAAGTAATTCTTGAGAAGCAGAGGCCATTCGATAATTTGAAGAAAAACAGTGAACATACTTGAAACAGGGGAAGACTTAAGAATATGGAGAAAAAGTGGGTGGCTGGATTGATTTTTCATTGCCCTGGAGAGGAGATGGTTTCATCATATCCAATGTATGAGTTTTCATTGTGCAAAAGCACGTACTGCCATCTGCGGTACTGAGTGTAGTTTACTCCTTGATTCAGCTTCTGTTCTCTTTTATATGTTGTGGGATTAAGGGACTAGACAAAAAGAAAGAATCATGCAGTTCGTGATCAATTCTTTGCAGAATAAAATACAGAAGGGAAACAGATCATGTGATAGATGGAGCTCAGTTCTTGTAAAATCACACCGGCAATGACTAGAAATAACCAGAAATAAATACTTTGGAGGAGATAAAGATTTGAAATTTAGACCCAAATGAAATAGAAAAAGAAATCTTGACATCTCATACAATCCACAGATGATATTCTTATAGTAACTGTAATATTTACAGTCATGTAGGTATATTTTCTATGTTATAAGTGAGAATGGAAAAGGAGCTGTGAACAATGTGGCACAAGTTAATAAAACGATCTATTTTCTAAGTAAAGATGAATCATGTTTCCAATCCATAATTTGGTTTGAGTTTTGCCAATTTTATGATTGTGTTCTCTAACTATATGATGTTTTGATTACTTTTGCGTTAAAATGTCCAATTAATAACATCAGAACTAGATGGGATAGAGGGTGGTGAAGGTGTGGAATTCTCTGCCTCAGAAGGCAGTGGAGGCCAGTTCGTTGGATGCTTTCAAGAGAGAGCTGGATAGAGCTCTTAAGGATAGCGGAGTGAGGGGGTATGGGGAGAAGGCAGGAACGGGGTACTGATTGAGAGTGATCAGCCATGATCGCATTGAATGGCGGTGCTGGCTCGAAGGGCTGAATGGCCTACTCCTGCACCTATTGTCTATTGTCTATTGTCTATAGTACACTTATCATTTATATCTGACAATCTAGGAAAAATACTTCACTGAGTCACGCAATGGATATGAACCATAAATTAAAATCAAAAGGCTGTAAATGCTGGAAGTCAGAAATAGTAAAAGAAAATGCTGAAAACCACTCAGGGAGCATCTATAGAGCGAACAGAATTAACAGGGTGGTGAATCTGTGGAATTCTTTGCCACAGAAGTCTGTGGAGGCCGTCAGTGGTTATATTTAAGGCAAAGATTGATAGATTCTTGATTTGTTAGGTTATCAGAGTTATGGGAAGAAGGCAGGAGGATGGTTTTCAGAGGGAGAGAAAGATCAGCCATTTGAATGATTGAATAGATTTGATGGGCCGAATGACCTAATTCTGCTCCGATCACATGGCCTTAGGAACAATTCTGTTGAAGACACTTTCCGAGTCTCTTTGCCCAGTAGCTGCCTGACTTGCTGACATTTCCAACATTTTCTATTTTTATAAACAGCTGAACTATCAAACCGTAGGGTACCAATATTAACCGGTTATAATTTACCAAATTTCTAGATGTAGAAGCCTCATTGTCATCCTTTCATTTAAAAAAAATTTAATTGAGAAATTGGTTCTATTTCAAAATCAGCATAATTTCTTATCAGTTAATTTTTGCCCCCTGAAAATCAGACATTTCTGCAATGTTCCAATGCTTAGAAGCTAATTTCTTAGATTTATGATAAACAGTTCAATATTGCAGCACTGGGACATTTTTGTTTTTCATGCTGCTGTATTGGCACTTGGTGTTTGAAGCTTGAATTTTGCGCCAGACTATTTTCTGTAGATATCTTTACCACAACACTATTGCTTACTGTGGCATTCCCCTAATCATTGTCAAAGATTTAAGCAGATAGTCTGAGATGATGTTCAAGTCAAAGAATACTGCTTTGTCAGAGGTGCTGAATTTCATTTGCATAATGAATTTTTAAACATCTGCTGGAGCAGTTTGTTATAAAATATTTTTGGGGGGATTATTTGAAGAAATAAATCATGAAGCGAATTGACAGGGTGAACGTACAGAGTGTTTTACCCAGAGTAGGGGAATCAAAAACAAGAGGACATAAGTTTAAGGTGAGAGCCACAAGATTTAAAATTAACCTGAGGGGCAACTTTTTCACTTACGGGGTGGTGGGTGTATGGAGCGAGCTGCCATAGGAGATAGTTGAGGCAGAAATCTCCAACATAGTTTTCAGGAAGTAATAACCAACCTTGAGGGACAAAGTACACGCTACAATTGCTGAAAATATGAAAATTAAACAGAAAATGTTGGAAATGTTCAGGATGGAAGGCAACAGTGAATCAAGAGACAGGGCTAAGGATTCAGGTCAATGATCCTTCCTTGGGTCTGATTCGATATCAGCGAGCTGATGGAAACTTTCCTTTTTACCCTCCACCCCTCCTTCCTCCGCTGCACTATTACCGATTAGTTTATTATCTTCTAATTCGAATGAAAGGCTAGTCTTCTTCTTCTTCTTCTTGCGTTTGAGGCAGCAGAAGTTATGAAGCTGCTTCTGCTTCTGCTGTCTCTGTTTGTTGTCGTTCGCCTGACTGAGGTCAGTTGACAGGGCTCACCACGGGGAGGTCGACAACGTGAGCCCCAACACGTTCACTCTGTTTCTCTCTCCTCTGATGCTGTTTCTCCCTCCACAGACGATGCCCGACCTGCTGAGTGTTCCCCTGATCTTTGCTCTTATTACCTATAGAGTTTCTGTTGTTTGATGTGCTTCTCGCTGTAAGAAGCCGACATGAGTCGCTAGATCACAGAACCCGCGGCAGACAAATGCCTCGGCTTCATTGATTGATCGGATTGTTTCTGTTCCTCCCGGGTTCCATCCACATGCTCCCCCTCAGATGTTGCTGCAGCTGCTCTGCTGTGTGCCTATGCACAACTCCCTCAGCAGAGATGCATCCGCCCTGGTGCTCGTGCACATGGGAGTGTATGATAAATGTTTATGAAATTGCCAGCTGCCTGACGTTACCTTGTGAAGGCCCTGCATAAAGCCAATGACACCTTTTAGAGCCCGCGCCGGCCAGCGATCCCCACACATTAACACTATCCTTCACACACTAGGGACAATTTACAATTATACCAAGGCCAATTAACCTACAAACCTGTACGTCTTTGGAGTGTGGGAGGAAACCGGAGTACCCGGAGAAAACCCACGGAGGTCACGGGGAGAACGTACAAACTCTGTACAGACAGCACCCGTAGTTAGGATCGAACCCTGAACTCTGGCGCTGTAAGGAAGCAACACTACCGCTGCGCCACCATGTCACCTGATACCTGTTTAAAACAATTGAACACACAGAGCATTTTGTGCTGTTCAAACATTTTCAAACATTACCAAGTAGTTTTGAAATATAGCTTAAATGGTGCAGCGGTAGAGTTGCTGCCTCACAGCACCGGAGATTTGGGTTCGATCCTGACTATGGATGCTGTCTGTATGGAACGCGTGCATGGTACATTCTCCATGTATCCACGTGGGCTTTCTCCGGGTGCTCCGGTTTCCTCCCACATTCCAAAGACGTACAGGTTTGTAGGTTAATTGGCTTTAGTAAAACTTGTAAATTGTCCCTCGTGTGTAGGAAAGTGCTAGTGTATGGGGATCACTGATCAATGTGTATTCAGACGGCTCAAGGGCCTGTTTCCGCACTATATCTTTAAAGTCTAAAGTCTATTGTGGGTGTAAAGGTACATTGAGAGATGCAAGAGCTTGTGCTGGTACCAGAGTCCATTACTGCTCTCACATCATATTTAAGGCCCAGTAATTGATGCATTTATACAACGGGCATTACTTTTTTTTAATGTATCAAACTGCTGCAGCTCTGCTTAATGAATGTTTTTTGAATTTGAAATTGCCTTTTCCTCCCTTCAACAACTCCTGGTGCCATTGATAGCATTTTCTCTCAGTTTGGCCCTGAGTAATAGCATCCATGTTAAAACGGAGGCCGAGGAAATAAAAGTTATTGAGGTGTATTTGAAATTGTATAGATAGGGTAGACAGTCAGAACCTTTTTTGTAGGGTGGAAATGTCCAGCACTAGAGGGCACAGCTGTAAGGTGAGAGGGGGAAAGTTTAATGGAGAAATGCCGGGCAAGTTATTGTGAGACTCTGACCCCAAATTCCACATGCCACAGCCAGGGGAAACATTATTCCTGCATGTACCCCGTCAAACCCCTTAAAAATAAAATGCTTGTTTTATTCAGATCACCACTCATTGTTCGAAGCTTTGGAGACTGTAGGCCCAGGCTGCCTAATCTCTCCTCATAGCACAATCTGCTTTCTTCCAGGAATCACCTTTGTTGCATCTCTATTGCAAGTACATCCTTCCTCTGGTGAGGTGAGGTGTCAATACTTTGCGTGCAACCTCATTCGGGCTGTATATCTTTTACATTTGTACTTTAATCCTCTTGCAATAATAGCCAGCATACCTTTATTCCCCGCCAGACTTTTATTGTTGGGATAATTGCCTCATGTTATACTTTTAATTAGTAGAAAAAAAAGCTGCATTCAATATATACGAAATTTTCTCTGTTGGAGTAAGTCTTAGGCTGATAGAAATTACAGTCTACATCAATAGTTCCAATCTGAAGAAGGGTCCCGACCTAAAACATCACCTGTCCACTTTCTCCAGTGATGTTGTCCGTTGAATTACCCCAGTACTTTGTGTCCTTTCAATAATTCCAACCTTCTTGTCATGTTTCAATAAAATTATTGAATTAACTGGGATCAAAATGGGTGCTGTGTATCACCGACCATATGTTGCTTTGGAATGACTTTCTAAACTCAGTTGGCCTCAGCTCACCCTAGTCCCATGAGTAAATGTTTTCTGAAGGCAGAAAGATGGCCTCGAGAGAGACAGGCTCTCTCGTTGAGAAAGCCCAGCATTTTACCACCATTCACGATCAAATGCTTCAGGGAAGATAAGACTGCCAGGTGAAAACAGGAGCTTTTCACCAGGCCTCTGAGGAATAATCTGAAGAATAAGGTCACGGAACAACGATGAAGAGAAGAACTCCAAGGTTTATGCCTCGGGCAGATGGAGAACTTTCCTGGACCTCTTTGGGCTTTGGCTTTGGCTTCTGCTCTGGGAGTTAACATTGAACTCATCATGATGATACTGGTGCAATCTGATCTGCATACCTAAACCAGGAATTTAGATAGGACCAAACAACGAATGTATTCCTTGTTTGATCAGCTGTCCTTAGTTCCTGTGATTTAAAACGTGATGTACTCTCCCTGTTTTTGTCCCAAAGTCACTTCCTTTTCACAATTTCCTCTGACTTTTCGCCATCCAGAAGCAGAGATAGAATGAACGATTTTTGTCCTATTTCTGTGCACTGCTGTGCTGTTCAATTATCGCAAAGACCCGGTTTCAATGCCTCTGACAGACATTGGATCAAACTAGTATTGCCATAGAATTTTTCAGAAAAATTCTGAATAACTTTGTAGAGCAAAGATTCCTATCTGGTTGAAATGAAGGTTTTATCATTCACACCTGATCTTTGATACGTTTTGAACTGTAATCTACAATCGTTTTTCAAAGGCAGTTGCTTGTCTCTGTTCCAATGCTGCTGCTCCCATCAGAGTTACTGTGCTGCAAGTATTTGTCTGGGATGGATCATGCCATCTGCAATGACAATGCTATTGCTGATAAGCAAGGACTGAGAGCAAATCCCAAGAAGCTCACTTCTTTGGGATCCAGTTATTCATTAATTTTGAAAAAAAAAAATCTTTATTGGCAGGTCTTGCAAAAGTCAACAGAGGGAACATTGATCAAATCCGCTGAAGAATCTGTCACCAGCCTCCATGGAACCAGAATTAACTTGATCGTGCAACTTTCTGGGACTGACTTTGCTGTGATTATTTCAGTGTGCTCCTTTGCTGGCCTTTTATCTGACACCCCCTACAATATGAGTTTAGTTTAGTTTAGAGATATAGCGCGGAAACAGGCCCTTCGGCCCACTAAATCCGCGCTGACCAGTGATCCCCACACATTAACACTACCCTACACATACTAGGGACAATTTTTACATTTACACCAAGGCAATTAACCAACAAACCTTTGGAGTGTGGGAGGAAACCAAAAATTTTGGAGAAAACCCATGCGGACACGGGGAGAACGTACAAACTATGTACAGACAGCACCCGTAGTTGGGATCAAACTCGGGTCTCCAGCGCTGCAAGCGCTGTAAGGAGGCAACTCGACTGCTGCGCCTCCGTGCTGCCCCGGTGAGGTATTGCAAAATTCTGCTGCCCATTCCCCACTTCACACTAGGTCTTGGTCAGCCATCTTTCGTCCACTTTCGTAGGCAGGCCATAGAATTGGAGATGATTTCCTTCACAACCCACGTATCTCCAGTTAATTAGGTTCTGATTTGGCCAGTGAGGCCAAAATGAGAACTGCATGGATAAGGTAGGAGGTGACTAACGAGGCAGTTGAGTGGGTGGTTCATGAGGACATGTGCTCTTTGTGCTGCATTAACAGAGCTTCTCTGTGCTTTGTTGTTCTCAATGCCATCGCAAATGCTCCGCTCTGGAAATGTCTGCCCATTCCTCTTGATGAAACTGCCGCCTCCTTCCAGCAGCTTAAAAAATCAGAAAGACACAAAAAAAGATGAGCAGAAGTACAAAAGAAGAAGTAGTTCAGGCATTTCATGTTCCTTGGTGAATTTGTTCATCAATGTAAAAGTTGACATGTCTGGACAGTGGAACATTTTCCTGCTTCTCCCACTTAATGAAAGCATTTGGGGCTCAAACTTCAGCTCTAACATGAATCATATGCACAGGAGGGCTTGTCTGCCACACCTGGAAGATGTACCTTTCAGACGAACAACCTGTTTTATCACAGTCATGTTTTTTTTTCAAAATTTCCCAGCCCATTCATTGTTGTGGCCTGTTGTCATGAGATTCACAATTTACAAGCAGCTTTGTTCTATGGAACCACATCTGCCAGGAATACAAATTTCTTACACTAATTGCCTGTATGATCTACGCAGTTAGCAGAAATAGAAAGATCTTTATCTTATTAGACCAGATTGGATATGTCCTAGTTCTGAAAAGCCATTATTAACCTCTCGAGCAGCATCGTTTTTATCAATTAATGGTACTTTTAATAGAATCAGAGAACCAAAGTTGTTCCATCAGTGGTTAGAGGGAGATATTTTGGCTTGTTTCTTGTAGCAGCTCTTGGTCACCAGACCTGCAGGTTGCCAGATGTTAAATACTCTTCTTAGCACTTCTTGATTGTGATGGGCGATCCTGTTTTTGCCATTCTTTCAGACAATCTGTTCCAGAACACCACCACTCAGTCATAGAGTGATAAAGTGTGGAAACAGGCCCTTTGGCCCAACTTGCTCACACCATGTCCCAGCTACGCAAGTCCCACTTGCCCGTGTTTGGTCCATATCCCTCCAAACTTGTCCTATCCATGTACCTGTCTAACTGTTTCTTAAATGTTGGGATAGTCCCAGCCTCAACTACCTCCTCCGGCAGCTCGTTCCATACACCCATCACCCTTTGTATGAAAACGTTATGCCTCAGATTCCTATTAAATCGTTTCCCCTTCACCTTTAACCTATGTCCTCTGGACCTGGATTCATCTACTCTGGGCAAGAGACTCTACCCGTGCATCTACTCAATCTATTCCTCTCATTTCCACCTCATCTGTGGAAGATTTGCTTTCTCTGGGTGAAAGCAAATCTTCAGCAGCTCTCCGATAATCCTTCTCTCTATTACCTTGGAGCCAGCTTGTTCTAGTTACTGGCCTGAACACATGCCATGACAGGAGTTTAATTATAAGGCTGAAGAGCTTCTGCAACCTCCCTTCAAATAAGGGTGTGGTGTGAAGTCATTGAATTTCAGCACCATGCAAGAATGTCATTTATGATTCTGACTCCACTAGAATGTCAAAAGCATGAAAAGTTTGTGAAAATAATGTATTCCCGGCAACTTTATAGATTTAAATAATTTATACACTGGGCTTGAATTCTAGTTAATTCCCGAATCAGCATTGTTTCCATATTCAACAGAGAAGACAAACGTGAAAGTTATTTTGCTGGCTGAGAATACCACAGAGTAACATCCAATTATATGAAAAACAGATTGCATGAGCGATTATTCACTCTTCCTCTCTATCTGTTCGAGCACAATAGACGGAATGCATTTTTTAATATGCATTACACGGGGTATGAAGATCCAGCAGCATCTGTGGAGAGAGAACAAGAGCAAAAAACAAAATGCTGGAGGAATTTAACGAGCCAGGCAACATCCGTGGAGGGAAATGGACAGACAGCCTTTCAATATGATGAAAGATACACATCTGAAATGTTTGTTCATTTCCCTCCAGTGATGCTTCCTGTCCTGCTGTGTTCCTCCAGCACTTTGACTTTTGCTCAAGATTCCAGCATCTGCAGTCTCTTCTGTCTCTGAGAGAGGACAAGGGTTAGTGTTTCAGGTCTATCACTTTACACTTTTCAGGAAGGTCAGAGTTAGGAAGCCTTACAGGAAACTTTGCTTATGAGGTGCTTTGAGTATATGAGCAGGGAGATTCCATTCGATCTTTTTTAAACAAGTTCGGCCAGTTAGAATACTGTGTCTAGCTCTTGTCATCACATTAAGCAATGAAGAGATTTATAATAATAAAATAAAGACTGGAGAATTCTAGCTTTGTTTTGATCGCCTCGAATTGCTTGAGTTGAGTTTAGAGATACAGGTATTTCGGCCCACCAAGTCCGTGCCGGCCAGCGATCCCCGCACACTACCATTATCCTGCACACTAGGGACAATTTTTTACATTTTTACTAAAGCCAATTAACCTGTAAACCTGCATGTTACGATTTCATGATTTCTATGGAATCGTGGAGCCCGGGCTAAAACTTCTTCATGCAAAATGTTAGGATGGACATTGACAGAGTGGGGTCTGATTTTCTTACAGTGTGGTTAATAAGGAAGGAGAATAAATTTAAAGTAACTGGTGTAAGGATCACTATAAAGATGAAGATGCTTTTTTACCCAAAGGACCAACCGCATCAAAAGGCAGTGAAATCAAAAGCCTTCTTTTCATTTAAAATGAACTTGGATACTCGTGATTTCAAAGCACACTAACCTACAGCTGAGGGACGGGAGTTGCGATGTGGAATAAAGCCGATGGCTCTTCTTTGATCAGTACAAACATCGTCACATGAATTGCGTCCTGTTGTGCTCAAACTTTTGACGATACTTTATTCCTTCCAATGTACCATCTATTGGAAAGGAAGACAGCAGAAGACGTGGGGTAGTTAGGAGATTTTGTTCTGCACTTTGAGATGGCATCTTTGTATTCCAATGGTCCCTCCAGAAACTGATGTGGTTCAGTGCATGAATGCGGTTTGCTTCCACGTTCTACTCAAGTGCATCACATTATAGACAATAGACAATAGACAATAGGTGCAGGAGTAGGCCATTCAGCCCTTCGAGCCAGCACCGCCATTCAATGCGATCATGGCTGATCACTCTCAATCAGTACCCCGTTCCTGCCTTCTCCCCATACCCCCTCACTCCGCTATCCTTAAGAGCTCTATCCAGCTCTCTCTTGAAAGCATCCAACGAACTGGCCTCCACTGCCTTCTGAGGCAGAGAATTCCACACCTTCACCACCCTCTGACTGAAAAAGTTCTTCCTCATCTCCGTTCTAAATGGCCTACCCCTTATTCTCAAACTGTGGCCCCTTGTTCTGGACTCCCCCAACATTGGGAACATGTTCTCTGCCTCTAATGTGTCCAATCCCCTAATTATCTTATATGTTTCAATAAGATCCCCCCTCATCCTTCTAAATTCCAGTGTATACAAGCCCAATCGCTCCAGCCTTTCAACATACGACAGTCCCGCCATTCCGGGAATTAACCTAGTGAACCTACGCTGCACGCCCTCCATAGCAAGAATATCCTTCCTCAAATTTGGAGACCAAAACTGCACACAGTACTCCAGGTGCGGTCTCACCAGGGCCCGGTACAACTGTAGAAGGACCTCTTTGCTCCTATACTCAACTCCTCTTGTTACGAAGGCCAACATTCCATTGGCTTTCTTCACTGCCTGCTGAACCTGCATGCTTCCTTTCATTGACTGATGCACTAGGACACCCAGATCTCGTTGAACTCCCCCTCCTCCTAACTTGACACCATTCAGATAATAATCTGCCTTTCTATTCTTACTTCCAAAGTGAATAACCTCACACTTATCTACATTAAACTGCATCTGCCATGTATCCGCCCACTCACACAACCTGTCCAAGTCACCCTGCAGCCTTATTGCATCTTCCTCACAATTCACACTACCCCCCAACTTAGTATCATCTGCAAATTTGCTAATGGTACTTTTAATCCCTTCGTCTAAGTCATTAATGTATATCGTGAATAGCTGGGGTCCCAGCACCGAACCTTGCGGTACCCCACTGGTCACTGCCTGCCATTCCGAAAGGGACCCATTTATCCCCACTCTTTGCTTTCTGTCTGTCAACCAATTTTCTATCCATGTCAGTACCCTACCCCCGATACCATGTGCCCTAATTTTGCCCACTAATCTCCTATGTGGGACCTTGTCGAAGGCTTTCTGAAAGTCGAGGTACACCACATCCACTGACTCTCCCTTGTCAATTTTCCTAGTTACATCCTCAAAAAATTCCAGTAGATTTGTCAAGCATGATTTCCCCTTCGTAAATCCATGCTGACTCGGAATGATCCCGTTACTGCTATCCAAATGCTCAGCAATTTCGTCTTTTATAATTGACTCCAGCATCTTCCCCACCACTGATGTCAGACTAACTGGTCTATAATTACCCGTTTTCTCTCTCCCTCCTTTCTTAAAAAGTGGGATAACATTTGCTATCCTCCAATCCACAGGAACTGATCCTGAATCTATAGAACATTGAAAAATGATCTCCAATGCTTCCACTATTTCTAGAGCCACCTCCTTAAGTACTCTGGGATGCAGACCATCAGGCCCTGGGGATTTATCAGCCTTCAGTCCCATCAGTCTACCCAACACCATTTCCTGCCTAATGTGGATTTCCTTCAGTTCCTCCATCACCCTAGGTTCTCCGGCCCCTAGAACATTTGGGAGATTGTGTGTATCTTCCTCAGTGAAGACAGATCCAAAGTAACGGTTTAACTCGTCTGCCATTTCTTTGTTCCCCATAATAAATTCCCCTGCTTCTGTCTTCAAGGGACCCACATTTGCCTTGACTATTTTTTTCCTCTTCACGTACCTAAAAAAACTTTTGCTATCCTCCTTTATATTATTGGCTAGTTTACCCTCGTACCTCATCTTTTCTCCCCGTATTGCCTTTTTAGTTAACTTTTGTTGCTCTTTAAAAGAGTCCCAATCCTCTGTCTTCCCACTCTTCTTTGCTATGTTATACTTCCTCTCCTTAATTTTTATGCTGTCCCTGACTTCCCTTGTCAGCCACAGGTGTCTCTTACTCCCCTTAGAGTCTTTCCACCTCTTTGGAATAAATTGATCCTGCAACCTCTGCATTATTCCCAGGAATACCTGCCATTGCTGTTCTACCGTCTTCCCTGCTAGGGCCTCATTCCAATCAATTTTGGCCAGCTCCTGCCTCATGCCTCTGTAATCCCCTTTGCTATACTGTAATACCGACACTTCCGATTTTCCCTTCTGCCTTTCCATTTGCAGAGTAAAACTTATCATGTTGTGATCACTGCCTCCTAATGGTTCTTTTACCTCTAGTCCCCTTATCTGCACCATCTCCCGCTCTTCTTTAAATGGTGCAGTGTCCACCCGAAGGGAAAAATATATTCTGTTGACCAGGGATTTTATTGTCAGTTTGTCAACAGCAACAATAAATGGATTAAAACCTGAACCAAATGAACCATCCAACACGAGGAGTCTCTGCAAGATCTAATAGCAAAGCACCCTAGCTCTCACCAACCTTAAACGACATGTGGAATTCTGCATGGGGTGTGAATGGGCACAACAACGTGGCCATTAAATATATATGTTTCAGATCGTTCCCTGCTCCATCTGTAAGTGAGATAACTCAGATCAACCAATGGACCCCATCAGCCCATCCTGCCTCATGCAGATTCACTGGAGCAATCTTTGGGATAGAATCCATGTCTGCAACGAGAATACAGGATCGTCCGGGTTATGAATGACCTGACAGAAGGAAATCTGACTTTTCGCAAATTCTTTCAAAGCATTTTTCAAGCTAGGAATAATGATAATAACAAAACCTTTTATCGTAATAAATGAACATTCTAATTAACAAGTTAATTATGGGCAGTCTTAGGGTGATTATTCAATGAAACAAAAGAATTATAGCAAGTGTATGAGCACAATATGATATGGGCAGCTAGAGGTAACAGGTTTCTCTGACTTCCAGAGAAATTGTTGATGGAGAGTTCTCAGGAACGGAGCCCTTTTGTAACCCGGGGACTGCTTGTATTGGCAATATTCTAAAAAAAAGACACAAAGTGCTGGAATAGCCCAACGTGTCAGGCAGAATTCCTGCAGAACATGGGTAGGTGACATTATGGGGAGACCCTTCTTCAGACTCAAGAGGGCGGCATGGTGGTGCAGCTGTAGAGTTGCTGCCTTAAAGCTCCAGAGACCTGGGTTCGATCCTGGCTACGGGTGCTGTCTGTACGGAGTTTGTACGTTCTTGCCGTGACCTTTGTGGGTTTTCTCTGGGATCTCTGGTTTCCACCCACACTCTAAAAAGACGTACAGGTTTGTAGGTTAATTGGCGTGGTATAATTGTAAACATGGTACCTAGTGTGTGTTGATTAGTGTTAATGTGCGGGGATTGCCAGTCGGCGTGGACTTGGTGCGCCGAAGGGCCTGTTTCTACGCTGTATCTCTAAACTAAACTAAACTAAAAAGGGTCCTGACCCAAAATGTTACCTATCCACGTTCTCCAGGTATGCTGTCTGACCTGCTGAGTTACTCCAGCACTTTGTGTCTTTTTTTTGTTGTAATCCAGCATCTGCAGTTCCTTGTTTCTACACTTGGCAATATTCCATACTGGCTTATGAACGTCCAACTCATTTTCTAAACAGCACTTCAACTGGTCTACCTGAGGATCACGTTCAGCAATAGACTGGTTCCACCAAGATGCAGCACAGTACGCCATAGGAAATCCTTTTTCCCAGTGGCTATCAAACTGTACCACTCCTCCCCTTCTGTCATGGGGTAGACTGACCCCCTCCCCCCCCCCCCTCAATCTTTACACATCCCAAATCTTAGACTTTCCACGTCACTTTAACTTCATGTTTCATGCATCTTGTTGTATGTTATTGCTGTTGGCAGACCAATTTCCCTCCTGGGATAAATAAAGTTCTATCGCATCGTATCATATCATATCGTATCGTATCGTAACTCTAGGCAAGATGATCGAGGGGTTGGAAGACATACGGCCCCATTCGTTTAAATGTAATCACCGACTATGATTGAAAGGATGAATGAAAGTATGTGATTTGTTTCATTTAATTATAGTTACCTTCAACAATTTAATTTCAAGCTTCACAGGGTGTTTTGCAGCAAATTTATTTTTTCATTTTAATTCTAAAATGTTTAATATTTAAATACAATTGAACAATTTTTCAATGCCTCTGTTCATTCCTTGTCAAAAGGCCATCAGGACTGCCCGGGGTGGGGTCAGAGTGTCCACCACCCTGGGGCTGGTTGCTGCTCCTGGTCTCTCTGCCACATGATGGTGGTGGTGACCCCCAGATTTCCGGGTTTGATCGGTTCCACAGGGCCACAAAAACACAGTAGAAGAGCAGTGGCAGTGGTTGCTGCCTTACAGCGCTGGCAAACCTGGTTCGATCCTGACTGCGGGTGCTGTCTGTACGGACTTTGCACGTTCTCCCCGTGACCGCGTGGGTTTTCTCCGAGATCTTCGGTTTCCTCCCACACACCAAAGACGTGCAGGTTTGCAGTTAAATTGGCTTGGCAGAAGTGTAAATTGCCCCGTGTGTGTAGGATAGTGTTAATGTGCAGGGATCGCTGGTCGGTGCGGAATCGGTGGGCTAAAGGGTATTGTTTCAGCGCTGTATCTCTAAACTAAACTAAACTAAGATAGATGGAGCAGAAGCAGGGAGTTGGATATGGCACTCTCCAACCCTACGTGTGCTCCTGCTAACAGAACTAGTTTTAGGCTTTATACTGTGTTTCTGTCACAAAAGGCTTTAGAAATAATTGATAACAATTGCAAATAATAATTATCAACTACTTTAAAAGTTGGAGTGATCTGCCATATAAAATGCCACTTTCATGAAACTTTATTGTTTGTCTCTCTCTTACTCTTGGTGTGGATGCATTGACCAGAGTCACTCTCTTGGAGACTGATAGGACGTGACAGCGCGAGGAGATCTAAGTTAATGTTGTTGGAGAGACAAGCGTTAATCCTTGCGATTTAACTTGTGTACATATGTCAAAATCATATCAAAGCCAATAGCCTTGCATGCGTCATGGAACTATGCAATGTGGAAACAGGCCCTTCATTGCAACTCGTCCATGCTGACCAAGTTGCCCACCCAAGCTGCTCCCACTTGCATGTGCCTGGCCTATATCCCTCCAATGCTGTGTTATCCATGTACCTGCCCCAGTGTCTTAAATGGCATCATTTTACATGGTTCCACCACTTGCTCAGGTAGCTTCTTCCACATCGCAACATGCTCTGTGTGGAAAATGTTGCCCCTCAGACCCCTTTAACTTCTCCTCTCACTTTAAACCTATGCCCTCTACTTTGACTCTCCCCTACCCTGGGGAAAGAATGTGACAAATCATCTTCTGCCTGTCCAACATCATTTTATATAACTCTATAAGGTCTCCCCTCGTCCTCCCACACTCCAGGGAAAAAAGACCCAATCTATGCAGCCTCCTCTTATAACAACAATTCTTCAGACCTGGTAACATCTTTGTAAATCTTTTTCACACCTTTTCTTGTTCAATTACATCCATCTTATAGAAGGGTACTGTATACAGTAGTCCAGATGTGGTCATACCCAAGTCTTGTATGGTTGGCTATAACATGATGCCCCAATATCTGCACTCAATACACTAAGGGATGAAAGTAAGTGTGACAAATGCCCTCTTTGCCCACAAGTTTCATCGACAAACTTGCTAACTATGCCGCTTACATTCACATCCAAATCATCAAAATAAATAACAAACAACAAAGGATCCAGCACCAATCCCTGTGGTACACTATACAGTGCAGGCCTCCAGTCAGAAAAACAATCCTCCACCACCACCTGTTTTCTATCTTCAAGCAAATGTTATATCCAGTTTATCAGCTTCCCATAGATCCCTTATGATCTATCCTTCCGGACCATGCAGCACCTTGACAAAGATCTTGATTAAGTCGACGGAGAGAACATCTGCTGCAATACCCTCATCATTCTTCTTGGTCACCAATTCAAATAACAATCACATTTCTGAGACACAATTCCCCATTTTGCCAAGCTCTGCTGTCTATCCACCATCTGCCCATGCCTCTTCAAATGCATGTAGATCCCATCTCTCAGAATTGCCTCCAATAAGGTTTTATTCATCCGTGAAAAAGTAGTTCTCAAATAGATATATCTATCCAACCATTCTTTGTTAGGATGCTCATCACTTGAAGCACGTTCTATACAGAGAACAGCAAAAATAAGCTAAAGATGGCTTCATACAGTATATCAATGTGCCAACGATCTTTAGACATGTTTAATCCTAAGGGAATATGGATTGGTGCTTTCAAATAACATTCATGTTTCAGGTTCTGGGTGTTGCTGGCGAGGCCAGGGTTTATTGTCCATATCTGATTACTGTGGAATTTTACAGCTTGCAAGGAAGTTTTGGATATCATTTGAGAGTCAAGCGCATTACTTGATCTGGAATCAGCTCCAAACCAGGTAAGAATAGCGCATTGACTCCATTGAAGAAGTTATTGCTTCTGTGATATGTTAGTAAACTCTTTGACTTGTAGTTATCATTACTAATAAGAGTTAGTTAATTTAAATTCCACAGCTGCCACGGTTGGATTGGATCTGTCCTTTGGTAATTTGATTTTAATGTCACCACCTTTCCATTTAATCAGTCAGATAAAAGAATTGTGAAGTTACTGCCCCACTAAACAATTAGCAAATGCATTACCCAGATGCAAACAAGCACACTTGCACATGGTGGTGGGTTATATTATATATGGTACTGTATATTGTAGATGAAGCCTCAAATGTAATCTGTTTTTCTTAATAGACAATAAAATGTAATAATGAGATCCTCTCACTATATTTATTTCGGTTTCCTCCCACACTCCAAAGACGTACAGGTTTGTAGGTTAATTGGCTGGGCAAATGTTTTAAAAAAATTGTCCCTAGTGGGTGTAGGATAGTGTTAATGTGCGGGGATCGCTGGGCGGTGCGGACCCGGTGGGCCGAAGGACCTGTTTCCACGCTGTATCTCTAAATCTAAAAAAAAAATCTAAATCTAAATTTGGCAAACAACCGCAACTTACCAAACTTCTGCCTTAAAACATCAGGCTTGAACTTGCAACAAGAATAGTATTGGGCCTGTTGGAGGTCACCGTTATTATTGGAGAAAATATGACAGTAATTTCAAGCATCTACACATGCGCGACTAGATGAGGAAATGCTCAGCTTGTTGTCAGTAATACCCTGCTCTCCCACACCGGTGTGCTCTTCATTGACCGAATCATTGCACTGACTTCACTTCACATTTTTTCCACACTATTCCACTGTAAATAATCAATGAAGATGTTATTCTTGTTTAATTAACTGCAACTGAACTTTTCATAACATCATGCAAACTCTTGATTACTACTACAAAGTGTCACTAGCCTTAAGAATTAAATTGTTATGGTTGATGTGTAATGCCTTCAGAAATAAATATTTCAGAATACCCCTGATTTTAAAGTGATAAAAATAATTTTGGTTTTGTGTTTTTATAGAATAGGCAGCAGATTGGCACAGCTGGTAGCATTGCTCCTTCATGACTCCAGTGCCTGGGTTTGATCCTGACCTCTGCTACTATTTGTGTGGAGTTTCCATGTCCTCCCTGTAACTGCATGGGTTTCCTCTGGGTGCTCCAGTTTCTTTCTACAGGCCAAAGACGTGCGGGTTGGTATTGGCCACTGTAATTGGCCACATTGTCGCTGGTGTGTTGATGATTGGTAGAATCTAGAACAAGTTGTTTGGTATGTCAAGAGAATAGAGAAAATTGGATCACAATAGGATTAGTATAAATAGGTGTGAATGGGACCTTGATGGCTGGCATGTTCTCATTGGGCTGGTGGGCCTGTTTCTATGTGGGGGTCACTCTTTAACTCTAGGACACTGCAGGCAACTCATTAGTAATTAATGAGTTCTGTTTTCACAATTGTCTGTTAAATTGATTTGGTCCATAAACCAGAATATGCACAAATATCACTTGATATAGCAGCCACACTTCCATTGTTGTTTTAATAAATGGCATCAAAACCATATAAGACTGATAAAAAAGAACAATGATTAAAAGTGGAGAGAGAGATGAAACTAGTTCTGCTGATTGTAGGAACGAATGTATGTGCATACGTCAGACTTTTGAATTTAATAATATTACCAGAGCTTCTTTGTATGTTGTTTGTTTGTAACCCATGGATGATCTATATTTTGTCTTTCATCTTAATCTGTATTTCTCCCAGTTTTTTTTTCATTTTGCTCTCTGAAAAACGTTTATAAATATTTATAAAAGCTTCCCTTTTGTTTCCCCCCTCTTTCCTTTTCACAGCAACTTAAAACTTGCTTTCTAATTTTCCCACTTCTGAAAAAAAATTGCAAGCAGCAGGAACTGGAAAATAAGATAAACGTGCAAATTATATGTAAGTATATGAACATTTAAACCCAAAATGTTATCTATATTTCACACTCTGACTGGCCTGCTGAATATTTTCACTATTTTCTGTTTTTATTTTAGATTTCCAATATTTACAGTATTTTGCCTTGGTATAAATGTGACAATTAACATTGTTTCACTTCCTGCAATGTACCTGTCAACATATTTTAATTGGTTAGCTGTTCAGCCAAGTCAAATATGTCAAGTATGTGTGTACATACATGTATGTACGTGGGTATTGTCCATAGAGCAAGATGCTGCTCTCCAATTGAAGATAAAATCCAAGGAAGGCTATAAAAGACAAGTTTAAAAAAAAATTCAATTAAATTAAAAACTATATTCAGAATAAAACATATATACAATACATATTCAAAACAAGAACAGTGCAAAAGCTCTTTTGACATTCTCAGTGTCTATACATTCATTGTTGTCATATTCAGTAGTGTTCGCAACCTGTCCTTAAACCAAGCAGCCTTGCTATTTATATGTCCCCTGGGGTGATATCCCCTCCCTTGTTTGAGGTGTGTCTCCATCGGATTCTGTCCCTCAATGCCCCACAGCTGGAGGACCCAAGACAATGGTCCTCACTCACAGATCTTTGGTGTTGACTGCACCAAGCTTTAGCGACTCCCTCAGCACATGCTCCTGCAGTCTGGAATGTGGTCTGAACAGAACTGGTGAAGCAGCTGCATCAGAAACTATAGTTTAGTGAGGAAAGGTCATTGTAGCTGTGTTACACTCGAAACGTTCACTCATATCTCCAATCCCTATCAGTGGCCATTGGTCTTCCTGAAGACATCCTGAAGGTCAGAAGTTGACTTTGCCCTTCACCAGCTGTGTATTTGAAAGCTTCTGTTCTTTTTTATTGCTGGTTTGCTTAATGTACATTCACCTATTCTCAGCCATCTGCCAGGGACGCACTGGAATGACCATAAAGAGGCTCACAAGAGTGACTCAGTCTTCAACTTCTCCTTTGCTACACTGAGGAAATATAACGCCTCTCCTCAGTGCCTTCATATTTATTGTGCATTGAGGACCAGAAGGTGAACGTGTGGTTTTATGAAAGGGATTTGTAGAAGCAAAGTCTCGGCTACAAATTTTAATCACTTAAAGTAAGAGCTTTGAATCAAAAGCAACTAGTTTCAATTATAATAAGTTTGTGCAATAAGAAGTGGCATCTGAACTGAAGAGAAAATTGACTAAACGTTTTAAACCAAAAATACCAATCTTGAATGGAGCTGAGTCACCACAGCACACAGGGCCCCTGGCAGCAATCTCAGAGATCAACGAGGGAACCTATGTTTTAATGCACCATGTGAATCACTTAAAGGTCGTGGGAGTGAAAAAAATGTTTTTAGGTTTACGGATGACAGGAAGTCAGGAATGGATAGAATTTCAAACAGTGATGGTCAAATACATATTTAAAGGTCAGATGGGAGGTGGACAAATGGTAATAAATATGGAAAACCACAAGGTAATGAGGTTAAAAAGGGGAAATGTGTAGTGGGAAAATAAACCCAATGACTCAAGCCTTCAGCACACAACTTGAGACCATAATATGGAAATTATGTTCGACTGAATTGAATTATTACATTTTGTCTGTTTTGATTATCTATGTGTATTGGGTTTATAATTCTGATGTGCTGTTGCAAGTAAGAATTTCATCGTCCAAGTGTCAGTGCATATGATAATTAAACACTCTCTTGTCTCTTGACTTGATAGCTTGCTAATCCCCACAGTCTATTATTTAGCAATAGTAAAGTCACGATGAGATATAAAGACAATGGACCAGCGAGCCTAACATCTGTGGTAGGTAAGTTATTGAAGAGGATTCTGAGAGGATTGGAGAGGATTCTGAGGGATGATTTATATATGCATTTGTTTTCATTTTTGTTAGATTAGGGATACAGCATGGAAAGAGCTACAGGGAGAGGTTGGGTAGTCTAGGACTTTATTACATGGAGTTCCGGAAAACTGAGGGGTGATCTTACAGAGAGGTATAAAATCATGAGTGGAATAGATAAGGTGAATGCAGAGTATTTTATCCTGAGTCGGGGAATCAAGAAACAGAGGATATTGGTTTAAGGTGAGAGGAGAAAGGGAACCTGAGGAGCACCTTTTTCACAAAGGCAGTGGAAGGTATATGGAATGAGATGCCAGAGGAGGTAGTTGAGGCAGGTACTATAATAACATTTAAAAGACATTTGGAAAAGGTACATGGATGGGAAAGGTTTAGAGGGAGATGGGCCAAATGCGAGCAGTGGGACTGGCATAGATGGCCTGTTTCTGTGCTGTATTTCATGGGGTGTTAATGAACTTGTATAGGATACTGGAATGGCATAGCCTGTGTATGAATCATGTTGCCACGCTTATTACAAGGATATCCAGGGACAGGTGAGTGTGCAGAAGTATGGAACCAGAATGAACCTGAACATAACATGCTACAGCTCTAAGGGAAGATGAAGAGTGATGTTTTCTTCTTGTCAAGAAGAAGATAGTTACTGCTGAATCAAGTTAGTGGAAAGCAACAGAACCCCAATGATATGTCAGAAGTTGTTTTGAACACCCGTGGTTAGGTTGAGACAAAGTTAGAAGTGAAAAGATACAAATATTATTTAAATTTAGTTACTTTCCTCAGAAGATTGTGATGATGTGGAATTAACTTTCTGAGAAACGGTGGGAAAATAAAATAGCATTTCAACTTCTGGGAGAATCTGCGAGGAACATTTGCTTTGAGAATTAGTTTTTGTCAATGCCCAAATTTCAAAGTAAAAATGTAGATCAAGGACTGAAGGATCCCTGGACCCAGATTGTCGTCTGTCCACCTCCCTCCACAGATGCTGCCCGACCCACTAAGTTCCTCCAGCACTTTGATTTTTGCTCAAGGTCCTGGTTATCAGATTTGGGGAGAGCAAGGCCCTCTTGAACCTGCCTTGTTGCAGAGCACGGTGATGGGCGGCATGGTGGCGCAGAGATAGAGTTGCTGTCTTACAGCGCCAGAGACCCAGGTTCGATCCTGACTATGGGTGCTGTCCGTACAGAGATTGTACGTTCTCCCCATGACCTTCAGTCTCCTCCCACACTCCAAAGACGTACAGATTTGTAAGTTAATTGGCTTGGTATAAATGTAAATTGTCCCTAGTGTGTGTCGGATAGTGTTGATATGCAGGGATCGCTGGCCGGTGCGGACTCAGTGGGCCGAAGGGCCTGTTGTCGCGCTGTATCTCTAAACTAAACTAAACTAAACTAAACTAAATAATTGTTACCTCATTCTTTTCAGAAGTGTGAATATCTAATTTCACACATCGGGGTCACTTTTCTTTAAACTGATCTTAAGGAATTTAAATTTTAAATCCACTTTTGAAAAATTTAAAGCAACGAGCCACAGAGATGAATTATTGCTTGCAGTCCACATTGCAAAATTGTAGTTCCTTAACCCATGGGAAATGCATGAGTTTGTGAGTTATGGGTCTGAGGCATTAATAAAAGAAAAGTTAATGCAATGAATCCAATTGGATCTCTAACCTTACAATTACATGAATAAAAATAACAGTGTGAAAGTAGCCAACTGCTGTCAAATGGCCATGAAAATCACTTATGATGCCTTGAAAACATCATGAAAATGCCATAGAACCTGTGGTGAAGTAAATTTGATGGATTTTTTAATTTTTGATCGTGGGCTGCAATTGTAATTGTCTCAATTTTTCAAAACTGAAAAATGATGACATTTGAGTGATTCCTAATATTAAAACCAAGAACATTTTGATTAAAGTTTCAAGTCAAAATCTTATTAGGCAAGTGTAGCTTAAACTATCCCAGTGGCAATTTAATATATAAGTAGGTAGGGATTGGACTCTTTAAATAGTTAAACCTCCCATTGACTGATGAAATGAAACTTATTTTTTAGGAATGTCTTTGGAGTGTGGTGTGAAGAAGTATTCTGAGTTTCAGGTTACTTAAGTGGATTTCTCCCTGCAAACACTCTCCTCCACCTGGTAGGACTTGTCGTCACTCTCAACAAATTCTCTTTTGGTTCTGTTGCATATTACTAGTTCTATATGAACACTGGCACCATTTCCCAATTCTTTCTCCACTATCGCTGACTCCTGCACCCCCTGCAGAACTCTTTGCTTTCGTTGATTTTACCACTGACTTCCACCTGCCCTCAAATTTACTTGGACTTTCTCTGACACCTCTCTCCCCTTTCTTCACCTCTCTGTCCCCATCACAGGGGACAGTTGGTTAACTGATGTCCACTACATCGTATCTGGCCTACACCTCCTCCCACCCCGTTTCTTGCAAAGATGCTATCCCCTATTCTCAATTTCTCCACCTTCGCTGCATTTGCTCCTAAGATGAGACTTTCCATTCATAGAAACATAGAAACATAGAAAATAGGTGCAGGAGGAGGCCATTCGGCCCTTCGAGCCAGCACCACCATTCATTGTGATCATGGCTGATCATCCACAATCAGTAACCTGTGCCCAACTTCTCCCCATATCCCTTGATTCCACTAGCCCCCAGAGCTCTATCTAACTCTCTCTTAAATTCATCCAGTGATTTGGCCTCCACTGCCTCCATGGCAGAGAATTCCACAAATTCACAACTCTCTGGGTGAAAAAGTTCCTTCTCACCTCAGTTTTAAATGGCCTCCCCTTTATTCCAAGACTGTGGCCCCTAGGACATCCGAGATATCCTCTTTCTTTAGTAAACATGGGTTCCGCCCTGTTATCACAGATGGATCCATCACCCATGTCTCCTCTGTGTCTCGTAGTTCTGCTCTCACTCCCCTCCCAGACAGAACAAAGAAAGACCTCACCATCACCCCAGCAGCCTCCCCTATCCAACACATCATTCACCACCACTTCCAACGTGATCCCACCACCAGTCACACCTTCCCGTCCCCTGGTGGTGGGGGCGTGTTAGAGGGGGGGGGGGGGGGTGGGTGTTGATGACGTCCCTTTTAAGGTCTTCTCTGATTCTGCCCATAGGCAAATGGGCCACAGCTGGATTGGATTAATGTTTATTGGACCAATTAATCTGATCCTTGTCCTTAAACACAAGAACCCAGCAAGAGACAGGAGGCTGCTGGGATGATTCTAGATGCTCTTGTTTGCTGTTAGAAATAAAGCCCATTGGGTGAGTTTACCTTACTGTGTGTGCCTGCACATTCATAGCTAATTCGGTGTCATGACTAATGCCACAGTAGAAAACAGACAGATTTTTAAATGAGATTGTAAAGGCCTTGGAGCGCAAATCTCTGTGCACATATTATGTAGAGTTAACATTTAAATTCAGCAACCAATGAGGAAAGCAAGCAATGAGTAGGCCTTTAACACAGGATTTGTGAATAAAAATAGAATTGTTTTGCTCTTATTGTAATGAGCCTGTGAGATTGTACAGGTAGAATTAGGTAGACTAATGAGTGGTAATTTCATTAGAAACATACAGAATTCTTAAGTGTTAATGGGATAGATGCAGACTTGATGTTTACCCTGGCTGTGGTGTCTTGAATGGGGGGGGTGACAGTTATAAAATAAGGGGTTGGGCAGGCCATAAAGGAGATTAGATTTCTTCATCCGGACGATGGTAGAGTTCACCAGCTCAGAGGGCCGGTGAGGCTCAGTTGCTGTGAATATTCAGGACAGAGATCAATTGATTTTTAGAGATTAAGGGAATCGATTTACATGAAATTTCTACACGGCAGTAGTAGTGAGATAAAAGATCAGCCAGGGTTTTATTGAATGGTTGAGCAGGTGGGAATACTGAGTGTCCTGCTTTCTCTTGTCTTCCTGTGATTTGATGCACAATCTAATCAATCACAGATTTTATATCTCCAATTTAATCTTCTGAAGGTGCTGGATAATTCCCTCTTGTCTAAATTAATCAAGTATAAACTATCTCTTGCTCTCTTGCACATAACATACATACACAACACGCATGTATATGCCATTGCCATTGCCAAGCCCATGGGAGATGCAAATTCAATCACTTGCAGACAAAGCAACCTCCTGTTCTCTTTTGAGCAATGATGCGAAACAAATCTCGATTTAATTCATTTAACTTTATAAACAATAACATTAGGTTCTCGTCAGACATGGCCATTTTGACTTTCACAATTGAAGTCATATAACTGACTTTAGTTTATTTTAGTTTTGAGATATAGTATGAAAACAGGCCCTTTGGCCCACCGAGTCTGCACCGACCAGCATTCCCCACACATTAACACTGTCCTATGCACACGAAGGACAATTTACACATAGGCCAAGCCAATTAAACTACATACCTGTACATCTTTGGAGTGTGGGTGGAAACAAACCGAAGATCTCGGAGAAAACCCACGGGGAGAACGTACAAACTCCATACAGACAACACCCGACTACTGTAGTCAGGATCGAACCCAGGTGTCCGGCGCTACAAGTGCTGTAAGGCAGCAACTCTACTGCTGCGCCACCATGCGCCCACAACTTATTTCTGTATCCGTTACTTAGCGGGCAGGTCAGTGGTGCTGCCCCACGGTGCTAAGACTCTGGTTCAGTCCTGACCTTGGTTGTTGGCTGTATGGGTTTGCATGTCCTTCCTGTGACTGCATGGTTTTCGTCAGGATCAGGATGCTTCGGTTTCTGCCCATACCCCAAAGATGTGAGTTGTTGGGTCAGTTTAGCCGCTGTTATTTGCTCCCAGTATACAGATAAGTGGCAGGATCAAGAGGAGTTGATGAGATTGTGGAGAAAATAAAAAAGGATTAATGCAAGATTAGTGGAAAATGGATGTTGATTGTTGATGTGAGTTTAATTGGCCGAAGGACCAGTCTCCATACTGCATTGCTAAGCAATTATAATTAATTGATAATTTGACAAATGAAAGCACTTGGCTTTTTAAACATATGCATCATATACCCTGATACCCAAACCATCTCCAATCAGTGCTTGGGTTTTTGTTCAGTCTGGCTGACCTCTGTGTGCTGGTCAGAGAGCTGGATATCTGCATAGGTCAAATAATTCTGCGAAGTTCAACATGAAAAAAATAGACTTTGTTAAATTAAAATGTATCTTAGCAGTAGTAATGAAGAAACTACTGAGGTAGAACTATGTCATTGACACAAAGTTAAGTACCCTCCTGCCATTCCAGAATAAACTTGGAGTTAAACATCCCAACACCACCAGCACAACTGTCACCAGTTTAATGGGCAACATTTTGAATTAGTTGAAATATAATTGTCATGTCCTTCGATGTACCTTTCCTTTCTGGCAAGAGCTGGGACACAGGGCCGTTTTTACAGCATTATGGGCCCCCGGGCAAAGCAGTGTACTGGGGCCCCTACCGTTACTCTCCCCCACCCCCCTTTCCCTACCAGCCCCCCCCCCCCTGTCGTGCCGGTGAAAAGCACTTACCGAAAAGCACTTAGCGATGGACTTAGGGTGCTACATTGTTGCGAAAAGCACTTACAGATTGCTGTGAGAAGCACTTAGGGACTGAAAATGTTGAGAAAAAAGCACTTATTGAACCTACATTTTTAAAGTAGTATTTATTTATTGCAAGTCACTTAACATACACAGATCAGCATGGGGCCCCTATGCTCATGGGGCCCTGGGCAAGTGCCCATCAGGCCCATGCGTTAAGACGGCCCTGCTGGGACATGTGTCATGCGGTGTTTAGCATAAGTTCATTTTAATTGACGGGATAAATTCTTGAAGTCATAAAGGTTTACATGTGAGAAAACTATGTGACCGTGTGCCTATGTGAGGAGGACAAAGTGCACTGTCCTCTATCACTCACTGATACTGAGGGCTAAGTATGGGAATGTTTTTCATTCTCTTACTCTAACAAGCTTAAATAATTCACTGACACAAGATCACGAACTGTGGACTGATTTCTGAAAGGATCGAATCTCACTTTATGGTATTTCCCTTTGAAAATATTGCTTTCATGTGGTATTGAGGACGGTAAATTGCTTTGCTACTGATTTCATTGGGCAATATTATTTTATTGTACTCAGACTTCACGTTTAATATACTCAAGATATAAAGTCTTCCCGATAAAAGCATGTATTGTGGCAGATTTAAACCAATTGCTGTTGGTGAAATAAACAGACTGATTTTACAACAAACTAATCTCTACCAGCATTAACCCTCTGCTTTTAAATGACTTCACTGAATAATCAGATAGAGGAATGTCATACAAATCTGTTAAGTGTGTCCTTACCAACAACAATAGTAATTTTGAGGCTGTGGTGTTTGTGGTAGGGTGATCTTCCCTCCCAGGACAACATTGACATAAATATTACAGAGCACATTGTGTCAGTCCCAGAATTGTCAGGGGCGGCACGGTGGCGCAGCGGTAGAGTTGCTGCTTTACAGCGCTTACAGCGCTGGAGACCCAGGTTCGATCCTGACTACGGGTGCTGTTTGTACGGAGTTTGTACATTCTCCCCGTGACCGCGTGGGTTTTCTCTGAGATCTTTAGTTTCCTCCCACGCTCCGAAGACATACAGGTATGTAGGTTAATTGGATTGGTATAATTGTAAATTGTCCCCAGTGTTTGTAGGATAGTGTTAATGTGCGGCAATCGCTGGTTGGCGTGGACTCAGTGAGCCAAAGGGCCTGCTTCCGTGCTGTATCTCTACACTAAACTAAAAATCTTATTGTAAATGGTCTTCCCAGCTAGAATTCTTAAGATCCTGTAACTCCAAAGCTGCTCTGTGCAATTTTTGCTTTGCTTTTGGGCAGTGTGCGTGAGGTGTAAGTAATAGGCTTCCAATAGCCACTGTCTGTGGTATGTCTAATGACTACCCAGCCCTCCGGTTGAAGAATGTGCAGAAGCCTGCAAACAATAACCGCCAGGTTGAAGAACAGCTTCTTCCCTGCAATCATCAGGCCCTTGAACACCACTCAACACACATCTCGACAGCCGTGAACGTCTATGGCTATTGTCTTTGGTGGCACTATGAACTTTAGTTTATTGAACAATCATGGTTACCTGCTATTACGGTTATTAATTTATTGTATGTTTTGATTATTATGCATATTGATACAAGGGCCTGTTCAGCTGCGGCAAGCGAGAATTTAATTGTTCTTTTGTCATACATTTGACAATCAAACACTTTTGACTAGTTAGAAACATCCTAAGCATATATAAACGCATGGTTGGGAAGAAGATTGAACTTATTTTGCCTTCCATCACAGTGAGGAATGTGGGGGAGTCGCTGTGGTGGATGTTCATGTTAAACGTATAAGATTATTAAGGGGTTGGACACATTAGAGGCAGGCAACATGTTCCCAATGTTGGGGGAGTCCAGAACAAGGGGCCACAGTTTAAGAATAAGGGGTAGGCCATTTAGAACGGAGTTGAGGAAAAGCTTTTTCATTCAGAGAGTTGTGAATCTGTGGAATTCTCTGCCTCAGAAGGCAGTGGAGGCCAATTCTCTGAATGCATTCAAGAGAGAGCTAGATAGAGCTCTTAAGGATAGTGGAGTCAGGGGGTATGGGGAGAAGGCAGGAACGGGGTACTGATTGAGAATGATCAGCCATGATCACATTGAATGGTGGTGCTGGCTCGAAGGGCCGAACGGCCTACTCCTGCACCTATTGTCTATAAACATTTATTTGGGTGTCTTGTTGCTCTTTATTGGTATGACTGCCTGGCAATCTGAATTTCACTACCTTAATTGGTACATGTGACAATAAACAAACCTTGAACCTTAATATATTTGAAAAGGCTTGCTGTTGAGACTTTTCTTGCACAAATTGTTATCCTTTTATCTTTGCTCCACCATGGTTTATTTTCTTTAATGGTTGATGAAGTGGAGTCAACGCTATGGTTAAAAAAAAATCAGTAGAAATGAGGTGCAGCAATTGGATCACAGCAATAAATGACTGGACTCGGTAACATTTTTGGGTTTCATGGCTCTGATGAGTTTCAATTTTCACTCAGTGGCTGTAACCTTTTCTCAGCTGTTCACAGATCTAATTAATTCAACACCTTAATGGTCTTAATATTTTCAGGCTCTTGTTCGAATATGTTCTCAGCCTCGATGTACTTCTGTTTAGTGACGCCATCCTGAACTGGACATGCCTTCCCATGATGAAGCAGTTTTTCAGCAGTATTTATGCCTTGATTGTTAATTTTTACCTTAATTTTGAAATGGCTTTTTATCACCATTATTTAAAATGCGATCCTTGCCTTGGTCACTCTCCTCGATGTGATGCAACCACTTTACTGCTAGGTTACCGTTATTCTGTCTTGCTTTACTTTGTTTAGCCCTGCATCAAGAGAGTAGATGGCCTTGCTTTCTACAAGTGAAATGCCTTGCTGCGCTGATTGACCTACTTGTGCTGTATGAGTCCCAGTGCATTGGGAGCTGCTTTTTCATTAGATCATAAAGTAATAGGAGTAGAATTAGGCCATTTGGCCCATCAAGTCTACTCCACCATTCAATTATAGCCGATCTATTTCTCCCTCCTGCCTTCTCCCCATTACCCCTGATACCCTTACTAATCAAGAATCTATCCTTAAATATATCCACTGACGTGGCCTTCACAGCCTTCCATTTATCCTCCACACCTGCTTTTCTCACCACTCACATGACCCCAACTCATCATCATAGTTCCCACTCCTGCTACCTGACATGGTGTTTCCACTTGCATTCTGTGCCAGATAAGATTACTTGGCATTTGTCGATGCCATTTCCACAAATGTCAGTTTTCATGCCTGTTAGATGTGGCACGGAGGGTAAATTTGACAGGATGCTCTGGGAGGTGGGGGCAGTGATTTTATTGCCAATGTATAGAATGTGCGCACAAACTCTAAAGACCAGTAATCCATAGGGCAGTGTAGAGTATTGCCAATGTATAGAATGTGCGCACAAACTCTAAAGACCAGTAATCCATAGGGCAGTGTAGAGTATTGCCAATGTATAGAATGTGTGCACAAACTCTAAAGACCAGTAATCCATAGAGCAGACCACACAAATAAATTTACTGAGTCACATTGCGTGGAACATGGCCCTTCGGCCCACCAAACCCATGTTAACCATCCAGTACCCTTTTATAACAATCCCATTTTATTCCCCTTGCATTCCTCCACCTCCCCTCAGTTTCCACCGCCCACCTGCACACGAGGGCCAATTTATATTGGGCAGGAAACAAATGAACCGGACCATCGAGAAGAGACCCACACAGTCACAAAGAGAGCGTGCAAACCCCACACAGAGAGCACCAGAGGTCAGGATTCACGCCAACAGCCCCACTAGTGCGTGGCGTGTGTTTATTCCAAAGTCCTTCAGAAGCTGCCCCCCCCCGGAACTTTCTACACACCTTGTTGCAATCCTGAGAGCAGTTAGTCATAGAAACTAGGTGCAGGAGTAGGCCATTCAGCCCTTCGAGCCTGCACCGCCATTCAATATGATCATGGCTGATCATCCAGCTCAGTAACCTGTACCTGCCTTCTCTCCATACCCCCTGATCCCTTTAGCCACAAGGGCCACATCTAACTCCCTCTTAAATATAGCCAATGAACTGACCTCAACTACCTTCTGTGGCAGAGAATTCCACAGACTCGCCACTCTCTGTGTGAAGAAATGTTTTCTCATCTCGGTCCTAGTCATATGATGAAACCCATGAGAGCAACAATAATTGTTCACTATCAATAGAAACATAGAAAATAGGTGCAGGAGTAGGCCATTCGGCCCTTCGAGCCTGCACCGCCATTCAATATGATCATGGCTGATCATCCAGCTCAGTAGCCTGTACCTGCCTTCTCTCCATACCCCCTGATCCCTTTAGCAAAAAGGGCCACATCTAACTCCCTCTTAAATATAGCCAATGGACTGGCCTCAACTACCTTCTGTGGCAGAGAATTCCACAGACTCACCACTCTCTGTGTGAAGAAATGTTTTCTCATCTCGGTCCTAAAAGACTTCCCCCTTATCCTTAAGCTGTGACCCCTGGTTCTGGACTCCCCCAACATCGGGAACAATCTTCCCGCATCTAGCCTCTCCAACCCCTTAAGAATTTTATATGTTTCTATAAGATCCCCCCTCAGTCTTCTAAATTCCAGCGAGTACAAGCCCATATATATGTACAATGCTGCACATATTGCTAAAAGTTAGCCTTTGGAAGTGGGTTTTATTCCGCAGTTGCACATGTCAGACTGGGAGATGGCTCTATCAAAGAACCAACTGCTGCCATGTGGCTGGGGTGTAATTTGCCGTTACTCTGCACAATAACAGGGTTGGACAAACTCCCCAGGGCTGTTGTGTGCAGCCTGTGGTTGGCTGGTCGGTCGGTCGGTCGTGCATTTGGATCCGTTGACTATAAGGAATAATTTGTTGGTTCGTTGTTCCCCCCCCCCCCCCCCCTCCCCCCTCTCTCTCTCTCTCTGTGTGTGTGTGTGTGTGTGTGTGTGTGTGTGTGTGTGTAGAGATCAGGATGACTGTCAAGAGGAGAGAGCCTGGGAGGAAGAGGCGCAGCGATGAACCCGCCTAATGAGTGTTTGCGAGGCGTTACTCCGGGACGCAGCAGCAGCTCGCTGCTCCTCTAACAGCGCCGATATAAGCCAGGGGCTTGGCTGCGATGTTTGTGTGACAGCGATCAGCCGCTGGCTCCCCGACAGCACACGGAGCAGAGAGAGAGAGAGAGAGAGAGAGAGTATTCCTGGTCTTCCTTGTATGGAAACTGGTGCGGGACCGAGACAGACAGAGACGGGGATCGAGCAGCCGGGTGACACTGGGCGGCTGTAGCGTGGAACCACTGGCTGCCGGCGACACCCAGGCCAAACCCTCCAACCCAGGAGACAACAACAACAACAACAACAACAACAACAAAACTCAGCTCTTGTGGAGATCGAACCGGGTCTGATGGCGGCTCCTCACATCACCTGCTAATGTGATAGTTTGAGATTACTACTGCTGGAACCTCCTCCTCTCCCCCCCCCCCCCTCCTCCTCTCTCCCTGTTACCAACTTGGGGCAGATTGATTGATTGATTTTAGGGGGGGATTTATACATTCCTCCCCACCTCGCACTTTTGTTTGTGAGATACATTGACGGTAGAAGATGGCTACATCCAGGAGCTCAGCCTGCCTAATAGCAGTCATACAGTTGTGCCTGATGTTATCTTGCACATCACAAGAGAGCTTTCCACCGGCGAACGAGTAAGTAACAACAACCCCCGTGTGTTGCTTGTCCTTGTGACTGACTGACTGTGTCTGGTGCCCGCTGTGTTGTGTCCGGCGCTCGCTGAGAGATTGTTACATCAGGGCTTCACTGTAGCTCGCTGTGTGCGTCTCGCTGATTCAAAAAAACAAAATGCATTAGAAGCGAGGCTGGGGGGGAAAAAACCCAACCTTGGGATGTGTTTGCAATCTGGTCACCGGGTCACTGACCTAGAGATGTGTTTAGCACGCTTAAAGAAACGCCCCTCTTTTGGCTGACCCTGAATATGTTGAGTGTGTGCACATAAATTATACGCCCAAACACTTCCATTGATCAGTAAAGACACATCCAACAAAGTTTAGCGTCGCTTAGAGACCGATATTTATCCAACGCAAGGTTGTGAGTGATTCCGAGCGAGCTACCATGTTTTATGGAAGGATGGGTTTGTAAATCAGAATTTAAGGAAGCATTCCCAATCTCGTTGTACCCCTGTACAATGACAATAAAGATATATTGTATTGTATTGCATTGCATTATGTTGACAGAAACTTGTTGCAGAAGTTGAGAAGGAGCACGTTGGTAGTTGATGGGAGGAAAGGTTTGCATTTGCTAGCGTCACTGAGATTGATGCTGTCAGCTTTTACTCATGGACACTTACCGAGCTGCGTGCAGTCTGTGTGAAGGGTTTGCTTGCCACATTTTCCTTCTGTTTATAAACACAAGGTGCAATTAGCCCACTGCGCTGAAATGCACCGTGGCATCACTTGCTTGCCATGTGAAAGCACTGAGAAGAACATTGACATCCTCCTCTTTACCGCCCCTGCACATTCTAGCAGAAAGCGATAAGTCTGCTCAGTTACTTTCCCCACAGGGAATCTAGAAGAGCACATATGTTACACACAAAATGCTGGAGTAACTCTGGGTCAGGCAGCATCTCTGGAGAGAAGCAATAGGTGATGCTTTGTGTCGAGACCCGTCAGATGGAGAGTCAGTGGAAAGGGAAATGAGAGGTGCAAGATGGTGAGATAGAGAGATATGAGATACAGAGCATAAATGTTCGTTGGTCCAGAATTGGGCAATTAGCTGGGATTTTCGGGATGACTGGATTGGAGGGAGTGATTTTGTAATATTCGGTGGCATAAGATAATCTAGTGACGACTGTGGGTGATTATGATCTCTCCCCTCCAATTAATGAACTTTGTTCCTTCAGAAAACATGGTTAACCTTTACGAAGGAGGAAGCAAAAGCAATTTTAAGGCATTAACCGTAATTAGATGCTGTCAAAGAAGAGCACGCTTCTGCTTGGATGGCACGCTGTAGCAGGGCCATGCTGTTTCTGTAATATAACCCCAGGTTATTTGAATTGAGAATGTGACATTATTTTCACTTCAGTGAAAGACCCAGCAGGGTCCTTCTCTCTTTAAACAGAGTAATCCTTGTGCAGCACAACTGTGGAGAAAGGTTGTTCTGCAGGTGTGTGCAGTTGCTGGTGTAATCATTTGATTGGGAACAAAATAGAGCAAATGGATGACTCTATGGCTGCGTTTTGTGTTGCTATGAAGCTTACCCTGTCAAGCAATTTGGGCTGATCTGTTTTCCTCTCGAGATCTGAAGCATTTATTAAAACATCTTTTGGGTTTGGTGCAGGCAATGAGAACCTATAAAGGGAGAAGCCACTGATGGAAAGGCTTGGATTAGAATCATAAATTAGAGCTAGTTACCTTGATGTTGTTATGAGCAGAGCATAACTTTTTTAAATTGGTGAAACATTAAGACAGACTACCAGTGTCTGCTTATGATGCTCAGGCACCTGTGACAGATGCTGGTGTTCCGATGTATTGCCTTCATTATAGTTCTGTTGTTCTGTTTGATGCTGCTGGTGAAGATTTGATGATAGCTATCCCTTGGCATTGTCATTCAAAGAAACGAGTCCAGTCTTCTCCGCCTGCATTATTGGTCCACTGGGATGGATGGTGACCTGTTCTTCAGCCTCTGGTTCTGGAAGGATCATAGTAAGCCACTAGGAGGCGTGTGAGAGCAGTGCTCTGTGTCTTGGCCAGTAGGTTGTTATAAAAATATATAAATTGTGCAGCTCAAAGTTGACTGTATTCCCTGGTGACCATTGGTTATTGGAAGGCCAAAGAATAAATACCATACAAGTTCCGACCCTACAGAATTTAAGCTGAAGGAATCGTGTCGAGCTATTTGTGGCAAAACTACAGCGGAGCCCTGATTAGGCTGCTGCGGTGTTGATGAAGCCGGCCAGACCACATGCAGTGCCTGTCTGGCAACTGGTACTGAAGTCGGCATGCAATCCCAGAGGTGGCACAGGGCCGTTGTACCTGTTGTAGGATGATCTTCCCTCACAGGTCAGCATTGACACAGATGTTACAGAGCACATCGTGTCAGCCCCTGAATTGTCATCCAAATCTCACGGTCAGTGACTTGAGCAACAGGTCTTCGCCAGAGAAGTACAGGGTTTGGACGTGTAGTTTCATGGCATCTAATGGCCCTTTCAGGCAGGTGGGCCTTGGCTCTGAGAACAAGTGGCTCCTACTGTGGTGGTAGCCCCGGGAAGATTGGGATTGAGCAGTTCAATGTAAATTATTTGAGCTGGACGACCCATGGTTAAAGTCCAATTTTTATTCCATTCTTTTGGGGGTGGTTTTTTGCCAACTATTTGTCACTTTCAACACTGGCATCTGGCCACATTTTATGGTTAGGTTATCTCAGTTTTAGGTTTGTAGTTTGGACGGCCCTTTCTGCATTGCACTTTCCGCCTAGATGGTGTAAGGTTGTAACTAGCCACGTCGTCACAGATGCCTGGAATTTTTAGTGCGTGGAGGAATGGGGCCAACTTTCAGTCACTCTTCATCTGCAGTAGTATATTTTTAAATCTGTTAGCTAGTGCATGTGCTTAGATTTATATTTTAGGAAGAATTTGCTTGCCAAGCCAGAGTTGCCTAAATAAAGAAGTGGAGAATTTCTCCGCTGTCCCAGCAATCAGTGGCATTGTCCAGAACAGCGACATTAACTCTTGAAGTACCAAATCAACCCCAGCTTCCGAGCTCACTTCATTTGGAGCGTCAGTGTGATAACATTTGCTGTACTTTCTTCACTGAGTGGAGATTCGGGATAAAATTCCACTGCAGAAACAAGAGCGTACAAATTTAAGATGCACTCTATTTCAGGTCTGCAGAAGTGCTTTACTGATAGAAGTGTTACTTTTCAGATGAGATACCGAACTCGGGCTCTCTAACATAGATGTCAATGATCTCGGGGCTCTTTCAAGATCATGAGAATTATCCTTGAGCAATATTAAGTCAACATTACTAAAGAATAATTCACTCTATGTGAATTAGATGCATTTACGTCTTTACAAAAATAACTTTCAGAAGTGCTTTATTGGCTGTAAAGCGATTTAGAATTCCTGAAAGGGATGTGGGAGGTGTTATTTAAATGCAGTTTCCTCATTCTTCATTTTATTTATGATAAACTTGGAAAGATAATGCACCTATTTCTTGCTCCATTATTTTAAACACTTTAGTTTAGAGATACAACATTGAAACAGGCTCTTCGGCCCACCTAGTCCAAGTCGATCACCTGTTCACACCCGTTCTATGTCCTACACACCAGGGGCAATTTACAGAAGCCAATTAACCTACAAACATGCTCGTCTTCAGGATGTGGGAGAAAACCGGAGCACCCGAAGGAAAACCACGCAGTCACAGGGAGAACATGCAGACTCCACACAGACAGCACCCGAAGATCATAGAAACATAGAAAATAGATGCAGGAGTAGGCCATTTGGCCCTTTGGGCCAACACTGCCATTCAATATGATTTTGGTTGATCATCCAAAATCAGTACCCCATTCTGGCTTTGTCCCCATATCCCTTGATTCCCTTAGCCCTAAGAGTTAAATCTAACTCTCTTGAAAACATCCAGTGAATTAGCCTCCACTACCTTCTGTGGCAGAGAATTCCACAGATTCACAACTGTCTGGGTGAAAACGTTTTTCCTTGTCTCAGTTCTAAATGGCCTACCCCTTATTCTTAAACTGTGACCCCTGGTTCTGGACTCCCCCAACATCGGGACCATTTTTCCTACATCTGCCCTGTCCAATCCTCTAAGAATTTAATATGATTCTATAAGATCCCCTCTCATCCTAAATTTTAGCAAATACAAGCCCAGTCGACCCATTCTTTCATCGTACGTCAGTTCCGCCATCCCGGGTATGAACCAGGTGAATTTACGCTGCACTCCCTCAATAGCAATAATGTCCTTCCTCAAATTAGGAGACCAAAATTGCACACAATACTCCAGGTGCGGTCTTGCCACAACTGCAGTAGGACTCCTTGCTCAAACTCAAATCCTTTCGCAATGAAGGCCAACATGCCATTGGTTTTCTTCACTGCCTGCTGTACCTGCATGCTTACTTTCAGCGACTGATGTACAAGCACAGCTTTCCTGTTCTTGTCACCAAAGTGGATAACCTCACATTTATCCACATTATACTGCATCTGCCATGCTTCTGCCCACTCACCCAACCTATCCGTCACCCTGCAGCCTCTTAGCATCCTCCTCACAGCTCACACTGCCATCCAGCTTTGTGCCATCCGCAAACTTAGAGATGTTACATTTAACTCCCTCGTCTAAATCGTTAATATATATTGTAAACAGCTGGGGTCCCAGCACCAAGCCTTGCGGCACCCCACTAGTCACTGCCTGCTATTCTGAAAAGAACCCGTTAATTCCTACTCTTTGCTTCCTGTCTGCCAACCAATTCTCTATCCATGTCAATACCCTACCCCCAATACCATGTGCTCTAATTTTGCATGCTAATTTCTTGTGTGGGACCTTATCAAAGGCTTTTTGAAAGTCCAGATACACCACATCCACTGGCCCTGCTTTATCCATTTTACTTGTTACATCCTCAAAAAATTCCAAAAGATTAGGCAAGCATGATTTCCCCTTCATAAATCCATGCTGACTTTAACCGATCCCGTCACTGCTTTCCAAATGCTCTGCTATGGCATCTTTAATATTCGACTCCAGTATCTTCCCCACTACCGATGTAAGGCTAACTGGTCTACAATTCCCCATTTTCTCTCTCCCTCCTTTCTCAAAAAGTGGTTACTTTGGCTACCCTCCAGTCCACAGGAACTGATGCAGAGCCGAGAGAACATTGGGGAATGGTCACCAATGCATCCACGATTTCCAGGGCCACCTCCTTGAGTACTCTGGGATGCAGACCATCAGGCCCTGGTGATTTATCTGCCTTCAGACCCAACACCATTTTCTGACCAATATCCAAATCAAATGTCTGATCCAGGAGAATTGTCACAGATGGGAATGTGGCATCTAATATTGCTGGGTATCTTGGGATATCTTTGTTTTTATAATTTTTTAGAAACGTGAGTACAGTAGCTAATTTTGAGACTACTTTTAATACTGACAAGGAGATAGATATATTTGGTTTTATTTGAGTTTACAATCAATTCCCCGCATCAGTGCCTCCCAGTATCTGTGGCAGGTCAGCCTAGCTTGAAGTAAATGCTGACCATTTCCTCTCGCCCACCCCTCGTACCTCCATCACTATCCCCAGTGTCCTGTCATGCCACCTTCTATACCAGTGGTTTTGATGTGTCTCTCTGGTCGGTTAAGGATTCCTCCGATCTTTGTTGACAACGACATTCCCACCACTGATTCTATTTTCCGCACTTGTACACTCATTGCCTCCTCTACCTCCCGGAGTTATGCCGAGAGGAAAGCCATCAATATTAATGCCAAATAACATTTTTGTTTTGACAGTAAAGGGAGTACAATTGGGTGCAGTAGCAACAAGGGGATCGATGACAGCATATGTCACTTTAATGTCACAGCTGCACTATAGGGGGGTGTTGGTGACCCAGCTTGAGAATTGTAAATCACAAAGCCAGAGGGACTAGAAGGGGGCTGTTCTCACAAAGGGCAAAGGATTAAAATACATTTTGTTCAAAAGTGTGGCAGACATGCAAGATGCGGTTCAAGTAAGTGGTCATTAAAAAAAAAGCATTTGGATAACATCTGTATACGGATAAGTGAGGAGTAAATGGATATAAACAGACACTCGTGGCCAATTGCTCACAGTTAGATGGTTGACATGTGCTCCAGCCATGGGTTACCTTGTCCATGATGTGCCATTGGGTTGAGCTGAATGATTTGGTTGTACATTTGTGTAGCAAGGAACAGCAGATGCTGATTTACACTGAAGATAAACACAAAATGCTGGAGTAAAACAGTGGGTCAAACAGCATCTCTGGAGAAAAGGAAAAGGTGACGTTTCGGGTTGAGACTGTCTACTCAGAAGTCCAAAGAAAAGCAAAATAAACAAAAAGCAGAAGATGACAGACGTTGAGACTGAGACTCGGGGGAGAGGGAAATTAGAAGTATAAAATGAATGAAAGGTATGAAAAGAACAAATCAAAGCCAACATCGACGATCAAGGAAATGTGGAGCCCACAATGGTCTATTGGTGGCTGTGGAAAAGGTGATACCGAGGGGATACGAACAGTGAAACTAAATAGGATGACAGTAAAACTAGTAGGATGACTTGGGTGGGGAGGGATAGGGAGAGAGGGAATGCAAGGGTTACTTGAAATTGGAGAAATCAATATTAATTCCGCTGGGTTGTAAGCTGCCCAAAGAAAATATGAGCTGCTGTTCCTCCCAATTTGCATTTGGTCTCTCTCTGACAGTGGAATAAATTGTTGTACATTTGGTTGGCCTCACAAAGTTTGTTTCACAACATGCAGTGGCTGGTGACGACATATTTCATAGTTTTTTACGCCTACCAGAAAGCTAACAAAATCTGTTTAGCCGTTTCACAAAAGCAAACAATTTATAAATACATGACTGTTTGTTGCACTGAAAGTCCAATCGACTTGTGAAACTTCAGATGAGATATTCCCCTAATTCCATCACTTGTACTCTAAAAGACATAGGGATTTTCCTGCCACAGCTCAAGAGACAGTGGATAAATCAGTTGGCAACTTCAAAAGACGGCCCAGCCTCAGCAGATTAGAAAACAGTAAATATACCTGATGTTCAGGAAAGGAGGAAGAGAAGAAACAGAGAACGGTCGGCCAATTAGTCTCATCAGTTCTCAGGAAAATGTTGGGAGTATAGAATTAAGGAAAAGCATCACAAAGTTTTATAAAATAAATATTGTGCTTAACAATTGTGTTTAACGATGTTTGTAGACATGACAAACAGGGTAGATAAAGGAGAGCCAACAGACATTAATGCAAAGAATTGGCAATGGAATGCAGATCGATTAAATGGGTGGGTAAGGATGTAAACGATTGTAATGCGGGAAAATGTGCCGTTATTCACTTTGATAGAATAAAAAGAAGAAAAAATCTACAGAAATTCGATTGATTTGCATCTTTTTATTGTATGTTTTAACACTTTGTTCCAGCTCTTTTGGAAAAATGTTCAAGTATTCTTGCATTTGTTTGCATTTTTGCAGAAGATTTTGAGTATATTGTGGACATTGATGGTTACTACCTGTGAGTGAACTTATTATTGAGATATTAGAAGATTATTCAGATTAGTTTATTGTCATACACAACAGATGCAATGAAATTCCATGTTCACATGATGCCCACAGAGTAAACAGGATGGATCCAATAATGATAAATACAGCAATAAATATGAAGAGTGCAAAACAGCAGAATGGTGCAAGATTGTAGTGTAAACTTGAGCAGTGGAAAATAATATTAAAGTATAATAACAAGATAAACAGTGAAGTAAAGTGAACAATCAGGCTATGTTCTTTGTTATCCATTCAATGTGTGACACAAAATGCTGGAGTAACTCAGCGGGTCTGGAGAAAAGGAGTAGGTGACATTTTGGGTCTGACCCCTTCAGATTGCTTTGTGTGACACTCTTACAGTCAGCTGCTGCTGTGCACAGAAGCACTCTCCACCCACTGCCCATTCCAGCATTCCTTGATTTATCTTTTTCTTCCTGCCTTCCATGCTCAATCCTCTTTTCAGTGCTCTTCACTTCATCATTCATCCCTTTATCACACCTTTGTGATAGATTTGGTCGAACTCCCAAAATTTATTGGTCGCTTTGATCTTTACCTCAATTTTCATATGTGAAATCAAATTTGGGAAGTGGAGTGCAAGAACACTCCTGCCACAGAGGATGAAGTTCTATCTATTTCCCTGCCTCTGTCCTTATCATTAATCTTCCCCTAAGCTCGTACCTCCCCTCCCATTTTATTTGAGTCTTAAAATTTATTTGATCTGCAACTTCTAGTTTTGGTGAAAGGCCATCAACCTGAAAAGTCACCTCCATTTCTCACTTCATAACTGCTGCCTGACTGGCTGAGTACATCTGGCTTTTTCTTTCATTTCTGTTTGACCTGTCTCTGAAGTTGATCTTGTGTTAATGTGGTTGACTGAACTGCCCTTTGCATTGAGCAAGGAAGCTTTCCAGCTGTTTAAAATTATGATCTGCTGAATGGCGGGACACTGTCTACTCAGAAGACCAAAGAAAAGCAAAATGAACAAAAAGCAGAAAATGTCAGATGTTGGAAATCTGAAATGAAAACTCGCACCTCTGGTAATACTCAGCAGGTTAGACAGTGTCTGTGGAGAAAGAAAGGGAGTTAATATTTGGATCAGTAAGTTTTCATCAGAATTGTTCTAATGCCGTTGATAAGCCCTATAGACTGAATGAGGATGAAATAGACAATAGGTGCAGGAGTAGGCCATTCGGCCCTTCGAGCCAGCACCACCATTCAATGTGATCATGGTTCATCATTCTCAATCAGTACCCCGTTCCTGCCTTCTCCCCATACCCCCTGATCCGCTATCCTTAAAAGCTCTATCTAGCTCTCTCTTGAAAGCATCTAGAGAATAGGCCTCCACTGCCTTCTGAGGCAGAGAATTCCACAGATTTACAACTCTCTGACTGAAAATGTTTTTTCCTCATGTCTGTTCTAAATGGCCTACCCCTTATTCTTAAACTGTGGCCCCTGGTTCTGGACTCCCCTAACATTGGGAACATGTTTCCTGCCTCCAAGGTGTCCAATCCCTTAACAATCTTATACGTTTTGATAAGATCCCCTCTCATCCTTCTAAATTCCAGTGTATACAAGCCTAGTCGCTCCAGTCTTTCAACATACGGCAGTCCCGACATTCCGGGAATTAACCTAGTGATCCTACGCTGCATGCCCTCAATAGCAAGAATATCCTTCCTCAAATTTGGAGTTCAAAACTGCAAAAGAGAGACTCCAAGAACTGCAGATGCTAGGATCTTAAGCAAAACACAAAGCCCTGGAGGAACTCAGTGGGTCAGGCAGCATCTGCAGAGGAAGTGGACAGACGACATAACATGTCTGAGCCCTTCTTCAATCTCAAGAAGGATCCCGACCCGAAACTCTGGCCATTTCCTCCACAGATGCTGCCTGACCAGCTGTGTTCATCCTGCATTTTGTGTTTTGATGAAGTATTTGAGGGCTGTGATCTTTGTTGTACATTTGAGGTTGGGTAGGCCCAATGCTTGCACTGCTTTAAATGTGCTCCACAATCTGCCTGCCAGGCTAGGATTTAACTGGATCTGAAACTGAACAAACCCTCTGTGGTCTGGCCACTGTCTAACTTGCCTTCCTGCGATAGCTGTGAGCTGAAGAACCAAGTGCTGGTGAATAATGCAGCTTTAAAATCAGGGGGTAATTGGTGTTACAGTCCTCCCATTTGATAATAGTCTGCAGTATATAATAGCAGCTTCAGACTGTATCACTTTCTGGTTATTATAGTGTGTGAAGCAGACTTCTTATCAATCTACAACTGAGAATGTAACCTCCTCCCCAAGATTTAACATTTAAATGATATGATCTTTAGAGTAGTTCTTCCCTTCAAGGTCCCTTACTTCCTCTCCTGGTGCACGATAGGCTTTTGGTCCATGAGCTTTGTCTACACATCCGTCTTTGTACTTATGTGTTCTGCTTTGGTGGCAGGAATCATGTGAAGATTATGCAAAGTCAGTTGATTTCCACGCAGTTTGAGCCACATCCTGAGGAGGGACTATGAACGTCACTTGCTGGCATAATGTTCCTGTAGAGAATGCTGGATACTTTCTGAAGTGCATCTGTAGAAGTTTGTCTAAGTATTCCGTGACATACCAAACCTCTAAACTTCTAAGAAATTAGAGACATTGCGGCACCTTCTTTGTGATTACATCTTTTTCCGGGCCCAGGACACGCCATTTGAGAGGATGTAGTTGAGGCAGATACTATCAAGAAACATTTAAACAGGTACATGGATAGAATACGATTAGAAGGCTGGGGCCCATATGCAGGCAGGTGGGCTGAGGGTAGATGGGGCATTTTGGTTGGTGATGGTCTATGACTCTCTAACTCAACGTTAACGCTCAGGAATTTGAAGCTGCTAACTATCTTCACTGTTGGTCTACCAATGGAAACTGGCATGTGGTCTCCTTTCTCGTCAACGTTTAGTTCCTAGGTTTTGCTGACTCTCAGTATTGTCAAAATGTTTTCAGTTAAGTCAAAACATTATTTAGTTTTCTCAAAAGAAGTGCTGGGACAGGCCATTCAGACCTTCAAGACAATGAAACTTGGTAATCTGTTTAGTTTATTTTAGAAACGGGTCCTTCGACCCACCGGGTCTGCACCACCCAGCTATTCCCCCCCACATTAACATTACCCTACACACATTAGGGACAATTTACACTTCTACTAAGCCAATTAACCTACAGACCTGTACGTCTTTGGAGTGTGGTGGGGGGGGAACCGAAAATCTCCCAAAGAAACCAAAGAAAACCCACGCGGTCACGGGGAGAACGTACAAACTCCATACGGACGGCACCCGTAGTCAGGATCGAACCCGGGTTTCTGGTGCTGCAAGTGGTGTAAGGCAGCAACTCTACTGCTGTGCAACCCTCCCATTTACTTGCCTTGTTTCCACAACCTTTTGAACTTTTGCCTGATCGAAATGTAACATCTTATTTTTAATTGAACTAGCTTCGTTAAATGGGTTTCAGATTTCCATCTTGTACCTGAGGTAGTTTTTGAATGGCTTAGCTCTAATATGCCCTCCTTGACCTGAATCCCTACTAAACGGTGCTCTTTTTTTCTGAATTGGATCAGTTAATTTCATAAATAAAGTTAATCCGCAGTACTCCAGATAATTCAAGCCTCATGCTCACAGTATGGTAATATATAACAAATTAACCTGATTCAAATTGTATGGCTGAGGACAACTCCTGTGAATAATAGCTAAAAGATTATAGCCAAAAGATGTTGTTCAAATGGAAAGAGTGTAGGGAAGATTTAGGAGGATGTTGCCAGGACTTGAGGACTTGAGCTTCAGGGAGAGGTTGGGTAGGCTAGGACTATATCCCTTGAAGAGCAGGAAGGATGAGGAGAAATCTTGTAGAGGTGTATAAGATCATATTGGGAATAGATAGTGTAAATGCAGTGTCTTTTACTCAGAGTTTCATCAAGAACCAGGAGACTTCGATTTCAGGTGAGAGGGGAAAGATTTAATAGGAATCTGAATGGTATCTTTTTCACCCAGAGGGTGGTGGGCACATGGAACAAGGTGCCAGAGGAGGTAGTTGTGGCAAGAACCTGTACTACTACTACAACAACATTTAAAAGACATATAGACAGGTACGTAGATAGGAAAAGTTTAGAGGGATATCGGCCAAATGCGGGCATGTGAGACTAGTGTAGATGGGGCATCTTTGTCAGCTTGGGCAAGTTGGGCCAGAGGTCCTTTTTCTGTGCTGCATGAATCTGACTCTTAACATTAAAAATAACGCCAATAGCTTTAACAGTAAACTAATCTGCTAACACCATGAAGCCTTTCCGGTCCCTAAAAGACATGAGTCATGAGCATGATGCAGTGCTTGCTATGCCTGGAAGAATATGGCTACAACATCGCCAAGATGAGCTTGACCATATGCAGGACAAAGCATTCTGCAGAACAGGCACCGCACCCACCACACTTGCCATTCTTTCACTCCACCACAGGAGCACCCTTCCTCAATGTGCACCATTTACAAAATGCACTGCAGTTACTTGTTTCAGTTTCGCCAACAACACCATCCTCTACCATCAGCAAGGAAAGGCGGTCTAGACGCATGGGAACAATGTTCTCTGCACAGTCACAAAGCTTCATGACTTGGAAATACATTGCCATTTCTTCATTGTCGTTGGATCTTGATCAACGATAGGATCTTGATTAGGTAACTTCACCTGACAACCGGCAGCAATGCTAGAAGACGCCTCATCAGCACCATCCCAGAGTGCAGTTAAGAACAGGTTCTAGGTGCTGACCTTGCCAGTAACGCTGATATCCTTAAATTTTGAACTATAGATTTTAGACTTAGAGGGGGGGAAACCGGCCCTTTGGCCCACCCAGTCCACACCGACCAACGGTGTACACTAGTACTATCCTACACACTCAGGCCAATTTACAATTTGCCAATTAAGCCAATTAACCTAACAAGCCTGTACGTCTTTGGAGTGTGGGAGGAAACTCGTGCGGTCACAGGGAGAACATACAAACTCCATGGAGACAGCACCCGTAATCGGGATTGAAACTGGTTCTCTGGCACTTTAGGCAGCAATTCTACCGCTGTGCTGCCCCAAAACAATAAAATAAAAGTATGCCAAAACCAAATATTTGCTTACACATTACATTGATGCATTGAATAGTTAAGGTTTCAAGGGTGATTGTTGTGGCAAGATTACTGCATATTTTGCAAATTAATGGCCTATTCAATCAATTTTTGAGGGCTCTGTTTATGGTCCTGGAGTTTTGTATGTCATTGTCATGATCGATAGCAACAGACCTAGAGTCATCATGAATTTGTATATCTCGATCTGTCGGGATTTTTCTATATCCCTTTAAATGACTTAGCTACAGTATGTCTTTACTTTGTGCTGCCTCCTTTTCAAATGCTCCCCTTATGAGCAGAATTAGGCCATATGGCCCATCAAGTCTACTCCGCCATTCAATCATGGCTGATCTATCTCTTTCCCCCCCCCCCCCCCCCTAATCCCATTCTCCTGCCTTCTCCCCATAACCCCTGACTCCTGTTGTATCACTTTTCAACACAGATTTGTTACACTCATTACATAAAAATATCATCTCTGGCAAAGTTAACAATTCTGGAATCTCCTATTCAGAATGCTTGTGATGATCACTCCATCAGTCTGAAGAAGGGTCTCGACCCGAAACGTCACCCATTCCTTCTCTCCTGAGATGCTGCCTGACCTGCTGAGTTACTCCAACATTTTGTGAATAAATACCTTCGATTTGTACCAGCATCTGCAGTTATTTTCTTATACTCCATTTCAAGGTCAGTTTTTGTTACATGTACCAATTAAGGTACAGTGAAATTTGAGTTGCCATACTAAGTGAGAAGCAACAAGACACACAACCACATAAAAGTTAACATATACATCCACCACAGTGGATTCCACATTTCTAACCTTCATGAAACCTTTTGTTATTCATTTCTATTCATTTTATTTTGCTGCAGTGATAATTGTGATGATTCCCTGGGTGTAGACTTCCAGCAGGTTGATCTGCTGAGTTGGTTCCAACAGGGAGGAAGACGGGGTGAAATTTGTCACAGATGTTGTAGATTGACATTTCAATCGTTTCTGAATCGGAACAGGTTCCTGGGGGGTATAGTGCTGTTAATAGACCGTGCTCCACTGGCCTGCTGATATTCCATGTCGCAATCCCAGCAACACAATGTCACTGGTCCACTGTAAGGAATGGAGATTGAGTGACTGTTAGAGCTGGTATTTAAAACTAAGACTTCTGTTCCAGGAGCCGGATGTAATTTTGCCGGGACTGAAGGGACTTGCTAATATGACGGCTTGAAACATCATAAGTGATTGATTGTAATGGGATTAGGCTCACAAAGGTGGATACTGCCGATGATATTCCAAATGTAGATTCTTCGCTTAACCCCGAATAAAGAATTACAGAATTAATTGTGCATATATCTTCAGAAAATCGTTGAGGTTTTTGAACATTGTGTTGGGTTGAGTACAAAATGTTTTTCTGGGGGGAAGGGAGGGGGGAAACAGAGTCTTCATCCTATTTATCCAAGGGGAGAATCCTGCCCTGGTTGGCAGTGTTACATCCCTGTTCTTTCCAATCTCTCTGTTGTACTGATATTCTATTTTTTGTTTCATCTTTGCTTTGGTATTGATTTAGTTGTGGGGTGCTGGTGACTGCATGGGGAAGTGTGAGCTGTCAGAATGTGCAAGTTTTATGTCGAATGTGCAGAAACTGAGGCGGTTTGAATAATTTATACACAATTAGAAATATAATGAATTAATCAACCCAGTGGCAGGAGTATAAGCAGAATAACAGATGCTGCACATAAATCATAAGAAATAAGTAGATTTTTGAAAATTCAATGTATTGATTCTCAGATAGTCTCTGAAGCTGTGACAAAGCAGGCTTGCCCTACGCTCATGAAAATGTGCTGCAAATAACAGGTTCCTGCCCAATGACACTGGGTGAACAGAAAGATGTGACTGTGGTTTATCCGTTCGCTAAATGTATTAAGATTCATTATTTTATTGACATCCAGAATACTTTTTTTTTTAAAAACAATGATGATGACTTTCTTAAAAAGCAAAGATGGCTTGGAGTTTTGATATTTCAAATCACTTTAGATGTGATTGAGGAGAGTTGAAAAGTATTTCTGTCCTGGACCTCCCCCATTACTGGAGTGAGGGCACATGCAAACTAGAGGAACAGCACCTCACATTACACTTGGGTAGCTTTCAATCCAATGGTATGAACATTGAATTCTCCAATTTTAGGTAAATACTAGAACAGGGTAGACCCAAAGCTCTCCTGCATTGGTGTAGCACTCCCCCCCCCTCACCCCAACTCACCCACTCCATCCCCCCTCAACCCCCCCTTATCACCTCTCTTCCCCTCACCCCCCACTCTTAGGGGCTCTCCAGCACTCCCCCCCAACTCGATGGCTCGGCAGCAGCGGCAGCTTGACGGCAACGGCTGTTGTTTTGAGCAGAAAGATGGGCACTTCCCGCCCCCCAACCCATTGGCCACCACTCCCATCACGGGCAGGTCCCACCCCCGGCGACCATCTTGTGCACCCGCCCCCCCTCATTGGCTGCCAGTCCCATCACTCGGGTGGGTCCCATTGTGACGACAAACGCGGCTGATGGCTATATATATATATATATATATATATGTTGAGTTGTGGGGAAGAAGAGGGATATATATATATCCCTCTTCTTTCCCACAACTCAACCTATATATATAATCCCGACAGATCAAGATATACAATGGGACCCGCCTGATATATATTCCTCTTCTTCCCCACAACTCAACCTTCCCCTACCCTGCTCCCTCCTCCACTGTGCCCCTCCTGGACTTGCATCTATTTCTCCCCTCCCCCATCTTCCAGCGTCATTCTGTCCTCTAGCTTCATAATTTGTAACTCTTCAATCCTTTTGTGTCACACCTTCTGACTTTGCATCTCTGGTCTTTGTCCACCCTGTCAAACCCCATCACTTAATACCGGCTGGGCTTTGTCCCCCCCCCTTTCCAGTTTTCTTCTCTTCCTCCACCCCCCTCCCTCCACTGCAACCTGTCTGAAGAAGGGTCCTGAACCGAAATGCCACCTTTTTTTGTCCTCCAGAGAAGTTGCCTGACCTGCTGAGTTACTCCAGCGCTTTTTATTTGTAAATTGGCATCTGCATTTCCTTGTTTCTAGCATTTAATATGACCAGGCTGTGGGAATTATAATGCAATGACATACTGAATTTAATTAGAGACTATGGAAAGGTTTGAAAAATAGTAGCACAGGTGATAGAGCATCTGTCTCACAGTGCCGGAGATCCGGGTTCGATCCTGAGACCTCGAGTGCTGCCTATTTGGGTCATCTCTGGGTACTCCGCCTTCCTTCCATGTCCCAAAGAGGTACGGGTTTGTGGGTTCATTACCTTATGTAAATTGTCGTAAATGCGTGGGGAGTGGATGAGAAAGTGGAATAACATAGAGGTATAAACAAGTAATTGATGGTCGGCATGGATTTGATGGGATATGAGGTAGCTGCAGGCAATAAGCTACACAAGTCAGCAGGAGTGAGTTGAGTTGAAAATTACAATTAAAACACAAAGTACTAAATTGCTGGAACTAAAAATGGTACCTTGGGATCCAGGCACAGTGGGTGATGTGCATATGCCACATTGGAATTGTGTTGTCTGCTGTATTACATGGGGCTCCTCTGCAGGGTCAGTGGAAAATGTTTGAAGCTAATGCTGGGACACTGCATGCTGACGAGGTAGCCTGAATGTGTTGAGAGGGAAAGGTAGATCAGCCATGATTTAATGGCAGAGTAAACTTGATGTGCTGAATGGTCTAATTCTGCTCCTATAACTAATGAAGTCAGGTGCTTGTGCAAAAGTGACTTGTGTTTGACCACCTAGACACTGTAAATGAATGTTCATGTTCTTGGCTTCAGCGAGCTCTCAGCAACCACAGGGAGCTCTACCAAACCTGAAGTGAGCGGTTTAAGTTCCCTTACTGCAATAATTGTTAATATGCTCTGTTGGACTTTATCACAATGTTTAATGGTGCCTAATTCGGGTTATATCCAGTTTCTTGGCCCCTGAGCTATAATTTGTGTTGTCAATCCAGAAGGTAATAATGTGCAATGAAAAAGGTAATTGTTCACAGTTCTGTTCACACTGTAATCAAGTTATTAATTTCTGATCATTGATAGTTGTGGAAGTACAAAGGGTGTAATAAGAAAGCCATTAATATGATGAATAATAAGCTTCATATTGTTCTGAAAGGAGCAGCTTTCAAATTATTTGTCTGCATTTCGATTAATTTAATAGAATTGCTGCTTTGGGTGCTCAGCCCCGTGTCCTCTGCTCCTGCACAGAGATGTGTCTAAGGCAAATTGAGGAGGATTACCAACTAGAAACCCGTATCTTATAGAGACTTATAAACTGGAAAGCTAGATGCAGGAAAAATGTTCCCAATGTTGTGGGAGTCCAGAACCAGGGGCCACAGTCTACGAATAAAGGGGATGCCATTTAATACTGAAGTGAGAAGAAACTTTTTCACCCAGAGAGTTGTGAATTTGTGGAATTCTCTGCCAGAGAAGGCAGTGGAGGCCAATTCACTGGATGAATTTAAAAGAGAGTTAGATAGAGCTCTATGGGCTAGTGGAATCAAGGGATTTGGGGAGAAGGCAGGCACCGGTTACTGATTGTGGATGATCAGCCATGATCACAATGAATGGCAGTGCTGGTTCGAAGGGCCAAATGGCCTCCTCCTGCACCTATTTTCTATGTTTAATGTTATGCAACAAAGCCAGGCTACAGAGCAGAGGGCATAGCATTATTCATTAGTTCAGGCCTTGGTGTCAGGGGTATACCTGAAAGTCTAAATATGTGTTTCGAATTAGGTGAATTCTGTGACATTTAATAATCTTTGCACAGCTTTGACCCGGTTTCATATTCCAAAGCAGATCTACTCTACCCTGTTGTTTGTGTGTGTGTGTACAAGCTTTCATATGGGCAACAATATGAAAGTTACACTGACTCGGGAGAGTGTGGAGTGAATCGAATTCTGAGTGTAAATTATGTGAGACTCCCCTTGAAGTCCGAGCTGACACCTTTTGGACTTTGTGCTTTATATCTGCAGCCTTCGAGGAAAGACCCATTGGACCTCCAGGAAGTTCTGGAAATTCATTTCTAAACTATTTTACAATGGTAGAGTCTACTATTTGACACAACTATCTATTTGCACTTCTGCACTGTCAATGTTGAAAAGTAATTTTGTCATGCCTATAATACAGCTATTTTCTTTACTCTTACTCTTGGATGTAATATCCTTATCTACAAAAACTAACTAACCAAGGTGGTGCAATGGTAGAGTTGCTGCCTTAAGGCCCTTGCAGTGCCAACGTCTCGGGTTCGATCCCGACTGCGGGTGCTGTCTGTACGGAGTTTGTACGTTCTCCCTGTGACCACATGGGTTTTCTCTGAGATCTTCGGTTTCCTCCCACACTCCAAAGACGTACAGGTATGTTGGTTAATTGGCTTGGTATAAATGTAAATTGTCCCGAGGATGGTGTTAATGTGCGGGGATCGCTGGTCGGTGCGGACTCGGTGGGCCGAAGGGCCTGTTTCCGAAACTAAACTGTTTAAAAAAAAATTTTTTTAAAAAAAAAGCTAAAGGAAACCATTAGGAGTTCTCTTCGTCTGGGCATGGGTCTGGCCTAGTCTTAGGCTGCCTAATTTCTGAGTTTGCAGGGCATGAATTTAGATCCTGGTCCAAGCCTGGCTATCCTGCAGATACCCCAGTGTCGTACGGAAGCAGTGTGGCACCCATGCAGAGCTCAGCTTTCGGGGTTACCCCAAACTGAACCCCCATTATTTTCTCTCTCCGGTGGATCAAAAAGGTGCCACCATTTTGAGATTGACACAAAATCGTGCCAATTTGTGTCTATCTTTGGTAAAATCCAGCATCTGCAGTTCCATGTTATCTTCACTTTGAGAGTGTATCCAAAATTGTTTCTTTAAACAATACTTTGTGGAAACTACTCGGGAGCAGGCTATTTTGGATCTGTTATTTTGTAATGAGACAAGATGAATTAATTTCCCCATTTTCCTTGTGACAAAGATGGAGGGAACTTTGGCTCATTGTATCGATGCCAGCTCACAGAGAAATCCCATTACCCCACTGATTTCCTGTGGAATCATCTCTCCCCGCATTCCCATCCACTCGTAAATCTCAGCAAAGGTATGCTCCCGTGAGAAAGAAATGCCCTGAAGTGTGATGAGCAACATGGTTAATCAAGGAAGCTACGGATGGTATCAAATTGAAAGAAAAAGCTTCCAATATTGTGAAGATAAAGAGCAGGATAGAGGATTGGGTACCTTTATTAATTTTTTTTTTTTAAACAGCCAAAAAACATAGAGAAGATTGAATATGAGAGTAAACTAGTAAATAATAGAAAAGCAATGAGTTTCTATGGGCATATATAAAAAGGAGGGAAATATTTAAAGAAAATGTTGGTTCTTGAACATAAAATTGGAAAATTGATGGTGGATATGGAGAAATAGCAGATAATCTAATCATTTTTATATTAGACTTCATGAGAGAAGACTCTTAAAACATCCCAATAATAACATCCCATCAAGAGGCTCCAGAGAGGGAAGAAGCTAAAATAATCTCCATCAGTAGTTTAAAAAAAGTACTTGGCAAACTAATGGAGCTAAAGGCCGATGAATCACCAGGATCTAATGACCTGCATCTTGACATCTTAAAGGATACAGAGGTAGTGATAATGTATTAAAATTTCCTGGATTCTGGAGAAGTCCCAGAGGATTTGGAAAAATGGAAATGTACTGTCACTATCCAAGAAACGAGGAAGACAGAAGGCAGGAAATTGGCCCACTTCGCCTAACACCAATTATTTTGCAAATGCTGGAATCCACTAAGAATATAATGGAAGGATATTTAGACAATTCTAAAACAACCACACCGAATCAATGTGGTTTTAGGAAAGGGAAAATGTGTTGGACAAATTTGATAGAAATCTTTGAGGAGGTGGGTGAAGGGGAATCATAAGTTGCAATGTATTTGATTTTCCAGAAGGCAGTTGATAAGGTTACTGCACACAATAGAAACACGTATAGAAACATATAAAATTCTTAAGGGGTTGGAGAGGCTAGATGCGGGAAGATTGTTCCCGATGTTGGGGGAGTCCAGAACCAGGGGTCACAGCTTAAGGATAAGGGGGAAGTCTTTTAGGACCGAGATGAGAAAACATTTCTTCACACAGAGAGTGGTGAGTCTGTGGAATTTTCTGCCACAGAAGGTAGTTGAGGCCAGTTCATTGGCTATATTTAAGAGGGAGTTAGATGTGGCCCTTTTTGCTAAAGGGATCAGGGGGTATGGAGAGAAGGCAGGTACAGGCTACTGAGCTGAATGATCAGCCATGATCATATTGAATGGCGGTGCAGGCTCGAAGGGCCGAATGGCCTACTCCTGCACCTATTTTCTATGTTTCTATGTTTCTATGTATGGTTTGGGCCAAGATATTTCCCAAAGCAGATGTTGATGGTCATTTGAGCTACAAGGGGTAAGTGAAAGTGGTGCTGGGGCCAAGGCTGAATCAGCCATGATCATATTGAATGGTGAAGTAGTCTTGAGGGACTAGTTGCCTTACTCCTGTTTCTGTTTTGTGTGTACTTGTATTATTTCGAGGAAGAGAAGGGAAAATCTGCCATGGCTAATATCTATCCTTAAATCAACAGCACTTAAAAAAAACTTGCTCATTGTGTCATTGTCATGTTGTTGTGCATAAAGTTGTTGTCACATAGTGTACAGCACAGGAACAGGCCCTTCGGCCACAGTTTGTGCTGAACGTGATGCCAATTTAAACTGATTTCATCTGCCTGTACATTACCCATATCCCTCTGTAGGAAAATAATTGCAGGTGATGGTTTAAATCGAAGGTAGACACAAAATGCTGGAGTAACTCAGCGGGTCAGGCAGCATCTCAGGAAAGAAGGAATGGGTGACGTTTCAGGTAGAGTCTGAAGAAGGGTCTCGACCCGAAACGTCACCCATTCCTTCTCTCCTGAGATGCTGCTTGACCCGCAGAGTTACTCCAGCATCTCATGTCTACCCACATCCCTCTATTCTCTGCACCTCAATGTGCCTCTCCAAAAGCCTTTTAAATGCCAATATTGTATCTGCTTCTACACTACCTATGGTGATGCGTTCCAGGTCCCCACCACTCTGTGTATGGAAAAAAAACTTCCCCCACATAACTCCATTAAACCTTCTTCCTCATACCTTGAAGCTATGTCCTCCAGTGTTGTACATTTCCACCCTGTGAAAAATGTTGTGACTGTCTACCCTGCCTATGTCTATCATGATCTCATATCCCTGTCACGTCTCCCCTCAGCCTCTGACGTTCATATTTTCTTTATTACATGAGTGCAACTAGTGCATATGTAGGGGCATTCTGAATGGTGGTGCTGGCTCGAAGGGCCAAATCGCCTACTCCTGCACCTATTGTTTATTGTCTATTGAGGTTTTGAAAGGAACACTAGGTATGCAAACTATCTCATCTTTTTGATACTAGAGTAAGCACAAGCAGTGCTCGTGAGAACAGAGCATGGATAAACAATTTGTTTGCAGATACAAAGAACTGCAGATGCTGGTTTACAAAAAAAGATACATAGTACTGGAGTATCTCAGCGAATCAAGCGGCATTGGGACCCGTAAGGTCACCTATCCCATGTTCTCCAGATATGCTGCCTGACCCGCTGAGTTACTCCAACACTTTGTGAGCAATTTGTTTGCAATAACTCAAGAGTGAGGAAGCAGTGAAGAATGTGGGAGTTCAGCTGGCTTTGGTCGTAACCATGGGAAACGGGAACAAGAGAGTAGGCTGGTCAAGGGAAAACAGCTGTTCACACTCCTCTGGAAACCAAGTTCTTCGTTGATTATAAAATGCAAAATATTTTAGTGATTATTCTCGCTTTCATCTATTTTTTTTCAAAAATGTGCTTGATCCTCTGAAATCGGGATAGCAGTAAGCTTGGAGTTACTAAGCTTGATGCAGCAAGGGAGTAGAATGAACAGCAGTAGATGTAGTCATTAACTGCCGGTTATTTGGTGGCTGTGTCAATTGTGTTGTATAATTCTGCACCCTCGCATTTCTCCAAGGTGGTATTTATTGTTTCAAACTGCAAAATAGTCATGGAAATCGAAGGAGACAAAGGGAAAAGGGTATTAATTTTCTTGTTTCTCTGCCCATTATCTAAGTGGAAATGATTGGGGTAACCACCTAAAAACACAATTCAGTGACAACAATAACACAATGTGCTGATGTGAGAACAACATCAGTCTGAAGAAAGGTTCTGACCCGAAATGTCACCTACCCATGCCCTCTATAAAAGCTGCCTGACTCGCTGAGTTACTCCAGCACTTTGTGTCTTTATATATCGGGGGTCCTGTGTCCTGGGATCGCTGGCTGTCTATGCCAGAGGCACTGCTTCCTCTGGCACGGACACCAACACAGTCTTCTGCTGGGAATCCTGCTCCCAGCACATTGGCAAGGCTGAGGGCACTGTAGGTGCCATGGTAGCACAGAGGGCTGGCTACCTCCATACAAGGTTTGACAGCAGCAAGCACCCCCCCCCCCCCATAAGGTCCACTGGCCATCTGAACCACTGGCGGTGAGTGTAAAGATGGTGCGTTTTACAAATTCTCAGCAGCACTTGGGCGCTTTCAAAATGTAGACGTTTTTTCTGACATTTAAAAACTAAAAGATGCATTTTGAAGCCAACTTAATTTTTTTTTTAAAAGCTTCATTTACCTTTCTTCCTGCAGCCAATTTAAGGTCATAAGTGACAGGAGCAGAATCAGGCCATTTGACCCATCAAGTCTACTCTGCCATTCAATCATGGCTGATCTATCTCTCCCTCCTAACCCCATTCTCCTCCTTCTCCCCATAACCCCTGACACCTGTACTAATCAAGAAATTTCACCTATTCATTTGAATGGGGACTGGTGTGTTTGATTAATACTTTATTGTCATATGTGCTTGGTACAGTGAAATTCTTTGTTTTGCATACAATACACAAGTATGCAAAGGATCACCACGTCTGGGGAACTGATGAAGTTGCAAAAGTAGTCAATATAGTCCTGAGGGTCCCTCTTTGTTCAGGTCTGCTGTGTTGCAGACTGGGTGAAGACTTCTATATCTATGGAGATTGTGAATGCGCACACTGTTTCATTTTCCATTGGTGTAGTACAGGAGCAGAAGGCAGCCTCGAGAGCAGAGAGATGTCATCAGCAGCTTCGGGCCATGGCAGTTTTGGACACGGGGTTGATTATTGGGGAAATGTTGGTGAATCTCAGCATTAGACCATGGATCCAGCCCAGTTCCAGTGCTGGATCAGCGGCAGGCTCACATTAAGCTCGCATAAGGAAATGTGCCTAATAAAAGTTCATTCCTCCCTTCTAGGGATACATCAACTGAGGCAGCTGTCAGTTGTATTTTGTTACAGAGCTCAGAATAAACAGGGCAGTTTGCCTATGCTCCATCTTAACAGCATACTGTACATTAAATGTATTTGTGGGGAATAAGCAACAACTGCGCATGTCAAGAAAGAATGTTAAACTCGCTAACCATCAGAAACAGTAGTTTGGAGTTGAAGAACAAATTTGCTATTTTTATAGCTATTCGTCACAAAATATTTTTATCAATTCATGCAACCATATCGTGCATTAAATCATTAAACGGTAATTAATCCAAAGCACACAATTTCCTTAAATTATTTAATCCTGTTATCATAAACAATATCTTGTAGCTGCTACGTGATGCAGATTACATGAGGTTCTGAAAATAAATTAAAACAAGAATCTTCAATATTTTGTTAAAATCAAAGTATGAAATGGTGCTCTTTTACAATCTATATAAACGATGTCAGATCTTACTAAATTTAAACTGGCTGGTCTAAACACATTTTATAATTTACTTATGCAAATGAGAAAACTATCCATTGATAATATGGTGCTTTGCAATATTTTACCCTGTATTGTAAAATTGAAACATTTATTTAAACATTGCTGATTGCTGTTTTCATCTGGCTTTCCTTTCAGCTGACAACCAGGCTGCAATTTGAAACCATTTTAGGAGATAACCTGAAAGGAGTTGTTCTATTTAAAGAGGAAGGAGCTGTCTAAATAGCTCAGTAGCTTTGCAGATGTACAACACTAATAGCAGCCACAGCAAAACGTGAAGCAGAACAAAAGTGTGGAGAATGCATCACAGGCCCAGATTACTTAGCCTGTCACCTACATTTCAAGTTTCTGCTTTTTAATCCATGATATTGCAACTAATTTTTTTTCCCCTGATATTTAAACATTTTCCAAAATTAATGATGTAGAATTTTAATGGTAGTTCACTGTTAAATCATTTGTTATGTAGGCAGCGGTGTCATTTGCAGTGAAGAACAAAGCAGTGTTAACGCACTGTGTAACAAAAGTGACAATTTGTACTGGCAGTGACATAAACTCAGCCCAGTGCAAAGTGCTGACTGGGGAACCTGGGCACTTGGTAATTTTGAGTTTTGATATTAATTTTTTTAAATTGTTAGAATGCCATTTTTTGTTTACTATCAATGTCCTTTTGTCTTAATGGACACATCTACTCCAAACAGTTCAATCAGATGATGTGGGAGTTATCACAGACTGGCCTCATTTCAGCATATATCTCTTTTCTTCCAATTGAAATTCCTGGATGTGTCGGCACTGGCTTTTGTGACATATAATTAGCAGTTGACTCAACAATTTCCTTCTCAGTCGTAGTTCATTGGTTTGTTGCCAGTTAAACAGCAAAGAATAATGTTGAGAAATACTGATCTCTAGTCACTGTCATTTATTTGACAATGCTGGAGTAACTCAGCAGGTCAGGCAGCATCTCAGGAGAGAGAGAAGGAATGGGTGACGTTTTGGGTCGAGACCTAGTCACTGTCAGATGCTAGTGGAGTTGATATCACAGTTTACTAGAAATGCAATCATTTAGATTAAAACAAATGACACATATCACAAATCTTAAAAGCACATAAAACAGATTTGTTTTCTAAGAATGAAATCCTTTAATAATGAGGCGACACTGGCTATATTTGGGAGTTTATTTCCCAGTTATTTTTAGGTCGAGGTAAATAGGTTCTTGATAAGCAATGGGGTTGGAGATGACCACAACTGGATGTAGAGTTAAGGGTACAATTACATTAATTGTGGAGCAGACTCGAGGGGCTAACTGTGCTGCATCTGACAAACATCGGGAATAGGATCATACCTATTTTTCTGCTATCAAAAGGGCACGATATCATAAACGCAGTGCTGGAGTAACTCAGCAGGGTATGCAGCATCTTTGAAAGATATGGATGGGTTACATTTCAGGTCAGGACCCTTCTCCAGCATAATATCAAGAGGTTTTGAGATTCAATATCCTGTAGCTCAAGGATACCTGATACATATGGCCTGAAAATGGGCAGGCCCCTCGACAGCCATCCATGACTGCTGCTGAAAGTAGTCTCTTTATACTGTACCAATGTCGTGTGAGTGATCCACTGACTCTTTTAGATGCTGACACTGATATGGATGGGTGATGATTGTACTAGGTTTTGGGCCCCCTTGCTCAACATTGTTCAGAGGCCAGTGTAGGTTAAGGAATGTTTGCCCCCAACTGTACAAGTTAAAATTGGATTAAAAACAATAGCTGCGGATTCTGGTGTGCTGGAGTGCACTGACTGGCTGGAGAGAGTCAAACCCACCTTTAGCAAGATTTCTCCAGTGTATAAACTGAAAATTCATTTCAATTAAAATGACTTGAAATTACAATTCTCTCTGGCCCTGATCCTCAATGCCAGTTTAAGCCTAGCAGGTGGGTTGAAAATGTACCCTGGTATAAACAACATGGCAAAGGTCACTGCTTCCAAAACAGCAAACAGTTCAACGTGCCATAAGTAAAGCCACCAGCGATCTACTGGTTTCCATTAAAACCTGAAATATATAATGCATTTCCACCCGTGGCTGGATCAAGAAGGAGAAGGTTACAGACTGGCAAAAGTGCAGTCTGTCTAGCTGCGAAGGAGGAAGAAAGGGGGACCTGGCATGAGGGGACCGCCATCGGGTGGGAGGGGGGGGGGGGGGTGAGGGGGTGAGGGGGGAAAACCTGTCGCGGAATACTTTGTAACTTTGTCGGCTGTGACTTGTCACGTGACAAAGTATTCATTTATTCATTCAACACATGTTTTCACAGAAGATGTTACATCTCGACTTCTAGAATACAAGCTTTATGAGTCAGTCGTGAAGTGAGCACATTTAAGCATCCATGAGTGCAGCTGTATATTTCCACATTTAACCTTTAAGCTGAGTTATAAAAATTGTTTGTCTTTCTGTTGGCTGCAACAGTCGTGTTACTTTCCTTAATTTAGTTGACTCCATTTTCTTTAGCCTCCTCTATTGACTTTGTACGAATGCTGTTGGGCATTATATTGTGATGCTTAGTGTTTTATTTTTTAAGTAACAGTTTGGCTGCTTTTGTTTAAGCATTTCACATTATTTTGCTATCTTGCAGCATTTTTCTTTCGGGGGCTGTTTCTTTTCAAGGTTGTTTTCCAAAGCAGTTTTACTGAAAACTGAAATTCAAACTAAGCAAATAGTCCCGATCATAGGTCATCATAGACTGTAGCTTCCCACCATATTGCTGCTGTACAGGTGACAATAAGACCATAACACATAGGACCATAAATTAGGCCATTCAGCCCATCGAGTCTACTCTGCCATACAATCATGGCAGATATATTTTCCCCTCTGAAACCCATTCTCCTGCCTTCTGTCTCTGTAACCTTTGTGGTTACACAAGGATCACTGGTCTTAATGACTACAGGCCTGTCACACTCATCACTGTAGTCATGAAGACCTTTGAAAGACGTGCTGACCCAGCTGAAAAACATCACAAACCCCCTGCTGGGCCCCCTGCAGTTTACATATAGGGCCAATAGATCGGTGGATAACGCAGTCAATCTAGGCCTGCACTTCATCCTGCAGCACCCAGACCACAAGGGGACCTATGCCAGGATTCTGTTTGTGGACTTTAGCTCTGCATTTAACACCATGGTGCCAGAGCTACTACACCACAAACTCCCAGCTGACTGTGCCTGAACCCCTCTGTCAGTGGATCATCAACTTCCTGACGGACAGGAAGCAGCATGTGAGGCTGGGAAAGCACATCTCGGACCCGCAGACCCTCAGCATAGGAGCACCGCAAGGCTGCGTACTCTCCCCTCTCCTTTACTCTCTCTACACCAACGACTGCACCTCCACAGACTCCTCTGTCAAGCTTCTCAAGTTTGCGGATGACACAACCCTGAATGGACTGATCCAGGATGGGGAGGAATCTGCCTACAGACGGGAAGTGACACAGCTGCCGTCCTGGTGACATCGCAACAACCTGGAGCTCAATGCTTTCAAGACAGTGGAACTAATTGTAGAGATCCCCCTCCCCTCCCCCCACTCACCATCAGCAACACCATAGTCACATCTGTGGAGTCATTTACGTTCCTTGGAACCATCATCTCCAGGGACCTTAAATGGGGGGCCACCATCGACTCCACAGTCAAAAAGGCACAACAGAGGATGTACTTCCTGCGGCAACTGAAGAAACACAATCTGCCACAGGCAATGATGGTCCAATTCTATACTGCTATCATTGAGTCCGTCCTCACCTTCTCCATCATGGTCTGGTTTGGCTCAGCCACCAAGCACGACATCCGGAGGCTGCAGCGGATCGTTCGCACAGCTGAGAAGGTTGTTGGCTGCAACCTTCCCCCCATTGACGAACTGTACACTGCAAGGGCCAGGAAGCGAGCGGGCAAGATCATCTCTGACCCCTCTCACCCTGGCCACAAACTCTTCGAAGCACTTCCCTCTGGAAGGTGACTCCGGACTGTCAAAGCAGCCACAGCCAAACATAAAAACAGCTTTTTTCCCACGTGTGATAGTTCTACGGTGGCAGCACGGTAGCGCAGCGGTAGAGTTGCTGCTTTACAGCGAATGCAGCGCCAGAGACTCGGGTTCGATCCTGACTACGGGTGCTGCACTGTAAGGAGTTTGTACGTTCTCCCCGTGACCTGCGTGGGTTTTCTCCGAGATCTTCGGTTTCCTTCCACACTCCAAAGACGTACAGGTATGTAGGTTAATTGGCTGGGTAAATGTAAAAATTGTCCCTAGTGGGTGTAGGATAGTGTTAATGTACGGGGATCGCTGGGCAGCACGGACTTGGAGGTCCGAAAAGGCCTGTTTCCGGCTGTATATATATGATATGATATGATACTCAATAACCGAAGTCTGTAGTCTCTTTTTTGCTCCGGTTTATTTTCACCCACATGATTAGACCGTAACGTTGTATCCTTATTGTTTTGATGTGCTTATGCTTTATTCTTAATTGTTAACTGTATGTTTGTGTTGCCATTTGTGAGCGGAGCACCAAGGCACATTCCTTGTATATGCATACTTGGCCAATGAACTTATTCATTCATTCATTCTTACTAATCAAGAACCTATCAATCTCTGCCTTAAAAACACTTAATGACGACCTCCACAGCTGTCTGTGGCAATAAATTCCACAGATTCACAGCACTCTGGCTAAAGAAATTCTTCCTCGTCTCCATTTTGAAGGTACATCCTTTTATGCCCACTGGTCCCACACTCTCCCACTAGTGGAAACATCCTCCCCACATCCACTCTATCGAGGTACAGAGTTTCAGCTTAGTGACTGTGGTGGCTGGTGAAACCATTTAGATGAGAGATACAGCACGGAAACAGGCCCTACGTCCCACTGAGTCCACGCCGACCAGCGATCCCCGCACGCTAACACTATCCCAATTTACAATTGTACCAAGCCAATTAACCTACAAACCTGTGCATCTTCAGAGTGTGGGAGGAAACTGGAGCACCTGGAGAAGACCCACACAGATCACGGGGAGAATGTACAAACTCTGTGCAGGCGGCACCCATAGTCAGGATCGAACTCGGGTCTCTGGCGCTGTGAGTCGGCAACTCTACCGCTGTGCCACCGTGCTGCCCTGCACTTGAAGAAATGCGCAACTGCTTGGTGCCGGTTCTCAATCCTGCACTTGAAGAAATTGCATTTCTTCCTGCAGTGGAGGCAAAGTGAGGTGAATCTTGCTGCGACCATTCAACATATGGGGATGCTTTAGCTTCAGATTGTCGACCGAACGGAGGTTTTAATGAGTTAAGCTGTGACTTCCAGAGTTTTTGCACTGAATAAATAATGCTGTTATTTGAACTGCTGTGGCAGTATTTATATTGAATGAAAATTTATTGAAGATTCAACATGTTTGTTTTGTTGCCTGAGGAATGAGGTAGCAAGATGGGTAAACACCTGGGTGTCTGCAACCAAAGTTCATTTAAGGTTTTAATATCATATGAGGATTTTATCGATAAAATTGCAGTGTGTCGCTGATGGATTTAATGTGCTAGCTCATTATGTAAATACATGAAGTACCCTTCACAGGTTCGTTCTTTGATGCAGTAAGTTATACAAGTAAGTGTGCGCAGCAATTTACAATATCAGTGGTCATAGCCACTGGTGCTTTCATTGATCTGTTGGCGTCTGAATTTTTAAAAAAGCAGCTGCAGCCAAACGGCTGAGGAACCTGTTATTAAATGTCAGTGGAGCTTGCACAGCATAACTGATGAGTGTACACAGCTCTCCTTATCGTTCTGGAGTTCGATGATATGCCAAATTGATCCGGTGTCTGGAGCTGATGGTATTTACTCTCGTTAGATTCGGTGAGGGTTTACTGTGGATCAAACAGCAACAATGAACAATGTCTAAATAGCCATTCTTTGCCTGTCCTGTGTGTAGATGTTGATATTTTGTGTAGAAACAAAGAAATTCAGATGCCGGTTTATACCAAAGGTAGACACAAAGTGCTGGAGTAGCTCAGCAGGTGGGGCAGCATCCCTGGAGAAAAAGGATGGGTGAAGTTTCATGTCCCAATGCCAATGGGGAAACGGAGCATTGAAGGGTCCCGACCTGAAACGTCACCCACTCGAAACTTCACCTATTCCTTTTCTCGAGAGATGCTGCCTGACCCGCTGAGTTACTCCTGATTTTTTTTATTACTTTTTTTCACCAATGGTCCTCTTCTTAAAGAGCTTGCTGACCAGAATGCTCTCTGGGTGCTCTGTAACCTCCAGCGTTGACTCGGCAAACCCATAGTTCACTGGAAACCTGGATTGGGAATGTTGACGTGTTAATGGTCATTAGGTGGCCCGTGCAATTTGCTCCATGGAAGGTGAAGTGATGCTGTTTTTGGCAAACTAAGACATTTAAAAGAATAGAGAGATCCCTGAGTGCATGTCCGCAGAGTCCTGAGAGTATCAGGACTGGAGGAATTGCCACCCAAAAGACACCGAGTGCTGGTTCCGATTGTCGCCGGCCCGTGTGCATTCTTGCCCTCGGCTACAAATTTGCATCCTCTCCTCAGTGTGTGGATAGTTCTCCAGGGATGCTGCCTGACCTACTGAGTTACTCCAGCACTTTGTTTCCTTTTGTGTAATAACCAACAGTTCCTTGTTTCTACGAATAGTCACCCAGTTGGGGCTGTCAGCTTCCAGCATCTCATTTGCTCAGAATGTTAATGCGCACCATGGTGGTGAGGCCTGTGAGTTGTAGATGGACAGAAACGCGCTCAGTATTCTCACAACCTGGAGATGCAGCACCAAGTATGCTCTGGCTGGGTATTTTTTCAGAAATTCAAGTACAGTTGGTATATTTGACTCTGTTGCAAGTTGATTTGGCCAACTGAGCTATCACAGATCATCAGGATACAGCCATCACTGACCTTTTGGTGATGTCTGTTATCCGACATGTACTTCAGGATGCTATTGTTTCAAGGAGACACAAGGAACCACAGATAATGGTGTGCAAAAAAGGCACAAAGTGCTGGAGTAACTCAGCAGGTTAGGCAGCATCCCAGGAGAGCATGGGTCTTGTGTCTGAAGGAGGATCCCGACCAAACTCATGTTATCCAGAGATGCTGCTTGATCCGCTGAGTTACTCCAGCACTTTGTCACTGTATCAAGGTGCTGTGCCACAGTGAGCCAGAATATCGCTTTGCATCTTGGTCTTTGACATGTTGAGATTGTAACCCCACTGTGTTCGTGTGGAAACGCAATTTGACTGAGGACAGTCTACGATTCCATAGGAGGTGGAGGTAACACTCAAGGTGAAGTTCCCAAAGATTTGCTGGTCGGTTAATTGGCCTTTGTAATTTATACCTTACTTTAGGGTAATGCCCGAAAAAATAAAATGGGGGTTTACATGTGCGAGAGGGAATTCAGAGTAGGGATGCAGGGACATAAGAAGGGGGGGTGGGGGATTGGGATAAATGGGGTACATTGGTGGAAGCCAGTATGAACCCTACAGCCTGAATGGCCTCATTATAAGTATGAGGCCACAGCTTTGGCAGCACTGCCAAGTTTATAGCAGATAAAGCAAAGGTTGAGAAGCTATTTGGCAACAGTTCTTTAAAATGAAGACTCGCAACCTTTGAAATCTTCTGTGTTGATACGCGATGTACATGTGCGTGGGTGTTTGAAAGAATGATTATAGTTTTCAAGAGAGCACTGATAGCTTTTGTAACCTTTGTATTTGATTAAGATGAGCAATGTGGTTAAAAATAAGTCTGACCGGGGTGGATCTGGGGTTTGTATGATGGTACAGAACAGGTGAATCTGAGCTGACAGCGTTTACATCCCTCTCTATTTTTAAAATCAGGATGTCTGTAATATGGGTTGTCATGGCACAGAGCGAAAATTACCCAAGTGCTTTTGTACAGATTAGTCGCAAAAATAACAATTAATTTACAAAAGTATGAAGGGATCGTGACGCTGGAATAAAGAAATGAACATGTAAAATTAAATATCTGAAGTCTTCAAGTGGATGGAACGTACACAGGCACGAGTCTGGGGTGTGACGGAATACTCTGCACTTGTCTGAGTGATTGCAGTTCCAATTACATCAAAGGAGCTCAGCATGATCCAGATCAAAGCACCTTGCTTGATTGAAACACAATCCGCCACCCTAAACATTCACTCCCATCAGTGGTCCACTGCTACTACGGCGTGTGCCACCTATAAAGTGTAATGCAGAAACTGCTAGCACGGTACGATGGTGCACTTGGTGGAGCTGCTGCCTCACAGTGCCAGTTCAGTTTAGTTTATTGTCATGCTTACTGAGGTACAGTGTACAATGCTTTCGTTGAGTGCTAACCAGCCAGCGGAAAGACAATACGTGATTATAATCGAGCCATTCGCAATGTACAGATACATGATAAAGAAATAATGTTTAGTGCAAGGTAAAGCCAGTAAAGTCTGATCAAAGATATCACAGTTAAAGTAAGAAATGTTGCTGTCGGAGTAGAGATGTAAAAGTGCCGGAGACACTGGTTTGATCTTGACCTCTGGTGCTATATCTGTGTAGAGTTCGCACATTCTCCCTGTGACAGCGAGTATTTTCTCGGTGTTCTCCTGTTTCATCCCAAAGATGTTTACTTTAGTTTAATCTAGTTTGGAGATACAGCGTGGAAGCAGGCCCTTCGGCTCACTGAGTCTGCACTGATAAGACATCCTCGCAAATTAACACTAGTCTACACACACTTGGGACAATTTACAATTATACCAAGCCAATTAACCTACAAACCTGTACATCTTTGGAGTGTGGGGGGCAAACCAGAGCACCCAGAGAAAACCCATGCAGGTCACAGGAGAATGTACAAACTCCATACAAATAGCACCCATCGTCAGGATCGAACTTGGTCCAGAATCACCGACTGAACAAAGTAAAATCATTTAAAAAAAAAAACCAGTGCTGAAATTAAGGAGCATCTCTGGAAAACATGGATTGGTGTTATTTTGGGTTGGGACCTTTTTTCAAACAAAGATCAAGTCTTGGTTGAAAACTGCCACTGTCCAATTGAGATGGCATTAGATATTTTGTATTAGTTTTATTATTTCTAACCTTTATATGTCTTATTAGTTGTTTCATACCATTGCCCTTTAATGATGAGATTAATATTGTTTATTACTCCAAAGCTCTATCATGGTCTAAATAATATAACTTTATTGTCTTGTGTGGTTTTCCTCCATCAGTATCCTTCACCTATCATGCAACGCTCTGTCCATCAGCCTGGCTCTGGGTTGCTCAAGTTTGACCCATGATCTGCGCTCGTTTTAATGCTTGCTGTAGGTTGCTCTCTCAGCCTATTTCACTGAATGAACTTCACAAGTCTACTTTAATTGATCTGAAAATTGGTCAGAACTGAACATTTTGTATCTGACTATTTTGTGGCAAATACATGAATGCGAGACCAAATAGTTTTTACTTTGAAATGCACTAAGAGGCTTAACTGGTAATTTTGTGTGTAAATTTTCCAGTTTTTTGACCCCTGCTGTACATCTCGTGCTCTTTGCCTCTTTTTTTTTTTACCTCACTCACATGACTGTGCCAAGATAAATGAAAACAGTCATACACCATGGAAGCAGGCCCTTCAGCCCAACTTGTCCATGCCGACCAAGATGCCCCATCTACACTACTCTCACCTGCCCAGTTTGATCCATATCCCTTTAAACCATCATGTAGCCATCCAAATGTCTTTTAAATGTTGTTATAGTATAATCTCATCAGCCTGCACATGATCCATATCCTTCATTCCCTGCCTTTCCATGTGCCGATCGCAAAGCCTCTTAAACGTTGCTATCATATATGTCTCCACTGCCACTACCCTCTGAGTATTTCAAAAACAAAATTGCCCTTCACCTCTCCTTTAAACATTGTCCCACTCATCTTGAAACATTATTTGTGGGAATTGCAATCTGCACACTTAAAATTTAATCCTTGGGGATTTTGCCAAATGCTAATTACAGTTAAATCTCACTTGCATATCAGGCAACGAACCAGTACGTTTCCAATGTATTTCATGGTCAGTTTATGTGAACTCTGAGTTCTCTTCATTTCACTGATTTTTGGCAGACTCAAACGTTGCAGTGTGTGGTTGAGCATGGAGGAGATCACCAACAGCAACCTCTGTATTTCAAAACCTAACTCTGCTGCCACCAGCAGTTGCCATTAGGTTCATGAGGAATGGATGTGAATGCTCCTGGTCTTATCATTACCACCACAAAATCTGTGTTAAAGTGTTCACCTGTGCACTTTCTATCACAGGTCATTGTATAACAATCACAAGGTTAAAGGCCAGCTGAAAGAAGCTATGCACAGTCCTGATTAAGCTCCATCTAATATGCCTACCCTCAGATCACCATTCTGCACTTTGGGTTTAAATACAGTGAAAAGCCATATTTTACATGCTAGCCAAAATAGATCAGATATTATATGCCTAAATAGAATCAAGTCAAACTCTATAGATCACCCTCAGATCACCATTCAGATCTACCCTCAGATCACCATTCTGCACTTTGGGTTTAGATACAGTGAAAAGCCATATTTTACATGCTATCCAAATAGATCAGATATTATATGCCTAAATAGAATCAAGTCAAACTCGAACACCACAGAGCAAAGGGGAAGATGGAGTACAGAAAATAGTTCTTAGCATTGTAACACATCGGGTCCATAGACAAAGTCCAGTGTCCATATGGGAAAGGGGTGAATCGGTCAGTACCCGAACTGTTCAGACATCTGATAACAAAGGAGAAGAAGCTGTCTGGAGTCTGGCAGGGCTCCCTTTCAAGTTTCTGTACCTTCTGCTGGATGGGAGTAGGTAGAAGGCAACCAGGCAGTGATGTAACCTGACGGTATTCTTTCTATGGTGCATGTGTAGATGTTTGTAAGAGTCACTGTAGACATGCCGAATTCCATCAGGAAGTCAAGGTGTTGATGTGCTTTCTCCGCTGTTGCATCAATGCGGTCCACGACAGTTTGTCGGTTCTCAATCTCCTTCCTGTATTCCGTTCCGCCATTGTTCATGATCCTGCCCACCACAGTGGTGTCGTCTGCAAACTTGCAGACGGAGTTAGAACTGAATATGACTATGTAGTTGTGAGTGCACAGGAAGTACCGTAGACGACTGAGAACGCATCCTTGCGGGTCATCGTTGTTAAGAATGAAAGTGGAGTATGTGTTATCTATCTTCACTGATTGTGGTCTGTGGGTCAGAATGTCGAGGATCCACTGGCAGAGTGAGTGCCCGTTCCTGAGACCAGGTATTTGGAGATGAGTTTGAATGGGATAATGGTGTTGAAGGCAAAGCTGTAATAACAAAATAGGAGTCTAATGTAGGAAGATGGACACAAAAAGCTGGAGTAACTCAGGCGGGAAAGACAGCATCTCTGGAGAGAAGGAATGGGTAACATTTTGGGTTGAGATCCTTCAGACTGGAGTTTTGTTGTCTAGGTGTTCCTGAGATGAGTTTAGGGCCAGGGAGACGGTGTCTGCTGTGGACCTGTTGAGACAGGAAGCAAACTGCAGTGGATCGAGGCTGGCTGGGAGGCTTTGGTTGTTGTGCGCCATCACCAGTCTCTTGAAGCACTTTATGATGGTGGATGTCAGAGCCACTGTACAGTGGTTGCCAAGGCATGCTACTTCACTATTCTTTGGCGCCAGGATGAAAGTACTCTTCCTGAAGCAAGGGACGTCGGAATGGAATAGTGAGGGGTTAAAGATATCTGTGAATACCTCTGCCAGCTGATCACACAGGCCCTGACAAAGTGGCCAAGGACTCTATCTCACTAGTTTCTCATTTTCACCCTTCTTGCTGGTGATGTCTGTGACAGCAGTGACATATTCATCCAGGTTAGCTACAGAGCCCTTGAATATGGACCAGTCCACTGACTCGAAGCAGTCGGGTCTCATCAGGAACTTCAGTGTGATTGCTTGTGGTAAGCTAGAAGAAACTTCTTCTAGGTTGAGGTAGCGTTAGCTAGCTGGAGGTAGCCATCAATTGCTTATGTATTTGGAAAATACAAGGTCAAAGGCTTGGTTAAAAAAGTCACTGATGCTGAAATTGGGATCTCTGATTAAATGCAGAATATAGAACAGTATAGTACAGGAACAGGCCCTTCTGTTCACAATGTCTGGGCCTAATATGACTCCAAGACAAACTGCTATGTCTGCACATGATCCATATCCCTCCACTCCCTGCATTGCATGTGCCTATCTTAAACACCACTATAATTAGCTCACTCCAACACCACCCATGGCAGAAGCTTTCCGGCACCTTTCAGGCTCTGTATAATAATAAAAATGTTCTGCACAAACCCTTTAAACTTTTATCTTAAATCTACACACTCAGTGCATTTGTCATTTCCATCCTGGTAAAGATAGTGCGGTGTTTTCTCTTTTCCTTGTAATTACTGGACTTAATATAATTTATTTTACTGGCGAGCTATCTATTTGAAAACCCTTATTCATCTCATCATAAAGAAAGCAAAATGTAAAATTATATTCTGATTAGACTTGCTCAGATTTAGGAAATTATGTTTTCACATGACACAATATTTCTTCCTCATTTGGTAAGTGTAAGAATATTAATCTCATTCCATTGACGCATGTGAAATGTATCTTTTTTAAATTTAAGTAGGTTATGGGGATTATTGGACGATATTAAGCTACTGGTAAGGTCATGAAGTTATCCACAGCATTTTGTGCAGTGATAACCAGTCAAATCCTTCATGTAGCCAAATCGGATTAAGTGGTAATTCTACCAGAGAAAAGTCAAATATCATAAGTTCCAGTTTAATCTGCTTTATGCTGGTTTGAGCAGCTTACTTGCACGTGTAATTGGAGAAGAATATCAGACATAACGTACATTAGCAATTGTGCAGGAGACTGCAAACCACTATCAGAACGATGCTGCAAAATTATACAGGCCGTGGTCCCACTGTTCAGAGCTGTACACTTAATCCATTCGCTCTTCTGTGATCATTCAGTTGGTCTATTTTCCCCTTTGTGGAATTCCACTGCCAAAGAGCACAAGCGACACAGATCAGGACCCAAAAGTACCATGACTTCTATTGCTTTGCAGGACACCGGTTTTAACTACAGGCACTCAATTATATGTATCTCATTGCATATATTATGGGTGGGTCAGCTATACACATGTTTCAAGAATGCAAATTGGATATAACTCAACTGAGGTATCAGGGAACACTGTTTGTGTTACTCGGGCCGATTTCGTTATAATGTTATTTTGACTGAGTACTAAAAAGTTACTTTAGGAACTGACAACAGGAAAAAAAAAAGCTATCTTAGGGAAAAAAAACAGTCTAGAGAAAAAATGCCTATTTCCATGTAACCTCCCTACAGTAACTAGACACCATTGTCCCTGAAGAACACAGCTGCTATCTAATTGTGGGAGGCCATGGAAATTGACAAGCAATCCCTTCTATTGCCACTTGTGCATTGATACTCTTGAACAATATAAAACAATGTCACAAACAGCTTAGATATTTTAGCTTGCAATAATAAAAGCATCTGTCACTGAAAAGACCTTTCTCTTTGAAAATCTTGTTGGAAAAAACTTATCGTGGTTCTGCATGTCGTTAAATACTGTTCTCCTCCAAGCCAATCAAGGACATTATGCTTTGGGTCCTAACTTGTCTTGCTGTTCTGTTCTTTGGCAAACATAATTTTTTGGTTGATCTCCACAAGGGTTGCATTTGCATTCCATAGAGCATATTGCACACAATACTCCCTGGTGAGACCACACCTGGAGTATTGTGTGCAGTTTTGGTCTCCTCATTTGAGGAAGGACATTCTTGAGGGAGTGCAGCATAGATTCGCCAGGTTAATTCCCGGGATGGCGGGACTGACATATGATGAAAGAATGGGTCGACTGGGCTTGTATTCACTGGAATTTAGAAGGATGAGAGGGGATCTTATAGAAATATTAAATTCTTAAGGGATTGGACAGGCTAGATGCAGAAAAAGTGTGCCCCATGTTGGGGGAGTCCAGAACCAGGGGTCACAGTTTAAGAATAAGGGATAGGCTATTTAGGACTGAGATGAGTAAAAACCTTTTCACCCAGAGAGTTGAGAATCTGTCGCATTTTCTGCCACAGAAGGCAGCGGAGGCCAATACACTGGATGTTTTCAAGAAAGTTAGATTTAACTCTTGGGTCGAACGGAATCAAGGGATGTGGGGAGAAAGCAGGAACGGGGTACTGATTTTGGATGATCAGCCATGATCATATTAAATGGCGGTGCTGGCTTGAAGGGCGGAATGGCCTACTCCTGCATCTATTTTATATGTTTCTATAAAGAGTATATCACAAGGAGAGGCCCTTCAGCCCACAATGTACGTACCGAACATAATGTCAAGACAAGCTAATCCCCTAACACCCTTTCCCCAATGACGCATTTGTTTTTATAACACGATATTAACAAAGTGAGGTTCATGGCGAATGTAACTATGGCGCAGGTGAACTATATGCACTGCTAATAGTTTTTGTCTCTGTGGAACAGCAAAGCTCCACCACAAGAATGAAGTTTTGGTGCAGGTGAATCTGCAAGGAGCCCTTTCAGGGGTCTTGAGTCCATGCCTCGGTGGGTCGGCTCTGGTTTGGTGGCGCACGGAGGACCAACAGCATATTAGGCAGGTGGTCATAATGTTTTGGCTCATCAGTGTATACTGGAGGGTGGCTAATGTTGTGACTCCAATATCTGCTGCAGAGAAAATCCTGGAGACAATGGTATTCAGGACAACTGTGGTAGGAAAGTTACTGGAGAGGATTCTGAGGGACAAGAGTAGCATGTATTTAGAAGACCGAGGTGTATTAGGAATAGTCAGCAGGATTTTGTGTGTGAAAGATCATATCTCATGAATTTAAGAAAAAGTAACCGAATTTTGATAAGGGCAGGGTTATTGCCATTGTATTTATGGATTACAGAAAGGTGTTTAATGAGGTTCCACATCATCGTCTGCTCTGGCAGTGAGATTGCAGGAGATCCAAAGAGAGCTTGTTCACTGGATACAGATTTGGCTTCATGGTAGGAAGCAGTGTGGTGGTGGAAGGTTGTTTATCATAGACCGGAGTTCTGTGATTAATGATGTGCCTCGGGGATTAGTACTGGATTCATTGCTATTTGTGATCTACAATTAACAATCTGGATGAGAATGTACAAAGCATGACTAGTAAGTTTGCAGATGACACTAAAATAAGTGGTAAAGCAGATAGTGAGGATGGTTATTAAGCTGGGCAAGTGGGGTAAGGATTGGCAAATGAAGTTTAACTCTGGTAAGTGTGTGCTTCTGCATTTTGGACATTGAGTTGGTGAATTTAGAGAAGTCAAATACGGATTGGCCATATACAGTAAATGGAAGGGCGCTGAGGAATATTGAACTGAGGCACCTTGGGATTCAAGTCCATCGTTTTTTTAAAGTGGTAACATGGGTAGATGGGGTGGAATAGAAAGTATAAGGCAAAAAATACAAAGCACTGGAGTAGTTCAGTGGGTCAGGCACAATTTCTGGAGAACATGGATAGGTGATGTTTTGATTTGAGACCCTTCAGTGATGCTACCTGATGCGCTGAGTTGCCTTTTTTTGTAAACCAGCATCTTGTAAACCAGTATTTATTCACAAAGTGCTGGAGTAACTCAGCAGGTCGGGCAGCATCTCGGGAGAGAAGGAATGGGTGACGTTTCGGGTCGAGACCCTTGTAAACCAGTTTCTTGTTTTCTCCATTTTACTGTTCCACTGTGACATCTCCGCAAGCTATGGCTAATTTGAAGAAGTTCTCTCTCTGAAGAGTCTCAACCCAAAATGTCACCTATCCATTTCTCCTGAGATTCCGACTGACCCGCTGAGTTATTCCAACACATTGTGACTTTAAAAAAAAAAAAACAGCACCTTGTTTCCTTGTTTCTATACCTTGGAGTATTGCACTCAGTTTTGATCACCTTGCTGTAGAAAAGATGACTCTAAGCGAAAGAGTGCAGAGGAAATACACAAGGATATTGGGAGGACTTCAGAGCCTGAGCTATAGGGTGAGATTGGCTAGGCTAGGACTTTATTCCTTGATATTATCGAGGAATATAAAATCAAGAAGAGAATAGATGGGGTGAATGTACAAAGTATTTTTCCTAGTGTAGGAGGATCAGCAAGTCGAGGGCATAGGTTTTAGGTGAGAGGGGAAAGCTTTAATAGGAACCTAAGTGGCAACGTTTTGACACAAATTATGTTAGGTATATGGAACGAGATGCCCGAGGAAATCGTTGAGACAGGGTCAATTACAACATTCAAAAGACATTTGGACAAGTACGTGGATAGGAAAGATTTAGAGGGGAGAAGGCTAAATGTGGGCAAATGGGTCCAGGTTTGATGGGACATCTTGGTCAGTATGTATGAGTTGGGTTGAAGTGCCTGTTTCTCCACTATATGACTGCATGACTCTACCTAAACATTAACATTCAGCTAAGTTGTGACAAGAATGTTATTGCAGGTAGTTTTCTGCAGTTCCTTCTCAGAAAGATTTGACTAACGTCTCCATTATACATTAACATAAAATGGAACGACCTCACAATGTTTGTCTGAATTAAACAAATAACACATTTCTGGAGGAACACTGTGGGTTCGGCAGGATCTGCGGAAGGAATTGACAGATAGTGATTTGGGTCAGGACCGTCGTCGGACTAAAAGGGTCTGAAGAGGATCCTGAAACAAAACATCAATTGGTCCTCGCATGAAAAGATTCATGTATTGTCAAACAATGTCGAGAAAATGACGTGTTGAAAAATGTTCATTGTGCTGACTTTTGTGCTGACTGACTACATTCCCACCTCATTCAACCTAACATTCTAGACTGGGTCGGTCGCTGAGTGGAGGAAAATGCAGTAAAAGATGTTTTCAAATACACAGGACGTGATGTTAACATCCAAAGTGCCAACTCTTAACTTGCTCCCGGTGGTGGTATAAGGCTTAAGAACTCACCTACGCTCCTCCGATGTTGAGAAAGGCTGGGCAGACACGTCATTGGGGTTATCAAGTGGGCTCCTACTTTCATCAATGTTTCGCTGACTGGGCCCACAGGAGTCTATTGCACATGTACTGTGCGGCCTGATGGGGCAAATGCAACCTCTACCTGTATTATCAACAAACTAAAGCCTTAAATGCTTCCAAAGCATCCATCCCACTCTAATCTGGTCTCAATACACATTCTCATGCTCAGACAAAGTATTACTGATGGCTATTAGAAATATTGTGTTTACTGTACCTTATTACCTAAGTAACAGTTTGTTGATTTTCATCAATATTGTTCCCTTTTGAAAACTTCAAAGCCTCAGAAGTACAAGTATGTTAAATTGGTAAAATAGTCAAATTCAGGATTACCCCAAACAATTTCAGATGAAAGTAGGAACATGCATTTCTTTGGCAATTTTTGCATTCTCTTAGAGTTTGCATTCTGACAGCTGTCTGATGCCTCCTGACACAATCTCTGCATTTTAAAGATCCCACTTCAAGGCAGGGTAGGTCTCAGCTGTGATATTCCCCATGGTCAAAATGTTCTGTTGATGTTGACAGTCTGAAGTGGCTTATGAAGCTGTGCCAATTGGATGTACGGGGATGTAGGTAGACTGGACTTAACACGGGGCGGCACGGTAGCGCAGCGGTAGAGTTGCTGCTTTACAGCGAATGCAGCGCCGGAGACTCAGGTTCGATCCTGACTACGGGTGCTGCACTGTAAGGAGTTTGTACGTTCTCCCCGTGACCTGCGTGGGTTTTCTCCGAGATCTTCGGTTTCCTCCCACACTCCAAAGACGTACAGGTATGTAGGTTAATTGGCTGGGTAAATGTAAAAATTGTCCCTAGTGGGTGTAGAAGAGTGTTAATGTACGGGGATCGCTGGGCGGCACGGACTTGGAGGGCCGAAAAGGCCTGTTTCCGGCTGTATATATATGATATGGTATGATAACACTTTGAGAAAGAGAGGCAGAATCACAGGATCCAGTGAAGTAGCAGCAGAGGAAGAAGGGTCTCGACCCGAAACGTCACCCATTCCTTCTCTCCCGAGATGCTGCCTGACCTGCTGAGTTACTCCAGCATTTTGTGAATAAATCGATTTGTACCAGCATCTGCAGTTATTTTCTTATATTTCTGCTTAGTTCTGCCTTGAGTCTGAAGAAGGATCCCAACCTGAAAAGTTGTCTGTCCATTCACTCTGCAGATGCTGCCTGACCCACTGAGTTCCTCCAGCACTTTGAGCTCTGCTCAAGATCCCAGCATCTGCAGTTTCATATGTCTCTGTTGCTCTGCTTAACTCGGGCTGTTTTTGTTTTTAACTAGTAATAACCAGGAAAACCTAAATCGATAATTCAGACGCTGTGGAGGCAATATAATTCTTAATGTCAACTCCACATTTTGCTTTAAGAATGCAGGTATCCTACGTAAACCTTTGCCCAATCATGTTTGTGGGAATAATATGGTCATGTGATTGGAGTAGAGCAGATGAAATCTCTGAATAAAAACTCGGATTGCAATGGACAATTTTGAATTGTCATTTTCTATCGTACATGGGAACCTGCTGTGGAAACTGGAAATGTATTTGCTTAAAATATTTAAATTATTAAAATAAAATCAACTTTACCGGATAGAGTAATCGAGTGATACAGCAAGGAAACGGGCCCTTCTGGTCAACTTGCTAAACACTGGCCGACATGTCCCATGGAGTTATTCCAGCTTTTTGTGTCGACCTCCACTACACTAGTCCCCGCTGCCTGTGTTTGGTCCATATCCCTCCAAACCTAAAGAGAAATAACGAAAGCAACACCCCAGAATTGAGCCGAAAGTGTGACTTGGTAAAATATCTTCCTTATTGTCTGCAAATTTCGAACGTCACAGTTCTTTTTAAAAAACAACGAACTTCAAGATAAAGTTAGAATGGGCACTTTTATGGAGCTTGGTTGATCTTCTGATATTTAAATTGAATTCCCTTGATGGAATGAAAATGAAAGAAAAGGACATTTGACATTAAAGTGAAGGCAGGTAATGGAAGATTTACTGTACAAGCACAAACATTAAATATTCATCGGCTGCTGGTGTTCCCTTTGATATTCTGAGATGTCGCATGAAACATCCTTGCGATGTCGCAGCCCATCTTTACTAATTGATCATAAATCGGCAAAACTATTTAATGCAAAATGAATGGCTGTTGAGCGCAGAAGTTATTGTTAATTACATTGTCATGCATCATGTACTTTCCAAAACAACCAGCAATACGAAATATGTCTTTGCATTATTAAGTCAGAAATCATATGATATAAGTGCAAAGGATGGCCAATTGGTCACATTGATGTAAAGGTCATTCCCTTGCCTTTTATGCCAAGCAACTGGTTGGCAAAGAAATTCTCATAAACCATCCATTTTATGATATTCCATTTAGTGCTAACTTAATAGGTAGGAACTTGGCGTAAGGTTCAGATGACATTGTGGGCTGGGAGAGTGAAATCCAAGCCATTTGTCAATATCCAGCAAAGGCTGATTTTTTTTTTCTCTCTCTCTGAGCTCATCCCTGTGTGCATTTGTTGGCACTGACAACTGAACCAGCAGAAGACAGTAACCTTTGGCTTACTTGGATCGAGTTCACATCTGATCACCGAGAGAAAGAATAGAGGCACGAGGAACTGCAGATTGCTGGAATCTTAAGCTAAAAAACTAAATGCTGGAGTGGCTCAGCAGGCCAGGCAGCATCTGCAGAGGGAATGGATAGGTGACATTTCACGTTGGAACCCTTCAGACTGATGCAGCGGGGTGGTGGGGGGGGGGGGAGTGGAGGTGGAAAGGGGGGGGGGGTTTGGAGGTGGAAAAGGGGGGGGGAGTTGAGGTGGAAAAGGGAGGCAGGGTCGAGACAAAGTCAGGCAAGTGGTAGGCGGATACAGGTGAGGGGGGATTTGATTGGCAGATGGGTTGAGTAAGTGACAAAGGGTGTTGGATAAGGAAAGAGGAGTGAAATATAAAGCCAGAGTGAGAGATATAGGTGGAAGGGGAAGAATGTGGTCTTGGGGCTCTAACAAGGGGCAAGGACGCTTCTTCTGTAGTGTCACAGTAGGCTACAGTCATGACATACATGTCCCCTTTAATTTGTGAGTGATTAATACCCAAAGGTACTTTTTGCCACAAATTCCAACAAAGCTTCCTGGCATTGGGGACCAGTGTCGCATGACTCAGAATGCACACCAGAAGCACGTTGCAGGTAGAGATTTTCATTGCAGTGGTCTGTCATCTTTTCAAAGCGACACAATATATTATTTTAGGGCCGAAAACACAAAGGAGCAGAATTTCCCGTTGCAGCAGACGTTCCCGTGTGAGCCTGTGGCAGCGTGATATCTGCCGGCTGAATCATCAGAGTTATCTAATATTATGAGTTGGCACGGCTGTGTTTTGACACATTGGTGATGGTCCCCGAGGAAGTACAGAGGCGGGGCGTGGGGGATGGGAATAACGCTGGGTGAGAGGGACATGGGGAGGGGTGGGGCAAAGGAAATGGCTGTGGCCAGTCTCTGGGGGCAGCAGCAGGCAGCTCGAATGTTCTTGTAATTGATTGTACTTCCTTGTGACATGAAGATTTAAATCAGCGGATCCTCACCATGGCAACGCGGTGCGCTGCGAAGGTGTGATGATACTGCTGGGTCCCTGTTGCTAGGGGTGCACATATTGACAAATGGATCCAGTGGCTGATGTAAAAATAGAAAACGCTTCGGCCTGAAACATTACGTCTGTTTCTCTTTCTATGGATACTGCCTGGTCTGCTGAGCATTTGCTGTTTCTATTTCAGATTTCCTGCCTCTGCAGTTCTTTTGACTTTCGCTGCTGGAAGGAAGCTTAGAATTGGCACCAATTCTGGTGCCGACAAGCCAGCAGACAGAAGTCTCAGTGCTCCAGATTTACATGGGTTTGCAGCAACAGCAGTTAATTCTGTGCTTCTGCTCTCGAGGCTAAATTTATACTCTTTATCCAAAAGGAAAGATGACATTTGCTTATGTAAAAATAACAAAAGTGCACTGTGCAACATTCTGAAGATGTCCCAGCTCCCAATTAGTGTGCAGCAGCTGAGCACAGTGAATCTAAAGGCAGATTCGACGAGACACTGACCTGGTTTTTACGTGGAACTGCACGGTTCCTCTCTCTTTAGAGATATGATGATGCAATGATGAGGCCAGTACGGGAGAATGATATTGTTTGCTTCTCCTGATATATAACTGACTTTGGTTAGGTAAAGATTAACTGTACTTCATGATTGTTCTGACAGATTATGTCAAAATTCTAGCAATTATCCACATTCTCATCAACAACGTACAGAAATATTTTGATTGCCAAGACTTTTTGGGAGCTGATTCATTTTTTTCCCAGCAAATGCGAAATCTACAAGTTAGTTGTAGAAATTGGTTCTGCTTATAGATTAAACCATGGAGTCGGAGAGCCATAGAGGTCAGAAACAGGCCTTTTCATCCATAATGGCCTTTTTGCCCATCTGCACTAATCCCATTTGCTGGATTAGATCTGTATTCTGCTGAATCTTGCTTGTTCATTTAGCTGTCTAAATCTCTCTTAAATGTGGTGACTATATCTGATTCCACTACCACCTCTGCCATTGAATTCCAGATTTCATTTACTCTCCGTGTAATAAAAATATTCCCCTCAAATATTCCCCTTTTTAAGCTCTTCTCTCTCACCTTAAATCTATGTCCTCTTGTTTCACCTTGGAGAAAATATTCAGACGATCTATACCTCGTAGTTCTATATACCTCTATCAGGTCACCCAGGCCTCCTTCATCCAGTAAAAAAGCCCATCTTATCTAATATCTCACCATAATGAAAATCTTCAAATCCTAGTACTGTCTGGGTGAATCTTTTTAGCACAATCATATCCTTCCTCTACAGTGGCCACAAGAACTGCACACAAAATTCTAAGTGAGATCTAACGAGTGCTTTCTAAAGTTGTAATGCAATGTCCTAACTTGTACATGGTGTGTCCTGACCTATGAAGGCAAGCATGCCATATACCTTAAACACAAAGAACTGCAGGAGCTGAAATCGAGCAAAAAACACAAAGTGCTGGAGTAACTCAATGGGTCAGGCAGCATCTTTGAAGAACATTCACTGAAAGGTGATGGGATCCTTCCACAGACTGGGAGTGAAGCATAGCCCTGACCTGAAACATAACCTTGCTTTACAGAGATGCTGCCTGACCTGCTGAATTACTCCAGAACTTTGCATTTCAGTTTCTTCCCACACTCAAGACGTACATGTTTGAAGGTTAATTGGCTTGGTATGACATGTAAATTGCCCCTAGTGTGTGTGGGATAACGTTAATATGTGGGGTTCGCTGGTTGGTGCGGAAACGGTGGGCCGAAGGGCCTGTTTCAGCATTGTATCTCTTCAAAGTAGACTTCATCCAGCTGTGGAGATTTATTCGCCCTTATGCCTTCCATGACTTCTAACATCTCCCCCTTCTTAATCCTGACATACCTTGAGAGTATTAGATGATTAGTAGGATGTGAATAGGAAAGGGGGGTTGGGGAAATACATTGTCTTCTGATAGAGATTGAGTAAATCTGGGCCTGTATGCAATGATGAAAAATGTTCACTGAAACAAGTTAAATTATTAAGGATCTTAACTAGGTTGTACCAAAGGTACAGCCACATTTTTTCCCCAGTGGCTGACACTGGAACTTGGCATCACATTGTAAGCCATTGGTCATTTAAGACTGTAATGTGGAGAAATTACTTCACTCAGTGTGCTATGTATCTTTGGAATTCACAGCCCCCGAAAAAAGTTGCTGAGTTGTTTAATACAGAGTGGTTAAATTATTGGATTATTATTCCAAGGTTTGGAATATGGTTCATGAGCCTGAATCCAACTGTAGCAAACATTACATTCACCATAGCTTTAAGATTATATTTTGCACGCTGTCTATTTTTTCTTTTGCACTACCTGATGGACTCATGGATGGTATAATTTGCCGAGATAGCCGCAAAACAATGCTTTTCACTTCATCTTTATCCTCTAATTGTGTGCGTTTGTAGGTTAATTGGCCACTATAAGTTGCCTCCCCCGTGTGCAGGGAATGGATGAGCAAATAGATAACAGAGAACCAATGTGAACGAGTGATCGATGGTCATTGCGGACTTGGTGGACTGAAGAGCTATATCTTCAAGCTAATCTAACTCTGTACATGCGACAATAATAAACCAAATACTAATTCCAATACCAATAATAATGCTTAATTATGCATAATGTCTTCCCGTGCCATTCTGTTCCGAGGGCCTTAAGGATGGACAGTGAGAACCTGGCCAACAACATTCATATCCTGTGAAGGAAGAAAATGTTGATAAGGCAGCAAGCTAACAATATTCTTAATGAACTGCAAGGAGACTTGAAAGCCTCTCCCTTCTCCTTATTTATTTTGTACTGTGGTGACCAGAGTGATATGACATTCAGTTTTAGCTAGCGACATTTCAAGGCATTATAGAGAGAAGGCTAAAGGCTGAATTCTAATCTAATATGTCCTTCAAGAAACAAATACTGCCACGTTTACCCAGTCTGGCTGATAGGTGACTCCACACACTTTGAGGTTGTTCACTCTTAAATGGTCCAGCTAACGTCTCTGTTGTTGTTGTTCGTCCTTTGGGTTCGAAGATGACCATGACTTCACTTTCAGTTGGAGGATTGGTGACTGTGGGTCCGGAAGTGATTAGGGATGGGCAATAAACGTTGGCCTTGTCAGTGATGCCTAGGTCATGAACACTGAATAACTGAAACGGTATGAGCTTTGAGGAAGAATCCAAGTAGTTTATCCTGGAAAGAAAAGAACGAGAAGGACTCTTAATGGATGACCACAGAATCTTGCTTCACATAATTAAGATGAAGCTAATTAAGGCCAACCTGTGCCTGGTAGTAGAATAATGGGATTTGTTGAAACTTCTGAAAGAAATGTGTAAGACAGATGTCGGAAATAACACCTTCACACAGAGAGCAATGAATAATTAGAATGGGCTTCTGGCAAGGCTAATGGAGACAGCGATTGTAGGCTTATTTAGAAATTAATTAGATCTTATTAATTGGATCCTCTTCATCCTTGACCCTGATGGGTCGACACCTTTTGTGACAGCTTTTGCGACACATAGTGTCATCTGGAGTAGCCATGGACCGGGGGGGGGGGGGGGGGAACTGGAGTTGGCAAGGAAGCTATTTTTTAATGACTCTGAAAGTGTCTACGGAATTTTTTTTCCCTATCCATAGGGAGCTGGTGGTGAGAATATGGATGATGTGGTCCATTCTTTCTCCTAGTTGAGTATGATCAAAGAAACAGTGTTGGCCTGGAAGAGATTACTGACATTGCCTTGCTGATCCCGTCAGTGGATTTGGAGGATTCTGTCATGATTTGAAGATCCTCTTCCTGCTTATCCCACAGTTGAACCATGTCAGAAACTTCAATGGTTCTTTATTATCACATGTACAGATGTACAGTGAAATTCCATTTTTACAAACGGTTCAGTGAAGTATTGCCATACCTCAGCACAATCCCCGATTAGTGTAAAGTGCTGAACAATAGTCCACACAGACCATAGACCTGCAAGAGTCGCCAGGTTTTGACCCTGTTTTCATAGTCCAGTCCGGTCCATGTGTTTGGACTTCTGGAGCAGGGTCTGATCCGGGTGCTGCTCTCCACGCTGCTGCATGCCCCCCCCCCCTCCCCCCCAGCCCTCCAAAGAATCGTCGTCCCTCTCCTCGTCCGGCCAATTTCAGACTTTGTTCCCCGGGGACACCTCCCGTAGCCGACCTCGAGGGCGTGGAAAGTCATACCCCAGCTCCCTCTCTTACCGGCCCTTGCTCTCGCGTCCGCCATTGCCGACTCCCTCCCTCCCTCCCTCCAACCTCCTTTCTGGTTCTCAAGGGACGAGCAGGGGCCAGCTTGTCAGCTTCCCTCTACAGGTCAAGGCCCGCTGGTCCTTCCATCCGCTGCCTACTTGCAGGCAAGGGACAGTATTGTACCAATGGAGACGAGAAGGCCATTGGAGTGATAATATAGCCTTGTTTTCCCCCAGTCTGCACTGGGACATTTCTTGTCCGAGGATAGCAAATGTAGTCAAAACAGAGTTTTCTTTTTATGTGAAAACTTACTCTCATTTTTACGGTTGCCAATGTGTCTTTGTTGCTTTGCTGCATTTTGTTTTTAGCCTGTTCCTATTTTTGACGTTGTGATTCACGGGTGGGGGTGAAGCAGCCCATCTGGCAGCTCTGCAGGGCCCACGATCAGGAGCAGAGAATTAACAATGGAACGCAAACCAGCGCGCTTCCACAGAACCACAGGGCAGCTGTCAGTGAGAGGCTGGTGGGCTGGCTGCCCGTGGCATAATTGGTGGGAGGAGGGAGGGATGTTTATCTTAGCAAATGTTGTTAACACAATTAACGATCTACCTCAGAGGCCGGCAAGCTATTGGCATGCAAGGGTCTGGCAAACCCTGTTCAATGGTTCAGGACGGTTACACTGGGAACAGCTGCTAACTGGGTCTACAGGACAGGGACATGGTGGTGGGTGGGGGGGGGGGGGGGGAGGAGAATAAACAGAAATGGTTGCAGATTTATGCTGGCAAAATGTGGCTTCCTGCTTGAGCATAGATTGCATCTCACTTCTGAGACCAACGTTCTATTGGTTTAAAGTAGTTATGGAGAAGAACAGGACCTACCCAGAAGTTAAGGTCATAAAATGGCCTGTTTCCGTGTTGTGTAGCTCTATAACTCTACTGATGATAGGCAAGCATTTGACAAGGTGGGACAAGTGATGTTAGTGGGATTGACAATCATACAGTCACTATACCACCACCTGCCAGAAACCCCAAGGGAAGAGATTATGCTGTTGATACCTCAATAAAATAAATAAATATATATATTATGGGAGGGAAAGCTTTGACTGAATTTGAACTGTTGTTGGAATTGTTTGCTTCTGTGTGCAGGAGAGAGGTCCATTTTCAGTCGCAGAGTCACCTCTACAAGAGGACTGAACTGGTCCATTACATCTGCCCAGGCTCACCTGCACAACTGAGGCTTAATACCAAGTAGTGGTTCATTTATGAAGTGAAACTATGCAATGGTGTCAGCATCTTCGCTTGCACTTTTTGTAAAGTCCATTGCTTTCTTTTGGCCCTTCTACTGTGTGGCTTGTCAGAGATAAGACAGCACCCAGCAGACTCCAGGATGGGGCCTGTCATGCAGTGCATTGAAGAGTAACTAGTCTGGTGAGATACACATTTCACATGGAGCACTTCCATTGTGGTTTTTTTCCATTCATGACAGCGATAAATAAGTGGATTTTGAGTTGATATTCTGCAGGCAGAAATGTCAGCAAGATTAAAACATCAATGTCAGTACCTGATATAGGTGCCATCTTTTTGTTTCCTAATGTTGCTGTTGCTACGAACCAACATCGCGGAGGTTGTGGAACTAAGATTTCTGGTTCCAGAATGGAGGAAGTGCAAACACCCTTGTGGCTACTGACACTGCGAAAGCTCCATGGTACATCGGGAATGATGCCATTTAGAATATTTCCATGGATTTGAGGATCATCCAAGATAGAAATAAGGAACTGCAGATACTAGTTTATGGGAGGGGGGGGGGGGGTGGGACACAATGTGCTGGAGTAAGTCCGTGGGTCAGGCAGTTTTAAGGAGAACATAGACAAGTGACGTTTCGGGTTGGGACCCTTCTTACGACTGATTGTGTGGGAGAGGGGGCGAAGAAAGCAGGGAAAGGGAGGAAGGGCAGGACAAAGTCTGGCAAATAGATGAACACAGGCGAGGGGAGGCTTCCATAGGCAGATGGTTGGACGAAGGCCGGAGATGAAAAGGCAGAAGGTATGGGGCCAAAGGATTGAAGAGTTGTGAACTGTGAAGCAAGAGGAAGGAATGTAGGCAGTGAGGGGGAGGGGAGAAACAGGTGAGAGTCCAGCTGGGGCATAGGAGAGAGAGAGAGAGAGGATCCAAGGTTTAGTTTGCAATGATCAAGGAAAGTGTTGCTGGCCTTAATTTATCCTTTTGCATATTTTTCATTCATTCTTTCTGTGTACCTTTTCATATCTCTTGTTTCCCTCTTCCTTGACTCTTGTGTCTGAAGAAGGGTCTCGACCTGAAACCTCACCTCTTCCTTTTCTCCAGAGAAGCTGTTTGGCCCGCTGAGTTACTCTAGCTTTTTGTGTCTAGCTTCGGTGAAAACTAGCATTTATAGTTTCATCCAACACAGTTGGATTTTAGTTTACTTTGGTTTAGAGATACAACATGAAAACAGGCCCTTCGGCCCACCGCATCCGTGCCGACCAGCGATCACTCATACGCTAGTTCTATCCTGCACACCAGGGACAATTCACAGAAGCCAATTAACCTACAAACCTGCATGTCTTTGGTGTGTGGGAGGAAACCGGAGCACCCGGAGAAACCCCACGCGGTCAGAGGGAGAACGCACAAACTCTGTACAGACAGCATCCGTAGCCAGGATCGAACCCGGGTCTGTGGCGCTGTAAGGCAGCAACTCTACCGCTGAGCCACTGCAGGAGGTTTGGCATAAATGGACAAGGCCAGACATCATTTCAGATCATTGAGGAATGGAGATTGAGGATTTCTAATAGACATTAAAAATGATAATCCCCGAGGAAATACAGTAAATTGATTCTGCAAACAAAATAATTTCTCATTTTCTGCGACCAGACCCGACAACTTTAGTGGCCTCTGTTTTTGGTGATCAGTTGCCCGTTGTTCCTGGCAGAGGTGTGCCAGCAATGACCATTGAATGGCTGGTCCTTAAGTAGGCTCACCTTGTGGAGTTTCTTGATTTCTGTCTTTCGCCCTGGCTTTGTATGGAAGAGGTAGAAGCTGCACTCACTTGGGAATTGCCTGAAAATCTTGGAAGCAGGACAAGCAAACAGAGTCCTTTCCTAATTTCTGACCGTGCAGATAAACATGTACTGAATTAAATGAGAAGCTTTGTTGGGTTCGTTGGTGATGTTTAGATCCTGTCAGAAGTATAAAATAACCCTTACACTGTAGTCCTGACAATAAGTTTGTAGGTTCCTCTGAAAATTGTTTAATTGTAGATTAGGTTCAATTACAACAATGTCTGGCAGTAAACCATTTGGTTAATGGTGTTCACTGCGATATTTAGGACAACTGATTTTCCCTCAGGAATCATCCTGTATTTTTAGGACTGAGGTTTTTTTTCTCTTAGATTGCCAGTTTAAAACTTCCCATGCATTCATTTTCATTTTCCTGGAATGTTTAGAAGGTTTGCGAGCAATTACTCTGATTAAATCCTTCTCAAACTTGCATATTTCATTTTTGGATGGAGAAGGGAAGATTTTTGACGGCTAGCTTCAACCAGCAAGTTTCTGTTCGAATCTTCCCGTCAGACAGTTAAATATTTGGACACAGAAGCTGTAAAGCATGTCACAACATTTAAGCACATTAGAAATTACTTTGAGGTAAACTCTTATGCCCGTCACGTATGTTGCCTTTCTTATTTCTTCTGGATTCTGCATGGTCTGACACACAACCTCACGAGGTGCATAGACTTGCACAAGAGGGCGGCTCCAGCCCCAGTCCATCGCTATGCCTTAGCCTCAGCCTCCGGTAATCACTTCAATGACCTTGCGTCCGTCACAAGGTCAGAAGTGGGAATAGTCACTGAAGATTGTACAATGTTCAATGTTACTTGCAATTCCTCAGAAAATGAAGTAATCCCTGCTTGCATGCTGCATGACTTGGTCAAGATCCAGGCCTCAACTCTGAGTGGCTCATTAAACTGTGCCTTGTGAATGAACCATTTCCAGCAAAAGAGTCTAATCATACACAAAATGCTGGAGTAACTCAGCAGGTCAGGCAGCATCTCAGGAGAGAAGGAATGGGTGACGTTTCGGGTCGAGACCCTTCTTCAGTCTCGACCCGAAACGTCACCCATTCCTTCTCTCCTAAGATGCTGCCTGACCTGCTGAGTTACTCCAGCATTTTGTGAATAAATACCTTTGATTTGTACCAGCATCTGCACTTATCTTCTTATAGTCTAATCATACACCCTTGACAGTCAATGGCATTACCATTGTCGAGTTCCTCCACTTGTCATAGGTGGAGTACATCCATTTGCCCTTCTATGCTAATTTCTACTTCTCGATGCTCTGTTCAAACTCTTCCCTTTCACACTCACACTAAATCAAAGACCCTCAGTTTCCATCTCAAGGTTAGGGATAGACAGATTAGTTCTGCATCCCTATCATTTTGCAAATCTATTTTGATGACAAGGAATGCTAGAATAAAATACAACAGCAGATAAACATGCAAGAATATAGGTATTGAATATGCAACCCCTTACATCTGCCAGACCATACAGTTAGTTCATGGCTGAATGGGTTTTCAACTTTATTTGACCAAGTTTGAACAAACATGATCTGCCAATTTGAGTCACGAAAACTTCAAATCATCCAACATTTGCAACCTTTTGCTGCAACACCAATCTCCCCTCAGTGAAAAGTTCAAACAAGAGACATTAAAAGAGGAAACATTGGCTTCACCAATGGTACAAATGATTTAAATGTTTAAAATGTCATCTGTACTAGAAGCTGGGACACTAATGAATGCCATCAACACAATGAAACCAAGCAAAGAGATTCAGTGAAGCCCAGGTGTCAGATTGTCTTTGTACTTGTGACAGTCAAAGCCGCAACTCTTAAGTGAAAGAAGAGATCTCTCTTTGTCTTGCAGTATTCGGTCCTGGGCGGAGAAGATGAAGGAGGATCTTGTGAAGTTGGTCCGTAGTGCCAGTGGAGTCGATCAGCTGGAACAGGTAGGGATAATGATGGCAGATTCTCAAACGCCCATCTTCCTGCATGCCCAGCATGTTATTGGGTGTATCAGCAAAGTGTACCCTCTGATAACAAAGGGTCATTTTGCAATTCACCAAGATATCGATTAATTATTGTTTTTTGGAGCTCAGTTTAATGTTTTGTCATGGGTTGAAGCCAAGGGAATGGTGAAATATGGTTGGGAAACATCTGCGTCCATGGTCAAATGGAGTCCACAGTGCATGTGTTTGCTTTTTGCAGAAAGGTGTACCTTGCATTTGGTTGGCACACTTAGCACTTTCACCAAAACCCAGAATGGGCAATCTCACATGCAACACTGACTTAACCCCAGTGCAACTAATTTGGATCTCCAGATGGTGCGATCCTTTACCCTCATTCAGGTGAATGTGTGTTCACAGGCAACCACCACCATGGTTCACATGGATCATCAAACACTTCAAGGTTCATTGCGGGCTAATTTCTTCCAGACGTTTTCTGATTTCAGGTGTTGCACATTCTCCCAGGGTTTTCCTTTGGATGCTCTGGTTTACTGCTGGTTGGTAGATTATTTGGACACTGTAAATTGCCCCCAGTGTGTAAGTGAGTGGTAAAACCTGGGGGAAAATTATCAGAATGTGGGGAGAATAGGATAAGGGAAAATATAGGGCTGCTCTGGGCAGCAGCATAGACTCATTGAGTTGAAATGCCTGTCATGAAGAAATATGGAAATATGTATGGAAATGCAGGAACAAAGAGTCACATATAACATTGGTTAAACAAAGAGGTTAATCATTTGTTAGATCTGACAGTTCTCAGCTGCCACATGCTCCGTAGATACGGTGCCTTCACTGACGATGCTGTTTTACCTCCCCTTTTACGTAAATGCAACTTGCTAAAGCCAAAGGATAATTAAGGTCTCGACCCGAAACGTCCCCCATTCCTTCTCTCCCGAGATGCTGCCTGACCTGCTGAGTTACTCCAGCATTTTGTGAATAAATACCTTCGATTTGTACCAGCATCTGCAGTTTTCTTCTTATGATAATTACAACAAATGGTTTTCATCGTTTTATTGCAGATTTACTTAAAAAACAGACAATATTACACCGTTGAAACGAATAATGCGCGGCGTTTGGTCGAGAGCGCAGCCAGAGAAATCGAAAAGCTGCTGAGCAACAAAGTGACGGCCCTAAAGGTGAGTACAAGAGTTCCATTGTTAAAGTCCAGGGCAGGCCACATCATGGCTGGTTTAAATCAGGCAGCATGAACTGTTCCCAGTTGGTGGAGTGTTCGTAACATGGCATGCACTGCCAACGAAATGCATGAACAATAATGGGAAGAATGTAAGCAGGTCACTTCAACAAAGTATTAAATTCCAGGTTGGAGATCTATTTACACAGAAATATTGTACGGATCCGAGTGTTCTTTTGACAATGTGAAACGAATATCTGCAGCGATTATGTGTATTTGTTGTGGAAAAAATGACGACCTGGAATTATGACTTGGCACTTGGAGTCACTTCCAGGCTGAGCCTGCTCTTACCAGGAACATGACCCCTAAGAAGCTGTCTCTGAGCTGAATGGGAAGGATGGTGAATGGTGCAGGGCCTGTTTGATGGTAAATCCCATTGAAATGCTCTGAGAGTCAGTGACCTGCTCAGAGTTAGAGCTCAAATATATGTAAATGCCTCGAATGTCCGCAAGTATTCAAGAACCGTTTAAAAACATTTAAATATACTCTATTTTTGAATTAAAAAAAAAAAGTTATATACACCTGAAAGCATTTTCAACAATGAAATTGGACTACATTGATTTAGTTAAATAAAAATGCATTAAATTACCTTTCTTCTATGCAGCTATTCTTTTCTGTTCTTATGAATGCTTCATTGTTTCTATAACAGGTTTAGTGTAGTTTACTCTAACCTGGCAAAGAAACTGTGTAAATATCCCAGTGTAAATGCTTCATCAGGCGCTGGTCAGACTACATTTGGCGCATTGTGAGCAGTTTTGGGACCCCATATCTGAGAAAGGATGATGGCGTTGGAGAGGGTCTAGAGGAGGTTTCTGAGAATGAACCTGCGGATGATTAGGTTATTGTATGAGGAGCGTCTGATGGCACTGGGCCTGTACTCAATACAATACAATACAATATATCTTTATTGTCATTGTACAGGGGTACAACGAGATTGGGAATGGGCCTCCCATACGATGGGAGTTTCCAAGGATGAGGGGCACCTCATTGACACTTACTGAATAATGAAAGGCCTAGATAGAGTGAATGTGGGGGGGGGGGATGTTTCCAGTAGTAGGAGTCTAGGACCAGGGAGTACAACCTCAGAATAAAAGGACATCCCTGTAGAATGGAGATGATAACAAATTTCTTTCATCAGAGGGTGGTGAATCTTTGGAATTAATTACAACAGACGACAGTGGAGGCCAAGTCTTTAGGTATTTTTAAAGCGAAGATTGATAGGTTCTTGATTATCAAGCATGTTCAAAGTTATGTAGAAAAGGTGGTAGAATGGTTGAAAGGTAAAATAAATCGGCCATGGTCGAATGGCGGAGCAGACTCGAAAAACTGGTGGCCTAATTCTGCTCTGATGTCTTATGAATGAATGAATTTTACTTTATACATATCACCTTTTATCTATTGTGACCATCTGCCTCTCCAATGTTAAAGCAGAGCAGTAAAGAGCTTTGAAGGACATCCATCCTGGTTTGTCTCAGAATTTTAGATATTTGAGTTGTTAGGTATTTATCGCCAATCTATTTGGGTCTCTTCTTATCGAGTGCACATCACAAGATTCGAAGTTGTTCAGCCAGAACACATTTCTCCACTTCTGCATACAATGGCTTCTTGTACGTAGTGGTGGAAAGATTGGTGGAAACAGGGCTGCAACGTGAACACTCTTTCCTTGACCCCATTTGGGTCTCTGAGTGTGCAAGTGTTACATTTAACTAATCTTTAGGTGAAAGTGTTTTCCAAACATATGGGTGGACACGCTTGGTCATCCGATACCTGAGGTTTGCAGCCCAGCGGTATGAACATTGACTTCTCCAACTGTAGATAGTTCCTCAGTCCCTCTCTTCCCCTCCCCCTTCCCAGTTCTCCCTCTACCTTCCTGTCTCCACCTATATCCTTCCTTTGTCCCACCCCCCTGACATCAGTCTGAAGAAGGGTCTCGACCCGAAACGTCATCCATTCCTTCTCTCCTGAGATGCTGGCTGACCTGCTGAGTTACTCCAGCATTTTGTGAAATAAATACCTGAGGTTTGTTCTGTCGATACAAGTGGAAAGTAAAACTGTGCACCTGAATCAAGTTCAGAGTGCACAACAAATGCAGCAGCTCCTCCTGGGGTCAAAGGTCAACTTCACCACTCGAGACCTGCCCGAGTTTAACTTCAGAGCATAACCGGGGAATCGTTGGCAGTTAGCTGTTCATACGTTTGGGACTTGTGCATCTCTGCATTGCTCTTAACCTCCCACAGCGCTATGGAGCTGAAGGCTGTTAGTTTTGCACAGATCTAGTGGGTTTTCAGCTGCAGTGCCAGGCTGTCAATGAGCAGTGAAGCATGGATGTGAACCAGTGATATGAATGCACAATATGTGTCTGGCTTAAGGGAGCTGGATATTTCTTCAGCTTGGTTTCTGTGTTGCTTCCAAAACTTATATTTTATGTACAAATGGAATACTGAAAGTCAGTGCTGGGTTGTAATCATTTATAAATTCCATTTCACGTGTATCTTTATTGTTGATCTGTTGCAGACATTTGCTTCCACTTTCAAAGTAAAACAGCCAAGAGCTCTTGCATAGCAGAATACTCCACGGAGTGAGGGGGTATGGGGAGAAGGCAGGAACGGGGTACTGATTGAGAGTGATCAGCCATGATCGCATTGAATGGCGGTGCTGGCTCGAAGGGCTGAATGGCCTACTCCTGCACCTATTGTCTATTGTCTATTGTCTATTGTCTAATACTGAGTATTGAAACCATTTGGGTCGTTGAATATGTAAATGCTATAAAATGACAATTATTGGGTGCTGCGGTTTTATTCCTGAGATGTGGATGCAACAGATTTAATAATCATATATCTAACAGTCTGAAGAAGGGTCTCGACCTTAATCGTCAACTATCCACATCTCCAGGGATGCAGCCTGACCTGCTGAGTTACTCCAGCACTTTGTGCCAATCTAATATCTGAATTTTGTTATACCAATATAATTTTTTTAAACTGCACATCTGAAACACGAGTATAGGCTGGTAGAAATACCTAGCAGTTCATGTTCAGTTTGGTGAACCGGGCATATCAGCATTTGTGAGGCAGGACATACCTCCGAGCTGCATCAGAAATATAACAAAGAGACCACATCCAAAATGTTAATTTGCCCTTTGTCTTTGTTGATATTGGTGATTGCACTCGGTACTCTCACTGCAAGCACCATTCAGAAACCTACAGGCAAGCAGACAAGAGCTGGAAGGCTGATGCAGGATGTCAGATCAAGCTTATCAGAACCTTTACTTGTGTGGATGGCTCAATTGTTCAGCTTGGAAACTGATACTCAAGGTGGCAGGTTTCCATATATCAGCGATTTGACTGACTGCACACAGTGTGCCTGTCTTGCATAACAAGCTCACAATGAATCACCAGAATTTACAGTTCATCTTGCAGCCTTACAATCGTTGTTTACACAACCTATTGATCTTTTTTAATTGTTTGTCGGTGTCTGTCTTAACAGGGGATGAAACAAGATTTGTTTTTACTGGGATCAGTACCAAAAAAGAATGATGTCATAAGATGTTGTATTCCAATTGTCGGTTGATGTCAGATCACGTTTATCAGAACCTTTACTTGTGATGTTGGTACAAAAGAGGCAACGTGACATATCAGAATTCTGATAAAGTTATTATGGATCGTAGAAAAAACCCCTAAATACTGGAAATACTCAGCGGGTTCGGCAGCATCTATTTGGAAAGAAGTGTTTCAGTAAGCCTGGGTCTCAAACTTGGAAACAAAGAAGTGTGGGTTCTGGTTAATACCCATAAGGACACAAAGTGCTGGAGTAACTCAGCAGGTCAGGCAGCATCTCTGGAGAACATGGATATGTGACGTTTCAGGTCGAGAAGAAAGGTCTCGATCCACGACATCACCTGTCCTGAAGAAGAGTCTTGACCCAAAACATCACCCGTTCCTTCTCTCCAGAGAAGCTGCCTGTCCCGCTGAGTTACTCCAGCATTTTGTGTCTATCCTCTTGTTCTCCAGAGATGCTGCCTACCTGCTGAGTTACTCCAGCACTTGTGTCTTATTGAGTGTTAAACTTGCTTGGTACTTGGAGCATTTACCATTCTATTTCAGATGTCGAGCAGCTGCAGTATTTAGCTTCGGATTCTGGGTTAGGCAATCGGGGTAGGAAACATGAAATATGAAACATGAAATTAAAGTGACGTGAAATTAAAGTGACGTGAAATTCAAGTGACGATCGATTGTTGGCTTCGGTAAAATGATAAATTATTCCCAGTGCATAGGATAGTGCTAGTGTACATGGATCACTGGTCGGTGTGGACTCGGTGTGCCGAAGGTCCTGTTTCCATGCTGTGTCACTAAAACTAAAAACTAAACTAAAACTAATTCACTTCATCTGTAACATCTTGAACCGATCTGTCAATGGTCCAAGATTTTTCTGATAGGCTATAAGAATCAATTTCAACTAGCCACCTCTGCTGTAAGGCATGCGCATGTGATAGGGGTTCAGTTTTTCTCTCTCCATTCATAAGCAAGCTATTACTAACACTTTTAGAAGGCTAAGCGATATGAGATTAACATTCAAAAGTAAAGATGGGGGATTGGAGGGAGAAGATGCTGATATCGAAGGAGAACTGGTTGGCTGACCGGAAACAAAGATTAGGCTTGAAGATGTCTTTTTCCTGAGTGGCAGGAGGTTATAGGGATACCGCAGGGATCAGTGCCGGATCGCCTTTATTCATGATACACACATATATTGGTGATTTGGGGGAGGGAATTAAATGTGATGTCTGCAGGTTTGCCACAAAACTGGGCAAGAAGGTGTGGTATGAGGAGGCTGCAGCTGGCTGCCGTGTGCACAGCACTGGAACCGGAAGACTTGGGTCACCCTGTGCACCAATTTACAGATGGTGAGCAAGCAGGTGCACCAGGCGATATTTTAAAAAAGCCTATTCTATGCCGGCCTTCATAGCGAGAAGGTTTGCGTATTGGAGCAGGGATGCCATGTTGTCTTTGGGCAGGGCCTTGGTGAGACCATCCCTGGAGTATTGTGTGCAGTTTCAGTCCCCTTATCTGAGGAGAGATGTTCTTGCCATTGAGAGAGGTTAGTGAGGGTTGACTGGAGTGATTTGTGTGATGGCAGATAATGTAAGGTGTCAGATTTGGTTAATTAGGCAAGAGAGTTCAACAGAATGCAAGGGATGTCAGAGAAACCTACACATTTCTGGACAGATTAGATGTAGTAAAAGTGTTCCTCATGGCCAGAGAGTCCAGGACCAGTGATCATAGTCTAAGAACAAGGGGTAAACCATTTCTGACTGGGATGTGGAAAATTTCTTTCTGTACCAGAGTTTTGAACCTGTGGCATTTTCTGCAAATCAAAAGCAGTTGAAGCCCGATCATTAAACATATTCAGGAAGGATTTGGATATTTGTTTCCAAGGGCCAGGGGGGTCGAGAGAAATGCAGAAAAAGCTGGAACAGGATATAGAATTTTGGCGATCAGATATGACCATATTGAATGGCAGGAGGAAGGGTCTCGACCTGAAACGTCACCCATTCCTTCTCTCCTAGATGCTGCCTGATCTGCTGAATTACTCCAGCATTTTGTGATACCTTCATATTGAACGCCAGAGCAGTTCAAAAGGCCGGGAGATGTAATCCTGCTCCTATTTTTCTCCATTTCTCAACTCTACAACTTATACCTACATTACCCAGGACTTTTCCAATCACAGATTTTCCTTTAGTTCAATCATCATTCCTGTTTCCCTTCTCGGCAATTTAAACCTACATTTTTAAAATTCTCTCTTTTCCAGTTTGATGGAAGGGTCTTCGACCTGAAATGTTAAATTTGGTTCTCTCTCCACAGATGCTGCCTCACCTGCTGAGTATTTCCAATGTTTTCTCTTTCTATTGCAAATGGGTAGAGAGAGTAGATGTCTGTAAACTTTCAAGAACCTTGTGTTCTGTGTTGTCAAACCTGCAGGCTTTCTTGACATCAGAGGGAAAATCTTTAATAATTCCAGCAAATCCAAAAAGAACATGAGTAATAGATTTCAAGACTTCCACTAAATGTGTTTGGGATTCTTAAATGAACCTTTATCCTCTTAAAGGATTTTTTGAAATGTCCATTTACCTCATCAGTAAACACCTGCTGCACTGCTTTCACTGAGAATTTGAGATGATTTTAGTTGTGTGGTCATTCATAAATATCATACTTAGCTGGAATGATTTAAAATAGCCCTTTCTTTTTCACAGCGAATGGCCCAGAGTAAACATGGACATTCAAATTAGAGGGAAATGGTGGGGAAATGGTGCACTTTGCATAATTACTATGCCTTCCTTGCAAGAGTTAACCAGAGATAAATAGTGATTTGTGCAGTCCAACCAGTGGGATACCTAATAAATTTTGTAACAGTCAGCTGGCAAAAATATCCTTGTGGATACGGACTCGCGTTGTGAAGTGATTGTGTTCACTGCATTGCTTATTGCTCCGTAGTCACCTGTACTGCCGTGACATCTGCTCGGGGCCCTGTAATTAGGAACTTGTAGTTTCTGAGCTTCATTTAATTTAGTTTCGAAATACAGCACGGAAACAGGCCCTTCGGCCCACCGAGTCCACGAGGACCAGTGATCCCTGCACACTAACACCATCCCACACGCACTCAGGACAATTTACAATTTCACCAAACCCAATTAGCCTGCAAACCTGTATGTCCTTGGAATGTGGAAAGAAACCGGAGCTCCTGGGCAAATCCCACATGGTTACTAGAGAATGACCGAACTCCATACAGACAGCACCCGTAGTCGGGATCGAACCCGGGTCTCTGGCACTGTAAAATAGCAACACTACAGCTGTGCCACCGTGCTGCCCTGTTTGGGGGGGAAGGAAAGACCAGAATGAGAGACACCAAATGCTGGAGTAACTCAACGGGACAGGCAGCATCTCTGGATAGAAGGAATGGGTGACGGTTCAGGTCGAGACTCTCCTTCAGACAGAGTGTCAGGGGAGAGAGAGCTCCAGAGATAAGGAGGTGTAAGAGATCAAAAGAGATGATCAAGGAAAATGTGGGCTAGATCTTTGTTAGCTGGGAGAAGGTGACAACGAAGCAAACAGATACAATGTAATGAGAGGACAGTCAGACTGGTCAGAGCACTGGGAAGGGGAGGGATGGCGAGAGAGGGAAAGCAAGGGTTACTTGAAGTTGGAGAAGTCAATATTTATACTGAAGATAGAGACAAAATGCTGGAGTAACCTAGTGGGACAGACAGCATCCCTGGAGAGAAGGAATAGGTGACATTTCGGGTCGAGACCCTTTTCCACTCCCCTTACCTACTCTAACCTCTTTTACACTCCCCTTACCTCCTCTCATCTCTTGTGATTCCTCAATATTCATACCGCTGGGATGTGTCAACATTCATACCGCTGGGGTGACATTGGTTTAATTATTTTGTTTAGATAGTTCCAAACGTCAGGGTTTCATTTTCCTTAAGATGATTTTCCCTTTCCTGTGTGGTCCTATCTGATCTCCACATAACTCCTTCCTCACACCAGCGACCTTTAATGTTTTAACGTTCGACCTGCTGCAGTGCTAGGATTCCACTATGGTATGTGGATTATGCAGCTTCGTGAGCCAAACTATTTAGATGAAAGGCTCTTCCCTCAGTTGGTTGTAAGAGCTCTAAGTGAAATTAGTTTAGATGCACCCAGCCAGCACAGATAGGTAGTTATTCACTTCAGGGAAATGTCCAGACCTCAACACTAATTGTGAAAAAGCTCAATGAAAAAGCAGATGGAGGTTGATGAATATTATCCATTAGCACGCACTCTGTGCAGTTGGTGTTACTGCGGGAGAGTGGCAATTTGTGCTACTTGTGCTACTTATGGTATTAGTGGGCTTTAAGCAGGAGCTGAGTGCTTTTCACCCTGACTGAAAGCGCAGATGTAACTTGCCTTGCTCACCCCTTCTCCTTCTATGGGATAATGGCTGAAATACTTTTTTTACTTGAACTTTCTCCAGGGAGGCTGCCTGGGTGGAGCTGAGAAGTAAACAGGGGATAATCACCTTGTTGAGAGTGTACTGTAGACTGCCAAATAGTCAATGGCAATTCGAAGAACAAAAATGCCAGGAGATTGCAGGCAGCTGCAGGACCAACAAGGTTGTCCTAGTAGGGGATTTTAATTTTCTCCAATATAGACTGGGACTGTCAGAGTGCCAAGAGATTAGCTGTGGTGGAATTTGTCAAATGTGTGAGGGGAAGTTTCCTTCGGCACTATGTAGAGGGCCCTACAAGGGAAAGGACGAAGCTTCATCTGGCAAGAGCAAGTGACTGAAGTATCTGTGGGCAAGCCTTTTGGGACCAGCGACCACTGTTCTATTAGCTTGAAAATAGCTGAAGGATAAAGACAATGCAGGCCCACAAGCTAAAATTCTGAACTTGGGTCATGCCAACTTTGATGGCATTCTGTAGGAAGGAACTGCAGATGCTGGTTTACACCGAAGATAGACACAAAAAGCTGGAGTAACTCAGCGGGACAGGCAGCATCTCTGGAGAGAAGGAATGGGTGATGTTTCGGGTCGAGACCCTTCTTCACACTAAGCCTGTAATGTTGAGCTCAGTCCCGGTCCCTCTTGCCACTGCAATGGCCACAACGTCATGGTTCCATCCACTGATTCAGACTCTAAATTCATCTGCTTTACCGATAATACTCCTCGCAATGAAATAAACATCTGTTTCATCATGTTCATTAACCTCTCCCTGCCTGTCCTTCATTTCACACTTACTGGTCATAACCTCTACCTTCCCATCAGTCCTGCCATTCGCAGACCCGCCCCTCTGGTTGCCACTCCCTGGCAAACTCTAGTTTAAACCCTGAAACAGGGTCTCTGAGACCCCTGGCTGTGTTTCTAAACTTTGCTGATATCATTGTGCTGGTGTCTCCATTGGACGCACACAGTTATAATGCCTTTTGGGAGCTACTTCTTAATCAGCCATGACTGATGTGATGAAAACCTCTTGGTTGTGAACTGATTGTGTTATGTCCGAGTCAGCCTATATCCCAAAGGCTTTAACACAGCACTGAATTGCTTCCTGTTCATCTGCTGCTGTGCAGATGACAAACTGGGCGCTGAAAGTGCTGGGTGAGGTTCACAGTTATACTGGGGTGAAGACTTGTGTTTCAAACATGCCTTGAGGAGGTTTACTCTGCATCTGATCATGCTAATCTGGCCTTCCGTGATGCAGCTCCTTCACTTTGACACGTCCTGTTCCCCTTCATCTTCATAGCACAAATTGCAGCTGAATTAACTTAATGCAATTGCTGGAAATACTAGAAATACTTAGTAGGTCAGACAGAATCAGTGGAATGCAAAACCATTAAGGTTTCAGGATACGAAGTGTCAGAGGAACTCAGGAGGTCAGGCAGCGTCTGTGGAGGGAAATGGATAAACTATGTTTGGAGTCGGGTCCATTCTTCAGACTGATAGGAGTAGGAGGAGAAAGCTGGAAGTGAGAGGGACAAAGGCTGACAAGTGATAGGTGGATACACATGAGGGGATGGTTGTTGTTTGGCAGATGGGTGGAATAATTGACAAAAGCTGAAGGAGATAAAAAGGTGTCAGATAAGGAAAGAAGCGGAGGAGCGAAATGTAAAGCCTCAGGGGGGTATATGCGTTTAAGGGGACAGGGTGGAGAGGTAGGGGGGGAATAGGGGATTCGGGGATGGGAGATGTGCAAAGAAGGGGCAGGGGGCAGGGTGACTGAATTTGATGTTAAATTCTCCAATTTCAATTAACACCCTCTCCTACCTCCCCTCTCTTTCCCATTCCCCCCACCCCCCCCCACACACACATCTTTGTCTTATCTCGGTCATCCTGCTTCTCCCCCTCCTTCATGCACTTATTCCCCATTTCCCTTTTATCCCCATTCCCCGCCTTCCTGTAGCTTTCCACCAATATCCTCCGATTGGCTTTATATTTTGCTCCTCCTCTCATTCCTTATCTTGCACCCTTTTGTCTTCTTCTCACCTCTCACCTTTGTCACTTTCTCCCCCCCCCACTGCCCATTAAACTCTCCCCTCCCCTCACCTGCCTGTATCTGTCTATCACTTGCCAAGCTTTGTCATTCCCCCACCTCTATTTTTCAACCTTCTCTCTTCAGCTCCAATCAGTCTGAAGAAGGGTCCTGTCCCAAAAAAACATTGTCTGTCCATACCCTCCACAGATGCTGCCTAATCCGCTGCGTTCCTCCAGCGCTTTGTGTTTTGCTCAGGATTCTGGCACCTGCATCGACAGTGTCCCTTCATCAGAATTGACGCAATGGTTAACCCTTTCTCTTTGCACAGATGCTGACGGACTTGCTGGGTGTTTCCAAACAATTTCCGTTTTAATTTTAGTTTGCAGCATCCATACTGTTTTGATTACATAACGCAATTACTACCAGTTATCACATAAATATTGCAATAGTTCGCTGCTTTGGAGTTCATTTCAGCTTGATATTTATCCAGGAGCTTGAAACTGGAGTTATTCCAATACATTGTGAGCTGGTGGACCTGTTTGAAAGCCGGTTCTGCAGAGGAGCGGGAACATCAGCTGCTGATGTCATGACACAGTGGTGCTGGTGTAATTGAACCGATGTCAGTTAGTTTGTGTCAGTCTGATTGTGCGCTTGTGTTGCTTTGGATTTTACAACCAGAGTGTGGGTCAGGGTTAGAATTAATCAATGTAGCCAGACAGGTGACAGCTTGAAATGGCCGGCTCCTAGAACTGCAAAGATGTACCATGAGAAGATGTGCAGACATGAGACTTGTCTTGCTGGCCAGCGTTATGCAATTCATTTCACCAGGTGGGAATTGTACTCTAATACCTGTGCTTCACATTAATCTTTCATAACGGGCAGGCAACAGACAACATTCTTTGAAAGACAATTTATGGCAGTTTTTTGTTGTGAAGTTATGTAATTACCTGCATTATGTAAAATTATGAGGCACAGATAGGGTAAACATCCTGAGCCTTTATACCAGGGCGGAAATGTCCAACACTCGAGGCCGTAGCTACAAGGTGACAGAGGGAGAGTTTAATAGAGATGTGCGGGCATGTTTTTTTACACAGAGTGGTAGGGGCCAGGGGTAGTGGAGGAAGCCGATACAATACTGGTGTTTGAGAGGCTTTTCGATAGGCACATGGAAGTGCAAGGAATAGAGGGATATGGATCATGTTCCTGCAGATGAGATCAGTCTAACATGGCATCATGTTTGCCACAAAAACATTGTGGGCCGAAGGGTGTGATCCCGTTCTATCTTCTATGTTCTAAGTCTTATTATTCTTTAATGAAAGGTAGGCTGCAGCCAACATCATTTGAAAGATAATTTATGGCAGTTTTCTCTTTTTGCAATCTCTGAGATATGACACCTAGAGGGTTAAACCCTCCGCATCAGACTCTGGTATAAAGATCATTTATGCATAGATTTAGATTTTAAACTAGGGTGAGCTGGATATTGCTAATTCACTACACCAGCACGCTCTGGCGATTGCCATTGAAAGCGCTGGCGGTCTTTGCTGGTTCTAAATGGAGAAGCCTGTGTCGGTGCTGGTGGTGTTTTTCTTTAACTTTCTCTTGGTTCTGTGAGAGCACGTTGCTGGAGATTTACAGAGTGGATGGTTGTAACAGCTGCTGTTTGGTGACTGAGGGGGTTTCTGATGGGTGAGTGGTGATGATCTGGTGCACAGATGTAAGAGATGATGTTTTCCCTGTCACTGCTCAAGGCTACTGGCAGACTGCGTGTATTGCTCACCGCTGGTCCACATGCCTGCTGGCTGCACTCCGCACCACACAGCCACTGTGACGTCAGCAGCCCGAGTTAAAGATGCATGATGCAGGCAGCCGGGTGTAAGTCGGAGCACACGGCCTATTGAAGGCATGAGCCGTGTGTCCAAAAAGGCTGTCCTGGTCACAGCTAATCCTGTGTTAATGGAATGGTGCAGTGATGGGTTGTTCCCTGTTGCAAAATTAATGATGTCAGACAAATCTCGCTTCTGAATGTATTATGGTTGCTACATTAATGCTGACTAAGGATTATAGTTCTGTACATAAATAATATTTAGTTTATTTTAGAGATACAAAGGTTTCAAAGGTCTTTTATTGTCACGTGTACCAATTAAGGTACAGTGATATGTGAATTACCATACAGCCATACTAAAAAAGCACCAAGACACACAACTACATCAAAGTCAACATAAACATCCACCACAGCGGATTCCTCACTGTAATGGAAGGCAATAAAGTCTAATCTTCTCCCCTCATTTTTCTCCCACGGTTGGGGCAGTCGAACCATCCCTCGGGCCGATCGAAACTCCTGCGGCTTGGAGTTCCGGAAGTCCGAGCTCCACGACGTTAAAGTCCGCAGGCTCTTGCGGTAGAGCTCAGAGGTTGATCCCTGGCAAAGGGATCGCGGGCTCTGTGATGTTAAAGTTCCATAGGCTCCACGCTCCTGAAATTGGTCTCCAGCAAAGGCTGCCATCTCCTTGATGTTCGGCTGCAGTGCGGATGGAGATATGATATGGGAAAAATCACATCTCTGTCAAGTTAAGAGATTAGAAAACGTTTTCCCCAACCCCCTCCCCCACCCCCCACATAAAACAAGCTAAAGAACACTAAAAACATACATTTAACACATACTAAAAAAACAATGAAGAACGGGGCACGCAGACTGTTGGCGAGGCAGCCATTGCTGGCGCCCCCTGGTGGATACAGGCCCTTCAGCCCACCGAGTCTGTGTCGACCAGCAATCCCCACACACCAACGCTATCCTACACATACTAGGGACAATTTAAAATTATACCAAGCCAATTAACCTACAAATCTGTAGGTCTTTGAGGTGTGTGAGGAAACCGGAGATCCGGGAGAAAACCCACGCAGGTCACTGGGAGAACGGGAAGTACTAAGATTATTTTATTTATTCATCTTTAGATCAGCATCACTCAAATCTTTTCACACCCATTGGTACTCAAGAGAGTCAAGAGTGTTTTATTGTCATATGTCCCAGATACACCAATGAAATTCTTACTTGCTTCAGCACAACAGAATATGTAAACATAGTACACTGTAAACAATCTGATAAAGTCAGGACAGGCACATGGTGAACAAGCCCATGCTCTGTCATGGTCAGGTAGCCAGCATAACCATATCCATGCATGGATCACTGAGTGGCTCATTGCCCAATCCCCAAAGCCAAGTATTCCCCACTGCCCCAGGCTCTGAAAAAGTATTGCTCACATCTGTAATTGTACCGAATTGTATGATATGTATATGAACATCCTTTGTCTCAGGCAGTCACTCATGATTGAGGATGACTTGCTTCCACTCTTAAAAGGACACAAAGTGCTGGAGTAACTCGGTGGTTCAGGCAGCGTCTCTGGAGAACAAGGTGAGGTGACTCTTCTGGTTGGGACTTTTCCTCCACTGATGGATTGATTCTTTTCCTCCACTGATGTGTTGATTCTGAACTGGCTGATGAGAGGGGAGCTGCAGAGTTCCTCACAGACGGTGCAGGAGGTGTCGACAGAGCAGGTGGATGCGTTGTTAGTGAGGTGACGCACTCCAGGTATCTACTGTGTGCTCCCAATGCACCACCTTGAGGTTCTCAACACCGTGCTAAATGGTCCTCTGTTTTCAGTGGTCCTGTGCCAGAATCCCAGCAGTTCGGAGGGTTAATGCACTTTTCCAAAAAGCCTCTGTGTGCATCCTGAATCTTTTCCTTTGCCTGATAATCTGTTCCCATGACAGAGTGCAGAATGTTCAGCGTTTCAGCAGTCTGGTGTTGGCCATGCAAACTGTGACTTCCAAGTGTAAAGCAGGTTCTGTCCTGTGATTTGTGGTACTGTGAAGATGTACCTTTAGAAAGGTGATGAGGAGGAATTTCTTTGTCAGAGGATGGTGAATCTATGGAATTCATTGTCACAGACAGCAGTGGAGGCCACGTCAATGGACATTTTTTAAGGCAGTGATTGACGGATTCTTGATTAGTGAGGATGTCAGGGGTTATGGGGAGAAGGCAGGAAAATGGGGTTGAGAGGGAAGGATAAGTCGGCCTTGATTGAATGGCGGAGTGGACGATGGAAAGAATGCCTAATTCTGTTCCTGTAACTTCTGAACATAGTTACAATATATTCATACTAGAGAGGAGCTTGACTATTCTGCTTTAAATACTTCTAACCACTACTCATTGTTGGAAACTACAATGGCAGGATAATTGCAAGATCACAGCTGAAATGTGTGTTCAATTTGTGTGATTCACTGCCCAGTATCCCACATGCAGATGCAGTTGCACATTCAGTTCACACTATAACCAAAACTTTCAGAGAAGGTAGAGAGTTACAGAGGAAATAATATAAAAGTAAATTTAATGGACTAGCTATTGTTTCAAAACTACTGTAAGGAAAAGCATTTAGATTGTGGCAGTCTATTTTGGCCAGATGTGATCATTGTGAGCTGGGTCTAATCATGGGTGGAGGATACCAAAGCTACTGGAGGACATCTGCACTCTGCCAACTTTCTGACACTGAACTGGCCTGATTATAACTTTGCCTCTATATCTGACTGAGATGAGCTTCAGATTGTGGCATAATTGAAAGCACCAGTTTCCATCTCCATGACTTTGCCTGATTCCAACACTCTTTCAGCTCTTGAAACCATCGCACACAATTTTGTTTCTTCAAAGTTTCAACCCACTCTTGCCAGCCCAACCCACTCTCCTCTTCATGAAACTGAAGTCACCCAAAACCCTGCCGGCTATACCATGACAGAGATAGCACCTCATATTTAGAGTGAGGCCCAGCGCAAATTGGAGGAACAGCACCTCATATTTCGCTTGGGTAGCTTACACCCCAGTGGTATGAACATTGACTTCTCTAACTTCAAGTAGCCCTTGCTTTCCCTCTCTCTCTCTCGCTCCATCCCCTCCCCAGTTCTCCTACCAGTCTCACCGTCTCCGATTACATTTTATCTCTGTACCGCCCACTCCCCTGACATCAGTCTGAAGAAGGGTCTCGACTAGGGTAGCTAACTGTCCCGTATTAGCCGGGACATCCTGTTTATTGGGCTAAATTGGTTTGTCCCGTACGGGACGGCCCTGATCCTGCATTAGGCCCGGGGGGGGCGCTTTAGGCCCGGACACTGTAGGCCTGGGCACTGCCTAACGGAGGTTGCATAGCAACCTGCCTCCTGGCCCGGGTGGCCGTCATTGGTGGTGTGGGAGCACGTGGCCTCTGGCTAGGTGAGGTCACGTGCGGCACGGGGCGGTGACGACACCTTTTGTCCCTTATTTGGGAGTGAGAAAGTTGGCAACCCTTGTCTTGACCCTAAACGTCACCCATTCCTTCTCTCCAGAGATGCTGCCTGTCCCGCTGAGTTACTCCAGCATTTTGTGTTTATCTTCAGTTTAAAGCAGCATCTGCAGTTGCTTCCTATGCATTTTGTACTTTTAAGTTCTATATTAAAGCAAAACTCTTCTTTAAAAGAATAAGTGCAAGAGCTGAGTTAGAGTCAGCACGTTCAGGAGAGAGAGAAAGAGAGAGGGTTTGTGTGGAGCTTAATAACCACCGTACTGAATCTCAATGGGCTTGCTTCCAGTCATCTGCCCTGTTGGTGCTGCAGTCATGCTGACAAGTCAGGGCCATTGTTGATAATGAATTGATTTTAATCACGCTGTAGCTGAGTGAAGCTCATGCACTTCCATAGAAGGAGCTCGGAAAACAACCCATTGAAGCAATATTTGTACTAAAGCTAGACTTCCTGTTAAAATGGAATCACTTCACTTGTTAGTCATACCCAAATTACAAATAGCACTTTTGTGTTACTGCACTGAAAAGCATATACTTTTTAAATCCTTAATTTAAACCTCAAATGCCAACCAAGGTCTATCCTTTTACTCATCCCTCCTAAAATTTGTGCATCTGGATTATTTTCAGAGGAATTTATTTTAATGTCATTTTCTCGAAATTGTAATGGCTTTTGTCCTATGTTCCTAATTTATTGTAACCTGACCTCATCTTTTGAGTTGTTTGAAAATACGGTAGGTTTACAATATTCCATTTTGATTCTGGGTCCAGAATTGTAGTTAAAAACATTGTGCGCACAATGCATTTAATAATAGTGAGCCAATTTAGATCATATGGTCTATTTTAAATTACTTTATCCTAATATTTGGCTTCCAAAATTGCCAATGAATGCTGGTTTTGTAATGTTTGGATCCTGAAAATGAATGTAATAATTGCCATAAATTATGAAATAATGCAGTTAAACCATAAATTATTATGTTCATTTTCAGGATCCAAACATTACTGGCAAAACCAGCATTCATTGGCAATTTTGGATTTTTTACAATGGATTCTCAGACCAGTGTCACGACAGTGTTAAGTTACAGGCTGCATCTCCATTGTTTGTTGATTTTGTTGCTAATTTGCACGTTCATCAACTTTTAATCTTATATTTGCTGCTGGGCATGCAGCATTTTTGGATATCCGTTGTGAAATATGTACAGAAGACAAGGCAAGGCAGTCCCTTCATTACTGTGACAGGATAAGGTCTTTCCTCCATATTTATTGGTGGAAAAACATTCAATCAAACTGGTGCACAAGTAGTCACAGTTAGGGAAAACTGCAAACATGAAACTTGTGCAAAAGGCAAAGTGCTGGAGGAACTCAGCGCGTCAGCAACTCCGTCGAGGGAGGGGACGGGTGACGTTTCCGGTTGGGATCCTTCTTCAGTGAGAGCCTAATAAGTCCCAACCCAAAACGTCGCCTATCCATTTCCTCCACCGATGCTGCCTGACCAGCTGTGTTCTGTCAGCACTTTGTCTTTTGCTCAGGATTCCAGCATCTGCAATGCCTTGTGTCTCCAAACATAAAACTAGCATTATATTAAAATGGCTAGCATAATAAAAAAATAAATTCGGAATACTCCTGCATTTGTGGGTGTCAGTAACATGAACCGTTTCTAGATTTGCTGTGGTAGTTGGTTCTGATCATTAAAATACTGCACTGAGTGAATGTGCAGTGCTTCCTACGTGCTGAAGTATGAATAGCTACTCTTTTATGAAAAGATAATAATCAATATGCTGGAAAGGGTGCAGGGATTTATGAGGATGTTACCAAGGCTTGAGGGCCTGAGCTAGAGGGAGAGGTTGAGTAAGGCTGGGACTTTATTTCTTGAAGCGCAGGAGGATAATTGTGGTGTCTAAGATTTTGAGGGGGATAGGGTAAATGTACAGACTCTTTACCCAGTGTAGGGGAATCAAGGACCAGAGGACATAGGCTTAAAGTAAGGGGGTAAAGATTTAATAGGAATCTGAGGGGCAACTGTTTCACACAAAGGATGGTGGGTATATGGAAGAGGATACGGCAGAGGAGATAGTTGAGGCAGGTACTATTACAACATTTAAAACATATTTGGACAGGTACATGGATAGGAAAGATTTAGAAAGAAATGGCCCAGATGCGGGAAGGTGGGACTAGTGGAGACTGGACATGTTGATTGCTGTGGACAAGTTGGGCCGAAGGCCCTGTTTCATGCTGTATGATTCTATGACTCTATCTGTTATCATTTGCACTGATAATTTATTCTCGAAGTTCATGGTTGGATTTCTTTTGGAAAATTCATTTATTGGCACAGAGTCCATCTAATTAATTAATTGATTGATTAATTTGTGATATACCATATGTCTGAACCACATCTGAGAATAGTGTGCGTGCCATCTTTTTCTTTAAATTATATTATACTTGTATCATTTTAGTGCCATTGAAACATGAATGTCATGTTGAATGGCAGCAGTTTCTTGACAGTACAAGAATTATTAAAAATGGGCCAAAGTAAGACAGTGTAGCAAAAACCAGTCGCGTCATCAGCTTTGTTTAATGCTGGCCCAGTATGACACGGTGGCGCAGCGGTAGAGTTGCGGCCTTACAGCGAATGCAGCGCCGGAGACTCAGGTTTGATCCTGACTACGGGTGCTGTACTGTAAAGAGTTTGTACGTTCTCCCCGTGACCTGCGTGGGTTTTCTCCGAGATCTTCGGTTTCCTCCCACACTCCAAAGACGTACAGGTATGTAGGTTAATTGACTGGGTAAATGTAAAAATTGTCCCTAGTGTGTGTAGGATAGTGTTAATGTGCGGGGATCGCTGGGCGGTGCGGACTTGGTGGGCCGAAAAGGCCTGTTTCCGCCCTGTATCTGAAACATGAAAAAATATGAAAAAATATGAAATATGAAGTCATTGCTAATGGACCTAGATTGACTTAGGTTTATTTATTGGTGGAAATTCATTTCATGACACTTCCACTTTTTGTTGCAACAAATCCCATATGTTCATTGAAGTTATTAGCAATTCCTTAGTTTTGCCTCTTGCAACCAGAAGATTAAAGCTCAACTATGCAGTGGTATCTGGATAGATTGTCCTTTGATAAGTTTCACAAATTAGGAAGGTAGTAACATTTCGAGTGCAGTTTGACACGTAACAATTCTGTGTGATGCTGCACCATGAATATTATGGAATCTCCCATTTCCTCAAATAGTGTGGCCAATTAAAGTCTATAATTCTCAGGAGGTTCATAAAAATTGAGTTTGCTAAATGTTTAATGATTCAGTAATTAGGTCAAGCATAGAATGAAGGTTTTACATTGATTGACGGATATGACCTTTATTTAAATGGAAACGGGTCATTGAATTTAAAAAATGAAATAGCTTTTACCTGAACAAAATAGTTTGTACACCTCTAACTTTTAAGCTCTGGCTCACCTACTGAAAAATACATGTAGTTTCCTATTCCAAAAAAAAGTGAAAGAGATGAACGTAAACTTTTCAGGGCAGGACCTTTGGAAGCATTGATCCAGAATCAGACACCATGCTTTTGTCTGTTCACTGAATCTTTCTGTGTTTCACATTTGTTCCACTTATTTTAATGCAACAGATGTAAAGAAAAAGCCTTGCTTGTTGGTTCAGAGATCACCAGGACTGCAAATGCTTGACTGAAGTCTTGACTTGTGTAAGATTTTGAAATTCAACAACTAAACTAAGGAAATGTGATCTCGATATTTACGGGAATATTTTTTGTTTTTAAATGACTGATGTTTTGCAGCCAGATCTATGACAAAACTTTGTAGACCTTTGCATAAAAGTTCATTTTTCAGGTTTCTGTGATTGCATGCAAGCTTCAATACTTTTGGCTGGTCATGACTCAAGTCAGAGGATTCCGGTTATCTCAAAGTTATTGTTTCATCAGCCGATGCATTAACTGTCCACTGCTACTGATGACAAACCTGCAAGTAATTTTTTTTTCCCGTATGGATTTTGATTATGTCAGGAATGCAAGTAGAATCTAGAAGTGCTGAGACAGATTCTGGATATCTTCCTTGTCATCCTGAAAGAAATGGGTGAGATGATCGTCAGTTTAGGCCATCAGAGGGTATCTTTAAAATTCAATGCCTTGGCAGTTCCCTGGCAGAGTAAGTCAACCACCTTCCCCAAAGCCTGGTTGATGCTTGTGTCATTGAATTCATTGGTTGATCAGCCATGATTGAGTGGCAGAGTAAAGTTGATCGGCCGATTGGCCAAATTCTGCTCCTTGAAACATAGAAAATAGGTGCAGGGGTAGGCCTTTCGGCCCTTTGAGCCAGCACCACCATTCAATACGATCGTGGCTGATCATCCAAAATCAGTACCCCGTTCCTGCTTTCGCCCCATATCCCTTGATTCCGTTAGCCCTAGAGTTATATCTAACTCTTTCTTGAAAACTTCCAGTGAATTGGCCTCCACTGCCTTTGGTGGCAGAGAATCCCACATATTTACAATTCTCTGGGTTGAAAAGTTTTTCCACATCTCAGTCCTTAATGGCCTACCTCTTATTCTTAAACTGTGACCCCTGGTTCTGGAGTCCCCCAACATCGGGAACATTGTTCCTGCATCTAGCCTGTCTAATCCCATAAACATATGAATTCTGTGGAATGGAAATCAGATGGGTACATTCTTCTAGGCTGCAGGGTTGAAAATGAATCCCACTGCTACCACATCATGGCGGCACAGAGGCACAGCAGTAGAGCTGTTGCCTTACGAGTGCTGTCTGTACGGAGTTTGTACGTTTTCTCTGTCACCACGTGGGTTTTCTCCGAGATCTTTGGTTTACTCCCACATTCCAAAAATGTACAGGTGTGTAGGTTAATTGTCTTGGTGTATGTGTGAATTGTCCCCAGTGTGTGTTGGATAGTGTTAATATGCGGGGATCGCCGGTTGGCATGGACTCAATGGGCCGAAGGGCCTGTTTCCACGCTGTATCTCTAAAACTAAAAACTAAAACTAAAATCAGTTTCCCTTACATTTTCCCTCTACCCCATACTTTTCCCATTTCCCTCTCTGACTCTCCAATGCACTTTCTTCTCATTCCTCTCACGATCCTTTCCTGTTCCTTAATGAATTTTAGGCATTATTGCCACCCAGTCATCTGTATCTGAAAACACTAAAATCAATGTTTAACTCTACATTTAATCGGGCAGACTATCTCTTCATTTGGTAAGATGAATCAGTAAAAACCTCATAAATCATTCTGAAACTATCTTTACTCTCTAAACGGTGATTTTCCTTGTGCCTTTTATTTCCGGTCCTCTTGTTTTCTCTTGATTTTCAACATTAGCCATTCCCCCCCCCCCCCCCCCCCCCAGCTTGTAGATTGATTTTGAAACTGATCTGTGTAATCCAGTGTTTCCGCTAAAGTGATTTACGTAATCCTGAGATGAATCTAAATCCGCTTAGTGTGTCGTCTACAACTGTCGAGCTCAAAGATTAATCTGATCCATCTAATTCTTTCCTTTTCTCAGTGCTGCCCTCTCCTACTTCAGAATGGGTTACAGTGGTTTAGTTTTATTTTAGAGATACAGCGTGGAAACGGGCCCTTCGGCCCACCGAGACCGCACCATTCAGCGATCCCCGCACACTAACACCACCCTACACACGAGGAACAATTTAACATTAATGCTGAGCCAATTAACCTACAAACCTGTACGTCTTTAGAGCGTGGGAGGAAACCGAATCTCTGGCAGGTCACCGGGAGAACGTACAAACTTTGTATAAACAAGCACCCATAGTCAGGATCAAACCAGGCAATTGCCCATAAGGCAGTAGTTCTACCGCTGAGCCACCGTTCCACCCTCGGGAATCTTCCTTGGGCAACAATTTCTTGCATGCGCAAACTGGAATGGTGGAGTTTGGGAAATTATTTGACGGTTGAACAGCTCAATATTGCGACCAGCTAGCATTGAATCTGCCACCATTTTACCAAACGATTACTGACAAACTGACCAGCAGTTTGAGGACAAATTGTTCTTGGAATAAAATACTGACTTCTCTTCAGTTTCCTGAAAGGAAACCCAAATCATGATCTATTATATCTTGTGATAATAAATATTCTGTATATTTAAATGAAAATGTAAAAGTCAGAATATATCTCGCATGCGTATTTTCCAGTGATATAACCTTCCTCAGATTAATGGGGAACAGAAATTCAATCCCCCATGTGTACTGAAGAACGTACCTTGCAGAATGAGGCCATTCTTGTGTCCAAGTACAATCTTGAGGCAGAGGAAGCGTGAGAGAAGATGTTTGGAGGGAAATACTCTGCCGTTGGTCATTTGTAGAAACCTGAGCTGATTCTGACAATAAACAGTAATTGTCAGAGTCTGTTAATAACTGGCAGATCAGCTTTGGCTTGCAAACAATGCTTCCATTAACGCACTTTCAGATGCAGGGCTCTATGTCAATGTTGACTCTCGCTGAAGAACACAAGAGACTAGGTCTTGCACTCAATGCCTGCAATGCATGGATCCTGTACTAATGATCCCTTAATGTTCAAGACTGTCCTCTTGTAAATGACTTCAAGATAGCTGGAGATGTAGGCTGTGAGGAAGGCTGTCAACATATACAGTGGGTTAGAGATCAGCCACAGAAATGAGTGGAGAAATGGCAGGTGCAGTTTAAACCAAGCAGGTGTGTGGTATTGCTCTTTGGGATGTTTAATATTAGGGGAAAGTATGCTACACCCTTAACAGCATTGATATACAGAGAGAGGGACCTTAAGTCCCAGTCCATAACTCTCTGAAAGTGCAACACAGTAGATGGAGTGGTAAAGAAAGCATACAGCATGGTTGGAACATTGTGTATAAGAGTCAGGATGTCAAGGTGCAGCTTTATAGGATGATGGTCAGGCCGCATTTGCAGTATTTTGTGCAATTCTGGTCATCCCATTACAGCAAGAAGGTGGAGGCTTTGGAAAGGGCGTGGAAGAAGTTTATCAGAATGCATCCTGGATTAAAAGGTGTTAGCTGCAAGGAGAGGGTGGACAGAGTTGGATAGTTTTCTCTGGAAGCCGAAGTTTGATGGGAGATGTGATATAAAATTCAGAGATTACAGACATGGTGTTTAACTTTTGTTCCAGGGTGGAAATATCAAAGACTAGGGGGCATGGCTTTAATGTGAGAAGGGCAAAGTTTAATGGAGATGTGCTTGGCAAGATTTTTACACTGAGAGTATCGTACGCTTGGAACGCGCTGCTAGATCATGGCAGCAGATGCAATAGTGGCGTGTGAGAGGCTTTTAGATAGATGCATGGATATGCAGGGAATGGTGGGGTAGGGATCATATGCAGGCAGAGATTACTTTACCTTGGCAGCATGTTTGGAACAGATATTGTGGGCTGATGAGCCTGTTTCTGTGCTGTACTGTCTTATGTTCCATATTCCTCCAACAACAAAGGTTTGTGGAGAAACCTTAAAGGATAGGGCCCTTCCCATACCTAGGGAACCATTTCTCAGTGACAGTAGATGTTGATCATGGCATTTGCCATGGTCATCAATCTAGCAGCATAGTCCTTGGAAGAGAAGGGCATTTGAAGATCAAGACCTCAGATCTGGCAGCCAGCTGTGTGCTCTCTTTGCTTCTGAGACTCGGTCAAGTCAAGTTCAAGTCAAGTTTATTTGTCACATACACATACACGATGTGCAGTGAAATGAAAGTGGCAATGCCTGCGGATTGTGCACAAAAAAGAATTAGTTACAGCATATAAATAAAGTTAATAAAGTTACTATAGTGTAGACAAGATTTTGTCTCTGGAGTTATAAAAGTTTACAGTCCTGATGGCCTGTGGGAAGAAACTCCGTCTCATCCTCTCCGTTTTCACAGCGTGACAGCGGGGGTGTTTGCCTGACCGTAGCATCTGGAACAGTCCGTTACTGGGGTGGCAGGGGTCCCTCATAATCTTACTTGCTCTGGATCTGCACCTCCTGATGTATAGGTCCTGCAGGGGGATGAGTGTAGTTCCCATGGTGCGTTCTGCCGAACGCACTACTCTCTGCAGGGCCATCCTGTCCTGGGTAGAGCTGTTCCCAAACCAGACTGTAATGTTGCCGGACAGGATGCTCTCTACAGCCCCAGAGTAGAAGCAATGAAGGATCCTCAGAGACACTCTGAATTTCCACAGCTGTCTAAGGTGGTAAAGGCGCTGCTTTGCCTTACCCACCAGTGCGGCGATGTGCGTTGCCCATGTCAGATCCTCAACTTAAGGCTCTGGGAAGAAACCACCAACATCACCGCATAATCCTCCACATCCACTGAATGGTGACCAAATTAATGCGATGTTCCTTTCCCAGGCCAGCATCTCCAGCATTGAGACCCCCAATTATACTCAGCTGACTCCATTTGGCATTTCATACTCAAAATCTCCTTGAGAAAAAATTGCAGCATTCCCACTAACTCCTGTAATCCTTGACCCAGAGACGAGGAGTATTTGGGTAGCGTTGAGAACCTTGCCTGCATCTGGAGCACGTAGATGCCCAGTGTAAGTGTTGGGAGGAGTGCACCACATCACAAGCTACTCACTGGCCTGCCCTGCCTGGCACCTCCTGTGGAAGAGCCTGCAGTTCCCACATTGGTGTCACCATTCATTTCAGAATGGACAAAACCAGAGTGGAAGCGCAAACCGGATAGTATGTTCCCAAGAAGAAGGTGTTGACACTCTTGCCCCAAGAGTGTCACATAAATTTGAACTATAAGATATAGATTTCCCACCAGCATTTCGTGTCTATCTTGCCATGCTTAAAACTGGAGTAACTCAGCGGGTCAGGCAGCATCCCTAGCAAAAATGGATAGGTGACGTTTCGGTTTGGGACCCTTCTTCAGTCCCAAGCTGAAACGTCACCTATCCATATTCTCCAAAGAGGCTGCCTCACCTGCATTACTCCAGTATTTTGCATCTAATCTTTATCTTTGGTATAAACCAGCATCTGCAGCTCCTTGTTATTACGTTAAGCATGACTTGAATGGATTTGTGCATTCAAATGTCCTTCTGTGAACCACCTTGAGCTCAAAATGTAAATGCACTGCATTTTGCTCCAACCTTTGACTCGCCCAAATGTTTCCAAGAACCCATTAAGCAAGCAGAAATGTTGGCCAAGTTACAAAATCAGTTTTTTGAGACATGATGCATTCTTTTAATGGTACTTACATTATGAAGTTGACAGAACAACAATCATTATGCAAAGCTGGTATAGCTATTTGCAGAATAGATGGGTCTTGATGACTCTTCTGATGGGGAACTGCAATCATCTTTTGATGGAAAATCTAACATTAATTTTCGAGAAGTATAAAATGAATAGGAAGAAAAATGCACAAGATGATTTTGAAAAGGATCCAACTTTTAATTAAAGTTTACAGAAGTGTGAATAATTAAATAGGATATGCATGCTCTGCTGCTGCCAATCTCCTATCCCCCCACATCCAGACCAAACTCAGATCCTGGGGGGACAGGGCTTTCTCCATCGCTGCTCCCACCCTATGGAACTCACTACCCCAAACCGTCAGAGACTCCTCCACACTCACCACATTCAAAACATCACTGAAGTCTCACCTGTTCAGTACTGCCTTCAACCACTGAAGGTCACCTCACCTTCTGTCTCCTTTCTCTGTTCGTTTACTTATTTATCTATTTATTCACTTCCCTATGTTCTCTAAATCCCTGTAAAGCGTCTTTGAGTATATGAAAAGCGCTATATAAATGTAATGCATTATTATTATTATTATTATAAACAACGGATCAGTGTATCATAAGAATCTACTGTCAAAGTAATGGTTAGCATTAAGGGTGTTCCCAGTTATTGATAGATTGTAGCTTTAGGCAGGGACCAATGCATTGATCAACAGTGAACTTGTGTTTAAATGTAGAGATTGAATTTAATGCAGAAAAATGTGAGGTTTTGCATTTTGGGAAGTTTAACATGGGCAGGGCCCACACAGTGAATGGTAGGGATCTGGGTCGTGTTGTAGAGCAGAGGGATCTAGGAGTGCAGGTGCATAGACTTGGGGCTACTCACTATCCCGCGGTCTAGGCTTAAGCTCAGGGGTGACCGCGCTTTTGCGGTAGCAGCTCCTAGACTGTGGAACAGCATCCCTCTCCCCATCAGAACTGCCCCCTCCATCGACTCCTTTAAGTCCAGGCTCAAAACCTATTTCTACTCCCTAGCGTTTGAGGCTCATTGAGGAGGCGCTGTGAACTGTTTGCGTGCTACTGTATGTTTCATTTTTTTCCTTAGTACCTAATCAGATGTACAGCACTTTGGTCAACGTGGGTTGTTTTTAAATGTGCTATACAAATAAAATTGACTTGACTTGACTTGAAGGTGGAGTTGCAGTAGATAGTGTGGTCAAAAAGGCTTTTGGCACATTGGCCTTCATCGGCCAGATAATTGGGAGGTCGTGTTGCAGTAGTATATGACGTTGGCCACATTTAGAGTATTGTGTTCATTTCTGGGCACTGTGTTATAGGAAAGATGTTGTCATGCTGGAAAGGGTACAGAGATGATTTACGAGGATGTTGCCAGGACTAGAGGGTCTGAGCTATAGGCAGAGGTTTTGTATGCTGGGACTCTATTCCTTGGAGTGCAGGAGGATATGGGGTATATCAGATCATGAGAGTCCTGAGACAAGGGTCTCAACCCAAAACGTCACCTACACCTTTTCTTCAGAGATGCTGTCTGAGCCGCTGAGTTACTCCAGTTTTTTGTGTTGGGTGTTGGACAGAAAGCAAAGAGTGAGAATAAATGGTTTCTTCTCAGTTTGGCAGGGGGTGATAATGGGTTGGTGGTAAATGTCATATTTCCAAGTTTGTGAAACTAGGTGAGTTTGTGAGCATGGAGGTGGATGTGAGAATGCTTCTTTAACATATTCAAGTTGAATGAATGATTGAGAACAAGGCTCGGTGCTGGGACCGCAGCTATTTACAATATACGTTAATGACTTGGATGAAGGGATTAAAAGTACCATTAGCAAATTTGCAGATGATACAAAGCTGGGTGGTAGTGTGAACTGTGAGGAAGATGCTATGAGATTGCAGGGTGACTTGGACAGGTTGTGTGAGTGGGCGGATGCATGGCAGATGCAGTTTAATGTGGATAAGTGTGAGGTTATCCACTTTGGTGGTAAGAATAGGGAGGCAGATTATTATCTGAATGGTGTCAAGTTAGGAAAAGGGGATGTACAACGAGATCTGGGTGTCCTCATGCATCGGTCACTGAAAGGAAGCATGCAGGTAGAGCAGGCAGTGAAGAATTCCAATGGAATGTTGGCCTTCATAACAAGGGGAGTTGCGTATAAGAGCAAAGAGGTCCTTCTGCAGTTGTACAGGGCCCTAGTGAGACCGTACCTGGAGTACTTTGTGCAGTTTTGGTCTCCAAATTTGAGGAAGGATATTCTTGCTATTGAGGGCGTGCAGCGTAGGTTTACTAGGTTAATTCCCGGAATGGCGGGACTGTCGTATGTTGAAACACTGGAGCGACTAGGCTTGTATACACTGGAATTTAGAAGGATGAGAGGGGATCTTATCGAAACATATGATTATTAAGGGGTTGGACACGTTTGAGGCAGGAAACATGTTCCCAATGTTGGGGGAGTCCAGAACCAGGGGCCACAGTTTAAGAATAAGGGGCAGGACATTTAGAATGGAGATGAGGAAAATCTTTTTCAGTCAGAGTTGTAAATCTGTGGAATTCTCTGCCTCAGAAAGCAATGGAGGCCAATTCTCTGAATGCATCCAAGAGAGAGCTAGATAGAGCTCTTGAGGATAGCGGAGTCAGGGGGTATGGGGAGAGGGCAGGAACGGGGTACTGATTGAGAACAAGAGGGTTTGATGACAGAAGTCGTCACAACAAGATGACATCACAACATTAAACCATTCACAACAAGAGGGTTTGATGACATAAGTGAAGAAGTCATATTACAATTTTCTAAGACCTTGGTGAGATGACACCATGACTGCTGTGTGTAGTTTTGTCCCCTTGACTCTGCGGCCTCATGGGTTTTCTCTGGGTGAAATATAGAAATATAGAAAATAGTAGGCCATTCGGCCCTTCAAGCCAGCACCACCATTCAATATGATCATGGCTGATCGTCCTAAATCAGTACCCTGTTCCTGCTTTCTCCCTATATCCCTTGATTCCATCAGCCCTAAGAGCTATATCAAACTCTCTCTTGAATACATTCAGTGAATTAGCCTGCACTGCCTTTTGTGGCAGAGAATTCCACAGATTCACAACTCTCTGGGTGGAAAAGTTTTTCCTCATCTCAGTCCTAAATGGCCTCCCCCTTATTCTTAAACTATGACTCCTGGGTGCTCTGGTTGCCTCCCACATTCCAAGACGTGGGGTTGATCGTCTAATTCGCTTCTGTAAATTTTCCCTAGAGTGTAGGATAGAACTAGTGTGTGTGTGATTGCTGGTCGGCATTGACTCGGTGGGCCAAAGGGCCTGTTTCCTCACTGTACCTCTAAAACTAAAACTAAAGCTAAGACGTAACTAAAAACGTGAGTCAATGACAGCAGACACTTGGAGAAATGGGGCAGCATATCCTTCTGCCCAAGATAGACACAAAAAGTTGGAGCCTGTCCCGCTGAGTTACTCCAGCTTTTTGTGTCTATCTCCGGTTTAAACCAGCATCTGCAGATCTTTCCTACATATACCTTTCTGCCCAGTTATTATGGTGTCAGAAGTGCCTCAACTGTGTCAGCAGTGACTTGACTTGACCTCTTTATAAACTGCTTTTCTCTATTTCTAAGGCCGCTGGAAAGTAAAATGTGTAGCAATCTGTGTAGTGAGGGTAGGATGATAATCAGCAATTAAAGCATCTGCCATGAATATGGGTTATTCAACTAAAATGAGCTTGCAAATTTCTAAGGAGTAGGAATGAGGAACCGTAGACGCTGGTTTACAAAAATACAAGATACAAGGAGCTGGAGTAACTCAGATGGGCAGGCAGCATCTCTGGAGAACATGGATAGATGATGTTTCGTGGTTCGGACAAGTCTGAGTCAGGATCAAACCCAAGTGGGCGGCACGGTAGCGCAGCGGTAGAGTTGCTGCTTTACAGCGAATGCAGCGCCGGAGACTCAGGTTCGATCCTGACTACGGGTGCTGCACTGTAAGGAGTTTGTACGTTCTCCCCGTGACCTGCGTGGGTTTTCTCCGAGATCTTCGGTTTCCTCCCACACTCCAAAGACGTACAGGTATGTAGGTTAATTGGCTGGGTAAAGGTAAAAATTGTCCCTAGTGGGTGTAGGATAGTGTTAATGTGCGGGGATCGCTGGGCGGCACGGACTTGGTGGGCCGAAAAGGTCTGTTTCCGGCTGTATATATATGATATGATATGATATGATAAGTCTGTGGCACTGTTAGACAGCGACTTTCCTGCTGATCTGCTCTTTGGAAGTCTGATGAAGGGTTCCAACCCAAAATGTCACCAATTCATGTTCTCCAGGGATGGTGCCTGATCCGCTGAGTTATTCCACCATGTTGTGCCTTTTATTTTTGCACATTTCGAAGCTCTCCTCATCTTGGCGCTCATGTCCTGAAGGTATTGACATGCTCCAGTATAGTTCTGTGGGACTTGCAGACTTTCTAGAGACTCATCCAGATACTGTCTACCATCTCTTACTGATCATCCGCAGCCACCTCTTTGGATAGGACTGAACTTGAACTGACTCTACGAGCCAGAAATTGTTGCTGAGGTGCCGACTTGCGAGGTAGCCCGCTTAAACCTGCCCACCCTCTTCCTGGGATAATGGAGTCAATTCTCGAACATACTTGGATAATTGGAAATCAGGCCTGGACTGTTTCAGATCTTCATGCTTCGTGTCCAGGTTGGGAAATGTGTTAACCATTGGTGAAAGGTAGCGTGTCCTTTTAACAAAGAAGTGAGCAGATACTTGAGAGGTAACGTCATCGCAAATGATGTAGGGGTTCCAGTTGACTAATTTCTTTATCATGCAATCAGTTCTGCTAATATAACTATGTTGCTTCTTGTGCAAGTGCCTGGTTTTATTTGTGTGACGGGCATTCTGATTTCAACTGACAGTGATTGTAGTGAGGCTACTGGAGCAGAAAGTCAACTCTGCTCCCGTGTGGCCATGACATTTACACGGATGAAAAAAGACCGGGCCACATGACTGATGGTGGGTTTTGTGGGTGGGCAGTGCAAAGAATCTGTCTAATGTTGAATTTAATAGTTGAATAGCCTTATTATTTCAGCGATGGTACTGATCTTTAAATTAGGGCTGCCTTTCGTTTAGGGCTACCTTTTAGTTTTTGAGATACAGCGCGGAAACGGGCCCTTCGGTCCGCCAAGTCCGCGCTGACCGACGACCCCGCACACTATCACTCTATCTTACGCACGAGGAGCACTTTACAATCTTTGCCGAAGTCAATTAACCTACAAAATGATACGTCTTTGGAGTGTGGGAGAAAACCCACATGGTCACAGGGAGAATGTCTAAACTCCATACAGACAGCACCCATGGTCACGATCAAACCCGAGTCTCTGGCGCCGTAAGACAGAAACTCTACCGCTGCGCCACCGTGCCGTCCAGTATTTGTTTTCTGAATAAAGAGTTTTGCAAAGCAGCCTTTGAACCAAGCCCCTTCACCAATGCAGCGGGAGAGTTTTGTTGGTTATTCTTCAGAAAGGAAAGGCCCCGGCTGATGACGCCTGGGAAAACGAGACCTGAAATCAACAAACCTCAATAACCCACACACCACCACCATATCAAAGTGTCCCGCCAGCTCCTGCTATCTAATAATAGAATGAATGGTGCGCTGAGCCAACTTTCATCAGTTATTTATTCATTTAGGTAAGTGAAAGCACCACTGACTTTGTTTCCTTGAATTATTGATGCTGTTTGTTGTAAGACACGTTGTAGGAAGCTGGGTTGTTTTTCAGAGACGCATGCTGGCTTACTCAGCCTTGGGCTGGGTGCAGTGCATGTGATGATTAGCGACAAGGAGGGAGATCACAGAGCTGAGACTTATTGAACTGAGTTTGTACGGTGAAAAATCCAGGATGAAAAATACCATGTTTGTTTAGTTACGTAAACTTAATATTGTTATGATAGTGTGCAAAGATTGATACAGCGAGGAGCACTTTACTTTAGACTTTAGAGATACAGTACAGAAACGGCTCCTTCGGCCCACTGAGGGCGTGCCGACCAGCGATATCCCGTACACTAACACTAGGATTGCCAACTTCCTCACTCCCAAATACGGGACAAGGTAACATCACCGCCACGTGACCTCACCCAGCCAGTGGCCACGTGCTCCCGCTCGAACAATGGCGCCCAGCGGGTTGCTAGGCAACCTTCTTTTTTGCGGCTTCTGGGCCTACACTGTCTGGAGGTAGACACAAAATGCTGGAGTAATTCAGCGGGTCAGGCAGTATCTCGGGAGAGAAGGAAAGGGTGACGTTTCGGGTCTTGAACTGAAACATCACCCATCAGTCTGAAGAAGGGTCTCGACCCGAAACGTCACCCATCTTCTGCTGGACCTAGATGAGGCGGGCGGCGACGACTTTGCCATGGACAACGAAAGTATCCGCAAACTGAAGGAGAAGGCGTGACCAGTGGGTTGGAGCGGACCGCACAGCGCCGGGAACCGAGACGCGCCCGCAGATCGCCGTGCCCAAACTGAGCCGTGCGTTACAGCATCTGTTTAATCTCAGTCGGGACTGTCGTGGGGCTGGGGAGAGGGTGGGGAGGGAAGGGTAAGGTTGGCTTGTGCAAAACAACACTGAGAAATAAAGTATTTTAGTTTTTAAAAAAATCTTCAGTCTGGAGAAGGGTCTCGACCCGAAACGTCACCCATTCCTTCTCTCCTGAGATGCTGCCTGACCCGCTGAGTTACTCCAGCATTTTGTGTCTACCTTCGATTTTAACCAGCATCTACGGTTTTTTTCCTACAGTCCGGGCCCACAGCCCCCCCCAGACCTAATAAGGGACAAGGGCGGTCCCGTACGGGGCAAACCAGTTTAGCGCAAAATACGGGATGTCCCGGCTGTTAAGGGACAGTTGGCAATCCTAACTAATACTGTCCTGCACCCAGGGACAACTTCGAATTTTACCGAAGCCAACAAACCTGTACGTCTTTGGAATGTGGGAGGAAACCAGAGCACCCAGAGACAACCCACGCGGTCACAGGGAGAACGTACAAACTCCTGTAATCAGGATCGAACTCGGGTCTCCAGGTCTACCACTCTGTAAGGCACCAGGTCTACCACTCTGTTAATTCCCGGAATGGCGGGACTGTCGTGTGTTGAAAGACTGGAGCGACTAGGCTTGTTTACACTGGAATTTAGGATACGAAGGGATCTTATTGAAACATCTAAGATTATTAAGGGATTGGACACGTTAGAGGCAGGAAACTTGTTCCCAATGCTGGGGGAGTCCAGAACCAGGAGCCACAGTTTAAGATTACGGGGTAGGCCATTTAGAACGGAGATGAGGAAATACTTTTTCGGTCAGAGTTGTAAATATGTGGAATTCTCTGCCTCAGAAGGCAGTGGAGGCCAATTCTCTGGATGCTTTCAAGAAAGAGAGTTAGATAGAGCTCTTAAAGATAGCAGAGTCGGGGGGTATGGGGAGAAGGCAGGAACGGGGTACTGATTGTGAATGATCAGCCATGATCACATTGAATGGCGGTGCTGGCTTGAAGCGCTGAATGGCCTAATCCTGCACCTATTGTCTATTGTCTATTGCCCTGCCCATTTGCCAATTAAGCTATTGACCCAGAATATCCTGGCTTCTGGTACCATTGCGTTAGTAAATCTAGAGGGTTGATTTAAAAAAAGAACAGGATTATTTAAACTACATCTTGAATCCCTGGGTCTGCAAGATCACAGCCCTGGCCAAAACACATTAAGGGTTGACATCCTCAGCTTTGCCAGCACTGGTCATGGGCTTCCTGGGTAGGAGGCAATCTTTTCCCCACTTCCTTGACTGGAAGATAATGGAGCACACCTGACTCAAATGAACACATCAGTAAGGATTGAAAGGCTATGGATAGATTGCTTTTTAATTTTTTTTAATGTAATCATGTGTAATATTTGTAATTCCACATCATGCGTTTGATTCTGAACACCGCCATGGTTTAAAAACATGCAGAGTTTCTGTGGGGGGTACATGCTTTCCCTGCAGGGACTCGTGTTGAGGTACTGGGAGTTTGGTTGGAGATCTTGGGTTCGTCACCCTTTAACCAGGTGAGATAACCTCAGCCACAGTTCTATCTCCCTGCGTTCTATTGATGAGGCAGGCCAGTGTTCAGACAGCCATGGGGTATACTGCTGTTCTGCCCTGCTCACAGCTATTGGCAATGAAAGATTCTGCCTCTTCAGAGAACTATCTTCCCTTGGCTGGACACAGAAAGCTGGAGTAACTCCGTGGGTCAGGCAGCATCTCTGGAGAAAAGAAATAAGTGTCATTTCGGGATGAGACTCTTCAGACCCGAAACGTGACATATTCCTTCTCTCCAAAGATGCTGCCTGACTTGCTGAGTTCCTCCAGCATTTTGTGTCTATCTTTGGTATAAACCAGCACCTGTGGTTCCTTCGCACACGATCTCCCCTTGGCAATACTTTCCTATCATCTCGGATTGTTGTCCTGCTGTTGCTAATCGCAAGATGTTGCTGTATTCTATGTACATTTTACCTATTATTTCAATGGTACAAAGTTGTGAGCAGCACATTCAGTGCCTCCCATCACCCTTGACTCCAGCGGACCGCACAGATTGACACGGTCAACCCTCGTATGTCTCCTGATGATTATTTAATGCTTCAGTCATTGGGGTCAGTCTGACAATGTGCTGTCTGCAGTGATGGTCGCTCTGCATGCAAAGAGATTGTAATGATCAATAAAACAATAATCTAACATTCATACGGTATTGTGCTGTCCTTTAAAATTCTATACAACACTTGATACATTACCTTCCTTTATCGTGCAAATATGATAAAGAGAATTTAACCGGTATGAATATTTAACATGTTTGCTTCATGGCTCACTCGATTTAGTTGGTGTTTCTGTTGCTATAACCTATGCTGATACAGATGAGGAAGATTTGGCTGTGTAAGAAGGAACTGCAGATGCTAGTTTATACTGAAGATAGACTTAAAATGCTGGAGTAACTCAGTGGGTCAGGCAGCATTGCTGGGGATAAAGAATAGGTGACGTTTTGGGTCGGAACCACTTTTAAGACTGGAAGTAGAGGTGGGGGTGGGTTGGGCTCGGGGGAGGGGGGGAATAAACTGAAGGTGAGAAAAGGCCAGAACAAATCCGGGCTGGCAACAGACGAGAGGTCGGGAAGAATGGAGCCCACAATGGCCCATTGTTGGCTGGGGAAGGTGTGATAGCAAGAGGGAATTTAGAACGGAGATGAGGAAGAACTTTTTCAGTCAGAGAGTGGTGAAGGTGTGGAATTCTCTGCCTCAGAAGGCAGTGGAGGCCAGTTCGTTGGATGCTTTCAAGAGAACTGGATAGAGCTCTTAAGGATAGCGGAGTGAGGGGGTATGGGGAGAAGGCAGGAATGGGGTACTGATTGAGAGTGATCAGCCATGATCGCATTGAATGGCGGTGCTGGCTCGAAGGGCTGAATAGCCTACTCCTGCACCTATTGTCTATTGTCTATTGAATCAAGGATGTGGACTAGGATGATGAGGATGGGAAGATTTGGCTTGTCCCAGTTGGGAAAGTGAGGGACCAAGAGCAAAATGCTTACTGATACTTTGTGGCTGTTTGCATGTTCCCTACGTGTCAGTTCTGGACATTCAATTGCGTTGGCTTATCCCTGCTGGGAAAAATATTGATTTGGGACCAATGTCCACAATGGGGTAGAGGTGAATCGGACAGTACCCTAGTTTACAGAAGGAGCAGAGAGTGGAGAAATTTCTCCGATATGGCCGACACCTTATTTAGCGACTCTGTGCTCCCTTGCACTTTGTTCCCGGATTCCTCAGCCAGGGGAAACATCTTTGCTCCTAATCTGCCACGTCCTGTAAGAATATACTCAAATTCCACTTGCACAGCAAACCTGCCATCTCTAGAACCTTTGCTAAAGTGACTCTCCGCTGAATTCCCTCTGTGGATGTAGATCCTTTTCGGTAAGGAAACGAAAGCTGTACACAATTGTTCCATCTTACTCAATGCAGCCGCTTGTGATGCCACACTACGACCCTGCCTCTGACTGGTACTCCCATGAGGAGCCGCCAAGCTCAGATGGTATCCGAAAGGACAAATCTGTTAGTGAGTGAGCTTGACTCGGGACATTCCTGTGCTACATACATTCTGCTCCTTGTTTACCTTCCATTGCCTTCTGCTGAAGCACACTTAAATGATATGATACAATATGCTAGAACTTTATTTATCCCAGGAGGGAAATTGGTCTGTCAACAGTCATGAAACACAAGAAGATACATGAAACACGAAATTGAAGTGACAAATGGAACTAGGGGAATCGAGAACCAGAGGACATAGGTTCAAGGTGAAGGGGAAAAGATTTAATAGGAATCTGACGGGTAACTTTTTCACACAAAGGGTGGTGGATGAATGGAACAAGCTACCAGGGGAGGTAGTTGAGGCTGGGACTATCCCAGCATTTACGAAACAGTTAGACAGGTACATGGATAGGACAAGTTTGGAGGGATATGGATCAAACGCAGGCAGGTGGGACTAGTGTAGCTGGGACATGTTGGCCTGTGTGAGCAATTTGGGCTGAAGGGGAGTTGCATCAAACTATGGTGTGATCACCCTACAAAGGCTCTCCACAAGGTTCTCCGCCTCGCAGATGCACTGCGACGATCCCCACCCTTGCCCCAGCTCTAAGGCCCAAAGCATAAGCTGCTGCAGCCTTTCTTATTCTCCTCATTACTGGTGAACTATGAGCATTTGTGTACCAATTACACGACAGCTCGTCGAGATTAACTTGATTTGAAATGCAGTCACTGTTTTATTGAGATTAAAAGAACTGTGATTTAAAATGTCCTTGATACAGAAATGTGACATTATTATCTGAATTAATGAATCCTTAATTATTCAACCAATTAATCTATCCTTGAGATGTTTTACAGTACTGCGGTCATAAAGGTTTTAAAACATCCATTATATGCTGTATAATATTCGGATTATGTCTAACAGAATGCAAATCCATTTCTCCTTAGTTTGAAAAGGATAATTGTGAAATATGAGAGCATAATTTCATAAATTATAATTAAGAATATTGTGGTTTTGTTAATTATAATTTTGCTAAAGAGCTAGACCTAATTCTTTAGAGTGTTAGAAATAAGTTGAAAGACTTGTTTGATTACCATTTTAAGAAATGTGCATCAGAATTTTATCAGTGAAACAGAAAATGCTGGAAATAGTCAGTAGACCAGTCAGCATCTGTGGAGTGAGAAGCCTTGTTAATGGTTCCTCGAGCTGGTGTTGGGTATTGGTGGAACAGTGTTAGAGAACAAACACAGAGAGGCTGGAGATGAAGTGGGATGGAGATATGGGCGGTACTGCAGCCCTAATGAATGAGGCACCCAATGCTGTACGCAAAACTGGAATAAGTATGTGATTAATTGTTTCATCTGGAAGAAATGTTCCCATCCCTGGATCATGGGAATGGAAGAGGTTGCTTCTCTTGCAGCATCATGGATAGGTGCCGTGAGAAGGCAGGATGTGTTGGTAGAGGTGGAACAGTGAACCAGGTTTTGCGGAGAGGCAGGTGCATTCAGAGCGCTAAAAGGATGGGTAGTAAGGTGTGCTTGGTGGTGGACCTTCTTTGAATGTGGCACTGAATGATCCATTGAATGTGGAAGATGAGAAGAAGGGAATCCTCAGGAGCAGAGGAGGTGAGGACAGGAATGTGGGACAGGGAGCAGATGTGTTTCAGAACTTTATCAACCATGGTGGGGGGGAAGCTGTGATTAAGGAATAATGAATAATGAAGATGTCTCGAAAGCACTCGTGTGGAAAGTGGCAACGTTACAACAGTTATGACTAGAGTCATAGAGTGATATAGTGTGGAAACAGGCCCTTCGACCAAACTTGCCCACACCGGCCAACAATGTCCCAGCTACACAAGTCCCACTTGCCTGCACTTGGTTCATATCCTGTCCTATCTATGTACCTGTCTAACTGTTTCTTAAACCATGGGATAGCCCCAGCCTCAACTACTTCCTCTGGCAGCTTGTTCCATACACCCACCACCCTGGACTAGCTGGAGAAATGTGGTCTATTCTGGGCACATTTCCCCCCTGTTTTTTTTCAGTTCATGACTAATATCCATTACAAGCATATAGACACTATCAGCTAACTTCACCACACTATCTCCCTTCCACCTTCTTGTTCCTCCTCTCTTCTACCCTCCCAGTTTCTCAAGCTCTGTTAGATCTGTTCCAACAGCAAATTCTTCCCACCTTTGATTTCAAGGTAGCTTTTTTTGGGCTGTTTTCATTCATCTGCTATTTTCAGTTTCTCCCAACTGTTTGGCTGTGATTAACAAGTCTTCACCATCACCGTTTGTGTCACTTGGCCCAGCATAGACAACCCTCTGCTTTTGCCACCCCACTTCCATCTTTGCAATTTAAACACTTATCTTTTCACCCTTTGCTCGGGTTGCTTCTTCAGTAATGGACATATGCTGAGCGTTGTCTGTTTTTATTTCAGATTTCCAGGATTTGCACTCGTGCGGTTTTCAATTAGAAATTAATTTTTCCATTTCTTAACACATCCCATCTGGTGCTATCAGCAAAACCTTGAATGTTATTGTTTAGATTTTTTTTAGTTTAGAGATACAGCATGGAAATAGGCCTTTCGGCCCACTCAGTCCTCGCCGACCAGCGATCCCCGCATATTAACACTATCGTCAACGCACTAGGTTCAATTTACATTTACCAAGCCAATTAACCTACAAGCCTGTAAATCTTTGGAGTGTGGGAGGAAACCGAAGATCTCGGAGAAAACCCACGCGGTCACAGGGAGAACGTACAAACTCTATACAGACAGCGCCCGTGGTTGGAATCGAACCTGGATCTCAGGTGCTGAAAACCACTGTAAGGCAGCAACTCTACCACTGCGCCACCGTGCTGCCCCATTGTATGCACAATGCATCTTATTGGAGGCTTCTCCTGATTACTTGCCGTAACCTCAGCAGAATATTTGCACACACTCCGTGCGTATGCCGTATCCACATGAGAACACGTTCATCCAGATGAAGGAGGGGGTGGTGGGAGGGGGACTGGTTGGTCCTGTGACAGTGGTGAGAGAAACAGAGTAACCTTTTTCAGGTCAAGTCATCGAATAGTTGTTGCTTTGCTGGAGTGCCTTATGATTTTGTTGAGCTTGAATCTATCAGATATTGGTCCTGACCTGCATAGGATTTTTTCAAAGTGCAAATGCCCAAAAAGATTGGATAAATTGGATATTTAACAGTGGTCTAGTTGACATGTGTTTTATGGAGGTAAATGAAGGATCGGGGTAATTTTGACAAGGGAATGGGCTAATTGAGCAACGTTCCTCCGGAGCTTGATGGGGCGAATATCTTTCTTTCATACTGCATTGTTCTCTGATACGAATCTAAATCAGTTGACGTGGTGTGGCTTGTAACTCTGCTTTCCTCGCTGGGTTATAAGCTTGCTGCATTATTAAAAACTGAATTATTTATAAAGCTCCATTAAAGCTGGTGACAGAAAGATTAGCCAAAGGCAGCCCATGTGCCAGAATGGACTGAGTTATATTTTCTTTGACTTGGAGTAATGTTCCAAATGATCAGCGGCAAATAAATTAATTGAATTGCAGAGAACATCGTGTCCAGCAGTCGTATGCAAATGCGACTTTTATATAAAATCCATGAAGAAATAAGAAGTCCTGCAGTATGAAAGTCAAATGGACAGTTAGAGCGATTTAGAGTTTGAAACCTTCTGCAGACAGTATTTTTAAAATATCATTACATTACGACATACAATTGCAATTGAATTCTGCTCTTGAATTAAGAGGCGCAATAAGCCCCTTGTGCTTGTGTTATTATAGCGTTGGCAAAAAATGTTCATGTTTCTGAAATTCAGATTTTAAAGCAAGTTGTGTGATACGTGTTGTACAGGATCCTCTGCTGGCATTAATGCCCTCTGATTTGTAACATGTTTAGATACAGGTAATGGCTAATGATCGGAGGCTGTATTGTATCATGTGGGCAGAGGGCCAACTCTTGAATTTTCTTCTTCCTTCTGCTTTATTTTCTTTCTTTGTCCTGAGTGACTTATAAATCCACTTGTTATCATATCCCCCCCCCCCATTAAAACTAATTATGGAGCACTGATGTGGAAGTTTGCCTTACAAAACAATTTACAAAAGGTCAATTTGAATGTACCTTTGGGTTAGGAGTGGGCCGAGAGGTGTCATTGACAGGAAATTGGGGGAACTATCCAATTTAGAGTCCAGGTTCTTTGCTGTTGTCTTCAGTCTGAATATTTGAGGAGATACCTTTCTAACCCGAGTTCAAGAGCCAAGTAGAGAGGCAAGGGAGGCACGGTCCATTCACAAGCTACAGTGATTTCTGTCAGAGTACATTTTTACAGGCTATGTCTAGCGATGATGGTATGTTTTGTGTTCATGCCACCAGTCATTTGGACATCTCTGATTTGAAGCAGGCCCTGTCACGCGCACAGTGCTGCCAAAAGTTCACTGCAGGTGTGTGATCCCATTACGTTACAATCCCTCTCCACACTTCCCACCCATGCAGCTTGTCTGCTTCCTGGGATCCCAGTGGAACGCTGATGAAGCCTAAATTGCTGAGTCTGCAAACTGAGTTGAAAGTCTGGAGATTTGCAAAACAAGCCTCATGGAAATAACCGTAAAAAGTCAATTGGGCTTGTTTAATGTTTGCAAACGACAGAAATTTGGTAGTTAATTAATGAGCACCAACATATTTTGGAGATTAAAATCATTCACTTTAGTTCTCAATCTTACTGATTTAAATGTAATTCCATAAAATTGTACTGGACCGTAAATATCACTAGCATTACAATTATCATGTCAAGGGTCACTGTGTCAAATTAGCAGACTTTCAATAAGATGTTCATGTCAGCTGCAGAATGTATATATTGAAAAATATATGTATTTTAATTTTCTTACTGTTACAACAGGCAAATTTAAAAAAATCTGTCACCCCCCATTCTAATGGACCTTCAGAGCATTGATACATGTGTTTATAGTTGATTACAATATTTAATTGTACCTACTACTTCCTGCCTTGGCAAATGATTTTTATTTTGCAGTAACTTCTAGTTCAGTGAATATTTTTGGTCCAGGCTATATCCTGTTTATAGACCTGATTATGTCTTCATTTCAGGCATGAGATGATATCATCAAAAATGTAGGCAACATTGCCAAAGAGCTTTTATCTTGCTTACTAATCATAAATGTATTCCTGATTCATGTACATCAACACAGGCAGCAACATTAAGATGTTCAGCATGTTGATCAGAGGTGTTTGAGTGCTGGGAAGCTGTAGTATCTATCAATTGTGGTTGTTTGAAAAGGAAGGAACAAGGTACGAGGTTCACAAAATGCTGGAGTAACTCAGCAGGTCAGGCAGCATCTCGGGAGAGAAGGAATGGGTGACGTTTCGGGTCGAGACCCTTCTTCAGGTACGAGGTTCATTTCTGCCAGAGAAAGATTTGAGATAGTACAGAAATAAATTGCGCCTTTGCAACGTCTAGGCTATTTTTCATTCTTCTATGTTTTTTTTTAACACTTTACTCCCGCTCCAAACCAAAACTGCTAGCTCCATTCTCCATTGCAAGACACTTTTGATAAACGAATACTGTTGGTGAGTGAACTGGTTTTGACTCCCAATATGTAACTGTCGCTGCTCTCCACATAAATTAACATGGTTAGTGAATGTGATATGAAGCGACCCCAAAATGACCCTGTAAATTAATACAAGAGTTCTTAATCAAGTGCAGAACATTCACACTCCAATACCATGCTCCCACTTTCATAAATAAAGGCTATTTCTTGTTCTTTGATGCGGTGAAACAACTAATTTAAATTTATTGCAGCTGTTCCCTATTGCTTTCAAATTATTTCACACAGTCATTTCACTTTCATGAAGTGTTAATGAAGTAATTTGTACCTTTTTATAGCCTGGCATTGGATAATGAAGGGCTGCTTCTCCAAGACAAGTAAAATCAGAAGAGAACAAAGGATCTTGAGTGAGATGTCAAGGAAACAATCTGATTGAGACATTTGGATGATTTTGCGAGCAAAATCCCCCAAATAGATCACTGCATTCTCATATTAGGATATTTATCATTTTTAGAACCATAATTATGCCGATTTCTGCATTTTATCTCCATATTAGTGGCTACATTGATAACCAGTGCAGTGGCATGCTGTGTAATATCATTGTCACTGGAAGATTAAGTATCAGGATGCAGTCATTTCAGGATTAAATTCCTGGTGTGAATGGCGGGCTATTTTTTAGTTATGATGCAGAAATATTCTGACGATCATGTCAGTGATGCTCACCCTCTGCTCTCTCCACGTTACTCGAGATAGGACTTGTGTTGGGTTAGCATGAGGATTTACAGCCAATTACTTAATTTTGATTAATCTGGAAAACAGAGCAGCCTAATTAGACGTGGTAAGACCGCACAGCCAGGAATGCAGCAAAAATCGAGTAGCTGCAGATGCTTGTAATTGGAAATAAAAGTAGAAAACGCTAGGAACGCAAGAAGTTGCAGATGCTGGAAGAACGAAATGGGTCGAGCAGCATGTGTGGAAGCAAAGGGATGATCAATATTTAGTTTAGTTTAGAGAGAGAGCATGGAAACAGGCCCTTCGGCCCACCGAGTCTGCTCTGATCAGCGATCCATGCACACTAATACTATCCCACACACATTAGGGACAATTTACATTTATACCAAGCCAGTTTAAGTCCCGGGATGGGGGTGAGGGAGGAGGTGTAGGGACAGGTGTTGCATCTTCTATGGTTCCAATCAAAAGGCAACTATACAACCTGCCAATCTGTTTCTTGCAGAATGCTATCTATCTCTCTTTCTCAGTCTCTGTCATACGTGTTCACGGGATGAGACTTTTCACTCTAAGACATGTGAAACGTCCATTATGAAACATGTCTTCCCTCTGCTATCATTGGAGCCCTCGCGTGCATTTCCTCCATTTGCTGGACATCTGCTCTCACCCATTCCCCCTCACCCCCAACAGAACAGTTGTAGAATTCCCCCCGAGCAAAAAAACTAAAAGGCTGGAGGAACTCAGAGGGTCTAGCAGCATCTGTGGAGGGAATGGACACAGAATGCCCGCCGAGCCCGTGCCGACCAGCCATCACCCCTTACACTAACGCTATCCTACATACCAGGGACAATTTACAATTTTACTGAAGTCAATCAACCTACAAACCTACAAATCAGTCTGAAGAAGGGTCTCGACCCGAAACGTCACCAATTCCTTCCCTCCTGAGATGCTGCCTGACCTGTTGAGTTACTCCAGCTTTTTGTGAATAAATCGATTTGTACCAGCATCTGCAGTTATTTTCTTATACAAACCTGCACGTCTTTGGAGTGTGGAAGGAAACTGGAGCACCCTGAGAAAACAGACGTGGTCACAGGGAGAACATACAGACAGCACCCACAGTCAGGATCAAATTCCAGCCTCTGGCGCTGTAAGACAACAAATACACCACTGCATCACTGTGCCTCCCTCCCTCCCTCCCTCCCTCGGGGGCCAAATCTCGCTGTAAAAGATGTGGGTGCCCATGCACTGGTATTTACTGACATTCCCAACACAAGAAGGCTTTCCCAATTATATCCTTTACCTCTGACATCTTGAATTTGAAGAAGCCATTAAGAGAATAGTGAAACTCTTTGCGGTTCACAGAATCTGACAGGTAGTCACGATGTCGATTATTCGCAGTGATGTTTTTCATTTAGACTCCAAAGAAACAGTGATGGTGTTTGCCTCATTCATTCAACACTTCACACCTCTCTAAACCGTATAGAAACTGGTCCACTTGTCTTAATTTGAATTCTCACCCAAAGACATATGGTATCTTAGCCTTCTGACAAACTGAGTAAGCAGATGGGAGATGATCTGAGGTTGTCTAATTTTAGCAACAAACAGCACAAACGCATTTTGCAGTGATTTGTAACGTTGGCATTTATCTCGCACCGACTTTTAAATGCCATATCAGGGTCTCATATTTGACATAGATAGAGAACTGGTTGGAGGACAGGAAGGAAAGAGTAGGAATTGACGGGTCCTTTTCAGAATGGCAGGCAGTGACTAGTGGGGTGCCGCAAGGCTCGGTGCTGGGACCCCAGTTGTTTACAATATATATTAACGATTTAGACAAGGGAATTAAATGTAACATCTCTAGGTTTGCGGATGACACAAAGCTGGGTGGCAGTGTGAGCTGTGAGGATTTAGATTTTTCTAGATTTTATTGTTAGATTTAGAGATACAGCGCAGAAACAGGCCCTTCGGCCCACCGGGTCCGCGCCGCCCAGCGATCCCCGCACACTAACACTATCCTACACCCACTAGGGACAATTTTTACATTTGCCCAGCCAATTAACCTACAAACCTGTACATCTTTGGAGTGTGGGAGGAAACCGAAGATCTCGGAGAAAACCCATGCAGGTCACGGGGAGAACGTACGAACTCCGTACAGAGGGCGCCCGTAGTCAGGATCGAACCTGAGTCTCCGACGCTGCATTCGCTGTAAGGCAGCAACTCTACCGCTGCGCCACCATGCACTCATAGGATGCTATGAGGCTGCAGGGTGACTTGGATAGGTTGGATGAGTGGGCAAAAGCATGACAGATGCAGTATAATGTGGATAAATGTGAGGTTATCCACTTTGGAGGCAAGAACAAGCAGGCAGACTATTTATCTGAATGATGTTAGATTAGGAGAAGGGGAGGTGCAACGAGACCTGGGTGTGATTTGTACATCAGTCACTGAAAGTAAGTATGCAGATGCAGCAGGCAGTGAAGAAAGCTAATGGCACGTTGGCCTTCATTGTGAGAGGATTTGAGTTTAGGAGCAAGGAGGTCCTAGTGCAGTTGTACAGGGCCCTGGTGAGACCGCACCTGGAGTATTGTGTGCAATTTTGGTCACAGCGATGTTTATGGTCATCAGCGATTACATTTAAATTGGGCTCCCAACCCAGATATGCAACCCAGAAACCAGATATGCATCTCCCATACATTTTCAAAGAATGCCCACACACTTTTCACTCAAATCCCCTTAACCACTTTTAAAAAAAAAAAAATTTAATACTACTATTAGCAAACTGGAAGTAAATCCAGTTTATGCCTTGTTACAGTGAAGCTTGGTTTTTAAGTAACCCATACAAGATGTTATAGTTCAAAACTCTCAAGTACTTACTGGCTTGTCAGTGATTTCAGCAAAAATTAGGACGCTGGAGAAGCATTGACAGCGTGGGAATTTTGCGATGTTTCCGAAGACGCTGTAATCTCGACCTGACTCAGCATTGTCGTGGTCATTGTTGTCGGGTAAAAGAGGTTGATTGCCATTAACCAGCACTTGTCACAAAGATTTTTTTAGACTGGAATGGACAAGATTAAATATTCTATAATGGGTATGGTTGAAGCAGCAGTTTCAGATAATCCATGCATGTCATTGATTAGGAAGATGTTGTTCTCATAAAGCTGAGCATAAGTCAAGTCGTCAATTTTATTTGTACAGCTCATTTAAAAACAACCCACATTGACCAAAGTGCTGTACATCAGTTCAGGTACAAGAACGAACATACAATGGCACACAAACATAACAGCACATATATAAACAGTTCACAGCGCCCCCTCAGAGGGCCTCAAACGCTAGGGAGTAGAAATAGGTTTTGAGCCTGGACAAAGGAGTCGATGGAGGGGGCAGTCGATGGTGGGATGCTGTTCCACAGCCTAGGAGCTGCAACCGCAGAAGCACGGTCACCCCTGAGCTTAAGCCTAGACCGCGGGATAGTGAGCCCCAAGTCGGCCGACCTGAGGGACCTGGAGATAGAGTGGTGGTTTAGAAGATTTTTGATATGGGGGTGGGGGGGGGGGTGGCAACCCCGTTTCGGGCTTTGTATGTGAATAGGAGGGGCTTGAAGTTGATTCTGTACTGTACTGGGAGCCAGTGGAGAGAGGCCAGAATCGGGGTGATGTGGTCCCTTTTACGGGTACCCGTCAGGAGTCTCGCTGCGGCTTTTTGGACCAATTGCAGGCGGGACAGGGATGATTGTCTGATCCCAGTGTATAGGGAGTTGCAGTAGTCTAGGCGGGAGGAAATGAATGTGTGGGTGATTTTTTCAATGTCGTCAAATTGGAGGAATGGTTTGATTTTAGCTATGGTACGAAGCTGGAAGAAACTGGCTTTTACCACAGCGTTGACTTGCTTGTCAAACTTTAATGCAGAGTCAAATATCACGCCAAGGTTTTTGACATGCGGTTTGACTAGGGAGGATAGGCTTCCAAGGCTGCCTGTTATCGTTTTGATGGAGTCGGGGGGGGGGGGGGGGGGGGGGGGGGAATAGGATGACATCAGACTTGCATCAGGTGGTACAACTTGAATGATACAGTGCAAATTATCTCAAATAATGTTGGGAATGATTTGGAATTAATCAACCGTTTCCCCCTATCTTTAGGTTGTTGTATCATCTGAGAAAATGTAAAAATTAGTGTATATTCCATCCCATTATTGTGATAGGGAAAACCTGGGTCTATCACATCAGCATAAACCAATCCTAGTGGTGACTGCTAGATTAGTGAAGTAGTTCTGGTTCTTGGCACAGTATTTAAGCAATATTCGGAAATGTATCCGTGAGAAAGTACATAACAGTCCATCCAACTTCGGAGAAAAGTCTAAGTTAGAAGAGTTTCACTTGGAAAGTAGGGCTGCAGTGGGAAATGCCATCGTGAAGCCTCAACCATTTATAAGAGGACTTACACAAAGCAGTTTGCATTGAGATATGCTTGCACCAGGTTTGAGTTGCTATTTACTCAAGTTTAATACTTCCTTTGGACTATCTATGATTCAACTTCACTGGACTTTATCTTGCAGTAAACGTCATTCATAGTATTCCCTTTATCTTGTATCTGTGCACTGTGGATTGCTCAATTGTAAACATGTATTGTCTTTCTGCTGACTGGTTAGCACGCAACAAAAGCGTGTTGCTGTACCTTGGTCTATGTGACAATAAACTATACTCATAACTGAACAAAAAACTCGTACCTCGTGAAGATATCCAGAGTGTATGGAAGGACAATCCCTGATATTGTCCTGAAGAAGGGTCTCGACCCGAAACGTCACCTATCCATATTCTCCATTGATGCTGCATGACCCGTGGAGTTACTCCAGCACTTTGTGATCTCAGATGTTGTCAATTGTTTACATCCCAGCTAATTTGTAGAAGTAAGCATTTGACTGATTAGAGCCAGTTTTAACACGAGAAAAATCAATTCTCTCCATTAATGAGAGAGTTCCTTGGCGTTTCCTAATTGCTGCATGAAAGTACAGATGATTAAAGGGCTGGGCTGTGTGATTCACAAAATCATCAGATATCAAAAGACTTTTAAGACCAAGTGTTTTGGGTAAGTTTCTTCCTGGGGATCTTAAAGGAGATCTGAGGACCTTTCTCACCAAGAGGATGAGGGAATAGCCGGAGTCGCTGCCAGAGAGAGTGGAGGAAGCAGTCACTAACAGCATTAAAGAAGTGCACATTTGACATCTTGAATCAACAATGGATAGAAGGCTTTGATGGGATTAATACTGAAGATGGACACAAAGGTTTTGCAGTAAGTCAGCAGGTCAGGCAGCATCCCTGGAGAAACAAAGAAAATAGGTGACGTTTTGGGTCAGAAACCTCCTTCAGACTGAAAGTAGAGTTGGGGATGGATGGAGGCCTTCCCTGGAATACTGTGTATAATTTTGGTCCCCTTACCTAAAAAAGATATAGTAGCATTGAAAGCAGTGCAAAGGAAATTCATCAGGCTAATTCTTAGCAGGTACTTTGGGCCTATATTTATTGGAGTTCAGAAGAATGATTGATGACCTCATCTAAATATATAAGATCTTATGGGTTTTAAGTGTTGGGATGTTTTTGCTGGTTGGAGTGTCTCGAACAAGGGGACAAAAGCATCAATCTGAAGAAGGGTCTCGACCTGAAAAGTCACCCATTCCATCTCTCCTAGATGCTGCCTGACCTGCTGAGTTACTCCAGCATTTTGTGATACCCAAGATAAGGAGCTGGTCATTTAAAACTGAGGGAGAAATGACTGTTCATCCTGCAGAGGGTGGTGAATCTCCTGAATTCTCTGCCCCAGCAAGTGGTGAAAGCTGCACCATTGGAGGACTTAAAACGGAGAGGAACAAAGATTTTCAGATTGAGGGATACAGAAAAATGGCACAAGAGCTGAGGCCAGCTGAAATCAGCCGCCATCAGATTCAATGGCAGGGCAGGCCTGATGCACCCGGTTCCTATTTTCTTATTATCTCGTGCTCTTTCATCCTTGGATTGTTGTAAAGGTTAGTCGGTAACAGACAAAATAAGGTGGATCATCTGCAAACACGAGATGTCTGGTCACCGATTTTCTGCACCATTCTGTTCCTTCCAATGTAATCTTGAGAAACATCTTCCCTTAGGGACCAATCTCCACGTTACTGCTGGGAACTCGGGACTTCACGAAGGGTCAGGAAGCGAATGAGAATCACCTGTGCAAGTGAAGAGATCCAGAGTGTGTGGACGAACTATCCCAGATATTGTCCTGACGAAGGGGTAATTCATTGAGTCCGGCAGCATCTCTGAAGAACATTCACTCATAGGTGATGGGATCCTTCCACAGAATGGGTGTGAAGAATAGTCCCGACCCAAAACATCACCTCTCCATGTTCCCCAGAGATGCTGCCTGACCCGCTGAGTTACTCCAGCACTTTGTGATCTCAGACATTGGTAATTGTTTACGTCCCAGCTAATTTGTGGAAGTAAGCATGTGACTGATTAGAACCTTCAGCAACCACCAGATGTCTGGTCATCTATTTTCTGCATCATTCTGTTCCTTCCGATGTGATCATCATATCATATCATATATATACAGCCGGAAACAGGCCTTTTCGGCCCTCCAAGTCCGTGCCGCCCAGCGATCCCCGTACATTAACACTATCCTACACCCACTAGGGACAATTTTTACATTTACCCAGCCAATTAACCTACATACCTGTACGTCTTTGGATCTTGGGAAACATTTTCCCGTTGGGATCGATCTTCAAAGGCATGGGCCGGAGCAGCACATTACTGCACCCGAGCCTCTTCCAGTTCGCATGGTCGTCTGTGCTGATGGAATGGCTTGCCAGAAAAACCTTTCTTTCATTTGAATATTTGTGAATGTTATCGGTACTTGTAAATATCGAAAACCACTCTAGATCTATTATTTAAAAAATGCTGAAAACATTCACAGTTTAAAAAAAAAAAAGCCAACATTGAAGCCAACTTCAATTCACAAAAAAAAACGGTATTTACCTTTCTTGGCAGCAGATTTCTCCCATTGATTTAATTGGGGCCCTGGCACTTATGGCAGGTTAACCAGTTATGGCACCAGGAGCTGGATTTCCCATCTGAGAGCTGGACAATCTGTTGTATTTGCGGTGCCCATTCATGTTATGAGGAATCCTCCAGGAGTGTACGGTGGAAGGTTCATGGTTACCTTGGGGTAAGATTTTCCATTGTCTGTGTGCAAAGGAATGCTAAGTTTTGGATACATTTCCTCTATTTGACTGCAGCACAGAAAAAGGCCCTTTGTCCAACTGGGTCCTTGCCGAATCGATCGCACTAGTTCTATGTTCTCCCACTTTCTCATCCACTCCCCACACACTGATATGATAGGCCCAGGGTCAATTTACAGAGGCCAATTAACCTACAAAACCCGCACATCTTTGGGATGTGGGAGGAAACCGGAGCACCTGGAGGAAACCCACGTGGACACAGGGTGAATGTGCAAACTCCGCACAAACAGCACCCGAAGTCAGGATCGAACCTGGGTCTTTGGTGCTGTGAGGCAGCAGCTCTATCAGCTGCGCCACTGTGCACTGTTCCTGCTGTTTTTAAGAAATGTGATCTAGTTCCCCATCAGAAGTGTGGCTGCAACAAGTCAATAATAATCGCACTGACAATATATTGTAATTCATAGGATCATAGGATCCACTTCCATTTGAGGTAGCATATAAATTGAATTTGTCACATTGGATGAGTAGGATTTGTGGTAAACGTGGACTAAAGTGCAATGTTCATGTTTAAGTCTGCCTCCGAGTTTGCTCTGTTTAACCTGGGATTACACTATGTAGACAATATGTAGACAATATGTGCCAAGTATACCATTGTCAGAGGGAACATTCCTTGGCAACAAAACACTGGCAAGCTTTGAAATTGGGAGAAAGAGGCAGGGAAACTTTGAGCTAGTTTTCTATTAAGATGTTACATGGATCCAACACTGTTTTGATATGGTGAGATTGGACAGCAAGTAAGCTGTGTGTCTGGGGAAAATGCCAAACTTCAATGAACTCTTTCTGGCAGAGGTGTTCTTCCTTCAGTAGGCATAATAAATTATCATTAAGGTTATTGAAAAGATGTAACAATATAAGACGTATCTCGAAATTCAAGTGATTTTTTTTTTTAACCATTACCTTTATTGCCATGTGGGGGTCATTTCTTCTGGCAGTTTTGACTGGATTGGTGAGTCTGGAGTGAGATATTGCCCAGACTGCATTAGGAAGGAGGATTTATGAGATCTTGGAAGCCAAATTATTCAAACTAGAAATAATTAGAACTTGTGGAAGGTGCAATGATGAAGAAATGTGACTGTTTCAGTTTATAGTGAACACACAGCTTGTTTAATAGATGGTTTGACTGTGGTGCCTCTTCCAAACTTGATGGCTCGCTGATTCAATTATGAAATCATAAATAGGGCCACTTTGATTTACCGAATGATGCCAGCTGCCAAGGACATCCTATGACTTTGAGTCATTTTCTTGCGAAAATGCTAGGCTCAGAAGCACTGAGAATTACTTGTAAAGGCAGTGGTTATATTTTTTTATCATGTACCCTCCTGCCTAAATAACAGTGCTTGGGCTTTTCCGCACAAACTTCCTGCAGCTCAAGAGATCTCCTCCCAGCATTAAGCTGCTGGAATTTCATATTTCACTTAGGTAGGTAGTTTACAACCCATTGGTATGAACATTGAATTCTACAATTTCAAGTAATACCCCCTACTCTCCCTTCTCCTGCCCCTGCCACACCCTCCACCCTGGTGGCAACCCATCTCTCCCACCGTTTCCTAACACACCAGCCACCCTGCTCCTTTCCTCCTCCTCTCTGTATGCTTCTCTCCCATCTCCTAGTCCCATATTTCTTTTTATCCCCTCTTTCCTCTCCCCTCTGTCGTCGTCCACCCATATTCCTACCTCTGGCTTTACATTTCACTGTCCCTCTTTTTTCTTTATCTGATACCCTTTTGACTCCTTTTCACCACTAACCTTCGTCACTCATCCGCTTATCTGCCGATCACCCCCATCACCTGAATCACTTGCCAGACTTTGGCCGGACCCCACTTCTCTTATCCAGCTTTCTTGATCTACTCCATCAGTCTGAAGAGACTGGACCCAAAATGTAGTCTGTCCATTCCCTCCACAGATGCTGCCTGACCCTTTGGCCCGTTGACCCATTCGGAGTTCATCCTCGTAATAGTGAGACTGTTCATTCATTGAAACCGCTTTTCATGCTTTTCTTAAGACCATAAGACATTGAAGCAGAATTCAACCATTCGACCCATTGAGTCTGCTCCTCCATTCAATTATGGCTGATCTAAATTTCTCTCTCAACCCTATTCTCCTGCCTTCTCCCCGTGACCTTTGATGCCCCTTACTAATCAAGAACCTGTCAATCTCCGCTTTAAAGATACCCATTGACTTGGCCTCCACTGCAGTCTGTGGCAGTGAATTCCACAGATTCACCACCTTCTGGCTAAAGAAATTCCTCCTCATCTTCATTCTAAAGGTACATTTCTTTTAAAGTTTGATGTTACTCTCCAACATTATCCTTTGCAAAAAGAAAAGTATTGCACCGATTTGCAAGTCTTTCTCAACCTTGGCATGCAGGCAGGTGATCACAGTGAAGGAAACTTGAACTGACAATTTCCACCAATTAGTGAAATTATTGCATCTATATGTCGTCATGTCCTGCTACTCTATTGCATACCAAATTGAAGTGTTTCTTGTATTGCGAAGATTAGAGGCTGTTAGAGATTGTGTTTCTCCCTTACAATTGTGACATTTGACACCACCCTGCCATCTTTGGAGAAAAAAATGGGCTGATGTTTAATTGTCTGTGTATCTGTGTATCATCCTGAAATGGTGATGATGTTACTTGAATAGGAGCAGAGCTACGGAATAACCCAGGCAAGACCCCTTAATAAGGTCCTAAGGGGTCATGAAGGGGCATGGGTGGGATGTTTCCATTTGTAGGGGACTCTAGCAGGGGAGGTTCCCATTTAAAACAGAGTTGAGATGAATTGTTTTCTTTCTTGGCGAGTGGCTTTTTTTCGTACTTTTTCCTCAGAGCCTTAAATATTTTTCACGTAGGATAGATGGTTTCTTGATAAGCATGGGGGTGAACGGTTACTGTGATGAAGGCAATACAGAGATAGGTTACAGCCAGATCAACCCTGCTGCTAATGGATGGCAGAAGAAGCTTCAGGGGCCAAGTGGTCCGACCCTGCTCTCAGTTCATTCATTTGTACAAAAGCTTTGACATTAACAACATTGCCCCCAAAAAATACATCAAATGAACCAAATCTCCAGGCATTGAGGGAAACAAATAGGAAAGGAGGCTGATGCTGAGCCATTAACCACAGAACAAGCAGGTCTGTCCGTAAACGTTTGGTATCTGTGGATGGTTCTTTGTTATGTGTGAATTAATTCAGTGAGTATTGGACAGAGTTCTTGGAGCTCAGCGAGGAATTTGATCAGAATCATTGGACAGTGATCAGGTGCTGGAACTATGACATTGTTATGAATTGACGTGTATGGATTATTCATATAGTATATTGTGCAGATCATAGAATATTTATGTATAGAATACTTCAATAGACTACAAACCACAAATATTATCTTCCAGTTGGATGGCTGCAGAGATTGCGGAATTATCTGAGCTGTATCACAAAGGTTGAAGGAATTCTCCGATAAATTGGTATTCAGATGGTTTTTTCAGTTCAAGCTGTGTAGTTAAATTATCAAAGAGGTAATTATTAAGACTACTTCATGGTTGGGTAACATTTTCTTGTGGTTAATGAAATCATGTCATTACTAATTGCAAGTTTGAAAATTGTGTGCACACACATCTCTTTGACATTGTTAAACAATACAGGTTTTTGATACAAAAACAAGGGTTGGTTCTGCAGAATGTGGCTACGAAAGGCCTCAGGGATACCTGTATATTGGTATTTGTTTATTACTGGTATTGGCATCTTACCCCTTTCTGAATCTCGAGCAGAACAAATGAAAAGATAAATAACCGTTTCTATTTAGTTTAGAGATACAGCACGGAAACAGGCCCTTCGGCCCACTGAATCTGTGCCGACCAGTGATCCCTGAATATTAACACTATCCAACACACACTAGGGACAATTTACATTTATACAAAGCCAATTACCTACAAACCTGTATGTCTTTGGAGTGTGGGAGGAAATCGAAAATCTCTGAGAAAATCCACACAGACACGGGGAGAACGTACAAATTCCGTACAGACTGCGCCCGTGGTTGGGATCGAACCCAGGTCTCTGCTGCCTAAAGCGCTGTCGGGCAACAACTCTACCGCTGTGCCACATGCATGACAATTTTGCACGAAGCAGTTATCGTATGAAAGTGAATGTATTTTCCAACTGTTTGAATTACTGATAAATCTCTGGAGAGTTTATAAAAAAAATTATTGCCCCCAGAAATGGCCCAGCTGATAGGCAATATTGAGCACAGCACGGCGTTGTGCATGTGTTTTACAGGGGAGTAAAGCTGTATAGAGATCACGTGGAGCGATTGGGCTTGTATACACTGGAATTTAGAAGGATGAGGGGGGATCTTATTGAAACATATAAGATAATTAGGGGATTGGACACATTAGAGGCAGGAAACATGTTCCCAATGTTGGGAGAGTCCAGAACAAGGGGCCACAGTTTAAGAATAAGGGGTAGGCCATTTAGAACGGAGATGAGGAAGAACTTTTTCAGTCAGAGAGTGGTGAAGGTGTGGAATTCTCTGCCTCAGAAGGCCAGTTCGTTGGATGCTTTCAAGAGAGAGCTGGATAGAGCTCTTAAGGATAGCGGAGTGAGGGGGTATGGGGAGAAGGCAGGAACGGGGTACTGATTGAGAGTGATCAGCCATGATCGCATTGAATGGCGGTGCTGGCTCGAAGGGCTGAATGGCCTACTCCTGCACCTATTGTCTATTGTCTATTGTCTATTGTCTAAAAGGGAGCTGAGACCAAAGATTGGATCTGCTACGATCTTATTGGAGAGTGGAGCAGGCTTGAGAGGCTATGTGCCCCATTTACATTCATTTTTCTATCTCTATCTCACTATCTCTCATGCAGCCAGTTCTGCTGTATCCCAATAGTTATGTTCCTAAGAAACCTTGTGTTATTGAAGATCACATTGTAAAAACAATTGTGCTACTGAGCAAAGGGGTTTTGGGGTAGTATTTGACTTTTCTATGGACAGTGGACAGTGATCAGATACTAGCCCTCTGGTATTAGATTTTTTTCCATCCTGGGAAAAAGATTCTGACAGTCTACCCTATCTATGCCTCCCATAATTGAATACAGTATACTTCTATCAGGACTCCCCGCAACTTCCAGTGTCCCAGAGAAAACAATGCAAGTTTGTCCAACCTCTCCCTGTACCTAATACCTCCTAATCCAGGCATCATTCTGGTTAATAGACACAAAGTGCTGGAGTAACTCAGCAAGTCAGCCAGCATCTCTGGATTAAAAAGGATAGGCGACGTTTTGGGTCAGAACCCTTCTTCAAACTGAAGAAGGGTTCCGACCCGAAACGTCACCTATCCTTTTTCTCCAGAGATGTTGCCTGACTTGCTGAGTTACTCCAGTACTTTGGGTCTATCTACGGTTTCAACCAGCATTTGCCATTCCTTTCTACACATCACTCTGGTAAACTTCCTCTGCACCCTTTGCAAAGCCTCCACGTCTTTCCAGTAACGGGGCAAGCAGAACTGCATACAATCCACCAAATGCAGCCAAAACAAAGTCCTATAACACATTGGCTTGTTAGCAAATAAATGCCCTTTGAAGAGCTGCTGATGGCTTTACATGTCCCTCTGCCATCCCAACACATTCCCCTGCACTAGAATGTCTTCTAAATGTTAATAACCCAACACAATTTCAAGGCCCAAGTGTCGATGCCTTCAATGCCAGAGGAACAGAGTCCCTCGCAGCACTTACCAGAACTAACTTATTGTCATGATGGAAATGCAGAGTTGATTAAACCCAAGTTAGCCGGGAGAGAAATGTAAAAATGCACAAATAACCTTCACTTTGCAGCAAAAAGGGCCTTGGGTTACTGAGCTTCAATAAAGGAGTAGTATTACTTTCATTATAAAATAAAATTGAACAAGTCATTTCAAAAGGAGACGGAGTATTAAAATATATCACGTTTTCTTTGAAAGCTAAAAATGCAGTGGCCTTCAAGCTATCCAGAACGAACTGTATGCTGCCAATATGGAACTGAATGTCTCATTTTATGTCCAAGACATAATGTCTCAGGATATGATTGCTGGAAGTCAGTGGAAACAGCGAAAGTGGGCAGGGGATCAGTGTGAAATGGCAGCACCTGCTTGATGTGCAGGACCTGCTTACACATGGCTTGCAGAAGAGAGAGGAACATTGTGTATTCATGCTCTGGCGTGAGCTTACAGTGCTGCTGGCTGATGATTTAGTTAAGAGGCTCCTGTAGAATTGCATTTTTATAGCCCCAGGCATGCTCGTTACTCTTTGCATGTTGAATTGTGATCAGCTCTGCTGCAGAGTGGAGGTAACCTTATAAAGCAAATTGAGAATTGACTTAAGCAGAGAAGCGATTTGTGAATGGAGGCGGATCAACATGTCAAGGAGTCATGAGCAGTGGATTAGTGTGGGCACCATTCTTAATTGCAGCATATGTAAATTACATTGGAGTTGGACACAGATTCAAAGCCCTCCAGATTTGCAGACTGCACAATAAAGTGATGACGGGTGAATAAAGGCATTTCAAACAACAGTGAAAAAGGTAAACTAAGATCCAGAGTTACAGATAGTTTAGGAAGAATATTAGATGAATGGCAGGAAATAAACATTGTGGGTGTTTTTAAATAATGGAAGTATCAACCAATTATAACCAAAGCAAAACATCAGCATGAGGTTTTGCAATATTGACAAATAGGTCAGTGAAAACAATGATGTCCTGGATGCTACTATATTAACTTATGGCAAAGGGTCTACAGTTGAGTGGGAATCTGCTGATTTATTTTCATTCTCAACCAGCCAGGAATAATTTGGGTTTTTATTTGTCAACCAGCATCTGCAGTTCCTTATTTGCCTCAGACTTTAGCCACCTGCTCTGTGAAGTGCTTTGCAACATTTTACTGCACCTGTGTGTTAAGGTATATATTGATTGGCTTCAGTTTCCTAATCTATAGCAATATGTGGCTTAGCTGAAAACCCAATCACAAAGCTCTACATATCTCCTGAGAGAACTGTGTCCCAGACATGGAGTGGTCAAAGGCTCCTGCTCCCTCAAAATCCATTGGCCAATAGCTCCACAAGCTGCTTATTGACCCCCCCCCCTTCACCCCCTCCAAAGAGATAATTATTAGTCAAATATTTCAGATTAAACAGTCATTTGGTGCGATGGCACTGTTTTGTTCTTCATAAGTTCATAAGTCGCAGTTCAGAAGAGCAGGTAGGCCATTCGACCCATCAAATCGACTCCGCCATTCAATCATGGTTGATCTATCTTTCCCACTCAATCCCATTCTCCTGCCTTCTCCCCATAACCCTTGACATTATTGTAACATTTCCAATAATGTTGTTTCATTATTAACTCCTGTGTTTAGATAACTCCAGATAAATTCTATTGAATCCTATCTGGTCTGTTTAAACAATTTACTCCAGGTAAATAGATTTTTTTTTAAATGAAAGATTGATTTGGATATGTTTGTGATGACAATTACATCAATTTTGATGGCCCGGGTAAAATGTGGGTTTGAAAACAGGTTAAATCTTCAAAAAAGGGAGAACAAGGATTAACAAAAATAGAAAATGTGTTTTTCAGTGTATTCACTTTTATGATTTATATATGCTTGGTTCAAGATTAATCTTTTAGTGAAATGGATTACTGTAATTCCATACTGAATCTGAACAGAAAAGCAAAACTTCCACAGCCAGGAACAATTGCCCTGTGGACTTTGATAGTCTAATGATTTAAAAAAAAACTACTTTTGTGGCTCAGTAGTTCTCCGTCTGTGCACATTGATCTTTCTGTTTCAATTGAGAGTTCTCAGTTTTTCCATTTGATTTTAGTAATGTGGCTACGAATTGGCACTGAGCTACAATTGATCATGGAGAGTTAACGACAAAACTTTCACTGATTATATCTCCTCGCTTAACCATTTTTGTTAATTTTTGACCAGAAATATTGTTAAAAAACAACAACTATACAATGGATTGTCTTGCATAGCATATCTGGCTTATTCTTTTGTATCTCTTATTAATTGTTTGTTGCCATATGGACCACCTTCTATTGCTATGGTTTTTCACAGGGGAGGTTAACCCTGGTTCGCTAATAAGGCTGAAATTAAATATTTACCATTTGTGTAGTTCCAAGAGCCTTTAACTGTGCAAAGAGGCTTGAATGGTCATTCATGCTATAAAATATTTGGCTTCGTGCTAACAATGAGAGACTGGAGTGTAAAGATGTTAAATAAGCTTTAAGTAATGTGAAGATGGAGTGAAAAGATAGATTTACCTTTCAAAGAGCTAAACCTGTATCTGAATCTGGATTTAAACTGCATTCATAATGGGTTTGTGGCTTTGACACTAAACACTGAATCTGTATATTCACAAAATGCTGGAGTAACTCAGCAGGTCAGGCAACATCTCAGGAGAGAAGGAATGGGTGACGTTTCGGGTCGAGACCCTTCTTCAGATTCTCTACTGAATCTGTACTGTTTGTTCCCTTGGCAAATATATTTTAAACCTTCTGTGAGTATTACCAGGAGATTCATAAATTTGCTTCTTGCTCCACCTTATTCTGTCTGAGTATGAGACAGTGGGGTTACAAGTAATTCTGTAATCTTCAAATGGCTTTCTGCTCGCACCACAAAAAATGCCTGTTGGTTTGGATTAAAATAGGAAGATTCAGCTAAAGATAGCAGCCAAGGAAATTGTCGCTTTAGTTGGACATGACTGACTTGGAAGGTCGGCCCATGTTTAGCAAATGCAGCACATAAGGTCTGAGAACTATGGTAGAAAAGAAGACGCCGGGTTTGCTGCTGTGTGTGGGCAGAGTAAACATACTCTGCAGCTCGGCACCATAGTTGAGCATATGGTTGAAGCTCACAGAATATTTCCTGCTTCGGTCACGTGTATTACAGGCAGAACAAAACCACTGAGGACATGAAAGAGACACTGCCACCTACAGTATATGGTGCAATGAGGTGATGACTACATATGCTTCTAGTTGCCAAATATCTGCCTGGATGTATTATGAATAGAAATGCCTGACAAAAGCAGAATGCAGGTTTGCTTATATGATGCAGGAGGATCTCATGCTGTCTGCAGAGTCGAGGTTATTGGTTCAGTTGAATTACATGCACAATATTAACAATTTGGATTAAGAGATTGAATATGCTACTGTTAAAGTTCGATCCGCACTTTCAGACAACAAAAAACACTTTCGACACCTTAAGAATGAAACAATGCCTTTTTATTCCTGCATGCGGATGTGGGAGAGCAAACCTGAGTATGAACTACATACTCACTGTCCCTCGTGTTCCCATACAAAGGTCTGATCCAAAGCCGTGCTTATTTATACTGGGGGGAGGTTCCATACCTCTTACATCACCAGCACCCTTGAAACAAAGGCCCTCGTGTTAGGACATGCTCCTCTGCACTTATAATCTTAATCCTTTCTGGAACCAGTTCTATTCTGGACCAGACTTGTCTTCCTGTATGGTTTTACTTAACAATCGGGCATCTCATTATTTTGTCACACCTTGGATCTGTCTCTTTTGTCATGCACAAAATCGCAATTTCAGCTAATCACAGCATTTTATCTTGTATCCACATACTTCTTGCCTGAGTCATTCCTCTGCAGTTCTAAAACTCTTTCACTTAGCTACATTTTAACAATGCAAAGATAGGTTGGGCTTGAAAAAATTTCAAGGCTCAGATCATTTTTGGGGCTCTCAGAGAGTTGAACATCAGGGGAAATGGGTAAGGGTGTGGATCTAAGGCCAAGGTCAAATTATCCCAGGTTTTATTGGGCAGCCTACAGCCCAGTGGTATGAATATTGATTTCTCTAACTTCAGGTAGCCCTGGCATTCCCCTTCTCTCGATCCCTCCCCCACCCAAGTCGCACCAGCTTCTCGTTTTCACCCAACAAACAGCAAACAATGGCCTGTTTCCTTTACCATTGTTACTTTTTTGCATATCTTTGATTCATTGTTCTTTATCTCTCCACATCACCATCCATATCTCTAATTTCTCATCCATAACCAGTCTGAAGAAGGGTCTTGACCCAAAAGTCACCCATTCCTTCTCTCCAGAGATGCCGCCTGTCCCGCTGAGTTACTCCAGCTTTTTGTATCCATCTCAGGTTTTATTAATGGTACAGCAGAGTTGTTTGGCCATTGATTTAGGGAAGTTGGGACCGTGTTCAGGCTGGGTGTGTTGAGCAGGGCAATGCTGAGGATTGAATACTGCAAGTTTGATATGGAGTGACTGGGATTGTTGCAGGGTGTGAGTGAGAAATAGAGGGCTTAGATATTTCCTGCAGAGTGTTGCGGGGGGGGGGGGGGGGGGGTGGGGGGAGGGGGCTGGACATGTTTTACCAAGTGGCACTGATGAACATACTATAAAAGTGGCACAAATAAGGAGGGATTCAACGTACAGCGTGGGATGGGGCACTGAGGAGTGGGGTGATGGAGATGAAGGCATTCTAAACTGGGTGGTGCAAGGAGACAAAATGGACATTGCAGTAAATGTCCATTAGTGGACATTTTATACAGGATGAGAGGTGGGTTGGTTATTGAATGAACATTGTACACAGAACATTTCTTGAAATGGTGGTCATTTTATAGGAGGGAAGAAAGGCCTTCCACCTATTTCCCAACTCTTCTCCCCCACACATCTGCTCCTATTTTCAATGTTTCTATGTGTACTTGAAGACCTGTTATCTGCAGAACTATGGGCCACGTTCTGGAGGTGGAACTAGGTTGGATCAGAGTGGTATGGGGTCAGGGATATTTCATACACCTAGGACACAGAGAGCTTTTCAAGTGGAACAATTGGAAGTGAGAAAGGGAAAACCTTTTTATATCTCTATCGGATAGTGAGCATGGTGGGAGAGGCAGAAGGTTTACTATTGTTTAAAGCTCTTATTGGCTTTAAACAATACTTCAGCCATAATCATGTTGAATGTCAGTGCAGGCATGAAGGGCAGTTCAGCCCAAGACTGCTCCTATATTCTGTACTTCTAGGTGCAATTGAAGATTTTATTGGCAGCTGGTAGAGCTGTTGTCTCAGAGCACATCAATCCAGACCTTGGGTGCTGTCTTTTGGGGCTTGCACATTCTCCCAGTGACCGCGTGGGTATCCTCTGGGTGTTCCGATTTCCTCCCACCTCCCAAGGAGATGCAGGTTTGTGGGTTAGTTGGTCTCTGTAAATTGGGTAGTGGATGTGAAAGTGGGATAACAAGGAACACTTGCGAACGAGTGATCAGTGGTTAGCGTGGACTCGGTGGTCTGAAAGGTCCTGCTTTCATGCTGTATCTTTTCAATCAATGCAATCAATCGATCTGTGGCCTGCAGAACTGAGGACCCAATACTGGTGAGTGGGTTAGGTCATGTTGTCCACTTAGGGCCGGCACAAATATGAATGGCTTTCGGAGTTGGAAATTGTCCATGATTCTATGGGGTTTTATTTTTCTACAATGCCAGCCTTCTAATTCAGTCGATGAACCAAGAAGAACAGAAGCAATAAGAGAAACAATCCGAACATGTGCTTCAATGAGTATAAATAATAGAATGTGCAAATTATTATTTATAATAAACATCCAGACCTGAGGCAGAGTTCTGTGAAGTCCCAATTTGTTCAAATGATTATAAAATGTAAGTATTACAAAATACCTTGCTGCTAAATGAATGAAGTAGTGAGTGGCCGTTAAGATTTACATGGTGATGTCAAGTAACATTACAGATTTAGATCAACTGGGCATAGTTGATGTGAAATACTGATTCACTCTCTCTGTTAGCTGTGGGAAAAGCTTGCTTTTATATAATGTCTCATTGCTTCTTGAGCCAAAAATGCTCCACATGTAATGAATTGCTTTGAAGCATGGTGACAATCGTGCAGGTAAATGTGGGAACAATTCTGCACACGCACGCCACTGACATTTGTCAGACTATTGAGCAGTTTTCTGGTTTTAGTGACTGGCAGAGCAGTACCAGCACACCCACGTCATTATCAATTGTCGCTAATTTATCGTTGGGGTTATTTATTGGGGTAGAATTGAATAAATCTCAATATTGTCTAACTCCTTCACAACGTTATGACCACGCAATAAATTAGATGATGTTCACTTTAGAAAACAACAATAAAAATAGAAAAGAGGAATGTTTACAATTAAATGCATGTCCATTAAATCCTAACTTAGAATGCAATGAGATTGCAATACTCATTTGCCGTGACTATTTTGTGTATTGCAGGATTCTGCAATGGGAATGAGTTGAATAAGCGATGAATTTATTTCTGATGGTGCGGACTGAGAGAAGGGAAAGACTGGGAGCCACGGGAGAGGGGAAAGGAGTGAAGATTTAGATTTAGAGATACAGCGCGGAAACAGGCCCTTTGGCCCACCGGGTCCATGCCGCCCCGCGGTCCCCGTACATTAACACTACCCTACACACACTAGGGACAATTTTTTTTACATTTTCTCAGCCAATTAACCTACATACCTGTACGTCTTTGGAGTGTGGGGGGAAACCGAAGATCTCGGAGAAAACCCACGCAGGTCACGGGGAGAACGTACAAACTCCATGCAGACGGCGCCCGTAGTCAGGATCGAACCTGAGTCTCCGGCGCTGCATTCGCTGTAAGGCAGCAACTCTACCGCTGCGCTACCGTGCCCGTGAAGGAGGAACAAGAATGCAGGGGTGTGGGTGGGTGAGGGAGTCAGAGAGAAAAACATTGGGGAGAATCCAGGAGATTTACATGCACCCATTAGGATAGTGTCTCAGGCTGTTATCAGGCAACTGAATTATCCTACGACAGAGAGCAGTGCTGAACTACTGTCTACCTCTGATGTCCCTCACACTCTCCTTGACCGGATTTTGCTGACTTTACCTTGCACTAAACGGTATTCCCTTATCATGTATCTATACATTGTAAATGGATGAATTGATCTTCTGCTGACTGGTTACCACGCAACAAAAAGCTTTTTAACTATACCTTGGTACACGTGACAATACACTAAACTGAACTGACGATAAACTAAACTGAACTGAACTCGGGCTTTGAAATTCCTTTCAGCAATCAAGGGAATGGTGACACGCGGGCTTGGTTAACATTTCACATGTCTGCCATTGCTATGTTCGGCCAATGTGGTTTTTGTGAGTACATGTTTCTTTGTATTTCAATGGCTGGTGGCAAGAGGAAAGTTGTTGTTCACGGCCGATCTTCATGTGTGAGAGACACCTCACAATACTTTGATTTATTTGCTAAGCCTCGAACCTACTTTAGTTTAGTTTAGAGATACAGCGCGGAAACAGGCCCTTTGGCCCACCGAGTCTGCTCCAACCAGCGATCCCCACACATTAACACCACCCTACACATACTAGGGACAATTTTGCATTTATACCAAGCCATTTAACCTACAAACGTGTACGTCTTTGGAGTGTGGGACGAAACGGAAGATCTCTGAGAAAACCCATGCGGGTCGCTGGGAGGACATACAAATAGGATCGAACCCGGGTCTCTGGCGCTGTAAGGCAGTAGCTCTACCGCTGCGCCACCATGCTGTCCCCTACACTGGAAGGAGACATATAATCATGGTGTTCCTTGCTCCATATTGACACAGATCGTCTGTGGGATTTGCCTTGGCTGCACTTGGTATAAAAATGAAAATGCCAGCGCAGGAAATTGTCCTTGTGTGGACACAGGATGTGGACAGCTTTGGGATTTACTGCAACGTGTGACAGCTTGTTGCTGTTCCATGGCTACGTTTAAATTACTACAGGATGCAGAATGTCAGATGACACCCGCTGAACTTCAGCTTCAGGAGAAAATGCAGCCAGTGGGAAATTGATATAAATCGTACAATTGACTGAATGTACAGTTGCCAGCTGCCTGTGATCTGCCTGAATTGGTGGAATTGATTTTTGTTGCTCTGTGTTCAAAGATCACACAGAAGTGGGCAGAAAACAGATGTTTCATCCCCTCACCACTATTGTCAAGCTAGTGCTAAGTTTCTGGAGGTGCAAGTGGGTTGGAGACTGTGTGGTAAGGATGTTTTGAGCGAAGAAAGGTCTCAACCCGAAACGTCACCCATTCCTTCTCTCCTGCGATGCTGCCTGTCCTGCTGAGTTACCCCAGCATTTTGTGCCTATCTATGAATGATATAAATTAATCAATGTCCCAGAGTGATATCTATATAACTAAAGGCAATTCCAGTGCCGAGATGATAATCTTTTTCTTCCAGAAATAAACTTGTTTTCGTAATAAAAAATATATACAAAAACCAAAAACCATGCACAAACTCTTCATATATTCTTAGTGTCTACGCAATGAATAAGAGAGAGAAAGTCAAGAGTGCTTTATTGTCATATGTCCCAGATAGAACAATGAAATTCTTACTTGCAGCAGCACAACAGAATATGCAAACATAGGACACTAAACAATACAATAAACGAGAGAGAAAAAAAAGTTCAGTGTGTGTATACTCACAAACACATATACTGTATATAGATCATATATATTTACATATATATAGATCATATATATATATATATATATGTATACACACATGCACACATATGTCCACACAAAAAACAAACAATAATTGTGCCATAATAGTCTAGTCAAGTCAATTTTATTTGTATAGCACATTTAAACACAACCCATGTTGACCAAAGTGCTGTACATCAGTGCAGGTACTAAATAAGAACATACAATACTAATACCAATAATAGTCTTTGTAGTTCAGAGCTTATGTAAGGTTGTCGTGTTTAATAGCCGAATGACTGTTGAGAAGCCAATAATGTCACACTGGGTAGTGTTTGCACCTGTCTTTACATAAAACACCTGTGCCACTCATGCAGCTCCCTTATATCTACATTCCACTTATATCTACATTTTAATTAATGTTTTTTCTGCATAAAAATCAAGATGCATTTCCTGCTTTGCTCAGACTGATTCCAGATGCCATTGTCAGCGATGCAGTTTGTTTTACTTTGCCCGGTTCAGAACTTGCGCAGTATTTTTGCCGTAGTCAGGGCTGTGACCCACCGCCGGCTGCCGCTCTTTCCTCACCCTCCTCTGCGTCTTGAGGGCGGGGTTGCCGGCTCCGTAGCAGCGGCAGAGCCAGCCCTGGTGCCGTGGAAAGCAGCTGGAGCCTGGGCCTGGGCCTGCATGTGACCGGGTAACCATGAGCCTGAGGTGGGCCAAGGGGAAAGGCGGCAGCAGCGGCGGCGGAGAGGCCGGGCGTTGGTGGAGGCAGAGGCCTAGGCCTGGCGCTGGGCCTGCCCTCGGCTCCCCCTATCCTCCCTCCTCTCCCCGGCCGGCTCAGCGCCTTCCCCATGCTGCAGAGTCCAGCGGCATCGGCGCAGCAACTTATTCTGGCCCCCCGAGGGCAGTTGGTGGGGGAGCCACCGCCATCTACCCAACACACTGAACATCCCCGCACCGGGATGGGATGGGACAGGACTCTTACCCCCACCCTTGCACCACCAATGGCGGCCGCCCGGGCCGGGAGGCGGAGTTGCTACACAACCTCCGTTAGGTGGCGCACGGGCCTACAGCCCCCCCACCCCCATGGTCCTAATACGGGACAAGGGTGGTCCCGTACGGGACAAGCTAATTTAGCCCAAAACACGGGATGTCCTGACTAATACGGGACAGTTGGCAACCCTATTCTCACCTCGCGTAAATGACTTCAATGTTATTTTTCTGCCAGAAAATTGGATAAATTAAAGAATATCAAAATCTGTTAGCTGCAGGGGTTAATTGCTTGATTGTTAATTGTAGATTGTAGTCTAGGGTGCTCTTAATTGTTGATTGTTGTCCTGGCTGTTGAGTGTGAACAGGCCGACAATCTCTCCTGCGCAACTCTTTGCATCTTTCCCGAGTGGTGTTGGCCCCTGATAGGATTTTTATTCTTCATGCCAGGCACTCACCCAATGCAAATGGAGTTCCAATTAACAGGTCAGAAACACATTCTATTGATGCACCAGTCGTTCCCGCTGGATTTTAACTATGAAGCACAGATGCCCTGCCAAAACAACCTTGCTGCATTGGTGTTTGAGAGCAGCTGCAGTGGTTTCAAAGGGAACTGTCAGCTGGAGCTTGCTGACAGAATGTTCTGCTTCCAGGAGAATACCCAGTTTTCACACTGGGGTATTTTATAATTTAGTTTAGTTTAGAGACACAGCGTAGAAACAGCCCCTTTGGCCCACGGAGTCAGTGCCGACCAGCGATCCCCGCACATTAACACTATCCTACACACACTCGGGAAAATTTACATTCATACCAAGCCAATTAACCTTTGGAGTGTGGGAGGAAACCAAAGATCTCGGAGAAAACCCATGCGGGTCACGGGGAGAACGTACAAACTCCGTATGGACAGCACCCGTAGTCGGGATCGTTCCCGGGTCTTTGGCGCTGCAAGTGCTGTATGGCAGCAACTCTACGCCTGCACCACCGTGCCATTCTTTAGTCACTTTCCCTTGTTGCTTTGGATGGATTACGGCTCGGGGTTGCGTGTGGAGGTGGGCGAGGGTGGAGGGTTGGGGATGTGGGTAGATCCTGTATCACTCCAATGCTCTAGGAGCTGTGAGTATTTTGCCTTGTTCAGGGGCATTCAGATGAGGACCGGGATTTAATGTGGCCTGAGTTTCATATGATTGCTATGTTTACATATCTGTTGTGCTGCTGCGAGTAAGAATGTCATTGTTCCGTTTTGGGACATTTGACAATAAAACACTCTTGACTTTTAAGATGGAGGCTTTCTGCCCGTATGATTCTCACTTTTGAAGGTAAAACTGATCTCAGCACGATTTGTTTATGAATCAAGTTGCACTTTTCACAGAGGGTTGAATACCACAATATTACTATCCTCCCTGTTCAACGTTTGTGTAAAGGTATATGTTTACTGTCAAAAGCTGATTTTAAATTTGGGAGGTGATAGTATCTGAAATCTGAACACTTAAAATTAGGTCAATGGAAACAATTCTTTCTCTATCTGTCGAGTTCACATTTTAACTAATTACAGATTTAAAAACAATTAAAAATGAGAACTCGTTATCCAATCCTCCAGTTGCCTGTCAGAGGTTCATAGCGCAAAGCTTTGTGTGAAAGATTGGATCATTACTCTATTCTTTCATTTTTATTTTAACTCATTTTCTCATTGAACTAAACATAAAGAATTCATATTAGTTCCCATGTTGCTGGAATAAATTTGCCTGACCAGAATTTGGACCTGTATTTCTTCCTGCAGTATCCCTCATGGAATACATCAGATTCTTGATTAATACGTGTGTCAAAGGTTATGGGGATAAGGCAGGAGAATGGAGTTAGGAGGGAGAGATAGATCAGGCGTGATTGAATGGCAGAGTAGACTTGATGGGCTAAATGGCCTGATTATACTCCTGTTCCTTATGACATGGTTGACAATAGTAGTATCAGGGACTGAGACTGAGGAGTATAAGAAAATAACTGCAGATGCTGGTACAAATCGATATATTCACAAAATGCTGGAGTAACTCAGCAGGTCAGGCAGCATCTCGGGAGAGAAGGAATGGGTGACGTTTCGGGTCGAGACCCTTCTTCAGCAGACTGAGGAACAGTGTGAAACATAGTTTCAATCTAATATTGAGTCTGGTCTGTTCAATGAGGGACCCTGTACAATGGAGGGATGCAGAGTTGATGTTTCCTCAGGCTGTGACATTGAGAATCGGAGATCACAGTGTCAAGACAAGCGGTCAGCCATTCAGGAATGAAATGACAACAAATCTCTTCTCCCTGAGGTCGGAGAATATTTGCAATTTGCCACCCAAAGAGGTTGTGAAGGTTCAATTCCTGTACATTAAAGGCAGAGAATTATAATATTTTGTATATTATGGGGCATCAAGGATAACGGAGATAGTGCAAGTGGTGCTGAGGTAATTCAATGGTACTTTATTGTCACGTGCCGAAATACAGCAAAATTCCTCTTTTGCATACAATCTTTAATAATCTTACCATTTATAGGCACAATTTTACTTCAGTACAAGAGTGTCGGAAGAGAAGACTACACTGAGGGTACATATGAATCACCACGATTCCAACATTGTTTTGTATTATTCAAGTCCAGAGTTAAAAAAAAAGGAAGTGTCAAAGTGTGAATGTTTACCAGTAAACTTCAAATATTGCATTTGCGTCCACTGCTGTCCCTGGGAGCTTGTTACGAATATTCACCAGCCCCTGTTCAAGACTTGGTTCTCTCTGCCATCCCACCCCCCTCCCCCAAACCCCCCACAGATTGTCTCTCTACTTTCAGAGGTCTTTAATCACCACCACCACTTATGCAACTCCATAAAGATATCCTTGGTGTTATCAAACACTGCAGCAGGCACTAGGTCATAAGTGATCATCAGTGATAGAGCAGAATTAGGCCATTCGGCCCATCAAGTCTACTCCGCCATTCAATCATGGCTGATCTATCTCTCCCTCCTAATCCCATTCTCCTGCCTTCTCCCCATAACCTCAGACCCCCTATTTTCAACCATGGAACAAGGCATTCCATGACGGATACTGCAGGAAGAAATACAAGTCCAAATTCTGGTCAGGCAAATTTACTACAGCAACATGGGAACTAATATGAATACTTTATGTTTAGTTCAATGAGAAAATTAGTTTAAGTACAAATGAAAGAATAATGATCCAATCTTTTGCACAAACCATCGCGCTGAACCTCTGACAGGCAATAGGAGGATTGGAGAATGAGATTGGATAATGAGTTCTCATTTTATATATTGTTTTAAAATCTGTACTTGGTTGAAAAGTGACCTGGACAAATGAGGGGCTGAATGGCCTTGTCCTGAACCAATTTCTTGTGTTTTTATTGGAGGATTGGTTGTGATATGATGCAGATGTGTCATAAATTACAGGCAGGTTGTATGTGAGTGAAAAAATAGATTGGAATTATACCTTGCCTTTTCCAGTCCAGACTCGATGATGCCCCTCAAAGTTCATCTCTTCAAATTAGGGAGCTTTAAAAAAAATATTTTAGTCTTTTCTGAAATTGAGATATTAATTGTAGAGTAAATGTTCTAATTTGGATTTCAGCTCATTAACTTTGCCACAACTCTGGAGGCGTGAAGTACCAACATTGTGCTCTGTTGCTTTTTTAATTAACCATACGAGGTGACTGGAGTCTATCTGCAGATCGAAGGCTGCATCTGCCCCACCTGGACAACACTTTGACCCTACGTGCTATAATTATTGTTCGCAGCAAGGTTCATGAAGGTTGCGAGGAGCTACCGGTCGATGCCAGGGTGAACTGGTTTCCTCTTGTGGTTGCAGATGAAGTCGCAATCCTTTGTCTGAACTTCTCGGATGCTTGTCTTCCTTCCATTGCCGCCGCAGTTGGGAGCTGCTTTCTTCCCACAGATCATCACAGTCACTTCAAACACACAGCGCCATTTTTGACATTGGCCACAGCTACGAGCATTCATGATCTGAGTCGAAATGTCATAAATTCAAGTCTTCCTCTGCTGTCTGAAGTTGAAGTCTAAGCTGAATTCTAGGGTTGGGTTGAGTAAAAGTTGGAATATTAGAGATGCTGTTCTGAGGACAGCATCAAACGAGAACAAAGGGGAATGGGGGGTGGGGGGGTTGTTGCCACGTTGGGCTGCAGCACTAAATAGTAGGATTGTTTGGTGAACCTTTGTAACTTTGTCAGCCTCAAAACATGGCGACCATTGTGTACTGCAGAGGTGAAGTTTGCTATATGATTTTGCCAGGTTGTATGCAAAACAAAGCATTTCTCTGTACCTGGGTAGATGTGACAATAAAGTATCAATGCTTGAATCATTGAGGAAGTTTTCACCCATGTCTGACTGCCTGCTGAGGTGCTGGAACAGTTAATACTTCCAAAATATTATTGAAGACGATAGGTTTCTTGGAACGATGCCCAAAATTCCTCCCTCTCTCTCTCTCTCTCTCTCTCTCTCTCAGGAGCATTCAAAATAGACTAACCAGTTCTTTCTTTCAGATCATTTTTTCGACTTGCTGTATATACAACTGTGGCCGTTATGCCTCTGGAAGCTGCCACTTCCATCGTAAATCATGTGTTTTCTCAGGACAAGCTAAAGAAAATTTGCCTGTTGGAAAGAGACGAATCAAATAGATACTTGATGTCTAAACATTTAGGGCCTGGGAATGTCCAACATGCTTTGCTTCCTGAGGGAGTTACTTTCCTCTGCACACTCCTATTTCCACAAGTGAGGGCAAATTTAGGCCCAGACCCTTGACCCAGTTGGTGGATGTTTGTAAATGTTTACCACCCTTGTTGTCCTATCCACAATTCTTCCAGACGGCATTGTAAGTTACATCCCATCTCACCGAATGACAAATAAAGCTCTGTTGACTGTGGGCGTGGGGAAGAGAGTGGAAGTTTTGTTGCCTCCATCACAGTGAGGGGGTGTTTGGATTCACTGTGATGGACGTTTGTGTTGGGGTTATGTGTCTTGTGTTCTTTCTTTTTGTGTGACTGCTATGTAGTTTCGTTCGGTACCTTGGTACCGAATGACAAATAAAGCTCTGTTGACTGTTGATCAATCTTCATGAGGGAAATTTGGAAATCTGCCAGTTCCCATTGGGGGAGGTGGAAACCTTCCTGGAGGGGAACGTGGGAAGTGGTCCTGGGAATGTGGGAAGAGGTCCTGGGAACGTGGGAAGTATTCATTACATTTAAATCTGAGCACTGTGTTTGTCCATCTTAATGTCAACAAAATCAGAAAATACTACATAAGCAAAGTTACCTGTAAGGCAGAACACAGGAGTGCTCGAGTAACTCAGTGGGTCAGGTTGTATCTCTGGGGAATGCGGATAGGTGGCGTTTCTGGTCGGGATCCTTCTACAGAACTTCTGAAGTCTGAAGAAGGGTCCCAATCCAAAACGACATGGATCCATTTTCTCTGGAGATGCTGCCTGACCCGCTGAGTTACTCCACTTACTCTGTCCTTTTTTTGTATTAACCAACATCTGCAGTTCCTTGTATCTCCTTTACCTGCAAGGCAATATTTTATGGGGTAAATACATAACCAAAACAATTGTTTGTGTTGTGGCTGGTCTTCCACCTCTGGTCCAAAAAAATGCCTGAACTGTGGGTTATGATTAGAAAATAGGTGCAGGAGTAGGCCCTTCTAGCCAGCACCACCATTCAATATGATCATGGCTGATCATCCAAAATCAGTACCCCGTTCCTGCTTTCTTCCCATATCCCTTGAATCTGTTAGCCCTAAGAGCTTTATCTAACTCCCTCTTGAAAACATCCAGTGAATTGGCCTCCACTGCCTTCTGTGGCAGAGAGATTCTGGGCAGTTGGGTGGAGCATGATCTTGAAGTGTTGAATCTGAAGACAAAGCAATTGATGAATTACATGTTAAATCTGTCAAAAAAAGACGGCCGCTACCTTAAACAATGTGATAAATTGCAAGATATTATCTAACGGAGGCTTCTAATCAAATGTCTGTCGCAGAGAGCAATGTCTGCAGTCATCTTCTTATGATTAAGAATGCTTGAGACAAGAAGTCAATTGAATCCCAGTGATCTACATGCAGAAAAGCTTCTGGTTTTCAGCTCCTCGCGATCTCCTCATTACCTTTTGGCTCGGACGACAGATGAGGAGGCTGACAGATGTTCTGCGGGCCAGATACATGAACGACTTTAGTACCATTTTCACGAAGATCAAACTCAACCTTGAATCAGCCAAATTTGTGTGCGGCCCTCTACTCTGTTCTGTTGAATCTGGAGGGAGTTGTTTCAAGGTGATCACAATATTCAATTTTCAAAATGAGAAGGAGAAAAAAAATTGCTCTGTGCATGGAATGGGCTTCTGTAAACATGAAAAATCCCATTGTTTCCTTTGTACGTGAAACACAGATTGCCTGGCTTCCAGATAGAATAAGCACAAAGAAATGTGCCTTTTTCTCCAAGAGCGTGGCTTGCGATTAAAACATTAAAATAGATATGCAACAAATTGGGTGGTTTTTGTGGTCTGTTCAATTTCGCAAGTGTAAGGACATATTTACATCCAGTGGAAATTGCCCTTTTCAACTCTCAGTTCACACAGCAGGCATCAGTCTGCTATCAAAGAGTTGTGGTGTCATTATCCAGCCTTTGGAAAACAAAAGGAAAATAGTTAATTCATAAATATGATCCTCTGAGCACCAATTATTTTAAAATATTTATTTGCCTGAAATTGCTTTATTTTATTATTCCTGGTAGCTTTCTTGAGGAAAAAAAAAATAACAGTGAGTTGTTGGAAATGTGGATTTAAACCAGGTTTGAAGTAGCCTATTTGGCAAAGGTGCATCATTTTGTGCTGAATCCGGAAGCTCTACTGCCCGAGGTCTCGGGAGATTTCTGTTGGCAAAAGTGATTGAGCATGTGATTGAGCAAAAGTAAACTCCTGCCGGTTTGTTCTGTGGTTCAATATGGACCACATCCTCCTCCTCCACACATACATGCTCATCTTTGGGCGAGGTAAAAAAATCCTGGTGAGGTTGTGGGGGCTGGGTGTCAAGAGAGTCAAAGGTGTTTAATTGTCATATTTCCCGGACAGAACAATGAAATTCTTACTTACAGCCGCACAACAGAGTACTCTGTAAACAATATAATAAATTTAAAAAAAAAAATTATATATACATGTCATTTTGCACTATTATAGTTTATATATATATATATATATATATATATATATATATATATATGTGTGTGTGTGTGCGTATGCGTGCGTGTATACGTGTGTATATGTATGCATAAACTATAACACTGCAAAATGACAAAACCAATGCCCTTGTCTACGTAGTTCAGAGTTTACTTGGAGGTTGTAGTGTTTAATAGTCCGGTAGCTGTTGGGAACAAGCTGTTCCTGAACCTGGACATTTTCAAGCTCCTATATCTTCCTGCTGTATGTATATTGCTGTCTCTGGGCGGGTTTTAAAATTGAACCCTTTACTCACATATTTTATACCTAGCTGAAGCCTGGGATCTTTTCTATCAACTTGAGGAAGACATATTACATTTATGTGAAAAGTTTAGTTATCTAGATATGAGGCTTATATTTGAGCCCTAGGCCCTTGGCGTCTGCGGCAGTGAGGGACGTGTTGACCTCAGAAGCGGAGGTGCAGCCGCTGGATAGAACGGACAGCACATCCATGGTGATCTCATAAGGAATAGTACTATTAGGCCATTCGGCCCATTCAATCATGACTGATCTATCTCTCCCTCCTAACCCCATTCTTCTGCCTTCTCCCTATAACCTCTGACACCTGCACTAATCAAGAGAATCTATCTCTGCCTTAAAAATATCCACTGACTTGGCCTCCACAGCCTTCGGTGGCAAAGAATTCCACAGATTCACCCCCTCTGATTAAAGAAATTTCTCCTCATCTCCATCCTAAAAGAACGTCCTTGAATTCTGAGGCTATGAACTCTAGTTGCAGACTCTCCCACTAATGGAAACATCCTCTCCACATCCACGCTATCCAAGCTTTCTCGAGTCCTGCTGCTGGTGGAGGAGGCCCTAGAGCAAAGTCCCATCGCACGCAGCCTGTGACAGCTGTATGGAGCTGCGGTGGAAGGAGCCGACGGCATCACGTGGACCTGGCCAGCCCCCCCCCCCCATCCATCATCATCCCCCATCCATCATCATCCCCCATCCATCATCATCCCCCATCCATCATCATCCCCCATCCATCATCATCCCCCATGCAAGATCATCCCATCCAAGATCATCCCATCCAAGATCATCCCCCATCCATTATCATCCCCCATCCATCATCATCCCCCCTTCATCATCATCCCCCCATCCATCATCATCCCCCCCCATCCATCATCCCCCATCCATATTCCTCATTCATCCAGGGCCTCGGGACACTGGGCCTGAAAGGGAGATATATTAGAACCGCCGAGTCTCAGGCGCAGAACGGACATTTAACAGACTTAGAAGTTGCAAGATGGAGTCAGAATGTGGCGCCTCTGTGTGATGTTTCAGAAGAGGATCTATTGTCTGGCATAATTGGGTAGCTAGCATGTAGAACATCGTAGCGCTGTACACGTGACAATAACACAACCAATAACCCACTCATGATGGAGACCATGTTTAGCTTCCAGCAGTTATCAGGGATGGCTCCTTTCCCTTTCTCTTCTCTTCTCTTTGACTCATCTTCAGAACCACCTTCACATCACCCGCCTTCCACTTTATATTTAAGGTGTTTTAAAGTCTTCATTTTCACAATATTTTTTTCTCTGGTCCTAATATCTCCTCTTTCTTAGTATCGGAAAGAAAGAAACAGTTGAGGCAGTAGAGAAGGTTAGTGAGGTGATAGGTGGAAGAAAGGAAATCTGTTCTAAATGGACACATTATTTCACCTTAACTCTGTTGCATCGGTCACCCTCTTAAAGCTAAAAACTCCTTTGTAGCAAATCATTTCAACTGTGTGTCTGTGTCCAGTAAACCAGGTAGGTTTGAGCAGGGCCGTTTTTACAGCATTATGGGCCCCCGGGCAAAGCAGTGTACTGGGGCCCCTACCGTTACTCTCCCCCACCCCCCTTTCCCTACCAGCCCCCCCCCTGTCGTGCCGGCGAAAAGCACTTACCGAAAACCACTTAGCGATGGACTTAGGGTGCTATATTGTTGCGAAAAGCACTTACAGATCGCTGTGAGAAGCAATTAGTGACCGAAAATGTTGCGAAAAAAACACTTATTGAACCTACATTTTTAAAGTAGTATTTATTTATTGCAAGTCACTTAACATACACAGATCAGCATGGGGCCCCTATGCTCGTGGGCCCCGGGCAAATGCCCATCAGGCCCATGCGTTAAGACGGCCCTGGGTTTGAGAGAGTGTAGACCAGGCAGTTTGTTATCAGCTACCCTGGAAACAGGATGGACGGTGATCACTGCACTGTTTGCAATGGGCAACAGCGTTGCAAGTACATATGAAGAGCGGGAGTGACTGTTATATTTACCTGTCATAATCAAAGCAACTCTTCCAGAAAAAGCACTTTTGTTCAACAGCCTGATTTGATACAGGTACAAGATTAGATACAATTGCATTTCAATATTAAGATTGAATCAAGAAGTCCCTGACCATTACTGCTCCCAATACAGCTTGAGAATGATGTGCAATTTCAGCCTCTCTGGGTATTGTACGGATTTAAATGAAGGCATGTTTTTGAAATCTTCAGTATTATTAAATTGATGTGTAGGCCTGAGATTGCTGCCGCTGCTGCTGAGCATAAATTTATATCCTGGCCAGCACTTGTTCATGCGTTGTCTAGTGAAAGAGATCCCCAGGAGAATACTTGCATCCACCACTAGTGAATGCAAGGCCAGAGATTCACGTTGTCTTCTGCAGCTTGGGGTACTGACAGATGCTTCAAACTGACTACTTTGCATTCTGTACCTTATGTGCGAATGGGATTACTAAAATTGATGTGTTGCAGTGCCTCACTAATTCTTTGTAATAGGAAAAACCATGGCATGAAGCAATCCACATGATGTTTTAGCCCCCTTGCTGAACCACAGCAGACATCCAGCTCCTTCCAGGATTACATTATTCAGCAGGTGTAATGCAAGTGATATATTGCCCTGACATTGATTTACAATTGGGGCAGTAAACAATTTTTCCCAGGAGGCTCGAGAAAGCGCGATGTCAATGAGAAACTTTTGTAGCCTGCGTTTGCCCAGATAGGTAATGCTTCACTCACTGTGAAGAATTATGCTTCCACTGGAGAAATAGTGGATCCATCACCAAATACGGATTTGCTATTAGGATGATTGTTCATCATGCAAGAGTGTGCTTCTCATCAGCCTGTCAGCCATATTCTTTTAATTGTCTTGTTTTCCACAATTCTGACTCACTGCTCCACCTTTTCCAGGTTCCCTAAAATCTGAACCCTTGGAAGCAGTTCCTCGGTATTAGTTGCTAGGAGATATGCCTGAAGCTCGAGCCTTTGCTTTACCTTCCCTGATGAAAAAATTGACTTTGAAATTGCATGTTTGTCCTAGAAACCATGCTCTTATTTCTGCTATTTGCATGACATTTGTGGATAGGGTTTCGTAAAATATAAAATGTGAATTGCAGGCAATAACTTGCTTACACAGGTGTAATGACAGTTTCTATACCATCTCAAAGTCCCACTTCGATAGCCATTACTACTCGGGGATGAAATGTAGTTATAGCTTACGCACACGTCGCACCCTGACATGACAAAACAAATCTTCCAAACTTCTTCATTAATTGGTTTTTATTAAAATAGCACAAATCAAAGAGTAATTCATCACTTTCCGTACTTTATCAACTATTTCTTCTTCAAACAATATCTCAGAATTCTTATAGTTATTACCGTATGGTAATACTCACTCACCACATTCAAAACATCACTGAAGTCTCACCTGTTCAGTACTGCCTTCAACCACTGAAGGTCACCTCACCTTCTGTCTCCTTTCTCTGTTCGTTTACTTATTTATCTATTTATTCACTTCCCTATGTTCTCTAAATCCCTGTAAAGCGTCTTTGAGTATATGAAAAGCGCTATATAAATGTAATGCATTATTATTATTATTATTACAAATATAGCTGGTGCGAGCGCATGGTAAAGAACTGTATGCTCACCATCCTCCGAGTCTAAACTGACCCACAACCTCTGTCGACACACTATCCTCCTCCCATCCAGATACTCCCCATTACGTATTAAGTCACACCCACAAGCAGGCAAAAAGGACACAAACTAAAAATATTAAAACATAGCCGTTACACAATGACAATAACTGAATTAAGCATAAATGGCCCCTACAACAGGGTTTGAGTTTAGTTGAAGGTTTGTGACTGGAAAGCTTCATCACTTGATATTTTCTTAGAATTAGTTGACATCACATGCAGAGTTTAAACTAAATGAAAGATTTTAACATAGGAGACCTGATGTCCTCGAACAACAGTACAAATAACAGCTTGCAATGTTATTGGCAATTGAGTAAGACCTCATGTTTCTTGAGGGGAGCTTTTTGAACAGAATATAACAAATAATCCTGTAGCGAAACAAAAGGACATGACCAGATGCTGGGCCAAGGCTTAGAGAACATCAAAAAGGAGGAAAAGATGAAGGGGAGGTAGAAAGATTTTTACGAGGGCATCCAGAACTTGGGATACATAGGTAATGGTTGAAATGCTTGAAATTGGAGAGAATTGGCAGATTGGAACTGAAGCTAAAGCCATGTGGAAGAGTTACGTACATGGAGAAAATCACAAAGCTAGGATGAGGTCATGCAAGAATTTGAAAATGAGGATTTCAAAATTGAGGAGAAAAACAATTGAAAATAAGGATAAGAAATTTAGAATTGAAGACCATTAGAGGTGCAATGGTGTTGACTACTTGGGAATTGGAATTGGAACTGGTTAGGCTAAAGGGCACAGAGGTTTGGCTGGGTGGCAGCTTATTGAACGGGTGGGAGATGGAAATCTGGCCCCAGAGCATAGAAGTAATCGTCAGTGGAGGTTGCTAACAGCATGGATAATTGTCTGACTGCGCCATCAGTCAGGGAAAATATAGAAACAAGAGGTTGCTCCTAATTTGGCATTTGGCATTTTACCAGGTAGATTCAGTCTTATGTTCCTGAAGAAAGCTGATATTTTTCTCACTTGAATACCAGTGTTGTTTCTCTTCTGTACATCAGCCAGCCATCAAATACACCAGCCTGGAAGGGGAAGAGTGGTGATTATGTACCCTGGAATTTGCCTATTAATTTTATTAACCTTGGAACAATCACAATGTGACTTTTAAAAAAAATACCGTCCCCGATCTTTCATTTTAAAGAAAAATCCAAAGGGATCAGCCTGCAATCTTTGCAGAACAAATTTGGGCCGTGTTGCTGTATGTTAGTGCAAGTTCCTGAGCAGAAGCCAAAGTGTTTGTGGGTGGTTCTGAAATGTTGGATCAGTTTATTCCAGCACTTCATATTAGTGGTAAAATATATTTTGGTGTTGTTTTGAAAGTGGCTTAAAGGTCTCTGCCAATTATGTCTCATCCTCTCATCTGGCCTGTGTGATTTTAAAGTTTATATTCTCTTGCCTTTCCAATCTGCCCTGATACGGGGGTTTTGCACTAGTTTGTATTCTTTATAGAAATCTCGTGCTTTTGTCTTTGTAATCTTCTGTGCTGTTTCGCTGGGAAAAAAATGTACGGGTTGCGACATCTCTCAAAAACCATGACTGGAAAGGCAATACTTGGGGAAAATGTGGATTATATGGAACATCCTCGGGCACACTTGAAGACCTCTTATAATGCATCAAATCTCTTGGGCTGCTTCCAATGCTTGGTTTCTTTCATCCTCGATCTGATGTAGTGTGACTGGTTCCCTGCCCAATCTGGGGAATAGCTTATTGGCAGGATGGGATTTCATTCTGTGGAGGATGCATCTGACTGAAGGAAGAATAAATTATAAAGATCCAAAGATTGGGATGCATCTTTGATGTGAATCATTCAGAATGCTGCCCTGTGGACAGTGTCCCAAGAATCTCCCTGCTCTTTGCAATATGTTCTGTTTTGAGCCCCACAGTTGGCAATAGTTTTCTACAGCCTGGTGTCATTGCTAATTAGCTTATTGTCTTCATGTGGGTTTAAGAAGAGCATTCACCATCACCTTCTCATGAACTAATGAACACTAGCCTTGCCAGAGATGCCCAAAATCCCCCTCTAAATAAATAAATAATCAGTAAACGTTGGGACATTTATGCTTTGAACGCTCTCTTCAAAAGAGTTCTCAAAAGAAAATAATGTATGAAGTAAACAAAGCAACATAAAAAAAAATATCCCGGAGTCTCTGGTGTCAAGGAGATGGGGAAACACAATGTGCTTTGAATGTAAAATCATGTCAGGCCAGGAATTCAATAAAATTGTTGAAACTAAACTTTGTTTTAATCTCCATTTCTAAAAACCTGGAACATCTTTGAGCATATAAAAACTGTGAAACACTTTGAAAGGCATGAGTTTTTTTTTAGAATGGCGTGACAACCTGAAAAAATCCGTACACATTCATCTGATTAACACATACAAAGGGTAAGAGAAAAATTGAATAATTGTAATTCTCGTATGTTTTGAGTAGCCCACTATATTGGGTTGGACTTAGAAAAATGAGGACCACATAATGGAAACCATTAATGAAGAGGTAGGACTCACTCAATGGCACAGATACAGCTTGCAGTAAGAATAAACTGATGGCTTCGGACTCTTTTGGCGAATAAATGGATCTCAGCAGGATTGAACAAGAATCTTGCACCGAATTTGTCAGCTCCATGGAGTAGTTTGGATAGGTCCATCTAACTTGCTAGGAAGCAGATGTCAGATGTGATGGAAAGGAAGGAAGTGCAGTTGCTGGTTTAAACCATAGATAGGCACAAAATGCTGGAGTAACTCAGCGGATCAGGCAGCATCTCTGGAGAAAAGGAATGGGTGACATTTTGGGTTGAGACGCTTCTTCAGTCTGAGAGTCAGGGGAAATGAGAGATATAGACGGTGATATAGAGAGATATAGAACAAAGAAAGATATAGAGATAGAGATTTTTGCATATCTTTCATTTCTTTGTTCTGTATCTCTCTATATCACCATCAATATCTCTCGTTTCCCTTTCTTCTGATGCAGTCAGAAGAAGAACCTCGACCCAAAACGCCGTCTATTTCTTTTCTCCAGAGATGCTGCCTGACCCGCTGAGTTACTCCAGTTTTTCGTGTTGGATGTGATGTGTGAGGGCCTCCTTCCTCATGCGTGGGCTGTAATGCGTGGGCTGTAATGCATGGGCTGTAAGGCAGCACCAAGGTAAATGAACGATAGAATGTTACCAAAGCTTGCACTGAGCACCCTTTGACCCCGCTCCACGTCTGAACGCCTCCATGCTCTTCCACAGTGGATACCAACCACTTTGCCTGACTACAAAAACAACACCTAGAATGTGTAGGAAGGAACTGCAGATGCTAGTTTAAACCAAAGATAGACACAAAAAGCTGGAGTAACTCAGCGGGACAGGCAGCGTCCCTGGAGAGAAGGAATGGGTGATGTTTCGGGTCGAGACCATTCTTCAGACTGATCAGATTCAGTGATCAGGTTTTGCATTGAATTTCTTTGTGCTACACAGAAAAATATTCTGCAGTAAGGGATTCTAGGCCTCACAGTTGTAAATTGCAAAGATTTCTTGGAGATAAATGAAAGAAGCTTCTGTTTGAGCACCTTATCTTTTCTCCTGAAACCAGCTCAAAACATTTCACATGTAGTGAAATGTGAGAGTGACTGACTGCTGTAATGTAGTCAAAGGCATCATTTCGCATACATGAAGTTGCACAAATGGCAATAAGATTGATGGCTAATTAATCTGTTTGCATGATTGGCATGGGTTTAAAAACTAATCATAGTATCTGGAGAATTCTATGTTAACCCTTTAAAAGACATTTGGACCAGAACATAGGTACCTGTCCAGGGATATAGTTAGGGTTGCCAACTTCCTCACTCCCCACATGACCTCACCCAGCCAGTGGCCAGGTGCTCCCGCTTCACCAATGGCGGTCGCCCGGGCTGGGAGGCAGGTTGCGGCCGGTGGGACGGAGCAGTCCGCACAGCGCTGGGGACCGAGACGCGTCCGCAGATCGCCGTGCCCAAACTGAGCCGTGCGTTACAGGGGCTGTTTAACCTCAGTCTTGACTGTCGTGGGGCTGGGGAGAGGGTGGGGAGGGAAGAGTAAGGTTGGCTTGTGCAAAACAACACTCAGAAATAAAGTATTTTAGTTCAAAAAATATATTTTTAGTCTGAAGAAGGGTCTCGACCCGAAACATCGCCAACTGTCCTATATTAGCCAGAACATCCCGTATTTTGGGCTAAATTGTGTTGTTCCGTACGGGACCGCCCTTGTCCCATATTAGAACCGGACGGCGCTGTAGGCCCTGACCCTGTAGGCCCTGACCCTGTAGGCCCGGACACTCTAGCCCGGGGGCCGCTGCAATGCCTGACAGTGTAGGCCCGGGCACCGCCTCACGGTGGTTGCGTAGCAACCCACCTCGCGGGCTCACCCTTCCGGCACGTGGCTGCTGGGTGGGTGAGGTCACCTTCTCCCGTATTTGAGAGTGAGGAAGTTGGCAACCCTAAACATCACCCATTCCTTCTCTCTCGAGATGCTGCCTGAGCTGCTGAGTTACCAGCATTTTATGTCTACCTTCGATTTTAACCAGCATCTGCAGTTTTTTTCCCACACTGTCGGGGCCTACAACATCCGGGCCTACAGTGTCCGCCCGGGCCTAATAAGGGATAAGGGCGATCCTGTACTGGGCAAAACAATTTAGCCCAAAATACGGGATGTCCTGGCTAATACGGGACAGTTGGCGACTTTCGATATAGTTTAAGGGCAAGCAGGTGAGACTAGTGCAGTTGGGGCATCTTGGTCGGCATGGGGAAGTTGGGTCGAAGTGCCTGTTTCCATGCTGTATGACTCTCTGACTTAATGGATGATATTATGGTGTTTCTAAAGGCCCATGATTTGTATGCAGCAGCTGAGACCTCAGCTTAACAGCTAAAACATGCAGCCGAGCTGCCATTATTAAAGCATTCTGTTTTTACAAATTGTCACCGATGGCTTCTTGAGCTTATTCTGTTCCACTTCATGTTCTCCTTCAGAATTCTCCAAACAAAAAATGAAAACTTTTGCTGAGGTTTAACAAAGAAATCTGCTTTTAAATAAGAGCCTTGCTTCGAACAAGTTTATCAATTAGTGGCTCCTTTACAAAGATTTCAGCAGCTTATCCTTGAATATATTTGAACAATAAATGTTTTTTTCAATTCATCTGGCATTTGTATTTTTGTTCCTTTTGAATTACACCTTCAATGATTCTTATTCACATAGAAATTCATTTTTAGTGGAAGTCTCAAAATTGAGAAAGAAGATTTTAAATGTCCCCTTAATGTGTATTTGGGTTGTTTGGAGAAATATACAGTATAAGGCTCTGTTCAAGGCTGAATTTTTGTGTTCTGGATTAATGCAGCTTTCTATCCACCAGGGGAGGGCAATGTCATTTCATCTTCCCACAGTATTATTTGGTGAGGAATACATTACCAGTGAGCCAGTGATTTTGCAGTAACATTAATGCTTTTGATCCCTTGCCTGCAGGCGTCTGGGCTGGTTGATTCCAACGTTTCTGGCCAGAGGCCGGTGACATTCTTAGGATGATTTCATCCGAATAGAAGCAAATCCAGTGACAAAGTAGAAACTCGCTGAGGATTCTCAGCATAATCCTGGGAATTTGTTCTTGCATCCTGTGTCAGTTTGGGCGGTGCGGGATCTGCAAGTCCTTTCATTTTCACGGCGATTGTGTGGATGCGGGAGAAAGAAAATATTTTCTTGAGAATTAATAAAAAGGAGCTACAGATGCTGGTTTATACCAAAGATAGACACAAAATGCTGGAGTAACTAAGTGGGTCAGGCAGCATATCTGAAGAAAATGGATAGGTGACGTTTAGGGTCGGGACCCTACTTCAGATTTTTCTTGCAAAACTAAGTAGTTTGATTTTATGGTTTTTTAAAAAATAGTTTGGGTTAATTTTTTTTAAAAAAGTTAATGTTTGATGTTAAAATGTTAAAAAATTCTATATCTCATTTTTAGGTTTTTTAAATCCTTCGGGATATCAGTGATTCATAATGACTGACAAACTGGCAAAGATCTGATCAAAACCTTGGTGGGTGTCAATTGTTTTCAGCGGAGCTTTATTATTTTAGTCGGGTCACCTGGCTCACTGTTATTGTTCGAGACGCTGGCACTTCATGGTCTTCTTGTGGCCCAAGTACTCTGCCCCACAGTCTTTCTGGATTGAGCCAAGATACAGTTTGCCAACTGGAGGGAGTTACTCCAGCTTTTGGGATATTGGCAACATGGAAAGCTGCTCCTTCTGGGGATCACCCCAGCCAGTATTTGTGGGTTTTTAAAAAGAAAAGAACGTTATTTAATTAATTTTCAAAGAATATTTAGTTTTGTTAATGATCCATATGACAGTAAACAAAAACGTAGACTTGGTCCATGTTTTCGACTGGCCTTTAGGAGTGGAGAGTATCTTGCAATCCTTCACCTTGGAATGTAAGTTTTACTTTGTAGATAGCGCACTAAATGAATTCCGTGACTAAAAATGGGGGGAAAAAGCGAGCTGATGTAAATTCTGAAAATGCCTTATGTGCAGTGTGTCCAGATTAGCCGGCAGCGTATTAAGCTGCAGGGAATGGGAACCCCAGTTGATTGGACAGGCTCTGCTTCCAATGAGTTTCAATGATATTTTACTTGGTTTAATTTTGTATTTGGAAGCATTTATAGTGGGTGGCACATTATGAAACACATGATCCTGAGGTAAGGAGACACAACTGGCAGACTGGGTATCTTCCTATGGGAAATAAACAGGTGTGAACACAGGAACTTTAAACAGGTATGGCGTAGATGTCCATGTATCCATGCATGGTGAATGGCATCTTCTTCTTCCTCCAAACGTCACCCATTCCTTCTCTCCAGAGATGCTGCTTGTCCCGCTGAGTTACTCTAGCTTTTTGTGCCTATCTTCGGTTTAAAGCAGTATCTTCGGTTTAAAGCAGCATCTGAAATTCCTTCTTACACATTTTGTGTGCTCCACTGCAAAATCTCCTCAAGGTCTACTTTGAATAAGTTCTCCTCCTCTCTCTGACGAGAGTTCTGCAACATCCTCTCTCACTGCTCCTCCTCTGTGATTCCTCCTGCTCTCCGATTCTATGGTTCTTTATCTCTCCACATTACTGTCTATATCTCTCGTTTCCCTTATCCCTAGCCAGTCTGAAGAAGGGTCTCGACCCGAAACGTCACCCATTCCTTCTCTCCAGAGATGCTGCTTGTCCTGCTGAGTTACTCCAGCTTTTTGTGTCTATCTTCGGTTTAAACCAGCGCCTGCAGTTCCATGTAAATATGCGTGGTTCCCCCAAAAAATATTGCCCATAAAGATTTTGAATCCTCTCGTTTTCTGTAGAATATCGACAAAAATCGTTGAATGGCGAAAAGTATCACGCACATGTTAACACCAAACCAAATCTTCCAGCATTTTTATCTCTGAGCTGAAACTCTATGCACGGAGGCAGAAACAGACAATCTCACCCAAACTTATCAGGAAGCCAATCCTTTCCAAGCCAGCAAGTCTCCAGTTTGCACAGAGATGCTGTAAATTACATTGGTGATATTTATTGCCTCAGCAGTCATCTCACTTTAATACTGTGAATTAGATTGCATGTTATCTGAAGAGAAGAGATTGGATCAAATCCTTTGTCTCACTCAGTTTGCTCGCTGGATGATACATATTGCTCTCTGCCGCAATCTTTGTTCATGAGGTGACCTGTGTAAAATGTTGGTGATCACTTAATTACATGATTCAGCCATGGATACTGCAATTGACTTGTGAACAGCTGTGACAACAGTACTGTAAACTAATTGAAGTAAGGTTCCTGGCTGTGGTGGAGTGGGAAAGCAGGGGACAGGTGTTTATTCCATGTTTTATCTCCAGTGGCAGGGCTGGAGGTGTAGCTGAATCATACTGCAGTATTGTCTGTCATATTTAGCTTTAGTCATGGCTTGAATCAGAATGTTGCCTCACTGCCTCAGTATAATTACACAGTCCGCAGTAACAAAAATCACTTACAATTTCATAGGAATTTAATATGAAAAATGTTTGCAGGCTTTAATTTTGTTTTCTGTTTTGTGATAGTTTTAATATTGTCTAAAGTCTTAATGGATCTTTCGATTGGTAACAAGGCTATCGAATTGTGCTTAAGGCCTAGAAATCATCCAGTGTGTAAACAAAGAGCATAACACCATAAGAGAGAGGGGTTGCACATTCAGTCCCACATCCTAACCCATTCACCTTGTTTTGCCATTGAGCAAGATGGTCTATGATCTACATTAACCATTTCCTTCCCTTGCCTCGTAACCCTTGCTTCCTCTAATACCTAGAGATCTACTGATATCTGTTTTGAATGTAATCAATAAATGAGCCTCTACAGCCCTCTGTGATAGTGGTTTCCAAAGAATCACCACAAATTTCTTCTAATTTCCATCCTAAATGGTTTATCCATTTTGTGGCGGTGAACCCTTGCTGTAAATGGGGAACTGTCTTCCCTCAACTACCCTGTTGCGTCCTCCAATTATTCAGTTCAATGAGGTCACCCCTCCTTCTTCCAAACTCCAGAGAACAAAGGCCTGAAGAAGGGTCTCGACCCGAAATGTCACCCGTTCCTTCTCTCCAGAGATGCTGCCTGGCCCGCTGTGTTACTCCAGCTTTTTGTGTCTATCTTTGGTTTAAACCAGCATCTGCAGTTCCTTCCTACACAAAAGCCTAGCTTACTCATAGTCTTCTCAAATATCAGACTGTCAACACTAGTGAACTGAGTCCCCAAAAAACTAGCCAGGATCACCACCCCCAACTAATAACCCCACCTGTCTAATCTATCGCTTCTTATCTATCCAATATCTATGTTGATAATTTGGCGCAGAGAACCAAATGTAATAATCTATACGTGCTGAGTTTTCACTGGATTTGCATCTTTGGGTAAGGAGATGAAAATGGGACAAAATATTCGAGAAAAAGCATTGTTACTCTTATACTCAATCCTCTTGCAATTAAGGGAAACACGCATTTTGCCTTCTGAATTGCCTTCTGCGTCTACATGTTAGCCTTCTCTGATGCGTATAAAGACAATTAGATCGCAGTGAAAATCAACATTTACCAACATCTCAGCATTTAAACAGCACTCAACATTTGCTGTTTCTTACCAATATATATAACTACACACATTTCCACATTGCACTCAAGCTATAGAGTGTCCCACTCACTGTTTATTCACTTAAAGTCTCTTTGCATCCTCATTGCTACTTGTTTTCCAACTTAGCTCTGTGTTCCAAGTAAGCATAGATTATCACATTTGTTTCTCTCAGCCATGTCATCAATACAGATCACGGATAGATGAGAAGGATTAAATTGGAATATAGTGTGAAGAAGGATCCCGACCTGAAATGTTACCTATCCATATTTTCCAGAGATGCTGCCTGACCTGCTGAGTTACTCCAACACTTTGTGTCCCTAAATTGGACAGTGGTTATTGGAGGAGGGGCGGGGGGGGGGGGGGGGGGTGATAGTTCTGGCTAGATTTCCTGGCCCTTATATCTCCAGTGAGGTCTTGCTTCTGTGGAAGTAGGTTTGGGCTCAGCCCACCCAAATTGAGAAAAGATTTTGCAAGCTTTTTTGTGTGCTGCTTGGCACCAGTGCACAAGTCTGTATGCCTTTTCATGAGTGCACCTGTCACACAAATGAAATGCTCAGAACAAACTATGGATACTTAGTAACTGGGGCATAACAAGAGGGTGCTAAGTTAAGTTTCATCATATCATATCATATCATATATATATACAGCCGGAAACAGGCCTTTTCGGCCCTCCAAGTCCGTGCCGCCCAGTGATCCCCGTACATTAACACTATCCTACACCCACTAGGGACAATTTTTACATTTACCCAGCCAATTAACCTACATACCTGTACGTCTTTGGAGTGTGGGAGGAAACCGAAGATCTCGGAGAAAACCCACGCAGGTCACGGGGAGAACGTACAAACTCCTTACAGTGCAGCACCCGTAGTCAGGATCGAACCTGAGTCTCCGGCGCTGCATTCGCTGTAAAGCAGCAACTCTACCGCTGCGCTACCGTGCCGCCCATGCAGTGCTTAAGATAATAGTTTGCAAAGCACAAGCAATTATAACACTTATATTTAACTAGATCTAATCTATCCTTCCCTCCCAGCTTTAACAAATATCCCAGAACAGATTGGTAACTACATTTTGGTCTTCATCTGGTTTAACTCAATTTAAAAATGATCCCCCCTCAGAACATTACATTTATTAGAAATAGCCCAAAGGGAAACCTCCACACTGGGGTTTGCATGCTGAAAATATTGAATACTTGCTGTTGGCAGCTCGATTCAAACACAATATGGCTGCGATATCTGTCTCTGGATTAGTACTGATGTACATCGTTGCAGGTGCGGACGTTCTGAATACGTTGAGCCTTTTGTTTTATATTTGGCATTCTGGCTTTATCTAACTGAAATTTGAGGAAATGTTTCTTTTATACAATCAGTGATTGATTAGAATGCACTGCTGGGGTTACAATAGAGACAGATTTGGTTGTAGCATTCAAAGAGAAAGTGGATAAGTATCAGGGAGAAAATAATTTGCAGGATTGGTTAATTATCAAAACTATACTTGAAAACATTTAAAGTATAAATAAACTGAAACAATTAAAAAGCGACGCAAATGGTTATGTTTATGTTTAGTTTATTGTCACGTGTGCAGTGTAGGTACAGTGAAAAGCTTTTGTTGCGTGCTGCCAGTCAGCAGAAAGACAATACATGATTACAATTGAGCCATTCACAGTGTACAGATACGCGATAAAGGGAAATAATGTGAATAACATTGAGTGCAAGGTAAAGTCCAATCAAATATATTCTGAGGGTCTGTAATGAGGTTGATAGCTGAGGATTGGTCTCTGGTTGTGGTAGGATGGTTCAGTTGCCTGATAACAGTTGGGAAGAAGATGTCCTTGAATCTGGAGGTGTGCATTTTCACACTTCTATACCTTTTGCCCGTGTGGCTTGTCCTTGATTATCCTGCTGGCCTTGAAATTATCTTGCAGCTGTTTTTCTCAGTTTTAACGCTTCCCGAGGCAAGTCCTCCCCTGGATTCGCCAGTGAAAGGGATGGGGAATTGCCAGGAGAATTGTACCTCACGGTTGTACTCCATCGGGACACAGGGAATCACCAGCACACAATCAGCAGCACTTTTAGAGCCGCTGTCCATGCATGTACAGTCACAATTTGCTGGCAATTTGCTGGCACGAAGAAATGACAGTGGTCGCACGCACACTCACTCACACACTCACTCACACACTCACTACACACGCACGCGCACTCACTCACACACTCACGCGCACTCACTCTCTCACATTCACGCGCACTCACTCACACACACGCGCACTCACTCACACACTCACTCACTCACACTCATACACACTCATACACACTCACACACACACACAAACTCACACACTCGCACACACACTCTCACACACACAGTCACACTGGGCTTGTCTGTGCAGCTAAAGCTCACTCCTGACTGCAGAAAGATTTGACAGATGTGATTTTTCTTCGCAAAAGTAATTTGGATTGTTGCTCACCCTCATTGGAAGATTGAATTCAGTTAAATATTTCATTACCAAGATACATTAAGTTGCAGGCAAAATTGGTCGTGAAATGCGTTAGTGTCACAGAATAATCCAGGTGAGTGGGTGGTAGGTGGACAGAATAATCCAGGTGAGTGGGTGGTAGGTGGACAGAAGGACTACGGAAGTTTCAGTGGTTTGGACTTTTATTGTCGGTCTGATAGTTTTGTCTGTCAGCTTGTTTCTGACCCAAGCTCTCATCCTGACTGGTTGGGATGACTTAATGGTTTCCACAGCACGGTATACACAGGGAGAGGGAGATAATTTAACTTTTCAACCTTAATTGTCTAAATGATTTATACTCTATTTTCTTGGCACTTGCTTGCACCAAAGAACTTTAGTGAAATGAATAATTAATTAGCTACGTACCTATCCCTGAAATGGGTATAAATTAATGCCAGATTTTAAAAGGATTATACATATAATTCACCAGAATTTGGAGAATCAGTTTTGAATATAACCCAGAGCAATTCTTGTTCATACTTCATTGACTGTAAAGGTAATGGGGCTGGGCAGTGCTGATGGCCAGCTTTTGGTTTTGTGGAGAGTTGCTGGCTTATTGCAGAGTGCAGTTCAGTGAATGTGCTTGATATTCAGAGGCAGTCAGATAAGCCTGATAGTTGGCAAAACCTGGAGGTTTAACTTGGTGGGTCTTAAAATAAACTTGTGTTGTGTGGGCAGGCTGTCTCTGACATGTGGCATTAAGTCACACAAAACTCAGCAAAGAATCTGGGAAAAGTGAGTCCATCCTTTGCTCCTTAGGTCAACAATGAGTAGGGGTGGCTCACTGTTGGCAGCCTCTTACTGCTGATCATGGCCTGGACCAGACCTAGTCACATTTGACCAGAGGCCCCACAACAGAACATCAAGTGATGACTGCCAGGAGGTACATGTGAGTGAATGGCTACTGAAAATAGGGTCATACTATTCTACATTGTCTCTCTCCTGGCTGAATTCCTGTTGAAACTCATTACAAATGATTTTTTTCTTTAAATTATGGCTACATGGGTGTCATCTGACAGGGCTGTTAACCTCTGAACCCAGCAATAGTTCATACTGGGGAGGGGGGGGGGGGGGGGCAATACATAAAATAAAAGATGCATGATGTGAATTGATCTTTCTCTCTGAACAAGAGTAGGTGAATTGAGGATCAGAGGACATAGGTTTAAGGTGAAGGGGAAAAGATTTAATAGGAATCTGAGGGGTAACTTTTTAACACAAATGGTGGTGGGTGTATGGAACAAGCTGCCAGAGAAGGTAGATGAGGCTGGGACTATCCCAATGTTTAAGAAGCAGTTAGGCAGGTACATGGATCGGACAAGTTTGGAGGGATATGGACCAAATGCTGGCAGGTGGCACTAGTGCAGTTGGGACATGTTGGCCGGTGTGGGCAAGTTGGGCCGAAGGGCCTGTTTCCACACTATCACTTCATGACTCTATGACTCAAATGGATGAAAGATGGAAATGCTAAAATTTGATTTTATCGAAGATTGTTGACAGGAGGGGTCTTAGTGTGTGGTGTTGCCATATAAAATATAGAACAGCATAGCACAGGAACAGGCCCTTCAGCCTACAAGGTCTGTGCTGACCACGATGCCAAGGTGAACTAATCTCATCTGCATGCACATGATCTATATCCCTCCATTTTCTTCGCACCCATGCACCAATATAAAAACCTCTTAAGCGTCGCTGTCATGATACATTTGTGTCTGGTCGGTGTTATTGTTCATTGCAAATACTAATGTTGCTTTCTACAGCCCAATTATGTTTAGAAGGATAACAACCAGCGCAGGGATCGCATTAATGAACAGTGTGCTGGGTTATAAAGCTGGGTGAGTGGTGAGTTTCCAATCTCAGCGGGGCTGACAGAAGCAAGCTCGCAGGCATCCACATTTTAATATGAGGAAGGAAAACTGAAGGGTTACTTCTGGAGCAGCTCTTCCTCCTGATTACATAAACGGCAGCTGAGAAGTAGAACAAATCGGCGAGGTACAGAGGAGAATATTAATCGAATGAGGAACAAGGAAGAGAGGTGTCTGACTGTCTCCAAGCCAAATTTGACAGATACAAAATGATCAAACTTTACTTTCACGCTTGGTTTTGGCCCTTTTTAATCAATCAGCAGGCCAGACAGTCTTGTAATCATGCTTCGCTGTCTACCATTCATCCACATCAAAAACAGCCTGGAATCAGAATTCTATTTGAACTTTGCTAATTTGTTTGGAATCAAGCCATCGCCGTGCATGAAAGTGATTTAATACGGATGGCAGAGTGTTTCAATTCAGTCTGGCAGTCCAGATATTCTGATAACTTTAAAATATTTAAAAAGAAATAAAATAAAATGTATTTTAGTGCTTTAATCTTTTAAAAGAATCTTGACGTCTCAAAGTAATTTGATTGGATTTGATTCATACAGTGTGATACGAGCACTTTACAACACAGCATACAAACAATTCAGTAGTTTTGCTCCAATACATCGGAGGTGCGCATTAGCAATTTAATATCCTATAATTCAATCAGCAATACAATATTCAATCAAAGTAATGAGTCAGCGTGGATCCAGTTAATTTATGATTCAATATTGCTGCTTCACTGCATTTGCAGCTTCCATATTTATGGCAAACTTTTTCGATTTTGTTCTTTGTTTGATAAATTCCTTTGAAGGTTTTCTCTTCGAGCAAATTACTTCCAGAAATATATTAAAATGTAAATGTTGCTTCTGGTTTTATAACATTGCCACATCTGTTAAAACCAGGAACATCCTCAGTGTAGCTAGCCCAATAAATGTCTGGGAATTGATGAGTAACAATGCTAACATTATTTTAGATTTGGACTGCTTTCAATTAGAAACTGGCCTTGGTTACTAACATGGCAGAAGTTGGTTTGCATTATTAGAAGTGTAGATTTATGTAGAATATTAAAAGTATTCCCCTGTCACATGAACTGTTTGGATAACATTATTCTGTGAGATATTTGGATGGCCTTGAGATGCCCAGTTGTATTTTAAAGCTTTACATCTAATTCCAATTTTAATGTTATTATTTGATTTGCAGAACATTTTCCAAGATTTTCCCCAAGAACTTTAATGTGTAGTTTGAACTCTACGCTGAAATTTGTGTTGTTCTTTTGACGATTGTTTGACGAGATTTTAGTTTTGTTCAGTTTAGGATACAGCATGGAAACAGGCCCTTTGACCCACCGGGTCTGGGCCGACCAGCGATCCCCACATATTAACACTATCCTACACACACTAGGGACAATTTTTACATTTACCAAGCCAATTAATCTACAAACTTGTACGTCTCTGGAGTGTGGGCGGAAACCGAAGATCTCGGAGAAAACCCACACAGGTCACGGGGAGAAGGTACAAACTCCGTACAGGTAGCACCCTTAGTCAGGATCGAACCCGGGTCTCCGGTGCTGCAAGCGCTGTAAGGCAGCAACTCTACCGCTGCGCCACCGTGCCGCCCGAGATGAAGCATGAAGTGTGGGGTTATCCATTTAAGGCCATGTTTGTCAGCTGCCAGGAAATTGCTGGAATTGTTTAATGCGGCCAGATATATCTGTTGAAATATTAGGCTTGTGATATCAGTGATGATCCTACAAAGGCACCCCTAAGTCAACAAGTTGGACACATACATCACAACAGATAACACCCAATGTGGCTTCAGTACATTTCAACTCTCATTGATTGGCTGTGGGAAACAGAATCGTACTGAATTGTCTGTCTCACAATCCTACACACTTTGACAGGGACCTATCCCAACATTCAAAACGGAAGCGAAAACCTCTTGACAACATTATGTCCTCAGAAATTATCTGAGATGATAAAGCATAAGATTGTTATCTTGCATGAAACTTCAGTTGTAAAGAAATATGCAAACTATTTACAACGTATTGCATTAATTGGATAGAAAACGTATGGCATAGGCTTGTTTGTTATTTTGATTTAACAATTTCTTTAGGTTGGAATCAAGGAAATATTAATTAGTGCGTTCTAATTTATCCTTGTATGTAATTTTGTTGAGTGGTGGCCTCAGCCCACTCCTCACTCCCAGCAGTCCTCACCATCAAAAGTATTTCTCAGGTGCTGCCTGAAGAAGGTGGCATCTAATATCAAGGGTCCTCACCTTGCTGTCCACGTCCTCTTCTGGCTGCTACCATTGGTTTCAGAGGTACAGAGGTTTGAAGTCATACACAATCAGATTCAGGAACAACTACTGTCCTGCAACCAACACGTTTTGGACCAACCCGCACAACTGTAATCCTACCTTGGCAACTGAACACTAAGAACTGCCTCTCGCAATACCAAAGACTTGTACTTTTTTTTCTAATTGTGTTTTGCACTAATGCCTTGTGTTTTTGCAATCTGTTTTTCTTTTTACTGTCTTGTGGAATTTTTCATGTAATTCACATATGATTCATGTTTTTGTGTAGAGTCTGAGTTTTTGTGTTTGTGATGTTGCTTACTTTCATTGTACCAAGATCCCACCGTACTAGTGCATATGACAATGGACTTGACCTGAATTGACAAATGGTTAGTGTTAACCTGATCGGTATCGTCTGCCAGTTCACAGTTCCCTGTTCGTTCAGAAAATATGCACTACCTGGGGGCTGGGTCAAAATTTCCAGTGCCTAAGTACAGAGGAGGAATATTCCCTGTTCATCTTGAGGCAACTCTGCCCAAAATATTTTGAAATCTAGGAGGCTCATATTTGTGTTGTTTGCAACTTAAATATTTTGAGAGGCAGTGAGCGTTATGCAATGTCATCTCGCATACAATCAATATTTGGCTAATTTAACCTGTATTAGGTTACTGGGAAATAATGTTGCCGTACGAGAAAGATTTCTTTTTAATCATTCAGCACAAGTATCTTCATAAATCAGCAACATGGAGTCTGTGTCCTGGCAGCTTTCCACTGCCGGGACACAAATACAACCAAAACTGAATAAAACCATCCAGTAATCAGTCTGGATGGTCTAATGGATACTGATGTTGACTTGTACCATGATACCATTATGATAGCACTTTCAGAGAAAACATACACGATTTGTACATTGTTTTGAGGAATCTGGAAACGTTTTGGCATTCTGAAACACTACAACAAAGACAGAGAAGGAATAAAATGATTATTGTCAATTTAATTAGGAAAATCAAGACCTAAACATTCAGGCAAAAAGAAAGTGTTATCTTCATTTAGTATTTTTAATACCTCCAGAATGTACCATAGTGTTTTTTGGTCAATGAGATGTGGTTCTGCTTGAAGAGGTAACTGTGGTGAATATCTAGCCGGAGTCTTTTTTTCCAGCGTGGAGGAATATAAAAAGAGAAGGCATAGATTTGGAAAGGGAAAAGATTTAAATGGGACCTGAGGGGTAACTTTTCAGCACATAGGGTGGTGCGTATATGGAAGGAGCTGCCAGAGGTATTGATAGTGGCAGGTATCTTAAAACATTTAAGGGATGATTCACTTAAATCACTACTTGGATAAGAGAGGGTTGGATGCAGATGCAGGCAAGTGGCATGAGCTTGGTTGGGCAACTTGGACACCATACTCGAGTTGGACCGAAGAACATGTGTTTTCATGCTGCATAGCGCTCAGACTCCATGACCTTATTGCGTCGAAATGGCTCTGAGATTCAATCATTGAACTTTCATTGAAGTGACCTAATGACTCGTTGGATGTCCTGGCAAAGTCTTGATAAACTTTCTTTTCATAATGTAAGCCGGAGAAGATGTTCATGGTCTTTTGCGAGAGAAGCCTATTGTGCCTTGAGAAACATCTTGCAATAAGACATTTAAATGATGAAGCCTGGCAGCCCTAATAACATGAAACAAGCTTGACATTTATCTGATGTGTTGAGACTGTAAATCTATCAGATTTGTACTAGCAGAGGAGCAGAGGGAATTAATTAAAAGAAAAGGCATGAATAGCTTATAATTAATGGATAAATTCTCATTTCCACAAGAAATTTTTTGAGAAAAATCTTTTTTTAAGCTTTTTTAAATGTTATTCAGGTAAAATGTACATTGTATTCCCTGAAATAAACATTTGTGTGTAGTTGTTGCCACGTCTTCAGACTGATGGGATTTACAGACTGTCCTCGGGTCAGAGGTGGTAGGCAGAATTAGGCCATTCGGCCCATCAAGTATACTCCGCCATTCAATCATGGCTGATCTCTCCCTCCTAACCCCATTCTGCTTTTTCCCCACAACCCTTGGCACTCATACTAATCAAGAATCTATCTATCTCTGCCTTAAAAATATCCATTGACGGCCTCCACAGCCCTTTTGTCCTATACTCTTTGACCCATGTAGGCAGAAGAGGGAAAGGACAACAAGTTAATAATGGAGACACAAGGAATTGCAGCTGCTGGAATCATGAGTAAAACACAAAGTAATGGAGTAACTCAGCAAGTCAGGCAGCATCAGTGGAGGGAATGGATATGTAACATTTCAGATTGGGACCCGTCTCTGATCTGATTGTAGTAGGGGGAAGAAAACTAGAAAAAAAGGTGGGGGCCGGACAAAGCCTGGCAAATGATAGGTGGTTACAGGTCAGTGTGTTTTTGGCAGATGGGTGGACAAAAGCTAGAAATGAAAAGAGGACCAAAGGGTGTTAGATAAGGAGAGAAGTGGAGTGAAATGTAAAGCCAGATGGAGGCATATAGGTCAAAGGGGATGTGGGGGTGGGGTGTGTGTGGATCAGAGGGCGGGTTTTGGGAGAAATAGATGCAAATGGGTGAATAACCAGGAACAATCTCGATTGTTCTGTCCAGGATTTTCAGGGTCATTAGTTACTTGTTCAGTTTTGCTATGTTCAAGACTTGCTGTGTCATCCGGTGTGCAAGCTGAACAATATGTTTGGCGACTGATAAACATTTATGCTGTTGCACCTGCTTCACTTGGTAAGAGAGAATTCAGTCACATCTGTAAGAAAGCCTATTGCTCCTTATTTTAGGGTGTAAGGAACGTTGCTTCTGGATCTGTAACATTCTCATGGATTTGGGAATTCCCTTGGATGGTGGGCAGAGGTGAATCAGCAGGAGCCAGTGCTCCCTTCTGTGGCATCAAGGAGTTAAAGAGTCATAAAGCCACACAGCATGGAAATAGGCCATTTGGCCCAACTTGTCCATACCAACTAAGATGCCCCATCTACTCTAGTCCCACCTGCCCACATTTAGCCCATATCCCTAAAACCTTCCTGTCCATGTACCGATCCAAATATCTTTTAAATGTTGTTATAGTACCTGCCTTAACTACCTCCTCTGGCAGCTCATTCCATATGCTCTTGTGTGAAAAAGTTGCGGGTAAAAGACTATTATGCATCAACCCTATCTATTCCCCTCATGATCCAGTACACCTCTATAAGATCTCCCCTTATCCTCTTGCACTCCAAGGAATGAAGTCCTAGACTGCCCAACCTTTCCCTGTAGCTCAGGCCCTCAACTCCTGGCAACATCCTCGTAAATGTTCTCTGCAGTCTTTCCAGCATAATAGCATCTTTCCTATAGCAGGGTGACTAAAACGGAACACAATACTTCAAATGTGGTCTCAAAGATGTTTTGTTTAAACGTAACATAACACCGCAACCTCTAAACGCAGCAGCAAGTAAGAATTTCATTGTTCCATCTGGGACATATGACAATAAAACACTCATGACCAATGAGTCTAAAAGTAGAACTTGCACCATTTCCTAGTTGCAGTCTTGGCCCACTGTGGGAGACTGTTCAGATTAAAGCCTTTTCATATTGATTTTTCTGGGAACTTCTTTAAAGGTTGAAACCTTTTCTTAACGTTTTAATTCTCCAAGTCCTCTTCACCAACGATCTTGTGAGCCAGTGAGACAATTCTGGTTTTGCATCGTCTTGCTGTATTAAATCACACCCTGATGATTCGTAGCTACAGAATGGGTTATATTTGTGACAATGGTGTTAAATTCCTTCTAAAACATTTCCAGATGAGTAATGAAAACTTTGACTTGTTGAGCCAAGCACTTCCACTTGCCCACTTCTTTGGCATGGAGTATTTTTATTGCGTTAGTGAGGATAAAAGCTGCTCTGACACACCATAATTAGCTGCAGAGTGACTTCCCCACACGACCCAAACAACCTGGCTTAATTGCAACCTCAAACAGCATCTTATTTCATGCAGGAGTGGATTTGTTTCCAGCTTGTGTCCCTGTCACTGGGAATTGCTACCGATATTGAGTATCGGTGGCGCCTGGGATTTTGCACAGTGTTGCCTGATACCTGCTGGCAATTGGAACGCTATTGCACTTTAGATTTTAGCTGCAGTTTGCTGAACCTGTTTGTGCATCTTTTGTGCTTATTTTTTGCAGATGTATATGTTTCTCACGGGTAAGAAGATGGATGTGTATCCACATTTGAGGAATATGACATTGAGATACAGGATAAGCAATGAGCATATTGAATGGCAGAGCAGGTTGAAAGAACAAAATAGCCTGCCCTGCTCCAATTTATCAATGTTTCCATTAATTCCTCCCCCATTGGTAACCTGCGTTTGACCGCCAGGGGCCTAAGTTCTTGAATTCCCGCCTTTTACTGTCTGTGTCTTTCTTTGTTGAGCCATCCCTTAAAGGTTTTGTCTTTGACCAAGCTTTTAGCCATCTCACCTAATCTTTCCTTGTGAGGCACAATGTCCAATGTTTGCTTAATGCTGGCAATAGTTCTTGCTTTAGAGCTGCAAATGACAAGATTTAGAGTTGAATTCACTGGGTGCAGAGGACACTGAGAATTAAGCGAGGATCCTGCTCAAAGCAGAAAATCTATGGATCTCTTGGCTGTGAGCTCAGAGCAAGGTCTTACAGATCTGCACTTTTTAAAAATCACCGGTGGGAAAATGAATGAGGATGCATGGCAAAGATCATTCATGTGCCCTGAAAAATTGGCATTGTTGCTTATGAAAAGGGACTCGTGGGCATGAATAAAAGATTAATAAATTTTGGAAAAAATCAGCTGGGTTGGGCGGATAGTTTTGGCGATTTCACGAGTGTTCCTAATGTTGTGAGGCTGAGTGAAAGTGGATTAATTGCAGCCTGTCTGCTGCATTATTGATGAGAAAATGTGAAAGCTAATTTCAAGCTGGGGATCCACTGAAGTTGTATGTAAACATTTCTTAACTCCGGCTGTAAATGGAAAGGCTTGTGCAGTGAGAGTCTTGAAAATCAATCGGACTGCTGCTCGGATAAGACTTGCAAAGAAAATGTATTTTTAATAGAAAGGGGCCACCTGCTACCAAGCAGCATAGATAGATGCTGGAGTTTGGACCACTTAGTGTCTGATCAGACGCAATTGCCCGCTCACCTGACTGAACCCGACTTAAGGTAATGACTAAAAACCCAGGGACTCGCTGCAGATCGATAGAATAAAACATAACGGATCCAATTGCAACATTTCAATCAGGCTAAATCATTGTGTAAAGCAAAGGAAAACAGTAGAGCTAAGTGGCAGGAAAAAATAGAAGGCAAAAGACTAATTGACAGAAAAGCTTTAAAAAAAAGAGTTTGCTTGTCACTGAGCTGTCAGTGTGGGAATTGAATGAGGCTGTGTGTTGTTCGATCAGGCTCCTTATATTATTTTCCAATTGAAGACTGGATAATATTTTGCCACCAGCACAAATGCTACAATGTAGTTTGGGCTTAATTTGATCAATGTTGGGTCTAATCAGCAGTGGAAGACCACACCACATTATTGCACTGCGGGTCCCTAAAGGTGTGTCTCAGGGTAGATGCATACTCGCTTTGTGTTTAATGAATATGACTGTATACTTAACCATCCAGGCTTCCAATGGTCCAATTACTGAAGAAGATGATGAGTGCAGCCTTGGGCTGACCCCGAGCGGGCGATGTCTGATGAGAAATCCTGAAGGTGTGTGGAGCAGGAAGCACAGGGTGTGCCTCTGAATTATTGAAAGGCTCAGTGGTTCTCGGCAACTGCAAAAGTGTTGATTATTTTATCTGATCACAGGATGTGTGTTACGACACTGATTTAGCTGTGAAAGAGAGGTGACATTTTAAATGCCACCATTTGAATTTAAATGCCGCTGATATTTGTCCTTCATGAGGGCCTTTGCTATTTACATAATTCTGAAACAATGATCTATGGCGCCATTAAGTAAATGTGCAAGAGCTCATTATGTGGCACTGACTCGGGATGCGATGGAATCAATGTTTTTTTCTGCAGCACTTTATTGGTTTGGCTGCAGTTTTGTTGATTACTTTTTTGTGATATTCTACACTGACCAGCAAGTGATGCAATATTCATGAATCAGTCTTACTTTACAATAGTTTCCTTTAGTGTGTGGCCACGTCCAATTGCTTGCTGGAGTTCTGCTGTCGTGGTATGACTGAAGAATATTTGGCTGGAAATCTAGGCCCCATGGCCCTGGTTGTTTAGGTGTGGGGTGTGAACAGGCAGTGAACAGTGTGTGTACACCTTTGTCATGCAAGGCATTGCGTTTGATTTGGGCTTTTTGAGGGGATCTTGCAATGATAATTGCTGCCAGAGCTGGCAGATCATGAGTACCAATAATCACAACTGCAATTCAATTCCCCATTTTTCTTGTAGAAACAAAGAATTGCAGATGCTGGTTAATATACAAATGGGCACAAAGTGCAGAAGTAACTCAGCGGGTCAGGCAGCATCTCTGGAGGGCATGGATAGGTGTCGTTTTGGGACTTTTCTTTATCCCCCCCATCCCCCACCACAATCAGTCTGAAGAAGGATTCTGACCCACAACACCATCTATCCATGTTCTTCAGAGAAGCTGCCTGACCTGCTGAGTTACTCCAGGGTGGCCTTTCCCTTCCACTCTCCCTCATTCAGTTATTCTTTATTATGCCTCAATATTCTTTTGCACTGCTGGGATGTTGCACAAAGATTATTGCACATTCTGCTCTCTTTGCACTCATTGGCATTAGAATGCGAATGGAATCCGGAGCACCCGGAGAAAACCCACGTGGTCACAGGGAAGAGTGTACAAACACCTTACAGGCAACACCCGTAGTTAGGATCAAGCCCGGGTCTCTGGTGCTGTACGGCAGCAACTCCACCACTGTGCTGCCCCAAATTGTTGTATTCATCATTACTGTAAGTATACTCCATGAGCTTCACGTGAATAAGGAATTTCATTGCACCCTGATATATATCATAGTAAACTAATCTAATCTATCTTATGGAAGCATCCTGCTTCTCAACCACATAAAACGTTGGTATCTCAGCGGATGGCTGTGAGCGTTGCACCAATTGATGACCTGACCTCATCTTTAATTTCCTCTTGCCAGTGTCTGGGCTAGTTGTACATGTGGCTATCTGAAAGGATGCAAGATGAAGACCAAAGTGATGATTACAAGAAAATAGGAGCAGGAGTAGGAAATTTGGCCCTTCAAACCTGCCCTCCCCCAATTTCATACGATTTTGGACTCGTCTTCTGCGGCTTTTCTCCATACCCCTCTATTCCATGATAAAGCAAATATTTATCCACCTCAATGCAAATACTTTCAGTGATTCAGCTTCCAGCACCAACTAGGCCTAAGAGTTCCAGAGATTAACTATCCCCTGTGAGGGGAGAAGGATTGAAAGAGGTGACTGCTCCCCACATGCAGAAGGGATTATGTATCGGAGGATAATGCGATGAGAGATTGGGAGGTTGGGAGTTGAGTCTTTGTTGTGAGGACATAAAGTGCAGGAGTAACTCAGCGGGTCATGTAGCATTTCTGGAGAACATGGATAGGTGCCGTTTCGGGTTGGGACCCTTCTTCAGATGGAAGAAATGTCACCTCTCCATGTTCTCCAAAGATACTGCCTGACCGGCTGAGTTACTCCAGCACTTTGTGCCCTTTTGTGTGAACCAGTGCCTGCAGTTCCTTTCTTCGGCCTTTGCTGTGATGCTGCACTGCCATTAGTGACCCACAGAGGTTGGCTGCAGAAGTCATGGGAAGCAGGGGCTAAGGTGTGATAGCCAAGCTGGTTGGCTGCTGCAGTAACAAGATACTGCATCCCTAAGTCTGCTCTGGCTTTAAATAATGCAGTCTGGTTTTGGTTTGTGCTTCCCACTCATAAAATCGGGCTCCCCACTGAGGCTATAATGAGCAGAGTGTGTAGTGTTCGCTGGACCCTGAACTTATTAGACACCATGATCTGTTCTATTGCCTGCATTGGAGTTGACTGGGCAGGAGTTAATCCTGCATTGAGAGCCCTATTTCCACTTTTGGGAAAAATCCAATTTACCCCCCTTCACTTCCAAATGCTCTGAAACTATTTACCCTGAAGTGTAATTTGCTGAGCCATAATGACAGAATTCTAATAAGAATTAATATGCTTGCTATCTAAATTTTAATTTTGTTGCAATTTTTGATGGGAATTAATCAATCAACCAAAAATAATTTAAAGCTTATTTTGTATCATCAAGCTAGAAATTAATAATCAAAGATGCGTTATTCCTGTAGCGTGACTGCACTAAATCCAATTTAATATTTCCAGTGGATTCATTAAGGAATCTTGCCTCCTGCTTTTAATGAAAAATAAAAATAACCTTTCACATTGATTGATGACCCATTATCATTTAAAAATAATTTCTATCTCTGAGTAGACTTTGAATGAATATTATTTCCTAAAAATGAAAGATAATGAACTATTTAGCATGCTGTGACAGGCTCCAGGAGGTGTTGTAAATCCTGACGTGGGAGTTTAAACATACAGAACGTACTGCACCAGGAAGGTGTTTGTGTCTAGTATTAGAAATCAAAGGGACGTATTCACTGCACGTTGTTATTTTGGCAACATGTATCAATCCAACTGGATGTTGATGTTGCTGAATGAACTAGGCATCGGCAGACCTCAGTAAGTGCTGCCTATTTCTTCCTCCAGCTGTTTTCCTCCCTCTGGCTTCACAATTTGAAACTGTTCAATCCTGTCTCACACTTTCTCCTTTTATCTCTGGTCTTTGTTCCAACCATCTGCCCACCAAAGCCCCCTCACCTGTGTCCACCTGTTGTATGCCACATTTTGTCCTGCCTCTCCCCTCTTCCAGCTTTCTTCCTTCCCTTCCCCACCTACCATCAGGTGAGGTCCCAGAGGAAAGGAGAGGGCATTTTGGCTGATGAAGGATTTCGACCCGAAGCAAGTCCTATCCATGTTCTCCGGAGATGCTCAGTAGCGATAGCATGTGCTTTTACACAAAACACCCTTGCCACTCATGTGCTGGAAAGAAAACTGCAGATGCTGGTTTAAATCAAAGGTAGACACAAAATGCTGGAGTAACTCAGCGGGTCAGGCAGCATCTCTGGAGAGAAGGAAAGGGTGACACTACTAGATTCCACTAGATTCAGGCCCTTTATGTCCTGCAGTAGAAGGATCCGAGGCTATGGTTGTCCACCAACAGAGCCTTTGCGCTGGCTGCAATGCCGGAAACATTTATACAGAGGGCTATTAAGCACCAGTCACATTAATGTGGGAATAACATATACAATATGCTAGAAGGGGTTGATATCGCTGCTTCTATTGAAGCACATGCTGTTAAATAATGAGTAAAGAACATTGACACCGAATATTAGTAAGACGTTGAGCCTTTGCCTGTATATATTTTTTACAGTTCCAGTTATAATAATTTTATTGGTATTTCTATGTTGGGTTGTAAAGAGAATCAAAAACTCCAAAATGAAAACTTGGTTCTGTGGTAAAAATATCTGATAAAACCCCCAGATTTAGACTTGCGGGGTAACATGCACAAACAACTGATTAACTGGGGCAGGTTACAACCCAACGGTATGACAATTGATTTTCTAACTTCAAGTCACCCTGCATCCCCTCTCTCTCCATCCCTCCCCCACCCAAGTCGTACTAGCTTGAAAGTGATCTTGTTGTCTCATTGTCAGCAACTCGATTTCATCTGGCCCACAGCTAATAATGGGCTGTTTCCTTTGTCATCGTTACTTTTTTGTTTATCTTTTTGTTCTATATCTTTCATTTGTTCTATATCTTTCTATATCTCCGTCTATCGTTTCCTTTTTCACTCAGTCGGAAGAAAGGTCTCGATCGGAAACAGCACCTATTCCTTTTCTCCAGAGATGCTGTCTGACCTGCTGAGTTACTTCAGCTTTTTGTGTCTATCTTGAACAACATCATATGATTGCAGATAGACACAAAGCTGGAGTAACTCAGTGGGGCAGGCAGCATCTCTGGAGAGAAGGAATGGGTGACGTTTTGGGTCGAGACTCTTCTTGATTGCAAACTGAAAAGTGTTGTATATATATTTTATTTTTTAATCTTGTTATCATTCAACTTGTAAATAATTCTAAATCGAGTTGTTTATTGAGGAATTGGCCTGACTCCAGTGTGAAATTTGGTTTCAAGCATATTTTAGAATTTAAACATGCTTTCTTGGAAATTTATCTTTGGTTCGTAGGTGAACTCACAGCGTAATATCTGGCGCCTGAAGTCAATGGGATAGAATTTCAGAAGCAGAATGGAATGTGCTGCTAGTATTACATATCACCTTCAGTGTTGTCTAATGTAGGAAATTCTGAAAATTATAGGAAAGATGAGTAGTTTGCAATATGTTTCATCTGAGAGCTTACCTACTGTGGAAGCATGGTGGGGAAAAGATGCCAACATATTGAAGGGGAGACTTCAGGATGTTAGGGGGGGGGGCAATAAATAGATTTATCTTGTGTTTAGGTTCAAGAGTCAAGAGTGTTTTAGAGTCAAGAGAGTTAAGAGTGTCCCAGATAGAACAATGAAATTCTTACTTGCAGCAGCACAACAGAATATGTAAACAACAAAATAAACGAGAGAGAAAAAAAAAGTTCAGTGTATACTCACAAATAGAAACATAGAAAATAAGTGCAGGAGTAGGCCATTTGGCCCTTCGAGGCAGCACCGCCGTTCAATATGATCATGGCTGATCATCCTTAATCACACACACAGGCACACGCATATAGATATAGATATACATATATATATATATATATATATATATGCACACACACACCCATATATATATATAGTCTCTAGTCTAGAAAGAAATGGATGATAGATAGTATTGGAGGGAATTTTATGTTTCACCTACACTCTGAATCTGGCTTTCATGTGGGCTCCAGTTTCCCTTTTAATTACAGCTCAGATAGGAACAGACAGTTGTGGGCGGCATGATGACACAGCTGTAGAGTTATTGCTTTACAACGCCAGAGACCTGGATTCGATCCTGACTATGGGTTCTGTCTGTACAGAGTTTGTACGTTGTCCACGTGACTATGTGGGTTTTCTCTGGGTGCTTCGGTTTCCTCCCACACTCCAAAGATGAGCAGGTTTGTAGGTTAATTGGTTTGGAAAAATTTGTGTGTAACCATTGAAACACAGAATATAAGAGGCTGTGGGTGCTGTGAATCTTTGAAATATTTTGGGTTTTCTCAGTGTATCTCAGTGTATATTGTTAAGGCCTTGAATAAACTGACTTGTTTATTCAAGGCCTTAATTTAGTGAAACTAGATTCATCACTGCTCTTGAGATATTCTTAATTTAGTTTAGAGATACATCATGGAAACAGCCCCAGCAGCCCACCGAGTCAGTGCCAACCAGCGATCCCCATACGAGCACTAGAGTTCGATAAGGCTCTAGGGGCTAGCGGAATCAAGGGATATGGGGAGAAGGCAGGCACGGGTTTGATTGTGGATGATCAGCCATGATCACAATGAATGGCGGTGCTGGCTCAGAAGGAGGCCAAATGGCCTCCTTCTGCACCTATTTTCTATGTTTCTTACTATCCTACACACTCAGGACAATTCACAGTTTTACCGAAGCCAATTAACCTACAAACCTGCACATCTTTGGATTGTGGGAGGAAACCGGAGCACCCGGAGAAAATCCACGTAATCACGCGGAGAACGTACAAATTCCGTACAGACAGAACTCATAGTCAAGATCGAACCTGGGTCTCTGGCGCTACAAAGCAACAACTCTATCGCTGTGTCACCATACCGCCCACAACTGTCTGTCCTATCTGAGCCCTAATTAAAAGGGCAACTGGGGCCCACTGAAAGCCAGATTCAGAATACAGGTGAAATATAAAATTCCCACCAATACTATCTATCATCCATTTCCTTCTAGACTAGAGATTTGCTGCTGTATGTCTTGATTATAATCAGAAATCTATGAACCAGTTTCTATAATGAGATGAGGGAGAATGGTTGCATTGATTAATGTGCAAGAGTATTTAAGATCTATGCATTGTAATTTGTTTATACTGATTGCTGGTGGGACAGGGAGGATTAGAGATTAAAATTATTGTGTTTATGCAACAACTTCCAGATGTCAGCGTTCAGTGGTGCATGTAAATCATGTGATGTTGCTGCCAGTTTTATCCATTAGGAGTAACAGCCGACAGTCTTGCCATTATTAGTATCGCAAACATCAGGTCCCGACTGTGGAAGGGGCTGAGGAGTGGTTTAGCGTGAGGCAGCAATTAACAATATAGTTTATCATGGTTATGCCATTATAGAAGGTTTAATGCGTACTTGGCTGACTGCTCTGAACACACCTGGAGGTTGACAACTGCCTCAAATGCCTGGGATCTCCTGGAGTTGGCAAGGTCTGTCAGTGGTGCCTGAAGAAATCATGGGCCTCTCCTTGTAACTTTACAATAAAAATATGTTTTCATAAGATCATAAGAGATAGGAGCATAATTAGGCCATTCGGCCCATCGTCTACACCCTATCTCTCCCTCCTAACCCCATTCTCCTGCCTTCTCCCCATAACCACTGACACCCATTCAATAATTTATCTATCTCTGCCTTAAATATATCCACTAGCCTTCTGTGGCAATGAATTCCACAGATTCACTACCCTCTGACTAAAGAAATTTCTCCTCATCTCCTTCCTAAAAGAACGTCCTTTAATTCTGAGGCTATGACCTCTAGTCCTAGACTCTCCCACTATTGGAAACATCCTCTCCACATCCACCCCATCCAAGCCTTTCACTATTCTGCACGTTTCAATGAGGTCCCCCCTCATTCTTCTGAACTCCAGCGAGTACAGGCCTAGTGCAGTCAAACACTCATCTTATGTTAACCTACTCATTCCTGGGGTTTTGATTCAACTAGTGGATTGTGTAATTTTTCTCATCATGGAAACATTGTATGAATAGCACACAGTGCAAGTAATCTTCGTGAAAATCAATAATTGTCTGAGAGAAGAATAACGTTGGAACAAATTCAACCCACGCAATGTTCTGATATTATCATGTAAGTTCAATGGAGTTAAAAAATTGCCAACATTGTGAAGAAAGGCAACCAGATGTGGATTAATCACATTTTAAATTTGGAGGAAAGAAGTCATGCCTAAATTAGGGTAAATTGTTTAGTTTAATTACTTTCTGTCACGTGTACCAAGGAACAATAAATAGCATTTGTTTGCGTGGTATCCTGTCAAATGGAAAGACTGTACATGTTTACAATCAAGTCGTACACAGTGTACAGATAAATGATGAAGGGAATGATGTTTAGTGCAAGATAAGGTACAGCAAAGTCTGATTAAAGATTGTTCAAATGTCTCCATGAAGTAGATGGGAAGTTAGGACCACACTCCAACTAACTGATGAGAGGACCGTTCAGTTGCCTGGCAACAGCTGGGAAGAAACTGTCCCTGAATCTGGAGGTATGCAATTTCAAACTTCTGTACCTTTTGCCTGATGGGAGAAGGGAGAAGAGGGTGTGATAGGTGTGAGATTGGTCCTTGATTATGCTGGTGGCCTTGCCGAGACAGCGTGATGTGCAGATGAAGATGGAAGGGAGGTTAGCTTGCTTGATTCTGGGCTATGTCCAGAACACTCTGCAATTTGTTACAGTCTCAAAAGGAGCTCTTCCCAAACACCGTAAAGCATCTCAATAAAATGCTTTGTACAGTGCATCTATAAAGGTTTATGAGAATTGTTGGGGACATGTCAAATTTCCTAAGCCTTCTATGAAAGTAGAGGAGTTGGTGTGCTCTCTTGTCCATAACTTGAATGTGGCTTGTTCAGGACAAGATACTGGTGATATTTATTCCTAGGAACCTGAAGCTTTCGACCATCTCTACGTCAACGCCATCTATGCGCATCAGTCTGAAGAAGGGTCTCGACTCAAAACGTCACCCATTCCTTCTCTCCAGAGATGCTGCCCGTCCTGCTGAGTTACTCCAGCATTTTGTGTCTACCTGTATGTACCAGGGTGTATGCACTCAATTTCATGAAGTCGATCATAATCTCCTTTGTCGTGCTGACATTGAGGGAGAGGTTTTTATCTTGGCGGCAGGTTATGAAATTGTCAGTCTCCTTTGTGCACTGCATCTCGTTATTGTTTGATATCCAGCTTACTGTGGTGGTGTCATCTGCAAACTTGTAAATTGAGTTGGATTCGTATATGGCTGCACAGTAATGAGTGTATCAGGAGTATAGTGGGGCGGGGGTGAGAATGCATCCTTGTGGAGCACCAGTGTTGAGGATTGTTATAGAGGATGATTTAAACGTCCAACGATATTATGATTGTGAGAAACAAGTTGACAGTTGGTAGGACCACATCTGAGGATCAAGGATGTGAGGCTAAGAGGTCGCGTGCCTTCGGGGCATAGTGTCGTGGGGTTTCGTGGAGCATCTCCGAGCATAAGGTCTCATACATTTATTCCAGCAATGAGCAGGCACTTAATTTTAAACTCTGTTATGGGAAGAGATAAACAAGGCAGGCTGAAGGAGAGATTCAAGATGTGCACACCGTATTTGGAAAGAAATGGAATATCTGTACTGACTCCTGGGAATCTCTGACCAATGGCTACTCAAAATGGCGGAGTGTTTGGATTGGTATTGAGAACCTTGAGTCCATGCATCAGGAGCAGCCTTGCATTCGCAACAAAAGGGGTGGGCCTCCGAACAAATGACCTGACCTCCCTTCAGTACCGTCTGTCTCCTCTGTGGTTCCCGCATTGGCCTCATCAATCGCCTCAACCTACAAACCATTGGTCATGCCAATGGGAGACCTGTCCATGCTCGGGCTGGTCCCTTGTGCCCAGTTCCAACCTTCTCTGGCACTCGTGCTTGACCTTGGCTGTGCTGTTGGCACTGGACAGATATTAATTGCAGATGCTCGTGTACAAACAAACAGACACAGTGCTGGAGTAACTCAACGGGTCAGGCAGCATCTCTGGAGAGCATGGACAGGCGATGTTTCAGGTCAGGACTCTTCTTCAGACTCAAGAAGAATGGTCCTGACCTGAAACATTGCCTGTCCATGTTCTCCAGAGATGCTGCCAGACCTGTTGAGTTTCTCCACACCGTGATATTTAATAGAGCTTTTGTGCAGACTATTTGCTGAATCAAACAAAGGTAGGTCGAAAGCAAGTTGTTCTGCGGCCACAAAATCTGTAAGGTATACATGGGGTAAGTCAGTGTGGATGACTATTGGGAAAAATGCGAGGTTATCCATTTTGTTCAGTTCATCTATTCTTCACATTTTATTAAAATGGCAACGACAAGAATGATGCAGTATGGAGAGAATAGTGTGTCCTTGTGCATGAAAATCAAGTTCATTGTGTAGGCACAATACATGATGCAGATAAAGCAAATGGAATTTTGGCACTTTTGAGAGGTGGAGTCGGATAGTACGAAAATCTTATTCTAACCGTACAGGTGAGTCTATAAACTAGTGTACAGCATACAAATCTTTTCAGAAATACATTCATCCAAAGCAGTTCAGAGATGGTTCACAAATTGATCGCTTGATAGACAATAGACAATAGACAATAGGTGTAGGAGTAGGCCATTCAGCCCTTCGAGCCAGCACCGCCATTCAATGCGATCATGGCTGATCACTCTCAATCTTGATGAAAGGTTTATTTGAAAAAGAATGGCTGAGTAGATTGGACCATACTCAATGGAATGCAGTAAAGGATAGCTCAATATATTAAAGCACTCCTGAATGTTAAGGGGGCTAGACAGGGTATATGCCTAGAGGATGCTTCCTCTTCTGTGAGAATCTAGAATTTGTAGGTATGGCTTCTCCAATTAATATGAAGGTCATAAGTGATGGGAGTAGAATTAGGCCATTCGACCCATCAAGTCTACTTCGCCATTCAATCCTGGCTTATCTATCTCTCCCTCCGAACCCCATTCTCCTGCCTTCTCCCCTTAACTCCTGACACCCGTACTAATCAAGAAAGAGTCTCAAAGAGTTATATGCAAATATTTGTGGAGGCTAAATTATTGGAAAGAGTCCAGGCTGAGGAGAGATTTTAGGTCCTTTGGGGGGGGAAATGTAATGGCTTGCAGGCAGGAAAGTGCAGCTGAAGTCAACATCAGACGATCCATGGTTTTATTAAATTGCTGAGTAGGCTGGAGGGGCAAAACAGCTCCCATTTTGTATGTCTCCTACCTCAGAATTTCAATGATTTTATTTTAAGTTTGAGTTGCACTTCTCAACACTCTGTGCATCATTAGTTTCAAAGCAAAGCTTCTCCTTACAGCGCTGGCATGTTTTACTTTCTTTTTCCAGCAACACAGGTCGTATTTTTTTTTTCTTGAACTACAAACATATTTGGGCTGTTTGTAATTCAGAGACCAGATTAATCCTGTAGGAAGGGAGCTGCAGATGCATGTTTTGCACAGAAGGTGGACACAAAAAGCTGGAGTAACTCAGTGGGTCAGGCAGCATCGAGTTACTCCAGCTTTTTGTGTCTACCAGATTAATTCTTGCAGTCCAACCAAACTCTTTCAGTACCAAGTAGCTTGTGTGGTTCTGCAGCCTTTCATACAGATCTGACCTTCACACTAGTCATCCCGCGATCTTTGATTCAACCGTGGAGTTATAGTCCTCCAAAGAGAGCAGTCTTCTCATCATTCATGGAAGATCATTTTCATCTCTGGGAACACTGAGCATCTGGTGTTGGTTGTGGTAAAGCATTTAACGGTTATGCTCACGCTGTGCATTTTGTCCCAAAATAAGGTGAGGTTCTGGGCTTCGAAACATAACCCCTATTTCAATTCAGCAACTGAACTGCAACCCGACAAAAAAATCAGAACAGCAGCTTTATTTGTGGCACTAATGTATTTATTTACATGACCCCCACTCCTCCGTTTCATGATGCTTTCTGACTGACAGCCAATTAATGTCTGGCTGACTACAGGCCATTTTTATGCTGGGAATAGTCTGGAAAAGTGGAACTTCTATTAGTAAGAGCCAATTATGACTGGCAGAGAACAAAGTTTTTCACTGTCTTGGCATAGACGGGGTTTAAACAGTGCTTCGGAGATGCACAGCAGCAACTGCAATCTGACAAGAGCTCAATATCCCCCTTGGGCTTCTGCTGATATATTGTGCAAGAATTGTAATAACAATAGCGATCAAAAATGATGAGAACAACATGATCGGAAATGCCAGCTAGGAGGATTAGCGCAAAATTGTTTTGTCGAATGAGTATGCTAATAGGATCATTTACATCTTTATTGAAATTACTTTGTGTGGGCTAACTTTAATCAAGCCATCTTATTCTGGAGCTGGACCTGATAATTACTCCCCGAAAGATGACTTCCAAAATTAGATTTAAATACAATACAGCACCAAAATGTCAAGTGCTGATCCTGTGTGACGCACTTGTCTTGTTACCCTGTGGTGCAGGGAGCAGCTTATTTTCTCTCAATTTTCTGGGCAGCAGTCATGTGTGTTCCCACAGTTGCCTGGACTACCAAGCACAGACTGAGTTAGCTTCCCAGTTGAGGAGATAATGATGCACATCATTAGTTTGCACCTTGAATACTTTAACCATTATACTTTGTGAACATTACCTCGTTTTTTTACATTAAATTCTTGCAGAAATTGTTTTGCCGATTTGAATGCATCCGTCACATTTTGTTTTCAAGTGCTGTCGATGATTTTGGCAGGTTACTCTGACCCAAAGTCAGAGTTTGAAAAACAAATGTCTTAATCTTGCCAGCAGTTTATTCCCTGTTGTCTCAAATTGTGTTTTTGCCCAACAAACTAACTCTATTGGTTCTGTGGTCTTTGGACAAATTACTGAACATAGTTTTTGTCCCCTGGAACAACTTTTGTTTTCAAGCCAACAAAATGTCAGATGTTTCTCAAATTCTTGTTGCCAAATTAAATGTAAGCCCTGATCCTGTGGCTTAACTTATCTTGACTGAAGGATGGCTGCACATATTGAAGTCTTCCTGAGACAGTGAGCACTGAGGAAAGAAGGTTCTTGCTGGAAACAAGATTAAATAGTTGCTAAGAGCACCCAGGGCCGTCTTAACGCATGGGCCTGATGGGCACTTGCCCGGGGGCCCACGAGCATAGGGGCCCCATGCTGATCTGTGTATGTTAAGTGACTTGCAATAAATAAATACTACTTTAAAAATGTAGGTTCAATAAGTGCTTTTTTCGCAACATTTTCGGTCACTAAGTGCTTCTCACAGCGATCTGTAAGTGCTTTTCGCAACAATGTAGCACCCTAAGTCCATCGCTAAGTGCTTTTCGCCGGCACGACAGGGGGGGCTGGTAGGGAAAGGGGGGTGGGGGAGAGTAACGGTAGGGGCCCCAGTACACTGCTTTGCCCGGGGGCCCATAATGCTGTAAAAACGGCCCTGAGAGCACCAACAACCAATGTACAAGGATGTGGCCAGGGCTCAAGGCACTGAGCTGCAGGGAGAGGTTGAGCAGGCTAGGACTTTATTCCTTGGAGCACAGGACGATGAGGGGTGATCTTAGAGGTGTATACTCTTTTACCCAGGCTAAGGGAATCAAGAACCAAAGGATTCTGAAGAGGGACTCGACCCGAAACATCACCCATTCCTTCTCTCCAGAGATGCTGCCTGTCCCGCTGAGTTACTCCAGCATTTTGTGTCTACCTTCGATTTAAACCAGCATTTGCAGTTCTTTCCTACACAAGAACCAAAGAATATGGGTTTATGGTGAAAGGGGAGAAATGTATTGGGAACCTGGGGGGGAGGTGGGAACTTTTTCACACAGAGAGTGGTAGGTACATGGAATGAATTGGCAGAGTAGAGAGGAGGTAGTTGAGGCAGGTACTATCACAACATTTAAAAGACATTGAGACAGTACACATATAGGAAAGGTTAAGAGGGATATGGATGAAAAGTGGGTAGGTGGGACAAGTGTAGATAAGGCATCTTTGTTGGCATAGGCAGGATGGGATGAAGGGGCTGTTTCCACATTGTATGACTATGACTTCATAACCGTTTGCTTTTGTAAATGCATTCAGCATAGCATTTGCAGAAGAATGAGGCAAAATTTAATGTTGTTAACCATGCAGGCTTGGAGAGGAACATTTGTAAGTTGTCTGGAAAACAGCCCCTATATCGGCTGACAATAAAGATGGTTGCAGAGGCAAATGATTTCCAAATTTAAAAAAATGTTGCATACTTTTTTATATTTAGTTATTTAGTTTTTTAATTAGTATATTATTGTCACATGTACCGAGGTACAGTGAAAAGCTTTTTTTGTGGCTTACTAGCCAGTCAGCAAAAAGACTATACATGAAAACATGTTTACAATCAAGCTGTTCAGGATAAAGGGAACATGTTTTTTTATTCATGTATATTTTATGTAATAATGCTTGTATATGTTGTTAATTTTTGCCTTAAAGCCTGTACTTTGTGCAACGCAGAATCCTTGCACATTTATGTGTATGTGACAAATAAATGTGTATGTGACAAATAAACTTGACTATTGACTATTGTACATTTCTAAACTGCTTTATGACTTTAGTCACTCTGGGTGACAAAGTCATTTCAGAGGTTCTTTTATGAAAGAACTTGACATTTTAAAAGGTTCAGACAGAATTCGATAATCATTGGATTCTGCCATCCGTTTTGTTATTTTCTATGTTAATTCTTGCATCTTAGAATACTATTTATAGTTGAACATTCTGCTAAGAGCTGATGTTATCGATTTACATTCAAACCCAAATTTGAATTTACAGATGAAGTTTTGTTGTCCGAGGCAACATGGAGGATTGGTCAACTTTTGATCTTTCTAATTCCTCCTTCCACACACACTGTTCTGGCAGATTTTTAAAAATCAATTGTTTTATTGTCGTATGTCCCAGATAAAAGAATGAAATTCTTACTTGCAGCACAACAGAATATGTAAAAATAGTACTCTGTAAACAATATGATAAACGAGAAATAAAGCTCATTGTGTACACACACACACACACACACACACACACACACACACACACACACACACACACACACACACACACACACACACACACACACACACACACACACACACACACACACACACACACACACACACACACACACACAATAATAATGCAATAATAATAATAGTCTATGTAGTTCAGAGCTTATTTGGAGGTTGTAGTGTTTAATAGCCTAATGGCTGCGGGGAGAAGCAGTTCCTGAACCTGGACGTTACAGTTTTCAGACTCCTGTATCTGCTTCCCGATGGGTGAAGCGAATGTGTGTCCAGACTGGTGCAGGTCTCTGATGATGCTGGCTGCCTCTCTGAGGTAGCGATTCCGGTCAATCCCTTCGATGATGGGGAGGTCAGAACCCGTGATGGGCTGGGCCCGAGGACATCCCTGAGGTGATAGCCTATCATTTGCAAAAGGACTGTCAATAGATGATAGATAAGTGAGCAGAGTGATATGTAGGTAGACTAGCTGGTCAACCTGCAAAGTAACGCAACTTGCAATGGCATAAATGACCAGACAAATCAGAGAATCAAAGTTGAACATCTGGAGAATTTCTTTTTTTAAATATTGCAACAATTTTTTTAGTCGCCTTCTAAGGCGTGGTAACTTTGGTTCCATGGCACTCATGTATGATGTCTGAGGCCATTCTGATGTTTGTACCTGCAGTGAATGTGGGTGGTACCACATTGCAAATTTGCACATTGCTCAAAGTGTGAAATTTCTACATTCATATTTCTTTGAATGCATTGGATGCAGTTCTCAAAGCCCCCAAAAAATATTTTGCTGCTTTTTGCATTGGGAAATTGGTGTAGCTATCCTCTGAATTGCAGATTGGAAAGTGAAACCCCTCGTGCCTGCTCTGGAGGATGTGAGAGGTCCCAAGGCATTCATTCATCAGAGATTTTCCTCCTTCTTTTGACCAACGCCATGATAAGGGGATGAATTATTAATCTCATTGTTTGTGGGATTTTTGCTTTATTCAAATTGGCTGCGAGACCAATAGCTACAGCATTTAAATATTAATTTGTATGAAATTCATTGCTTTTTTTCCCTCCCTCAAATATGCATGGTACATAAAAATGAAAGCCTTTCTCTCTTGTATTATTTTATTTCTAATCTAACTCGGTAACTGAGTCCATGCCTTCCATGCAAGTCACATTTGCTGAATTTAATGTTGAGCTGCTGAACTGATGATAAAAGTGACACCAGCATTGATTTAAAGTTATGATAATATTATCAAGCATTAAGTGGATGTGTTTGAAGGATGTTTGCGTCTTACTAATTTAGTAATGCATGTATACATTCCTTTTAATAGAAGCAGACATTTTCTCAGATCTATCTTCAACGATCCACAGAAAATTATTTTGATATTGCTGCAACTTTCCTATCTGTGTGACAATACTTCTTCACCACCACTATTTTGTCTGCCTTCCACACATCTTTGCTTCAAAGGCAAAATACTGGGGGTGGTATAAATCTGAAATGAAAACAAGAAAAATGCTGGAAACATGAAATGGGTCAGGCAGCAAACGTGCGATCTTTTTGTATTTCATGTCTCTTCTTCACTTTGTCCCGATAATATTCCCTGGCCTTAAGGCTCCATATAAACTATAGTCATATTTACATTTACTGCTTTCTACAAAATCAACATAGCAACCGAAATTGCTAAAAAAAACAACTTTAAAGTTGCATTGGCGATGCGATTTATTATAAAAGGTTTTATTTGACATGCCATTTTGTGGCCATTGTCACAAAGACTGAAAGTACAACCAGCCACAGTTTTTTGGGGTGGTGACATTATAGTACCACAGAGTTGCTTGTGGGAAAAGACTGACGTATATTCTGCAACAATAAAGTTAACGAAATGCCTTCTTTATCTGCTTACAGAGACTGGCAACAGCAGCAGAGGATTCTCAGCAAAGACACACATGGAAAGAAGAGTTTGCGGTAAGGCTAAAGTCTCCCTTTTCCCCAGTGGCCCTTTGGGTGTGATGCAGCCTCTGTTTTGCTGGGAGGGTGGTTGGGATCCACAATTGATGAGCAGAACGAATAGTGGTTGAAAACAAATGTGTGTCTCTTTTTGTCCTGAGAACTGTTTTAACCTTCTGAGCTATGACCGGATTTCTGTCATCCATCCATGCAGGAGTGACCTATTTTTAAAAAAAAACCGTAAACCGTTTGGTACAATTCCTGCAAAGATTATAATTCTGTTCTGATGTTCAAGTCAAGGCAAGTTGAGTTTATTGTCATATGCACAAGTATGGTGATGTACAGGTACAATGAAAAGACTTGCTTGCAATAGCATCACAGGCACATAAACTCAAACATGCAAAATCATAAAAATCACGAAAATTACACGTAAAATTCTGCAAGACAGTTAAACGAAGGAAAGTGCAAAAACACAAGATATCAGTGCAAACTACAATTGGAAACTAATCAAGTTCATGGTAGTGCAAGAGGTGGTAGGTGATGTTCTATTATGGAGGTTCTTCACTTAATAGGAACAAATTCTTATGTTTTTCTTTGACGACCATCCGTGCTCACCGGTAGAATCAAAGAACTGCAGTTATTGGTTTATAATAGAAGACACAAAGTGTTGGAGTAACTCAGTAGGTCAGGTAGCATCTTTGGAGAATGTGGATGGGTGACATTTTGGGTTGGGACCCTTCTTCAAAGAAGGCTCCCAACCCAAAGCATCACCTATCCATGTTTACCTGAGTTATTCCAGCACTTTGTGTCTTCACCAGTTATTTGTGTCTCAACATTGTTCTCAATATTGTTCTCAACATTGGTAGATGTTATATCAGGTCTGCCAATGTGTTCCAGGGATTTTTAGAGACTCCTGATACATCTCGAAGTCCAGGCGCACGGGCCTGGGATTAGCTGTCCTACTTCAGATTATTGCTTTTCTTTTCACCTTGCCTTCTTTTAAATATCTGTAATGTGAACCATGAAGACTCGGCAGTGAACTTAAACTCAGCGGACAAGAGGCTTGTTGGGGTGTCCTGGATACTGTGAAGACTCAAGGTCTTGTCAGCGAGATCCTGTTTAAGTGTGGTCACAGGCCATTGCAGTTTTCAGCATCTGGTCTACAGTCTTTATATTTCCCCATTCTCTTTCCACAAAGAATATGCCTGGCAGCCAATTTAAACTTTGATTTGATGGACTGGCTTCAGACCAAGAAATTGCTGTTGGGATTTGCAGCTCACTGAGGATGCAAGTAAATGAGTCCTTCTCCGAAAAATTGTACAATTAATATCAATGGATAATAGATGCTGATGGAATATTAAACATGCTGGAGGCACAGCCAGAAGAAAGTATGGCTGATGCTGCATGAATAATGCGTTAGTTGCAAATTGTAATCTGGATGAGAGGTTAAAATTATTTTGGAGTCTTGGAATCCCAGTCATCATGTCTACTTTTTTGAAGGACCTTGGTGATGGTGTAGGTTGTTTTTAATGCTGGGAACTAACATTACAGTGCATAAAGTTGGCGTGTGGAAACAACCAGAGTGGAAGGTAAAGTTAGCAACATAATCAAGACATTAAAAAGTTAATGCGTAGTAAATAGTTTATTGTGTGCAGTATCAATCCGTTGAAAATGGAACACGGAACTGTACAGTGCAGGAACAGGCCCTTTAGTTGACAATGTCCGCACCGAACATGATGCCAGGTTAAACTAATCTCCTCTACCTGTACATGACCCATATGCCTCTATTGCCTGCAAATCATTGTGCCTATTTAAAAGCCTCTCAAACACCACTATAGTATCTGTCTCCACCACCACCCCTGGCACCCACCACTTTATGTCCAAAAATACTTGCCCATTTCATTAATAAATTAAATGCCCATTATTTTATAACTTCTATTAAATTGACACCCCATAACCTATCCAATGTAATTTCACATAGAAACGCTATCCAGCACATCGGTTCTGAATTAAACAACCAGTTAGGGTGGCATAGTGATAGAGCTACTGTCTTATCGTGCCAGAGACCCGGGTTCAATCCTGACTATGGGTGCTTGTCTGTACGGAGTTTGTATGTTCTCCCCGTGACCTGCGTGGGTTTTCTCCGAGATCTTCGGTTTCCTCCCACACTCCAAAGACGGACAGGTTTGTAGGTTAATTTGCTTGGTATAAATGTAAATGTAAAATTGTCCCTAGTGTGTGTAGGGTGGTGTTAATGCGCGGGGATCGCTGGTTGATATGGACTCGGTGGGCCGAGCGGCCTGTTTCCAGTTGTATCTCTAAACTAAACTAAAACAGTAAGCGAAGGAGACACCTTCCTGATCATTTACAATGTCAACAATGGTGGAGTCCAAGATTCAGATGTTAAATTCAAGGGTGAGGCCTTTGATGCCACTTACAGTCAGTGCGAAGAGTATCATCCATGTTGGTCACCTTTTGAAGTTTCCACTTTCACAGAAGCCTCGCGTTCAGCCAAAGCAATTCATCCCACTTGATGCTAATAAATAGCTCAGTGCACAAGATGCCACATTGTCTATGTTCTCTCACAACAAACATTGATGCTTCAGAATTACTCACACCACTCAAGCTTTCCCAGTGCAACTATAATGCACGCATCTACTTGATGTGGTGAAAAACTACCAGTTTTGACCTGTTCGCAAAAAAAGGGGGCAAATTCATACTAGCCAATTATCACCTCTAAGCAGAAAAATGGTGAAAGGTCTTGCTCATAGTGCTTTGAAGATGCAAATACTCAACCAAACCTCAGTCAGCAATGGTCAGCCAGAGAAACCCAGCTTCAGACTATATTACAGCTATAAGGCCATAAGGTCATAAGTGATAGGAGTAGAATTAGGCCATTCAGCCCATCAAGTCCACTCCGCCATTCAATTATGGCTCCTTCTCCCCATAACCGCTGACAACCTTTCTAATCAAGAATCTATCTCTGCCTTAAAAATATCCACTGGCTTGGCTTCCACTTCTGGCAAGGAATTCCACAGATCCACAGCTTTAGTCTAAACATGGACAAAAGAGTTGAAATCCAGAGATGAACTAATACTATTTGATCTTCAAAGCAGACATATGGCATGAAGGAATTATTGTAAAATATAATCTATTCACAATCAGAAATGACTTCTCGGCTGATATTGTTTTTGGCATAAAGGTTGAGGTCAATCATCTTAAGTCTGAGATGACAATGCAGGAGTTCTTCATTTCTTTGTGCTCAATCATTCTTAATTGCTTCATTAAGCATTTTCTTCCATTATGATATCAAAAGCGGGGATATTGTCCAATTGCATAATACAGGTCTTCCACAAGTGCATGAATGAAGAGGCATTCAGCATGAACATGGATTTGGGAGACCAGTGGGATGGTTTTGTGGGTTACAACAGACATCTTCTGCCATGTGGGAATGGAGTTCAGAGTTGGATTTCTGGTTTGCTTACTGTCCGGGTTATGAATTGTTCACGGGAAGAGAGCACTGCCGCATCCTGGGGAGGACCTGTGTACATTTCCATTTCCACCTTCTCCAATAGTGCAGCAGCCCAAGCCAGCAAAGCACCAAGACATAGACAACTTGCAGGTGCAGGCTCTGACATGGCAGGTCAGGTCGCACCTGCGCATGGCAGGTGCATGGCAGGTCAGGCAGGTCAGGTCGCACCTCCAGTACAGAAGTAGAATTGCATTGAAGCTGTAGAGATAACTGATGGAACTGTAAACTACTTCATTCACACAAACCAACCTCCCTTCTTTTGACTCCATTTATACCTCGGCAAGGCTAGCAGCATAATCAAGGATGAACCGCAGGCTGGCCACTCCCTCTTCTCCACTCTCCCATCAGGCAAAAGATATGGAAGTGTAAAAAGCACTCCACCAGATTCAGGAACAGTTTCTTCCCAGCTATTATCAGGGAACTGAATCATCCTACATAACCAGAGAGCAGTGCTGAACTATCCAGTCTGAGAAGGGTCTCGGCCCCAAACGTCACCCATTCCTTCTCTTCAGAGATGCTACCTGTCCCGCTGAGTTACTCCAGCATTTTATGTCTATCTACTATCTACCTCTTTGATGATCCTTGGACTACCTTTGATTGGTCTTTGCTGGCTTTACCTTGCACTAAACGCTATTCCCTTATCATTAATCTATACACTGCAAATGGATCGATTGTAATCATGTGCCGTCTTTCTGCTGACTGGCTGGCACGCACCTCGATTCACATGACAATAAACTAAACTGAACTAAAAACTTTTCCCCCCATCATCTAACTTGGTTGGATTTCTAGCTGTCTTTGTGTGGCGACTTTCTTTTCATATTTCATCTGCACCATTTGTGCTGACACCTGTGACAATCTGTCAACCTTGTCCATCTCCACTCAGTCAGCGAGTAGTATTTGGGCCTCTCAGGTGAAACTACTTCCAACAGAATGCTGTTATCTTTCCAATTTACATTATTTTAATCGTTAGTTCGGATATGGGTGCTGACATCGTGTTTAACTGGTGCAGATTGGAATTGGGACCCTGCCTATTTTTCTTGTTTTATAACTGTTACTGTGCATATTGGATTGACGTCGAGCCAGTGTAAATGATGGCTCCTGGAAAATAGTTGCTGTTTATGTGGAAAACAGAAGCTTAAGAATCACCATTGGTGGAGTTTTTAAGGAAGAGCAAAATGCTGGTCACGTTTCCCACATGGGGGAATGTGTGTACGATGAAAAGACCTGAACCATCTTAGGCTTAGGACGGGTTCTGATCAGTGTGTGTGTTGAGCAAAGCCCTTTTGTGGTTTGATGCAGAAAAACAAGACTCAAGTTGACTCGGTGCATCTTTACTACTTGACTAACTGGAAATCAAGAAGCCGATCGTGCTGAAGTGTTGCGTTGGCTGATCCGATGCAATTAATTTACAGTGTATTTTTAATATAAGATGATTTAGATTCTGGCCATCATAAAATTCTCTCAATTTAACAACAATCCCATTCGTCCCTTTATTATTTACGATGTGCCACATTCGTTTTCCATGTGGAATAGCCTAGCTTTCCAATTCACGTTTTATATTCAAGGACGGAAAAGGAATGATTAATGCAAAAGAATCGCCAGTGGCTCCTAAATTTCATAAACCATTACCTGATAGACCTGAGCCGATATCTGAGCATGGCATGGATTTATTAAATACATAAAGCTTCAAATTGTTCTCTTCCCACTTGTTCAGCTCTAGGACGCTGTTCAGTATTAGTTCAGTATACTTAGAATTTGTAAACAAAATATTTAGATGCTCAAAATCTGAACTAAAAACAGATTATTTGCCTATTTCGCTGTGCACAGATGTTTTCTGACCTGCTGAGAATTTACAGTGCTTTCTGCTTTTATTATAGCTAGAACCTATAAAACATAGAACAGTAGAGTGCCCTTCAGCTGACAATGTCCATATTGAACATGATGCCAGGTTAAACTAATCTCCTCTGTTTGCACTTGATCCGTATCTCTCCATTTCTCGCATATCCATGTGCCTATCTAAAATACTCCAAAACATAACTATTGTATCTGCCTCCACCACCAAGGCATAGATGGATATGGAATTAATATAGGCAAATAGACAGTAGACAATAGGTGCAGGAGTAGGCCATTCGGCCCTTTGAGCCAGCACCACCATTCAATGTGATCATGGCCGATCATTCTCAATCAGTACCCCGTTCCTGCCTTCTCCCCATACCCCCTGACTCCGCTATCCTTAAGAGCTCTATCTAATGGGATTAGTATTGATAGGATAATGGTCAACATCGACATGGTGGGATGAAAGGCGTTTCTATGCTCTACAACTCTGGCATTTTTTAGAGTATGGCTGGGCAGGTGGGACTAGCATACATGGGGCTTCTTGGTTGGCATGGATCAGTTGGTCTGCAAGGCCTCTTTCCATGCTGTATGACTTTGACTCCTTGACTTGCTGTTTTGCTGCGGTTTCTTTTGATTTCTAACAATCTTTGACACCCTAATTTTCAGAAACACGTCTTAGTACAGGAATCAAATTCTAAGTTGCTGGTTCACAACCTATCGACACTTCTTTATTTCTCCTTTTGCAGAATGGCCCATAAACTCCATTAAAAGCTGCTCAGAAACTGGAAAGGAAATTAAACCAAGAGCACAATTGTCCATTGCAATATTTTGCTTTATCCGTTACATGGCAACAACTGTTTGTTCCAGGAAAGGAAGTAATAGAAATAAGTTAAAGCATTAGAACTGAGATTCTCGGTGGCACAGCGGTAGAGTTGCTGCATTACAGCGCTTGCAGCACCAGAGACCTGAGTTCGATCCCGACTACGGGTGCTGTCTGTACGGAGATTGTACATTCTCCCTGTGACCAGGTGGGTTTTCTCCGAGATCTTTAGTTACCTCCCACATGTCCCTCGTGCAGGGTTTATAGGTTAATTGGCTTGGTATAAATGTTAAAAAATTGCCCCTAGTGTGTAGGATAGTGTTAAAGTGCGGGGCTCGCTGGTCAGTGCGGACGGTGGGCCGAAGGGCCTGTTTCCGCGCTGTATCTCTGAACTAAACTACACTAAATTTAAACCCTTTGTTTTCCAGGATTTCACTTTGCTTCCACATATCTCACTGCATCACCAGTTGATATCAGCTATTCGCCTCAGCTGACGCAAAGGCCAATTTTCTGGGGTAGAATCAGCATCTGGTATTTGTGCTTTTTCAAGCAGAAGTGATGGTTTAATTACTGCAAGTCATTTACATTCTCCAGAGTTTAATCATTAAGAGATAGTCCTTTGTGGCTGCTTTATCAGTCCCAAAGTATGCACTGTCCAAATGGCATGTTATTTGAACTGGTTTCACAGTATCTTTCTTTATGGGCAACATCCTGAACTCAGCAATTTAGGAAACATGTGTAGTTTAATAAGACTGGAATTAAACATAATTGAAATAGAACATAAAAACAATGAACTGCAGATGCTGGCTCACATAAAGCATACAAAGTGCTGGAGTCACTCATTGGGACAAGCAGCATCTCTGGAGAAAGACACAAAGTGCTGGAGTTACTCAGTTGGCCAGACAGCATTTCTGGAGAAAGCCACGAAATGCTGGAGTAACTCAGTGGGACAAGCAGCATCTCTGGATCGAGGGAATGGGTGACATTTGGTGTAAACCAGCATCTGCAGTTCCTTCCTTTACATTTCTGGAGCACATGGATAGGTGACGTTTTGAATCGGGGCCCTTCTTCAAACTGATTGTGGGAGATGGGAGGGGGGGGGGGGGTGGGGGAAGAAAGCTGGAAGGGAGGAGGGGCAGGACAAAGCCTGGTAAGTAATAGGTGGATACAGATTGGGGGGAGGGGCAGATAGTTGGATAAAGGCCAGAGATGAAAAGACAGAAGGTGTGAGACAAAAGGATTGGGAATTGCCAAATGTGCAGCTCGAGGAAGGAATGTCGGGGGATGGTTGGAAGAGGTGTGAGTCCAGTTGAGGCATAGGTGAAAGAGCGGAGGAAGAGAGGGGGTGTGGGGGATGAAGTATTCCTCTGGTCAACCTACTAGCCTCCGCATCCAACACATCATTCTACAACATTTCCATCACCTCCAACGTGATCCCACCACTAATCACATCTTACCATCTCCACCCCTCTCCGTCTTCCGCAGAGACCACTTGCTTGGCAACTCCTTGGTTCACTCATCCATTTCCACCCAAATCATACCTTCCCCAGGTATTTTCCCCAGCAAACGCAGGAGGTGTAACACCTGTCCCTATACCTCCCTCACCTCCATCCACGGACCCCAGCAGTACTTCCAGGTGTCCCAAGGGTTCATGTGCACCTCTCTAACCACACCTACATCATTCAGTGTCCCCTCTGTCGCCTCCTGTACAGTGGCGAGTCCAAGCATAAACTAGGCGATCGTTTCGCTGAACATTTGTGCTTAGTCTGTAAGGCCTTCTGGATCTCCTAGTTGCTTTCAAATTGAAAGTTATTGAAGATTGAAGGACATTCTTTTGTTCATGTTTTTTCATTTGTTCTCTCTCTAATTTCTCTCATTTTTTTCCAGTTTATCCGCATAATCATGCTCTCTCAGAGGCACCTGCATCTAGGGTTGCCAACTGTCCCATATTAGCCGGGACATCCCGTATTTTGGGCTAAATATGTTTGTCCCGTACTGGACCACCCTTGTCCTGTATTAGGCCCGGGGGCCGCTGTAGGCCTGAACAGTGTAGGCTAACCGAGTGTGTTCGGGGAGCGGGGCCGAGTGTGTTTCGGGTGCAGGGGGGCGAGTGTGTTTGGGGAGCGGGGTAGAGTGTGTTCACCTAACGGAGGTTGCATAGCAACCCGCCTCCCGGCCTGGCGGCCGTCATTGGTGGAACGGGATCACGTGGCCACTGGCTGGGTGAGGTCACGTGGGACGCGGGCGGTGACATCACCTTGTCCCGTACTTGGGAGTTTGAAAGTTGGCAACCCTGCCCCCATCACAACACTTCCCGCATCACAACACTTCTAATGTCTCCTTCCTGGTTCTGACGAAGGGGCTTTGACCTTCGCTCTATTTAACATTAGCTCTATTTCTCTCCCCACAGATGTCTCGTGATCTGCTGAGTATTTCCCAGCATTTTTGTTTCAGGTTTTTCTGCATTATTTGGTGTATTTTTCACTTTATTACACTGTAATAAACAAAATTCTGTAAACATGCGGGGTATTTTTCTTCTTCACTTTATATTCTTCCAGTAATTCTGTTTATTACCTTCAGCTCCCTTCTCCCACTGGGGTGGGTGGAGCCAGTGCCGGCTTCCTGTGCAGTTCACTATAATTCATCCGGAGAAAGTTGGGAAGATGTTGGTTCCATCTGGAAACCACTGAGGGAAATCAAAGAAAGCGGCCACCTCAAACATTACCTCTGAGCAATTTTAAAGATGATGTACTTTTGGATGAAAGAAATCCTGATGAAAGCACAGCTAGGCTTGGGCATGTAGTTTCAGTTGAGTTTATTGTCACATGTACCGAAGTACAGTGAAAAGCTTTTGTTGCGTGCTCACCAGTCAGCAGAAAGAGAAACATGATTACAATCGATCCATTTGCAATGTGGAGATACATAATAGGGGAATAACATTTAGTGGAAGGTAAAGCTAGCAAAGTCGGACCAAGAATAGTCCGAGGGTCACCAAAGAGGTGGATAGTAGTTCAGCACTGCTCTCTGGTTGTGGTAGTGCGAGTTTAGTCCGTTTACAGCAAGTTTAAAGCAAAAGACAAAGTGCTGCAGTATCTCAACACTCCAGGCAGCATCTGTGGAGGGAAAGGGCAGGCAACATATTGGGATGGGACATTTCTACAGACCAGTCGACTCTGAGTTTAATTTATGTTTTATTTTTAAAATGCAGCCTTTGTAGGCCTCAGATTTCCACGCAAACCTGTCCTCTCTTATTATCTTCAATAAAGTTCATGGCAAATGCTTGCAATTTAATTTAATTTGATCAGTGGTTAAAGGCTCAGTGTCTGTAATAAATAAGCAGTTGATTGAGTCAAAGCTCTTTTTTTTTAAAATCAGCGATACTTGTTGACCTATGGATTTTAATTTATTGAGTCTTTGGGCAGTCATTTGCGGTCTTTACTGTAATGCTGACTTCATTAGCCAGAATAGTTCTTTGTGTTCTGCCGGTATCTTGACATACATATTCATTGGCTGGAAGCTCTTGCAGGAGAGCAAGGCTCAAGGTTCGAAGTAAGAAATCAACTGATGTTTTTTTGGAGACTGAATGCAATTCAGAGGAAACAAAATAGTATTTTAGATCGGAGTCTGCTCATCTGTCAATTCTTCTTTAAAGCTCAACAAAATGAACGGGTGTTTCTTGTGTCATTGGTGTGATCTCCCCACAGATGAGAGTGTTTATCAGTGGAAGTTTTTACCCAAGTACTTTTCATGTGTTTCACGGCAGTGATCTTAAGGCAAACTATCTTTCAATGAAATATTCAGAAGTGGCCAGCTGTCCTGAAGTTGGCCCGTGAAAAGTATACGCTGACCCGAAACGTCACCTGTCCACGTTATCCGGAGATGCTGCCCGACCCGTTGAGTTACTCCAGCACTTTGTGCCTTTCTTTACATGAACGAATGCTGCCAGGAAAGGCTAAGTCAACCTTTTAAAGGCCTTATAGCTTATCAACTTGCTGGTTGTGTGAGCACTTGATGAATATTTTATAATCCCTGGCAAAGATGCAATGTGACATCTCACCAGTCACCAACCTGTCTCTGCCAATTAGGAACATGAAAACGTAGGAGTTGGTAACTTGCCGGTCATCTGATATAGGTTGGGAGAAGGCCACAGTAATGGAAACTTTGAACCATAGGTCCAAAATCAGCCAGGCATTCTACATTTACAATATTCCACATTTATCAAATAACATGCATTCTATACTCCACTATAGTATTTAGTGAAATATATCTATTAAGCCATATTTTTTCAGTACAACATGGCATTTTGCGTAATTTATGTAATCATCCAATCCCTCATAGCACTCAATCATTTTGATTGCAGTTCTGTGCTCTCTCACAGAATGCCATATTTTCACAAACAAAACCTGTTCTTGGTGTGGTTGCACCAGTGATTACTAAAGTAGTAGGATTTCCCGAGTAAATTTGGCTAGGTATCTCCTTTAATACATTCCAACATCTGATTTTCTTTATTTCACTGTTACTGGGCAATGTCGACCAGTCCCCCAAGACAACTTACTTTCCATCTCAGCTATTTTCCTTCCACTCACCATTTCACAACAATGCATTTCAACCGTCGCCTACTTAAATCCCAGGAAATTTCTCACCCTCCTGTGGCTTAATTTATTCAGGCGTTTCAATTTTCTGTCTTCATCAACCTTTTAGTATCATTTAGATGTTCAGTGATGGTGCATCACATACAAAACAAACAATTCTAACACCCTGTGGGGACACTGATTACCCCTGTTGTTAAGACCCATTTGTGGGGTCTTTGCGATGTTATACAGAACTTTATTGTCATTCGGTACAGATACCGAACGAAATTACGGCAATCACAGAACACAACAAAAAAGAAAAGAACACAGGACACACGACCCCAACACAAACATCCATCACAGTGACTCCAAACACCCCCTCACTGTGATGGAAGGCAACAAAACTTCCACTCTCTTACCCCACGCCCACGGACAGGCAGCTTGACCCCTACCGAGGCGACCGACCCGCACAGCCGCCGCAAGGGGATGGAAGGCCCCGCGGCCGAGCCGCACCGGGCACTGAAACGTCCTGCAGCGGAGCCGCGCCGGTGATGTTAAGTCCAGCTGCCGAGCCCCGCCGGGTGATGGAAGGCCCCGCGGCCGCGCCGGGCGCTGAACCGTTCCGCGGCTGAGCCGCGCCGGGCGATGGAAGGCCCCACGGCCGAGCCGCACCGAGCGCTGAAACGTCCCGCGGCCGTACCGGGCGATGGAAGGCCCCGCGGCCGAGCCACACCGGGCACTGTTAGGTTCCGCCGCAGAGCCGCGCCGGCGATGTTAAGTCCAGCGGCCGAGCCGCGCCGGGCGATGGAAGGCCCCGCGGGCGATGGAAGGCCCCGCGGCCGAGCTGCGCCCCGGGGAAGAGACCTAATAAAAGAAAGGTTTCCCCCACCCCTCCACCCCCCGCCCCGCCCCACATACACAGCCAAAAACAGAAACAAAAACCATCCCAACACCGACACACAAACAAAAAAAAAAGGAAAAAAGACAAACAGACTGCCAGCGAGCTGCAGCCGTTAAGCGCAGCCACACGTGACCCACCCCGTGCAGATCATCCAGGCCTACAAGTGTCAATGTCCTTGAGTGAATGAGTGCAGGAAATCAGAATGGTTTCACACACAGAACTGCACAGGGTTTGATTGCAGATTTGTGAGTGTTGTTTTTACTCAGTGTTTGAATACATTGAATAGTCTCATTATGATAGGCACTATTGATACTGGATCTCCTTTGGCTTATTTGAACCAGAAATCAATGTATTTGTGCTCTGTCCCAACTTTTTGATTCCAATTGCATCAAAAAGGTCTTAAAGAAGTCCAATGCACCAATTTCCATATCTCTATCAAACTTGTTTATCAAAAAAACACAAGTGTGCTAGCTAATACCATCCATTCATGGATCTATCTTGGCTGCCACTTTGGACTTCTATTTGGACGCTATGCTCTTATTTTTCATGAAAGTATCATAGTTCCCTCTATAATGGACATTGTGCTTGCTGTCTGCAGTTACCAAGTCCACTTCAACAAACAAATAGAAGCATAATGTACATTTTTGAAGTATATGAGCATGTTTCTGATATTCCAACGTGTTTTGGAAAACTTATCAATTTCCTGCACTTCCCTCTCCTAATTCCTTTACAAGTCTTATATATACCTTGACCGCCCCGGTCTCGACCGTCCCCCCAAGCCGTGGGATCAGCCGCAGGACTACCCCCGCCCCCATGATGTCTCCACTGTCTTGTGTGCATACCACAAGTACAGTTGGCAAGTCGTTGGTTCCAGCGGCTTTAGGGCTTGTCTACCTAGCATGTGAAGCCTGGGTTCGGCGCGGAGGAAACCACCAGAAGGTTCAACGGGTAGAAAGACGATCCCAGCAAAGCGTCGTGGAGCGCAAACAGGGCAGAATGAGATACGTAGGACACTTCTGACCATCCACTGCATCCTGACCTGTCCCCAGCCGTCTTGACTATGTCTTGCTGCTGGAACCCGATAGGCCAGGACGAGAGAGAGAGAGAGGCCGATGATCTGCACAACTCCCCCTCACTTAAATCCAAGTCAAACGCAAGTCATGACTTCAACCTCGGCCAGCGTACCATGGCTGGCGGGGATCCCAATCAGCGGTCGAAATAATAAGATTGAAAGTGAAGTCATGGTCATCTTCGAACCCGAAGGACGAACAACAACAACAACATATACCTTACCTGGCTCTTGAGATTAGCTTCAAGTTTACACAGTAGTTTGGCTCTTCCACTGGAAGTACAGCAGTGACATTAGAAACTAATTCTTTACGCTTCATCTTCCAGATCAGCTGCGTTGTTCACCTCTTCCTTGATAAAATCACAAGCAAAAACACTTCTAGGCATTTAGGCAACCTTCAATTGAATCTGGTAGTTTATTCAGAAAGAAAACATTATTTGTTTGATTTTCAGCTAATTCTCCAAGGAGAGGTTGTTTTTAGTTCTTGAAGTTTTGTTTTAGCTTTTAAGATAGTTATAAAATATTTTTTTGTTTTTTAGAAAGCTTAGGGTTTAGCTTTGAGCCACATTGTCAGAAACCTAAGATCTGTTTTTCTGTCTTTTGGCTGGAGGTGACCCGAAGCCTGAGACCAGACAGACAAACAACAAAAAATTTCCAAAGTTTCATTTCTGTTCTAACAATACTGAATTTCTAAATCCATATTATGATGGATCGTGCCAGCAGCCTATCTTCTCAAAACCAGGAGGACAACATATATATAAAATAAGAAGCATTGCGATGCCACCCTTCATAACCAAAGCACACCACCAAAACATGTCTCTGGGCAATGAATCACTACCAAGAAAAAGTTTACCCCCACTTCATACATTGTGCATGAGCTTCCTATCAAAGTGTGGCTATCATAGAAACATAGAAACATAGAAAATAGGTGCAGGAGTAGGCCATTCGGCCATTCGAGCCTGCACTGCCATTCAATATGATCATGGCTGATCATTCAGCTCAGTAACCTGTACCTGCCTTCTCTCCATACCCCCTGATCCCTTTAGCCACAAGGGCCACATCTAACTCCCTCTTAAATATAGCCAATGAACTGGCCTCAACTACCTTCTGTGGCAGAGAATTCCACAGACTCACCACTCTCTGTGTGAAGAAATGTTTTCTCATCTCGGTCCTAAAAGACTTCCCCCTTATCCTTAAGCCGTGACCCCTGGTTCTGGACTTCCCCAACATCGGGAACAATCTTCCCGCATCTAGCCTCTCCAACCCCTTAAGAATTTTATATGTTTCAATAAGATCCCCCCTCAGTCTTCTAAATTCCAGCGCGTATAAGCCTAGTCTATCCAGTCTTTCTACATATGAAAGTCCTGCCATCCCAGGGATCAATCTGGTGAACCTTCTCTGTACTCCCTCTAAGGCTAGAATGTCATTTCTTCTTTAAAACACCTTTACTTTCCTGATCCTCTCTGGTGTAATTAACACAGAATTAGCGCATCAGTCTAATCAATAATTTGAAATGTGACATTTGTTTCATCAGAGTAACCCCTGAACATTTTGCTTTCACAGTTTGGGCTTTGACAGAATTTGTCTTCATTCATCTAACAACCTCTCAGAATTGCATTTCGTTTAGGATTTGATTGCTTTGTGATGGTTGGTTAGAGATGATAATTTTAACACGTGGGATGTTAGTAACATTCCTTGTACTTGTACCAATTAAACATGCTTAATTTGCTATTTTCCATGATTAGTATGCAATTTGTACTGGTCATTTTTAATAGATTCAGAAATATTATTTGCTCATTTAATTATTGTAGCTATTTGGTTTACATGGAATAGTTTGCCAAACCTTGTCTTTCCTATTTCCAATTAACTGCGATCCTTGCTATGTCTGGTAAAAATTGCCTGTCTCGTCTGTCCTCTGAATCAAACAGACAGCTACTCCACTAATAGGATTATAACTCTGAAGTCATGTGCAGTAATATTTTTAGATGGCAGATTGAAAGGTCCTCGCAGAGTTTTCCATTGACAGTAGCTTTTCAGATGTGCAATTGAACATTTTTATTTCCTGAATTTTACTAGCGTACGAATAAATGGAAGAAAATTAGAGCAGTTGCTGAATGGCCTCCAAACTCAAACAATCAGCATGAGTAAGAATGAGGAAGCTTGATTTTCCCCAATGAGTCTTTTACCTTCTGCCTTTCAGTGGTTAAAATAATCACATACACAGAGTTTATTTCTAGATAAATAAATACAAAACTTATCCCTTTCCATGGATCTATACACTGTAAATGGCTCGATTGTAATCGTGTGTAGGAAAGAACTGCAGATGCCGGTTTAATTCAATGGTAGACACAAAATGCTGGAGTAAATCAGCGGGACAGGCAGCATCTCTGGAGAGAAGGAGTAACATTTCGGGTCTGCAGAAGTGTCTCGACCTGAAAAGTCATGCCTTCTCTCCAGATACTGCCTGCCTTGCTGTGTTACTCCAGCAGTTTGTGTCTACCTTCAATTGTAATCATGTATTGTCTTTCTGCTGACTGGTTAGCAGGCAACAAAAGCTTTTTACTGTACCTCGGTACACGTGACAATAAACGGGACTAAACAAGACTTCCGTAAAAACGGATTGATGAAGGGAAAAAGATCACGTTTAACTCAATACATCATGCCTTGCACCTCCTGTGCTGTTTGAGTAAACATTTCACAGAAAATAAAAGGGATTTCCAAAATTGAAAAGAATGTGATGAATTTCACCAGTAAACAAGTAATATCATGAAAGCTTAAAAAGGGAGGGCTCTTTGAACATGAGCTGAGAGACGGTGGAAAGTTGATCAGTCATTATTTTTGTCCCAAGTTCTGTCCCTTGCTTGCACTGAGTCTCCACATCTTTGTTAAATTCAGCACTGTGAATGATGCAGTTGACCCTCTGTGTCCTGGGAGAATGGAAAGGCAATATTGGCCAGCATATCGACAGCACTGAAGCGTAAAATATGGATTTCTCTATGATTTCCTTCCTTGGAATTGCATGCTGATCTTTGTCCTCATTGTAATTGAGAGGTCAGGGTGAAGGGCTGTGTTTCACACTGCTAGTGCCAAGGGTAGTTGGAAGGAAATCCATGTAAGCCAGAGCAGAGAGAACAAAAGATAAGTGTAAAACGGAAACAAGAAAGTTGGGAAATGTAAAGTCCAGTAGTAGCGAATTGGGCAAAGGGGTAACCTAAACATTTTCTGATAGTGTGAAATAGAATTAGTTGCCCATTGCACACTCAGTTTAACCCTGCAAAGTTGTCAAAGATGAAGAACGGGAGGACGGCCCCTGTTTGCTTTAACTATAGTTTAGACACATATATGCTCTTCAGGCACCATCGCCTGATACCACGTTCCACTGAGAACCTCCGTCTCTTTCAGTCGCACCTCCCAGGCCCCCTCTTTGCCCCAGTTGTTAATTTGTTTCTCTGGCACCAACAGACTCTCCAAAAGTTTGATCTCCACTCCAAATCCCATGTTCTAACCCATGGTTTATTTCACAGCGGTAGAGCTGGTGTCCCACAGCAACAGACTTGTGGGTTCAACCCTGGTTTTGGGTGCTGAGAGTTTGCACTTTCTCCTTGTGACTGCGTGGGTTTCGTCCGGTGCTCCAGTTTCCTTCCACATCCCAAAGACATGTGGGTTTGTAGGTTAATTGGCCTCTGTAAACTGGCTTTTTTTTTTGTGTTGGTTGTGATTGTGTGTGAAATTGTTTATTTTTATTGCTCTATTGCTGGACTGTGGGTGACCTTTCATTTCACTGCACATCTTGTATGTGTATGTGACAAATAAACTTGACTTGACTTGATATAGAACAACTGTGAACGGGTGATTGATGGTCGACGTGGATTCAGTGGGCCGAAGGTCATATGGTCATAGGTTATAAGACATAGGATGAGAATTAGGCCATTCGCTACATCAAGTCTACTCCGCCATTCAATCATGGCTGATCTATCTCTCCTTCCTGCCTTCTCCCCATAACCTCTGACACTCGTACTAATCAAGAATCTATCGCTGCCTTAAAAAATATCCACTGACATGGCCATTTACAGCCTTCTGTGACAAAAAAAATCACAGATTCACCACCCTCTGACTAAAGACATTTCTCCTCATCTTCCTAAAAGAACGTCCTTTAATTCTGAAGGGCCTATTTCCATGCTGTATCTCTGAGACCAATCTAAACCAATTAAGCTTCTGAAGTCTCTGGTGGGTCTTGCGGGATTCCCATGTCCCAACCGTCCCATTTATTCTCTCTCACTCGCGCAACAGCTCGACGGTAATTAAACCAATGAACCTCATGTTGCATGTTTGGGATCACGTGTATTCAAAAAGATCTGCAGATACTGATTTACAAAATAAAAACGCAATGTGCTGGTATAACTCAGTGGGTCAGGAGTACATGGACAGGTAACGTTTTGTGTCAGGACCCTTCTTCAGTCACGATTGAATGGCGGAGTAGACTTGATGGGCCGAATGGCCTAATTCTGCTCCTACAACCTCTGAAGCTTTGTGGCAGCAGCACTATCACTGCAAACAGGGACCAACGAGTTGTATTATAGAGCAAGGTGAGAGTGATCATCGATCTGAAGAAGGGTCTCGACCCGAAAAGTCACCTATTTCTTCGCTCCAGAGATGCTGCCTGACCCGCTGAGTTACTCCAGCTTTTTGTGTCTATATTTGGTTTAAACCAGCATCTGCAGTTCCTTCCTACACATGAAAGTGATTGCCCTTGACATCAAAGTGCTGTTTGATCAAGTGTGGCCAGTTGGAGCCCTGATTAAAAATCAAAGTCAATGGGTATCAATACAAAAACAACCCCATGGTTGGAATCATTCCTTGCAAACCTCATTGAACGAGCGATGACTCCGGACTTGACAGTAATGCTGGAATGAGGGATATGATGGGCTAAATGATTACTGATCGTAGTCTCTTACCCAGAGTAGGGGAATCGAGGACCAGAAGACATAGGTTCAAGGTGAAGGGGAAAACATTTAATAGGAATCTGAGGGGTAACTTTTGAACGCAAAGGGTGATAGGTGTATGGAACAAGCTGCCACATGAGGTGGTTGAGGCTGGGATTATCCCAACGTTTAAGAAACAGTAAGGCAGATACATGGATAGGACAGGTTTGGAGGGATATGGACCAAGCGCAGGCAGGTGGGATTAGTGTAGCTGGGACATGTTGGCCGGTGTGAGCAGGTTGGGCGGAATGGCCTGTTTCCACAAGGCCAATATCACTCTATGACTCTATGATGTTTGTTTCTGCTGCAACTACAACGTTTTGAGTCAGAACTGGAGAGGATAAATGACACATCCCAGCTCTGTGGGTTTTGCAGAGGGAAGCAGATCGTGACTGAAGCCTGGGGCATGCGGAATGGCAAGTCTGCTGAGCAGCATATGTGGCGACGAGGTGGACCGGGCTTTTTGCCTGTGTTGTGACTATCACTGATTCAATCATTTAATATTTGGTAATTACTCTAATTGGAAGATGCTTCCAACGAATGTCAAACAGATATTTGCAAGAAACCTGCAGGGCTGATAATAAGAAAAAATAGATCACCTTAAAGTCTTAGCAGACAAATGTTCCTCAATGAGGCTGGTAATAATGAAAATGAATTACAATATAATGAATATTGTGGTATTTTGTGCTAGACATGTTTTCATCTGAGACGCAGCAATGACCGCATAATTCAAATGCAACAAAGTTGCAAGTGCCAATCTGTCACACTAATGAAACGTTGGGATTGTTTAACTTTAGGCAGCAGTAAATCGCTGCATTTAATACCAGTTTTATGTGAGGAAATAATGATGATTAACCCAAAAAAGATGCTAATAGAAGTATAGTCTTCTCTAAAGAGAGTAGTAGAATCTTGTTTACAATATTCAAACGATATTTCAACAACGAACGCCTGACATTTTAAAGCCATAAGTCTGCACCTTTAGAAAGTATTTGTTTTTAATAAGATGGAAATCAAATCAAATGAAATGTTCGACTCTTTTACAAATCACCAGAGTTTTGACACTGAATAAAAAGTGGATGACAATTATGATCGAATTCCGATGAAATTCAACAAAGGCAGTGTGGGGGGGGGGGGGAGTTACCCAATTCCAGTTTCCAGCATTGTATCAACTGGTGTTTCACAATCAGTTGGCTCATCATTATTGTTTCACACACCCAGGTCTGATCACCCTGCGGTGGGCCTGCCTCGACTGAGGGTGCCTTGTGATAAATGGCCAAAACACCCAGTGACATTGAGGTACACAACTGAAGATGTGTCTGAATGGTAGCAACATCACCTAGTGGTCACCCCCAGGAACAACACCATGCAAGTCAATTGTCGTGCAGAACCTCAGGGATTGTAACATAGAAACATAGAAAATAGGTGCAGGAGTAGGCCATTCGGCCATTTGAGCCTGCACCGCCATTCAATATGATCATGGCTGATCATCCAACTCAGTATCCCGTACCTGCCTTCTCTCCATACCCCCTGATCCCTTTAGCCACAAGGGCCACATCTAACTCCCTCTTAAATATAGCCAATGAACTGACCTCAACTACCTTCTGTGGCAGAGAATTCCACAGATTCACCACTCTCTGTGTGAAAAAAAACTTTCTCATCTCGGTCCTAAAAGACTTCCCCCTTATCCTTAAACTGTGACCCCTTGTTCTGGACTTCCCCAGCTAGTCCTACTAATCAAAGGGTAGGGAAAGAGTCACCAACAATATAACTGCAGCTATTCTGGGAACATGGGATGGACAACTTTGGTTCAATGCAATGGGAATCTAAGATATATTGGGATATATTCCAACTCTTTAAAGAAAGCTGATTAATGGTGTACTCAGAAAATACTCATGCTCTGTGTGTATTGTGTATTGTAAATGGTCAAACAGAAAGTGAAAGTGGATGAATTTGTTGAAAGGTTTGGATTTAAAACCAGAATAGTTACGATGGAAGCAACTCTTGGGGACCATGGCCTCCTCCTATTCTTTTTTCATTTTTCTTTTTGCAGCCTCATATTGGCACAGTTTCCATCATCACTGTGATTTTCATTTCCGGTCTCCTTTTTCCTTCATTTCAACTGTGCCATTTTTCTCTCTTTACCTTCCATCCTTTTAGAAATGCAACTATATTTCCCAATGCATTAAATCTTAGATTAATACAGCCAATCTGCTCCTTTTGGCTCCATTGACCCGGCTTAGATCCTGACCTCTGAAACTGGCTGTGAGGAGTTTGCACATTTGCCTTGTAACCGCGTGGGTTCCCCCGGATGCTGTGGATTCCCCCTGGGTGCTGTGGATTCCTCTTTCATCTAAAAGAAATGTATGTGTAGGTCCTCCTCCATTGCCAGATGTATCCTTCTTGAACTCACGCCCTCTCTTGCCAACAATTGGCCTATCAGGCAACCTCCTTGACTGAGGTGATCCCACCCCGCTCCACTCTCCCACTATAATCTGCCTGAAGAAGGGTCCCAACCCAAAACGTCACCTATCCATTTTTTCCAGCGATGCTGCCTAACCCACTGAGTAACTCCAGCATGTTGTGTCTATCTTTGGTATAAATCAGCATCTGCAGTTCCTTTTTGTTACATATCTGCAGGTTAACTGGCTCCTGTAAACTACCCCTTAGCATAGGCGGGTGGGAAGAGAATAGAGGGAAGTTGATCAGAATCTGGTACAGGGAATTGAGCTGGGGAATGGGATTGATGGGAAAGAAAGATTTTGAGGCAGAGAGAGACAGATTCTTGATTAGTGTGGGTGTCAGGAGTTATGAGGAGAATTGAGCGAAAGCAGGAGAATGGGGTTAGGAGGGAGAGATAGATCAGCCACGATGAATGGCGAAGTAGAATTGATGAGCTGAATGGCCTGATTCTACTCCCTATCACTTATGAACTTATGAACTTATCTGAGAACTGGCATTGATTTGATAGTCTGACTAGTCACTATAAAATATTCATTATGTCCCAGAACATATACAGTTCTAGCACCCGCTTCATCTATGAGAGAACGTTTGGAGGACTGGAGTAAGAGAGAAATACCCACTGGCAGTCTTAAATAAACAAAGGAAAGCTAAAAACAGTGATTCCTGTTCACACGAGAAATAGAAGCAGTGGGCCATACTACTACTTGAGTTTGTTTTACTTTCTGCTCAAAAAGATCCAATTCCAAAGAACACAATAGCACTTTTGTGTACAACATCATAACGTTTTACTCCAGCTGCCTTTAACTCAGCAAGCTAGAGAAAGAAAGTTGAAGGATCCGTCCTTCCCTCATTTCTCCTGAGCTATCAGGCAACTTGGTCGCGTTGTCTGTGCGCAGTTACAAATAAGGATTGGCGGTTTATGGATGGCTACACAGGGCTGCCAGCACCTGAAGGACAAAGCTCAAGTGATGATAAGGGAAGGAAGGAGTAAGGAGTACTGTAAGGAGTTTGTACGTTCTCCCCGTGACCTGCGTGGGTTTTCTCCGAGATCTTCGGTTTCCTCCCACACTCCAAAGACGTACAGGTATGTAGGTTAATTGACTGGGTAAATGTAAAAATTGTCCCTAGTGGGTGTAGGATAGTGTTAGTGTGCGGGGATCACTGGGCGGCGCGGACTTGGTGGGCCGAAAAGGCCTGTTTCCGCGCTGTATCTGAAATATGAAAATATGAAATTGAGAAAGGAAGCCACTACCATCCATCTTTTTCATCTGTGACATAAACGTACCAAATTGAACACTGCTCTGCATGATGTCAAAGCTGCTTGACATTCTGTTTCCCTCTGCAACAATATCTGTGTCATCCAGAATGAAGCTGTGTACTGACCGACTACTGCCGAAGTGTAGGTGGCTGGAAACCTCTGTTTGTGTTCACCAAAAACCATGTTGGAGCTGTGCAGGAAGGAACTGCAGATGCTGGTTTAAACCGAAGAAAGACATAAAAAGCGGAGTAACTCAGCGGGACTGGGGTGGGAGGGGGACGCCGAGAACAAAGAGGGACCATTTTGGACATTGAACGCTTTAGTAACTTTGTCAGCGCCAAATACATGACAAATCTTTGCCTACTTTGTGTATGGTATGCAGAACAAAGAACTTTACTGTGACGGTCACATGTGATAATAAAGTATCAATCGATCTGGCTGGACTGGACTCGTGTTTGTGATATGCCGCTGTTGCCAAACATTTTGTTTGAACATTTGTATTTGGGTTCCCTTTAATTCTGTTTGCTGTTGAACCCCTTGGTGTCCCATGTCCCCAGCTTGGTGCCTGCCCTCACTTCCTTCCTGACTCCATCCTCTGCTCACCTGGATCAACCTATTTCGTGCTAGCTCTTGCCATGCCCACTCATGTCTTTATCCTGCTTATCTCCCCTCCATTTGTTCAGTCCAGAGGAAGGGTCTCGATCAGAAATGAGATGCTGTGGTTTGATAGTGCTATTGGAATAGTGTAGGCAAGTACTTGTGTTCCTCCAGCAGTTTGGTTTTGCTCCAGATTGCAGCTCTGCAGACTTTAATGTCTCCTGAGTTTTCATTGTAACTCTTTGTAATATTTTATTTGCAGTTTAGATTTTAAATGATTATATCATGCATTCCATATCTTCGCACTTCAAATATGATTCATTTTACAACTCCATTATGGCATGAAATTACATTGCAAAAGGCAATTAGGATACTTATTAATGTTATTTTTAATTATTTTATGATAGGGTAGGAAAACAAACCTTGAATAATTTACCTGATAAGCATGAAAATCTCATGTTGATATTGTGTTTCCCAAAACTGAAAAAATGCACGGTGGCACAGCGGTAGAGTTGCTGCCTTGCAGCGCTTACAACGCCCGAGATCCAGGTTCGATCCCGACAACGGGTGCTGTCTGCACGGAGTTTGTACGTTCCCCCCGTGACCGCGTGGGTTTTCTCCGAGATTTTACATGTAATAATACATAATGTATTAGATCTGCGTTATTTTGTTGGTGTGGATTTTCCTGTATCAATGGAACCCAGAGATATGATTTAAAAGTGCATTACCTTTAGCATTGAATTCCTCGATTGCTTTGATTGCGGATGGTGAGTTTGTGTCATTTCATGTCCACATGGCCATTCAGAATCCATATATGGCAGAATCTCACTTCTGTTCAAAGCGTGTAATGATTGTGTTCAGTTTGTGACTGACTTGCAATGTTTGTGTTATTAATCATTGATGTTTATTAGAGTAACCTGGGCTTTTAGGACATTATGGTATACATCTTTAGGGTGGCACAGTGACGCAGCGGTAGAGTTGCTGCCTTACAGTGCCAGAGACCCGGGTTCGATGCTGACAATGGGTGCTGTCTGTACGGAGTTTGCACGTTCTTCCTGTGACCACGTGTGTTTTTTCTGGGTGCTTCAGTTTCCTCTCACAATCCAAAGATGTGCAGGTTTGTAGGTTAATTGGCTACCGTAAAATTGTAAATTTTCCCTTGTGTGTAGAATAGTGCTAGTGGATGGGGTGACCGGTGGTCAGCGCGTGCTCAGTGGGCCGAAGGGCCCGTTTCTACGCTTTATGTCTAAAGTCTAAATTTTGCTTTACTTCTTTACTTGCACTTGGATGCTAATTTTCCATGCCATTTTGCACAGCAGGTTGCTATCTGTGAAACATTGAAATAATGTAGTACTCTCCACAAGACATCTGTGTTTATGTATTTATTCACAAAATGCTGGAGTAACTCAGCAGGTCAGGTGGCATCTCAGGAGAGAAGGAATGGGTGACGTTTCGGGTCGAGACCCTTCTTCAGACTGATGTCAGGGGGGCGGGACAAAGGAAGGATATAGGTGGAGACAGGAAGGTAGAGGGAGATCTGGGAAGAGAAGGACAGAGGAACTATCTAAAGTTGGAGAAGTCGATGTTCATACCACTGGGCTGCAAGCTGCAGATCAGGCAATAATTGAGAATGCCCCAACCCAAAATATCGTCCAGCTATGTTCTTCAGAAATGCAGTCTGACCCACTGAGTTACTCCAGCACTTGGTGTCTTTCTTAAATAATTGAGTATTGTTTTAACCAATAAAATTGATACATAAGTAGCAATATGGATTCTGAGCAATGCTTAAAATATTTAATTCAATTTCAAATCAGGCTTAGAAGCGAAATAAAGTGAAAGGGTTTGTTTAAAAGAGACAAATGAGGCAAATCATAAAATGGGTAATGTAATTTCGTCCAAAAACATGTTTTTGGATGACAATAAAGGCTGTTCTATTCTAAAATATTTTTTGTACCCTTAGTTGAAGGAATGTTAAATTCCAATTTGAAGACCCGAAACGTCATCTGCCTATTTTCCTCCACAGATGCTGCCCGACCTCGTGAGTTCCTACGGCAGTTTTTTAATGCTTGACTTCTAGTATCTTGGATTGGTTGGCAGTAACAGAGAATAACTACACCATTAGATGGAGTTTCCTCCTCTGGAAAGACTCAATTCTGCCTGCTAAATTTAACCCTGGACAATGCTTTAATTACAGAGACTCGGCTTGTACCAACACCAACTTCCTGATTTTCACAGTTGCTTGCTCCTTAGAAGGTACTGACAGAGGAGCAGATGAAATCTGTTGAGGGCAACGGAACACCAAAATCAGGCTGATTGAGTTAATGTGACAATATAAAGATAGTTGGATGATCGATGGTCGTTGTGGACTCAGTGGCTTTCATTTTACGTGTTGAAAGCATGGGAACAAATTGACAATCTTATTATGCAGTTTCTCGAGGAGATTCCAATAGAATTTTACAGCTTTTGATGAATTGTTGCTGGAAGGATAACTCCAGTTTGTAAAATAAACATTTATTGCAGTTTACAGAATGAAATCTGGAAAAGCTCACGATAGAGACATCAAGGAATTTCATGGGACACCTTTTAATAAGTACGTTTTCCAAAAATATAACTATGTTGAGACAAATTACTGCTTCATTGGCTATATCAACATATCTTGCATGCTATTTTGAGTGATTTTACTTGTAAGTACGTTGTCCTTGAGGTATCGGGATGAGTGTTAGTAATCATAATATCATAGTAAATGACAGCATATGAGGAGGTTTTTTTGCCCATAGTGCCCATGCTAACTAAATAGGTTGTTCCACAAGTTTATGTGTGGCCTTCTTTCCTCCAAATAACAATTTTCATCCATTTACACTGGTCACAATTGTACCCTTCTCACAATTGTACCCTTCTCACTGCAGGTTGAAGGCAGCTCCAATTGCTTCATTCAACAAATCACATCTTTATATCTCCAACAAGGAGGATTCTGCCTTCAAGCAGCAAGCAAGTGGCTCTCCAAGATGTTCTAAGGGAAATTTGCTATACAAATACACAGCTTTTCATCCTCTTTTGCTAAATATGAGAGTTGTATTTGGCGGAGCTTTGCCAAATTATAACCTGACTGATATTTGTCCAACCTGCCATTGAAATAGAGCTCTTAAAAGAACATTTCATTTCATTGCTGGTGTAGCAGTCAAACTTCAAGTGAACACATATCAAACTAGAAAAGACGGGGAACACTCAAAAGGCAACACAGCATTTGTGGAAAGAGAAGCAGTTAACATTTCCGGACAAACAACCATTCTGATGAAACATGATTTACGATACAATGCAAATTTATTTAAAATTGGTCTGCCACCAGTCAAAAGATACAGCTGCAAGGCATTGAAAGTGTCATGTACTTACAAGTAACAAAGACATTTTTTAAGTGACCAGTTATTGCACTGCACATATCTAATATTGCACAATTATGGAATTAAATTAATATGTTCCTCTTTCCATAGTTTTGGCACTTTGCTGAATGTTTCCTGCATTTTCTATTATTATTTCAGATTTCCAGCGTCCACTTTTAAAAAATGTTTAAGTGAATGGATTCCTCCTATTATATACCCTGGACTTCTCCTCGATGTTTCTTCACCATGGAGTTCTCTGCTGTACAGGAGTTGATAGCAACACAATCCATTAATTTTTTAACAGGAATTCAAATTAAAGGAACTGCTCTTAGATCAGAAAAATAACAATTTTGTTTAAAGAAGGGTCTCGACCCGAAAAGCCGCCCATTCCTTCTCTCCAGAGATGCTGCCTGTCCCGCTGAGTTAATCCAGCATTTTATGTCTAGCTTCATTTTGTTACCATTTAGTTCTATTCTCTTTTTTTTTGTGACGTATCATATAGTGAACATACTGGCCACCTCTCAATCTGGACTATCCACAATAATTAAATAGAATTTGGGGACGTATACACTGCTCGGTTCCAGAGTGGCATTAGTGTGTAAAGTAAAGTTGCTTTTGGAGAACAATTTTCGTGGAACACTTGGCAAGTTATGTAAATATTATTTTAAAATTTGCTTGCACTCAGTGACGTCTAGATAGACACAAAAGCTAGAGTAATTCAACGGGTCAGACAGCATCTCTGGAGAAAAGGAATAGGTGATGTCTCGGAACAAGACCCTTCTTCATACTTCTTCAGTGAAGTGTATACTGGCAACTGAGTTTCTATTACTTCAGAGCAAACTGGTCTGCGGTTTCTCCACTGAGCTGCAATGTCTCCCGAAGGTTAAATGTATGAAATACTTGTACTATGAACCTTGAGCAAAGAAGTCGATCTAATTCACTAAGATTTACCAAAGTCTTCCCACAACACCTGTCCATGCCTGGAAGGCATATTGCAAATGGCCACCTTTGTGCATTTCCTCGCAAGGTCGCTTCAAGTTGATTGTCAATTACTTCAGAGCAGCAATCACCCGCTTTGTTGCTGATCTTGGCTTCCATTGAGGAAAATCATTGAGCAGGAAGGGTGGAAATTAATTGTGCGAGGAGCAAAAAAAAAATCCATCAGTCTGCTGGTAGGTTACTTAAGGTGAAGTTTTCTGCCAACTTCAGTCATATCTCTGAATACAAATTTGGAATTTAAAATTAAACAGGTTTAAGAATTTTACAGCCTCACACTGAGAGTGGCATTGGCTTCCTAAGCTCTTGTTTAATTACTATGTAAAAGTCAGACGTGCCTCCTTTGAGATTTCTTGAGATGGTTATTACCCGTTCTCGGACAACTGGCTGTGTTTTAATCCTTCGAAGAAACAAAGTTGTACAGAGGTCTTTCACATCTGAAGTTTTCTTTTAAAATTGTTACCGGAATGTCCTTGTGATTTCTTTCTTTTTTGTTTAATTCTCGCTATTACCATGCATTAATTGAATGGTGCTCCAAATTGACTCATTAACCAACAGTAATCCCCAGCAGAGAGCCTTGTTATGCAATTCTGACGTTGAAAGGAATACAGTACACATTCTTCAAGGATCAGTGATTAAACTGTTCACCAGTGAATATAATTACAGGGGAATTAACTGTTTCCCTGCCCTAGAATTGGCTCAGGTACCTGTATATAATTTGAGGATGCTAGTTTTAAAATTGGGATTTCTATGATGCTCTCTCATTATTTTCACTTGAACTGCCAGAAGATGGTGGGGCATAGATTGATAATGCTTTTGCCATTATTTTCCCATGATCTTTGCAGATGTCCTCGCGTTTACCATTTTAACAATGAAAATTAATGCTATGAGCTTATTTTCACGTGTCTTTGCTCCAGCCAGTCGGTGGTGGTCCGGACGTCTGAGAATGGGAAAGGCATCTGTGAACTGGCAGAGGAGGAAATTGGAATGCAGGATAATGGAGCTGGAAGTTGGAGCTGGAAGGAATTTGTTCCATTGATAATTAACAGCAACTCACTGAAGTTATACCGATAATTAGCAGTATGGTAGCATTCAGATTCCACTCATTACAGTAATCCAATGATTCTGATTCATGGTGAATTACATTATCGGTAGTGGGCAGGATATTGCAGTGTTGCCCTGATATATTGTGGTAATGTTATTGCAGATTTTCTCCGTACAACTAATTAGAATAGTTCCAGATTGCACATAGTTTTGTCAGGTTCTTCATGTAGTGTTCTTCAGCAGGTGAGGCAAGGAAGGTACATAACGCCTTGAATCTTTCCTGCCATTTAATGAGATTGTTGTGAATCTGTCACCTTACTCCATTCATCCAAAGATCTTAATAATTCCAGTTAACCAAAATCTATGAATTTCAAAATTGAATGAAGAAGTTATTGAGCACCAGATAGAAGTATTTTCCACTTGATTGAAATAAAGCCCAGTCCTTTGTACATTACGGCTCAGGGTGTTTATTGCTCCAATCGAAGGAATAGTTTCTGTCTCTATCATAGAGCACAGAACATAGCTAAGTACAGCATACGAACAGATCCCTTGGCCCACAATGTCTGTGCTGAACACTTTACCAAACGAAACTAATCTCATCTGCCTGCACATGATCCACATCTTGCCATTCCCTGTATATCCAGGTGTCTATCTAAAAGCCCCCTGAATATCAGTATTGTATATGCCTCCTCCCCTATCAGGGGTTCCAGGCAGCCACCACTCTCTGTGTTTAAAAAAAAACATGCCTTGCACAGCTCCTGTTAAATTTACCCGTTCACCTTCAAACTTTGCCCTTTAGTCTTTGACATTTCCACCCTGGAAAATAGGTTCTGACTGTCTACTTCATCTATGCTTCTCATCATTTTTGTACCTATCATATCAGTCTCTCTTGACAACGTTGATCAAGTTGTTGCTGCACCCCCTAAATTCCAAGTTGTAAGTCCCTAGTTTATTTCATCTCTCATTGTAATTTCACACTCGAATACAGCTATCATTTTGGAACTCTTTTTTTGCTCTCTCTCCAAAACCAATAAATCATTTCTAAACTGGGGTGTCCCATGTTGCGAACAATCTTTCGGGTTTGGTTTAGTTTAGAGATACACCGTGGAAACCTGCCCTTCGGCCCACCGAGTCTGCGCAGACCAGTGATCACTGCAGACACTAGCACTATCCGACACACACCAAGGACAATTTACGATTTACAGATGCTAATTAACTTACAAACCTGTGCATCTTTGGAATGTGGGAGGAAACCAGAGCACTCAGGGAAAACCCACACGGTCGTGGGGAGAATGTACAAACTCCATACAGACAACACCCGCAGTCAGGATTGAACACGGGTCTCTGGTGTTGTAAGGCAGCAACTCTACCATTTCTCCACCATGCCGCCCATCATGAGAGGTTGGTCTCACTCCTTTACTGGTTGCTCCTACCTTGGTACTGGCCACCATGTTGCTCATGATGCTCCTAGTTCAGTAGTGAATCCTTCCCACTTCACATCAGCTGGAACATCTGATGTTACCGGCCACACTGCCACTGCTGTGAGAAGCGATGTATCCACTCCCCACGTACCTCATTCCCACTTCAACCTGGCTGAACCCTCGTCCACTTCCTCCCCCAAAATTCTCATCCCTCTGCATCTGCATTTTAGTCTCCCTGTCACCTGATTATCTCACATTGGCTGCAGCCCTGATATCTTGTATCCTGTCCCAAAACATCACCTACCCTTTCATCCACGGATGCCGCCTGTCTCACTGCGTAACTCCGGCACTTTTTGTTTTGCACAAGATTCCAGCATCTGCAGTTCCTGGTGTCTCCAGCCCTGATATCATGTTATGTCGCCAAAAAGCTGTTCACCTTAACTTTTATCCTGTATCTGAACCCCACTCGTGGTCCACCAGACTGCTTCTCTTCCCACAATGATCCCTCCGCCATCTATCAGTCTCTCCATTGTTCTGACTGAAGTTCCTTTTCTCCTTTCACGATCCCAAGTTGGTTGTAGTGCATTCACTGCGAGCCCCCCTGCAATGTGTCGGAAATAGAGTTAAGTCAAAAGAGAGACAAGCAAAAGTGTAGAACCGGCCGAAGTATTGGCCAGCATGGAGCGGGTGTGGTAGATTGTGGTTTCAGGAGGTGAGCTGGCGATTTGTGGGACAGATGAGCATTCAGCTTCAGTTTTATCGACGAGAAAGTTAATCTGCATCCATTAACTGATGTGAACGGGCAGAAGCTGGGGGAGGGAAGTGAATGAGAGACAACGGGGTTTGTTGGGAGGGGAGAGTATGAATTACTTGTCCTACAAAACGATTTCTGCCAGAGGAATTTCTCCCAAGAGGAAGAAGTGACATTGATGACATGCCTACATGTTTACAGTCCATGACTGCTCAAGGAAAGCATGGTCGATAGAATGAAATGGAGTCTACAATATAAAGAGGGCCATGGGATTAATACAGTTAAGAAAAAATTGGAACTGTGCTCTTATTTGCTAAGGTATAAAAAAATAGTAATAGTACCTCTTTGGGGAATATGCATTATGTAGTTTGCAATGATTGATTTAGGCCCATATGTTATAGCAGCCTTCTTATGACAAAATCCATAACTCCAATGAAAGGAGAAGATAGAAAAATATGCCAAATGAAATGTCTGTGAACCAGAGGGAAAATTAATATTGTAAAGAACGACACAAAATGCTGGAGTAACTCAGCGGGTCTGGCAGCATCTCTGGAGAACATATTACAACATATCTAGAGAATATTTTAAATGAGTGAAGGCCCTCGATGTTAGTAGGAATTTAAATTAAAGGGCGGTAGTGGATGAGAAATTTGCTGAAGGACAGAAAAAATGGGGAATTGTGTAGGAAAAAGAACTGCAGATACTTGTTTAAATCGAAGATAGACCCAAAATGCTGGAGGAACTATGAGATGATGTGCCTTCAATTTGCGTTTAGCCTCACTTTGACAATGGAGGAGGCAACATCTCTGGAGAGAAGGAATGGGTCTTTGTTTGATGGGGAATTGTTTGGGAAAGTAGGTGTTAGGGGGCAAGCAAGGCTATAGAATGATGTTTTACAGTGATGACTGTTGGGACTCCTTGTGTTTCCGACTTGCAATAATGACTTGCATTCAGGGTGAATGAACATTTACAAGGAAGTAACAATTGGTTCGTGAAAATGGTGCAAATAAGATCTGTAAACAAGACTGACAAAGATAGACTAATTGCAGCGGAGAGTTACCACAAGTCAGAAGGAATATGGATTTTGTGTGTATGGAATGAATGGTGAGCTGAAAGTGAATTTGGAAGAGATCTGGAATGACGATGGATTCAAGGTTTGTTTATTGTCACATGTACCAAACAGTGAAATTCAGATTGCCATACAGTCATACCAATAAAGAGCAACAAGACACCCAAATTAATTTTTAACATGAACATCCACCACAGCGACTCCCCCACATTCCTCACTGTGATGGAAGGCAAAAAAAAAGTTCAAATTTCTTCCCTTCTTTGTTCTCCCGTGGTCGGGGCACTCGAAACTTCCGTTGTCGGGACGATCTTGGCTCCCAGAAACGGCGCCGAGCCCTTCGCATCGGGGCGATCAAGCTCCCGCATCGGGGGGATCTCAGCTCCCTGTGCCGGGCGATTGGACTCCCAAGTCGGGGCTGGTTGAACCTTCTGCACCTTGGAGCTTCCCGACATCAGTCTCTACCCGAGACTGCGAGCTCGTCGATGTTGAAATCCGCAGGCCGCTGTTGGAGCGTCGATCCCAGGCAAGGGATCGCAGGCTCCGATGGTAAGTCCACGGCCCCACAGTGGGGCTCAAAGTCAGTCTCGAGCACGGCCGCCAGCTCCACGATGTTAGGCCGCAGAGCGACCGGAGATACGATCCAGAAACAAATCGCATCTCCGGCAAGGTAAGAGATTGAAAAAAAGTTTCCCTCGACCCCCCCACCCCCCACATAAAACAAACCAGAGAACATTAACACATACATACATACAATAGTTAAAATACTAAATTAAGGTGGCATGGCAATTTAAAAATGGAATATTATAATTATGTTATTTGCCACAAGAAAGTCATTTGAGATTGTGAAATTAAAACAACTCTAATCTGTGCATGCTGTAAGTAGCATGTTCAGCTTTGGCAGCAAGCAAAAAACAAGACATATCAGACACATACTACAAATCTGTTTCTGATCACTGAAAGTTGGGTAATGGAAGTCAGTATTGTTACACTTGGTAACAGATTAGGAACACTTTTGTGCAAACAAGATTAAAGTGCGAAAAATCTCAGTAACCGATGGAAGGCTTACTGCTGTATTATTATTGATGAAGGATAGACTCAAAATGCTTGAGTAACTCAGGGGCAGGCAGCATCTTTAGAGAGAAGGAATGGGTGATGTTTCGGGTCGAGACCCTTCTTCACACCAAGTCAGTGGAAAGGGAAACGAGAGATATTGACGGTGATGTAGAGAGATCTAGAACAAATGAATGAAAGATATGCAAAAAGTAACAATGATAAAGGAATCAGGCCAGTGTTGCTGTTTGCAAGATGAGAACGAGAAGCTGGTGCGACTTGGGTGGGGGCGGGATGCAGAGAGAGGGAATGCAAGGGTTACTTGAAGTTAGAGAAATCAATATTCCCAATATCAATATAATCCCAGAAAGCCTGCACTGCTCTGAGAGAAGTGGTCTGGGGACTTTTGTGTCCGGGTGGACAGGTTGAGGCGAGCTCTGGCATTAGAGCACTTTTCCTCTTGGGGATGAAATATTGCCGACATTATGAGTGAATATCATCTCTTAGCCATCTGGAATCGTACCCTAATTATTCACAATTTGTTTGAACATTAATTTTTAATTTTTCTTCTGTAATAGTTGGCTTACAATTTTGTTTACTTCAGTACTCTATCTCTCCTTGGTGATTTGTTCAGTTATTGCAAAACTACATTTGTTTTTTTAATTAACTTCCAGATCGCATATTTTAGATTGATGTCCCAGCCTCTTGGAGGATGTAAGCAACTTTATTGGACTTTAAAAAAACCAAACAATTACTGTCAATTTTAACAAGGCATGGAAGACAGACATATTAACTGGAGATGGGGGAACAGTATTTGTAGGTGAGGAATTAAAGGGATGTGACAGGATTTCTGGAAGCAAGGGTTACGGACACAATGTGAGACTGTGGAGCATTTGTTGGGTTGGTAGAATGTGGAGGCTCAAATAAAGACGAATACGTAAGGTGGTCTTGTATCACATGTCAAAATATTTTGATGTCGTTGGGAAAACCACACTTTAAGGATCCAGTAAATTGGGGCTGAGTTTTTAAGCTGAAGTTTAAACCATGCTTCTTCTGGAGAGGGAGCAATTGAATGAATGGGAAGCTGGGGCTTTAGTTTAGCTTAGAGCCACACCATGGAAACTGGCCCTTCGGCCCACAGAGTTCATGCCGACCGTCGGTCACCCATTCACACTAGCTCTGTGTCATCCCGGTTTCTCATCGACTCACCACAAATTTACAGAAGCCAAATAACATACAAACCCGCACGTCTCTGGGATGTGGCGGGAAACCGGAGCACTCGGACAAAATCCACACAGTAACAGGGAGAATGTGCAAACTCCACACAGACAGCACCAAAGTCCAGGATCGAACCTGGGTCTCTGGCGTTGTGAGGCACCAGCTCTACCAGTGTCGCCACTGTGCCACCTGTGTATCATATCTGTCTTGAAGTTATAATATGATTGTATGCCTACATTGCAAGAAAGTGGAAATAGAGTTGTGCTGTTTATATTATTTGTAGTGATCATAACAAAGCTCCGCGAGAATTACACTGTGTCTTATATCAAATGGGAACGTGCATTCAGGATCAAGGTTGCTTCTATAGGTTACAGCATAATATATTGCACTATCCAGGAAAGGGAAGAGGGTTTAGGATGAAACATGGATGAGTGATTTGGTTATTTTCCAACAATTGAATATTTTAATCCCTTTTGTTTATGTTTTAGATCATATTTTTAGAGGAGACATCACGGTAGCTGAATCTTAGTTTTCTTCCTTTTTCCGATATTATGGTGCAGAATTTTATTTGTTAGTCAACCCTGACTGGTTGGCCCAAGCTGGAATTGGCAAACTGTCGTCGTTGCAGATAGTGAGCTCTGCAATGATGTCTCATCCGGTTACTGCATGGGATCTTGCCCACAGCAAGGCAAGGAGAACGTCAACAATTGAGCACCACGACCCGTGCAACAATCGTTTGCCTGTCGTGAAATAATAAACATGGGATTTAGTGTTGAGTTGTGAACCAGCTCGTTGTTCTGAAATCAAGACAATCCCAGCAGGGTGATTGCAGGAGCACTCAGTGAAGTTAGGTATTTCACACATCAGGTACAAGTTTGAGGGAGGTCAGTTAAAAGTAGTGAAGGAGTGTTATTGTCAATCAGAACCACTCAAGGTATAAATCTGGTGAAAATTGGTAATCCTTCATCTGCGTAGGAAGTCCACAACCGTGGCGCAGCGGTAGAGTTGCTGCCTTACAGCGAATGCAGCGCCGTCAACTCAGGTTCGATCCTGACTACGGGTGCTGTCTGTACGGAGTTTGTACGTTCTCCCCGTGACCTGCGTGGGTTTTCTCCGAGATCTTCGGTTTCCTCCCACACTCCAAAGACGTACACGTCTGCAGGTTAATTGGCTGGGCAAATGTAAAATTGTCCCTAGTAGGATTGTGTTAATGTGCGTGGATTGCTGGGCGGCGCGGACCCGGTGGGCCGAAGGGCCTGTTTCTGCGCTGTATCTCTAAATCTAAAAAAGAAAAACCTTTGTACATTGAACCTTGGACATGACAGCCTGCCGGTATTCAGCTAGCTCATACAAATGAATGATGCTGGGTAGGTTATCCTGAAGATCACAGCAAAAAAATTAATCAGCGAGGAGTGCTTTACTGTTTGTGCATATGAATTTAGATTTGAGGTATTCTACAGTTTGTATGCCAAGCAGACATATCCGTACTGAGCCTGATATGGGAAATCTTGTACGTTTCTCGTTCCAGTGGTACATTCACTTAAACTGTCTGAAGAAGGGTCTCGACCCGAAACTTCACCTATTCCTTTTCTCCAAAGATGCTGGCTGACCCGCTGAGTGACACCAGCTTTCTGTGCCTATTATCTGAATAAATCAATGCTTTGTTAGATGAACTAAGGATTAATTTGTCCGATAGCATGCTGATTGTTATGTTAACAGACTATAACATCATCAGCATTGGACAGAAGATGCTTGTGATATACAAAATAAACATAAATACAGAAATTACAGATCTGATGAAAGATCATTTACCTAAATTGTTAACTCTATTTCACTCTCCGCAGATGCTGTCTGACCTGCTGGGTACGTAGGAACATGTGAACATATGAATTTAGGAACAGGATTGAATCCTTGATCCTGCTTTGCCATTCATACGATCATAATTGATCTGATTGATTGATTGATTGATTGAAAGATGCAGCATGGAACCAGGCCCTTTGGCTCTTCGAGTCCACGCTGACCATTGATCACCATTTTCACTAGTTCTATGTTATCTCAGTTTAGCATTCACTGCCTACATACTAGGGGCAATTAACCTTCAAACCTGTGCATTTTGGGATGTGGGAGGAAACCGGAGCACCCAGAGAAAACCCATATGGTCATAGGGAGAACATGCAAACTCCAGACTCACGGCGGCTGAGGTGGGGATTGAGCCCGTGTCTCCAGTGCTGTGAGACAGCAGAACCAGTGGTGCCACTGTGCCATCCGAATTGTTTGTACAATTCCATCTTCCCACCTATCCTGGAGAGAGAGAGAGAGTCGAGGACCCGGGGGTGGTTTGTGAACACACAGAAAAGCTGCTGCAGTCCTGAGCAATGGTCCACATTCACCACCCCGCCTGCAGCCATCAGCTCTCCACTTGTAGTCTAGCGGCTCCTGTCCATCCCAGCCTACGCAACACCAACCCTCACCGGCAGCCTCTCCATAACTGCCCCAGGAGAGTCGGAGCAGGTGGGAGGTTTACAGCAGGTTCCTGACACAGCAGTTTGCAGCTGGAGTTACAGGAGATGTGTACCAGGATTGGAGGTCTAAGAATGAGATGCACAATTGGCATTATGCACTGTAGTGCACAGTTGATTACATGTGCACTAGATAACTTTGTTCATTATTTTGTGAAGATTGTAGGTTTTTTGCTTTTAATTTGTTCCTGTGTTGTTTATTTAATATTAATTTGTTTCATTTTGAACCTTGAGCATACACAAGGAGATGGTATACACATTATGCTGGTGGATAGCAGGATTGAATAAAGTAATTGAATTGTGGTTAAATAACCTCTTGAAGTCTTGCTGGAAGAATGTAAGCATTAGTTATTGGAAAGCTCCATATCCAGGACATGCTTGTGTATCAGCCTGCACCTTTAGCCGCCTTTGCAAAAGTCAAACTACAAAATACCCAAATCCAGCAGGATTTTGGGAGAAATGAAACACCTGAATTAAAATCTTATTGAAGTTGCTTATAAACCTTGATGTCGTGTAATTTTAAAAAAAAATTACATATTTATCTTATTTTGGTTGGTAGAGACCCCTCTTCAGACCAGTTACTGTGGTAGTTGTATTGTTTTCCTTGATTGAATTTCTTTAATTGCTGGAATTTCCTGCGTAGTGGTTCAGCATCTGCCACATTCATAAGTCAGTACAAAAGTATTTTTCTTTAATTTTACAAGTTTCTTGCTTTCGACTTGCCGCTATTCCACCTCGCATTATTTCAAATTAATTTCTATTTTACTTTGAACTGAATGATATCTTTGACCAAATGTTTAACATGCTAAACATGGCTAAAAAAATGGTGACAAGGTAGATTGATTGCAGTGTATAGCAATGTGCTGTTTGGAAGACAGACATGACAAATGTATCAAACAACGCACATCTTTGGGTCAGGAGATTGATTAAGTTGTCACGCACATCATATTTCCATTTAATTATATTGGATTTTGGCTCTCTACCTTTCAGGAATATATTACTGTGGAGTGTTGAATCAAGAAGAGTGCTCAGCTTTTTATATATTAATTATTATTTATTTTCTTTGTTTTCATTAGGATAATGAGGTTGTATACTACAATGCAAAAGATGACCTGATGAGTGTAAGTATGATTCAAATCTTTGTTTTGTTTTACATTCAGGGTTATAAACCATCAATGGTCTCACTCTTCCCTATATTTGAGGCGCCACGGGTATCAATGATTCCAGAGGAAATAACTAATTATTGATTAACATTTCTGAGGAATGCGCTGATAATCCTGGAAACGATGGCAAAGGAGCTTAAATGTGCAAGAGGACCAGAGTACTGGATGGTTATCTTTCATGCGACAACATTAATAAAATAAAACAAAACGGGCCACAATAAATTCTAACACTTACCCATTGGTGGGGAAATTGTTTAGTTATGTTCAGTTGTGTTATTAGGATGGATACAGACAGCTGGCATAAGAGGTTGAGGAACTGCAAATCCTCTTTTAATTGCAACAGCTCCAGTTGTTCTTCTTTGTTTCTGCCCATATGGGCGGCACGGTAGCGCAGCGGTAGAGTTGCTGCTTTACAGCGAATGCAGCGCCGGAGACTCAGGTTCGATCCTGACTACGGGTGCTGTACTGTAAGGAGTTTGTACGTTCTCCCCGTGACCTGCGTGGGTTTTCTCCGAGATCTTCGGTTTCCTCCCACACTCCAAAGACGTACAGGTATGTAGGTTAATTGGCTGGGTAAATGTAAAAATTGTCCCTAGTGGGTGTAGGATAGTGTTAATGTACGGGGATCGCTGGGCGGCACGGACTTGGAGGGCCGAAAAGGCCTGTTTCCGGCTGTATATATATGATATGATATGATATGTGGATCTCTGCATCCCTATTCATTACAATGCCGGGGGGGGGTGGTGGGAGGGGGTGCAGTGCAGTGCACATGAACGGCCTGCAATTAAGCTGATACGAACCAGAATTAAAATTATACTCAGAATTTTGAACCCTATTGAGATCCGTAATATTCTCAGTTCACCACTGCTGTCTCCTGTCACATAGCATCAATGCCGAGAAGTTGCATTTGAAATTTGTGTCATTGACACTTCCATGTCCTTCACAAACTGTGGCCAGCGAGGGTGAAATTGAAACAGTATGTTGTACAGAAAAGGAAGCTTCAGTGTGAATTTGATGCTTTCCCTTGGATCAATTGTTATATCTTCCCCTGTTTCTTGCTCTCTGACCAATGCTAATATGATTGACATGGTATTTGCCTAAGTAATGGCTATTGACAAATGGGCACCACTTGGTTTAGATATATCGCTCCTGGAAATTCCACCCTGAATTTCAATTATGGTTGATTTCTTAAGCATGTTACTAGAGTTCAGCAGTAAAGGGCTCTGCCCCTTGGCAGATGACCACTACATGATATCTGGTGGTGGGCTGTCATAGACGACGATAGCGTGGTTGTGCAGTCTCTTTAAGAACTGCACAAAGACCTGTGCGTGGGAGAGATGAAGGTGGAGAGGCTGTTGCACACGAGCAACTCCACCCTCTCAGCCACAGGAGGTGGATTCCAGTGGCACGGTTAGACGAAACGGCAGGGAGCACCCTTGGCTGCAGTGGATGGCCATGTCTTCTTCCGTGCTCTGACATGCCCTCTGCATTCCACGGTGTGCTGCCGAGCCGCCTTCACGGCTGTTGAACCCTCCAATGGATTTCCTCTGCCCAATCCTCCAGAACAGTCTCCGCAGGCTGGGCTGAGCAAGTCCCTAAACTCACCGGGGCGTTTGAGACCCATCGGCTACCCTCACTATATGATAACCACTTTGATAATTGTACATTTCCGTGACTTTCTTCAGTAACAGTGTTCATTATTACAGGTGTTAAAGCAAGACTACAGATTCAGGAGGTTCAAGGTTATGTGGATTTATTAGATCGTAGATCTGATGAATTTAGATTACAACTAGATATAGAACTTTCAAAAGGTGGAATGACCTGAAGTTTTTATTTAATTTAATTCTGAAGTACTTCCCAAAATTCTAAAAATAATTTTGAAAGATTTGCATTCCTTTTATAATCTTAAAACCACTTCCTGATTTGTCTCCTCTCCAATCATGGGCTTGCCATCTCTTGATTAGGTTTTGGTTTTTGTGGGTTCCATCACGTTTTTCCTGTGGTGGTGGGTTTTAGCCAACTCTTACACCTTGAGAGGCATCACCTCAGCCCCAGTTCTGACCGACTGACCCACACAGAGACTGAACCTATACCACGGAATCAGGCTCGGCAGCTGTTTTCTTTTGTCCTTTTAATCAACATATTGTTTATCGCCAAAAGGAGGAATGCAACTCATTTGAGAAAACAATCAAATTAATTCACATTCTCATTTCCAAAACGCAATTTGTTTTGAAGCACTAAGAACTTCGGCTAACATTAAATGTTAGCATTTGTGACTTACAGAGAGATGTAAAGGAGTTAGTTGGAGGCCACTTTTCTCCACTTTTAAATGGCTGGGGGAAGAAACTTAGAATTAACTGAAAAAAGAAAAACTCTCAGGTTTTGCAGCTTTACGAAAAACAACTCTGCCGGTTTAAGTTGTTTTTTGTGACTGCTTGTCTGCAAATTCAAAGTATATGTTTTTAATATCCATTTCAATGATTAACTACAAATAACGACTATTTTACCAACATGTTTGTACTTTTATCATTTCTGAAAATATTCCCTTGTACAGACTGACTTCCTTCAGCAGCCAAGTCCCCATGATTTTGTTTCTATGATATGCCCACTCATGCTGCAGAATGTGTCAGCACTTTGCTGGTTTACTGCACTCGTTGGTTTTCAGCTCCAGAAGCCGGGACCACCACTCTATGGGGTGCTAAAGGGCAGAAAACAACTATATCCTCTCGCCCATATCCAGACTTGTTGAAAGATGCTTTTAAAACAAAACAATAACTTTCCTTCTTCCTTTTCTACCTATGGCTGACTACAGATATAAGGTTTTAAGAAGCTGAGCAAAACCACAGTTACTCGTTCCAGTTGGAAGTTGGGAAGTTCTAATTAACCACAGTTTTGAACTGATTCCCAAACACCAAGCAATGGAGAGCCTCAATTGCAAAAGTTGTCTTCTATGACATGAACAATAACTGTAAATACACCGATTTCAACAAGGCATTGACATCTAATTGTGCCGTAGCAGTGAAACTGATGATGCCATGTCTTACACCAAACCTATAGACAGTTGCTCAGGGCCTTTGTGGTACAAGAGCTGTTACTAGAAGATGTTCTTTTGGGTGTTTATTTGGGTGAGGTTTGTCGTGCCAATGATGTTGAAACATTGGATGAATGTTGCTTTTCAGCCAAAAACTGATTTGGTGAAGAGATTATAGAAAAATAATTATTTTACATTATTTTTTGTTTACGTGGATTGCATCTCATTTTTGCTCACTGGTTTCCCTGCAAACTCTCTTTGAAATTTATCAGGCAGGTACAACTTGATATGAATAAAATATTTGATGTAATATGTGGAATTGCAAAACTAGCACAATATAGGAACATGTACTATACCAACAGTTCCATCCGTGCATCAGTGACTAACTTCACTGAATATCCCTAATTCATTTACCCCTCAAGTGTATTTCATACCTCCATTTCAATGCTTCCAAGCTGTTAACCTTAACCATATGTCCAAGCTGTCAACTGTAACCATGTGTCCAAGCTGTTAACACTAATCATGTATTCCACTCTCTGGATAAAGAACGTTGCTTTACCTTCGACTGAAAACCTCCAGCTTTGCTCTCTCCACATGGAGACATGGAGATTCAACTTTGTTTTGGGCTGTAGATGATTTTTTTTTCTTATTCACACAATGAGAAATGCCTTGTACATGTAAGTATTGCAGATCCTGGCTCTTCAAAAGCAGCTTCAAAAGAAGATAACATTTTGGATACTCTTTTCCCAGCATGATAGGAGGTTTGGGGATTGGTGGTTTCCCAAAGCTTCTCGCCTCAGAGTCATGGGTGGAAAATGGTCTTTAGTACCACACTTCTCCAGTGATCAATGGGACAATGTACTGTAAGTGTTCTCTGGGGTCTGTGATCTCCATAGTTACAGCCATTCTCCAACATTTACCCCGCCCCGATGGATGGCAAGTGGCGAAGCTTCTAGAGCTGTTACCTCACAGCGCCAGGTATTCGATCCTAACCTCAGGTACTGTCTGTGTGGAGTTTGCACATTCTCCCCGTGACTTACGTGGGTTTCCTCTGGGTGCTCCTGTTTCCTCCCACATCCCACAAAAACGTGCAGGTTGGTAGCGTATTTCGCCTCTGTAAATGACAGAGGCATTGAGTGTAGGGAGTGGATGAGAAAGTGAAATAACATGGAACAAGTGTAATCGGGTGATCAGTGGTCAACATGGACTTGGTGGGCCAAACGGCTTGTTTCCTTGCTGTATCTCTGAACTGAACTAAAATAAACTAAAATGAACTAAAATAAACTAAACGTAACCCAAATAAACAATTTAATTAAAGCCTTCAGGACCATTCATGTGGATTCACAAGGCTCCCTGAGGCAAGGGCCACAGTGAACGATGGCCTGTTTAAAACTGGAACAGGGCCTTATTGCCAAGGTGAGGCCTGTTCCTAGGTTTAAGATCCCGGATTACCGAACAGTGCATTGCTGTGCACTCAGAACCCTTGTCGAGGCAAAGCCCACTTGTGGATGGCCATGATCTAATTTATCTTGGCATTCTGTGCTCACATTGAAATGCCAATAGCTCCTTTTAGCAGGAGCATTACACAGTGTATAAAAATGTCACGCTGTTTGAGACAATTTTTAGCTTTCCGTAATTTCAAATACATCTGTTATTTTGCCACGTTATATCTTTTCAAATCTGTTCATTTTCTCCTCATAGCTATAATCTTTGTAAATCTTCATCATCTCCAGCAGCTCTATTTTCTTAACACTCAAACAGTGGTCCAGCCAAGATTTTATAAACGTTTCAACATGACTTCTCCACTTTTGAACTATATTCCCTTCAAATAAAGCTTTCTGCTTACTTTCTATTTTAATACCCTCATAAACTCAGTTAGTTCTTAGTGATTTGTGTATTTGTACTTCCACGTTACTTTGCTGGTCTAGCATTTTTTCAAATAATATGTGACCTCCTTATTTTTCTCAATAAAACATAAACTTCACATCTATCTGTGCTGTAATCTCTTATGTCAATTTTATGCCCATTTTACAATGCCACCTTGCATTTTGATGCTATTCTCAATCATTTGATAAAGTCCTTCATTGTAGGTTGATCCAGAAGATTAAGATGGTGACTTTGCCATTTGGATTCAGAACTGGCTTACTCATAAAAGACAGCAGTTGTTTGTGATGGTGTGGTGTTATTCTGGTTAGATGTCTTTGACAATTGGAGTTTAGCAGGGACCTGTGCTGGCTCCTCTGTTTGTGATAAATATAAATGACTTGGACATAAAATATAGATGACTTATTTAGTAAAATTGTTGGAGTTGCACCCTTTCTGCGGGGAAGGCTGTCGGAATCATATGGCAGGAAGTAGATCAGCTTCATAAATGTGCGGAGAAATAGCTCCTGGAGTATGATCTGACCAAGTGTGAGATGTTGCACTTTGAGAGAATTTAAAGGAGATGTGCGGGGCAAGTTTTTTTTGTTTTGCACAGATAAGTGGCAGGTGCCTGGAACACGCTGCCAGGGGTATGGTGGAAGCAGATGTGATAATAGCATTTGAGGCATTTCAATAGGCACATGGATATGCAGGGCAGGGAGAGATTTGGAACACATGCAGGTAAAGGAGATTAGTTTAACCTGGCATTATGGACATTGTGGGCAAAAGGACCTGTTCCTGTGCTGTACGGTTCCATGTTCCAGTGGTGGTTATTTTCAATTTTCTTTTACTCTTTCCTCTAATTTGTTTGCATATTTCTTCTTCTACCTCTCTTGGCTTCTATTGTGGTGTGTGAACACTCCTTATTCATGTGATAGTTCTTTCATTATCGATTACCTTTGTGTATGGATTGTACTTTTGTCATGCTCATGCTTGCATTATCTTTCCCACGGCCATGACCCTATTTTACTGCTAACTTTGCCTATTCCACATTTTCCTTTTTTCCCCTACATTGGCTAAATGCCGTTTACCCTTTTATATTTAACTCTGCCTCCTGAATTCCCTGTGGTCATATCACAGTAACCTGAATGTTGGCAGGTTTCTTGCTTGTTATCATCGGCTTCAACTCTCCTGTTTAATTAATCATATTACATTTACTGCCCTTAAAGAGTGACTCATTTTATTAGCTGTTCATCCCACATAGCTTTGAAGTTCTGTTCCGTGACCCTACTTAGTACCTGATAATTCGTTCTGCCCTATTTTAGCATATACTTTGCTGTTCAATTTTTTATTAGGCTTCATCTATTCATTTTGGATTCCTCTTGTGGATTAATTTTTTAAACCATCCCATTGTCACCTTCCCATTTATTCTTTTTGCTGATAAGGTATCCCATTATAGCCATTTAATTCCCTCGCAATTAACTTTACAGTAATTACTCCTAAATCTGTAGTGACACTGTCAGTGCACAAATTGCTGGTATTTATACACCTTTAACTTTTAAAAATGGCCAGATTCTTCACAAGAGTGATCATCAAATGGAATTTGATTGAATGTGACGGGTTTTTTTCAGTGGCGATTCAATCGCACTTTGAATCCATTCCCCTTAAATTCATGATCTGCTTTGAAGACTGCCAGTCTGAGGGAATATAATTCAACAACTAACTGCCAAATTGGAATAGATGAAAAATTGAATCTCGGGACCATTTCATGTGGGACGTTCCATTCGTTTTTTGATTGCATTTCAGTTCACTCTGGAGATGGATCTATTTCTTTTGAATATAATTGCATTTAGAGGACAAGAGGCCATTTTGTGCCACTGGGCTCCTCTAGAATGTTTTCTCCTGTCTTAAATCAGTCCAGGCTTAATTATATGGCTTATATTTTGCTGAATTCCCACAGTGGTTCAGCTGTCATTTCGGATTCTGCTGCAGATTGAGATCAATTCCCAGAAACATAATGCGAGTGATTCATTTTGTATCAATTTTACTGTGGGGGATCTGGGTAGCGAATTGGGAAAATAAAGGTTGTGAAAGATCTGATCCATTCTCTTTCCAGCTTAGCTAGTTGATATTTATGATGTGGTTGCTTGTGAGCAGCTTTTTCCATGAGGTGCAGTATCAGCATTGATTACTTTTCTGAAGCTAATGAGACCTCATGCGATTGAATAAGCAAACGTATATACCATCACTCTGAATACAACTGCCTGACTTCTGTGAAATAACTGAGCCTGTATCAATTGATCAGCCTGTATCACCTATTCTGCTCCTCTTACCTGCCTGATGATGGTCAGTTTCATCATTGGCATTAGAGAAGGTCCTGAGGAGGTTTACGGGAATGATCCCGGGGATGATTAGGTTAATGTATGAGGAGCATTTGATGGCTCTGGGCCTTTACTCAATGGTGTTTAGAAGGATGAGGGGATCTCATTGAAACCTAGAGTAATGAAAGGCCTAGATAGGGTGGATGTGGGAAGGATGTTTCCAGTAATGGGAGAGTCTACAACCAGAGGGCACGGAGGATGTGCCTTTAGAATGGGGGTGAGATGGAAGCCAAGACATTGGATATTTTTAAAGCAGAGATTGATAGGTTCTTGTTTGCTGAGGTGTCGAAGGTTGTGGAGAGAGGGGGATGAGAGGGGAAAATAAATCAGCCATGATCGAATGGCAGAACAGGCTTGATGGGCTGAATGGCCTAATTCTGCCCCTATGTCTTATGAACATGAACGATTGTGATTATTTTCTCATCTATTCCTTCTTTCCTTCACTTTCCACCTTTGGGGATCCTTTCACAATCCGCTAACTATGTGATCAATTCTCTTTTTTTTGTTTGCTCATTTGTGCTTCGAGTGTACCTACTTGTTTGTCACCTCTCATGTGGTTATTTTCTTCAATTGATGCACCTCTGTCTCCTTCCCCTTTCCTTCCTAAATAGCTGTACGTCTAGGTTTAAAAGCAAATGAGCCTTGCCATTAACCAGCTGTCTGCAGTTTACTTTCTCACTTTAGGGAGGGTTGGGAGATAATTCCAGTGCTAAAGATGCAAATAGCAGTGTAAAGTCTGTCTAGAATTAACAAACCGTGGCATACTAAGAAAATTAAAGTGACATTGATGGTGTGGCCTTGTTAGAGATCAACGCATCGAGAGATCTAGAAGCGCTCAACTGAAATTGTTTATCCAGCAAAAAACCCATTTGATGCATTGCTAGGGAGAGCCAGGATGTGGAAGGTTCTCGGAGATCACAGTAATGGCTTCCATCCTATAAAAAAACACAGAAGGATTTAACCGTGTTAAGGACTTTCAGAAAATTGGGAAATTATGACTATCAGATAAGGTTGAAAAGGTTGGTAGTTCTCTTTCAAATAGAAAGTAATATTTTAAAGACCGTCATCACATTTTCTTACTCAGTTGATAGGTGAGGCAAGGTGATGTGTAGAAAAAAATTCCATTTATGATCAAAATCCAAATATACTTCACATTTGACTGCAGAGCGTTGAATACACAATTCTGATACCCGGGTGCTATGAAGAGGCTGTGCTTAATGCTGGACAGGCCCGCTGTCTGACAAACCATTAAACTGAGGCTCCACCTGCTCTCTCAGGCAGACATGAAAGAACCAGTGACCAATCTGTGAAGAAAGGCAATTAAATCCCTCGTGTTGCTCCTCAATGAGGATCAGTAAAATAGGTTACCCAGTTGGTATCTCATTGCTGCAGTGTGCAAATGCATGCTGTCCATCTCTCTTTGGCAGAATGGGAAGGGCTCTTCTACAGAGATCCACCTGTCCCTTTGAAGCACATCACAATCAAGAAGGTGGAGCCGAGACCAAGATCAGGTTGTGCATCGATCTTATTGATGGCAGAGCAGGCGCAAGGAGCCACACATCTCCCACTTTTGTATGTCCTCAATACTTTGACAGTGACCATTCTGCTCAGTGAGTCACAGAACAATGTTGGAGTCATAGAGCGATAGTCATAGAGTGATACAGTGTGGAAACTGGCCCTTATGCGAAACTCGCCCACACCGGCCAACAATGTCCCAGCTACACTAGTCCCACTTGCCTGCGCTTGGTCCATATCCCTCCAAACCTGTCCTATCCATGTATCTGTCTAACTTGTTTCTTAAACAATGGGATAGTCCCAGCCTCAACTACCTCCTCTGGCAGCTTGTTCCATACACCCACCACCCTTTGTGTGAAAAGGTTACCCCTCGGATTCCTATTACATCATTCCCCTTCGGCTTGAACCTATGTTCTCTGGTCTCGATTCCCCTATTCTGGGCAAAAGAATGTGCATCAACCTGATCTATTCCTCTCATGATCTTACACACCTCTATAAGATCACCCCTTATCCTCCTGCGCTCCATGGAATAGAGACCCAGCCTACTCAATCTCTCCCTATAGCTCACAACCTCTAGTCCTGGCAACATCCAGCATAAATCTTTTCTGAACCCTTTAAAGTTTGACAATATCTTTCCGATAACAGTGCCCAGAACTGAACATAATATTCTAAATGTGATATCAAGATTCAAGATTCAAGATTCAAGATAGCTTTATTTGTCATCCAATATTGGATGAAATTCAGTCACCCACAGTCCAACAATAAAAGCATTAAATAGGCATTAAAATTACACAACCCCAAAAACACACAAAAAAAGAAACATCCATCAAAGAAACATCCATCACAGTGAGTCTCCTCCAGTCCTCTCCTCACTGTGATGGAAGGCCACAATGTCTTTCCCTTCTCCTGCCGTCTTCTCCCGCAGTCAGGTTGTTGTGGTTGCAGGCCGCGCCGGATGGTCCGCAGCGGGCCGAGCTGAAGGCGAGTCCCAGCCGCTCCCACAGCCTCCGAAGACGGCCGGCTCCGCCGATGATAAGTCCGATCCGGGCGGGCGAACACGCTGCTGCTGTTGCTGCACGTCGGGGCGGTCGTGGCTCCCGACATTGAAGCCCCCGCCCAGCAGAGAAAAATCCCGCGGCATATTTTAGGCCGCGCCGGACGGTGAAATGTCCGCAGTGGGCCGACCCAAGCCCCGTGATCCGGGGCGGGCAAACACGCTGCCGCTGCCGGAGCTCCCGATGTCGGCATCCACACGGCCCGTCTTATACAACTGCAACATGACCTCCCAACTTCTGTACTCAATATTCTGACTGATGAAGGCCAAAGTGCCAAAAGCCTTTTTGACCACCTTATCTACCTATGACTCGACCTTCAAGGAACCATGCTCCTGTACTCCTAGATCCCTCTGCTCTACAACACTACCCAGAGGCCTATCATTTACTGTGTAGGTCCTGCCCTTGTTCGATGTCCCAAAATGCAACACCTCACACTTTTCTGTATTAAATTCCATCAACCATTCCTCCGCCCTCCTGGCCAATTGATTCACAACTGTTCAAAACCATCTTCACTATCTGCAAAACCACTAACTTTTGTATCATCAGCAAACTTGCTAATCATGCCCTGTATGTTCTCATCCAAATCATTGATGTAGATGACAAAAACGGGCCCAGCACCGAACCCTGAGGCACACTACTAGTCATAGGCATCCAGTTGGAGAAGCAACTTCCACCATTACCCTCTGCTTCCTTCCATGGAGCAAATTTGCTATGCATTCAGCTATCTCTCCTTGGATCCCATGCGACCTAACCTTCCAGAGCAGCCTACCATGCGGAACCTTGTCGAACGCCTTACTGAAGTCCATGTACACAACATCCACAGCTCTGCCTTCATCAACCTTTTTGGTCATGTCTTCAAAAAAATCATTCAGATATATGAGACACGACCTCCCACGTTCAAAACCATGCTGACTATCCCTAATCAGCCCTTGCCCATCCAAATGCCTGTATATCCTATCCCTCAGAATACTCTCCAGTAACTTATCAACTACAGATGTTAAGCTCACCGGCCTATAGTTCCCAGCATTTTCCATTCTTGAAAAGAGGTACAACATGTGCCACCTTCCCGGCACCTCTACTGTATTTAAGGATGAAAGGCTCCCGCAATTTCCTCTCTAGTTTCCCGCAATGTCCTCGGATATATCAGATCAGGCCCGAGAGATTTGTCTACCTTCAAACACGACAGTATCTTCAGTACTTCTTCGACAGTAACCCTGACTGCTCTCAAGACACTTCCAGTGACTGTTCCAATTTCCTCCATCCTACTGTCTTTCTCCTCGGTAAATACTCATTGAGGACCTTGCCCATCTCCTGTGGCTCCACACAGAGGTGACCGCTTTGATTCCTGAGAGGTCCCACGCTCGGTCTATACCCTTTTCTCCCTTATGTATTTATAAAATCTTTTGGGATTGTCCTTAATGCTACCCACCAGCGCTATCTCCTGGCCCCTTTTTGCCCTTCTCATTTCCTTTTTTAGTTTACTCCTTAGCTCCCGAAACTCCTCCAGGGGTGCACATGATCCCAGCTGCCTATACCTGTCCCATTGCATCCTTCTTGTTTTTGACTAACATCTCAATTTCCCTCGTCAGCCAAGCTTCCTTACGTTTGCCTGCTTTGCCCTTCACTCTAACGGAGATGTACATATCCTGAGCTTTCGCCAGCACACTTTTAAAAACATCCCACTTGGCCGATATTCCTTCCCCCTCAAATAACCTGCTCCAGTCAACTTGAGCAAGACCTTCTCTCATACCCTCAAAGTTGGCCTTACCCCAGTTGAGCATTTTAACATGTGGACCCTCTCTGTCCCCATTGTTCCCGATGTTGTTCCCGATGTTGGGGAAGTCCAGAACAAGGGGTCACAGTTTAAGGATAAGGGGGAAGTCTTTTAGGACCGAGATGAGAAAGTTTTTTTTCACACAGAGAGTGGTGAATCTGTGGAATTCTCTGCCACAGAAGGTAGTTGAGGCCAGTTCATTGGCTATATTTAAGAGGCCCTTGTATGCCACGGTTTGTTATACTATAATTTAGTACAATCAAACCACACACAAGTACAACGGGTAGTGCGGAAATACTAAAGTGCAGAGCATCGTGTGACAGTGTTATGGCATTACAGTTTCAGAGAAAAAATGTAAGGTCCGCAATGAGGTTGGTTGGAAGATCGGGAGTACACCTTATTTATGGAGGACCATTCAGTAGTCTGATCACTGCAAGGAAGAAGCTGTACCTGAATCTGGTGGCACGTCCCTCCAAACTTTTTGTATCTTATGCATGACGGGAGAAGAGGAAATGACAGAGGAGAAAATGGTCCTGATTATCTTGGCTGCTTTCCCAAGACACTGTGCAGAGGCTGGTCTGTATGACGGACTGGACTACATGCACAACTCTGCAATATCTTGCTTTGCAACTGGGAAAATAAAAGTACAATCATGTTCGTAGATTTGAAAAATTTTAGCTGGTTCTAAAATTTTCTCTTTGTGTTTTTGACATTTCCAAAACAACAAAAATAATCACCTTGTATTTTTATATGTCATCATTGTCCAACTAATGGAAAACTAGTATTCATCTGTAAATGAACCTTTTAATGGCAAGATTGTTCAGGCATTAACGACATGATAAAGTAATCTCATTTCAGCTGCGATGTCCTTGTTGTCTGAGATCATGCTCAAAGTGCAGGATTGTGTGAAACACTCAGAGCTGCAAAATATTCATTCTTTGATTCTTCTTCTTCCCCCCAACAAAAGTCTGAACGAAATGAAAGCCGACCAAGGATCAAACCTGATTTTCAATTCAACCAAGACTTCCGTCGTCGTGTGGACTTTAACCACACCGCTGTCCACATCCCCACCGACATCTACGAGGGCTGTGAGTATTCTCCACTCTTTGCCTGATGTATCCGTTTCATTGGAAAATGTGTCCAACTCTCGGCGAGACATGACTGCTGTCATTAAGCACTCTCAGTTTAAAACGGCAGACTTAACGTATTAAAGAGACCCTCGGAAACAGACTAGCAAATTTCTACGCGTTCTTATTATTCAAATATAAATATTTTTCCATATGGATTTTGAAGGACAACTGAGAAATTGTTAAAGGGGACACAGCTGGCAGAGGAATTTTGATCTCAGGGTTCATTTTTCTGTTGGGTTATTTAAGGAAGCTGAGTAGAGATTTATACTGGAGTGGTAAATAATTGCACCGCCTGTGTGTTCACTGACATCTGAAAGAAATGGAGATGGTCTTCAAAATACTTTACTGCTGTAAGCCTGTTACTTTTTTTATTGACCAGTCCACTATTTCTATATTAATTTTATGAGTCCCTATTTTGCTGTAACAAGCAAACAATGTGGCCCATGGTGGTGTGAATAAGGCTGCCTCCATCCATAACTGAGTGCCCAAGGGGATCCATTATACTTTGCAATCAGTACCACCATCAAAAGCACCATCGCCATTCAGTCTGAAGAAGGGTCTCGACCCGAAACGTCACCCATTCCTTCTCTCCTGAGATGCTGCTGTTACTCCAGCATTTTGTGAATAAACGCCATACAGGGAGTCTGTGCGAAGGTTGTGTCATGGCTTTTTTCCATCCCATTTTCAGTATTTAATGCAGGTAAGTCAGTTTTCATCTTAAATTGTGTGAGAAGATGATGACTTCTTCAAGTGACTGCTTTCACTTTCATTAGGAGCTGATGCTTTTAATGCATGCCGTACAGGTTGTTCACGAGGTTTTGCAACTGGAATCTGATTTATTGTTTACTGATGTATAGACCAGATTTATTCCCATCCAATACACAGTTTGGCCTTCTGACAAATAAGTACCATTCGGCAAATGTCCTATGAGGCTGAACAGTCGTCATGTTTCCTTCTCAGTGCAGTGTGGAATAGGCAGTGGTTGTACTACATTTTAATCTAAAAGAGATATCCAAGTACTGCATCAACAGTTGCATAGTCTTTCTAAACACCAGAGCACGTTCCAGATATCAATCTTGTCTCACTCAGGTTGAAAGTTGCATTGTCCTAACATTTGATTATAAAATGTGACATGAATGTTGCTTGCTGTAATGAGAACTGCTGCTGATACCCAGAGGATGATTTGAATTCTTACCTAAAATATTTAAATTAAGGTGTGTTTTGCCCTGCAACTAAACCATCATTAGGTCATAAGTAATAGGAGTAGAATTAGGCCATTCGGCCCATCAAGTCTACTCTGCCATTCAATCGTGGCTGATCTATCTCTCCCTCCTAACCCCATTCCCCTGCCTTCTCCCCATAACCTTTGACACTATCAACAAGAACCTTCAGTACAACCACGCTGAAAGATATTGCAATAATTCTTTGTTCCTGTGTTCCAGTGTCGGCAGCTAACTCATTGATGGAAAGGAAAACTACCAATGCTATTTGCAGATCATTGGCATGAGGCTATTGAGCCTTTCCTGCAGGTGTTCAACAATTGGTACTCTGCTTACACTTATGTTGCAGCATAATTTGGTTCCATCTTTACAAAAAGCAACAGTGGGTGGGGGGGTCTTCCAGTGCTATGCTCATCATCTGTTTTTTAACATATTCCTACCTCACGTGAATTAAAGCTGAACCAATCTCCAGACAAGCAAAGAATTCTTACCTGCCCCGACTTCATTGTAAATCATTGCACATCATGTATTTGAATGGGGTTGGATCCCATCATAGTCTAACATCTTTCTTCTTCCAAGGCAGTCCTTTGGGATTGAGGATGACCTGCTCCCACCCTGGGTTTGCGTGTTTGGAGGTAGCTCATGAGGCCAGTGTGGGAGGATTTAAATTTGAATAATTAAGTAACACCTAGTAAATAAATACCAAGTAATCGTGCAGTTAATTATTTATTGATTAAACTCACATGATGCACTGATGTCCTTGTTAAGCATGTAAATCTCTCATCCTTAACTAATCTTTCATCGATAACCTGTGAGCGGCACTGTGGTGCAATGGTAGAGTTGTTGTGCCACAGCGTCCGAGACCCGGGTTCGATCCTGACTACGGTTGTTGTCTGTACAGAGTTTGTGCATTCTCCCTGTGACCGCGTGGGTTTTTTCCAGATTCTCCAGTTTCCTCCCACAGTTGAAAGACGTGCAGGTTTGTAGGATAATTGGCTTCTGTAAGTTGTCCCTTGTGTCTAGGATAGAACTAGTGTGCGGGTGATCAAGGGTCAGCGTGGACTCGGTGGGCCGAAGGGCCTGTTTCCACACAGTATCTCTAAACTAAATTAAACTAAAAACTAATTATGCGAGTGATTATGGGCCTACTAATGTGGTTAAATGTCACTGTTGGATGATGTCCGCGTCAGAATGAGAATTTGCCGGACATGAATGAATGAATGAATGAATAAGTTTATTGGCCAAGTATGTGCATATACAAGGAATGTGCCTTGGTGCTCCGCTCACAAATGACAACACAAACATAAAGTTAACAATTAAGAATAAAGCATAACCACATCAAAGCAATAAGGATACCACATGACAGTCCAAACATGTGGGTGGAAATAAACCAGAGCAAAAAAGAGACTACAGACTTTGGTTATTGAGTAGAACTACTACTCGTGGAAAAAAGCTGTTTTTATGTCTGGCTGTGGCTGCTTTGACAGTCCGGAGTCGCCTTCCAGAGGGAAGTGCTTCAAAGAGTTTGTGGCCAGGGTGAGAGGGGTCAGATATGATCTTGTACCAAACTGTGACATCTTCAGTTTATTCAGAAACAGATGTGAAAACGTGTTATACCTTTCCATTGGACCACTGGAAGGCAACAGAGTCAAAAGTTATTTACATGCTGATGGTGCTGATCATAAGATTTTGTCCATGCTGGTTCTGTTAAAGACAACGTTGCTGTAAAATAACTTGGTTGGATTGAAAGCATTTGTCAACCTGTTGGCGAGAAGGTACAATTTTATCTTATGCTTGATATTTAGGAGATATTTGATTTTGGTTGATAGCACTCAGTGGGCATGAGGTTTGGTTGCTGATATTGACCAGCGACTGGGCTATCCGTTAATTGCACTTTGTTTTTTAATCTGAGCTGTCGGTTATTGAGGCTGAAGTGTGGGGATTCTGGGGACTTGTAGTAGATGTGTCTGTCCCTTTCTTGGTCCTTTCATAAACTGTTTAATATCAGCGTTGACTCCACCTTGACCTTCGATGGTAATTACATGTGATTGATTTTTGACCATTTTCCGGTTTCCTCCCACACTCTATAGATGTACAGGTTTGTAGGTTAATTGGCTTGGTAAAATTGTCAATTGTCCCTTGTGTGTGTGGGATAATGTTAGTGCAGGGGGATCGCTGGTCGGCATGCCGAAGGGCCTGTTTCCGTGCTGTATCACTAAACTACACTAGACTGAAATAAACTAAACTAAACCATCTTGCGGGTGTCTCATGGAGGTAATGTCTGTGATATTAGATATCTGAGATAGATAGATTCTTGATTAGTGCAGGTGTCAGAGGTTATGGGGAGAAGGCAGGAGAATGGGGTTAGGAGGGAGATAGATCAGTCGTGATTGAATGGCGAAGTAGACTTGATGGGCCGAATGGCCTAATTCTGCTCCTACCTCGTGATCTCATGATGTCTCACAGCTTGAATGCTCTCTCATTCAGGGCCATCAAGGTTTGCCCCTTCTCTGTGTACAACTCGTGCTTCTTTAAATTTTCCTTTCCATTACATTGTTCGTCTTGTGTCTTCGGCTATGTCTCAGACAGCGTGCTCTCAGCCCATTTTCTTGGGCATCTTACATGTTATTTTCAGTAAATTAAAAAAAAATATGTATATCATTTTGATAACTTCTATATTTCCTCCCTGAAACAAGTAGTAGTTTAATAAAAATATCTGACAGCATGTTGGAGATATTTTATTCGCTGAGACGTTGTTGTCTGCTCCTAACTTTATTGGAGATGGTGGTGTTGACCCAGCTTCTATCGCTGCCATTGCCATGGTGATTTTACTTCTTCAGTTCTGTTGTGATGTGAGCTCCAGGGATCTAGGTCCAGCAATTAAAATTGTATATTTCCAAGACAGGATTATGTGTGACTTAGATGGGCATTGATATGTGGTGACTTTCCTTTAGACTTTAGAGATACAGCACAGAAACGGGCCCTTCGGCCTACCGAGATCGCACCGACCAGTGATCCCGTACACTAGCACTAACCTACACACACTTAGGGACAATTTTACAACTTACCGAAGCCAAATAACCTACAAACCTGTACATTTTAGAGTGTGGGAGGAAACCAGAGCACCCAGAGAAAACCTGCACAGTAACTGGGAGGACATACAAACTCTGTGCAGACAGCACCTGTAGTCAGGATGAAACCTGGGTCCCTGGGTTGCTGTGAGGCAGCAACGCTGCAGTTGCGCCACTGTGCCACCGTTACCTTGGTTGGTATTCAATGTTATGAGTATTGTTGTTGCTGCACTTGTCCAGACAAGTGAAGGTTGTCTTGTCATGCTTCTGACTTTTGCTTTGTAGGCTACGGAAAAGCTTTGTTAGATCAAGTGTTGAGTGATTTGCCACGGGATACCGAGCCTTAACCTGCTGCTGTGGCTGTTCCATTTAACATTTCTATTAGTGCTGATTGTAGAGTATTGATGCTGGTAGCTCAGCATTGGTAATGAAATATATTTGGATGTCAAGGGTTGTTAGACTCTCTTGTTGGGCATGATCATTGCTTATGACCTGTATTATAACCTCAGATAGTCCCTGCTATCCCTCTCTATCCCCTCCCCTTCCCAGTTCTCCCACTGGTCTTCCTGTCTCCGACTGCATCCTATCTCTGTCCCGCCCCCTCCCCTGACATCAGTCTGAAGAAGGGTCTCGACCCGAAACGTCACCCATTCCTTCTCTCCTGAGATGCTGCCTGACCCGCTGAGTTGCTCCAGCATTTTGTGTCTACCTGTAGTATTCAGATGATTTTTAGTACTTCATGATCCAATGTGTGTGGCTGAATATTGTCCAGGTCCTGAAATGTGCAAGCATGGACTACCTTGTTGGTTGAAGAATTAACAGTGGAATTGGGCATTGCACAATTGTCCAAATCCTCCCACTTCTAACCCTATGATGGAGGGTTAACAGTGATTAAAGCAGGTAGTTTGAGCCTTGGATATTGTGTTGAAGAATTTCTGTGACAATATCAGGTGTGCTTCCCAGTTTTCCTGACTGAAAATTGACTTCTTAATATTTAATTTCAGTTGTCAATATTCACACTATTAACAATCTTCCCTTTAGGCGATGCAACGCAGAGTGAACCTGAGGGAATAATCTTGATTTAAATATATCTTGACATCAGCTCATTGTCTCCTCACATTCTCATACAATGTTCCCAACATATTTAATTCAACGTGGTCCAGAATACAGCTTCATTCTTTTACAGTTGTTGAAACCTTGTTCTCAGTAAATTGGCTGCTAGTTTACCCTCTAAATAACATAGGCCACACTTCAGCAAGTAATCAATTGGGAGTGAAGTGTTCATTGGTTTGAAAATGCTAAACAAATGAAATGTGTTATTTTTTATTATTTAAAAAAAATGTAATCCCATTGTTCATGGCAATGTTTTCAGATGGCTTGCATTTTCCAGATGCTTCAGAATGGACGTGGAATCCAGTTCACTAAGCTCAAGTTAATTGTATTAACTTAATTGGGTTGCATCTCCAGATGTTGATCATCTTTGCCCAGTGAGATATTTCCCTTAGTTTTCCCACAATATCCTGAGAGAAAAAATTTAGAAAATGAAAGGAAGGATCTAAAAATAACATAGCAATTTGTTTGATTATCAGAATGCTTTTTATATGGAAGACCCAGAGCGATTGTGCACCTGCTTAAAAGTGTTTAATAAGCTTCACAAAATCTGGAGGCCCTGTCCATTAACTCTTATCTCCAATATGTCATTAGATTTTTACCATTCTCCATCTGTACTGACATAAGTCCAAATTTGGCTTGGCCTGCACAAGTGCGGAGGGCATTAACAATGAGGAACATTAATCTGGCAATGTATCTGCCTTTATACAACACCGATCTGGAATACAAGCTAAACATTTGCATGGAATGAGCAAAATGTTAAACACATATTTAATATCCATGTGTTGGGGGTCAATGAGAAATAATTAGAAGGACAATCATATTCTCATTGTATCTTGTCAAGTTAGTGACAACTAACATACGTATCTTGTCATCTATTTGCATCTCCTTTTGATGAAGGCTCCCTCATCTTGCATGGTGGTGATGCCATCATAGCTAACATTCTGTCCCCTTTAATCTCTCGTTTTCACACCTCACCATTCCATATCTCTATAACTCCCTCTCCCCTGACAGTCTGAAGAAGGCTCTCGACCCGAAATGTCACCCATTCCTTCTCTCCAGAGATGTTGCCTTGCCTGCTGTTACTCCAGCTTTGATGTCTATCATCTATATCTAACATTGTGTTGGCTGGAATATTCAATGTCCATTTCACATGATCTATGTAATGAATTTTCTAATTTTCTTGCTTATTGGGCGCCAGAGGCTTCCTTGGCAGTTAAAACATTTAATAATACTCGAAGGATTTGGGTTAATCAATTTTCTATTTTGAATTGCAAGGCTTCATAGGTCAGTCATTTGTAGACGAACAAAGACTGTTGCCTCAGGCAATGGTTTTAATGTAGTTTCCTTAAAACTTTATACAGAATAATCCTGACCTTGCAGTAAAGTGATACTATGGTTACAGTTATCTAAACAGAAAATATTCTATTTTTAATTTTATTAAAGGAAAATAGTGAGAGAGTTAAAGATAATAGGTACAGATTGTAAAAATAGTTCAGTTTAGTCTATTGTCAGTTGTACGGAGGTGCAACAAAAAGCTTTTGTTGCGTGCTATACAGTCTGCAGAAAAAAACAAAAAGCCCTGCATGTGATGAAGTATTCAAGCTGGCTATTTATGAATAGAGAAAAAAACATCTTAGTTTCCCAATCAAAGAACTACAATCGGCAACCCTACTTCTGTGGAACCTAGTTAAATTTATAATCTTGACGTTGGGATTAAAATTGTGTTTAATGAATTGTTCCTGCTGTGATTTTTTTCATGTGGTTTGAGTATTTATCCATTAATTCCACTCAAATTTTCTACTGATTGTTGACCCATGACATTTTCCTGACCTTCAAAATTAACTTTGCTCCTCCTTAAGGGCAATTTTTCCCTCATTAGTTTCTTTCTCCTTAAGTCATCTCATATCCCGTTAATAATGTTCCCATTCAGTAGCGGTACATTTTGATTCCAAGCAGGCATCATTAACTTCTGCAAGACAATTGAATAGATGTTAGGAATGATAGTTGCCAAATATTAATGTTGTTTCACAATCAATAGATCTTGGGTTTTGTCAGTGTTCAAGGTTGTTATTTTAGTGGTTTTGATGATTACTTGTTTGGCAGCAATTACCCTGGAATTTTTTACTTGGATGTTGAGCGCAGCGGTAGAGTTGCTGCTTTACAGCGAATGCAGCGCCGGAGACTCAGGTTCGATCCTGACTACGGGTGCTGTACTGTAAGGAGTTTGTACGTTCTCCCCGTGACCTGCGTGGGTTTTCTCCGAGATCTTCGGTTTCCTCCCACACTCCAAAGACGTACAGGTATGTAGGTAAATTGGCTGGGTAAATGTAAAAATTGTCCCTAGTGTGTAGGATAGTGTTAATAGTGTTAGTGTGCGGGGATCGCTGGGTGGCGCGGACTTGGTGGGCCGAAAAGGCCTGTTTCCGCGCTGTATATATATGATATGATATGATATGATAATTACAAAAAGAATTATCTTTAAAGATTTAACAGTGCACCATCTTGTTGCTATGACAGTAGAAAATCTGGAAATAGGAGAAGGTAGTTTAGATCCTTGAACATGTGCCAGCAATCCATGAGATAATGACTGATTTGTGACCTGACATTATATACATTCTTTTTTCCAAAACCTTTAACACATTTGGCCAATATAGATCTGTCAATCTCAGATTTAAAATTAACAATTGGCCTAAAATCAATTCTTGTTAGAGTAAAACATTTGAAATGTTCACCAGCATCAGTATTGTGCTGGGGCTTGAAATGGACCAGTAAGGCAAAGTAACAGGCCCTTCAGCCCACAATGCCTGTGCCAAACATAATAATAATAATAATAATACATTACATTTGTATAGCGCTTTTCTAGACACTTAAAGACGCTTTACATGGTTAAGTAAGACATAAAAAATAAATGAATAAACGAACAGAAAAGGAAGAATAAGGTGAAGCGACGCTAAGGTGAAGCATGATGCTAAATAAACTAATCTCATCTGCCTGCTCATGATCCAAATCCCTCCATCTCCTGCATAACCATGTGCCTGCCTAAAAGCCTCTAAAACATCTAATTTACTAATTTCACTTCTGTAAAATCTTCCTGGTACTGAATCATCCCATTACAGTAAGGATGTGGCGGCCGTGAAGAAGGTGCAACGTTCTAGGTATTAGCTATAAGGAGAGATTGGACAAACTTGGATTATTCTGTCTTTAGCGTCAGAGGTTGAGGGGAGGCCTGAGAGAAGTTTATCAAACCATGAGAAGCATAGTTGGGGTAGACAGCCAGAAGCTTTTAACCAGAGTGGGAATGTCACATACTGGAGGGCATAGGTATCAAGTCATAGGGGGAATGTTTAAAGGAGATATGTGGGGTTCTTTTTTTTTAACACAGAGAGTGGTGGGTGCCAGGATCGCCCTGCCAGGGGTGGTGGTCGAGGCAGGTACGACAGTGGTGTTTAAGAGGCTTTTGGAAAGACACATGAATATGCAGGGAATGGAGAGATATGGAGCACATGCAGACAGAAGGGATTAGTTTAAGGAGTCATCATGTTCAGCACATCTCATCTTGGGCTGGAAGGCCTGTTTCCGTGCTGTACTGTTCTATGTTCCAAGTTCAAATCAAGCCAGGTCCCTCTGGAATCCCTTTCATTTTAGCTCCATTTAACAAAATACTCTACATGTCCACTTTTATTCCTACCAAAGTGGATGTTTTTCATAAGAGATGTCCTTACCATATCACTTAATCTACACCTTCTGGATCCTGGCTGACTCCTACCCAAAGCATACTCCATCTGGATACATGACACTTAGTCCACTTAAATCATTGATGCAGATTGTGAAAAGCCAGAATGCAAGAATTAGTTCCCGTTGGGACCCTACCAGTTACACTGTTTAAACCCTAAAAATATCCATATATCCTTACTCTGTTTTCAGTATATCCTCGATCCATGCCAAATTGTTCTACGTTGGATGAGATTTCTGGGGACCTGCTAAATATCTGATATATTTCAGATCTGATATTTATCGAAGCATTTTAAGATTTAACCTTTTGCTTACTTTTGCTGTCAATGTCTAATAACTCAGCTGCAAAGAAAATCTGCTTTCAGGAAAAAAAAGGGAAATTGAATCAATTCATGAACATATATGTGAACAATAGTGATAGTAAGTTGTATATTTTATGAATGTTTTTCTTATGATTTTATTTTCATAGATAAATTATTTCTTGCTAAGATAATTTTGTTCAGTGGTGATTAAGTGGATCAGAAAACTGCAAACCTCAGGCAAATCTGTTGCTGCTAACACCAACATTTTACCAAAGGGAAACAGCTAATTTCTGTTCCATTGTAATAGCTTCCCATTGATCCTACAAGATTTTATCTTGTAAAGCTGCCTGCTTGGAGATCCCTTACTAAAGGTTCGAAACACACAGGAAATAAAGCAATTCCATGTAAATTACTAAATGGAGTAATTATCAGCTATAGCCTGTGCAACCAAAGATATCAATCCACATGAGGAACTGCTTATTGCACTATTCAGGGAAAATATGTAGTGTTTTAGACAATAGACAATAGACAATAGACAATAGGTGCAGGAGTAGGCCATTCAGCCCTTCGAGCCAGCACCGCCATTCAATGCGATCATGGCTGATCACTATCAATCAGTACCCCGTTCCTGCCTTCTCCCCATACCCCCTCACTCCGCTATCCTTAAGAGCTCTATCCAGCTCTCTCTTGAAAGCATCCAACGAACTGGCCTCCACTGCCTTCTGAGGCAGAGAATTCCACACCTTCACCACCCTCTGACTGAAAAAGTTCTTCCTCATCTCCGTTCTAAATGGCCTACCCCTTATTCTGCTGCTGTTCGTGATAGTCTACTAAAATTGACATTAAGCCCCGACAACAAAGACTTAAAGCAGTAGACAAATGCTTTTAGTGCAAAATTGCTGCTTTTTATATGAGCAAGATATTGTGGTAGCTCGAAATTTGAAATAATAACAGATAATGATGGAATCATTGCAGAAAACATTGTTGGCAACCCTGTGGCGTAGCTGGCAGAGTCACTGCCTCACAGCAGCAGAGACCAGGGTTTGATTCTGACCGTAGGTGCTGTCTACGTGAAGTTTGCACATTCATGCTGTGACTGCGTGGGTTTCCTCTGGGTGCTCATCCGAAATGCGTGCAAATTTGTAGGTAAATTGCCCATTAGTGCGTAGGGATTTCATAAGAAAGTGGGATAACTAGAATGAGTGTGAAACGGGTGAGGCTCTATAAGGTGCTGGTCAGGCTGCATTTGGAATATTGTGAGCAAATTTGGGCATCATATCTGAGGAAGGATTTACAAGAGGGTCCAGAGGAGGTTTACAAGAATGATCCCATGAATGAGGCAGTTAACATACGATGAGCGTTTGACAGCACTGGGCCTGTACTCGCTGGAGTTTAGCAGAATGAGAGGGGATCTCATTGAATCGTACAGAATAATGAAAGGCTTGGATAGAATGGATGTGGAGAGGATGTTTCCAATGTCAGTGGGTGATGAATCTGTGGAATTCTTTGCCACAGAAAGTATGAAGGCCAAGTCAGTGGATATATTTACGGCAGAGATATATAGATTCTTGATTATACTGGTGTCAGAGGTTAATGGGGAGAAGGCAGGAGAATGGGGTTAGGGGGAAGAGATAAATTAGCCATGATTGAATGACGGAGTAGACTTGATGGACCAAATGGCCTAATTCTGCTCCTATCACCTATGATCTTACGATAAACCATTAAAAAATATTACAATTCATATCATGAAAATCAACATCATTTTAATCATGGAATAGATGGGATTACATAGTCCATTGCTAAAATCTAAGTCGACATGCGTTGAACAGGACAATATTTGTGACAACATGTACAGCAGCAATACTCCATAAAAAGTTAAAGCTCTGTATTTCTTCAGTAATGATTTCTTCTCCCAAGACACGGGCAATGGATTCACTGGAGGAATAAGGTGCGACTGACATCAATTTCTGGGTTTCCACGTTTAACTGCATGTCCATGATTACTGGGTTGCTATAGTTTTCAGCTAATCATGAGGTTCGTATTAATGAGGAATAGTACAAGATATTAAATAGGATAAAGATGATCAAAGAAAGAGTATGGATTAACACGGGAAGACACAATGTGCTGGAAAGGTTAGAGGAGGGATGAGGACGTTTTCTCTCAGAGGATAGTTAGGTCAAGAACGTGCCATCTGTAAAAATAGTGGAGGCATGTTGAACAAGTAATTGGATGTGCAGAAAGAGCCATGACTTGCAGTGCTGTGGTGCGATTAGACTATGAAAATTTTCTTTGACCTGGCATTGAGGCGAATGGCTGAAGCTTCTAAGTTGTATATTTTCACTGATTCTGAGTTGTTGTAAATTTTTGCCGGGTTAAGATATAAAACCCTGATGGATTTGCTGTCATTCCAGCTGCAAAATGCAGGGCATAATTCTTTCGAAGCACGATGTGCTCAAAGTGACAGCGTTTCCGACCTAGAACATGAAGTGATCACTGAGATTGCAGACAGTCTCCAAAGGTTGAGACAGAGGGTGGGTCTTTCAGGCGATCTAGGGATTGTATGCAATTGCCGTTTACCCCTTCACATTATTTAATTAGCTAAATGGTGATCATCAGATGTGGTGTGAAAAATATTGAGTCATAAATTGCTGTGGCAGATCATTTACTAGTGTCTCCTGTGTTTTCAGTTTCCTTGTTTTGTTTTGCATGATGATTTACTGAAGGGGAGAGCTGATAACTGTGTAAGGTGGGAAATGAGTGAATAAGGCATGCAGTATGCTTCTCTTTAAACAAATGGATTCAAAGACTAGGAAATAAATAGCCCAGGGATTGAAAAGATACGGGTGAATTCAACACAGACCAAACAAATGAAAGAAAAATAGAGTGTGAAAGAATGGTTGGATTAAGAGGCACAAAGGACAGTCATTTAAAAAAATCATTTCTTGCTTTTAGAAAAGAAATCATGTACAATTAGATCGAATCTCATCCCACATACAAAAGTTTCACCATACGTAGCACCACAACATATTTCTCTGGTGAGGCAGACAGCACAGTTGTGTTTTACAGATAGTGCTTGAAGGTGGGTTTAGATCATTAGATTTAATAGTCTAATCTAACCTTCAAGCACTTGGAAACTAACAGAAGTAACAAGTGCTATTTTGAACAATATTTATTTTATTTCCATGCTTAACCCATTCATCTATCTATCTTTGAGGATGGTTTTGTCTTTGTGCACAAAATCAATTGTTCGGACGGTAAACTCCACATTAACCTGAAGACTTCAAGTAACAAATCTAAGGCTGCTGCCTCTCTTTGGGGTTCATTTCCTTCAGTTTGGACTCCTTGTCCAAACATATTTCAGTAAATTCTGGGGAAAAAGAGAAGCTGTGTGTAGAAATCGCAGTGGAGCAACAAGTAGTATAAGAAAATAACTGCAGATGCTGGTACAAATCGAAGGTATTTATTCACAAAATGCTGGAGTAACTCAGCAGGTCAGGCAGCATCTCGGGAGAGAAGGAATGGGTGACGTTTCGGGTCGAGACCCTTCTTCAGACTGATCTGTGTGTAGATTTTCTGTCAGGGAAGTTGGGAGAACGGATATAGAGTTTCTCAGATCCATTCTCCTGAAAGATTGAATTAACATATAACTTTGATCGTGTTTGCAAAAATACCCCCTCATGTAATAATTTTCCCATCATGTAGTCATTTATTTGAGAAATATGAATTTACCAATGATTTGAAAGAAAAGATGTATCATCTGTGGTTTGCAGTGGGAGCTGATGGTGAGGCTAGCTGTGCTTGCTATTTACAATTAAGAGGATCCAAAAACAATTTTAATAGGAGGCACATAAACAATTATATGTGGAAATGCAGACATTCAGTCTATACTTACTATATTTAAAAAATCTCCCAAATGTTATCTTTTGTTGGGCAAGTTAGAAGTGACGGACTAAATCATAATTGCATTTCAACAACTTCTGTAGCTCAAAAGAGATCCTCATTTTGTGAGTGTGAATTTTCATCCTTCTGAAATATTGCAGCATTTTCAAATTAAATATATGAACTTATGAAATATGTATTTTTAAAGTTTGATATTTCAACCTCTGTCTTGATCTGGTATATTCTGCATTGTTTTTTACACTCTAAATCCTGATAGTTGAGCAATTGTTTTTCTCATTTCCCTCTTTGCCGTCTGAAATATTTCTTTAATCTGATTGCCTGCCCAGCATGTCCAATGTCACGTTCATCATCAAGAAAGGGTTACCCCATGCTAGAGCCATAGTTGGATCTATGTAGAAAACTACTTTCGTGCATTTGTGACTTCCATTGTCATTTGCGAGAAGTGAACTAACTCAGCACAATTAATCAGTGTTTCAAATTCTTTCATGAATACATATTTACTTACTGGGGTGTAGTCCATGCAGTAATTTGAGATGTGAGAGTTGCAGACAGGCTATGCTTAGCAACATTGTTTTATCCTTTTTTCTTGGCACCCTAGCAATTCAATGCATACCAGTGCAGGAATGGGAAGACGTACTACTTTGTGTTTACAATTTCTTGGCACATACTTGCCTGCACAAATGTCCAAAGAGTGAAATGTGACCTCAGCCACTCAGAGAATGGAAATCAATTAGGTCACGAACTTCATCCAAGGAATAGAGAGGCTGCGGTGGCAGACGCCTCCCAGGAGGAACAGCAAAGCTGGGCGGGGGAACCTTGCAGGTCGACATAGCCTGCGGTCGAGGCCTGGGTCGACAGAGCCTGCGGTCGAGGCCTGGGTCGACAGAGCCTGCGGTCAAGGCCTGGGTCGACAGAGCCTGCGGTCGAGGCCTGGGTCGACAGAGCCTGCGGTCGAAAACCTGGGTCGACAGAGCCTGCGGTCGAGGCCTGGGTCGACAGAGCCTGCGGTCGAGGCCTGGGTCGACAGAGCCTGCGGTCGAGGCCTGGGTCGACAGAGCCTGCGGTCGAGGCCTGGGTCGACAGAGCCTGCGGTCGAGGCCTGGGTCGACAGAGCCTGCGGTCGAGGCCTGGGTGGATAGAGGCTGCGGTCGACGGAGCCTTGCGTGTCGATGGAGCCTGGGGCAACAGAGGCCGGGCCTCTACCTGGGGTAGGTGGAGACAGATACAAGTGGGGTTTAAGAGAGTTTTAGACAGAAACATAGAAAATAGTGCAGGAGTCAGCCATTCGGCCATTCAAGCCAGACCTCCATTCAATATGATCATGGCTGATCATCTAAAAGCAGGGGTCAAGGAAAGAGCGTTCACGTCACGGCCCTGTTTCCACCAATCCTTCCACCACTACGCACAAGAAGCACAAGAAGCGAAGATGCCAAGAAGTGTGTTCAACTCTCTGGCTGAACAAATTCTAATCTTGTGATGTGGACTCGATAAGAAGATCCAAAAGCAGTACCCAGTTCCTGCTTTTTCCCCATATCCCTTGATTCCTTTTGCCCAAAGAGCGTATCGAACTCTCTATTCAATAGGCATATGGGAATGCAAGGCAGATAGTGATATGGATCATGTACTGGCAGATTAGATCAGTTTAACTCGGCATCATGTTTGGCCCAAACATTGTGGACCGAAGGGGTCATTCCGGTCCTGCACTATTTATTGCATGTTCCACATTCAAGCCCAGTCTCACCGGAGTGCATTTTCAATGGGTCGTTCCACCTCATATTTTATGCAGAAGAAAATTATTTCACCTGACTTCTTCCTTCAGCTTGCTATTTTTTTTTAAAAAGCATGCTCTCAGCTAAGCCAAATGCCAGCTGTCATACAATCAACCCATGTGACAGCTCGGCAGTGTTTAACAAGGAAAATCTTTTTTTTCCCCGGAAATTGGACATTGTCACACTGAACTAATTGGATCAGTTTGTAGGTGCAACTGGAGGCTGACAAAAGCAATCAGATCAGCAGGAGTGCTCAGTGACTTTCCAACTAACTCTCATATTGTTGAATGCATGTGAACAGGGGAAATGGTTTAAGATTGTTCATTGTTTCTGAGAGTCAGAGCTGCAGATATATTTGGTTATTAAAGCTTAACTTTTATGCTTATAAAGTTACAGGGATATTTGTAAACCAGCTAGCTTCTGCCTTTCCTTGTTTCTAGATAAGAGTCGTTTCCCGTTTGTTTATTGAGATACGGAATACCAAAAATATTCAGTAGTGGAGTCTGAAAAAGGGTCTCGACCCGAAACACCACCCATCCCTTCTCTCCAGAGATGCTGCCTGTCCCACTGAGTTACTCCAGCATTTTGTGTACACCTCCCAAAAATATTCAGACTAGTCACACTTCATATCATAAGATCATAAGTGATAGGAGTAGAATTAGTGCATTTGGCCTATCAAGTCTACTCCGCCATTCAGTCTTGCCTGATCTATCTCTCACTCCTAACCCCATCCTCCTGTCTTCTCCCCATAACCTCTGACACCCTTACTAATCAAGAATCTATCTCTGCCTTAAATATATCCACTGACTTTGCCTCCATAGCCTTCTGTAGCAAAGAATCCCACAGATTCACCACCATATGAATGTGATTGGTTACTGAAACATACCTTTAAATACCAAAATACTTTTCTGTATACAATCTCATTGTTTCTTTAGACTTTACTTTAGACTTTAGAGGTACAGCCCCAGGCCCACCGAGTCTGCGCTGACTGGCGATCATCCCGTACACGAGCACTATCCTATACACTAGGGACAATTTACAATTTACAGAAGCCAATTCATCCGCAAACCTGTACGTCTTTGGAGTGTGGGAAGAAAACCGGAGCAACCGGAGAAAACCCACGCGGTCACAGGGAGAGCGTATAAACTCCGTAATCAGGATCGAACCGGCGTCTCTGTGGCTGTAGGGCAGCAACTCCACCGCTGTGACACTGTGCTGCCCACTGTGTTTCCCGTGTGGATGCTTCATTTTTAAAGACTGATTCAGCCTGTTTTGTAAAAGAAACCACGTAAAAAACAAAAATTGACTATGAAACTGACAGTTCATGGACAGCTTGAGGTTTGCAGGTTGGAGATTGCACTGAGTGTTGTGGGTGGTGAGTAGATTACAACTTAAGCTGCAGCTACTCAGCAACCTTTGATCGCTTCAGTAGTTGGGCAAAAGTCTAAAGAAAAGAAAATTGGCAATGTTTTATTCAGAATTATAGAAATTGAATATTAATGGTGCAGCAGTGGATTCAGGCCTGGATCATACTGTAAGGCAAGGGGCATTACTGTCATCCGCTTTGAGGATAAGCCTTGACTTTGGACATGTTCCACACTTTGAACAACGGATACAGTAGATGAGGAATGGAGGAGGTCCAAGTGAACCTCTGCCAAACTCTGTCCAAACCTGGACAGAGTCGAGGGAGGAGTTATAGGGACAGGTGTTGCATCTCCTGCGGTTGCAGGGGAATGTACCTGTGGAAGGGGTGGTTTGGGTGGGAAGGGATGAGTTAACCAGGGAGTTGCAGAGGGAACGGTCTCTGCAGAAGGCGGAAAGGTTTCGGCTATATCTCTCTATCTCACCATCTATAACTCTCGTTTCCCTTTCCCCTCAGTCTGAAGAAGGGTCTCGACCGGAAAGGTCACCCATTCCTTCTACTCAGAGATGCTGCTGGGTTACTCCAGCTTTTTGTATCTACCTTCGGTTTAAACCAACATCTGCCGTTCCTTCCCATCACTTATTAGATGTCATGTAACCTGGCATTTCAATCAGGCAAAACTGTATCAGCACTCTCTAACCTGTACTAAAATAACAAGAGAAAATGACAGGAAGTGTTCAGCTGCATTCAGTTCCCTTTTTTTGGAGTCGATCACTTTAAATTTTCCAAATGAATGTTAAAAAAATATCTTCAAACAAAATAATCATTAAAACGAAAGATGAGTTCTGCTTAAATCGCTTGGCCCACTTCACCTGTTTCCACAGGTGGTGTGCTGACTTGCTTGCAGTTGGGTTTCATGACCTAGGCTCTGTTCTTCTCTCTTTGGTGAGTTTATGATGAGTACACTATGGGCTAAAAATATAGAAACATAGAAAATAGCTGCAGGAGTAGGCCATTCGGCCCTTCAAACCAGCACCGCCATTCAATGTGATCATGGTTGATAATCCTAATTCAGTTCCCCGTTCCTGCTTTCTCCCCATATCCCTTGATGCCGTTAGCCCTCAGAGCTATATCTAAGCTGGATTGGAAGATAAGATATGGGATGGAAGCACAGACACAGGGTGGCGAGGCAGCAATGCTTTGCTCTCTGGAGAGAGAGCCACATTGGTCGTCAGGAAATACCTTTGACTGCAGTAATTCAGAGAATATGCTGTGCTCAATGAAAAGATACTGGGATTATTGCCAGCAAAATATTTTCCCACCATCCTCCATGTAAAACAAGTGGTCATTAGAGATGCATATAATAGTTTCTCATTTTTAATATTCTTTTCAATGGTATTTTCAACAATGAACAAAGTTTAATGGAGGCAACGTTTAATGGGGCATGTTTTTTTGTACAGTGGTTTGTGAGTGCCAAGAACCTGCAGCCAGAGGTGGTGGTCGAGGCAGATGTGATAGTGGCATTTAAGAGACTTTTGGATAGACAAATGGCTATTCAGGGAATGGAAGGATATGGATTATGTGCAGGTAGAGAAGAGATGGTCTTGACATCATGTTCGGCACTGGCATTGTGGGCCGAAGGGCCTGTTCTTCTGCTGCACTGTTCTATGATATTGGAAAGGAAAACACAGACAGTGGTCATTATTTATGAATGCTAGAGAAAGCTAGCAACCCTGGAGAAATTACAGTGAGTTATTTTTGTACGGATAAACTAGAAGTTGATAAAAAACGGAAATATCACAAGCAGATTTAGTGCCACTGAGGCATCAAAGATTTGAATGCATTTCATAAGATGTTATTTTTCATCACCTCTCTGTGAAAATCCTGCTGCAGGTGAACGGAATGACAATTTATGGATCCACTTGGTAAATGATATTCCCTTTACCCCTGGTGATACTCCTGCATGTTACACAACCTGGAATCTGACTCACACTTTGCTGAAGCGTCATCAGTTGCAGACGTTCTCCAGAAAAAACCCCAAAGGATTGCTTGTGATGAAATCTCAAAATACAACAATCAAAAGGACAAGGACTACAAGTTGTGTGAATGAAAGCCGTTTATCTTTTCATCGAGTCATAGAGTGATACAGTGTGAAAACAGGCCCTTCGGCCCAACTTCGCCATGCTGGCCAACATTCCCCAACTATGCTAGTCCCACCTGCCAGCATTTGGTCCATATCCCTCCAAACCTGTCCTATCCATGTATTGAACTTCTAGTGGTGAGGAACTATCCGTCCCATTTACAAGTGGCTGTCAGAACGCTGTAGGGAGAGGAGTTTGTACCATGAATCCGTAAAGCATGTGTACTAATGTTGAGTTAAGCGGCCAGTGTGCTTACTATTATGTTTCCTGCATGCAATTTGTATTGTGCCTGCCCAACCTACCTAAAATGATGGATTGACTCTCTAAATATGTTGATTTCCTTGTGGCTTTTTAAATGCGTACAACGTCAATAGAATCTCACTTGCGTTCAGAATTGAAGATTAAACTTTCGTTTGTGTCTCGTATCGATCTGCATTGATTGTAGCTGCCTGTATTCTCCGACTTCTGTGTTTTTGAAACAAATACAAAATCTTTCTTTGTTTTAATACAAACAAAATACAAATTTAAGTAGACGTTGTTTTCTATCAACTTGGTTTTATGAACTTAATATTGGCCCTGGACGCTGCAACTCAGCTGTGACTGCATAGGAAATGATTGGGTTTATAATGATTCTTCCTTCCCTGAGGTCGGACAGGGACATCTTTATGGACATTTCACTGCAAGACACCTCAAGCAAAGGGGCTCTTGTAAATCATATGATAGATATCCACTTCCTGCATGAGCAATGAATCTTATTATTGTTGTAAACTATAATGTCTTGTTAAACAAATTATGTTGCCGTTTTCTATAGCATCGGAGGCGATTTGGATTGAGAGATTTATGAAAAAGTAATTAATCCTAATATTCCATGGGAACTTTTTTTGAGATGTTTGTTTGGGTAATCCATACTAATTTGCCAGAAGGTAGCAGCATCAAATGGTTGTTAGACCTCTTTTCCATTATTTATTAGCAGGTGAAATACAATGGCAGACTCATTTATCATATGCTCAATTGCAGAAGCTACATAAATATATTCATAAACAACTGCTATTGTTGGTGCTACCATGGCAACAGCCTTAATAAAACTGCCAGCTTGTGTCTCCTGTGAAAATCTGATTATTTGCACAGATAATAACGCCGTGTTTGCCCACGCCATTGTGCAGATGTTTGGTGTGTTTGGTGAGCTCACCCTGATGGATGGAGCACTGCAGCGCAAGCGAGAAAATTGATGCAGTTTCAAATTACCAAGAGAAATACATTAACAGAATAACTTGGAATAAATTAAGTTATGAAATGCAGAATAGAAATGAGATTTTACTCACAGTCATAAATTTATTGCCTCGGGAGATTTAAACTGAATATCCGGCGCATGGTGGCATTCCCAGACATTGACTATTGACCACGATCTTGGTTCCACCATGTCAAGCTGCGCTAAATGTGAGATGATTTTCAATTTTTAATTGATAAATGACCTCATGAGAATTAAAGTTAAAATTCAGTTTCTTCCCCAGATGTTTGCAGCTTGGCATCATTTAATCCAGTTTCAATTCCCTATTTTGGAGTTAATAAAAATTTATGATCTGAAGAAGGAACCTCACCCACTTCAGCTTAACGTGGAGCTGGGCTCCTAAACTGTGATCAGATGTTTGATCATTGAAATCATTTAAGGAGGTTGCATCCTCCAAATTGACCAAGCCTTGATTTTTAACCCATGAAGGTTAAAGAATGTGGGAAAGGGTGAATTTAATAATCTTTCCTCTCTTGTGCGTCTGGGGTCAGGAGCGCAGTAGTGTTTTTCCCAATTCAAGTAAGGCATGAACGGACAGTGGAACCCTCTTCCACACAGCTCCTCACAACTCCACATTCTTCTGGATACTGACCGTATGATCTTTTCCCCTGCTTTCTCTGACTGCTCCTAGCCTTTGATATTAATCCACCTCCACGAATATCCTCAAACTTTCAAGCTGTGTTTTCCCCACCCCTCACCTCCTCACCACTTCATGCCACCTTCACCCGGAACATTACAGGACATGTCCATTTTTTTGGCTCTTCTGCAGTTTCTTCTCCACAGTCGGACTGTGGCCCATGATATCTCACAATTGCTGGTCTCTTACTCACGAAAGTGCCTTTCCCAGGAGCAGGTCCTCGGGTGTGAGCTTCTTCAACTAAGTCAGCTCGATCCAAGCAGCAAAGTGCTGAGAAGGTTTGTTTAAGGCCCATTCAGATTGTACATAGCAAGCCACAGCCACAGAGATATATATGTTGGCTGCCATTAATCCTGACCCTGTCTGAGGAAGACATTTAAAACAATCCATAAAACAACCACTGAAAAACACTCGAGTTACTTAAATCTAAACATAGTCTTTTTTTAAATTAAAAAGATGAAAACACAGGAGTCTACTTAAACTGACTCATTTAAGAGAAGTGAATTAGCTCCTGCTTGGCCATCTCTGCAGCTATTCTTCTCCTTAGAAACATAGAAAATAGATGTAGGAGTGGGCCATTCGGCCCTTCGAGCCAGCACCGCCATTCAAAATGATCATGGCTGATCATCCAAAATCAATACCCCGTACCTGCTTTTTCCCCATATCCCTTGATTCCATTAGCCCTAACAGCTAAATCTAACTCTCTCTTGAAAACGTCCATTGAATTGGCCTAAACTTCCTTCTATGGCAGAGAGATTCATCCATTTATGAATGATCTCAGTGTTCTCAAACCAGAAGCAATGGAAGATTTTCCAGTGTTATTGCGGTGAATTCTGCTCAACTTTGCTCTCCACCACATAAAATGTCAGAGTGCAACCAGGAAGCTCCACCAGGAGCCACCTGTACACAAAGATGACCTCCTCTGGTTTTGTGTGGGAATTCCAGGTTTCCGGGCAATTGCTGAGCTCACAAACAACCTCTTGCTCAGCATCAACAAGACCAAGGAACTAACCCTTGACTTCAGACAGGGAGAAATTGGGAGACATTATGCCAGTTTTCATTGGTAGGTAAGTGGTGAAGAAAGTAGCAGCATCATATTTCTGGGTGCTAACATCTCAGATGACCTGGCCTGTGCCCAGCACACAGATGTCATCATGAAGAATAAGATGTAGGCCATTTAGGACTGAGATGAGGAAAAGCTTTTTCACCCAGAGTTGTGCATCTGTGGAATTCTCCTATTTCTTAGAAGTGTAAAGAGATTTGGCATGTCACCGCATACTCTCGCAAACGTCCACACTGTGGATGCACTGTGGAAAGTATCCTGACTGGCTGCATCATGCCTGGTATGGTAATTCCAATGTGCAGAGGCTGGGCCTCATTGAAATGTACCAAATAGTGAAAGGCTTGGATAAAGTGGCTGTGGAGAGGATGTTTCCACTAGTCTAGGACTAGAGGTCATAGCCTCAGAATTAAAGGATGTTCCTTTAGGAAGGAGATAGGAAGGAATTTCTTTAGTCAGACAGTGATGAATCTGTGGAATTCTTTGCCACAGAAGGCTGTGGAGGCCAAGTCAATGAATATTTTTAAGGCAGAGATAGAGAGATTGTTGATTAATATGGGTATCAGGGATTATGGGGAAAAGGCAGGGGAATGGGGGTTGGAGGGAGAGAACGATCAGACATGATTGAATGGCAGAGTAAACCTGGTGGACATAATGGCCAAAATTCTTCTCTATTGCTCATGACATGGGGAGAGTGATGGACAGCATCACAGGCACTTAGACTAAGACAAGCGCACAAAAACATACATTGTACATAAAATTACACTAAAATTCTGTAAAATGGTAAAAAGTGCAGGATAATAAAATTACTTTTTGTAAGTCTTACAGAGCAACAAGAAAATTTCCCACAGAGATTTTAATTTTCTGTTTTGTTTTTGTCTATTCCATGTAAGACAGCAAAGAAGAGCTGCACGAGTGATGTAACATAAAATGACTGGTCTAAACAGTGTAAAAATTACCAAAATTGAAGATTCTTAACCTTGGAACTCTTGTCGTTTTGAAGCAGTTTGCATATGAGGCATTTTTAGGCATTCAATCAGTTGAATGTTTCTGGTCCAATGTGATTATCCCTAACATAGCCCACGATGTCTGTTACCTTTGGAAATGGCTTGGAATGTCCCAGCAGTTTGGATGTCACGTGGTGATTTTGTAGTTGGATCAGTCAGGTTATTAGTACAGGAGTTGGGACGTCATGTTACAGCTGTACAAGGCATCGGAAAGGCTGTAGCGAGAGTGGCCTAACTCTCAGGAGTCGCCACAAGGCTTCATTTTGAGTGGGGTGGACGGTTCTGGTTGCCCTGCTATTAGAAGGATATCATTAAACTGGACATTTTCCAAAATAATTTACATGGATGTTACTGGGTCTGGATGGTTTGTGTCCTTTGGAGAGGTTGGATAGACTGCGTCTTTTTTCCCTGGAGCATTGGAGGCTGAGAGGTGACTTTATAGAGGTATTTCTCTGGGTGCTCCAGTTTCCTCCCACACTTCAAAGGTTAATTGGCTTTGGTAAAAATTGTAAATTGTCCCTAGTGTATAGGATCCTGTTAGTGTATAGGATACTGTTGGTGTATAGGATCCTGTTAGTGTATAGGATCCCGTTAGTGTATAGGATCCCATTAGTGTATAGGATCCCGTTAGTGTATATGATCCTGTTAGTGTATAGGATCCCGTTAGTGTATAGGATCCCATTAGTGTATAGGATCCCGTTAGTGTATAGGATTCTGTTAGTGTATAGGATCCTGCTAGTGTATAGGATCCTGTTAGCATATAGGATCCAGTTAGCGTATGGCGTGATCGCTGGTCGCTGTGGACACGGCAGCCAAAGGGCATGTTTCCGCACTAAAGTCTGATCTCTAAATTATCCAGGATACTGAGTAACTGTTTGAAGTGTTCAGTAAGGATCTGCTGTGTAAGTGTGGAAACTAAAAGGCAGGTGTGCAAGACACCGCCTCAGGATAAATGTTCCAATCTGCAAGGTTATTCTTAAAATTGTATTCTAAAATTAAATTTACTCCTGGGTTTTTATTGCCAATGGAATACATCTTTATTAAATTTTAGATTTTATACCCCTTCCTTTGTCTTGTTTGCAGAGAGATGTTGTGCCAGATTAGATAAGCCTTTTAATTTGTATGTTTCACTTGTATCTCTGCTGCCGGGTCTTTGACAAGGATGATTCATATTACGAGAGTGGATGGTGATCTCACTTGGATGAACTAATTGATTTACTAATCTACTCCAGGTCAAACATCCAGCTGAAAGATGAATGGCAGATGATCTTTGTATGGAAGGAAGCAGCACTTTCAGTAATAGATTAATATAATAATAACCTTCAAGCAAGGTTGATTGAAATTTTGCATTTCGACTGGCCATTAGAGAACAAGGCCTGTGAACAAGGATCTAGATGTGGACATTTGGACGGCAGTCCAGTTGCATTGCTGGCTGGTCCTCTCTCAAATGATGTCATACCGATGTGCCATCTGGGCTCTGAGATGCATATTAAAATTCCCAGGGTGCTGTTTTAGAGAAAAGCAGGATAGTTATCTCTGATGTCTCTATTTCTTCCTGATGTTCCCGAAATCGCTTTGTGATTATTATGTTGCTTTTTGTGTGTGCATTTGGCCCTTTGGGTTTCCTGAGTTACAAGAGAGACTTCAGAAAATGCTTCATTATTTCAAAAGTGTGTTGAGATGTTGCAAAGGGCACTACAGTATGTAAATTCAAATCATTCGTATTTTCTTTGGTGTGCATCTGGATATCTAGAAAATAGCGTTTATATCTTCCATTGAAACTATTTTCTCTGCACTGTCTCACATTAAATGGATTTGCATATATCAGTAATATTGTCAGTCTGGGCAATGAATTGGGAACAGTTGTTAAAGCATTGAAAATTTGTTTCAATTACATTGACATCCAAGGTCTAACAATTTGCTCGATATGGAGTTGCTGATGGAAATATAACCCATCCTAATTAGTAACAGCTGGTAGAGGAAGAGAAGGGGAGATTTGGAAAATGATTATTAATTTATTTTGCAAGAAAAATGAATTGGATTTGAATTTTCCAAATTCCAGCTGTCCCTCAAGGTAATAATTTGAACTTTACAACTTTGAGATTGAGGGCATATTGGGGAACAGAGAGGAAACAGTATAGGGCCCTAGTGAGACCGCACATGGAGTACTGTGTGCAGTTTTGGTCTCCAAATTTGAGGAGGGATATTCTTGCTATTGAGGGCGTGCAGCGTAGGTTTACTAGGTTAATTCCCAGAATGGCGGGACTGTCATGTGTTGAAAGACTGGAGCGACTAGGCTTGTATACACTGGAATTTAGAAGAATGAGAGGGAATCTTATCGAAACATATAAGATTATTAAGGGGTTGGACACGTTAGAGGCAGGAAACATGTTCCCAATGTTGGGGGAGTCCAGAACCAGGGGCCACAGTTTAAGAATAAGAGGTAGGCCATTTAGATCAGAGACGAGGAAAAACCTTTTCAGTCAGAGAGTTGTAAATCTGTGGAATTCACTGTCTCAGAAGGCAGTGGAGGCCAATTCTCTGAATGCATTCAAGAGAGAGCTAGATAGAGCTCTTAAGGAAAGCAGTCAGGGGGTATGGGGAGAAGGCAGGAATGGGGTACTGATTGAGAATGATCAGCCATGATCACATTGAATGGTGGTGCTGGCTCGAAGGGCCGAATGGCCTACTCCTGCACCTATTGTCTATTGTCTATAAATCTTCAAGCTTGGTGTTTAGCAGAGATCCTTTGAAAAGTCATAAGCTAAATTTGCATTATAAAGGGAATCCCACTCCATCCAGTATTAGTGATTACATGACTTCCACCATCCTGCTTGACAATTTACCAGTTGGCTGAACATTACTGCCTCACGTGTAACATTGACCTTTGTGCAAGTGGCATCTAATGGCCACTGCTGTTGTTTGACACCACCCTGCATGTGGTATCCTTGTGCGCATGTATTGATAAACATAGAAGAGTTGGTATCATTTCTGCTCTACAGTCCTTTGTTCCAATCTGCAAATGGTCCTCCAAGCCTGTTCAAAAAGGGTCTTTACCCAAAGTGTGACCTATCCAAAATGTTGATTGGGAAAAATATTTTTAAATTGAAATATCCATATAAGTTTTTATTGCTGGTTCTATATGAATGTGGCCTGGAGCTTCTTCCTGGCCATTTTTAGTAAATCATGTTTTGGTCTCTTTTCAATGTAAAGCATCCATTTTTCACATTTTCTTGTTCAAAGCATGTTACCATTATGTAAGGAAACAAGAAGTTTAAAAAAAAAGCTGGAATAATGTTCTCTGAAAGGAAAGTAATCAAATGAAGGGATTTTTTAAACTCTAGATTCTTCATGTACATTTATGCTATGTATGTCCAGTTTTAGCTCTATTATTATCCACATACTATCCCTCATCATACCCTCCTAAGGTTTGACTCCAGTTTGTGATTTGGATCCGTATCTATAGGATTGTAGCAGGTTTGGCTGCTGCTCTGGCCTCCAACCTTGTGACACTTGGACTGTGTCTGTCCTTCACTGCAGTTCCATGCAGCTTCCATACGATGCAGGATTCCTTCACCAGCGTGTATTGAGCCAGTGCGTGCTCACTGTTCATGTCTGTCGATTTCTGGATCCACTTTATTTACATTTTGATTTTGCTGGAAATCTTTGGCTGCTTTTCAGTTCTATGAGGGGGAAAGGTCAAATTAAAATCAATTCTGCCAGACTTCATTAGTTATATTCCCAGTGGAGAAGAAAGCTTCATCACGAGGGGTCTGTGGGTTTTGTTTCAGAAGCTAATGACGTGGAGTGTGTAGTTTAGTCTTTCCCAGTGTGGCAGAGGTTATGGAAGTCTTTGGTCTCAAGGTAATTCATTGATTTATGGCTGAGAATATACCGAGAGATAAGAAAAACGTGCGGATTCTGCATTTTCTACGATTGTCTCCATTTTGTATGCTTCAAGTGGAATTTGTATTGTAAGATGGGTTTTTTCTGTGGCATGGTGATGCATAACCTTTATCCACGGGTTTTAGTCTGAGAAGCACAGACCTTCATCATGTTTCAATCCCGTCTCCTTGGAGTGCATTCTGGTAGGTTACTATCTCACAGTCTCCGATGAGATAATCAGAATTTTTTTAATTTTTTTCCCCCAGCACAATTGATATCTTTCACTCCGCTCAACTCTGCAAATGTTAGCTACCCTGTGTTGGTCAGTTCAGCCAGAGTATTATTGATGATTCTGTACTGGGCCATTATAATGTACAGATTAACAGCAGCCAAACGTAGTTCTGTATTCTTGCCACGTCTACTTCTAAAAGCAAAAGAGCACCGCTGCCTGTGTTTCATTGTTATTCAGCAGACAACATTAAGCCACTTTTATTTGGCTTTATTAAATTGGCAGTGCCTGACTTGTCTCTGCGACTCTGCAATTTAGTCTGATTTCTGTAATACAGCAAGTCAGCAAAGAACATCTCCTTTCCAATCATCTCCTGTATAATGGGATTAGGTGCAAGCATTTTATAAATATAAAGGAAGCAAGCTTTTGAAATGAAATCTATCCTCATGTAATCGCCACTGCTGGAGTCATCAAAGATGAAGTGCAGACCCCTTTTCTATGGGCACCCTTCATACATTTCAGGTCACTTTCAGAATGCTGAGCATCAGACAGTGATCACTGTTTAGTCAAAGTGGTTAGGGCAGACGAGAGGAGCCTGCAGCAAAGCAGTAAGTAAATTACTGCAATAAAAATGAATGTGTTCTTTGGCAATAAATCCATTAAAGACAACGTGAGTATCAGATTATAATGAAAAAGCAATATGCTTTTGAGAGAGAAGGGCTGGAGTACTTAGCATTGCTGGATGCAGATTGACTGGGTGCTCTGCACATCTGCCTGTCCATGGTAAATGGCCACAACATCTCTGTCTGAAGTCCAATCCTTCCATTATTATGCAGGGTAAGAGGACTGCCTTCATGCCCCAGCTTTTTCGAGGTGTGGATTTTGCCCTATTTTCTGTGCACATCTCTTAAGCATCATCAGCATTGAGGCTTTGTTGGGGTTCTTCCTCTGCATTGGTGTTCTCTGCGCCCGTATTACACGGCCATCACACGCAGCTCCTGAACAGTGAGCTGAATGTAACCATCCAAAGGTCCCCACTCATCTGCCCTCCTCACTTCTCTTTCCTCCTGAACCCCGCATGTCCACTCATGCATCTGCAGTTACTAACTCGTATGCGGTTGTGAGCGTCTCTGAAGACCCCACTTCGCAGCTACCTGTTCAATTCACCTGCTACCACTTTCCCTTTCAACCTCCTCTGTGGAGAAGCCAATTGAACGTTGCATCCCTTTAGAGTTTGGAATGTAAACCAGTGGAAGTGGTTCCTTGTGCCTAATCCTGCTCATCGATGTGGGATTCTGAGCCAAGAACGGACTCTGAGGCATCGATTAAGATGTGGCAAAGAAATGTGTACAACTAGTCTTCACCACTGAGACCTTTGTATTGACTTTCCTTGGAGCTGTAGTGAATTGGACAACATAGCTCATTTATGAGGAAACTCCAGGGTAGAACAGAATTAAACCCAGCAACTGAGGAGGCTGTTGTTTGGGTCCATAGATATCCATGTGGCAAATAAACACATTCCATTTCCTCTGCTACCATGTTGCTAATGCACACTTTAAGTCGGCAGGAGCAATTGAACAAATGAATGACCACTCACTGAGTAAATCTGGTAATTCCTGAGAGAAATCAAACCGTTTAATCATTAGAGTTGCAATATTACATCTGGGAATTTGTGATCTAAATAGGGTGAAAAAAATGTAGACAAATATTCATTCATCTATCTGGGTTTTGGAATACCATCTCCATTGTTCGGTTTGTTTGAGGTTTTAATAAAATTATATCCACCTCTTGTAGACCTATTTGGAATCGATTTGCCAAATTCAACTATATTCATCAAACTGAAAGCACCCATTCAGTGCAAGGTTCCTTTATTTGTCAATGTTGGTTAAGCATGTCCTCTTTATTAAAGGAAATCAATACTGTATTTGACTAGCAAGACATCCGACACAAATATCCTTTTTTCATTTTGAACCTGAGATTGTTTTTTTGTTAAATGGAATTTATCTTGGGAGTTGGAATAGCAGCCAGCTCATTGTGCAGCACATTTGGAAAGTTGTTGAGGGATATGGATTGTGATATCTGCACTAGAGTTTTTTGGCGTCAATGGCGAGAGCCTCATTTTGTTCAATTGGTTAAAAGCTCTTCGCCTATCCATGAGGCTGGAGACACTTGAAGGAATTACAGTCATCAAACAAGGCACATTGTAAATCAGAGCTTGAGGCAGTCCCAGCTCCAATTCAGCATCCTTGTGAAGATTACGGGGTACTGTTTGCTTTAATTTGATTTCTATTTTGCTTATAACACAGTCGTTGTGATCCTTGCTGAGCATGCTTTATCTCAAGCTAGCTTTTCGTAACTTGATACATTTTTCTCCATCGGCAGCTTCTGCACAAATATCTTGTGGTTTATTTTGTAAGCAAGAACTGAAAATGCGTGGCAGATCTGGCAGCATCAGCAGAGATGGAAAGAAAATTAACATTTCAGCTGGGTGACTTTACCTTTGTGCTGCCAGATATTGCAAGGAGCAACCTTGTTTAAGAAAGCAGAGCCAGGAGTGTTTTAGGGGATGAGGGGAAGGGTGGGGGGATATGGTGCACAGGGATGGAGAGCAGGAGTATTAAATAATCAAAGGAATGATGTGCATGGAAAACAGTGGGTAGTGATGGGGCTCCCATTGAACGAAAGATAGGGAGGTGTAAAACATTCTCTAAGCAAGTAGAAAAGGAGAGTATGGAAAATCTGTGAGAATACAAAATAGTTTCATAGTCCAGAAATGTGGAGAAAGCCAAACAAACAAGGAACTGCAAATGTAATCGCGGCATGGTAGCACAGTGGTAGAGTTGCTGCCTTACAACGTTTACAGTGCCTGCAGTAATATGTAATTGTATGGTCCATGCTTCATTCCATGAATAGTTACCATCAACAGACGAAGTCAACATCTATTCAATATATTGGTTTTTATTTTTAAATTGGTTCACATCAGCATTCCAGTCGTCACTCTTTCTTGTACCTCTGGCTGGCTTATTTAATTTAGAATGTAATTTTTAAAAAGACCTGGTACCGCAAAACTTCCATTTGCTCTTCTCAAGTTAAACGAGGCAACCAAGACTAGGATTCTTTGTTGTTGACCGCACTTGTGCACAAAAAAACTGGTTGCAATGCTAAACACTGAATAACGATATTAAGTCCAGGCAGGTAAACATACCATTTCCCAGGCACTGCCATTGTATAAAGGGAGAGAGAGAGAGAGAGAGAGAGAGAGATTATACTTGCACATGCAACACACTCCTTACACAAAAGGCCATGGAAAGTTATTGGCAAGGCTAATGCTTTAGCATTTTATTCTGGGCATTATGCTATTGGGAATATGTGATTAACTTAAAGCACCTTGACCTGCTAACACAGGAAGGCAAAGCTCTTCTTTGCATGGTTTATTATGCGCCACCTATTATGAGTCAGCGAGAATTTTGATCGTCACACTATTTGGATCTTATTTTTGCTTTTTAATTTGGCTTTATATATATTGGGTGTCAAAGGTGACATTGCTACAATGTAGTGCTTCAATTTGTGCTACTTTTTGTTTACTTTGGGTGATGTGAGCATTATTGGTAAGAGAAGGTATTTCCATGCACTTTCATGTGCGAATCCTCGAGGGGCAGTAGTTTGTAAAAAAAAAAGGGTGGTATAGCGGTAGAGTTGCTGCCTTCCAACGCCAGAGCTCCGGGTTTGATCCTGACTACGGGTGCTGTCTGTACAGACTTTGCACGTTCTCCCTGTGACCGCATGGGGTTTCTCCGGGTGCTTCTGTTTCCTCCCACACTCCAAAATCGTACAGGTTTGTAGGTTAATTGACTTCTGTAAATTGTCCCCGGTATATAGGATAGAACTAGTGTATGGGTTTGGCCGGTGGTCGGCGCGGAATCGGTGGGCCAAAGAGCCTGTTTCCACGCTGTATCTCTAAAGGCTAAAATAAAGTCTGTTTATAAAGCGATTAATCTAGCCTTCGATGCTCAAGCATTAGATATCATCCATATAATCCAGTTGTTACAGCAGATGTCGATGTTACTGCAGAGAATAAACTAGTTATCCTGAAATCCTGGCAAATTACAGCCCAACATGGCCATGCTGTCCAAGAAAATACTATCTGCTTAATCCCGCTCTCCAGCTGTTTTGCTGTAATCTTGTTGGTTGTAGCGTTTCTAATGTAGTCAGGGTTTCGGCATCCACCACCACTCATTCCAACTCCCAGCTGGTCTCCAGATAAAAACATCTCCTTAAATCCCTGTAAATCCCTCCACCAATTACTTCAAGTGTACAACTCCCATTTGTTGGCCTGTTTCCATCCAATTACTCGATGATCAGAAGTAGGGTTTCCCATGCAATAGATGTGCTGTGTAATTTTATAAAACTGCAGTTAAATCTCTCTTTGGTCCACACTGTTCAAAACGAACCCCAACCACAAGCATCATTGATCTCACCCCCAAACTAAAGTCTTCTGGTATTGTCCTCTATAAGTCTTCTCTGAAATCTCCATGTAAAATGACATATATCTGTCATGTTAGGTAGTTAGTTGCACCTGTTTGCTAAACATTTTAAATATTTTTTTTACACTCACGGCATAGCCTCACGGCTGCATCTCATTCTACAGTGTGATCTGAGGACTGGTAAAGTTAGCATGCATTGACCATCCTTAAATTTCCGTGAACAAAATCTGGTGAGCAGCTTTCATGCATGACTGCATTGGAAAATCCCCAATAGGTAGGAAGTTTACAGTATCTTGACTGGGCAACATTGAAGAAATAACGATGCTTTTCCAAGTCATTTGAGTGTATTGCTTAGTTTAGTTTCGAGATACAGCAAGGAAACAGGCCCTTCGGCCCACCGAGTTCGTGCCGATCAGCGATTCCCGTACACTCGCACTATCCTACAGATTAGGGATACTTAACATTTACTGAAGCCAAATTAACCTACAAACGTGTATGTCTTTGGACTGAGGGAGGAAACCGGAGCACCTGGGGAAAACCCACGTGATCACGGGGAGAGCGTACAAACTCTGCACAGACAGCACTGGTAGTCAGGATCGAACCCAGGTCTCAGGTGCTGTGAGCTGGCAACTCTAATGCTGTGCCATCATGCCTACTTTGAGGGAAGTAAGTGCATACTTACATTCTAAGACCTTCTTTGGGAGACAGTGGCAAAGATATCTTGTCAAATACTGGCAGTACAACTTTTGGATGGTACAGACAGCAGGAATGGTGTGTTCTTGGGAGAAGTAGTGTGTATGTTTAACATGGTGACTGGGGTACCAAGCAAACAGGCTGTTTTTAATTTTAGAAGTTGTTGGAACAATATTCATTCAGACAGATAGTGAGTATTCCATCACATTCGTGTTTCATACCTCAGTAATAAGAAAAATAAGTATTCCTGAAGGCTCAATCAGCCTACCAATTTCTGTTATTTTCATGGATGTGTGAACAAGTACTCCAGGGTTCCACCATGTTTCTAAGATATGGAGTGCATTTATTTTGCCACTTTTCTGTCAGCCTGACCTATGTATTGAAAGCTTACTGCACTTTTCGGCATTCTTTCTCAATATTGAGCGGTAACCCTCCCCCAACAGCGCAGGTGCGGATCCGGTGGTCATCTTATGTAAGTATTAGATCAACGGGCCCCAACTGCACATGCGCGGACCCGTTGGGTTCCCATTGTGACGTTGAACATGGAGGTATTATTGCACAGGCACGGCTGGCCGGCAAGGAAAGTGGAAAAGGGATTTATTAAACTTTAAAAGGTGATTTTCAAAGTTTAAAAAGTGAGTAACAACCATTTGAACTGCAGGCCAATGGTGAGTAAGGTGGGCCTAAAATTATTGCGCAATCGTGTACCATTTTGGCTGTATTTTGGGAACACACAAACTGATATACGAATATACAAGATGAGAGTTTTAGTAATATAATATATTGTAGATTATTGCTATATTTTCAAATTCTTTGTCTTAAATATTAGTTGCTTGGATTCTCTTCCCATAAAAGCAGCGCATATTTTCTAATGCAGCTTTTAATGCTCCTCTGATGCAAGAATCTTATAAAGCAGCAATTATTCAAAATTATTTGCCCACATTTAGAGGTTGACCATGAAAATAATCACCATTGTCAGATCTGGGCAGATCCATGAAAGGTGAAACTTTATGCTACACGTAACATTATAAATCTTTATACTATTCCAGGAAATGCAGAGAAAATGCCAAAACAAAGCAAGAAATTGTGCAGTATTTCAATCAATTTCACTCCAGTCTGATCAAAGTTGCCTTACCATGTTTCTACATGTTTGTATGATTGGTATAACTGTGACTGATGTGCTCATTGAGACAAGGGGTGTACCCATTTGAGAGTGGGTTGAGTACTGCAATCATACGATGCAGAATAAAGATATTTAAAATGTAGAGTTAATTTACAGAATAGTGTATAATGTACACAGAATTAGCTAAAGAAGATGCAACTGTTGAGAATCAGTTTGTAGAAGACGTAATTTGAATTAAAGTTGACAAATCAGTGCTGTGTTGATCTGTACTCCAGTGCACTTGATAGATCCACAATGTGAATGGTATGTGCTGCACACTGTAATGTTACTGGTAACATAGGGAAGGTTTAGGCAGTTTCAAAATCCTTGAAAACAAGAACCATATTAGAAGTGTCAAATGCTGCTTCACTTTTTAAAACAAATTGGAAAGGATACTCTCAAGTGGGTCATTTTAGCCTCACAACAGTGTTAAACAAAACCACAATAGGCTGCAATAAAATATTTAATAGAAGTACCTAATAAAGTAATAGAAATGTTTAGAACCTGTTTGATAAATGAAAAATAATGCCCCTAACATTCCTTTTCTCATAGCATCCATTTTCGGTGCTCTTTCATCACTGTTAAAGTCCAGAGGCAATTTGCTAACATGGAAAGTTCTGTCTTTGTCTCAGAAACAATTAGTGCAGAGCTTAAGTTTCAGAGTTTAACTGAGCAGGGCTGGTTGGGCATTATTAGATCGTGCCTGTTTTGTGAAAGCAGAATGCTTCTTATACGCAGTGATTTATCTTCTGGTCTCTGTTTTTACACTTTCTATTGATTGTTGACAATCAATGTGCTAAGTTTATGTAAGTCCATCTTAGTGCAGGCAGTGTCTCTATTGTGGAAGATGCTGCCTTTGGCTATTTCACAAAGTAGCTCTGGCTAAGGGGGAATGAGAATACATTGTGACTAATACTTCATCTTGGTCCTGATCCAGAATGGCAAGCCTAATGAAGTGGACGCAGTTTCCATATCTAGGTCAAGTATAGAATGTTTCTGATATTCTTTAGCATTGGGTAGTTTTGCTCATGTTTCCTGCAATAAACAGATGCAAGGAGTTACATGGACATTAACGTTTTGCAAGGAGCGCATTTGATTTTATCATGGAGTGAGGCACGTTTTAATTGTAAAGAAGACACAAACAATCTCCCAGAAATACTGGTGGAACGAGGATCTAGTGGGAGGGAGGAGCTAAAGGGAATGGTATTTAGGGAATGGGAATTAGTCAGGAAATGGTTTTAGGTAAACTGTTGGAACTGAAGGCAGATAAATCCCCTGGGCCAGATGGTCTGCATCCCAGAGTACTTGAGGTGGCCTTAGAAATCGTGGATGCATTGGTGATCATTTTCCAATGTTCTCTCGACTCTGGATCAGTTCCTGTGGACTGGAGGGTAGCCAATGTAACCCCACTTTTTAAGAAAGAATAGGAAGGCAGAGTATTATCTGAATGGTGTCAAGTTAGGAAAAGGGGACATACAACGAGATCTGGGTGTCCTAGTGCATCAGTCACTGAAAGGAAGCATGCAGGTACAGCAGGCAGTGAAGAAAGCCAATGGAATGTTGGCCTTCGTAACAAGAGGAGTTGAGTATAGGAGCAAAGAGGTCCTTCTGCATTTGTACAGGGCCCTAGTGAGACCGCACCTGGAGTACTGTGTGCAGTTTTGGTCCCCAAATTTGAGGAAGGATATTCTTGCTATTGAGGACGTGCAGCGTAGGTTTACTAGGTTAATTCCCGGAATGGCGGGACTGTCATATGTTGAAAGACAGGAGCGACTAGGCTTGTATACACTGGAATTTAGAAGGATGAGAGGAGATCTTATTGAAACATATAAGATTATTAAGGGGTTGGACACGTTAGTGTCCAATCTACATCAACAATGACTGGTGCACCAACCACTCCGCAATAGAGAGCTACTGTTCCCCAGACCTGGAGTACCTACTGCTCAAATGTAGGCCATTCTATCTGCCGCGGGAGTTTACGGTGGTCATCATCATGGCCGTATACATTCCCCCACAGGCTAATGCTAACCTAGCGCTAGCACAGCTGCACTCGGCTATCAGCAAGCAGCAGGATGCCCACCCCAACGGTGCCTTCATTGTTGCAGGGGACTTCAATCAGGTCGACCTACGAGCCTCGCTCCACAAATTCCATCAGCATGTGCAGTGCCCTACCAGGGGCTCAAACACACTGGATAAGGTGTACACCAACGTAAAGGACGCCTACAGAGCTCTCCCCTGCCCACCCCTGGGACAATCCGATCACCTCTCACTGTTTCTACTGCCCGCATACAAACCCCTCATCCGCAAGACCAAACCCACAATAAAGACGGTCAAAAGATGGCCCGAGGATGCCACCCTACAACTCCAGGACTGCTTTGATCGCACGACTGGGACCTGTTTGCACAACAGGCCACCTACGGTTCAGAGGTAGACTTGGAGGAATACGCATCGACTGTGCTCTCCTACATCAACTGCTGTGTGGAGAATGTCACGGAGGACAAGGAGATAAAGATGTTCCCAAACCGGAACACTGGATGAACAAGGAGGTACAGAACCTGCTGAGGGCACGCAACAATGCCTTTAAATCTGGTGACACTTCAGCATACAGTGTTGCCAGATCAAACCTGAACAAAGGTATTAAAAGGGCCAAAGACACCCATAGGCAACGGGTGGAAGACCACTTCAACACCACGGACACCAGAAGCATGTGGCAGGGTGTCAGGGACATCACTGGCTACAAGAGCAGCCCTGCCTGTCCCCACAGCGATAAGGCACTGACCAACGAGCTTAACACCTTCTTTGCCCGCTTTGAAACTGGCAAAACCACCTTGAGTGGAAGAACCCCAGTTGAGGCGGAGGGACAGGTCTTGCAACTGAGCACACAGGAGGTACAACGCGCTCTGCAAAGGGTCAACCCACGCAAGGCTGCAGGCCCGGATGGAGTTCAAGGAAGGGTACTGAAGGACTGTGCTGAACAGCTGGCTGAGGTATTCACCAGGATCTTTAACCTGTCTTTATCTCTGGCTACTGTCCCCAAGTGCCTGAAGTCGGCTATCATAGTTCCGGTGCCGAAAAAAGCAAAGATCTCCAACCTGAATGACTACCGCCCGGTTGCCCTAACGCCGATAGTCATGAAGTGCTTTGAAAGGCTGGTCCTCTCACACATCAAATCCAGTATCCCTGACTCACTGGACCCGCATCAATTTGCATACAGGGCAAATAGATCCACAGAGGACGCCATCTCTCTGGCTCTTCACACTGTCCTGACTCACCTAGAGACAGGGCACGTACGTGAGGATGCTATTCATAGACTATAGCTCTGCCTTCAACACAGTCATCCCCACCAAGCTCATCACCAAACTCCACCAGCTAGGCCTCAGCTCGTCATTATGTGACTGGATCCTGGACTTCCTGCTGGAACGACCGCAGGCAGTGAGAATGGGCCCGCACCTGTCCTCCACTATCACCCTGAGTACCGGCACACCACAGGGCTGTGTTCTGAGCCCCATGCTCTACTCCCTCTTCACACACGACTGTGTTCCTGCATTCGACACCAACACCATTGTCAAGTTTGCAGACGACACAACGGTGATCGGGCTTATCACCAACGGGGATGAAACAAAATATAGAGCGGAGGTGCAGAACCTGGCGGACTGGTGCTCGGAGAACAACCTGTCCCTAAATACCACCAAGACCAAGGAGCTGATCATCAACTTCCGTAGGTCACATAACGGGGAATATGCCCCGATCTCTATCAACGGGGACAGTGTGGAGAGAGTGTCCAGCTTCAAGTTTCTGGGCACTCACATTTCGGAGGACCTAACATGGTCCAATAACACTGCTGCGCTGGTCAAGAAGGCACAGCAAAGACTGTTCTACCTAAGAACACTGAAAAAGTCTGGTCTGCCCCAACAGCTGCTGACGACCTTCTACCGCTGCACCATAGAGAGCATCCTAACGCATGGCATCTCTGTGTGGTACCTCAGCTGCACGGAGGCAGAAAGGAAAGCTCTACAGCGGGTAGTCCATAGAGCTCAGAGGGCCATCGGAACACAGCTACCAGACTTGGAGGGCATCTACAACACACGATGCCTCAGAAAAGCCACCAGCATCCACAAAGACTCTTCACACCCCTGCAACAGTCTGTTCGAACTCCTTCCATCGGGCAGACGATACAAGGCCTTCTCCGCCCGCACCTCCAGACTCAGGAACAGCTTCATCCCCAGGGCCATAGCTGCTATGAACCGGTCCTGCTGAGCCGGATGGTCACAACGCATAGATCAACTTGCACTTTACCCTGTCTAAAACTGTTACAATTGTTTCGTTGGGTTGCTGTTGTCTAAATTACTTAAATTATTGCATCGCATGGAAGGCGCATTCCCAATCTCGTTGTACCCCTGGGTACAATGACAATAAAGATATATTGTATTGTATTGTATTGTATTGTTAGAGACAGGAAACATGTTCTCAATGTTGGGGGAGTCCAGAACAAGTGGCCACAGTTTAAGAATAAGGGGTAGGCCATTTAGAACTGAGATGAGGAAAAACGTTTTCAGTCAGAGAGTTGTGAATCTGTGGAATTCTCTGCCTCAGAAGGCAGTGGAGGCCTATTCTCTGAATGCATTCAAGAGAGAGCTAGATAGAGCTCTTAAGGATAGCGGAGTCAGGGGTTATGGGGAGAAGGCAGGAACGGGGTACTGATTGAGAATGATCAGCCATGATCACAGTGAATGGCGGTGCTGGCTCGAAGGGCCGAATGGCCTCCCCCTGCACCTATTGTCTATTGTGTATTGAAAGGAGGGAGAGAGAAAACAGAGAATTATAAACCAGTTAGCCTTACATCGGTAAGGCTAAATGGTTACAAGATGCTTGAGTCATTTGTTAAAGATGTTATAGCAGCGCATTTGGAAAGCAGTGACAGGATCGGTCAAAGTCAGCATGGATTTATAAAGGGGAAATCATGCTTGACTAATCTTCTGGAATTTTTTTGGGATGTAACAAGTGGAATAGATAAGGGAGAGCCAATGGATGTGTATCTGGACTTTCAAAAAGCCTTTGACAAGGTCCCACACAAGAGATTAGTGTACAAAATTAAAGCACGTGGTATTGGTGATTGGGTATTCACACGGATGGAGAACTGGTTGGCAGACAGGACGCAAAGAGTAGGAATTAATGGGTCCTTTTCAGAATGGCAGGCAGTGACTGGTGGGGGGCCGCAAGGCTCGGTGCTGAGACCCCATATATATATAATATATATATTAATATATATTAATCGTTAATATATATTAACGATTTAGACGAGGGAATTAAATGTAACATCTCCAAGTTTGCGGATGACACAAAGCTGGGTGGCAGTGTGAGCTGCAAGGAGGATGCTATGAGGCTGCAGGGTGATTTGGATAGGTTGGGTGAGTGGGGAGATGCATGACAGATGCAGTATAATGTGGATAAATGTGAGGTTATCCACTTTGGTGGCAAGAACAGGAAGGCAGATTATTATGTGAATGGTGTGGATTAGGAAAAGGGGAAGTGCAATGAGACCTGGGTGTGCTTGTACATCAGTCACTGAAAGTAAGCATGCAGGTACAGCAGGCAGTGAAGAAAGGTAATGGCATGTTGGCCTCAACAAGAAGATTTGAGTTTAGGAGCAAGGAGGTCCTACTGCAGTTGTGCAGGGCCCTGGTGAGACTGCACCTGGAGTATTGTGCGCAATTTTGGTCTCCTAATTTGAGGAAGGAGATTACTTCTATAGAGGGAGTGCAACGGAGGTTCACCAGGTTAATTCCCAGGATGGTGGGACTGACAAATGATGAAAGAATGAGACGACTGGGTTTGTATTCACTGGAATTTAGAAAGATGAGAGGGGATCTTATAGAAACAGAAAAGATTCTTAAAGGATTGGACAGGCTCGATGCAGGAAAAATGTTCTCGATGTTGGGTGTTTCAAGAATCAGGGGTCACAATTTAAGAATAAGTGGTAGGCCATTATTCACTGAGATGAGAAAAAACTTCTTCACCCAGAGAGTTGTGAATCTGTGGAATTCTCTGCCACAGGCAGTGGAGGCCAATTCACTGGATGTTTTCAAGAGAGAGTTAGATTTAGCTCTTAGGGCTAAAGGAATCAAGGGATATGGGGAAAAAGAAGGAACGGGTTACTGATTTTAGATGATCAGCCATGTTCATATTGAACGGCGTTGCTGGTTCGATGGGCCGAATGGCCTCCCCCTGCACCTATTGTCTATTGTCTATTGTGTATTGAAAGGAGGGAGAGAGAAAACAGGGAATTATAAACCAGTTAGCCTTACATCGGCCTACTGCTGCACCTATTTTTCAATGTTTCTATGTGACCGTGAGGGTGTCCTCCAGGTGCTCTGGTTTCCTCCCACATCCCAAAGACATGCAGGTTTGTAGGTTAATTGTCCTCTATGTTGTCCCGAGTGAGCAGGAGTGGATGGGAAAGTGGGATGTCATAGAACTAGTATGAACAGGTGATCGATGGATGGCGTGTACTTGGTGAGCTGAAGGGACTGTTACCATACCCTACCTTACATCAAACAATCAATGATGTCAGCGGACTGTGGGGAAGAGCTGTTTTCTGTTCGGGGTTCCAGCTAAAGTTAACCGGGAAAGAGCAGGGAATGGAATTAAAGGGTTGAATGACCTTTGATGGGACGTAATCATTCTGTGATTCTATAGAAAAAAAGACTTTTTCTAACAGTATTAAGTGACATGATTTAAGTTTGTCCTGTTAGAGAAATCAAATAAATAACCAAATCTTCTGGGCATCGACAAGATGCTAAATAAGACCAATTCAAAAAATATCGAGTAAGTGAAGGCACACTTAATCATTGTATAAGTAACTGCTGCTGCAACCAAAGACTGAGGATGAATTTTGACTTCAATCATCACTGCTTTCCGTTGGAGCTTCCTTTCGGAGGTCATGGCTTTTTGTTGAAAATCCCACCATGAGCTGCTAATAAATCATCTATTATTCCCTGCATCCGTTCCAGAAACATGCCAAGAGCTGTTTAGGCAGTAAAGGTGACAGAGATATGCTGTAATCTTCACAATGCTCAGCAGAGAACAGGACGCCCCTGAATAATTACAGCTTCACAAATTGGGATGCATTTGATATTTGTCTCTGCAAACACCAGTTGAATAATTACACAGTGTCGCAAGCATTTCCTGCACGGCTAATTGTTGAGGCTTGGCCGTAGCTTGAACTGTTACAATCATGTTGTGTGCTTGCTTTGAAAAGCAACATGGTTCCCACTTTCACAGTAAAATGTTAACACCTCGTTCAGCAGAAAGAGTCTGACATCCTGAAATTAAAAGCTAAAAAATGCTGGAGTCATTCAGTGGATCAGGAATGTTCGTGGAAAGAGCAACAGAGATATCGTTTGAGGTTAAAGACCCTTGAACAGAATTGTGAAAGAGGAAACAAGTTTGTTTTAAGTTGGAGAGAGGATGTGGGGATGATGAACAGGGCAAATGGGAGTATATTTGATCGGGTGGGCCAGGATTGCCATGGTTAGAAGTTGTTAATGCAAGTCCTCTAGTTCATGGACTATTCGAAAGGGAGATGACAAATGAAGGATCATGTAAAAACTGTGAACTGCAGGGCAGAGCTGTTCGAAATGCTGGAGAGAGAAAAGGTACTGTGAAAATCCCAACATTGAATAAACAGTTAGATAGGTGCATGGATAGGATAGGTTTGGAGAGATATTAGACCAAACGCAGGCAGGTGGGACTAGTGTAGCTGGGACATGTTGGCCAGTGTGGGCAAGTTGGGCCGAAGGGCCTGTTTCCACACTGTATCACTCCATGACTTTATGACTTTATGGATAACCTACAGTAGACTGACCAACAGCACAGACCTGTATTTATTCACAAAATGCTGGAGTAACTCAGCAGGTCAGGCAGCATCTCAGGAGAGAAGGAATGGGTGACGTTTCGGGTCGAGGCCCTTCTCCAGACTGAAGAAGGGTCTCGACCCGAAACGTCACCCATTCCTTCTCTCCTGAGATGCTGCCTGACCTGCTGAGTTACTCCAGCATTTTGTGAATAAATACCTTCGATTTGTACCAGCATCTGCAGTTATATTCTTACACTAACAGCACAGACCTGAATCATTTCTCTTTTCACAGATACTACCTGATCCACCAAGTGTTTTCTGCACTTTCTGTCTTTATTTCAGATTTCCAGCAGCTGTAGTCGGCCTGAAGTTCCAACTTGGGAAAAGCTTGGAATTTCTGCCCTTAGTTTCGTGGATAGAAATTCACAGTGACAGAAGTTTGAATTATATCCATGGTTATTATTCAATGTTAAAAAGTTCATCATTGTGAATTCTCTGGGAGATTAGAACCTACCTTTTAAAATCTATCGGAGACACAAGGAACTGCAAATGCTGGAATCTTGAGTAGAATACCGAGTGCTGGAGTAACTCAATGATTTTTGCAGCATCTCCGAGGATATGGATAGGCAGTGTTTCAGGTTGGGAAGGGTCGCAACCTAAAGTGTCGCCTATCCATGTCCTCTAGCTATGCTGCCAGACCTTGGCGAGCTGCTCCAGCACCATGGGCTTGGAAATGTAGTGTTGTGTTTACACTGTGAGAGTGTTGAATAAATAATAATAATAATAATGCATTACATTTATATAGCGCTTTTCATACACTCAAAGACGCTTTACAGGGATTTAGAGAACATAGGGAAGTGAATAAATAGATAAATAAGTAAACGAACAGAGAAAGGAGACAGAAGGTGAGGTGACCTTCAGTGGTTGAAGGCAGTACTGAACAGGTGAGACTTCAGTGATGTTTTGAATGTGGTGAGTGTGGAGGAGTCTCTGACGGTTTGGGGTAGTGAGTTCCATAGGGTGGGAGCAGCGATGGAGAAAGCCCTGTCCCCCTAGGATCTGAGTTTGGTCCGGATGTGGGGGGATAGGAGATTGGCAGCAGCAGAGCGGAGGGTGCAGGTGGGAGTGTGCCTGTGGAGGAGGTCGGTCAGGTAGGATGGGGCCAGGTTATGGAGGGCTTTGTAGGTCATGAGGAGGATTTTGTACTGGATTCTCTGGGGGATGGGGAGCCAGTGGAGTTTGTAAAGGACGGGGGTGATATGGTCATGGATCGGGGTGTGGGTGAGTAGACGGGCAGCGGAGTTTTGAATGTATTGAAGTTTACTGATGATTTTTGAGGGTGCGCCATAGAGGAGGCTGTTGCAGTAGTCCAGACGGGAGGTGATGAAGGCGTGGATGAGGGTTTCTGCAGCTGTGGAGGAGAGGGATGAATGAATCAAAGCACCTCCTCCCATCTACCCCCTCCAATCAACCCAACGGATTGCTTCTCCTCTTGCATCTGAAGGCCCTGTGAAGGGTCACCATGCGACATTTAATGCCTCTTTGTTTGAATTTTGGAGAGGGTAATGACTTGGAGTAGATCAACACCGGAGTTCACAATTCACCATGAATTTGAAATGAATGATGGAGTAGACTTGATGGGCCTAATGGCCCAATTCTACTCCTATTCCGTATGACCTAATAAAACAGCTAATTTATGTGATAGATGGAGATAAATGAACAAGAAAGCTTTGAGATCGCCATAAATCTCACCTATTTCAACTACTTGATCTATTTCAGTTATGGCCATCAAGGAATGAGACGGAGTGCGCTGGTAGGACTGTATCTGACCAAAGAGGTTTAGGTTTAGTTTTATTATTGTCACGTGTGCTGAGGTATAGTGAAAAGCTTTGTTTTGCGTGCTATCTGATCAGATAGATCAAACTCAAGTACAATACAATACAAAGGGGAAGATACAGAGTGCAGAAATCTGTACTTTGTGAATATCAATTAGATATCCAGGAGTAAAATCCAGTTAACAAGTGTGATTAAACAACTGCACGAGTCATGCAAGCAGACTGTAGATTGAAATAGTTAACCACAGGACCCAAGAGTGGCTGGGAGCCTCACCAAAGCTAAGTTTGCCCTATAAGGGATCTCTCTCCATGCCTACATCGTTCCTAAAGCTGTCCTCTTTTTTTGCTGGTTGGGTTCATCTGTTACATGAATGCCTTGGTTCCTGACTCCTCAAAGCTATTAAAGTGAAAAGTTATATAGCAGGGAAAGGAGCTTTTCGGCCTAACATGTCCATGCCAACCAAGATGCCCATCAAAGCTATGCCCATGTGCCTCCAGTTCACCCATATTCCTCTGAACCTTTCCTGGCCATGGACCGATCCAAATGTATTTTTAATGTTGTTATTGTACCTGCCTCAACCACTTGCTGTTGCAGCTTGTTCCACACACTCATCATCCTGTGTACAAAGAAAAAAACCCTCAGGCTCCGATAAATTCTTCCACCGCTCATCTTCAATCTATGACCTCTGGTTCTAGATTCCTTAACCCTGGGGGAATGGCCTGTGATCTTTTTTATCACACTATACGAGCAGCTGAAGGGAATATTGTGCTGAGAAATATATCCAATAATTATTCCTGAATAAACATTGGAAATATCCCTCAGCCGAATATTCCCCTCAACTGCATTCATTTCCCAAAGGACTTCAATCTCATTTGCAGGTACAGTGTAATTATAAATGGACCTGCGGCATGTTAGCAGGCTGTCTGTACTAACCTCACTGCATACAACTTCTCCAACTGCCAACAGCAGTACTCTGGAGCTGACATTCACACGGTCTGAGAGTCTGAAGAAGGGGTCTGACCCAAAATGTTCTTTGTCCATTTCCCTCCATGGATGCTGCCTAACCAACAAATTTCTCCAGCAGTTTTTTACTCAAGATCCCACCATCTGCGGTCATTTGTGTCTCAGACGAGGATGATTCAATGGTTGAATGGATATTTATTGTCGCATATGCAATTAAACATTACACAGTATAATTGATTTTGCGTTTAATAATGGCTTAGCTGCCATGTGTGGCGCTATTTTGTCGAGTTCAAAGTCGGAATCCCGCATGTTCGTTCTGCCAGAGCGGCTCTCGATTCCCTCCATTGCCCACGACCGGCTGGCTCGATTCACGAACCGTCATCTCTCTCTTCTCCTCGTTGCCATCTTGTGTCCTGGGGTCAACCTCCTGCAGCCTTCCTAAAGGCACTGGAGGCATTACCCCTGTTCATCGTCCTCCCAGCTCTTGCTTTCCAATGATGTATCCAGGGGCTCCATTCCACATCCGACGTGCTTTCGGGCAGGTTCCACGTCCGAAGAGACTCCAAGCGAGTTCAGCCGCCCGGCTAGAAGTTTTTATATTATTTTACTGTTGTACAAGACATTGGTGAGGCCACACTTGGAGTGTCAGTTCAGTAATGATATTGACAAGAATTGTGGCACCACTGGAGTGATTAAGGAGTAACAAGAAATGGAAATCACGAACCCTCACTTCCAAACAGACAGAGCCCAAGAAGATATGTCTTTACCGTGAAAAGCGCCACTTGCCAAGTGTATGCGCATGGCTACATATGAGCGTGTGCCTATGTGTATAGTGATGGACTTACAATGTGGAACTGCAGTTGCTTGCATGGTAACAGGGAATGCGCACTGGTGAGACTGGGATCTATGTTATTTCTCACTACCTCATAATTGTAATTAATTTTTAAACTGTTTTACTTCGTTCATATAATTTTAAACTGAGATCTATATGCTGATTTTGCTTCAAACTTTGCACAGCTAACATTCTGTTCAGCTAATTTCCCCTTCTGCTTACAATATACTTTTGTGATTGAAAATTGATTGCCGAATGACTATCGGGTTTGTAAGAATGCACGTTGCACCTGCTGTGATTATCTGAACCTCAGGCATTAAATACAAATTATGAGAATTAAGTTGTGCGGGGAAATAAAAAGAATAAGCTACTGAGCACAGATCAATCTGTAGAATAGTGCAACAAATGCCACACTGCCTGCCAGCCAATGGTTGTGAATTAGGTAGCTAGATTTGGAGTCTTTTTCTATATGTACTGTGGTTTGTTGCCGATTAACTGATTATTTTAATCAAAGGAAAATATTGCAATAGAATAGAATGTAACTTTGATTAAACTTAGCAAATGTATGAGCATTAGAAAATCCCAAGATCCCAATATCCCTCAGCAGAATATTCCCCTCGGCTACATTCATTCCCAAAGGACTTCAATCCTGAACTCATTATTGGAGGAACAACCACATATTTCGCTTGGGCAGTTTGCAACCCAGCGGTATGAAAATGGACTTTTCTAACTTCAAGTAACCCTTGCTTTCCCTCTCTCTCCATCACTCCCCCTTCCCAGTTCTCTGACCAGTCTGACTTTCTTCGTTTACATTTTATCTCTGTTTGCTTTGTTGTTACCTTCTTCTAGATCATCTCCAAATGATCTATTCTACATTTTCAGAACTTCATCCCCTTTGTTTCGTTTTCACACCTTACACTTCCTTATCTCTGTATCTCCCTCTCCCCTGACTCAGTCTGAAGAAGGGTCTCAACCCGAAATATCACCCATTCCTGTCCAGAGATGCTGCCTGTCCCCCTGAGTTAGTCCAGCATTTTGTGTCTAACTCGCTACTAACTACTCGTACTGTTCCATAGATAACATTGTAGTTATATGAGTCATGTGTGTGTACTGGTGTTGTAAAATAAGCCAGTGAAAGACAAACAGCAAACATCACTATTTCTGTAGATGTGCATTGGTTTGAATCCTCCCCTGGGAAATGATTGTTCTGAAGATAGTAGTGTTGTTTATCAATGAAATATCATGAACCTTAAACTGCTGACCTGCCATGAGAGTTTAAATATTTCTCTCCAATGATTATGACCCCAGTGAAGGTTTCTGACATTATACAATACGGGAGAAGAAACGGGTGGAAGCTACAAAGCATTTCAAGCCAGTATTTGTTGTTCAGTGCAAAGATAACTTGTAAAGTGAAAGAAAATCTTCCATTCATTTCAAGGTTTTGCAAAAGAAACACAGTCAGTCGTTGAGCTATACAATCACTGAGCTAGTAATGATCATAAAAAAGAACATGACTAGACCTTTAACAGTGCGGATTATTTTATAATTTAGTAACCGTAAATGGAAAAGACCACAAAACAATCATCTTGTGATTGATAGCAATTAAAATGATCAGAAAGGAAGACCATGATGCCTTTTGTCACAAGAGGATGTTATGCCCCGATGTTTTTAAATACAACCTGCATTCAATATTTCTCATTAATATTCTGAGCTGGTCAGCTGCTTTTGTTCAAGTCCCATGCTGGGTGCAGAGCAACCAAAGTAAGATTACAAAGATTAAACTGATCCTGCCTATCTGCGAAAATCTCATTAAATTTTCATTTAGATTGTTATTTGAATTGATCTATTATTTAGCTAAACCTATCAAAACTGTATTTTTCTGCTTTGTATTCAGAACTTGTTATAGTTTGTGCATATTGTTTGCACAAAAATCTCTGCAAATTTTATTTTAGGTTCAATTTCTAAAAGACGTGAAAATTAAATGAATTTTTAGATTATAAAGGACTTGATCGTCTGAATAATTTGGTATGATAATATCTCAAGTCGAGCTGCAGGTACGACTGGACTACAGTGGACTGATTAATGAGATTTCTTCAAATCCTGATCTCTTTCATAGCTTACAGACGTTCCCAAATTCCTCTGTTATTTTGCATTTTCAAGCCTGTTAAACAGATTTTCACTGAAATTGTGCTGCGCAGCTTACCGGTTTAACAACATGATCCAGCAAATGATGAAGGACTCATTTTTAGTTCAACTAAACCAACGGGGAAATAATTTGCACTTACGAGGGGAGAAAAATCAAAGCCTTTTTGATTCCTTTTATAGATGTTTATCGATTTGTTTCTTATGTGATATGTATAATATTAGCTGTTTTAACAAGTCGACTTTCTTGTCATACGCATAAGGACGGTGAGTTATACTTGCTTGCAGCAGCTTCACCAGCATATAGGCTCGGACAGCACACAACACTTAAATTATAAATAAATTGGACATCAATTACACATAATTGCCAATAAGCAGTTAAAAACAAATAAAAACTGCAAAAAACAAGACGAAAATGCACAACACAGCTAAAAGAAAGTCTGTGGAGTGCAGGAGGCATTCCATGGCAATCCATTACCGAGCGAGGATTGGGATTGTGCAGATCGATACAACGGCCTGATAGTTGTAGGAAAGAAGCTGTTCCTGAACCCGGTCGTGTTTTAAATGGCGACGAGGGAAATTTCAGATCTCCTGGGGTGGATTTTCACTCTTGGGTCACTACATCCAATGAATTGCCATTGTGTTATGAAAACAAACAACTCGCTGTTTACCAGAACCTCACCAAGTTCCCATGTTTGAAATCGCACAAACTCTTTGGGTTCCATGTGCTGTATTGCCAACAAAGTAGTTTAAATCCTGAAGAAAGCCAACGGAGATTGCAAAATAGCCTTGTGAAAGACCCAGCATAGAATCCTTACCTTTTAAATTCTCATGTAGGTTTATGATTATCTCTTGGCAGCATCTCCACCAATCAGGGCAAGTGTATAAATAGTAATTTAGCACACCACCTGTATGTGACTATGGTGATCAGGAATATAACTTATTTGTTAGCAACAGTGTGTACATCTGAAAAGAAAATTAATTGCAAATATTGGAAATCTGAAATAAAGAGGGAGAACAATTGAAATCTTCAGCAGATCATGCAGGCATCTGCGGAGAGAGACACTGGGATAGTGTTTCAGGTGAAGCCCTTTATGAGAACTAGGGCAGATCTTCATTTGCACTGGAGAGTATGCCCAGATAGTGCATTTGTTTGGTGACATATCAATAATTAATGCTAAGGAGTGTGGGATCACCTTCCATGATCTTTAATCACATTCCATAACACTATTGAAGCTAGATACAACCAAGTGACCATTTAATTTCTAGGATTAAGCTCCACTTAGTGGAAATTTGTGTGGTTAAAAAGCCATGGGTAACAGTAACCAAACAGGGCTCACCAAACAGGGGTAAAACCCATTTATTTACATAAATGTGTTAACACTGACATTTGTGTGAAAAAGCCGAGTAAGGAGATAAATTAGATAGAGCTCTTGGGGCTAGTAGAATCAAGGGGTATGGGGAGAAGGCAGGCACGGGTTACTGATTGTGGATGATCAGCCATGATCACAATGAATGGCGGTGCTGGCCCGAAGGGCCGAATGGCCTCCTCCTGCACCTATTTCTGTTTCTATATCAGGCAGGGTATCTAAATGATGACTTAAGAGGCGATTAAGGGTGGGGTAGAAATGACCCTCGGAGCAAGGAACCTCAGTGGTTTGTGTATCAATGGAGGGATCAGGCTGTCAACTCATCTGAATATGCCTGGAGGCAACAGGAATTGGGATCAGGCTCTCAGTTCAAGCGGTCAACAGGAGAAAAATTGTGGAGGCATTAGTAATTGTGTTTTCAAAATAAAAAGAAATATTGGATGTTTAATTTGGAGTTTCAAATGTAATGGATATGGAGCAATGGATGTTAAGCTGAGAACTAACCAATGGAAGTGACAACCAGAAACGGATTCAGAATAAAGAGATTTGGGATATGTACTGTGTTGCAGCTGGCTTCAATCCTGTGTACAAGACTAAAATATATAGAATGGGCCTTTGGGACTTTTGTGAATGGGCTTCTGTGGAGCTGCTTCCTCACAGTGCCAGAGATCCAGGTCAACGCTGTCTTTGTGTGCTGTCTGTGTGGAGTTTGCATGTTCTCCGGTGACCATGTGAGTTTCCTCCTGGTGCTCCAATTCCTTCAAGACGTGCATATTTGCAGGTTAATTAGATTCTGTAAAGTCACCCTACGTATGTGAGGAGTTTATGTGAAAGTGGGATAACATGTAACTAATGTGAGTGGGTGATCGATGGTCGGCATGGGTTCAGTGGGCTGAAGGGCTGGGGGTAGGGTACTGACATGGATAGAAAATTGGTTGACAGACAGAAAGCAAAGAGTGGGGATAAATGGGTCCCTTTCGGAATGGCAGGCAGTGACCAGTGGGGTACCGCAAGGTTCGGTGCTGGGACCCCAGCTATTTACGATATACATTAATGACTTAGACGAAGGGATTAAAAGTACCATTAGCAAATTTGCAGATGATACTAAGCTGGGGGGTAGTGTGAATTGTGAGGAAGATGCAATAAGGCTGCTGGGTGACTTGGACAGGTTGTGTGAGTGGGCGGATACATGGCAGATGCAGTTTAATGTAGATAAGTGTGAGGTTATTCACTTTGGAAGTAAGAATAGAAAGGCAGATTATTATCTGAATGGTGTCAAGTTAGGAGGAGGGGGAGTTCAACGAGATCTGGGTGTCCTAGTGCATCAGTCAATGAAAGGAAGCATGCAGGTACAGCAGGCAGTGAAGAAAGCCAATGGAATGTTGGCCTTCATAACAAGAGGAGTTGAGTATAGGAGCAAAGAGGTCCTTCTACAGTTGTACCGGGCCCTGGTGAGACCGCACCTGGAGTATTGTGTGCAGTTTTGGTCTCCAAATTTGAGGAAGGATATTCTTGCTATGGAGGGCGTGCAGCGTAGGTTCACTAGGTTAATTCCCGGAATGGCGGGACTGTCGTATGTTGAAAGGCTGGAGCGATTGGGCTTGTATACACTGGAATTTAGAAGGATGAGGGGGGATCTTATTGAAACATATAAGATAATTAGGGGATTGGACACATTAGAGGCAGGAAACATGTTCCCAATGTTGGGGGAGTCCAGAACAAGGGGCCACAGTTTAAGAATAAGGGGTAGGCCATTTAGAACGGAGATGAGGAAGAATTTTTTCAGTCAGAGAGTGGTGAAGGTGTGGAATTCTCTGCCTCAGAAGGCAGTGGAGGCCAGTTCGTTGGATGCTTTCAAGAGAGAGCTGGATAGAGCTCTTAAAGATAGCGGAGTGAGGGGGTATGGGGAGAAGGCAGGAACGGGCTACTGATTGAGAGTGATCAGCCATGATCGCATTGAATGGCGGTGCTGGCTCGAAGGGCTGAATGGCCTACTCCTGCACCTATTGTCTATTGTCTATTGTCTATCTTTCAATCAATCAATTTGGGGCAGCACGGTGGCACAGCAATAGAATTGCTGCCTTACAGTACTTACAGCGCCAGAGACCCGGGTTCGATCCTGACTACGGGTGTTGTCTGTACGTAGTTTGTACGTTCTCCCTGTGATCGCGTGGGTTTTCTCTGGGATCTTCAGTATCCTCCCATACGCCAAAGAGTGCGGGTTTGGAGATTAATTGGCTAGGTATACAAATGTAAAATTGTCCCCAGTGTGTGTAGGATAGTGTTAATATGCGGGGATTGCTAGTGAGGACTTGGTGGGACAAAGGGCCTGTTTCCATGTTGTATCCCTAAACTAAACTAACACTAAACAATACATTTATTATCAGTACTTTATCAATATCTATTGCAATTGAAAGACACAATATAAGGATTCATTATGTGTACTCTGCTCTCATAATGTTGTTGAAATAGAGATATTTTGAGCACTACAAAATTTGAAAAGAAATGATCAGTTGAAAAGGCTACTCGAAAGACTAGTTGAATCTCTTTATTTATCCGCCTACTTTGAACTGTAATTTGAGTTCCACCTTAATGGCTTCTAGCCATTCCGTGCTCTAATTTTCAATCACACAATCAGGTGGATAGCTTTATTGCTATACTTGAAAATAATTAGATTTAATGATTTAATAATTAGTTAAATGTCTCGATTTTGATTTGGGCTGTGGGAGGCGGAGATGGATCATGGTTGCAGTGCCAGTCTGTTCATGAACATGTCCCCCACCCCTGCTCTGGAGATGTCCCTCACCTCTGCTTATTTTGATGCTGCTGGGAGAAATAGATTTACAATGATAAGCAACAAATCCCTCTAGGTTCTGGAGGCACCAGAAATTGAAGATCAGCTCAACTGTACAGCAGAAGAAAAATCGTGGAGGCATTAAAAATGGTGTTTTCAAAATTCCTCTGGAATTAGTTTTGTTTTGGAAGTAGCAATGCAAGTCTTTACATTAGTGATCTCTAGACACATGGGCTTCATTTAAAATATGCACAGAAATAGTGAAATTGAAAAGGCATTTTGCAGTTTTACAGATTTTTCATGATGTTTTAAGTTTCATTGATTTAAAAGTTTACTAACAAAAGCAGATTATTCAGGATAAGTGTGAATATGTTCAAGTAATAAGAACAATGTATTTTCAGTAAATATCACAGCATGGAACAGGTGAACAGTTCCATGGGTTTTGAGCCAAGGAGTATGCAATGTCACTTGCCAGGTTGGCAGGCTTAGTGTCAGCTTGCTAATTAGTCCTGCTATTTCAAAAGCTAAAAGATGTGTTGCTGTCCTGTTTTCTGTCATCGGTTTAACTGGGCGATCCTCAACCTGTTTAGTTCCCGAGCCTTTCTGTCAAGGTTCAGCAGTGCTTGACAATGGCAGGGGGAGCCAAGCTGTGTTTCAGCAGAGCACCAGTCAAGTTCACTGAGTTAGTTACGGTAGCTGACCCTCCATACACCACGTTCATGGCTGTTATTGCCGGCAGATTGAATTGGCCTCAGACTTATTCATCTGCAATGCCAAAAGTTTTGGTTACACGGTAAGCTGAAAGACAAAAATAAAGCAGATCAAATAGCCATCGGATCCTATTATAGGCCAGGGCAGATGATAACAATAGGGTGGGCCAGCTGCCAGATGCCTGTGCTTCTGGTGGACTTGTCCTTGCTTCTTTGTAGAAGTGCTGCAGTCAGCACCCGCGCTGGCTTCAGTGGGTAGCAGCATCCGGCTGCCATCCATCTGCATTCCCTGTGGAGTTCAGCAAGGCTGTATGGTCTTCAAAGTTCTGAGTGGGAGATCTGCCCTCAGGCGAGCCCTCTGGCATTGCCTCATTGATTTAATTGGAAGAAATAGCTGCTGGGAGAGCTCAAAATAGACATTTCAGTTGATTTAATTCAACTAGTGTGCGGATGTGTGCACGTGTCTTTAGTAACAAATTAAATATATATATTTTTAGAAACCTTAACGTCACTTTGATATGTTTGAATATGACTTTCCATTATCCATATTGTGTGGAATGTCTGCATACTGGGAAGATATTAAAATACTTTAAAAAGGGTAGAGGTGTTTTTTAAATTCCATTGCAGTGAGAGGTTTGACTAGCAGTCAGATCAGAGACGAGCTATTCGGTGAGTGGAACTCGACACTTGCCTGGGAGGGAGTGAATTCTCTGCTGGGCTCTGCAATGACACAGAGCCAGCAACCCAGCTGGAGCCAGTGCCCTGGGCCACAATGGGGACAAAAAGCATGTGTTCCAAGGGCTGGCAGCCACTAGTTTGGAGTCAGTTAAGGATCATTTCCAATATTGCACATCTCCAGGGATGCAGGTTAATATTATTAGAAAAGTCAAGGAGGGAAAAAAACAAGATTTCGATCTCCCATGATCCTGGTGCATTTGCTACACATTGAGTTGCTGAATTGCAAAGCACTAAAACAATTTTTTAAATGAACAAAACAAAGAATTGCAGATGCTGGTTTATACTAAAGATAGACACAAAGTGCAGGAGTAACTCAGCGGATCAGGCAGCATCTCTGGAGAAAATTGATGGGTGACGCTTCAGTTCGGAATCCTTCTTCATTCTGAAATGTCCTCTGTGTCCTCTGGTTCTTGATTCCCCAACACTGGGTAAAAGACTCTGTGTATCTAATCCACCCATGATCTTGTACATCTCTTGTCCAACGAGTCACAGAAACCAGTTTCAAGCAGATACAGCTAAAGCCTTGCTGAGTTTGAAGAAGGGTCTCGACCCAAAACGTCATCCATCCTATATCTCCAGGGATGCTGCCTGACTCACTGAGTTACTCCAGCACTTTGTGTTTATCAATTTCTTAAATATAAGTTATTGACACTCGCAACTCTGTTGGAAAGTCATTGATTTAAATCTGATGGGAGAAACTGAAGGTGCAACTTATTGTGGCTGTATTAGCAGAAATGATGTATTTTACATTATACGTTGAACCGACAAATGATCTCTTTGGTGAAGTAGATTAAAAACACTGCAGGCCGCTCACTGTTGCCAAAGTTCCTGCCATCGTTCCTCCAAAAATCGGCAAATTAGTTGAACTAGTCATTTATCTTAATAATCTTTGTGAAAACTTATTGCCTGTAAATTAATTATGCGATTTAACAGCACAACAACTGCGACATCTACACTCAAGAATTGCTTGACACGTCCAAGTTCTTTTCAGTGTGACAGATGGACGAGCCACAAAATGTCTGATTTGCTTTTTGAAAGCAATTTGAGGAGATGAGAAAAAATGAATTTATTTTTCATAATGTTGTGGTGCATTTGTCTTGCTGGTGTTGCTAGATAATCAGCTCAAATGTCATGTTAGATCTACTGAAGCACCAAATCGTAATTTTTATTAGGTGCATACTCTTATTAACTTGTCTTGGAAATTGCCACAAACTCAGAACATAATGGGACACAAGGCCTGTTTGTCATCCCTTTCTCAGCGACTCAGTTACATAAATATTACTCTCCAAAATCCTGTCCTTCATGGCCTTGTTTATCTTGATGCTGCCAAACTGACTCTGTGAATCAAACCACAAAGTAACTCGGGCAACATCTCGGAGCATGGATAGGTGAGGTTTCGGGTCGCGACTCAGCAAATCATTAACTGTGTTTGCTTGAAAATGCTATAAGTTACTCTTTAGACAACTTTAAAAGATCAAAATATTTTACTGACCGATGTATCAATAATATCTAATTAATTGATACTGTGAGTATCTTCCAGCTGTACACTTTGTATCCAATAGAACTTTTAAAGATAAAAGGATGCAGAGATCTGGAGCAACTCGGTGGGTCAGGCAGCATCTCAGGAGAACATGGATAGGTATTGGGTCGAGACCCTTCTTCTTCTAACTGATTGTATGGGGGAAGGAAGAAAACTGTGAGAGACGAGAGGCGGGACAAAGCGTGGGAGATAATAGGTGTACACAGGCGAGGGGGTTTTGTAATGGGCAGATGGTTGAAACACAGGCCAGAGATAAAAGCAGGTGTGGGATATGCAGTTTAAAGAGTTGCATATTATCCCGACCTTTTTTCGACCTGAAACGTCATCTATCCATGTTCTGCAAAGATGCTGCCTGACCTGTTGAGTTACTCCAGCACTTTGTACATCAACAACTGCAGTTCCTTGTTTCTGCATTCAAGCATTTTAAGATGTTAAGCTGGTGACCCAGTGGCTCAACAGGAGTTGATGCAGTGTGTGCCATCTGTAAATGCATTGGCGAACAACTCCCCAAAGTTCCCTTACCACCACTCAAAATCCACAACCTAGGCAATCGAAAAGTAAATCAATAGCTGGTGCATCGAATCACCACCACATAAACGTTCCTGTGCTATTGCACAGCATCCTGGTTTAAAAGTACATCATGAGTTCTTCATTATCAATGGGTCAAAAGCCAGGACCTTCCTGTTTATCAGAACCTTGGCAAAACCTTCACCCCGTGAACTCCAATAGTTCAGAACATTCTCGGGCATCTTCTCAAGGGTGCAAGTGACTGGACAATAAATGCCAGCCTTGTCAGTGACTGCAATGCCATGTCGGGCGGCACGGTGGCGCAGCGGTAGAGTTGCTGCCTTACAGCGAATGCAGCGCCGGAGACTCAGGTTCGATCCTGACTACAGGTGCTGTCTGTACGGAGTTTGTACGTTCTCCCCGTGACCTGCGGGGTTTTCTCCGAGATCTTCAGTTTCCTCCCACGCTCCAAAGACGTATAGGTATGTAGCAAATTGGCTGGGCAAATGTAAAAACTGTCCCTAGTGTGTGTAGGATAGTGTTAATGTGCGGGGATCGCTGGGCGGCGCGGACCCGGTGGGCTGAAGGGCCTGTTTCTGCGCAGTATCTCTAAATCGAAAAATTATCTGAAATGAGGTGTTCAGTGTTGCCCGACACATAACTGGAAGAGCATGCCAAGTAAATAGCCACCTGTTTATATTAATCTGCACTGCTTTGAAAGCAGTTCTACAAGACTCTTTTATTGATTTCAATTTTATTGCAAAATTTGGATTGTTCTTGTCTAGACTTCGCAATTTTGAGTCATTTATTGGTGATAAAAGAATGGAGATGCTAATCTGGAACGCTCTCTGGGGTTGCTGTTGACCCCATTGAAAGATGCAGCAATTCATTTTTTCCTGCCGTAGCAGTGAAGTTCCGATTGATTTATGTCGGATCAGAGCAACAGCCAACTAATGCAAAACCAAACCATTGTTTCAGTAATGTATCTCTGCATGATAGTTATACAGTGGCACAGTGGTAGTGTGGGCTGCCTTTCACTGCCAGAGACACGAGTTCGATCCTGACTGTGGGTGCTGTCTGAACGGAGTTTGTACGTTCTCCCCATGACCCGCGTGTGTTTTCTCCGGGATCTCCAGTTTCCTCCCACACCCCAAAGAAGTACAGGTTAATTGGCTTGGTAAAATTGTATATTGTCCCTAGTGTGCGTGGGATAGAGTTAGTGTGCGGGGGTCGCTGGTCGGTGTGGATTCGGTGGGCTAAAGGGCCTATGTCAGCACTGTATCTCTAAACTAAACTAAAGTTGCCATTCTCATGGACAGTGTAATCAGCAACAGTCACAATATTACAGTTTTGACTTTTCTCTCTCTCGCTGAGTTACCCAAGCACTCTATCTTTACACCATGATGTGTGGGTTGGTATGTGGCTATCTATGCACCACATTATGAAGCTCATTGGCTCTCAATAATAGCAGATTGGCTCCGTGCTGTTCTCGTTCATAAATAATTCACCAGAAGATGTCAGGATTTCTGTCTTTAGTTTGACTATTGGAGTAATAGCCTGATAAGTGACTGAGTGTTTTTTTTATTTGCAGCAACTATTGTTTTAAATGAACTCAACTGGACAGCTGCACTCGAGCCTGTTTTCAAGCACAACAAGATGGAAGATCCTACGTTAATGTGGCAGGTTTTTGGAAGTGCAACCGGCCTGGCTAGGTATTATCCAGGTAAATAAAGTTTATAAAATGAATATTTAACTACTGTAATGGCACTGGGAATTGAAGTTTACTGGTGATGTTGAAATGGGGCTGCACAGTGGCGCAGCTGGTAGAGTTGCTGCCACACAGTGCCAGAGACCCGGGTTCGACCCTGACCTCGGATATTGTCTGTGTAGAGTTTGCACGTTCTCCCTGTGACTGAGTGGGTTTCCTCCAGGTGCTCTGGTTCACTCTCACACCCCAAAGACATGCAGGTTTGCAAGTTAATTGGCCTCTGTAAATTGGCTCCCTGTGGACAAGAAAGTGGGATAACATCGAACTGATGTGAATGGGTGATCAATGGTCGGCATGGACTCGGGGGGCCAAAGGGCCTGTTTCTATGCTGTATCTCTGAACTAAATGCCACTGGTCTCTCTGCATTCTTGTGTATGGCTGGAATAACATTAAATAAAATCAGTTAATGGTTCATTAGTCACTGAATGGCCTTTTCAGAGAGGCAATTCTTTTCAAAGCTGTTGCTATTAAATTTGAGCTCAGCCTAAGATGTGGTTCTCTGGTCCATTGTTTGATCTGTTTTTACAGGTAGAGGTTGGTTTGATTTGTTGCATTATTCACTTTACATGCTAGAGCATTCATGCACTTTCAGTCTTGCTGAGTTCCCTGTTTCAGACAGAACTTTCTGTCCCACGTTTTATTGCAGAAATTTCAAATTTAAATATCAAATTTGTTTGCCAAGCATTGTGCTGCTTCTGTAATCATCAGAATGACCACAAAACAGGATTTGGTCATAAGGTCATAAGTGATAGGGGCAGAATAACGCCATTCGCCCCATTAAGTCTACTCTGCCATTCAATCATGGCTGATTTATCTCGCCCTCCGAACCCCATTCTCCTGCCTTCTCCCCATAACCTCTGACACCGTACTAATCAAGAATCTGTCTATTTGGTTGATCTGCTGCCTCAATGCAGTTGATCTGATGTATTTGCAATCAGCCTGATGTATTTAACTGCCTGCTAGCTCAGGGAGTGGAAGCTTTCTCCTGACAGTAATGTAAATGATCCAGAGAAGATACCATTGCTGTGATTTTTCGAAAGCCAAATGAGTTGTGTTGAATGTTTGGATTTTGGATCACAGAACATCTCCAAAACACAGGTATTGCACCCTGTGTCAGGACCAAAGGGCTGATCGTAACCTGGCAGGAGCGGAATAGGCATGCAATTAAAATGCGTATCCCATTCCACCTCTTATTTCCATAACCTTTGATTTTGATGCCAAAGACATTGGCAATAGGCTAGACAAGGGAACTTGTGGCTTGAGTGGAGAGGATGCCATATTCTCCCCACCAGCCTGGCAACTGATGAGAAGACTGAAGGCAAGAACCTGTCAGGCAAGCACTTTTCATACACTGCAATTATCACCTCAGTCTGGGAATGGCATTGAAGGAGCCTTTGGTGTTACATTCAAACTGTGCAAATGCTATCGAAACAATTTCCATTTAAAATGTAAGCTTACCAATTGACTGCATTGACAAGCAATAGAAATGGATATGTTTCCTTTATACATTCTGTATGTTTCTATTTCCCTTAAAATTAGTTTCAGCACTTAAATTAATGATCCAGCATAAAGGTTAATCATGGTAATTGGTGATTGACACAAAGTCATTGAAGTTAGGTCACTAATTTACTCTTGGATTGATTTTAGTTGTTCAGGACTGTCAGATGAAATATAATACAAGCTGCATTGTATTTTACCACGAGATGAATCCTTTGGTTAACCCAGAGTATTTCATGGTTATTTTACAGGCTCCTGTTTGTTTTGTTTTGCCAATTTAAGTGGAGGTTTTCATTGAAGACTATTAACCCCAAATGATAGTATCAATGTCATTCTGAGCCAGGATGGAGATGATTTGATTAAAGTGGATATGATGTAAATTCTAGGACTAGTTAGTCAGGTTTTAGTTTTATTGGTGGAAGAGTGAATGCAGACATCTTGCACTAATTAGCATCTCCAAGAACACACCATTCTGACAAAAGGACACAAAGTGTTGGAGTAACTCAAAGGGTCAGGCAGCATGTCTGGAGAATGTGCAAGAAGGAACTGCAGATGCTGGTTTAAACCGAAGATCGACTCAAAAAGCTGGAGTTTGCAAATTCTATGTCCAGTGTAATGAGACTATCAGTTGGTAGCTCCATGCCCCAGTTGGTTTCTGATTGTTTGTACGGGGCTAACATTAGTCAATGCCTCACATATCGGCTCTCTCAAGGAAAGCCATTGTTCAGCTGCCAGATTGACAAGCCGCTTCCATCGGCCAATGATTTGCAACAAAAATCGATGATAGTCAGTTTTTGCTTTCTGCAAAGTTACTAACTGGAGGACTATAGTCTCTATGTAGTCCATAGAGCTCATAGGACCATCGGAACACAGCTACCAGCCTTGGAGGGCATCTACAACACACAATGCTTCAGAAAAGCCACCAGCATCCACAAAGACTCTTCACACCCCTGCAACAGTCTGTTCAATCTTCTACCATCGGGCAGACGATACAAGGCCTTCTACGCCCGCACCTCCAGACTCAGGAACAGCTTCATCCCCAGGGCCATAGCTGCTATGAACCGGTCCTGCTGTGCCGGATGGTCACATCGCACAGCGAACCGGCACAGATCTACTGCACTTTATTCTGTTTTAAACTGTTCTAATTTGTTTCATTGGGTTCTTTAAATGAATACTGACTAGCTAATTAATTTATTGCATCGTATGGGAGGCGCATTCCCAATCTCGTTGTACCCCTGTACAATGACAATAAAGATATATTGTATTGTATTGTATTGTATTGCAAAGAGGTCAAATCGTGTGCAAATCACTCTGAATGCTCTTCGTCATTCCCATTTTGAGCAACTCAGAAATGGCAGTCCATGGAACTGATGCACTATAATGCTGAGAACTTTCTTCTGCACTGCATCTTCCCCTTTGCTCTATTGTACTTGAGTTAAACTTGAATGTATTAATGTATAGTAAATCTGATCTGTTTGGACAGCATGCAAAACAAAGCTTTTCCCTGTACCTCGGTACAGGTGACAGTAATGCCTCAGCATTTAAGAGCATTTAATTTCATATGTACCAGCAATAGAACAATGCAATTCTTACTTGCTGCAGCTTTACAGGTCCATTAACACAAAAAACACAATAAAATATACACAGATTCAGTGATATCAGACACAAAATAATGAACGAGAAATAAAAAAATGAACCATACTAGTTTCATGGAGAAATCTATTTACACCATTTTATTAAACTGGTGTACTTGAAAAGCGAAGATAGACACAAAATGCTGGAGTAACTCAGCGGGACAGGCAGCATCTCTGGATGGAAGGAATGGGTGACATTTCAGATCGAGACCCTTCTTCAGACTCCACTACTGAATATTTTTGGGATTCTGTATTTCGTTACAGCTACATATCAATAGCTTGAAAAGCTATTGATGTTTCTGCTGGGACAAAGTGTTGTAGCGTTGTTTGTGTTTGTATTGCTGCCATTGGCGGGTCTCCTACTCTTGTTACAGATGATCGTATCTTTATCAAGAGCACCACTGCTACATAAAATCCAATAATGAATTCAAATATATTCACCGCCCAGAGATGAATGTTTTTTCACTATTGATGCAGCACAAAACCATGAAATGTCGATGTGGTATAAATATAATATTTCATTGTAGCCAGTAGTTAATGTAGGATGCAGCCCTGCAGCCTGTGATAATAAACTTTACATAGAAATAACCGGAGCAGCTCAGGAGAACAATGTTAACAAGACAGCAGAGATAGAAGAGAATATTTTGTGTGCCTGGTGCCTGAGTGATCGTAGGAGTTTCAGTACCTGAAACCAATGAACAATGGCTGCTTGTGCAGAGGAATATGAGTAAAACTCCATGAAACCAAAAGACTGGTTTGGGCAGGATGTTCTTCAAACAATCAATGCATTGAAAGCCAAATCAATAACCACCCGGGGAGAGTACCCCAGGTGGGCCTCGAAGATGTTGGAGCTTGAGTCACTGTGGGCTTCGGGGCAACTCTGCAACTAGCTGCAGATAGTGAGGAGGAAAGGGCCACCTGGAAAACATTCATGCTCAGGTCAACTGGTCAGGAGGTGACTTGGTGAAATGTGGATCCCTACATGACTGAAGACCTGAGACTTTAGTGTGAAGCAGAACATGCCGTGCCTTCCTGTCTCCCTGACACTTCATTTTTTATTTTTTATTTTATTTCGAACATGTTAAAAGACATCAATTAAAAAACAAAATAAACAAAAAAACAGAAGAAATACAAGGAATTTCATCCATTACTTAACATGTGCGAAAAGGAGTAGGAAGAAGTGTGAATTTATTTAATCTGACACTCATTGTCAGTCCTACACAAAGCAGTATTTTGATTAGGTCAATGTTGTGTATTCATGCCAATACACAAGAGTTGCAACTCATAGTTTATTTGTACTCAAGCAGAGGTAACAATACGTGCTATCTATCATCTTCACAGTCTGGTCTCGGTCTGCCTGGAAGGCAGCGACCGGCAGCGTATATAGTCAAGGTGGGAGTGAAGATCTGGACTGGATCGTGTGTGGAATGTGCAGCATGCATAATGAATGTGACGCTATATATATATAGTGAAGGTGAACTGGCATGCACAATCTACAGTCAACATCAGTTGCGCAGCAGTAGAGTTGCTGCCTGACAGCTCCAGAGAACCGGGCTCGATCCTGACGACAGGTGCTGGCTGTACGGAGTTTGTACATTCTCCCTGCGACCACGTGGGCTTTCTCCGGGTGCTCTGGTTTCCTCTTTGTCAAGACAACCAAAATAGGAATTTGTGTAGGAAGGACCTGCAGATGCTGTTTTAAACAGAAGAAAGACACAAAAAGCTAAAATAACTCAGTGGGTCAGGCAGCATCTCTGAAGAAAAGGAATAGGTGACGTTTCAGGTCGAGGCCCTTCTTCTAATTGATCTGCAATTATTTACTCCCCATTATAAATCCTCTATATTCTGAAATCCTGCAAGGGATTTTCATTTGTCTTCACTAATCAGCTTTGCTTTGTATTACAATAGAAGCTTTTAAAGTATGGTTTGCAGTGTTCTCCTTCCCCGACCCAATCAAGCCTGGTTTTCTGCTAAATTCTAAACTGCTCACAGTCCCCAGGCATACTTCTCTCTCTGCTCTTTATATATTTCTCTCCCTTGGATCTAGTTCTATACCTAATTGCTTTTGAAATCCATGATTGAGCCACCTTTCCTGTTCTATTTTTGTTCCAGACAGGAATGAATGATTGTTGTAATTCATCAATGCGCTTTCCAAATGCTTGCCATTGCCCGTCCACAGTTGACCCTTTAAATAGCGTTCCTCAATCCATCATGGTCAGCACGTGCTCCGTACCTTCACCGTGTCCTTTACCTAGATGCAGGACCCTCGTCTCGTTGTCGGCTCCCTCACTCTCCATCTTAATGAAGAATTCCATCATGTATAGGTCACTCGTTCTCAAGGGACCCCTCAAGGGAACATGATTCTTTATTAATGCTTTCCCACCACGCAGTACCCAGTCTGGGATGGTGCAGTGATTAATTGTTTCAACATAATGATGCAAAAAAAACAAAAAATACACTAAAAAAAAATCTCTTTGCAACAGTGATATGAAGAACATCAAACACACATATCTTTCTTGAGTTACGACAGCATCAGAGAGTCTTGGAGGTATCTGCCTCTTTATTCCTCCCAGTAGAGTCTGTGTTGATTCCGCACCACCTGATCTCCGTCCATTGATGTTGTTCGGATCAGTTCCACAATGTTGACCAATTATTGATCTATTTTTCAGGTTCTCTCAACTATTGTCATGACAGGCTAGAGCTTCAAAGGCAGCATTTCATTGTCTGAACTGCATGCTAATCTGAAGAGTGAACATTAGGGACAAGCTGTTGCCTCTCCAACACTGCTATTTTGGCTGGATTCCCAACTCATTGAAAATCTGCTGCTCTTTTTAAAAAATTATCCTTGACTAGTTTGAGCTGGTACAAGAAATTGGACCTCTTTTCCAGCAGCATTGTACGTAACACTGTCTGACCATGAGATTCATGTCAATGGGGCCACAGCAATGGGGCACCAGGTAAAACAGGCTAGTGTCATTTCTGGCTTGTGATCCCAGTGCTCATTGCCCAGCCCTATCGGAGGTACCTGCCTCTTTATTCCTCCCAGTAGAGTCAGAATCATCCTCGTCTGGTAGTCTAAGCCTCAAGGTGACCGAACTGATGTGCCATTTGGCAAAACAACCCACACAAACACAGGCACTGCAAAATGGGAGGGTTTTGGCTTGTATCTCAGAATTAGCAACAATTGGCCCATTTGTTATTTGGGGAAGTTAAAAAAAATTAGGGCGGTACAGTGGTGCAGCAGTAGGGCTGCTGCCTCACAGCGGCAGAAACCCAGGTTCGATCCTGACCGTGGTTGCTGTCTGTGTGGAGTTTACACGTTCTCCCTGTGACTGCGTGGGTTTCCTCTGGGTACTCTGGTTTCCTACCACATCCCAAAGGCATGTAGGTTTGCAGGTTAATTGGCTTCCGTAAATTACCCCCCATGTGTAGGGAGAGGATGAGAAAGTGGGATAACATAGAAGGAGTGTGAACGGGTGATCAAATGTAACTTCCCCATCAATGGGGAATATTGAGAATATTGAACCCAAGATTCTCAATATCTTCCTGTTTTGACTGTCCAAAATGGTGAAAGAACAGGGCTATATGGGTGGCATTGGCACGGTGGCGCAGCGGTAGAGTTGCTGCCTTACAGCGCCCGGGTTGGATCCTGACTATGGGTGCTGTCTGTACGGAGTTTGTATGTTTTCCCTGTGACCTGTGTAGATTTTCTCCAGGATCTCCGATTTACTTCCACACTCCAAAAACCTACAGGTTAATTTGCTTGGTACAATTGCAAATAGTCCCTAGTGTGTGTGCGTAGGATAGTGTTGGTGTGTGGGGATCGCCGGTCAGTGTGGACTCAGTGGGCTGAAGGGCCTGTTTCTCCGTTGTATAACTAAACTAAACTAAACTAAACTAAAGAAAGCCATTAGAAACAGTGGAAGGAATGCACCACTTGCCCGCTCCATCAGGTTCCTCCCCTCCCACGTGTGACTGAATCTTTGAGTCCCATGTTGGCATCACCATCCTTAGAACCCACAGAACTGGAGTGAAAACAAACCAACCATGACTTCACGGGACTCTCTGCAAAGGAAATAAAAAGGTTACAGGTTTTTAAGTGCTAATCCAAGTCACATTTTTAATGTGATGAGCGTTTATGTCTCCACCACTCTCTGGGCAGACTCCCACAGCTTTTTGAGTGAAGAAAATCAAACTTAACTTCAATCTGATTCTGATTCGAATTAACTCAAATTTTTGTCCCCAGCTACTGATTCCCCTGCCATGTGGAATCAGTCCTTCCTGTTCACCTTTTCTGGGCTTCTCTTTGTTTAAATATATCCATTAAATCCTTCCTCATTTCCTCAGAAAACAAACATAGCCCATTTGCCCTCTTCCTGTAACTAATTCTCTCCAACCCGAACATTCTCTGGTCTCTTCTGCAACTCCTCAAGTGGTATTTTTGTGGTGGTCCGGTGACCAGGTGGTGTGGTGACCAGGTGACCAGGTGGTGCAGTGACCAGGTGGTGCGGTGACCAGGTGACCAGGTGGTGCGGTGACCAGGCGGTGCAGTGACCAGGTGGTCCGGTGACCAGATGGTCCGGTAACCAGGTGACCAGGTGGTGCAGTGACCAGGTGGTGCGGTGACCAGGTGGTGCGGTGACCAGGTGGTGCGGTGACCAGATGGTCCGGTAACCAGGTGACCAGGCGGTGCAGTGACCAGGTGGTCCGGTGACCAGATGGTCCGGTAACCAGGTGACCAGGTGGTGCAGTGACCAGGTGGTGCGGTGACCAGGTGGTGCGGTGACCAGGTGACCAGGTGGTGCGGTGACCAGGTGGTGCAGTGACCAGGTGGTGCGGTGACCAGGTGGTGCGGTGACCAGGTGGTGCAGTGACCAGGTGACCAGGCGGTGCGGTGACCAGGTGGTCCGGTGACCAGGTGACCAGGCGGTGCAGTGACCAGGGGGTGCGGTGACCAGGTGGTGCGGTGACCAGGCGGTGCGGTGACCAGGCGGTGCGGTGACCAGGTGACCAGGGGGTGCGGTGACCAGGCGGTGTGGTGACCAGGCAGTGCGGTGACCAGGCGGTGCAGTGACCAGGTGGTCCGGTGACCAGGTGGTGTGGTGACCAGGTGACCAGGTGGTGCAGTGACCAGGTGGTGCGGTGACCAGGTGGTGCGGTGACCAGGTGGTGCGGTGACCAGGTGGTGCGGTGACCAGGTGGTGCGGTGACCAGGTGGTGCGGTGACCAGGGGGTGCGGTGACCAGGTGACAGGTGGTGCGGTGACCAGGCGGTGCGGTGACCAGGTGACCAGGCGGTGCGGTGACCAGGGGGTCCGGTGACCAGGGGGTCCGGTGACCAGGTGGTGCGGTGACCAGGGGGGTCTGGTGACCAGGTGGTGCGGTGACCAGGGGGTCCGTTGACCAGGTGACCAGGTGGTGCGGTGACCAGGTGACCAGGTGGTGCGGTGACCAGGTGGTCCGGTGACCAGGCGGTCCGGTGACCAGGTGGTGCGGTGACCAGGGGGTCTGGTGACCAGGTGGTGCGGTGACCAGGTGGTCCGGTGACCAGGTGGTCCGGTGACCAGGCGGTCTGGTGATCAGGTGGTGCGGTGACCAGGTGACCAGGTGGTCCGGTGACCAGGCGGTGTGGTGACCAGGTGCTCCGGTGACCAGGCGGTGTGGTGACCAGGCGGTCCGGTGACCAGGCGTTGTGGTGACCAGGCGGTCTGGTGACCAGGTGGTGCGGTGACCAGGTGACCAGGTGACCAGGTGGTCCGGTGACCAGGCGGTGTGGTGACCAGGCGGTCCGGTGACCAGGTGGTGCGGTGGTCCGGTGACCAGGCGGTGCGGTGACCAGGTGGTGCTTTGACCAAAATCTGATGAAAGGAACTGAGCGAGAAATGAAGACCTTCTATTTGACTCAATAAGCAAAACCACATCCATGATTACTTCAGGTGAGCGATTGAGAGTCTCGGCACTGGAGTGATCCAGACATTCCTCTCTCCTTGAAGATTGAAGATCAAAGCCTTGTAATTTCTCAATATGCTCAGGTAGCAAGAGAGGGTAATACTTTGTGCAGTGCCCTCAACTTTGGTCTTGCCCGCTTCTCTTTACTTCCATCCTTGCTTGCTCCTGCATGATAGTGTCTCACACAGGGATGCCCACAGACATTGGCATACTGGTCGGGAGCAGCCCTGATTGTGAAAGGTGGGTCTTTGGTAACCTCTCGCTTCCAACAAGCAGGTTGTTTTCAAGACTAAATATCAGGAGAAAGAAACTGGGCCAACAATTCGCTATTGTAGGTGTCACATAAACTTCCAGTTCCAGTTCCTTTCCGGGTTAGAATCTCCATACTTCAGGTGATGACGGTAGATTTCTGTCCCATATTTCTTAACCTTTCTTAACGTTGTTGCACCTTGATGAAAACCCAGGAACCCTGAGATTGCCCCTCCACTGGGCCTCATTTGAAAAGCTTGGTGGCAAATCTTGGAGCCATTAACAGTAAGACCACAGGGAACATCAAGAGAATCAATTTTTGAATCAAAAATCTGTCAGATTTTACCTTTGTTGCTGGCCAGTGAAATAATTTGCCTTGATTTAAAACTGGAAAACTGCCAAAAATAGAATGGAATTGCAAGGCTATTATTCTTAGAAAAACTTGAGTGGGCACAAGACACAAAGATCGAACCTTATTCCATGGAGATAAAATGTCAGATCTGTTTCCCTGAAGCTTATATAATGCTTGCAAATTCCTTCCTCTTGTGTTGTTTTACTGAACGCGATTTGCATTTTGCCAAACTTGTTTGATGCCTTAGAGATAGCAAGTGCCTGTCACTCTGGATCCATCAGTTAAGGATTCAGTTAAAGTTCAATTTCCATAGACCCGCTCGGTCTTCAAGTGAAAAGCAATGACATCTCACAGTGCTCTGCCATCAGAATACAAAATCAGAATGGTGGCAAGTGAAATGTTTACACAGATGGGTTGTCAATTGATTTACTACGACTACTTTTTCCAATATCTGGCAAAATACAGAATGAGTGGAAAAACTGAAATTGAATTGTAGAATCATCCAGTGCAAAAAAGACCATTTGTCCCATCATGCCCATGTTGGCCAAAATAACCTAGTTTTATTTTACCTTCTGAAGAAGGAGCCTCACCCAAAACAACAGACAATAGACAATAGGTGCAGGAGTAGGCCATTCGGCCCTTCGAGCCAGCACCACCATTCAATGTGATCATGGCTGATCATTCTCAATCAGTACCCCGTTCCTGCCTTGTCCCCATACCCCCTGACTCCACTATCCTTATCTAGCTCTATGTTCTCCAGAGGTGATGTTCACCTATCTATGTTCTCCAGAGGTGATGCGTGACTTACGTAGTTACTCCAGCACTTTTGTGTTTTGTGCCTACAACTTGCTTTTGCTTACTTGCTGGCTTTTGGTTCTGTAGCCTTGTACATTATGGTTCTTCATATGGTCACCTTGGTATCTTTTAATTGTGGTGAGAGTTTCAGCCTCCAGCACCTTTCAAGCTGTGAACTCCAGGAACCTTCAGGCCAAAGGTCTTTTCCTTAACTCCAACTGCCTTGTTACTGAACTCTCTGCCATTGAAAATGGCCTTTCCCGTCCACCCGGTCTGGGATCACATTTCATCCACCTCTGGGTACATCCAGTGACCTTCTGACCAAAGCAACCCAGCAGTCTGGCAGTCTTTCTGTAATTCTCCTTACGACATCTTTGTAAATCTCCAGAGGAGCTTCAGCATCTGTGGAGGCTGACGGTTCTGGTCAAGACCCTGTATCAGGATTGAGATTGTGGAGGAGAGATAAAGAAATGAGAACGAGTGGTGGGACTGGGGCTGGTAAACCAGTAATTTTAAATTGACAGCTGAGATGTGCAGTTGCTACAGAAACTGCTTCTATCTCCTTTGGATGTCCATCCACCATGATGGTCATTTCTCCGGTGAATGGATCTGCATAAACTTAAACATGTCGTAGGTCAAAGTTTGTTTGCTTCTGGTCAGTAGCTGAGAGGAGCTGCTGGTAAATATTCTTCATTGAGTGTGTATTTGAAAGTTCACCCTATTCATTCCCCTGGTACTCATGTGACATTCGAGGGTTGTGAGGACAGATCTTTCATCAAGGTTAGCAGTCAAATCATCAATCCAAATGTGGTGTTTCAGATCACCTTTCTCAGGTCCCGTGATACCTGCAGCCTGTACACTTTCTGATCTTTCATATCCTTTACCTACATGCTGTACTGCGAAGAACCAAAGAGTAGCAGTCTGCTTAAGATCAATTTTGAATGCTGCCAAGTTCAGCAATAAATATGTCCGTGAACTTGACCAATATAACTGATGCAGTTAATTTCTTCAAGCTCTTGATCTCTCTGATCTAGCTTTGTCTTTTATAGCCACTCGGCGTATGAAACGTGATCCTTGCCCTGGGGCAATTAGGAGACGAAGTCTTGCTTTACTTTCACCACATCTCATTCTAACCTTATCTATTGCTGGAAGTATTGTTTGGAGTATTGTGTTTAATTTTGGTCACCCTGCTATAGGAAGGATGGCATTAAGCTGGTAAAAGAGTGTGGTGAAGACTTACGATGATGTTGCCAGGTCTTGAGGACCTGATTTATAGGGAAAGATTGAGCAGGCTAGGGCTTTATTCCTTGGAGTGCTGGAGGCTAAGGGATGAACATATAGAGGTGTATAAAATGATGAGGGGAATTGACAGGGTGAATGCACGGTCTTTTACACAGGGAGGGGGAAATCAAGAACCAGAGGATATAGGTTTATGGTGAAAGGGGAAAGATTTAATAGAAACCTGAGGGGCAGCAGTTTCACTCAAAGGGTAATGGGTATATGGAACAAGTGTCCAGAGGTGGTAGTTGAGGCAGGTACTATAACGGCATTTAACAGACACGGATAGGTACATGGATATGGAAGGTTTCGAGGGATATAGGCCAAACACAGGTGAATGGGACGAGCTTAGATGGACATCTTGATCGGCATGGACAGGTTCTGCTGAAGGGCTCATTTCCATACCGAATGTCTCTATGACTTTATGCCTCTTACCTTCAACTTTTCCCCTGTGTAGGTGGATTTATGCTTGAACATCATTGTACCATCAAGGCAATATGACTTGAACCACTCGTGCTCGCACAGTCTACACGGATGTGGAATGGTTACGTTTCTAAGCCAGCAGGCAGAGCTCCGAGCCAATGATCCAGAGCCACGGGTTGAAAACAGACAGTGGTAGTTGGAAAATTTAAATTCACGAAACTAAACAAATCCAGGTCCTTTTTAGTAAAACGCCAATACCATCAGTAATAGTGACAATGGAACAGCTGAATTGTCATGAAAACTCATCTGCTTCCCTCCTATCCATCAGGCAATGAACTCGTACCCAGCATTGCCTGCATTGATTCCAGATTAGCCGATCTTCCAGACTGTAATATTGACAATAATTTCTTAAGTAGCTCCTCGGTACAATGGTAGTTACGGATGGATCAATGAACAATAGGATTGCCAGCAATGTTCACAAACTGGAAATTAATAAATGGAGAAAAAAAACAATGTATTTAGGTCACTTCTGTCTTTGTGGTTCATTTACATTTCTGTGCGGTCAGCTTTGCACTTCTTGGTGGTTGACTTTGTCTTTCCTTGGTTGTTAATCTCAGGAATGTACTTGGTATCAGACATGATTAGGGATCTCAGGAACTGAGATTCAGACGGCTGAACTGATACTCTTCAGGAATACAACAGTGTCTGAGGAATTTACAGAGATTTGGATAAAGCAGGGCAGTGGTTCATAGAGTCCATGAACATGGAGATGGGGCATTTTTCCCACCATGTCCACGCCAACCAGTGGGTACCCAGCCACATTAATCCATCTTTCAGCACCACTTGGCCCAAAGCCTCCTAACTGGATAACTTAACCAAGAGACAACCATAGTCGATCAACTTTCTCTGTACTATTTGTATCCATTATACCACTGTGATGCAATGATGTCGGGGGTGGTAATGGTTCTGACAAGTTGCTCACTGTGATAAATCATTTTAGGAACAAAAGTAATAAACTATGGCATACGTATGAAATTGTGAATTGCATTAATGAAAGATTAGCCTTCAAATGTCAGCAGTATCTTATTAATGGAAGCAGTTAAAATGTAAATTTGCAATATTGTAATATTGTCGGGTATTCCAGAATAACAATGCAGTTGTTCAGAGACTGGAGCTATTGGATCAGCAGTCAGCATTGATCCAAATATGTGACTTCAAATCCAGCTGGGAAATTTAAGTTTAATCTATTTAACATTAAACATTTTAACATTAAATTTAACATTAACTATGTCCATGAAAACGGAAAAGCCCATATGCTTCACTCATGAACTTCAGGGAAAGAAATGGCTTGCATGTTATTGCAAACAAACCAACCTTTTTGCTCATCCACATGAATGTCACGTCCACATTAGGATGGCATCCATCTATATTTTGCCTATTTAAGTGTCCGTCTAAATGTCTACTAAACATAATAATTGTCTTTGAACATCCCACCCTCATTGCCAGCGCATTCCAGATATCAGCTGCCAAACACAAAACAATCAGAGAAATACAATAAATGCTGTGAATGCTAGCAATACTGTATGTTGTGACTCAATGAAATATCGCCCTGTGTCACAATTCAACTACACAGAGAGAAAAATGAAAAAAAAAACTATCCAGAGCACCTTCCGATCCTAATCAGGGCTAATTCCGTAATTCTTTGCATTGGTTAACAATCATTAAATAACCATCTAAACAAGCAACTAGTGACAAAGAAACATAAGCAAACTAGGTATCACAAAATGCTGGAGTAACTCAGCAGGTCAGGCAGCATCTAGGAGAGAGGTAATGGGTGACGTTTCAGGTTGAGACCCTTCTTTAGACTGATGTCATGGGGGTGGGACAAAGAAAGGATATAGGTGGAGACAGGAAGACAGTGGGAGAACTGGGAAGGGGGAGGGGAAGAGAGGGACAGAGGAACTATCTAAAGTTAAAGAAGTCAATGTTCACACCGCTGGGCTGCAAGCTGCCCAAGCGAAATATGAGGTGCTGTTCCTCCAATTTCCAGTGGGCCTCACTATGGCACTGGAGGAGGCCCATGACAGAAAGCTCAGACTGGGAGTGGGGGGGGGGGGGGGAGTTGAAGTGCTCAGCCACCGGGAGATCAGGTTGGTTAAGGCGGACTGAGTGAAGGTGCTGAGCAAAACGATCGCCGAGCCTGTGTTTGGTCTCGCGATGTAGAGAAGTTGACATAAACTAGGAGTTCTTTAACTACAATTATAACCCAGTTAGATTGTAAGACCATGAGGCATAGGAGCAAAATTAGGGCCATCAAGTCTAACCTGCCATTCTACCACGGCTTACCTATTTTTCCCTCTCAACCCCTTTGTCCTGCTTTCTCCGAGTAACCTTTGACAGCCTTACTAATCAAGAACCTGTCCATCTCTACTTTTAAAAAAGCCCAAGTTCTTGGCCTCCACTGCCCTCTGTGCAATGAATTTCACAGTTTCACCACCCTCTGCCTGAAGAAATTCTTCCTCATCTACATTCTAAAGGTAAGTCGTTTTATTCCGAGGCAGTGCCTTCTGGTTCTAGACTCTCCCACTACTGGAAACATCCTTTCCACGTCCTTCAATTTATCATCAGAAGCACTAACCACGATAATGGGTTACACACAAAGGAACACAAATCCCTTGCTTCATCAAGTTTCAGCCAGTACAAAGTTGGTTTCTCCGTTGAATTCTCAGGGTTTGTTGATATCGATTTAATCAGTGCTTTCACCCAGGCTCAATCTTCTCTTTACTTTTCAGCATCTCCCTGGGTGGATCTGACAAAGTCTGCCAACAGGATTGATCTGTACGATGTCCGGAGAAGACCATGGTGAGTGTGACCGGCGGTAGAAATTTACACATGTTCTTGGCTCTCCTCAGTACTTAATGTTTATTTACAATGAAGGGAACACTGAGGGGGAAAAAAAGAATTAAACTAGCATTTGTTTGTGGGTTTTACGAAACCATTCTGAGCGCTGATGCGTGGCAGTGGTGCAAGTTGCTTTGAGGATTTGCTGAGCCAACACAGCAGGAAGCAGCTTAACTAATGTGTACAGCTACAGGAAGGGTTACTAAGTGCATAGTTGAGATCAGTAACTCTGCTGTGCTTTTATTTAGTTTACTGCAACTCCATTTCAGGGAAGTGAAAACAACATAAAAATGTACTCAAATCAATTGTGTGGATTTTATTTAAGCCTTTAATTGTTACAAGACATTGATTGAATCACAGTGCACTTTCATCGTGGGGTCCAGATGTAAATATAACTTGTGATATAGTACCCAGCCATAGAACAGAGGGGGCTCTAGTTCAATTCACTTCACTATATAATCTCTGTTGAGCTGGCGGTAAACAGCCTCCTTTTGTGTCCTGTAACAAAGGAGCAAAACTGGAGAGCATCGAAGCAGGAATATAAAAGATTTTATTTTAAACTTCTCCAGGAATTAAAACTGAAGGCATAAAAGCAAACTTGTACCATTCAATGAATATTCTATGTTGAGGCAATCAACAGGATGCTGCTTTTACAAAGCTATTTCTGATATTACCTTTTATTCTTGTGTCTGTTCGTCACCTGAGCCTACAGTATGGCTGATGAAGTTGAATGCCGTCACTCGCCCTTGTTCTGACACTCTGGGCCATTAATACTCCGTGGATGATGGAAATGTGTATAACCTGCACAGAATTCTAAAATAAGCTTAAAATGTAAAAGTATTGTCAGTTTCCCCTCTTTACCACCCTCCCTGTCCCCCCCCCCCCCCTTACCATTCTGACAACGCCAGTCCATACATTACATTTACTTGGGTGTACATCATGTCGTTTTCCCCAGCTGTGAGGTGGGGCAGTTAACGAACAGAGGAGCCTTTCCCATCACTTGCCAAAACCCAGCAAACAAAGTCTGAGCCTCCATGAACAATGGGGACTTTGGGCTTTCACCTCCCCCCCCCCCCCCCCCACCCCACCCCTCGTGGGCAGCTGGTTCAACATTTACTGTGGCGTTACTGTCGTGCAAATCTTGTAAATAATGCGAGAATAACTCCAAAGAAATTAATGCTCAGGAGCTCATTAATGTATCATCAATTTCAGTTTGTGGACTCCTCCATTCAAGATAGTTGGTTAATTGAAGGGTTGAGGGGACATCTATAAATCCATGGTGTTGTGATTTACTCTCCATTACAATTAAAACACAAAGTCCGTGCTATGACTCCAGGATAAGTGCTCAAACTAAGAAAGCCAAGCCCAAAGCCAAAGTATTATCTAACTATCTAACTAAATATGCCAACTTACATGATCAGACTGTGAACTTGCCCCAGGGGAGGTCCCAGGTAACTGCACTGAAGCAGTGGGAGCAAGAATCAAACTGGCTTGTGGAGCAATTGACTACTATCTCTGAAGACGATGGACAGCAAAATTGAACCCTGACCAGGTTAACTAAAGGAAGGAGGAAATGGTGGATGAGCAGGGAGGAATATACATATTTCAGTCACGCGGTGAGGAATAACATTAAAAATTGATGAAGGGGATAATGAAGGTGCAGTTGTTCAGGGGAATGTCCTGCATGCTGTTCTCGCCAGTTAATTGGAGGTTTGTGTGGGTGGAATTGGAGAAATGTCCGGGCATCATCCATTAATTAATACATTGCTTGCAGCTCAATATGTTGGGAGTGCCAATCAAATATAATGAATGATGCACTCAGGCCTCCTGAGTCTCTCGTCTCCGCGCCATAATATCATGTTCTGTGGTCTTCGAGGTGCTCAATGGGTTCTTTTTTAATTCTGCATTTCCACGAAGCCTATAAATGTTTCCGTATAAATTTTATGCAAATTGCCAAAGAATTGGGAGCAGAAAGGGCTGACCTAGTCATTTTAATTGCGCAGCATGTTGGAACACATTAGAATAGCTACGGTGAAGAAATATCACATTTAATTGCAGTATTCAAATGCAGTTTTGAGTTATTTGATTAAACATCTGTTTTTAAACCATCTATATCTGTATTATCCCTGCTCCAACGGTTTTAGAAATTGGAATTTTCTGGCCGTGCGATGGAATGTGCATTCGAGGCAGTGAAGCTGATTGGTGCTAGCTCCTCATTGCCATTAACTGTAACACTGAGTTAAACGCATACAGGTCTGGCACTGCACAAGATGGAAACGATAAACAGCAGAATGTAGCACGACGTGTGAGAGGTGGGAAGCTGCCTTTGAAACCCTGCGCTGGTTTATCTTGGAATGTGTTGTGAAGGGTTGAGATCTCTCTTTGTGGGTCTGGAAGAGAAAAAATGCACCGGCTGACAGTTTCATCTTAAAGGGCTGACATCTTGGGAAGGCTGCGAAAGCTTGACCTGGGCTCAGACGAGCAATATTGCTCTTCAAGGAACCACATTATCGGAGGGAAAGATGCAATTTGTTTGAATTTGTTTTGAAGATATTGTATTATCATTCTTGTTACAAGTACACATCTGCAGTCTCATACACACAATTGATAGGAGTGTAGCAAAATTATTTTTCTTCACAACTCTCATAAGGCAGAGCGAGGCAGAGAGAAAGAGCCACTACAGAAAAAAAAACAATGGGAAAATGTCAAGTAAAGTTGATCTGATTGGGGAGAAAGTTCCACTGGGTCCTCATTCCTATTTGGGGCTGTCAACCCTGTTTCAATGTCTAGGTGTCTCCTAGAATGAGACCTGGAAATTTCAGGCACTGGTATTCTCTGATCACAGAATGGAGAGAGTTTATATTTACTGTCTTTGCTTTTGCATGCACTTTATTCTAAATCTTAATAGATATACAAATGAAATGTGTAAGAAATTTCAGCATCAATTCTCAAAAGCAAATCAATGTAGAAATCACCATATATTTAGACATGATCAGGATTGGAAAAAAATTGGTAGTAAAATAACAATAATGTGAGTGGTGAGTGAATCTACCTCAAATAGTTTAAATGATGTGCAAAAGTGCTCCATTGATCAAGGGCACAATTTAAATTATAAACACACATCCTTTTGAATTTGACCTGAAGTATATGATTATTTTCTTGTGTTATTCCTATGTATTCTGAATAATATTCAAAGCTGGTTAAGAGGGAAGCTGTAAATAAAGGAACAATAATTAAGTATGTAGGGTGGAACTGAAGATGCTGGCTTAAACCGAAGATGGACACAAAATGCTGGAGTAACTCAGCGGGACAGGCTGCATCTCTGGAGAGAATGAATGGGTGACGTTTTGGGGTCGAGACCCTTCAGACTCAAGAAGCCTGAAGAAGGGTCTCAAACTGAAATGTCACCCATTCCTTCTCTCCAACAATAATTAAGTTATGGGACCAACAATTGAAAATAACTGTCAGCGGAAGAAGTTCAGTTTCAATTGAAGGAGTTAGTCAGTGTCAGTCTTCTTAATGACTGCAAGCAGAAAATAAAACTGCCTACACTTTAGACAGGTGAATGCCATAGGGTTTGGTACTTAGATAAATTACAGGTGATGCTCTGCACTGCTTTTGACACAAGTATGGACATGCACCTTACCACTCAAGTGCAAATGCATTTGCAGTCATTTGAAATTGATTTTAGTGCCATTAATGAGCGCCAATTATAAATACATCAGAACGGCTATATGTCTTGCTGAGCACTCATCCTGCACATTTCTGAATGGCAGCTACGATCGTTTCTAAAAGAGATGGTCCAGGAAGCTAGACACGGTTTCGCATCAGTTAATTATCATTTCTGTGCACTGAAATGTGGCAAAAGTGTTGCTAATACCTCTCAAATATATTTGCCATGGAAAGATTTTCTCGTTCCGAAGAAGGTAATTCTAAAGGAATTAAATGTGTATGTTCAAGTTGGAATTGTCCTTTAAGATCGTCCAAATTATAGTTCTAATTCTTGAGAAAATGAATTGGATTTTTGACATCCTTCACAGAATGGTGCTTGTTGATAAGACTCAGAAACTGGCAGATTTTGCCAAAAGTATAACGAAGCATTGGCAAGAGGTGCAGGCACTTCACATCGGACAGACTGTGATGGACATAAAGTCTATCCATGGTGTCCTTCCACCTGTCTGCAGCTTTTGTTGTTGTTGATTGTGTCATCCTGCACCAGCACTCAGTGTGGCCTGGTTGCACAAAATCATATTCACGTGGTTCCATTCTTAACCCATTCAGTCGTAGGAAAATTATTCTGCAGGGTCCTCAATGTGTTCCCTTGGTCTTGTCCTGGCTTCCTCTTATTTCACACCTGATGCCCATCATCTGATAACACTGACTCAGTTTTGAAGTGTACATTAGCAACTCCCCACCACTGCCCCTCTCGACCACTTGGCTGTCTCTGATTCCCCAGGCCGCTGGTTCAACATTGAATTCTGGAAGAGAAGAACATTTTTCCAGCAAAATATTGGGAAGACTCCAGTCATTTTCTTTAGAACTGTTACAAACTCCACTCCCTCCCCATTGAATCTGTACTTTCCCTGATAGGTTGCTTGCAACCTTGGTGCTTTTGTTAACTCGAGATGAGTTTTGGTCCACATATCTGCACTGACACTGTGACTGGACTTTGTAAAGTTGTCTGACACTGCCAAGCCTCAATTCATCTGCTATTAATACTCTCTTCCATGCCCTTGTTATCTCTAGGCTTTATTCCAAGGCAGTCTACATTTTCCTATCATGGTTTACTCACTGTAAGCTAATGTCATCTTAAACCCAGCGTGGGACATATAGAAACAGAACCGTGTTCAGCCCCACACCCAGCCTGCACTCCAGAGGCTGCCCTGCCCTTCAGTAAGATCATGGCTGCTCCTGTGTGTATGTTGCTTCACCTCCTTCATCCATCATCTCTGCACTTGCTGTCTGCATTGTATCGATTCTAGATTCACATTTTGGCATAAATATCTCTCAAAGGCGTTGCCCCATCCCGTCTTTGAAATCTCCTTCACTCCTATAAACCTATTGAGGGTTGTAAAGGTTGTGTTACCGTACACATCCATCTTCTTTTCTGCATTGATGACCTCTCGATGCCTGACTTTAATTGCTGACTTGTGTTGACTGCACCTTAAATGACTTTGTGACTTTGACCCAAGGCTCTGAACCTCCTTTTCTTACTTTTCTACTTTTGGAGTTCCCTTTAAAACCTGAAATTTCTAATCAATGTTTTGCTCATCTGACAAACGTGGCCCAATGTTAAATTGTGATTCACTGTTCTCGTCTGTAAAGTGCCATGGGATGTTTGCAGTGCTCAGGGGTGCTATGTAAATAGAGGTGCCTGATGCTGTAAATCCCAACATAGATATCAAGCACTTCTTTTTGTGCTCATGTTAGAGAGACTGAGGATGTCTTTTTCTGAGGTAGGTCCTGAGGGACTGACTCAGAATGACTTGTTGTCACCCCTATTCTCTGGATCTCAGATGGGTGATGAGGCCAGGATCAGACCAGCAGACTCTGCCATGGGTGTGATGGCAGCTGGGAAGGAGATGTCCTGCTGAGGCTCTGTAAGGCACTGGTCAGGCCACATGGCTCTGTAAGGCGCTGGTCAGGCCACATTTGGAGTACTGTGAGCAAATTTGGACCCCATATCTGAGGAAGGATGTGCTGGCACTGGAGAGGGACCAGAGGAGGTTTCCAAGAATGATTCCAGGAATGAGTGGGTTAGCATATGATGAGCGTTTGACAGCACTGGGCCTCTACTCGCTGGAGATTAAAAGGTTGAGGGGGGACCTCATTGAAAGTTACAGAACAATGAAGGACATAGATAGAATGGATGTGGAAAAGATGTTTCCACTGGTGTAAGAGTCTAGGACCAGAGGTCGTAACCTCAGAATTAAAGTGCGCTCTTTTAGAAAGGAGGTTAGGTGGAACTTCTTTAGTCAGAGGATAGTTAATCTGTGGAACTCAATGCCGCAGAGGGCTGTGGAGGCCGTCAGTGGATATTTCTAAGGCAAAGATATACAAATTCTTGATTAGAAGGGGTGTCAAGGGTTATGGGGAGAAGGCGGGAAAATGGGATTAGGAGGCAGAGATCAGCCATGATTGAATGGCGGAGTAGACTCGATGGGCTGAATGGCCTAATTCTTGTGAACTTGTGCAGGAGCTTTGGGAGGTCTTGTGCTCCTTCTGCCAATGTGGCTGGACTTCCTGATGGTTAATTAACCACTACCTGTCATCAGTCTGAAGAAGGGTCTTGACCTGAAACATCACCTATTCCTTGCTACCTGTCCCGCTGAGTTACTCCAGCATTTTGTGTCAACCTACAAACCCAGACGTTTTTGTGACGTGGGATAAATCTTGAACACCTTGCAGTCTCAGGGAGAACTTACTTACTCCGATAGCACAGGAGGTCAGGACTGAACCCGGATTCCTAGCACTGTGAAACATTAGCCTCACCACCGTGCAGCTAATGGATCAGGTGTAAGAAAAGTCCGGAGTGGCATGGGGTCAAGGGTTCCTCATAGGCAGGTGATGGGGTTCAGGTGTCAGATTGGGGTTTGGGATGGGAGTGACCATGATCCAAAGTTTGAGGGGAGTCACAGACCAGGAACTTGTGCTTGGAGATTGTACTTATGCTGAGGGAGTGTCCGTGGAACACAAAGGGTTGCTGGATCAGGACCAGGTGGAGAGAGGTTGTTGTAGGAGTGGATGAACCAATCATGCATTTGCTACATCAGATATTTTGAGTGTGGATTGGAATTGACACCATGATGTGTGTTACTGAAATGGAAAATATATCATCCACAGAGTGATGAACTGTTGGAAGGATCCACATTGCTTTTCTATTTGGCCTGGTTTCTTTCCTACTGAGGAAAATCAGTGGAAATCTTTCAAATTCCTCGGCCCACATTTTCTTCCTTTACCATCTGCATTGATTATTAAGGGGTTGGACACGTTAGAGGCAGGAAACATGTTCCCAATGTTGTGGGAGTCCAGAACCAGGGGCCACAGTTTAAGAATAAGGGGTAGGCCATTTAGAATGGAGATGAGGAAAAACTTTTTTCAGTCAGAGAGTTGTGAATCTGTGGAATTCTCTGCCTCAGAAGGCAGTGGAGGCCAATTCTCTGAATGCATTCAAGAGAGAGCTAGATAGAGCTCTTAAGGATAGCAGAATCAGGGGGTATGGGGAGAAGGCAGGAACGGGGTACTGATTGAGAATGATCAGCCATGATCACATTGAATGGCGGTGCTGGCTCAAAGGGCCGAATGGCCTACTCCTGCACCTGTTGTCTATTGTCTATTGTCATTGGCATTAATCGCTTTTTCCCCCCAGTGCATTTTATAAAAGGACTAAGTAATGGCGTCCTTGGTGTCAACTTGATTAAAACCCCAGGCCTTGGCTCTTGCAGCAGATGAGTTCATTCAGCCCAAAGTGCCCGCTGTCTCCTCATAAAATCTACTCAATGAATGCCAGCCAATGTTCTTTCACTGAAGACATATTATTACATTATTATGCTTTGTCCAAACAAGCTATGCTTCTGTATTGCCTCTAAAACTTGATACATGAACAAGACTGGAAGTAAACAATAATACACCAGGTACACCTCCAAGTAGTCGTACTATGTTTAAAGTGACTTATATGCATTATCTCTTGTTACAAAGTTTGTGATGGCTCACTGATTTGTTTCATTTCACAGGTACATTCAGGGAGCTGCTTCACCCAAGGACATGCTGATTCTTGTAGATGTGTAAGTACTATCGAAGTACATGCAAAATATTGCAGTTGGTACTTTCCTTGTGGAAGTTAAAATGTCTGACAATTTCTTTGCTCTCTTTTCCATTATGAAAAGGAGTGGCAGCGTCAGTGGACTGACATTGAGACTAATTCGGACGTCGGTCTCTGAAATGCTGGAAACGCTCTCTGATGATGACTATGTGAATGTGGTTTCTGTGAGTATTTACAGCAGTCAGTTGTATTGAGTTGCCCGTGTGATAACCTGCCATGGTATTTGTGGCCAGCAAATCCTTTTGCATGGGGCTCAGATAATCGTGCCTCATAATCCCAGCATGGAAGACACATGCAAAAGGACAGGAGGTCATGGATTGGACTCCACAGTTTAGCTCTACAGTTGTTACTCTAACACATCATCCCTGTTGTCACTGCTCCTGACCCCAACGACCTAAATCCCTATCAGTACATCTAAAGTCTACAATACAACACCACCCTGAAGGCATGAAAATAGATGCAGCAGAAGCTCTGGAAAGAGCATGTTTGAAGGAATAAAAAATATTTTATATATAATTCTGCACACAGTTTTAAATGGAGCCAATGCAGTGTAAGAAGCATGTCATTAACTGGTGTCAAACTGTGCTCTGTGGGAGGTCTTAATTATATCCAATATGTGAATCAGCTCCAAGGATCGCTCAGCAGTTTTGATTAAATAAAGCATTTATTTTTGAAGTAAATACATTTGGAAGGTTGGATTGAATTGTTTTTCTCATGTACATTTGAGTCTTCCAAGGTAATAAATTCTCAGCAGTAGCATCCAATATGTGGCTGCAGGGAGAAAAGCACTGTGCCACGCAGTTTAAGTGGTGGTTTGGGCAGCATACGAGCCCAACAGTGACCATGTACGCCATCGTTGTCATTGATTGAACATTTAAAACTTTGTCTAATGCAGCAAAGAGTTTCACCAAAAGGCCACCTATTAAAACCTACACAAGAAACTGCAGATAGTGTTTGAGGTTTAGGTTCATTATTGTCATGTGAACAGAGGTACAGTGGAAACCTTTGTTTTGCATGCTCCCCAGTCAGATCAGATAATGCTATACAAAAATCCCATTAAGTTAAACTCGAGTACAGTAGGTAGAGCAAAGCGGAAGATGCAGAGCGCAGATTACAGTTCTTATTGATGGGTACTGTTCTCGGGTGATTGATGGTCGGCGTGGACTTGGTGGGCCAAAGGACCTGTTTCTATGCTGTATCTCTAAACTAAACTAAACTACTCTAAACCGTATTGAGGTACAGTGAAAAGCTATTGTTGTGGGCTATCCAGTTAGCAGAAAGAAAATACATGATTACAATTGAGCTATTTACATGTAGATACATGATAAGGGAATAACATTTAGCGCAAGGTAAAGCCAGCAAAGTCTGATCGGCGATAGTCCGAGGGACACCAAAGAGGCAGATGTAAATGTCCAACTTGGCTTCTGACAGAATGGCTGCTCCTCTCAAACCCTGCTTGACTTTAATTCCATGGTGGATGACAACAATGTGTAGGAAGGAACTGCAGACGCTGATTTATATTGATGATAGACACAAAATCCTGTAGTAACTCAGTGGGACAGGCAGCATCTCTGGAGAGAAGGAATGGGTCTATTCAGAGGCTCAGTCTGAAGAAGAGTCTCGACACGAAATGTCACCCATTCCTTCTATCTAGAGATGCTGCCTGTCCCGCTGAGTTACTCCAGCATTTTGTGTCTATCTTTGCTGGACGACAACAAAGCTGCAGTAAATGCTTTGCTCCGTGCAGAAATTCTTGCTATTTGTGGAGTGGATCCATGACATTTCCTTACGTCTTGCTGCATTTGCTGGGTACACTTTAGGCGCAAAGGTAAAAATGAATAATTATCGTGTCACTTTCTTTAAGTCCAAGCTAAGAAGTGACTACAGCACGTCCTTTAAGTTAAGATGGCATTTAACCTATTACTGTTTTATTCTTTGATCAGCTGCGGTAATTATCCCATAAAAAATGGTCAATCTCTTTGTCTGAGATCTGCGATAAAGGTTTCAGGGCGTTTGCAAAACACAGTTCTCAGTTGAAGTGAAATCTGCTTCTCTGGGAGATCTGTAGGTGTTTGATCCCTTTGCAGCAGATTTTGTTTCCATATTCCTTGGTGGCATAATGTGTGTGTTGAATCATATTCTCCATTTCCAATGTAGCTTATGCACTGCAGGAGAAGTGTCACAAATTGAAAACTGATCATCAGATTTAAATAAATCCCCAGCACGTTACCTGTCATCAACATACTATGATATATTATATTCAGATATTGTCATCTGTCTTTATGGGAAAAATGGAAAATAATTCGATATTTTTAGTATTTGGCTTCAGTGGATTTATATAAAATTAGCATCAATTAACTTGTTACAGTTGCTCTATTTTTTGGTCTGGCAAGAACATTATCAATGCACCCTGTGGTGATTTGCCTTGTTGGAGAAAATAACGTACACGCATTCAAAGAGAATGCAAATAGTTACCAATTCTTCCAAATTGAACTGCTGTACATTCTTTTTTAACAATGTTTTTTCCATATGGGCAGTCAAAACAAAATGGAGTGTTTTATCCTGAAGGTACCCATAGAATGTGAACACCAAAACACCAAAATATATACTATTACCAATGTAATGTAGATATTATCATAAGATCATAAGTGATAGGAGCAGAAATAGGCCATTCAGCCCATCAAGTCACTGTACCATTCAATCATGGGTGATCTATCTCTCCCTCCTAACCCCATTCTTCTGCCTTCTCCCCATAACCTCTCACACCTGTACTAATCAAGATTCTATCTACCTTTGCCTTAAATATATCCACTTACTTGGCCTCCACAGCCTTCTATGGCAAATTATTCCACAGATTCATCACCTGCTGACTAATGAAGTTCCTCCTCATCTCCTTCCTAAAAGAATGTCCTTTAATTCTGAGGCTATGACCTCTAGTCCGAGACTCTTCCACTAATGGCAACATCCTCTTCACATCGACCTCTATCCAAGCCTTTCACTATTCTGTACGTTTCAATGTGGTCCCCCCTCATTCTTCTAAACACCAGCGAGTATAGGCCCAGTGCCATCTAATGCTCATCATATGTTAACATTAACAGAACTTAAAGGGCAGTATTTACCTTTAAAGTCATTGAATTCCAATAGTGAAATACGTAGAACCTCAAGTAAGAGAAAATTGGCCATTTATAATACATTTACTTCCTCACTTTGAGTTGCAGCCACTGCCAGGTGAGGGAATGAAGTGTAGCAGCCCTCTGGCATGCAGCAAAGTCCCAAGTGAACCATTGTGATTTTCATGATGGAGCGGGGAGCATTGAGAAGGGATTGCAGTGAGAGGCTCTACTCTTCTTCCAATGGTGCAATTGTGGACAAAATGCCAGCACCTCTGAAAGAGTGTGCTTTAGAACAAAGAACAGTAGAGTGAAGAAAAGGAATAGGTGACGTTTTGGGTTGAGACCCTTCTTCAAGGTCTCGACCCGAAACGTCACCTATTCCTATTTTCCAGAGATGCTGCCTGACCCGTTGAGTTACTCCAGAATTTTGTCTATCTTCAGTGTTAACCAGCATCTGCAGTTGCTTCCTACACATAGAACAGTACAGGAATAGGCCTTTCAGTCCAAAGTGTATGTGCAAGTTAGTTAATGCGATTGAGTGGAACATGAGTCCACTGTATGCACATTCTGAGGAAAGGATGCTGCCATTAAAGGAAGATTATCATTGAATAGAATTAATAAATTAATAGGAACTGTAGGTTGTAATAAATCGAGCAGTTTGTTCACAAGTGGGCACCATCAAGTTATAAGTGAATACAGTCACTAATTGTTGAGGTGAATTATAAGTGTAATGGAGTGGAGGGCAACAGTGCATTTATGTAATCACCTACAACCACAAATTAATTGAGAAGTGAGCTGCACTGACTTAATAAATGTACAGTTTTGGAGCCACATCAAATCAATACAGGAATGGAGCATGGTATATTAGTCAGTTATTGGAGCATTCGCCTTATAAAAAAGATATAAGTAAATGAGGAATTGATTGCTGGTGAATTTGCAAGGATTGTTCATTTAATGAAATTGAGTAAGCTGTTGTCAAGCTGTAAAGGGTGCAGTGAATATGAACAAGGATGTTGCCAGGGCTAGAGGGTCTGAGCTCTCCGGAGAGGTTAAGTAGGCTGGGGCTCTATTCTGCGGAGCGCAGGAGGATGAGGGGTGATCGTATTGAGGTGTATAAAATCATGAGAGGAATAGATCGGGTAGATGCACAGAGTCTCTTGTCCAGAGTAGGTGAATCGAGGACCAGAGCACATAGGTTTAAGGTGAAGGGGTAAAGATTTAATAGGAATCTGAGGGGTAACTTTGTCACACAAAGGGTGGTGGATGTATGGAACAAGCTGCCAGAGGAGGTAGTTGACGCAGGGACTATCCCAACATTTAAGAAACGGTTAGAAAGGTACATGGATAGGACAGGTTTGGAGGTATATGGACCAAACCCGGGCAGGTGGGTCTCGTGTAGCTGGGACATGTTGGCCCGTGTGGGCAAGTTGGGCTGAAGGGCCTGACTCCACACTGTATCACTCTATGACTATGAGTATGCAAATTGCTGAAGGGAATAGCTACTGAAACTGGAAATCTTGATTAAATTCCACTGATATTATGGAGGGTTCTTTTAAATCAGGTGGGAGCAGGGGAGAACCTTTGATATTGTAATGGTTTTCCATTGAAGGGTGAGTGAGGCTCCACGGATGCCTGGGGAGCTGTGCTGACATCTTGGTGGCATTCCATTCATAATCTGATTTCTTAGCACTCTTCATTAAATCCAGATTTGGTGCCAGTGTTGGTTTATTATTGTCGCATGCACCAGGATACAGTGAGTTTGTTCTGCGTACTATCCAGTCAAGTGATACCGTGCATGAGTGCAATAATTTATGTGATGGACTAGGATGTATCCATAATTCATTGTAATGCCTTGCAGTCTTGGGCAGAGCAATTGCTAAACCAAATTGTGATGTCTCTCGATAGAATGTTTTCTATTATGTCCATGGTAAAGATGAGGCAGGAATTTGAAATTCTCTTGACATGGTGGAGAGTTTGTGAGGTGTCCCAGATGTAGATGGAAAGCGACATGAGAAGGGGGAATAAGACAATGTTGAGGTGCGTGGAGATGAGTTCACTTGAGCAAGAGTAACCAGAGTCAATGGGCCCACTAGGGTAGTCATCTTTCTGGATCTTGGGTAGGAAATAGAAACAGGCAGTGTAGTGATGGGGAACTATCAGGTTGGAGGCTGTAGAAGGAATTAGTTTAGTTTAGTTTAGAGATACAGTGCGGAAACAGGCCCTTTGGCCCACCGAGTCCGTGCCAACCAGCGATGCATGCACACTTACACTATACTACACACACCAGGAATAATTTTATGCAATTATATACCGAGCCAATTAGCCGACGAACCTGTACGTCTTTGGAATGTGGGAAGAAACGGGCGATTCCCGGAGAAAACTCGCGCAGGTCACGGGGAGAACCTACAAACTCAGTACAGACAGCACTCGTAGTCAGGATTGAGCCCAGGTCCCTGGCGCTGTAAGGCAGCAACTCTACCGCTGCGCCAACGTGCCGCCGTGGATATTGCCAGGAATGAAGAGATCCGTGATGTTTTGTGAGATGGTGGCCTGCTGTTCGTTTGTGGGTTTGTGGTCAAGGGGTAGGTATGAGGAAGTGTCCACGAGCCGGTTCGGCCTGGCCACAGTGGGGGAGAGGGAAGAATAACAAATTACCAGTTACAAATGTTGCCCAACGCCGATGTGCTTTTTTGCAAATTGTAGGGTTCATTCCTGTTGTCTTCTGTCCTGTAGGATGCAGGGGTAAGTTGAGTAAACTTACACTAATCTAGCTCTTAGCCTAGTTGTTAGTGATGGTTGAATCTGGTTGGGAAACTCAGCAGGTGACTTTGGCATAAACCCCCCAGAGTTTAAGCAAATAAACAATGTGCTGGAGAAACTCAGCCAGTCAGGCAGCATCTGTTGGGCGAATGGACAGATGATGTTTCGGGTCAGGGCACTTCTTTAGACTGAAGGGTCCAGACCTAAAACGTCATCTGTCCATTTCCTCCACAGATGCTTCCTGACCTACTGAGTCCCTCAAGCGCTCTGGTTTATTGATCAAGATTCCAGCATCCACTGTCGCTTGTGTCTTTTGAGCTGAGATTAATGTTACTCTTGATTCCTCCACATTTAATGTCCAGCGGGAATGAATAAAGAACATATAAATATTGGTGCAATAATCTCTGAATGAGTGTTCTCGAACATTGAAGCCATTGCAGCGTCCCAGTCTAACTCTGTATGATCCACTAAACTCAGGATGGGAAATAAAATGATGGGATTTTCACAGCATTGAAACGAAACTGATTTCCCTCTCACTTCCAATATCACTCAAAGCGTGAGGAGACTCCCTGTTGCTGTTTTGATAAATAACATTAATCTGAAATTCAATGCTCAGTTGGATTAAATAATATTTAAATTAAAAAATGAAGTTGTTTACCCAAAGAATGGTAAGGATGTGTGAATCACTGTCGCATTGAGCAGTTGAATCAGGCCTGGTTAGTTACAGCAAAGAATATCCAGCAGCTTGGACGTACATATGATACAGGTGGCTACAACAGTGGGGTTTTGTTTTGATAACTGCATCCTGACACTCTCCAACAGAAACACGGTAGGAATCTAATGAGAGTTAGCTCCAGTGTAGCTCGTCAAGCTTGTGGCACAGCATGTTAAAGAGAAGATGGGATCATATGAAGGAGTAAGGACTGGAATGTACCATGAAGGTTAAATCAAGGATGACCTGATCTGATGCTAAAATGACAATGTAGACCAGTGGGCCAAATGGTCGGTTTCTCTGTTGTTTTCTCAATTTAACAACATGTAATTCATGTGCAAAGTGGATCTCAGGACAGACACTGAATGCTGGAGTAACTCAGCAGGACAGGCAGCATCTCTGTATGGAAGGAATGAATGGGTGATGTTTCGGGTCGAGCCCCTTCTTCAGACCCAGGTACTGAGGATCTTGCGGATTGAAATCTGTTTCTATTGTTTGTAGCAAGTGATAGTGAGAGGCAGCCTCCGCTTATCTACAAGATGGAGGTTGAGCAGAATCTCGCTTCATCTTCTCAGACCATCGGAACCTTTTTCCCCATGGTGGAAATATCCAACACGAGAGGGCATAGCTGTAAGGCAAGAGGGGGAAGTTTAATGGAGATGTGCTGAGCAAGGTTTATACACAGAGAATGATGGGGGCCTGGAACAGATTGCCTGGGGTAATGGTGGTGGCCGATGAGACATTGGTGGTGGCTGACGCATTTAAGAGGCTTTTGGATAGGCACATGGATATACAGGGGGCAAAGGGAAATGGATCATGTACAGGCAAATGAGATTGGTTTAACTTGGTATCATGTTCGGCACAGACCTTGTGGGCTGAAGGGCCTGTTCCTTTGCCACACTGTTCAATGTTCCCACCTAATCCCAACAGCGATATAACAATGACTCGTTATTTATCTCTTTCATTGTCTTTGCACTGCTAAGCCGGGTAATCAAACTAATGCCCATCAGTAGGTTAAAGATCAACAATTCCTCATGGAGTAGTCCTCATGGACTACTGGCTGGCTTCACCTTCACCTTCTGCAGTCAGACAAGACCTGAATCCACAGTGACGTGGACGTGGTTCACTTACTGATCTTGCATTTGGTTACTTGAGGCAAAGAAATGTCAAGTATCTGAAGTGAAAATGTGATAGAGGCCACATAAACATTGGGTTTTGCTGTTTTGATATTGACGTCCACATGCTCTCCAAGAGAAACAGTGCACAAGATTATCCAGAATGAGCTCCATGCCTATCCAGAACAAGGCAGAGTGGTTTAGAGGTGTTTAGTTTTCTTGGTTCAAAGTAACAACATTAGAGTTTGATTACAGCTTTGGCTTGGGAAAGGCTTGAGGGATGGAGGTGCTTCAGTGTCATAAGCTGAGAATGAAATGAAGTTATTGGCAAGCTTCTGTAACTAATGAGATAAGGTGACTGGTACGTGCAGCCCTTGCTGCTCATTATTCCATTCCTCAATGGGAGTGTGATAATTTATTTCTGTCTAGCTTTCCGATCTAACCAGTTTAATGGGATTTCTTGCCAGAGCCATCTGCTGTATATTATCTTGTTCTCTGTGACAAAATTGGAAATTGTTCTCCAGAGTAGTTGCTGTGAAAATAATGCCTGCCTTCATGTGACATGAGTAACAGTTTCAGCAATGGTCATTTTATTGCTTCATTTCCGTCGCAACATCTTATTTCTTAGTTCTTGTCTAACTGCAACGTGATAATCAGCACCTATTTATTGTGAAGCTATGTTGTCGATATTTTATCAGATGTAATCAGTGTTAGGACTATCCCAGCGAACAACCACTGATTATTTCTTCTCGAATTGTCCATTGATCACCTTGCTGTCATTAATCCTTCAGTGGGACAGTGTGGAGCATCAGTGATTCTCTAGTGTGTTAACGATCAGGTTCACCATTGACAGCCATGGGCCACAAAATTGTGGATAAACCAAAGAACTGCCCATAAAATGAACAGTATATATTATTGGAGGAAAATAATAACATTCCCTGGAGTGACTTCAAGCGAGTAATGTAGTGGTGGTTGTCGAGGTGTCCTGTGGTGAGTCAGAACTCCATTCTCAAGATTTATAAAGTCTTTGGAATTCATTCAAGGCTGGTTAGTACTTCACATTTTCTCTTTACCCTGACCCGCTCTATTCTAATGCTGATTATGGTCAATTGAGTGAGACAGATTTCAGTATTAATTATTTAGTGCGCACATTCTCACACCTGCCGACTGAAGGGAGTATTCATCCTTGCAACATTTAGTTCTGCAGTGCTGGGCGGCATTGTGGTGTGGCGGTAGAGTTGTTGCCTTCCAGCGCCAGAGACCCGGGTTCGATCCTGGCTATGGGTGCTTGTCAGTATGGAGTTTGTATGCTCTTCCCGTGACCGTGTGGGCTTTCTCTGGGAAGCTCCAGTTTCCGCCCGCATTCCAAAGACGTACAGGTTTGTAGACTAATTGGCTTTGGTAAAGATTGTAAATTACCCATCATGTGAAGAAGGATCGTGTTGGTGTGCAGGGATCACTGGTCGTGATCCCATGGCGTGCACTCGGTGGGCTGAAGGGCCTGTTTCCATGCTGTATCTCTGAACTAAACTAAATTAAGCTAAAGTAAACCAAATACTGCGTTGCCAGTTTTACCTGCGGCAGAAGATAAATCAGTAAAATGTTGTACCTTTACTGACCAACCATGTACCAGATGCTTCTTAAAGGAATGTTGGTTTTGGAATGTTGCTTCCTCAAATTTTCAATCTAAGTAAAATCTTTAAAAATATATATCTTATGTTTCTATGCCATACACAGTATTACATCTGCTACAAAACCTACCAAATGCCCCCCACACCTGTATTCACCTGTCACTTGCCTGACTTTTTCGCATCCCCGCCCTTCACCACGATCAATCTGAAGAAGGGTCCCGACCAACAACGTTACCTATCCATGTTTTCCAGAGATGCTGCCTGAGCCGCTGCCTTACTCCAGCACACTAGTAGTGTCTTTTTCTGCAACACCTTAGATTGTTGAAAAAAACTGTTAGTCATAGTGCGACATGGTGGCGCAGCGTAGAGTTGCTGCTTTGCAGCGCCAGAGACCCGGGTTCAACCCTGACTATGGGTGCTGTCTGTACAGAGTTTGTAGGGTCTCGGTCTGACCTTCGTGGGTTTTCTCTGGGATCTCCGGTTTCCTCCCACATTCCAAAGACGTACAGGTTTGTAGGTTAATTGGTTAATTGGCTTGGTATAATTGTAAAATTGTCCGTAGTGTGTTTGGGATAGTGTGAGTGCGTGGGGATCGCTGGTTGGCATGGCCTGTTTCCATGTTGTATCTCTGAACTGAACTAAACTATATAGTAACTTTGGCTCCGGAAACTCCTCTACAGAATGACTCTGTGATTTGTTTGGGAAGTTTGCTCACTCATCCGAGGTTCGATTCCTTTAAGAAGCATCTGGTAAAGATTGCTTGTCAAACCTACTGGAAGATAAGTGATACTGATACTAAATTCAGAAAATAGAATTGCTTCAATGGCCTAAAAATTTCCATTTTGCGATACAGAACTATTTGATATTTTTAGACAAAATTCAATCAGCGCGGTTCAGTCACAAAATGCATAAACAGGTTAAGGACCAAATTCGCACTGGAGCACGCAGTGATGGATATGCTGTTACATTTCAGTGCTTTTGTCACACTTACTTTATCCACTACTTCTGACCTCCTGTTTTCAAAGACCTGCACACCCCAGCCTTCATTTGGAATAATAGATACGTGACACAGCAATCAGCAAACATCGTTTATTTACAGTGTGAACGAACACGGATAAACCTGGCGATTCAAATCTCTGCTGGCTGTAGCTTTCATATATTGTTACACTGTACATCGGGGCCAGATTGTATAATCTTCGGAGTAGAATGTGTGCCTCTTCCTCCAGCAATGTGAACCTCTGATCAACCACTGCAGCCCATGTGCTACTTTTACCTTAATCGTGAATACAAAATATTACTGGTAACATTTATTAGGAATTTTACAACAGCTCTGAAGAGACTTTGGAGTCATCACTTATAGGATAAAGTCATAGAGTGGTACAGCATGGAAACAGGTCCTTCGGCCCAACTTGCTCACACCGACCAACATGTCTCGTCTACGCTAATCACACCTGCCTGCATTTGGCCCATATCCCTCTAAACCTGTCCTATCCATGTACCTGTCTAATTGTTTAAACGTTGCTATATTCCCTGCCTCAACTATTTCCTTTGGCAGCTTGTTCCATATACCCACCACCTTTACTACCACTCTGATTCCTATTTCCCCCTTCACCTCAAACCTATGTTCTCCGGTTCTCGATTCCCCTAGTCTGGGCAAGAGACTCTGTGTGTCTATCTGTTCTATTCCTCCCATGATTGTAAACACCTCTACAAGATCACCCCTCATCCTCCTGGCATGCATGGGACCGGAAATCTTGATAATACCTTGGTAACCCCAATCTTAATGAGGAACTTTCAACAAAGCGTTCTCAGCTCAGGCATCTCAGGGACTTTGGAGTCATTATTTATAGAACGCATGGGACCAGAAATGTTGTCGTACCTGAGTAATCCAGATCTTGATGAGGAACTTTCAGCAAAGGATTCTCAGCCCAGGCATCTCCATCTGCTTTGGTCAACTTTAATTCAGGATTACATCTGTTAGTTGTTCATGCCTATTATTATCAAAGCACCATGCGCATACTCAATGTGTGGGGATGAACTGCAGATGCTGGTTTAAACCAAAGATAGACACAAAATGCTGGAGTAACTCATCAGGACATGCAGCATCTCTGGAGAGAAGGAATGGGTGACGTTTCTGGTCGAGACCCTTCTTCAGACTCTATGCACATACTCAATTCACACTTCTCTTCGATAATTATACTCAGCATTATTATTATTAGCCTAAAATCGATGGCATGTCGTTGAATAAGGTTTTGAGTCCTTTGAACTGCAGAATGTTTCTGGTGAAATGGTTAACTGGGAAATTAGGCAATCAATTTGTAATCGCGTCACAAGATAATACTGAGGAGAAAGTCAGTCCAATTACAGCTGCATTCAGCACCTTAGGATACCCCTATATCGTAAGTTGTATATGAAATGATTCTATATCCCAGTTGTATATGAAATGATTCTAATGCTATTGTTGTGCTGGGTCCTAATGCCCATTCATTACACTGGCCAGTTATTTATGTGTGAAGATGGACATAAAGCACTGGAGTAACTCTGCAGCTCAGACAGCATCTCTGGAGAACACAAACTGATTGCATTGAGGCCTAAAATTCTCCCTTAATATTTGAGCCATTATTGTGATCTTTAGAATACCGAAGGAGCAATGATTAAAAATACTTTTTGTTAGCTCTCAAATATTTTGGCAGGATTAAATCTAAAGGCCAGGTAAATATATTAAAGCACTGAGTCTACCAGCAGTCCAAAGAAATAATTACCTCCTTGATCCAGTGAGATTTAAAATAATCAGCTTCTTCATTGCAATGCTAAGACAAACACTAAAACTATTCCAGTAAAATTGCTTGGTTATCAGGGCCAGCTTTAGTAGTGTGAATTTATTATGTGAATCTCAACTTGAATTTATGGAGTGCTATTCATGACTTCTGGACATCCCAACATATTTGCAACAAGCAAAGAAAGGAGGGGTAGCACAGTGACACAGCCAATGGAACCAGTTGCTCACAGCCAATGGAACCAGTTGCTCATAGCCAATGGAACCAGTTGCTCACAGCGCCAGAGACTGAGGCATAATTCTGACCTTGGCTGCTGCCCGTGTGGAGCTTGTACATTCCCCCTGAGACCGTGAAGGTTTCGTCCAAGTCCTCCAGTTTCCTCCCACATCCCAAATGACATGCCAGTTTGTAGTCTAGTTGTCCACTGCAAATTGTCCCTAAAGTGCAGGTGAGTGGTAGAATCTGGGGTCGATTTGATGAGAATGAGGAGAGATTAAGAAATGCGATTACCATCGGATTATTGTAAAGGGGTGGTTAATGGTTGGCATGGACTCGGTGGGCCGAAGGGCCTGTTTCCGTGTGGTATTTCTCTTTGACTCTGTGAAAATTTTTTGAAGTGTGGTCACTGTTGTAATAGAGGAATTGAAGTCAGTGGAAAGAGACATCAGGAGAGATGCGAATCAGACTTCCTCAGGCACTCTTTTGACAGCATTGTACAGAAGCACGAATCCTATGATTATTAAAGCTCAAGAGGTCATCTCATAGGATGCACTATTAAAGAAATGACATATTCTGATTCTACCTCTTCTCAAAGTAAGTGACAAGTGGTTTAAATGGCCTGGAATTTTGCAGTTGCAATGATTGCAAGACCATCTCCATTGTTACACCATGAAATTGACAGCACCTAATGAGGTGTGCATGCGGGTAGTTAAATGCAAGGATCAGGCAGCATAAGTCGATGATGCACTGATACTCCACAGGAACTGCTGTCACAGTCCCCAGGGAGAAATCTTGTCAAAATGTTTTTGCATTGTACAAGTTTCATGCCTTTTACAATATACTCTCAGTGTGGGGGGGGGGGGGGGAGAGAAATCTGTCCTTGTTGGCTGAAGTGGAACTGATTCCCAAAATAGTGTTTGAAAACAGAAAATGCCAGGAATGTTCAGTGGGTCAGGCAGCATCTATGCAAAGAGGAAAAGTTAATGCTTCAGTCCTGAGACCCTTCATCAGAACTGGGAAAGAGAGAAAATAAGTCAGGTGAATTCCTCAACTCTTTGCCACTTCTATTGTTGAATTCACATTGGATCATTGGGTACAGAATTTGAACTCAAGGAAAGTTTTATGTCTGTAGCAGACTTTTGTAGCTTTGGTACTTCACTTCCTGAAGTGTGCACTCGGTCCAGTCTCGACGTGAAGGAGTGCATTGCCATCCATGTTTGGTTTATTTCCAGCAGAGATCGCTTGATGTGCATAACGACCTTGGACTTTATCATCATCTCAATGAAATATCCCCCAGTTCTGACAATGTCGACAATAGGATCATCCTCCCCTTGTGTGAGCTCAACTTGCTGGTGGAGGTGTGGTGGGCCGAGATGTGGCTCAGAACATGTTGCCTGAAGCTACATTCTTTCACATTAATTCTTTACTGAAAAATCTGCTTTTTTGATCTAGCAGCCAAATTTGGTTGGACAATCTCCAATCGATCTTCTCTTGATCAAGGTTTCTGCGCGTGTACACTGGTGGTGTGCAAAGTTGTTTTGTGAAATGCACACGGAGCTCTTTGCGTGAGATGCAATTCACATTTTTTAATCTGGATTCTGTCAAGTGCAAACACTTCAGAAAGCAAAAGGTGCAGCGGGTAGAACTGATGCCTCACAGCGCTAGTAGAACTGATGCCTCACAGTGCTAGTAGAACTGATGCCGCACAGCGCTGGTAGAACTGATGCCTCACAGCGCTAGTAGAACTGATGCCTCACAGCGCTAGTAGAACTGATGCCTCACAGCGCTAGTAGAACTGATGCCTCACAGCACTAGAGACCCGAGTTTGATCCTGATCTCAGGTTGCTATCTAGCTATCTAGGTGAAGTTTGCACGTTCTCCCTATGACCGCATACATAGGCCTCCTCTTCATGCTCCTTTTCCATTCCAATCCCAAAGAATGTAGGTGTGTAGGTTAATTGGCCGCTGTAAATTACCCCCTGTGTGCAGGTCGTCGATGAGGAAGTGGGATAACATGGAACTAGTGTGCAAGTGTGATCGATGGTTAGCGTGGACTCGGTGGGCTGAAGAGCCTTTTTCTCTGCTATATCTCTAAACTAAACTAATCCAAACAAATAGATTGTTGACCTTATTTGCTTGAGGTTTTGAGTACAGGGCAAGGATGTCATACTACAATTATACATGCCTTAGCGTCTCCTTGTTTAAGAAAGGATACACTTGGCACAGAGGGAATGCAGTGAGGTTTCATCAGGCTGACTCCTGAGAAGAAACATACAAGAAACTGCAGTTGCTGATTTTTCTAAAAAAGGACAAATAACTGGAGTAAATCAGTATGTAAGGCAACATCTCTGGAGAATATGGATGACTGTAAAATGTACAAACAAGGAACTGCAGATGAAGAAGAGTCCTGCCCCAAAACGTCACCTATCGATGTTCTCTGGAGATGCTGCCTGACCCACTGAGTTACTCCAGCACTTGTCTTTTCCTGTCATACGAGGATAGGAGAGGTCATTGCAGCCTATATCCAATGGTGTTTAGATGGGGTCTCACTGAAAAGTAGGCTGGATGAAGACTGCAATGTCTGGAGACTGGATAAGACAGAAGTGAGATAAGGAGAAATGTCTTCACTGGCTTTCACAAGCACACTTCTTTCTCTATTAGCCGATCCAACTCCTCAACTGAACTCTTTAGAGCTCATGGGCTTAGTCTGGGTTTATGCAGGAACCACTTTGTATTTGGTCTGATATGAACGTGCACACAGTCCCTGTTATGCCAGTGGAGATTATTTTGAATATATTATCATATCTTTCCAATAATATAAGCAAATTAAAATCATCAGCGCTTTAAGCATTTGACCAATCCAGCTTGAGTTGTCTCTCAGTCCTTCCCAATTATACTTGGCTGCTTTTCACGGGTTGCTGCAATGATGGGTCACTTACTTGCTGCCTGTTGTGTTGCATGAGGCACTTAATTTGTCCTAATTTCTGTCAAAATTCACCAGAGTAGGTTTCCTGTGAGACAATGTTTTCTCTCAATCTTGTGTAAGAAGGAACTGCAGATGCTGGTTTAAACCGAAGCTGGACACAAAAAGCTGGAGTAACTCAGTGGGACAGGCAGCATCTCTGGAGAGAAGGAATGGGTGATGTTTCTGGGTCAAGACCCTTCTTCAGACTGGTTAGGGATAAGTGAAATGAGAGATATAGATGGTGATATGGAGAGATAAAGAACAATGAATGAAAGATATGCAAAAAAGTAACGATGATAAAGGAAACAGGCTTTTTGTTTCTGTTTGTCGGGCGAAAATGAGAAGCTAGTGTGAATTAGGTGGGGGAGGGATAGAGAGAGAAGGAATGCTGGGGCTACCTGAAGTGTGAGAAATCAATATTCATACCACTGGGCTATAAGCTGCCCAAGCGAAATATAAGATGCTGTTCCACCAATTTGTGTTTAGCCTCACTCTGACAATGGAGGAAAGTCTTCTGCCCATTCCTACACAGACCTATCTGCCCTTGGGACAGATAGATCAGCCATAATTAAATGGTGGAGTAGATTTGATGGGCCGAATGGCCTAATTCTGCTCCTGTCACTTATGAGTAAATCTGTCCTCCATTAGTGTTCAGATTGAGTTTTGCCACGGCTGACTGTCTGTGGATGAGGCTGCACCAGGTCACTGGTGAGGGCTGGCGTTCTCAGTGCAGCAGCTTCACATGGAAGTCCGAATGGCTTGTTTCGTGCGTTTGATTGAATGTGTTCATCAAATACTCCAATCTCATAAGGCATGATCTAACAAGCAGTAAAATTACAATGCAAGGATAAGTTCTTTTCACAAAACTGTGTGGTCACCAATTATCTCATGCAACTGACTCATTGGCTCAAGCTTTTATCTTTCAGCTATTTCTAATAGCCCCAAATTAAAGTCATCTTCTATCCCTGTACATCCGCTGTGAATAAGACATCTTTGCCTTGTGCACTCAATATCAGGGTGGCATTAAGATACAAACCATACCCCATCAGAAGTATTGTCTTTTGCACTGCATCTTACAATTTTTGGGGGTTCTCACAATTTCACCTTCAAACTCCATAATTTTATTTGCTTTAAAGAGTATTTCCATCTGTTTGATTCTGTTTTGGTCACACATGCCCAGATTTAAGATGTAGTCATTCAGGCCAGCCATATTATCCCTTCCCATTCAAGCCTTCATCTGTTTGTGTTGCATGTCACAGCCCAGAAACGAGTCATTGCTGACTTGCTCTGCCAAGTATTTTTGCCAAGACATGATGGAGAAATGTAATTACACTTGAGTAGCCACAGGGAAAGACTGCAAAGAATTGGTTTCGGTATTACAAGCTCACTCAAATCTTTTAGCAAGAGTTATCGACACTCTCAAGAGAAAGTTATTAACCTTGTCATTTTGCAATGTCTTCACAATTTCTTTGAAACACATTGCATATATGTGCAAAATATTGTTTATTGGTTTGATAGTGCATTAAACTATTTGCATGAGAAGATTTTTAGCTGTAGCACAATATATGTGACAACGTGACATTGTTAAGGAGCAGGCACACTGCATGACTCTACTGTGCAGTAAAATCACAGTATGAACACACACAGCGATATGGTGAGAACAATACTTTCATAATAATACACCATGCCAGAGATCCCTGGGAACTGATGTCTGACAACAACTAACATCAGAAAAGCAAACGGCTACACAACAGTTATTGTTTGATCTTCTCAGACACTTACCTCCAGGTCACCATTTAGTGTCATCACTTCACCTCTGAATGCAGCCTTCAGTCCAGAATCTATTATTGTTAATTCCCCTCCTGAGCACATATTGATCTCGTCTTTCATTTGAAAATTTTGGCTATTTTCGAACAAGCTTCACTGATTTCAAACTTTTGAGGATTTTAATTCTTATTCACTTTGAGCTTACTTAAAAAATAAACTCTTTCTGCTTCAAAGTTGATTCTTTGATTACTAAGATTTATTTCCTGCCTTTCTATGGACAATTTTTCCCTTTCCAGCCTAAAAACATTGGTTTCAAAGTCATTTCAGCGAAACACCAGAGGCTCTTTTTCCTGAGAAGACTGAGGAAGTTTGGCATGAATGCCAGCATCCTCACAAACTTCTACAGATGCCCCATCGAGAGCCTGCTGATGGGCTGCATTACAGTCTGGTACGGGAACTGTTCTGCCCACAGCCACAAATCACTGCAGAGAGTGGTGAAGACACCCAGCACGCAGGCTGTTCTCCTTGTTACCGTCAGGCAGACGATATAGGAGTATGGCTACGCGTACCACCAGACTTAAGAACAGTTTCTACCCTCAGGCCATCAGGCTTCTGAATTCATAAACCCATTTCAAATCATATATGTTGATTATTTTTAATATTGTCTTTTTACCTATTTTTAATATTGCCTTTTTACCTTACTAATGTCATTAAAAAAAAATCTTATTTATCCTTGGAATATTATTGCTGAGGTGGCCTGTTGTCTTGTCAAATACATTTCATTGTACCGTTGACCCTGTGCCAACCTGCATATGACAAATAAAATTTATTATTATTATTATTATACCTTGTTTATATAAAATTCTAGAATCAGTTCTCATTCCACAAAATGTCATCTTCCCCATTCTCTCTTCATAGGTCGATCTCATGCTTGGAAATAATCTATTCAACCTGTGCTTCACTGTCATTTCTTTTTCAGTTCAGTTTAGTTTGTTGTTACGTATACCGAGGTACAGTGAAAAGCTTTTTGATGCGTGCTAACCAGTTAGCAGAAACACAATTGATCCATTTGCAGTGTATAGATACATGATAAGGGAATAACATTTAGTGCAAGGTAAAGCCAGCAAAGTCCGATCAGGGAAAGTCCGAGGATCATCAAAGCTTCAGCACTGCTCTCTGGTTGTGGTGGGATGATTCAGTTGCCTGATAACAGCTGGGAAGAAACTGTCCCTGAATTACCACCATCACCTTCAAGTTGGTGTATTGTATGAAACTGTAGGGGAACAGCAGAATACCTGAAGTTGGTATTTTGCCAATTCCCTACAACTTCAGAATTGCAAAATAGAAAATTCGCAAGGAACTGAGAAGATTTCAAACTGGCCAAGTTAATGGTAGTCATTTTGAAACAACCTGTGGCAGTACTAAAATAATAACTATAATTAAACAGCAAAATAGACAAGTTTAAGGATCTGGGTGTCATTTGCTGACAGGACATTGAGTACGTAATTACAGCAGTTGCTTCAAAGTCACAAAGATTGATCTTGGGAGTATTCCGAAGTGATATGTGCACTAATGTGGCATTCATGAGCTTGCACGGAGAGACAAAAGGAGCCCCATCTGTTGTTGGAAAAAACACAAGATTAAAGGATGATAATAATTAGGAGGATCAATAAGATGAATGTAGCAAGGCTTTCTGTGTACAATCAGAACAAGATAACCAAGAATGCGATTAGTGTAGAAGCCCCAAGCTAAATGTCACGTAGAAACCAACTTCTCCGTGCTCGGTGTTTTAAAATTGTAAAATAGACTTCTAACAAAGCAGATTCAATTCTAATAGTCATAAGGGAATTGTGATTTAGAAGGATAAATTACAGTCTGCGGGAATGCAGAAAATGAAAGCAAAATGTGAATAAATTATATTGTAAAATTGCAGTGCGTAATGGAATTTTGTTTTGATATATATTATTCTACTGCCATATAATATCACTGGACAAAGAAATGAAAACAACAATTTAAACAGAAAGGAAAAAGCAACTTAACATGCTTGCAGATATCAAACAATGCATGGATGTCTTAATGATTTCCAATGTTAATGATGTTTAGAGTGAGAATCTTATGAGATTGTTTATTTTTATATGTAACTGGAGTGTCCGAAACATCAGCTAGATCCTGATAAGATAATAACACTGAAGATAGACACAAAATGCTTGAGTAACTCAGCGGGACAGGCAGCATCTCTGGAGAGAAGGAATGGGTGTCGTTTCGGGTTGAGGCCCTTCTTCAGACCATAACTCTGATGGGGAGAAACCTTCAACCATTAGTGTTATTTGTTCCAGGCAATGTCAATGGAATCCCTATTGTGAAGTAATCAAATCAGAAAAGAGTCGTCTAAGCATATGGTTTAAAAATAAGCAAGTCAAATACACCAGATGGTGTCTCCAAAAACACTCCACTCTCAACACAAAAGCATTGGATTTGACCTTGCTTGTTTGAAAGAAAGTTCTTGCCTTGAATATTTGCACAATTGTGTTTTCTTCAAAGGAGGAAAGGTCAAGCTAACACTGTGAAGGTTGTATTCCATGTACTACCACTTTGACATCGCCAGACTACATGGTTTTGCAATCCACATTAAAGATTGAAGGTTGCAGAAAAATGTGGAAAGTTATTGTTAGTATTGTATGCACAGAGCATTCTATCCTGTGGATTCTAAGCCAGATTGTTGTTTAATCAAACATTGAGCTGTGAAGACCAGTCTGAAGATGGGTGCAGGAAGGAACTGCAGATGCTGGTTTAAAGCAAAGATAGACTCAAAAAGCTGGAAGAAGGGTCTCGACCCGAAATGTCACCCATTCCTTCTCTCCAGAGATGTTACCTGTCCCGCTGAGTTACCCCAACATTTTGTGTCCATCTATTGAGCAGTGAAGTTGTACTTACCACAGTGGAAGAGCTGATATCTTTTTATTCACAAAATGCTGGAGTAACTCAGCAGGTCGGGCAGCATCTCGGGAGAGAAGGAATGGGTGACGTTTCGGGTCGAGACCCTTCTTCAGACTGATGTCAGGGGGGCGGGACAAAGGAAGGATATAGGTGGAGACAGGAAGATAGAGGGAGATCTGGGAAGGAGGAGGGGAAGGGAGGGACAGAGGAGCTATCTAAAGTTGGAGAAGTCGACGTTCATACCACCGGGCTGCAAACTGCCCAGGCGAAATATGAGGTGCTGTTCCTCCAATTTCCGGTGGGCCTCACTATGGCACTGGAGGAGGCCCACGACAGAAAGGTCAGACTGGGAATGGGAGGGGGAGTTAAAGTGCTCGGCCACTGGGAGATCAGTTTTGTTAATGCGGACCGAGCGCAGGTGTTCAGCGAAGCGATCGCCGAGCCTGCGCTTGGTTTTGCCGATGTAAATGAGTTGACATCTAGAGCAGCGGATGCAATAGATGAGGTTAGAGGAGATGCAGGTGAACCTTTGTCTCACCTGGAAAGACTGTTTGGGTCCTTGGATGGAGTTGAGGGGGGAGGTAAAGGGACAGGTGTTGCATCTCGTGCGGTTGCAGGGGAAAGTGCCCGATGTTGGGGTGGTTTGGGTAGGAAGGGACGAGTGGACCAGGGAGTTACGGAGGGAACGGTCTCTGCGGAACGCAGAGAGGGGAGGGGATGGGAAGATATGGCCAGTGGTGGGGTCCCGTTGTAGGTGACATCTTTGTTCTGATCCTGAATTTAAGAGAGTGCTGGCTATAATACTCAAGCATTTCTTCATATGGATTAAGCTGAATTGTCTCCATTACTCACATTTTCAGTTTGTCAAGGTTTGAAACGTTAGTGACGTCTCCTTGATTTTTAAAAAAATGAGTGGCCCAAAATGTCATTTGGAATTGACGTGGAGAAAGTTTTAACAATTGATTTTAAATGACCAATTATGCACCAAATTTGAAATCTATCTTAAAAGAAAGTCATTCTAAATTGTGAAGTCAATTTTTTCCCCCCTAAACTGGTGCAGGTGGCTTTAAACAGTCATTGTGATAGAACCCAAATGAGAATTAAGTTATCAAACTTTGACAGTGTTCTTCACTCATTTTAGTAATTGAAAAAGACAGTGTAAATAATGTTAATCCTGTGCAGTACTTACTTTCTACAATGCAGAAGTAGTTCATGCAGTCCATTTGGATCCATATTAGCTTCTGGTGGGCCAATTCCATAAATCCCATTCTTATATTATTTCCTTGTAGCTTTGCAACTTCTACTCTCTCACTGTGCATCACCTCTCCTTTAGTTTAGTTTAGTTTTGAGATACTAAGTGGAAACAGGCCCTTCGGCCCACTGAGTCTGCACCGATCAGCGATCCCCTCACGTTAGCACTTCCCTTCACGTTCTAGGGACAATTTACATTCATACCAAGGCAATTAACCTACATACCTGCACGTCTTTGGAGTGTGGGAGGAAACTGAAGATCTCGGAGAAAACCCACGCAGGTCACGGGTAGAACGTACAAACTCCGTACAGACAAGCACCCGTAGTCAGGATCGAACCTGTGTCTCTGGTGCTGTAAGACAACAACTCTACCGCTACACCACCTTTGACTCCTTCATCACTTACCTACGGTCAGTGTAACTTGCAGTAGTCGATCAACCTACCAGGCCATCTTGTGGATGCAGGAGGAGACCAGTGGAGCTGGCGGAAACTCATGAAGGCACAAGAGCTTGAAGGCTCCTTGCAGATTGCACCAAAGTCCACATCTCACTAAAGTCCACATCACAGCTGGGTGGCTTGAGATGTGAGGCAGAGCACTCTTTGCTGCACAACTATGTCACCCATTTTGGCCTGAGATTTGCTATGGAAAACATATTGAAATTAGTCTTGAAGTATCAGGACTTCTCTGATTCTTTACCGTATTATTTATTCAATCAATATAACTAATGTAATTCTCTCTATTTATGCTAACTAAATTGCCAAGATCATATAATCAATTCTAAATCCAAACAAACTTGATAATTGGGTTTTACGGCTTTTTGCGTAGCATGGTAAGGAGTTGGTCATTAAGCATCAAGAGGAAGAAAATGCTGGGATATAAATTCTTCACTTCCTATAACTTTATTTTTGAATCCAGGTACCAGAGTTGGAAGGGCTCTTTTGCATTTGAGCTTTTTCGTTCACGTTAACATTGAACTGATTTATCTCTTCTAGTTCTATAGGTAATTTGAAATTGCCTTAACATGTTTTAAAAAAAGTTTGTTCATATGGTTTAAAAAAATATTTTATTCGTCTATCTGGCTCGAAAGTCTCAGTTAGGGCAGCACGGTGGCGCAGCAGTAGAGTTGCTGCCTTACAGCACTTCCAGCGCCGAAAACGCGAGTTTGATCTTGACCATGGGTGCTGTCTGTACGGAGTTTGTACATTCCCCCCGTGACCGTGTGGGTTTTCTCCGCGATCTTTGGTTTCCTTCCACACTCCAAAGACGTCCAGGTTAGTAGGTTAATTGGCTTGGTTTAAATGTAACTTGTCCATAGTATGTGTAGAGTAGTGTTCATGTGCGGGGATCGCTGGTCGGTGCGGACTCGGTGGCCAAAGGTCCTGTTTCCGCGTTGTATCATTAAGCTAAACTAAACTTTTGTTCATTGGTTCAAATAGAAGACTTTCATTTGGCATGTCATTCACATCTAGAAGTGAAATAAATGAAACAAATTTCAAATATATTGATGGAGATATAAACTGAGAAGTGTAGAGACATAGAAATAAAGAATATCATATCGTAAGGTGGTAGCAACTAGGTTTTGATTTCCTCTTTGCATTCACTGACATTTAATTTGATGCTCAATTTTCACGTTTCAAATTTTCCTTCATTGCTTGTTTTAAGTTTATAAGATCTTCCAGTAGGTAATATAATTTAATTTCAAAAAATTATTATGATTAATTTTGGAAAGTATTAACATTTATAATTCAAGACCAATCCATATTATAATTTGAGATCAATCCACATTTATAATTTGAGACCAATTCACAATTTGCAAAACCAGTATTATCAATCTTAAATTATGTATAATATAACGATATATTAAATGTTGCATATTTTATACTGTACAGGTAGATTATATTAAGTTTATTGCTCCAATATTAATTCCAAAAGTTGCACGCGCTTGTAGAGAAGTCCTTCAGTATTTTATCTTCTGTGTTTGAAATGGAAAACTTGCTTCTATGCTTTGGTTTCATGCAGTTCCTTCTGAGAAATCAATTTTGCTCTTGTTTTTCCACTTCAGTTGTTTTTCATGCTGACCACAGTACTTTCATACAGTCAAAAGTGTAATTATTCCGTTTAACCGCAGGAGTGTATTAGAATCTTAAACAATATCTAAAGCAGTTTGTGCAGAGGTTTCCAGGAAAGTTGTGGTAATGTCATAAGCAAACAATCACTTCTCAACATTGCCCATTCATTTCAGATCAGATGCTTGCTTGTGTATTGCACAAGACGATGGTGAGGCCACATTTGGAGTATTGTGTTCAGTTTTGCTCACCCTGCCATTAGGAACGGTGTTGTTAAACTGGAACGAGTGCTGAGAAGATTTACGAGGGTGTTGCCAGGACATGAGGGCCTGAGCTCGAAGGAGAGGTTGTGCAGGCTTGGAGTTTATTTTTTGTAGTGCAGAAGGCAGAGGGTTGAACTTATGGAGGTGTACAAGACCATGAGGGGAATAGATAAGAGTACAGGCATGGAGTATTTTATCCAGAGCATGGGATTCAAGAATCACATGACATCGGTTTAAGGTGAGAGGGGAAAGATTTAATCAGAATCCGAAGGTCAACTTTTTCACACAGAAGGTGGTGGGTATGTGGATCAGGCTGACAGAGGAGATAGTTGCAGCAGGTACTATAACAATGTTTTAAGGTCATTTGGACAGGTACATAGACAGTAAAGGTTTAGAGGGAAATGGGCCAAATGCGGGCGGGCAGGTGGGACCAGTGTAGATGGAGCAGATTGGTCGGCATGGGCAAATTGAGCCGAAGAGCCTGTTTCCGTGCTGTGTGACTCTATGAGTCTATTTACTCACTTCATTGCTGTGGATTTGACTGTAATTTTTAGATTATGGCATTTGTCGTAGACTTCCCAAACAACAAACATGTGTCTCTCTCCATCTTCCCCGTCAGTTTATCTTGATGTGCCAAAAGATTTTGATCAAACCACTTCTTAACCATGGACTGTATTTTTCATGGACTGTGGCCCAAATTATGTAAGCTTTCCTTTTTGGTGAAGCTGCAGCATCCAGGTATCATTCTGGTGAACTAATACTGCACTCTCTGCAAGACTAGTGGTGGCTTCCTAAAGTGTGCAGCTAAAGGCTGATAGCAGTACTTCAGGTGTATAACCAGAGCTGCATAAAGATGGACCATGACTTTCATTATCTTGACATAGGGATGAATACTCCCAGAGCCAAGTTCCTCCCCCTTGCCTCTTCCCCAGAGACTGCAGTGAAAGGAAGGCAGTTCATGAGGGAGGGAGGGAGGGAGGGAGGGAGGGAGGTGAACAGGATGAGTGTGTGTGGATAGACTGTGCGTGAGCATGGCTCGGGTGTGGGTAGGAGTATGTGTGTGCCGACATATGCATGTTGTGTGCTAAACTTGTTCAGGAGAGCCTAGTCAAGATTAGGTATGCAACAGCCTTCCCCCGCAGAGCCATTTTCCCTGCTACGGGTGCAAGCCATCTTCAGAATGGAGGGAGTGCATTAGAAAAATATGTCTGTATTTGCCCACGAACTTTGTGATCTTTACAATTGGATCCCTCCCTCAACCTAGCCTCACTGGACCTCCCCTGCTCATAGCTTTCACTGTTTCAGGAGTGTTGTGTCTCTGCAGTCTTGAGCTCCTAGCAGATCAGCTGAATATATTACTTGCTTGCAGTGGGACCTGCTTGTCATCTTTGTGTCAATTGCTTAATCTGTTGGCATTTTTTAGTGATTTCATACGTCTATCAACTGTGCTTACATTACAGCTATGTTTGTGTTAATGAACCAGGACCTATAACATAGAAACATAGAAAATAGTTGCAGGATTGGGCCATTCGGTCCTTTGAGCTAGCACCGCCATTCAATATGATCATGGTTGATCATCCAGAATCAGTACCCCGTTCCTGCTTTTTCCCCATATCCCTTAATTCCTTTAGCCCCAAGAGTTAAATCTAACTCTCTTCTTCCATCCTCTAAGTGGTCAATAAATGCAACATGAAACCTGTGTGGCACCATTGCCAATTAGTGTACTCAACCCATCGCCCGATAATGCTTTCTATCTCTGGCTGTCTACCAATTTCCTAACAGTTTGCCGTCAATTTTATGAGGTACAAATTTAACTAATATTTGGTTGAGAAGGATATTAATAAATGGCCTCTTGAAATCCATACAAATGACATCCCATAGATACCTTCAGATGGATATTTACAAAGCTGAAATGTTAATTCTATTGGTTTAAACGGATGCTGACTATTCTTAAGGTAGACACAAAATGCTGGAGTAACTCAGCGGGACAGGCAACATCTCTGGTTAGAAGGAATGGGTGACGTTTCGGGTTGAGTTTTGATCTCTTACACATCCTTATCTCTGCAACTCCCACTCCCCTGACTTTCAGTCTGAAGACAGGTCTCGACCCGAAACATCACCCATTCCTTCTATCCATAGATGCTGCCTGTCCCGCTGAGTTACTCCAGTATCTTGTGTCTATCTTCAGAGTGTAAACCAGCATCTGCATATGTCGCCTGCTAAATATTCTTAATACATTTTAATTTTTATTTAAGCTTTCCAGCATCTGCCTTTTACATCAATAAATGTCCTTCAGTCCACCATCTGTACCAGTGCGTCAAGAATTTTGTTAGATTTTTCAGGCATTCCAATCTTTTACAAATCTATCCAGGTTGTCTTTGATCACCCACAAACGTTCATGTGTTTTGTCTCTATCCTGACAAGATACAGATAATGGATGACAGGCCATCTGGGTTTTTATTCCCTGGTTTCTCTCCCTTGGCTTTCTTACATGGAAGAGTGACCTGCGCAATTCTCCAATCCAAGTTAATTAAGTGAACTTTGTAGCCACCTTAAATGTAAATGTACACTATTCTTACTTACCACCCTAGAATGGAAACAGCGTGGTTGTGGAAATTTGCCACACATTTGTGCCTTTCTGAATTTTTATTATTAATTGCCATTCATTAGTTTTGCTCCATGTGAAAATGATGCAGTCAATAGTTTTTCATATCATCATCATATCATATCATATCATATATATACAGCCGGAAACAGGCCTTTTCGGCCCTCCAAGTCCGTGCCGCCCAGTGATCCCCGTACATTAACACTATCCTACACCCACTAGGGACAATTTTTACATTTACCCAGCCAATTAACCTACATACCTGTACGTCTTTGGAGTGTGGGAGGAAACCGAAGATCTCGGAGAAAACCCACGCAGGTCACGGGGAGAACGTACAAACTCCTTACAGTACAGCACCCGTAGTCAGGATCGAACCTGAGTCTCCGGCGCTACATTCGCTGTAAAGCAGCAACTCTACCGCTGCGCTACCGTGCTTTGATTCACCAAAACCGGACTGAAATCAGACGTAGCTGTTGGAAAGGGCAGGAGATGGAGGAGGGGGGAATCATCTCTAAGAAGGTCCAACCTGCCATAAGATGTGTCAGTGCAGGAGATGAGCAAGTTTCCCAGCGCAGCGGGTGAACGATAATGTTGCCCGTCGATTTTAAGTCGAATACATCACTTGAGCAATCGATGTTTAGTATTCATTGAACTTTCCCCTGATATTTTGAAGGGACACATTGGGCCTTTTAGATGAGATTGTTGACAGGATTAATCTTAGCAGCGCTGTGATATTTCTGACCCTTCGCCAACTAATGCTGGCAAAATTGTCACACGAATTGACATTGCGATCTTCTGGAGACTGACAGCATGAGAGAAGCGAATTTGCAGATAGAGCTAACATGAGAGAAAAGCTGAAGTGCTCTCGGTCTCTGATTGTATCTTTATTGATGTTCCTTCCCATCCTCCGCCTCTGTAATTTCTCTGCTGGCTCTGATCTTGACAAGGGACTGGATGATAGGACTGCAGCTGAGGATGAGTGTGGGCAGCAGCAGATCACTTATGCTCCTTCAGTAATTTCCAATTTATGTTTTAGTGCCATAAAGTGAAAGGCCGATAAAGCAGGAATCGAGTTTTTAGTGAGACGCCAGCTTTTTATAGCTTTTTTTTGTTATATAATCTACCTTCTCCCATCAGGCAAAAGGTATAGAAGTGTGAAAATGCACACCTTCAGATTCAGGGACAGTTTCTTCACAGTTGTTATCAGGCAACTGAATCATCCTACCACAACCAGAGAGCAGCGCTGAACTACTATCTGCCTCATTGCTGACCCTCGGAGTCTTCTTGATCAGATTTTGTACTAAACGTTATTCCTTTATCATGTGTTGAAACAGTAAATTACTCGATTGTGATCATGTATTGTCTTTCTGCTGACTTGTTGGCCCGCAATGAAAGCTTTTCACTGTGCCTTGGTACATGTGACAATAAACTAACTTTAGATAGTTCCTTTGTCCCTCCCGTCCCCTCCTCCTTCCCAGATCTCCCTCTATCTTCCTGTCTCCACCTATATCCTTCCTTTGTCCCGCCCCCCTGACATCAGTCTGAAGAAGGGTCTCGACCTGAAACGTCACCCATTCCTTCTCTCCCGAGATGCTGCCTGACCTGCTGAGTTACTCCAGCATTTTGTGAATAAAAACCTTCGATTTGTACCAGCATCTGCAGTTATCTTCTTAAACTAACTGAGCTAAACATTTGTTGAAGTACTCAAGCCGGTTCTGCCTGATCCCACTCTCGTCGATGGTCCCTGCCTTCAATTAGTGGAGCCCGACTTAGTGGTGATGTTATGTGAGACAGATTGGATGCTGCCTGACAAAAAACTACATGTTATTCTTGGCAGCTCAAAGGTTTCCTGAAACAACCTCTCCCCGACGTGAAAGTGTACGCTAATGCCCTGATATCTGAGGCCAGTTTTAATGACTGCATTTCCTCTCATGCTTTAGTTTAGTTCAGTTTAATTTTGAGATACAGCGCGGAAACAGGCCACACAGCCCCACTGAGTCTGCGCTGATCAGCAATCCCCGCACACTTAACACTATCCTATGCACACTAGGGACAATTTACAATTTTACCAAGCCAATTAACCTACAAACCTGTACGTCTTTGTAGTGTCTTTGCCACGAAAAGTGCAGCACACCACAAGCATGTAAAGAAATGGAGAATTTACAAAATAATAAATTAAAGTCTTTGGGCAGCACGGAGATGCAGCAGGTAAGTGCTGCTCTTGCTCAAAGACTTTAATTTATAATTTTGTAGATTCTCCATTTCTTTACATAATAACGACCATATGCGAATTCCCCCAGGCCCTTCAACTTTTCCCCATATCTCGTGTCGTGCTGATCATCCCCCTTGGTGTGGGAATCAAGGCACGTGAGAGAGAATAGGTTTGCAGGGACATCAGTGGGACAATGGCAGCAGGGGTGTGAGTGCTGGGATGGACTCAATGTACTCAATGGCCACCGTTGCATTGTTAAAAATATGAGAAAACAATCTGGGTTGCATCTGTGCGAATCTAATGTTCGAAATCCAGTTTGGTTGTAAAATGGGCAATATCAGAATCGGCTGCCTGACACCCACTTTGATTAAAACATAGAAAATAGAACATACGAATAATACAGTTCAGGAACAGATCCTGAGGCCCACAAAGTTTGTACCGAACATGATGCCTAAATACCACTATTGTATCTGCCTCCACCACCACCTCTGGCAATGTGTTCCAAGCCCCCACCAATCTGTGTAAAAAAAACTTGCCCCACACATCTTATATACTAAAACTTTTGTTTGTTTGTTTGTTTGTTCCTGAACTACAGCCAAAACGGTACACGATAACACGACAATTTTAGGCCCACCTTACTCACCGTCGTCCCTTTGGTGCTAATGGAAGAAGTTTCATTGAAATCGGTGTCATAGTTTTAGTCATTCACATTTTAAATTTTAAATCTATCTCCTAGGGAGGGAGTGGGGAGGGAGGAGGTGGAGGGAGGGATGGAGAGGAAGGAGGATAATGGGGGGTTGAGGGGGATGGAGTGGGTGGGGAAGGGGAACGGGAGGGGAGGGGGGAAGGGGAGGGGGGAAGGGGAGGGGGGGAGGGGGGAAGGGGAGGGGGGAAGAGAAGGTGCTGCACCAATGCAGGAGAGGTTTGGGCCCAACGGGTCCACTTGGTCTAGTCTCAATTAAAATTTCCCTCTCTCACCTTGAAGAGGTGTTGGACATTTCCAACCTGTGGAAAAAGGTTCTGACTGTCTACCCTGTCGATGCCTCTCATAATTTTACGTCTCTCTTCAACCTCTGATGTTCCAGAGAAAGCAATCCAAGTTTATTCAACCTCTCCCTGTAGCTGAAACCCTCTAATCCAGGTAGCATTCTAGTAAACCTCCTCTGCACCCTAAGTAGGGATTTATTAAAAAAGGTTTAATGATTGAATTGTTGCATATTACCCGCTTTACACCTCTGTCAGAGTGTGTTGATAAATTTATAATAATTGGAAGAGCCTAATTTCCTAGGTAACACCACTTCTGTTCTGTGAAAGCTATAAGCATTTTTCTTGCTTATTAGTGCTTTATTTTTTCATTCTAAATGTTTTACTTTTCATTTTGTGCTGTTCCTCCTAACTTAACAGTGTATTTTTTTGCAAATAGTCTCAACACTCAATTCTGATTTTGTAAAACTGGATACATGAAGCTTACCTGTTGCTCTCGTGTTGGGACCACTTACCCATGTGACAGGTTATTAATAGTTGAACGTTTATTGCCATTATATCCATGGTATTTGTTTACAAAATAATATAAATAACTAGCGTAGTCTCTTTTGCCTGATGATGAGATGTTTTCCTTTTTTTTAGAGCAACTTGAAGGAATAGTTTTCCCATGTTTGTCACAGTTCATTTTCAGTGCCAGGGCAGTTGATCAGCAATCTTTAAAACTCAAGAGTCAAGAGTGATTCATTGTCTTATTTCCTGAAACAAACCAATGCCTTTCTTTCTTGCAACAGCACAACAGGTTTGTAAACTTGGCACTCAATAGGTAATATGATAAACAAATAGGAAAAAAAGCATGTTGACTTATAAAATTCCACTTGCCAAAATATTTTGGGGGAATGATTGGCTCGATAAGGCAGAGCAGTGTCTCACAGCACCAGAGACCTGGGTTTGATCCTGACTCTGGGTGCTGTCTGCATGGAGTTTGTACGTTCTCCCCGTGACTGTGTCAGTTTTCTCCGGGTGCTCCAGTTTCCTCGCACATTCCAAAGACGTGCCGGTTTGTAGGTTAGTTGGCTTCTGCAAATGATCCCCAGTGTGTAGAATAGAACTAGGGTACGGGTGATCACTGGTCAGCGCGGACTCGGTGTGCCAAAGGCCCTGTTTCCACGCTGTATCTCTAAACTATATAAAACTAAATAAGTTGAGGAATTACTTAACTGCAGAAGAAAGTGTACCAGTGCTGGAATTCAGGGGGAGGAGGGAGAGAGGATGGGGTATTGCAAAGGAGGTCCATGTCCCTTGAGTTTGAGAAGTAATGGTGGCTTTGTAGGAGCTATACATTGAATTTATTCCACCTGCACAAGCAAGCTTGCACTGTAATTATCGTAACTCCTGACTTCTTGCCAATTCCATCTCGAGCGTAGCATGCTTATTGAAATTCCTTTGAGATTGTAAATGGTTATTACGCAAAGCTCATCCTGAATGGTGTGTAAATGGGAAAAAGTAGTACCATTCTGCGAATAGACATTAAAAGCCCAGTGGAAATAAATATTTAAACAGTTTGCAAAATTGAAGTCCTGTCCAAGTGGAATTACAGAGGGACCCACTGCACCAGTGCCCTCTTGTGGCAATACGTAGGATTTCTTTTGTGTAATTATTCCTTTGTTTTCATGTCAAGAGTGTTTTATTGTCATATGTCCCAGATAGAACAATGAAATTCTTACTTGCTGCAGCACAACAGAATATGTAAACATAGTACACTGTAAACAATATAATAAACGAGAGAGAAAACAGTTCAATGTGTATATAGTATACACACACTCACAAGTATATATGTATATACACACACACACACACACACACACACACACACACACACACACACACACACACACACACACACATGACCAGTGACAGGGGAAGTGAATAACATTGATTATCTTGTTACAATGGCACCTGTCAAGGGGTGGGATATATTAGGCAGCAAGTGAACAGTCAGTTTTTGAAGTTGATATGTTGGATGCAGGAGAAATGGGCAGGAGTAAAGACCTGAGCGACTTTAACAAGGGCCAAATTGTTATGGCCAGACCACTGGGTCAGAGCATCTCTGAAACGGCAAGGCTTGTGGGGTGCTCCCAGTCAGCAGTGATGAGTACCTACCGACAGTGGTCGAGAAGGGACAAACCACAAACAGGGTGTTGGGCGCCAAAGGCTCATCGATACGCGAGGGCAACGATGGCTACCCCGTCTGGTCTGAACCGACAGAAGGTCTACTGTGGCACAAGTCACAGAAAATGTTAATGGTGGTCATGGGAGGAATGTGACACAGTGCATCGCATCCTGCTGCGTATGGGACTGCACATGGAGGACCAACAGCATATTAGGCAGGTGGTCATAATGTTTTAGCTGATCGGTCTATATATACTGTGTGTGTGTGTGTGTGTATATATATATATACACACACATACACACATACACACACATACACACATATATATATATATATACACACATATATATATATATCCACACATACACACATACGCATACACACACACATATATAAACATACATACACATTTATATATACATACACATATGCGCACACATACGTACACACAGAAAACAAGCAACAGCAGTGCAATAATAATAATAATAGTCTATTGTAGTTCAAAGCTTATTTGAGGTTGTAGTGTTTAATAGCCTGATGGCTGTAGGGAAGAAGCTGTTCCTGAACCTGGACGTTCCAGTTTTCAGGCTCCCATACCTTCTTCCCGATGGCAGGGGTGAAATGAGTGTGTGGCCAGGGTGGTGTGGGTCTCTGATGATGCTGGCTGCCTTTTTGTGGCAGTGACTCCAATAAATCCGTCCGATGATGGGGAGGTCAGAGCCGGTGATGGACTGGGCAGTGTTCACAACCTGAAGCTTGTGGTTCGAACCATTTAAATGGTAATTGATAATGGTATCATTGATTAATGTTTGAATTATCTTTTTCAATTCAGCTTTCCCAAATTATTAATGTGAGGAATTCACCTTTGCTCAGGCTCTTAACATGCATGAGTATATCGGCCACATGCACCTTGAGGTTTTGACTCTGATCCCTTTAGTAGAAACAAATGTGGAGCTAAGAACAACCAGCAACCAATAAATTACATCAATTTATCACTGACATTTTTCTTCCCCTTTGCTGTCTATAATGGGTCTAAATGGAATGATCCCAGGCATTAGAAACCAACGGAGCTCTACAATGTTTCCTCGATTTTGTGAGATTGTAATACCTTTTCAGACAGTCAGCACCATCTGTGTTTTTTAAGGACTGCATGCTGCTTTTGTTCAGATGCTTAGCTGCTCCTGTCTTCAGAAGCTCCCGATCTTTCTGTGCTTGAAATGGGCTGAATCAGCTCTGCACTGAAGGAAAGCCAGTGCTAACCCCATGTTGGTTAGTGTGCTCCCTCAGCCTCGGCTTCTGGCGAGAGAGTGTCCGAGAAAATGTGCACCGTTTCTCACTTTCTCTTTGCTGTGTTTCTCAGCAATCCAGAGCTAAAGTGCACTGAGACCACAAGGCTCGCTGATACCACTGGGTTTGTGCGTGGCCATCATTTATCGAGAGGGGGCGATCATTTTTGGCCATTGTGTGAATTGAGAATTTAGGGCAATTTAGAGGAATGGAAATGGAATGTGTTAGGACAGGTGAATGTAAAGGTCTGTGGATATGATGAGCCATGGAGAGTGGCACAGTAGTGCAGCTGGTAAAGCTGCTGCCTCACAGCCCCAAAGACCCAGGTTCGATCCTGACGTGGGGTGCTGTCTGGGTGGAGTTTGCAAATTCTCCCTGTGACCGCATGGATTTCCTTCGGGTGCTCCGGTTTCTTCCCACATCCCAAAGACTTGCGGGTTTGTAGGTTAATTGGCCTGTGCAAATTGCCTGTAGGCCATAGGGTGTGGATGCAAAAGTGGGATAACATTGAACTGGTGTGAACAGGTGGTCGACGGTCAGTGTGGGCCGAAGGGCCTGGTATCATGTTGTAACTTTCAATTAATTCAATATTCCCTCTGACTATTAAGTTATGGGGAAATGTGGGAATGGACCATCCTAATCAGTTCCATCTCCTTGCCTTCAAGTCCGGATTTTGCTTTAAAAAAAAATATCTGCTCATTTATTTTTTGCATCAGCCATAACTACAAAGAGATCAGTCACACTGGAATAAAATACACTAAATGTCCAAGAAGTCAGTCTGCACCTGTAAAGAAAGAAATGGAAACACCATTTCATTCAGAGATGATTGACCTGAAACATGGTCCAGTTTCACTCTCCACAACTGCTGAATATTGCGGAACTGTTGAATATTTCCAGTGCTTTCTGATTTCATTTTTGTCTTCCAAAAGCATTTCTGCACCAGTTTGGTTTTAGGCAGTCAGCTGTGTTCATTGTTCCTCTTGTCGCCTGTAGTTGTTGCATTTCTGCTATTTCCATCGGGCTCTGGGTTTGAAATCAGCAACTCTGTGAGTTCTTTCATATTTATTGTAAGATGAAGTTGGCTAAAAACTAATTCCACACTGACAGCCTGAAGCTTGCTTTGTAGCCATGTCACCATGCAGTTTCTCAACTTCATTCCCCTGAAGTCAATGAAATTAGTTTTGGAAGTAGTGAAGGCTGCTGAGATTGCTATGTAACTTTTCTAAAGTATAGAGCACTGAGGTTACTATGAAACACATCCACCGAGGGAGTGAATGTTGAGGCAATTGTAATCTTGCAAGAAGGAATTTACATTAAGATGACATCCGACCCAAACACCACTGCTGAGACTGCAGTTACCTTTGTGTGGTAAGATTCCTCTGCTGGTATTGTGTAATGTCAACGTGTCAGGTCACAACAGTCCAATTTTTGGATGCTATTTATCCCACAAGAGCCACCTGGGCTTACCCCTGTGTCGTGCTCAGTCCCCAATATCAAACAGCAGTCCCAACAGAAAGCTGCTATCAAATTCCCTTCGAGAGAATTTATGTCCTTTGCTAAAATATTGGATTTTATTATTAGATCACACGTCTTTCCGTGGAGAGTAAAAATATTTTATGACCATCGCTTTTGGTCATAGATTTGTGCCCTCCCTTAGTTTTGAGTTGAAGGTAGACACAAAATGCTGGAGTAACTCAGTGGGTCAGCCTGACCTGCTGAGTTACTCCAGCATTTTGTGTCTACCTTCGATTTAAAGCAGCATCTGCAGTTTTTTTTTCCTACTTAGTTTTGAGTTGATCAGTGCCAGCAATCTATTATTATTTAGCTTCTCATTTACCTTCGTGGTGTTGAAGATATCAATCAGGTCATTTCCTCCATTGTGATAAAACACTTCAAGTATCTCAAATAATGTCCTCCCATCCACCATAATGGGTCAGTTAACATTTATTTAATCCTTCTGTATTAAAGCAGATTGTGACATTTTGGCTAACAGATCTTGTGTAAGTTCATACCCTTTTTTATTCTTCAAAAATCAACAGATTTTCTGTTTTATTTGAACGGTGTAATCTGCCAACATTTTATTTGTGTTTGGTGATCTATGTATGTGCACTCTTTCTCTCCCTTGCATTTAAAGTCTTGCTGTGTAAGGAGCAGTCACGTTCCTCCCTCTAACCTCCTGCCTTATGCCGCATGTCTGATGGTCCTGATGGGGCCATCGTCAGCTCACTGCAGTCCCTCACACACTTGCACAGAACCTGAGGGAAGGGGCCTCACTCAAGCTGTGTGCTGCTGAGGCCCTGTCCCCCAAAACTCCCTGACAACCTTGAGTGCACTAACAAAAGATTATTAACGTGAAGCAATGTGGTTGGTATCCTATTTCAAATGAATGGATGTTCTGTTCCTTTGACATAAACCCACCCAGTGGATGCATCCCTGTACCCTCTCCTCAGGGCTCAAAGATGGACAGTGGCAGCATGGGCAGCCAGGTGTGATAACGTCCTAGCTCCAACACAAATCCAATGCCCACCCTTTACTGGAACTGCATGGCAGTCCGAAACGTTTTGAGACAAAGGCAGCTAATTGCTGGAGGTGCCCATCAGAATGGCTGCCTGTCTGCCAGTAAGATTCAGCTCAAATGTTTTCTTGAAGTTGGATTGAGCTGCACTGTGAATCAGAAACAGTTGGTGCGCAGTTGACAGGAAGTGGAGCTGGGTTAATCAGTTACAGAGAGACCAATGCCAAAGAAGAGTGGACACATAGATCAAAAGGATGGTGGGGGATCAAAACAGTGGAAGGTGATTAAGTGGATCACTGGAGGGATTGCTTTTCTCCAGGGATGCTGCCCAATTCGCCGAGTTTATCTTAAGGATATCGATCAGGAAATTGGTAACATGGAAGGAAAAGGCAAGAAAAGCTTTCAGGTGACAACGTGGCAAGGTCAGACAGAGGTCCTCTCTCCAGTTTTATCCACGCCAAATGCTAAACATTTTCATGCATTTCTTCCACAGACTCAAAATTGAAACTAACACTTGAATGAATTGTTCCAATTTATCAACTGAAAAATGTATCAGTTGAGTTTTTTCTTCAATCCATCATGTTGATTGAAGGTGCAAGGTCAAAAAAGCAGGAACATGTAAAAGTTGGGAAAACAACGGGAGATGTTACAAAGTAAGGGCTGAATTCTCATTTTCAGATAGACTTGCAGGAGAAGGGATATCAGATTCTGGGGAAGAAGAGATCGATCAGAGAATACTGAAGAGTAAATTAAGTTCAACAGGATGCTAACGCTGTTCAAAGGAATATTGTTGGTTTTTTTTTTGGTTGTACCAGTCTCGTACATTGTCATCTTGCATATTATCCAACAAAGTAGAACTGATATTGGTGAAATGAAAATTGTTCTGTATGTTGAAAAGTACATTTGCATGAATAGCAGCCGTGTTGAAAACATAATCTATAATGCTTTTAATTATGTCTCGGGAATCTCCTTTCCAGCAACAAAATAATTAAAAGTAAACACTGAAATAATGGGAGGGAGTTCTGGTTGGCAGTCATAAGGTCATCTGTGATAAGGAGCAGAATTAGGCCAAGTCTACTCTGCCATTCAGTCTAAACTCGAGAAAGCTTGATGGTTAATGTGAGCACTTGGTGGGTTTGTCTGGCCCTCTTTATGAAATAACTACTTGCAATCCACAGCCGCATTTTATTTTAGCATTTGTACCATTGTACCTGACAGTCTTTAGAGTTCATCCTTCAAAACGCACCATTCACGCTGCTAGCTCCTGTCTGAGTCTTTCGACTGAACAAAATATAAACATGAATAAATATAATAGATGCCAGAAAAAGTAATCAAGCTTTTTTTTATTATTGTTTATTTTTCTAGCATATTCCATTGAGCTTATTAATATTAATATTAATATTCCATTAATAGATTTTCTCACAATGCCTCTGAACTGTGTGTGGATTTGTGGCAGTTTGTAAATGCATGCCATCTATTTGACAGTAAGTGCTTAAAGCGCGACATTATGCATCCACATTCAGCTGTGCGGCGATGAAGAATTATTGCAGGTTTCCTTCCCTTAATATATGTTCATGTAAAGTAACCCGTTATCCTTTGACACCATTGTGGAATAAATAAACAAAATCCGTAGGAGAAAAATCAAAAGATGATTTCATGTGCGCTGTGCTGAATTTTTATTTTGGCAGGTTGTCAGATCCTTTGTCTGTATCAAATGCAATAGGCACCTCGACACAGGAACAATTCCACTGATAACGTTGACAGGAGTCCATTCCATCAGTGTGCCTGGTGAGCTGGGCAGACAGCTCTGTTTAAACACATTTGGTTTAAAAATAGAGGCAGCACTAGATAATATCAAATATTTTTTATGTCCCCGGTTACAACACATTCTGATAATAAAGTGAATTTTTCGATTTGCACAAACTATTTTTGTATATTTTCGAAACTGATGACATTTCTTTTAACCAAGATTTTCATCATTCCATACAGGAGCACCTGCCGATAGAATCTCTTGTTAACATGAATCCATTTTATTTTCAAATGCATTGTGCACATCTTTTCATAACATGCCCATTTTGTAGATTCTTATTTTTCCTCCTGCCTATTTATAATCCCAGTATTGCATTCATCAAGATTGTCGCCAGTTATTTTTTCTATCACTGTTTCTCTTTAGAGTTGAAGAATTCTGTGCCCAAACATGACAATTACCCACTGCCACCTGGGCTTAGTCCCTCTTAATTTCCACCTTTTCCAATAGTTTGTTCACAATGGAAAGAAAACAAAGCAGATTACTGATACCCACAACTTCTGTCTATTAAACAGAAATGCCAGATGAGGATGCCTAATAGTAATTTAAATTGGTATGATTTAGAATATTTCCCTTGATTATGATATTAATTACATTCTATCAAATCTGCTATTGCTCGCAACGATGCTGATGCCTGATTTTAGCCTTCCCTTTAGGGCAATGACATCAATTGGAGGCTCAGTAATTACCCGCAGGGAAAAAGCTTCAGGACAAGTGTCCATAAAATGCTGTGCACCTTCTACTAGCTTTTATTAAGAATACTGAGAAACTCTAACAAATGAGGCTGCTAGCTGAGTGTTGGGTTATATTATTATATTTTTAGAAATGCTGTTAAAACAAGCTACACGAGCATAAATCAACCTCTGTTTTTGCAAATGTTACTGCCTTGAGAATGTGTTTTATTGAAGTGATCGGTAATCTTACAAATTAACATTACAAATTAAAATGTTCAATATTCTTTATGATAAAATATTGTAATAATAAGACTTGTGATAGTTACATTTGCCATAACCATTAGGGTTTCTCTAACATTCGATTTGTCAAAACCACCTGCAGACTAACAGCTTTGATTATTGATGTTCTATCAGGAGATTATTGCGATTGGCGACATCTTTAATCTTATGATCCTTTCCAAAATACATAAGTATAATGAAAGATAGGTGGGCCGAAAGTCCTGTTTTCGCACTGTACCTCTAAACAAAACAATGAGTGTTCAGCATCTGAGATGCACTGCTGAAGTAGTGGTGGAGACGGATCCGACTGTGGTATTGAAAAGGGAGCTGGATTAATATCTCAGACAACATCATGTTCAAGGATATGGGCAGAGGGCAGAGGAGCGGGTCTCGTGAAATCGCTCATACATAGATCCAGAATGGACCCAATGAGCCAAATAGCTTTTGAGAGTCGGTGCACTATTAAGCTCATGCCCTTGAATCAGTGCAACTCCATAAAAACAATAAATTCCAATACAGTTAACTTTAACTATTTTTCGGATGAAACCATCAGGTACCTTTGTGACCTGAGAAATCATTTTTTGCATGGAGCTAGTATCAGTGTAGCTTAGCACCTCCACAACAATTAGCATTTGTTATTCAAAAAAAGAGATATAAAACCGCACACAGTGGTGCAGTAATAGAGTTCCTACCTTACAGCACCAGAAACCCGGGTTCGATCCTGACTGCGGGTGCTGTCTGTATGCAGTATGTATATTCCCCCATCTGACCGGGTGGGTTTTCTCCAGGTGCCTCGGTTTCCTCCACATTCCAAAGACGGCAGGTTTCTAGGTTAATAAAAACCTAATTTGTAGTCCACGCTGATCATTGGTCGGCGTGGACCCAGTGGGCTGAAGGGCCTGTTTCCACGCTGTATCTCTAAACTGAACTAAACTATAACTGCAGTATTTATTCACAAAATGCTGGAGTAACTCAGCAGGTCAGGCAGCATCTCGGGAGAGAAGGAATGGGTGACGTTTCGGGTCGAGACCCTTCTTCAGACTCTATGCACCTGCTCAATTCACACTTCTCTTCGATAATAATACTCAGCATTATTATTATTAGCCTAAAGTCGATAGCATGTCGTTGAATAAGGGTTCTGAAGAAGGGTCTGAAGAAGGGTCTCGACCCGAAACGTCACCCATTCCTTCTCTCCCGAGATGCTGCCTGACCTGCTGAGTTACTCCAGCATTTTGTGAATAAATACCTTTGATTTGTACCAGCATCTGCAGTTATCTTCTTATATACCTGCAGTATAATTATCTGGCAACATATTTTAAAAACATGAATGCTAGGCATTAGATATAACAACAAACAAGCGATGTTGTTTAATTTTGAAGTTGAAATAGATAATTTGCCTGAGAGGTTTAATGAGGTTGTTTTCCAAAGATCAGGCTCTCCAGAAAATGAATGGTTTTGTCCCCAGGGTCTGATTCAGACCGCCTCAGGTTGACAGTCGTCAGCCTACCTGAAATATTATGACAAGGGAATGAATCTCAGTGAATTATTTGATGAAATCTGAGGCTGTTGACGGAGCTGATTGGACTCTCCCTGGGTCTCAGTGCTACTTAATGACAGGAAGCATTTTGGAACTGCACCGTGCAGAGTGCAGGGCTCGTTTTTCTTTCCTTCTGTGAAAATGACAGGGAAGCGGCATCAGTTGCATGCATGCTCCTTTCAGCCAATAATCATGGGTGATAAACTCTTTTGGCAAAACGACGAGCTTGTTTCCAAATCAAAAACACATGAGAGCTTGTTGGAGTTATTCTCCCAGCGTATTGAGCTCTGACAAGCGCGCACACTCTGTGCAGAGTTTCTGAGTTCTCCAAACCAAATTAATAATAATAATAATAATAATAATAATAATAATAAGCATTTATTTTATATAGCGCTTTACCAGGTGCTCAAAGCGCTTTACAAGAACAATCATAACATAAAAACAAACAGACAAACTATCCTGACGGAGAAGCGGCGAACAAACAGCGCCAGCGTCCTCTCACGTCAGGGTCCGGCAGTAGACAACAAAAAGCACAGGACACACAGATACAATTTGAACACAAACAGCCATCACAGTGATTGTTCCAGGCACACCCTCACTGTGATGGAAGGCAAAGAAAAGTCATTATTCTTCTCCCGTGGCGCCACGAGGCGATCGAGGCTCCCGACTTTTGAATTAATATGGTTCATAAATGGAATTTACTGCTTGGTTTAATATTATATTGTTCTCCCCACACCACACTTATTGCTCTGAGCAGTGCCAGTTCCAGTTCCTGTGAAGTTCCTCGTTGGTGTTGAGACATGCAAGTAATGGCACTGAGTGGCGATAAGGCTGCAACGTTGATTAATAATTACTGATTCTTATTAGAAACATAGAAAACAGGTGCAGGAGTAGGCCATTTGGCCCTTCGAGCCACCACCACCATTCAATATGATCATGTCTGATCATCCAATATCAGTACCCCATTGCTGCTTTCTCCCCATATCCCCTGATTCCATGAGCGCTAAGAGCTAAGTCTAACTCTCTCTTGATAACATCCAGTGAATTGGGCTCCACTGCCTTCTGTGGCAGAGAATTCCACGGATTCACAACTCTCTGGGTGAAAACGTTTTTCCTCATCTCAGTCCTAAATGGCCTACCCCTTATTCTTGAACTGCAACCCCTGGTTCTGCACTCCCCCAACATCGGGAACATTTTTCCTGCATCTAGCCTCTCCAATCCTTTAATAATTGTATGTATCGGTACCAAAGACTGACTCATTCTTGCTCAGTGAACAAGTCATCTCATCAACTGTTGAACCCTCCTTGCACTTGATGCCTCCCCCTGACATTACACAGGCTTTAAGGACAATTTAAAAGCGAGAGCTAGTTGAGGAGGTAGTTTTTAATGTTATTGTACGCAGGTGACTGAATTCAACCGTGGGCAGGAGTGTAGAGAGGTGCAAGCTAGTTGCTGTAAAGACAGCAGTGAGTTCTAGATTCAGGATGCACTGAAGATCGTATGCAAGTATCTACTGTATGACCTGTTGCTCTGCCCTTTGGCACACGTTTGAGTCCAGGGCATTTGGTAAGTCTCTGAGCCAAGGAGCCCAGGTACACTTTGGACCTGGGCTTCTCGCCGAGTCATCGCCCCGCTCTTTTGAATGTGGTCACTGGACACCATTTAAAGCAAAAATTTAGAAAACGGTTGTCTATGTTTCTTTATCTCAATGCCTGCGTAATGTTTGTAATGAACTGACGACAAGCCCGTTAACGTTTTATTTATTTATTTTCTCGCCTCTTTGCAGTGAGGCAGCAGCAGCATGCGCTGTCAGAGACCACGGCAATGGCACAGCAGAGAGGCGTTAGTTTCTGTTGCCATTAGTCCAGTTGTTGAAACTAGTTGCTCCTCACACGGCCAACTCCAGCTAAACAAAGGGCTGCACCAGCAATGCTGGCGGTGAATGGGAACCACACAGCCACAAAAATGTATTGCGATTGCAGGACTTGTGTGGATAGTGAGTGTGAGGTGCAGGCTGTGGGCCTGTGCACTCCAGCCCGATATAATCATTCTATCACAGGTTCAGAAGACTACTTACCAATCATTGGGCAGTCTGTGCTTGCCTCTCTCAAAATAACCTGTCGGAGGAATTATTTTCTTGACAGAGGGCTGGTGCTTTAAATGAGTTCTTCCTCGATGCAAGCTGTTTAAATCTACAATTGTGCCTACACAGAAGTGATTCACTGAGCATCCATAATTTAACAATTAAGCCGCATGCACCCAGCAAAGAGGTCAAAGCTCATCCCTCATCCTGAAATTAGTTATTTTTAAACTGTCCAACTGTAACTTCTTTGTGATGGACATTACATATCAATAGCGATAATTAATACAAGCTGTTAAAGAGACTTCAAAGTGTTACCCCATAAATTCCCAGCTTCTCCATATCTCTCACACCAACTTACTGATGTCTTCACACATCTTCATGCTCAGGCACTCCTGCTTACATATGGTGCAAATATTTTTCATTCAGAAAATTGTACTACGTCATTGATAAATATCACTGAGTGACACAGCTGATGCAGAGGTAGAGCTGTGGCTTCACAGCACCGGAGAACCAGGATTGATCCTGATTAAGCGTGCTGTCTGTGCAGAGTTTGTACGTTCCCCCTGTGACCCCATGGGTTTTTTCCGGGTGTTCCTGTTTCCTCCCGCATTCCAAAGACGTGCATGTTTGTGGGTTAATTGGCTTCTGTAAATTTTCCCTAGTGTGTAGGGTCCAAAAGTAGGATAACATAGAATTTGCGTACAGGTGATCGGGAGTCGGCGCGGACTCAGTGGGCCGAGGGTCTGTTTCCACGCTGTATCTCTAAAAAAGAAACTGAATTATGTACTACACGTGAATTTTTGATAGTCTAATGGTAAAGCTTTGGGTTAAAAAAACAGCTCTGGAAAGCAATGGTTGCAAAGGACAAAAGTGGAAAGAATGCTGAAGAACTCTCCAGGTCTACTCACTGTTCATTTCATGCTTCTTTGTTCAAAGATTTATGGGCCCTGAAACAAACATATGCAAGCCATTCATCACACAGAGAGGGAGTTGTGAATGACAGCTTCTCCACAGTCATAAGATAAACTCACTCATCAAAAAGCAGAAAATGAAATGCAGAATATGATGTTTTAATCTGCAATTTGAGAGGAAGAAGGTTAAATGAGAAGTGTCGGTGTTGCAGTTGAACAAAGGGGGCTATGAATGTATGAGAGAGGAGCTGGCCAATGTTGACTGGAAAAGGATCCTAGCAGGAATAACGGTGGAGCAGCAATGGCAGGAATTTCTGGGCACAATTCAGAAGATGCAGGATCATTTCATTCCAAAGAAAGATTATAATGGGAGTAAGAGGCAACCGTGGCTGACAAGGGACGTTGGGGATGGAATCAAACTAAACGAAAAGGTGTATAACATTAGCAGAGAGTAGCAGGAAGCCAGAGGATTGGGAAACTTTCAAAGGACAACAGAAGGTAACAAAAAGAGCAATACGGGGTGAAAAGATGAAGTACGAGGGTAAGCTGGCCAAGAATACAAAGAAGGATAGTAAAAGGTTCTTTAGGTATGTTAAGAGTAAAAGATTAGTAAAGACAAATGTGGGTCCCTTGAAGGCAGAAACAGGTGAAATTATTGTGGGGAACAAGGAAATGGCAGAAGAGTTAACCAGGTAGTTTGGTTCTGTCTTCACTAAGGAAGACAGAAGCAATCTCCCAGATGTACGAGAGGACGGAGGATCTAGGGAGACAGAGGAACTGAAAGAAATTTGCATTAGGTGAGAAATAATATTGGGTAGAATGGAACTGAAGGTTGATAAATCCCCAGGGCCCAATGGCCTGCATCCCAGGGTATTCAAGAAGGGGGCTCTAGAAATCGTGGACACATTGGTGATCATTTTCCAATGTTCTATGGATTCAGGATCAGTTCCTGTGGATTTGAGGGTAGCTAATGTTATCCCAATTTTCAAGAAAGGAGCGAGAGAGAGAAAACTGAGAATTATAGACCAGGTAGCCTGACATGGGGAAGATGCTGGAATCAATTACTAAAGAAGTAATAACGGTACATTTGGATAGCAGTAAAAGTCAGCATGGATTTATGAAGGGGAAATCCTGCTTGACTAATCTTCTGGAATTTTTTGAGGATGTGACGTAAATTGGATAAGGGAGAGCCAGTGGATGTAATCGATCTGGACTTTCAGAAAGCCTTTGATAAGGTCCCACACAAGAGATTAGTGGGAAAAATTTGAGCACATGGTATTGGGGGTAGGGTATTGACATGGATAGAGAATTGGTTGGCCAAACAAAGAGTACGGGTCCCTGTCACAATGGCAGGCAGTGGCGAGTGGAATGCCGCAAGGCTTGGTGCTGGGGCCGCAACTATTTACAGTATGCATTAATGATTTAGATGATGGAATTAAAAGTAGTGCAGATGACACAAAGCTGGGTGGCAGTGTGAACTGCGAAGAGGATGCTAGGAGGTTGCAGGGTGACTTGGACAGGTTGAGTGAGATAGCAGATGCACTCTAATGTAGATAAATGTGAGGTTATCCACTTTGGCGGCAAGAACAAGGAGGCAGATTATTATCTCAATGGTGTCAGATTAGGAAAAAGGGAAGTGCAACGAGACCTGGGTGTCCTTGCACACCAGTCACTGAAAGTAAACATGCAGGTACAGCAGGCAGTGAAGAAAGCTAATGGCATGTTGGCCTTCATAATAAGAGGATTTGAGAAAAGGAGTAAAGAGGTCCTTCAGCAGTTATACAGGGCCCTGGTGAGACCACAGTTGGAGTTTTGTGTGCAGTTTTGGTCTCCTAATTTGAGGACGGACGTCCTTGCTATTGAGGCAGTCAGCGTAGGTTCACCAGGTTAATTCCTGGGATGGAGGGACTGTCACGTGAGGAAAGATTGGAAAGACTATGCTTGTATTCACTGGAATTTAGGATGAGAGGGGATCTGATAGAAACATATAAAATTATAAAAGGACTGGACAAGCTAGATGCAGGAAAAATGTTCCCAATGTTGGGAGAGTCCGGAACCAGTGGCCACAGTCTAAGAATAAAGGGGAGGCTATTTAAAACTGAGATGAGAAGAAAAAAAATCACCCAGAGAGTTGTGAATTTGTGGAATTTTCTGCCACAGAAGGCAGTGGAGACCAATTCACTGGATGCTTTTAAAAGAGAGTTAAATAGAGCTCTTGGGGCTAGCGGAATCAAGGGGTATGGGGAGAAGGCAGGCACGGGTTACTGATTGCGGATGATCAGCCATGATCACAGTGAATGGCGGTGCTGGCTCGAAGGGCCGAATGGCCTCCTCCTGCACCTATTGTCTAATGTTCCTATGTTTCTGTGAAAGGAATTTATTGTCAATGCATCTCTGAATCCAAATGAATCAAGACGCAGACTATTACGGCGACAAGGTTAAACGCCCATGGATGTCTACAGTTGTTACACTAACATTACCACCACTTGGAGGTTAGTTTTGCAGGAAAAATAACTCATCTGGAGATGAAGGAGCTGTTGTCAATTCGCTTCCCTCCTTTGCCAATCACTTCACTTGGTACGCATTGTGTTGTATTTTCTAAATTGCACTTCATTATTTATTTTTGCACATTGATTTTTTTCTTGTTTTTGTTATCTGAAAATTTGTTTTTATTCAATGTTTTTCATAATCTCCCAAAGTTCTCTGCAGCGATGGAGTTTGTCTGATGTGCAGTTCATATAATGATGTAGAAAAAGGTGCAAGCAATTTGCAAACAGCAAGAACCTAATAATTATCTTTTTGATGATTTTCTTTGAATCGGAGCTTTTCCATACATTCTTGCTGACCGTTTGCCTTGAAACAAAACAAGTGGCCATTAACTAGTTTAAGACACTCATTCTCGCTTTCATAACCAGATAATGTTGAAGTATTTTCATGTGAAATATCAAAATTCAAAATGTATTTAAAAAAATTTTTCCCCTCTCCTCAATATTGATACAGGCACTTCCAGACTTACTTACGTAAGGGTCATGTTCTATGAACCCTTATGTAAGTCAGATTTAATATAAAATCCCCATCCTCTGCCCAAAATAACTCACTGAGAGTATTAACTGCTTGGGTTGCTCCTAGGCCTGGCCAAGTTGGCCATCCACGAGTCACGGTGCCAGGCAGGAGGGCTCTGCCCTAAGTCGGCTGCCTGCCCCTTTTCCAGGGTTACATCCGTGCCCGGGTGATACTAAAGAGGGACTACCCGCTGTCCATGGGCACCCTGGAGGTTATCCAGGACCGCTGGGCACTGTGGGGGGTGGAATGTATCCTTGATGTGGATGGTGAAATAGTTATTTAAGAATATTTATTTTACTTGTATTGTGGTGGTGGGTTTGTTTGTATTGTTTAGTACTGCACATATTATTGTAGTAATTGAATAAATCTATTTTTGGTTTAAAAAAAAGTATTAACAGTCACAGTGGCGTCCAGGGCACTTTCCGCAGAGCACGGCGTTCTGGGTAAGTGCTGCCGCCATTGCCGGGTTGTTTCCAACGTAAACTGGAGTGATCCTACAGTGTTTGGGAAATTACAAACCGCCTTGGTTGTATTAGGGACTGAGTACATAAGTCGCCTATTGCGTTTGTCAGGGAGTAATCAAACACAAAATTAGCTTTTCCATTATTCCACCTACATAATCAATATTATGAATACAATTTCAGTGAAATGGCCTTAGAATTTTGATAAATGGCAACAAATTGAAGTATTGAGATCCTCTCAAAAGCACCAGACTGTTTTCCCATTCACCTCACTGATGCAGATACCATGTCATTGATAGGTAGACACAAAATGCTGGAGTAACTCAGCGGGACAGGCAGCATCTCTGGAGAGAAGGAATGGGTGACGTTTCGGGTCAACACCCTTCATCACACTGATGTCAGGGGAATGGGCGGGACAGTGATCGAATGTAGTCGGAGACAGAAAGACTGGTGAGAGAACTGGGAAGCGGGAGGGGATGGAAAGAGAGGGAAAGCAAGGGATACTTGAAGTTAGAGATGTCAATGTTGATACCGCTGGGGTGGAAGCTACCCAAGTGAAATATGAGGTGCTGTTCCTCCAATTTGCACTGGGCCTCACTCTGACAATTGAGGAGGCCCAGGACAGAAAGTTTAGATTGGGAATGGGAGGGGGAGTTAAAGTGCTGAGCAACCGGGAGATCAGGTAGGTTAAGGCAGACTGAATGGAACGATCAGGGGGAGGGGGAGCAAGAGCAGAGCTGCTGGATATCGATGAGACTCTAGTGAGAGCCTCATCTGTAATGGAAGAGGGGAACTCCTATTCCCTAAAGAATGAGGACATCTCCCATGACCTGGTATGGAAAATCTTATCCTGGGTGCAGATGCGGCGTAGACGGAGGAATTGGGAGTAGGGGATAGAGTCTTTACAGTAAGCAGGGTAGGAGGATGTGTAGTCTACTGGCCACATCCTCCCAACTTCGATTTAAACCAGCATCTGCAGTTCTTTCCTACACAACATGTCATTGATAACTACTTCATTAGAATGGTTTAAACCAGTTTAGCATCGCTAATTGAGTGCGTTCTCAATATCCAGGCCAACCATTAGGTCAAAAAACAAAGTGCTGGAGGAACTCAGCAGATCAGGCAGCATCTGTGGAGGGAATGGATAGACGTTTTGGGTCAGGAGCCGTCTTAAGGTCTTACTGTTCCTGGAGTGATGAAATACCCTTACAAGTCTGTCAGGGAAGTAATCCATTTCTCCCTGTGCAAAATCCTTCCTCACTTTGTGACTCTTGGTGTTACTTCCCTACTGATAGTAAGGTGAGAAAAATCACCTGGCACCATATTAAAGGGAAATGTTTTTGACAGATCTCTTTTGTGCCATTGAATGAAATGCATGTGGAAGAGACGCTTGTGGAACTGGTGCATGGTTTTCATATATGCAGGCCAAATGAACAACGCAACTTACGTTATTGTAACAACATTCATTTTTATGTGTCGGAACTATGGTGCACAAATGCATAAATTAATATAAAAGACAAAAAAAAATAGTCTTAACCCCTGCAAGATAATGCTGTTTTATAACCGCCTACTGGAATGAAATATTTCCTTTCTAATAAAGTAATGCAATTAAACTGTCCTGCATTATTAAATATTAAAATTAAAATATAAATTCACAGAATATCTGGGCATTAGCTGGGCATTATTGTGCAGCTTTATATTGAGTTATGGTGTCTCATATTAGTCAGATTCTGGATTAAAATATATGATTAAAAATTGATACAACTAACTTTATGAAAATCGTTTTGTCAAACACAATGTTATTCTTTGTCCACCCTGTTCATTTTTGTATTTGAGCCAAACTTGAATTTTGTACCAAATTGCGATTATTATTGGCAAAATTACTGGGTAAATTTATCGTATATTCATGAAGATTCCTTACAACAACAACAAAAACTAATTTACACTTTAATTAAATGACTTTTGCCTGGTGTATTTATTAGCGTACCGAACAATGGTGCCCAAACATTGCTCTCTATTGAAATGTTGTTTGCAGATTGTTTGAGCGAGAGTATTAGTCATAGTGTGGAAACAGACCCTTTTGCCCACACTGGCCAACATGTCCCAGCTACTCTCTTCCCACCTGCCAGCATTTGGTCCATATCCCTCCAAACCTGTCGTTTCCATGTACCTGTCTAACTGCTGCTTAAATGTTGGGTTGGTCCCTGCCTCATCTACCTTCTCTGACACCTCATTACCTACATCCACCACTCAGTGATAATGAATTTCTATTATGTATTCAGATGTTATACTGGGACGTGTGTTGCTTTATATTAAAGTATGCATATATACAAGAAGTGCTTAGCTGCTTTTTAATAATAAGCTGCAATAAGCTGCATTTTATAATAATAATAATAATAATGCATTTTATTTATATAGCGCTTTTCATATACTCAAAGACGCTTTACAGAGATTTAGAGAACATAGGGAAATGAATAAATAGATAAATAAGTAAATAAGTAAACGAACAGAGAAAGGAGACAGAAGGTGAGGTGACCTTCAGTGGTTGAAGGCAGTACTGAACAGGTGAGACTTCAACGATGTTTTGAATGCGGTGAGTGTGGAGGAGTCTCTAACGGTTTGGGGTAGTGAGTTCCATAGGGTGGGAGCAGCGATGGAGAAAGCCCTGTCCCCCCAGGATCTGAGTTTGGTCCGGATGTGGGGGGATAGGAGATTGGCAGCAGCAGAGCGGAGGGTGCAGGTGGTAGTGTGCCTGTGGAGGAGGTCGGTCAGGTAGGATGGGGCCAGGTTATGGAGGGCTTTGTAGGTTATGAGGAGGATTTTGCCACCCAAAAGCCCAGATATAGTGCTAAAGCATGAATCCATAGCAGATGATGCCTTCAGAAATTGGAGTTAAATGAGCCCAAGGAGGGTTTCAGTCACAATCTGTCATCCAGTTGCACAACTATCCCATTGGCACAATTTCAAGCAAAGGTCTTTGTGAGGCAGCGAAGAGCAGAGAACGCCTACCACAAAACCAGGATGATCAACCGATGCTCAACCATTCCCCCTGAGATCCTTTAATCAGCACAAGATAATGATTCACCTAGCCTTAGGTGGTTGTCTATGTGGTTTAGCCTGTGTGGTTTAGGTTGTACTTACTAACTGAGCATTCAAGTGTGAGATTAGAATTATTTCTCCTTTTTTATGACCTACTAGCCGGGCATGGTCCCGTTGGGTCCAATCCTCTCCTGCGGGCCCGGCAACCCCCGTTGAGTGCAAGCCTCTCCTGTGGGCCCGGCAACCCTCCCCAACTGACGATCCATAGACTCGTTGCCTGCCAGGGAGTGTCCACTGGGGCCAAGGGCGGGCGAGGGGGATAGGAAAGGGGAGAGGGAGCCACTGACCCCGGCCCCGGGCGGCCAGCTCTGCGGCCAGAGCGAGCCGTGGACCCGTTGGGTGGAAACCTCTCCTGCAGCGGCAGCTCGACGTCGACGGCCATCTTCTTTGACCCTATGCCACCGTGCTGCACCATGGGAGGAAGGTCAGGCGTGGGGCATGCCGGGACGGGCGCCCATCCTCCCGGCGAGGGGGGTGCGTGCATTTATTAAAGTTCATTAAGTTAATTGCTTTTAAAATGTAACAAAACTTGATCAATCGAGACCACAGGGGAATGGTGAGTAGGGTGTGCGTAAAATTGTTGCGCTTTTGTGTACCGTTTCGGCTGTATTTCGGGAACAAATCTATCCACAAACCCACAAACGCACAAATATTCAAGATGAGAGTTTTAGTATGAATTTGGCCTGCGGGCGCGGCAACCCCCGTAGGGTGCAAACGTCTCCTGCAGGCCCGGCAACCCTCCCCCAACTGATGATCCGTGGACCCGTTGCTGGGCGGGGAGTGTCCCCCGGGGCCGTGGGCGGGCGAGGGAGGACAGGGAAGAGGAGAGGGAGCCACTCACCTCGGCCCCGTGTGGCCAGTGCTGCTGCCAGAGCGAGCCGTGGACCCAAAACCTCTCCTGCAGCTCGGCGGCGACGGCCATCTTGTTGGACTCTCTGCCGCCGCGCTGCACCATGGGAGAAAGGTCAGGCACGGGGCACACCGGGACAGGCGCCGGTGCTCCTGCTGGTCTTCCCGGCGGGGGTGGGGGGGGGGACAGAGAACAAATTTATTAAAGTTTATTAAGTTAAATGTTTATAAAAAGTAACAAAACTTGATTTACTGAGACCGCGGGGGAATTGTGTGTCGGGTGGGCTTAAAATTGTTGCGGTATCGTATACCGTTTTGGCTGTATTTCCAGAACAAATATCAGCACAAACCCACATACAAGATGAGAGGTTTAGTAATATATATAGATAGATATTCTGATTTGATTTCTTTAAACTTTTACTTTCAGTTCAACAACATAGCAAAATCTGTGAGCTGCTTCGGACACCTTGTGCAAGCTAATGTCCGGAATAAGAAGGTCCTCAAAGATGCAGTAAATCAAATCCAGGCGAAGGGAATCACTGACTATAAAAAAGGCTTTGCGTTTGCCTTTGAGCAATTGCTGAATGTAAGTACAGCTAATCTATTTGAAATGATTATGACACCACTTTGAGTTGAGTTCTGAAGTCAGGCTGTGTGTTTGTTATGCATGTTCTATTTTGCAACAATGAATTATTGCAAATGATTCCGGTAATAATTTTAAGGATTGAAAAGACAAAGAAAATAAAAGCGGAACATCTTTTGTGTGATCAGTGAGCAGCTCAGGGGCAAGTAAATGACATTTTGTTCTGAAACATGCTGTGATTTTTAAAAAGAAATTAACAATGACTAATATGAGCAATAGACCAAGCAGATTTTTATTATCGAGAGTCAGCAATCGCAGAATCAGATGATCAGACATCATTGAAGGTCTATTCCTCAGCACAATGTGGGAGAGTGATTGATCTGTTCCACTCCCCATGTGTTTCCCCCACACCCTCACTTGAATGTTATCATTCAATCTGTCCATCGTTCTTTAACGATAACTTACCATATACGGCAATTGTCACCGTGCCACTTCAGATTGGGTTACCAATATCTTCAAAATGTATCATCTGGTTACTGACATGCAGCTGCTTTGCCCAATTTACCTGATTTTTTAACACTTCTGTTGATCACTGTCAACATGTGTCAATAGTAACAAGAGCTTGCCAGTGGAAGTGGTACCTGCCGCGACAAGATTCCAGATGATTTTCCCTCCTAAACATTTCAGTCTGGCTGCAAAGATACACAACGCCCAGTGAAGGACGTACCGGCCATGGAGTCCGTGCTAAAATAGCTGCACAACATTGATAGGGTGTACAAGATCACGAGGGGCATGGATAAAGTGAACACTCACAGTCTCCGTTCCCAGGGCATTGGCTTAAGATGAGAGAGGGGAGATTTAAGAGAGACCTCCGGGGTGACCTTTTCACTCAGAGGATAGTCTATATCCGGAATAAGCTGCCAGAGAAACCTGTAGAAACAGATACAACTTCGTTTTTTAAAAGACATTTAGATAGATATATGTGGATAGGAAGAGTTTAGAGGTCCAAATGTGTGCAAATGGGACAACTTGTCCAATATGACAAATTAGTTGATATGCAGAAGTGAGACGAAGGGCCTGTTTCTATGCAGTCTTAGGTCTATGACTTAATAACAATAATGACAGTCTGGCATTTGGCGGGGCGATGCCTCGCGGGTCAACCCGTGGTTGCCGGTCGATCAGAGTGGGGGAGGAGGGGAAGAACAATTGAGGACCCGTCGTGGGGGGGGGGGGAAAGAATAATGGACAACAGGGAGGGAGGGGGGTGAGGGAGGAACAAAGGGGGAGCAGACATACTTTGTCACTTTGCCAGCGCTGTAGGTGGCCGCTATTTGCATACAGTGGGAACGCAAGCAAAGAATTTCGCTGTGTCTTGTCACATGTGACAAAGTTCCTGTATGGCCATGTAACTTTCTCTGTTTGAATGAAGGCTGCTTCTTCAGTCTTTTCAAGCTTAACGCCAGTGATTCCAAGTATTCTCTGTTGATCCAGTTGTCGTTACAAACATAAGACAAAGAAGCCACATTTCAATCATTTGAACAAAGCCTTGCACCATCTAGACCACGAGTCCTTGTTGAAACCTGCTTATTTCCATTCTGTAAAGTCCCAGAGTAATACAAGGGAATCGAGGTAGTTCAAATGTTGGAAATTCCTTAAGTGTTTGTGTTTTTTAATAGCGTGCGTATTATCAGCATTTATTTTAAAATAGTACTTTTAAGAACTGAGGAATTTTACTTGCAGAGTTTCCAATGTGTAATGAAGGTGTATTTAAATCACCAGACTCTGAATTCTGGCTGTATTTAAGCATGAGCTATGGCAATGGTCCAGTGCAAAACCTCTTCCTGTGGATGCCACACTTGCATTGTAGATGTTTTGTTGACGTCAAGGAAATAAGGAGATAAAGGTATTAGGAGCTTGAAACAAAAATGGGGTATCAATATCAAAATGGGTGGTGTCGTAAACAGTGAAGATGGTTATTAACAATTAAATCTATCAAAAAAGATCTTGATCAGCGGGTCAAGTGTGATGAGGGGTGGTTAATGGAGTTTAATGCCAATAAAATCCATGTCGTTATATTTGAATAATGGATAGGAAATGTTTAGGGAGATATAGACCAAACGTGAGCGGGCAGACTAGAGAGATGGGGCATCTTCATCGGCATGATATGTTGGGCTGAAGGGCTTGTTTCTGTGCTGTCTGATTCTATAATTGTGAGATGTTGCATTTTGAGAAGTCAGGACCTTCACTGTGAATGGTTGGACCTTGGGGAGTGTTGCAGACCAGAGGGATCTCGGAGTACAGGTACGTAGTTCCCTGAAAGTGGCATCATAGCTCGGGTGGTCAAGAAGGTTTTTGGCACACTGGCCTTCATCAGTCAGGGAATTGTGTACATAATTTTGGACATCATGTTATAGTTGTACAAGACGTTGGTAAGGCTGTATTTGGAGTATTGTTTTCAGTTTTGGTCGCCCTGCTATAGAAAGAATGATCTTAAGCTGGAAAGAAGTGCAGAGAAGATGTACAAGGATGTTGCCAGGACTTGAGGGGCTGAGCTAAAGGGAGAGGTTGGTCTTTGTTCCTTAGAATGCAGGAGGCTGAGGGGTGATCTGATAGAGGTGCATAAAATCATGAGGGGGATTGATAGGGTAAATGCAGTCTTTTACCTAGGGTAGGGGGAATCATGAATCAGAGGATAGAGGTTTAAAGCGAGAGAGGAAACATTTAATATGAACCAGAGGGGCAACTTTTTCACATAGAGGATGGTGGGTATATAGAATGAGCTGCAGGAGGAGATAGTTGAGTCAGGTACTATAACATCATTTAAAAGAGACTTGGACAGGTGCACGAATAGGAGAGGTTTAGAGGGATATATTGTTCAAACATGGGCAAATAGACCCAGCTTAGATGGGGCATGGATGAGTTGGACTGAAGGGTGTGTTATTGTGCTGTATGACTGTATGATTCTATGATTACTTCTATTCATGTGGCAGATTATTGTCAAATAAATCAGATGAGTAGGTAATTGTCTTCCCCCTGTTCTTTGTGATGTTGGTTGACTGCCTTCTGGAAGATCATTTCATGAAAAATGATATTTGAAGAGGACTTGAATCCACTAATGAGGTTTTTCTCTTTGGTTCCCATCTTTACAACAAATGACTTGGATATTAGGGAGGATATATATAATTTGTCTTGGGCTGTTAGGAACAAAGCCTCAACAAAGTTCCACAGGATGGTGTGGAACGTTCAACTTGAAAAGAATATCTAGGATGAAACTCCAACTTTGTAATAGAATCCCACAGGCTTGCAGATCAAGATGTCTGAAATATGTACCGTTATTTAGTTATATCATGCTGTGTGATTTAAGGACCTTGTGCAATTTAAAATTGAAATTGAATAGATGTTCCCTATTATTTCTTTGTAGTTCAATGTATCCCGGGCGAACTGCAACAAGATCATCATGTTATTTACAGATGGCGGGGAAGAACGAGCCCAAGAAATCTTTACAACATACAATCAGGACAAAAAAGTAAGTACTTGTAAAGCTTATTAGTTTTGATACAAAAATACCGTGACTCTAATAATAGAAATGATTTTGACAGTATTGGCACGGATTGTCAAATTTCCAAATTAAAACCGTGAGTTTGGCGCAATAAGGAGCACTTTGTAATTCAATAGGGGGCATATTTTGTCTTGTTTGCAGAAAAGTTAATCCAGTTTTTCTTTGGTCCCAATCTCAATCCAAGTATTACTTGGAACAACTTCAAAATGTAATGACATGGAAGATTTGTTGTCAGTTTGTGGCCCTAGAGCTGGGCAAATTATTTTAAAGGGAGAACTAAAACAATAATTGGAATCCCATTAATTTTTACCAACACTTTACAACATAATTCTTTAAGTTATTTTAACGCTACTTCTCCCATTCAATTAGTATGCATGTCAGTCAAATAATATTAGTTCAGAAACACTAACCAAAGTAAGGCATCATCAATGCATTAGACGTGGATCGAGCAAATTCCACTAGGATGAATAATCTTGCCACGTATTTAGTCTGTAGATATGAATAAAGGGCACTAACTCCCTATAAGAATGGCTGAGCTTTGAAATCAGATAGGCAGGCAGTGTGTGTGCATATGCAAGGAAATCTGGAGTTATTTCCTTCTGATTCTCATTATTGGTGAAACTAACTTTCAATTTGCCTCTATTTCTGCCTTTCATTTATTTTAATTTCTGTACTCGATTCTTCATAGAATTCAGTGATCAGTTCCTAGCTAGGATGCCTCATGGCTCTTTATCTGTGATGGTTGGTGAGAGGTAGCTGCTGTTCCTGGTCACACTGGTCTAAGAGGATGTTGCACCAGGTGGGCTAACTTAACACAGCAAGTGTAAAGGCCCACACAAACATTGCAGTCAAGAGACAGTGTAGTAAACACTGAAGACAGGCACAAAATGCTGGAGTAACTCTGCGGGTCAGACAGCATCTCTGGAGAAAAGGAATAGCTGATGTTTTGGGTCGAGACCCTTCTTCAGACTAACTAACTGTGCAGTTTGCTCTCATCCTACTGCAAGATGCAGTACTGTCATTCATTTTTGTTTTATTCTTTTACATTTTTAAATTTCACAAATTTCTCTGGGCTCATAAACCTTTTTTGTTGCGTGCAACCACTCAGCGGAAAGACTGTACATGATTACAATCAAGCTGTGTATCATGCACAGTTACAGGATAAAGGGAATAATGATTAGTGCAAGATAACGTCCAGTAAAATCCAATTAAAGGTAGTCTGAGGGTCTCCTATGAGGAAGATGGCAGCTCAGTGCCGCTCTCGAGTTGGTGCATTTGCCTGATCACAGCTGGGAAGAAACTGTCTCTGAATCGGGAGGTATGCATTTCCACACTTTTTGTAAACCAGCATCAACAGTTCCTTGTTTCTTTTCAGTGGGACTGCTTGAATCCAGAAGGCTGATGGGTTGGGGATGGGAAGTGCTTTCTCAAGGGGAAATAACTTTATCCGCAGACAGCAAAGCTTTGCCGAAGTTGCGTTCGATAAAACAGAGTGGCTGTTTGCACAGATTACTGACCATCTTTTCTTAACCTGGTCAATGTCAGGACTAACCAAGCCACTTGTGTAAGTGGCTTCCACTTGTTTCGCAAAGGAACAATTAGTAGAAAATGAACTTTGAGCAGGACTGTGAGTAAAGCATCAATTTGATTTAGAGTAAAAAAAACCTTTGCATTTCAGATTTAGCTTTTAGTCAGTCAGCTTAACGTTTAATTTGAAGCTGTCATCCAACCATTTTAACGATATTTATCCCAGGCAATTCTGAGGATAAGAAGAATATCAAGATAGAACAAAATGGCTGGAAAATGAGCGGTTGTTTAACGCAAGCTGCTGTTCTGTCATTATTTAGCTCTTCCCAGATGTGATGTTATGTTGTGTTTGCTATATCTGTTTAAAAGTTGGATGTATGCCGATTCTAAAAGTGAACATGAACTTGCTAACCTAGCAAACTGAAGACTTTTCCAGTAACTAAATGTTTCAGAGAATCCTCTGTGTGGTTGCATATATTGGGTCATCTAATGACTGGAAGCTTGATGTACATCTAGCCTTTGATGTGAAATGTAAATAAATAAAGCCATGTGGCCACTTTAATTGTAACCTTTGAGTGATAGCCAGCAGCATTTTAGTAAGATAGACACAAAATGCTGGAGTAACTCAGTGGGACAGGCAGCATCTCTGGATAGAAAGAATGGGTGACGTTTTGGCTCGAGACCCTTCTATTATTATTTAGCTGCTAGCTAACTTGAACAGGCCCTTGTGTACCAGTCCTGTTCCTTCCCATCTCAGAGTCGAGAATTGCGATCTCCAGGACATGCCTGTTACACCTGGCAAGTGTGGAGTGGAGTTCTGCATCTGACCTCTTGATCAATATCTCGCAGGAATATTCATTCACGTTTGGTGGGAGAGTTCCTCTTCCCCCATTTGATGGGTTATGAGTTCTGAAATTCTACCTCAAATCTCCATCCATTGGTTGGTAAAAGTTAATTGCAGATCTGCTGACATCGTAACCAGTCGGTGTTCATCCATCACTTCACCACGCTCTCCAGATAAAGGGAATTAAGATAAGATCATTGATCAACCTATCCAATAGAGTGGCGCACCGGTAGAGTTGCTGCCTTACAGCGCCAGACACCCAGTTTCGATCCTGAGTACTGGTGCTGTCTGTACGGAGTTTATAGGCTCTCCCTGTGACCACGTGGGTTTTCTCTGGGTGCTCCAGTTTCCTCCCACACTCTAAAGACGTACAGATTTGTAGGTTCATTTGCTTTTGTAAACTGTCCACAGTGTGTAGGATAGAACTAATGTATGGGTGATCGCTGGTCGACATGGATTCATTGAGTCGAAGGTCCTGTTTCCATGCTGTATCTCGAAACTAATCTAAAACAATCCAACATAATCTACACATTGCTGATCAAAATACAGATACAACATTTACAGGACATTTGGAATCGGTACATGGATGGGAAAGGTTTAGAGGGAAATGGGCCAAACGTCAGCAGGTGGGACTAGTATAGATGGGGCCGAAGGGACATGAGAAAGTTGGGCCGAAGGGACTGTTTCCATGTTGTATGACTCTGACTCTAAAATACAGATACACCAGAATACAAAATATTATGGATCCTGGGCATCTGAACTAAAAACCGACCATGATCGATACAGTGTACACAACAAGTCAAGCAACATTGATGAATGGAGAACTGGGTCAATGCGTTGTTAGCAGCCTTTTCTTGGATCTGATTCATTTCTGATCAAAGTTGCTTAAAACATTGCGCAGATATAACTTAGAGGTCTAGAATCTAGTGATGTATTGAAATCATTGAAGGACTAAAGAAAATTAATTTAGATTTTACACTTGTGCCTGAGATCATCACTTTTCACCACATGCTTGGATGGTTCAACTACCTAAGAACCAGCATTCTCTTCTCATCCACACCACTGGTCAGCTCCTTTAAACTTTACACCTGCATCGCGCAAGTTTTTGTTACATTAAAATAGCCATGTAGGTATGTATTCTGTTCCTTTTGAAACACCTTTTTGACAGGTTGTACTTGGCTCTGTTTATTATTTCACAATATATCTCCTCTGTAAGGCATCTTTCTTTCAAAAAGTCTGTGATCTTTATTGGATTATCTTCCACTAGGAGGTTTCACTGAGGCTTTTTCCAAAATTAGCTGTTCTTGGCATTATAGTGCAAGAAAATAACTGCAGATGCTGGTACAAATCTGAAGAAGGGTCCCGACCCGAAACGTCACCCATTCCTTCTCTCCTGAGATGCTGCCTGACCTGCTGAGTTACTCCAGCATTTTGTGAAATAAAAATGTTCTTGGCATTATGTGCATGTTGCAAACAGGTTATAGCAGAAGATAAATGTTTGCTTTATCTTCTTTGGTCGTGCTTGTGATTGTATAACGCTGTCAAGTCTGATAAAATGTGCTGAGAGTGAAAACTGTAAATAATTTTTAAGATGAACTGACATGTTAGGGGCAGTGGGTTGCCTTTTGGTTTGTTCAAGCCTTGCAGTGAAATGTAGGTGGGAAACATATTGATTTATTGGACACTATGAGGTTGAACCATTTTGCAAATCCTCTGCTATCTCAACATCTGAGACTTTCATCATTCTATTCTTCGTCCCCATGCCTCTCTATGCCTTCCCATCATTCACTCCCATCTGAGGCTTTAATTTAAGATACCCTTGCTTTGTTCACAAGCTATGGAGTCAGCAGACATGGTCTGCTTATTAGGGTTGGTGGGGGGCAGGGTGGGGGGGGGGGGGGAAGGGGGGCGATGGTGGCACATTGATTAAAGTCACTCCTTCAAACTCCAGACCCCAAAGGTTTGTGGGTTTCTTGTAAACTCTCGATGTGGAGTAACCAACTCAGATGGTTTTGTAGCAGTGGGTCTAAAGTAGCCTCAAATTCATCCCCAGCATCCCAAGAATGAGAAGTTACCTCCATCCCTGACTCTATAATATGACTTCTGCAAACCCCTTCAGCCCTTTGTTCCTACTCCAGTTAATGCTGTGCCTGAGGCCACCTTTCCACCCCACCGTAAACCCTCCTCCCCATCTCACTCATATTACCATCGCATCCTGCCACAAGCTGCAATTTAAACACCAAAGGATTCAGCCACTTAGACCTAGCACTCTGGAATAGTCTTTGCAATTCCTTTGGCATGTGATTTTTTTTTGCATATGAATTACTTGAAGGGGTTTAGTAAGTTTTATACACAATTTTTCTTGGAGTGGGTCCTGGGCCTTATGCCACAAGGTAAACACGCAATCCAATTTCCCAGGGAGAACCCAAAAGCAACGTCAAGAGTCTTCAAAGGGGTTTGCAAGTAAGACGAAGGAATTGATTGCATGGACTGTCGGCAGTCATTCAATTGGTTGTGCTATTGCTTCTAAGAGGGAGGGGGAGAACAATGAACAATGGAGGACCCTGCGTTGGAAGAAACGCCGTGAGGGGGCGGGGTGGGGTGGGGGAGGGGGAGAACAAAGGGGGACCTGGTGCGGATATAATCGCGGATGCCCGCGGTAAGCAAACAAAGAATTTCATGGTGACCAGTCACATGTGACAACATAGTCTTTGTTCATTCATTCAAGTCGGAGTCTTGAACATGCATTTGTGCTGGAACCTCTGTGGGTGCCTCAGGAGGTCTACCCTGTCTGAGGTGCCATTTCAGATGAAACTCGAACATACGAGGCCTTGATGGATGTAAGCAACGCCATTCTCAAAGAAAATGCGATTATATCTGGTGTCCTTGCCAATATTGATGTCTGAGTCAACAATTGATTAATTTGTTTTGTGCCAAGATTCCATGCATTTCAAATTGACTCGGTTGGTTGCAAAGCATTTTGAGATGTTGTGAAAGGAATGTGGTAATCCCCATTTCAATGCAATTCATCCTTCCAGCTTCTATGGTGCAAATTGCCAGCACACGTCTGAAGTATTTTGTACATTTTTTTTGTTACCCTCCCATGCCATTGATTTGAAGTTTATATTAACCAAAATCAAATCCTAGTTGAATCGGGCAGCAAACGGATGGTACTGGATTAGGGCAGACTTTCAGAGAGCGTGGAAACCATTAAGACAGAAGTCAAGTTTTACTTATGAGAAAGAAGTAGGAAGTTAAATAAGGTGATCCAACTATGAGTAACCTTATCAGTTCATCATTTCTTTTGTAATTTTGTAGTGTACTATATCTCAATTTCATCTGCACTAAGTGTACCTGAAAGAGGGCAGAGGACACAAAGCAACATCATTTAAATTGTGTAGGAGAAAAAAACTGCAGACGCTGATTTAAATTCGAAGGTAGACACAAAATGCTGGAGTAACTCAGCGGGTCAGGCAGCATCTTGGGAATGGAAATCTTGACGTTTCGGGTCAAGACCCTTCTTCAGACAGATGTCAGGGGAGGGGGCGGGACAAAGATAGGATGTAGTAGGAGACAGGAAGACTAGTGGGCGAGTCTGTGTTAAAACGTGGTCGTAGAATTGGACTGCAGGAGGAATCACAGAAGGGGAGCAGTGAGAGAGCATGTTGCTAAACTCTCGCCGAAGAGTACCTTTCAGTGGCAATAGATATTTATTGATTGATTGAAAGATGCAGCTTGGAAGCAGGCCCTTCAGTCCATCAAATCCATGCTGACCATCGATCATCCATTCACACTAGTTGTGTTTTCCCATTTTCGCATTGAATTCCTGCACGCCAGGGACTTTATAAAGGCTGAAGCCGTCACATATATCATATCATATCATATCATATATATACAGCCGGAAACAGGCCTTTTCGGCCCACCAAGTCCGTGCTGCCCAGCGATCCCCGTACATTAACACTATCCTACACCCACTAGGGACAATTTTTACATTTACCCAGCCAATTAACCTACATACCTGTACGTCTTTGGAGTGTGGGAGGAAACCAAAGATCTCGGAGAAAACCCACGCAGGTCACGGGGAGAACGTACAAACTCCTTACAGTGCAGCACCCGTAGTCAGGATCGAACCTGAGTCTCCGGCGCTGCATTCGCTGTAAAGCAGCAACTCTACCGCTGCGCTACCGTGCCGCCCATCTTTGTGATGTGGAAGGAAACCAGAGCACCCAGAGGAGTGTCACAGGGAGAACATGAAAACTCCAGACTGACAGCACCCGAGGTCAAGATCGATCCTGGGTTTCTGGCGCTGTGAGGCAGCAACTCGACCGGCCGCCCCATTGTGTCATACTCTGGGCCACTGTGCCTTCCTCATAAAAAACAAACAATGAAGAGCTGCTAAAACATTTTGTTCAATAGTTTTATAATTCTCGGTCTTCACTGAGAATCTGCCCCCTGCACAAATGAGAGTGTAAAACCTATTGGTGTCCCCATATACTGAACAAGTGTCACTTTTTATTTTAGGTGCGAGTTTTCACTTTTTCAGTTGGCCAGCACAACTACGATAAAGGGCCGTTGCAGTGGATGGCCTGCACCAATAAAGGTATTTGTAACCTGACATTTTACCAATAGTGTGTTTGGATAACAGTGATCTATTTTTAATTGGTCACTGTTTAATCATTCCTATTCCAATTTGCACCAAAATGATTTCTGATATTGTGTAACGTGTTTTTGTTTTATATTTCAGGCTACTTTTTTGAAATCCCTTCCATTGGAGCAATTCGTATAAACACACAGGTAGTAATATTAAAGTGTAATTTACTGTGTCGAGCTTGCTATTTTGCCAAACGTGCCCCAAGCAAAAGATACAAGCTGGAAATTCTCAGCAGGTCGAGGGCAGCATCTGTGGAGAGAAACCCTTGATGAGCAGAATTGGACAAAGAATAATTTGTTGGGAAATAATTGGGAAATAATTTGGTGTAGTGAAAATATCAATTAATTTTCAATTCTCTGAAATATCAAAGAATAGCAAGAACTGACCAGAACCAAGCGTTTGTTTTTATTTTGTCAACATAGATTTATCTCTGCTCACCTCCTTCCATCCCTATTAGTTATGAAGGATGATATTGCTTCAGACTGGGGTGAATGTACGAGAGTTCAGGCACACTGAGTGGGCTGTGTGAACTTTCACGTCTGACCTCAGCTTCAATCTAGTTAGATTGCTGGAAGAAGACCTATTTACTGCCAAGGCCAAAGATTCTGAAATGCAGTATTTGATAAATCTGAGCTAAATCCTCAAGGTAACGAGCCTTCAGCTCATCCATGCACAGTTGTTAGCATTTATGACAATTATTCTGGAGGTCAATTATTTTGGAAAATAATATGATGGAAGCTGCTTTGCCAAACACTGCTCGTGGCCCAATTGATGAATTGGGCTTCTTGTCTTTGTTTGTTCTTCACAAAGCAAGGTCTCTGTGAGTGGAGAGAGGAGCCTGTATTTCAGTTAGTCCCATGATGGGGGATATTAATGGCATTGGTTATAAATGGAATATCTCCTGAACACCAAGAATGAATGGGCAGATGTCTGGCCATGGGATCTAAAAATGCCAGCCGGTTATATGTACCAGTGGTGTGTTCCAGGCATCAGTGTCTGCATTCTGCAGAGCAGAAATATGGAATATACTGGAGATAGTGGTTCCATTGGTTGCTGAGCTGTGGCTGTTGATTTACGATGTTCCCAGACTGGTGTAAGCACAATGTTCTCATCTTCCAAAGTCACTGACTTTGTCCAGAACATTTCAAGGTCTTGTCATAAGGAATAGGAGTAAAATTAGGCCATTCGGCCCATTAAGTCTACTCTGCCATTCAATCATGGCTGATCTATCTCTCCCTCCTAACCCCATTCTCTTGCCTTCTCCCCTTAACCTCAGACACTTGTCATGGGGTCTTCCATCTGGAGTTGTTGCAGGGGCAGTCAATCCTGGATTAAATTGTTTTTTGTGCTATCTGTGCATTGTAAATGGACATTAACCAATCTTGTTTCTTGCTTAATGCCAAAAGCAGTGCTCATGAAGTCCAGCTCTACCTCGTGCCAGTTGAGATGAAGGCCTGTTTCACTCGTGCCACTGTTCTGGGCTGTTCTTCTGAGCAATTGTATTGAAATGATCCTTTTTGAGATTTGATAATCCAGATTGCTGTCAAGACCTCCATGAACATTAAAACATCGCAATTGTTCTTTTGATCCATCTACACTGAATAAAATAGTACAGAACAGAGGGAATTTTGTATTTAACCTGTGGCCTGAATCTGGCTTGTACATGGGACCCAGTTGCCCTCTTAATTACAGCTTAGTTAGGAACAGGCACAAAGAATATATCATGGAGCAGAGGTGTTTCTCAAACACGTCAGTTTATTCAAGGCTGTAACTGTAAGCACTCTGAGAGAACCCAAAGTGTTTCAAAGATCTGTAGCACTTGTAAATTCACATAACACAATGGTTACACATGGATGCTACATTTTTGAAATAATTCATCGTTGATCAATGTCTCTATACCCTTTCATCGTTATTTTCCCCAGAGTTAACCTTAACCTTCTGTTCCCTGTTATTTAAAAAAACATTCTCCCATTTGTCCAACAAATGAATGCAATAAAATACACTATTTCCTGATCAGTTTTATTGCTCTCAGCCTGGTTTACAACTCCCGATAGTTTAACTTCATCTAGCTATGCCTTGGAATCTAAATGCACTCACAAATCTATTTCTAGCCGCTCCTAACATGATCCTGAAGTTCCCTTCACTATGTTGCTCTTTTCCCATCAAGCGTCCCCAGAATGTAAACTCTGGGATGAACATATTTCACACTAATAAACTTTCTTATAATATTCAGGGTTTCCGACATCTATACTTTGAGCTTTGATAAACCAGATTGCCCACTAAACCTCCATCAACACTAAAACATCGCAATTGTGCTTTTGATCCATTTGCACTGGATAAAATAGTACAGAACAGCTAATTGTAGCGGTCGTTGGGATGTACCAGGGATGCAATCCCTGAAGATAGACACAAAATGCTGGAGTAACTCAGTAGGTCAGGCAGCATCTCTGGAGAAAAGGAATAGGTGTCATTTTGGGTCGAGACCCTTCATCAGACTGAGAGACAGGGAGGGGGATCAGTCCCTGATGTCTGCTCACTGCTGAGAGTTCACTCCATCTGGTCAGACACCTTGGATGTAGGGACATGGTTTGTCTGATTCTGCACATCCAGAGAGACTGAATCCAGGCAGGCAGCCTTGGGGCAGTGAGTGCAGACACAGAGCCGAGTTCAGCACCAACTGGCCGAGTGAACTTTATTGAAGCAGTATATTTAGTTCATGAGTCACTGCAGTTCGAACAAGACATTTTATTCAAGATGCAGATGAAAATGTTGGTACTTCTGAACTAAATCTGAGACTGCTGAAGTCCCTCCAAAAATTCCCTGACCAAACCACAATTAAAGTTTCTGACTTCAAAGGAGCAGGTCGTTCCAAACACAGCTACATGCTGAACGGCAGAGCAATAAGCCATGCTGTAATGATCCTATTATTGCAAATCCAGGAGGTATAGGAGTTAATATCAAAGAGATTCACTTGCTGCTCTCTTAGACCCCAGGGACGGACATTGTGCAGAGCCTTGACCAGACTCCATCTGCATTCAGTTTACCTCAGGTTGGTTATATATTGGCTGGAAAGGAATTGAAGCCTCTTGGATTAATGGCTGCAATACTCTGGCTTGTAAACTGTGGAATGTCGAAGTTTGAAGGATGATGCTCCCAAGGGATACGATGGATTAATGCAGGGAAATTATTTCTTGCGAGACAGTGCAGAACAAGTCAGGATATTCCCGAAATGAGGGCTGGGACATTCAACGTGCACTTTTTCACACACAGAGGAAATCTGAAAATGTTTACGATCGATAGATTCGATTGAAGTTTGCATGATGCAGATCAATAAGTTCTTGTTGAGGGCTCAAGTGTGCTTCAGGAGAGATTGCGCTGAATGCAAAACATGGTGTTGGGAGGTGGGGGGGAGGGGGGGGGGGAGAGGAGGAGGGCTTGTCCTCCTCTAAGATGGCTGCCTTGCACATGGGAGAGCCTTTTGACGTTGTACGAATGACTATTATATGTATGATACTCCAAAAAACCTAAACTATCTCCATAAGCTAGCGGTTGGGAGAATTACTCCTGACATCCTCAAAGGTGGAAGTTGATCAAATCTAGGGGCTCTCCCATGCAAGTATTTGGAGGGCCCTGCACCCTGACATTTGGGTTCATGGGCCCCTGGGCTCTTTCACCTCCTTCCTGACACCCTGCCAAGCTTCCGTTGTTTCTGGGTCCCATTTTCTTGGATTAAGCAGCTACTAGGTTTATTTAGAAACAGCCTCTTCACATAAACCAGAATTTTAATTCCAGGGTAGTAACGTGGCAATTTCCAACAACTGAAACCTCTGAGTAAAAACAAAAATTCCACTCGCAATCTTCACCGTCTCTCAACAAGAAACTACTTTGGTGCTTCTGATGAACCAAACAATGGTTTAAAAAAACACTGGAGCTGGTTTTGATGACTGTAAGTCGGGGTTGTTGCAGAGTGAGTGGTGGGCTGCACGTTCAGGAGGGGAGAGGTTAGAGTTAGTCAGGGGAGTGGAGAATTTGAGGCGGTTAATGTCACGCCGGCAGTTGGAGATGAAAAGTTCTAGTGAGGGTAGTTAGCCAACCGGGGGGGGTCCAAGAGGAGGGGGTCTGCTGGAGACGGGAGAAGGGGCCATCAGTGGATGAGGATTAAAATACACTAATACACTGAGTGCGATGTTTCCTTGATGATTCACATTCAGAAAGTTGCACCAGAAAGGTAGAGTTATTTTTTGTGCTTTACATTGTTGAGAATCTCTGCCGACCGGCTTTCAGTGATACGTTATTCCATATTCATTTATTCAGGAATATTTGGACGTACTGGGGAGACCGATGGTTTTAGCCGGCACAAAGGAGAAGCAAGTTCAGTGGACCAACGTGTACCTGGATATACTGGTATGATTTGAATACTTTATACTTGCACAATCTAGTAATTGTATTGCCATAGACTTGCCATAACAATGGCCCAAATTTTAGTTTAGTTTAGAGACACATCATGGCCCTTTGGCCCACTGAGTCCACTCCAGTCGTTGATCACCTGCTCACACTGGTCTGTTGCCCCATGTTTTGTCCCCTCCCTACGCACTTGGAACAATTTTATACAGAGGCAAATTAACCGAAAAACCCGCACTCGTCTTTGGGATGTGGGAGGAAACCGGAAACCCACGCGATCAAGGAGAAAGTACAAACTCCAAGCAGACTGCCACTGAGGTCAGCTTCAAACCTGGGCCCCTGGTGCTGTGAGGCAGCAGCTCTACCAGCTGCGCCACCATGCTGATCCTAGTGGCAAAGGTGACAAATACCGAACATTTGCCATCTGTTCTCCAGGAAACTTTAGTAATTCTCTGAGCTGTTGACCTGCCCCTATTCATCGGCTGCCCTGATTGCAGCCTTCTCTCATGAGAAATTACCAGGACTGACATAAATGTAACTGATGTGAGTTAGCCTGAAAATAACTCGTTATTGTTTGCGGAAGGAACTGCAGATGCTGGTTTAAACCGAAGATAGTCACAAAGTGCTGGAGTAACTCAGCGGGACATGCAGCATCTCTGGGGAGAAGGAATGGGTAACGTTTCAGGTCGAGACTCTTCTTCTGAAATGTCACCCATTCCTTCTCTCCAGAGATGCCGCATGTCCCGCTGAGTTGCTCCAGCACTTTGTGTCTATCTTCGTTTGATTTGTGTTATAATATCAAAATTACTGCTAGTCCAAGAAAGAAAGCTTGACACATGATTATTGCAGTTTTATGCCAAGGGTATTTCACAAAGGTGGGGATTTCAAAATGTTTAAATTATGATATTCTGGTTTCATAAGTGTTCATCTAGGGGTATAGAGCGCAGTGGTAGAGTTGCTGCATTACAGCGCCAGGGACCCAGGTTCAATCCTGACTATGGGTGCTATCTGTACGCAGTTTGTACGTTTCCCTGTGACCATGTGGGTTTTCTCCAGGTGCTCATGTTTCATCCTGTGCTCCAAACACCCGACAGGTTTGTAGGTTAATTGGCTTCAATAAAATTGTAAATTGTCCCTCCTGTGCAGTTTAATTCTAGTGTACAGGGTGATCACTGGTCGGTGTGGACTCGGTAGGCCAAAGGGATTGTTCCTGTGCTGCATCTCTGAAGTCTAAAGTAAAGTCTAAAGTCTAATATTCAATTTAGTATTCTGGTTTTCTTTGTCTGGACAATTTTCAATGTGATGAGCTGCTGGGGCTGCTGGTGATGTCAATGTTGCTATTGCCAGGGACACCCCCGAACTGACACCAGACAGCAAACGGGAAGATCTTGCCACAGAGGTCATTAGATCTCGGTGGGAAACTTCACTGCTGGTGGCAAATACATGACATTATTTTAAGAGCAGTTAAAAAGAAACATAACAATGTTGCTAAAGAGTACAGTGTAGGGATTGGCTGAGAGTTCGAACCCTCGGATTGGCTAACGATGTCACGAGTTGGGCCAGCGCGGGAGAGACAAGTTAGTCTAGTGTTGAACTCCGTCCGGTAAGGACGTATTCGTTGGTTGTCTATAGTTGTGAGTTGTGAGTTTGTTACGGGTTTTTTGCCCATGCAAATAAACTCCGTTTTGAACACTCACCCGCTTCTGGACTCGCCACAACAGATTACTGGAATAATACTAATCTTGGTAACATGTAGCTTATCGTCTTAATTTAGCAGGATAAAGATAGTTGACAATAAGAAACAAAGCGTGTAAGACACATTGTTCACTTGCTTGAAATAAACAATATGTGTGGCTGGTGGGCACTTGAAAACCCTGTTATCTTGAGTTCTACTTAATGAAACGTTTATTCAAGGAAGGATGAATCCTTTTAGTCCCAGTTCTAACAGATAAAAATAAACTGCAGTAATAATAAATCCAGCAAGGTTGCCCTGTCGACTGAATCATTTCAGTTGGAAAAGCCTGACATTTGGATGATCAACAAAAAACAAAGTATTTCATCTTAATATGCAAAGTGAGTAACAGGATGAGGAAGGAAGACAAGTGAGAAATAATTTCTTTAGCCTGAAGGCAGTGAATTTGTGCCTTCAATGTGAATTCAATGTCACAGATGGCTGTGGAGGCCAAGTTATTGGGTACTTTTAAAATTGAGATTAACTGGTTCTTGATTAATAAGGGCATCATAGGTTATGGGGAGTTGACGTGAATGGGGTTTGGAGGGGAAAATAGATCAGTCATAATCGAATGGTGGAGCAGACTCGGTGGGCTGAATGGCCTAGTTCTGCTCCTATGTCTCATGATCTAGGATTGTGCTACATTTAAATTGAACCCCTGCAAATTGATTTACATATTTTATGATTAAACATCCCCTTTAAGAACGTTTGGAAAGTTATTTAGAGCACATTTTTTTCAAAGATGTAATTCTATCAAAAAAAGGATGAATTCTTAGAGTTTATTTTCATCTTGTAAAACTGGGACTAAAAAGGTTTGGGAATACACAAAATGAGCATGGAATGTTTGGCATCAGTGGTGCTCATCTCTCAAAGAGCATATGGGTGGTGATATAGACAATAGATGCAGGAGTAGGCTATTCGGCCCTTCGAGCCAGCACCGCCATTTAATGTGATCATGGCTGATTATTCACAATCAGTACCCCGTTTCTGCCCTCTCCCCATACCCCCTGACTCCGCTATCATTAAGTGCTCTATCTAACTCGAAAGCATCCAGAGAATAATATGATATGATATTACGATATATGAAATGAATAATATGATATAAATGAACATTTGGAGACCCTACCTCTTTAAAAGTAATGGCATTAGTATAGATGTGTCCTCCTTGGTCAGCATGGACATGTTGGGCTGAAGGACCTGTTTCTGTGCTGTATGACATTGTGTCTCTAAAATAGAACAAAGCTTGCACTTATTTAACATTTTAACTTGGGGGGAATAAAATCCCATTGTGATGATGGAGACACGAGAGACTGCAGATGCTGGAATCTGGAGCAACAAAATAATTTGCTGGAGGAATTCAGCAGGTCAAGCAGCATTTGAGGGGTGAAAGAAATGGCTAACGTTTTGGATAGAAACCCTGCATCAGGATGCCACCACCACAGATGCTGCTCGGCCCGCTCGTTTCCCTCAGCATATTATTTGTTATCTCAGTGTGATTATTCCTAATTATAAATTATGTCTTTTTTCCCTCTAATTTGAACACACAGGTTTGTGTTTCTTTTTGAAGGCTGGCAGTGTAGCCAATTGCATAAATACCCTGTTATCATATCATATCATATCATATATATACAGCCGGAAACAGGCCTTTTCGGCCCACCAAGTCCGTGCCGCCCAGCGATCCCCGTACATTAACACTATCCTACACCCATTAGGGACAATTTTTACATTTACCCAGCCAATTAACCTACATACCTGCACGTCTTTGGAGTGTGGGAGGAAACCGAAGATCTCGGAGAAAACCCACGCAGGTCACGGGGAGAACGTACAAACTCCTTACAAAGCAGCACCCGTAGTCAGGATCGAACCTGAGTCTCCGGCGCTGCATTCGCTGTAAAGCAGCAACTCTACTGCTGCGCTACCGTGTGGACACTTTGTGATCTCATGTGCGGGGTGATTACTTCATAAGAGTCTAAGAGAAGCTTAAAGACTCAACATGTGTGTAGGCGATGCCTTCTCCAGTCTAAATACATTTTACAGATATCACAAGAACTGGATCTCTGCTTGTATCCATGTTTTTTAAGGCCTTTGTTGATTCTTGGTAAACTTTAGTTAACTTGGAGCTCCAAAATGAATTCCGATAACCACTCATGCAATTTTGTTGGTTGAAGGGCTTCATCCGTGGTGCTGAATGTGCATAGCACAACAAGCCATGATTTAAGGATTAGGGAGTTTACCCATCACCTGTACCAAGCAAGTTGAATCCGTTGCATCTGAGTTGGAGACGATGCAGACTCCAGGAATGTAAGTGTCAAACCCACGGAAGTCCAACAAAGAAACAGAATCTTCCTTGAGTTCAAATCCAGAAGCAAACAATCTAGGTGCGATTTAACAACAAAACCTGTCAAGAGATTAAAAATCTCAAGTCACTAGGCTAGATTAGTTACTAAACTAGATTAGTTACTTGGCTAGATTAGTTACTAGGTTAGATTAATTACTAGGCTAGATTAGTTATTAATTTCTTGATGTGCAAGAGTCTAGTGGTGTGTATGCACATTAATCATGGCTGTAATTCTCAGTCCAACAGAAGAGCTTAAAAATAGACACAAAATGCTGGTGTAACTCAGCGGGACAGGCAGCATCTCTGGAGAGAAGGAATGGGTGACGTTTCGGGTCAAGACCCTTCTTCAGACTGAAGAAACCCGAAACATCACCCATTCCTTCTCTACATTTTGTGTCTATCTTCGGTTTAAACCAGCATCTGCCATTCCTTCCTACACAGAAGAGCTTAAAGATCCAGTCTTTGTTTGGGTTAAGTGTTCTGCTTTGTGGACAAACCTATATCGCTTTTAATGCATTAGGAAGACATTTACAAATATTGTAACCTGCATCCAATGACAGCAAGGTTGTTGATTTCCATAAAGTGGTTAATCAATCACATCTAGATCCATTAGCCAAACTCCCTAAGTAGTTTGGAAGTAGGTGCATATCACTGGGTTTAATACATCTGCTCTCGCGTGGCAGATCTAAGTCGGCACAGAATTAGTTCAGAAGAATATTGATATTATCCAGCTGGCGGCTGCAGGAGAAACTCCTTAAATATTGGACGGTTGCTGTTTGATTTTATCAAGCTTTCCCCTCCAGAAATGATTTGAAGAGCATGCTATCCTTCCACGGGAGCTGGTGATTTCCTCTTTTCCTTTGACTTTCCTTTTCTGAAACATGCATTCCCCTCGCTACCGTTCATTGTTCCACACGTTGACTCTGTTCCTCTTTAGTGAAAGTGCACTTGAAAGGCCTGGCTAGAGTGAATGTGGAGAGGATGTTTCCACCAATGGGAGAGTCTAAGACCAGAGGCCATAGCCTCAGAATTAAAGAATGTACCTTTAGAAAGGAGATGAGGAGGAATTTCTTTAGCCAGAAGGTGGTGAATCTGTGGAATTCATTGCCACAGATGGCTGTGCAGGCCAAGTCAATGGATATTTTTAAGGCGGAGATTGCCAGATTGTTCTTTAGTAATGGTGTCCGGGATTATGGGGAAAAGGCAGGAGAATGGGGTTGAGAGGGAAAGATAGATCAGCCATGATTGAATGGCGGAGTAAACTTAATGGGCCGAATGCCCTAACATTGCTCCCAAAACTTATGGCCTGACCTCCAGATGATTCCATCATCTTTGTTTTTTTATTTATTTTGAATTTCCAGTATTTTTGGTTACCAGTCATTGTTGCTGTTGGTCTGTTGCCAACGTTGTGTGAGTGTGGATTACCCGTTTAATTTTCCCTCCGTTGTGTTGGGGGTGGCAGAGGATGGTGGTTGGGTTTTGGTAAAGGCTCATTACTGAGAAAGGATTTGTCAGAGGTGATGGGTGTAAAAGACAGCACTATTTAATAAATAATGAACATAGATCTCCAACCACTGGAACCATTCTTTCACGTACTAACAATGTAAATTAGTAGCAATTCCCTTGGAGATGGTAAGGAGGGTAGACATCTGCTAATCAGATGTTCAAACTGCCGTGTGTGGACTCATTTAGTTTTCAGTTTGCTTCTAAACATACAGTTCAACCTCTACTCAGTTGCCCTCAACAAACTTCCTGAACTTGCATATGGCATCATGCACAAATGTTGCTAATTTACTTGACCTATCTCTTAATGAAGAATAGACAAAGAATGTAGTCCAAAAGATTTGTCTCATTGCCTCAACTGTGCTCTCCTCCCTGTGACCTCAGTTTATACTGTTTAGTTTAGTTTAGAGATACAGCATGGAAAAAGGCCTTTCGGCCCACCGGGTCCGCGCCGAATTACGATCCCCGCATATTAACACTATCCTACACACACTAGGGACAATTTTTACATTTACCAAGCCAATGTTCCTCCATACATGTACATCTTTGGAGTGTGAGAGGAAACCGAAAATCTCGGAGAAAACCCACGCAGTCATGGGGAGAACGTACAAACTCCGAACAGGCAGCACCCGTCGTCGGGATCGAACCCGGGTCTCTGGTGCTGCTAATGCTGTAAGGCAGCAACTCTACCGCTGCGCCACCGTGCCGCCCGTGTTATTTATCTTATTGAGAACCTCATCCCTGTAGTCGGGATCGAACCTGGGTCTCTGGCGCTGTAAGGCAGCAACTCTACTGCTGCGCCACTGTGCCACCTTCCACTAACACGTTTGCTTTCACACTTTCTTCATAACTGGTTCAGAAAAAGAATCATTGACTTGAAACATCTGCCCTGTTTTTCTCTGCTGGTTCTGCCCGACTTACTGAGTGCGACCAGTGTTCTTTGTTTTTGTCTTGTAATTGGTATTTGCTGGATTAATGAGTCAGTGAAACATCTTGATAATGACAACTGACAATTGGTAGATAAGAAATAGAGTCACAAGAGATTGCAGATGCTGGGATCTTGTACAAACCCAAAGTGCTGGAAAAAACTCAGTGGGTCAGGCAGCATCTGGGGAGGGGATGGACAGATGATGTTTTGGGTCTGTCTGTTCATCATCCTTCACAGTTGCTGCTTGATCCACTGAGTTTCTCCAGCACTATTTTTGTATACCTTGTACAATGAAACAATGTGGACAATGTATGAGGATATTAGCCTGCTTTCACCATTTTTAGTTATTTGCAAACATACCCTGTGTTTTCATAATTTTCTATTATTTACTTCAGATTGCCAGCATTTGCAGTGCTGTCATTTTCCTCTCTTTAGTTCTACATTTTGCAATGTTTAAACAGCATAGACCAGCAAAGGAACAAATTATTAGCTCAGTTTATATGTTGAGCATTGGAGGGGAAGGGGCTATGTTTTCTATAACTGTTGAAACCATATATGAAAGATATGGAGCACGACTTTATATATTTTGAGATCAATTTAACACTTATTGCTTTATATCAACTTACATATTACAGGAAAATTAGATTTCAATTAAAGCATAGCATTTAATAACGTTGATAAATTAAAAAGAAGTTGATTGTAAAGATAGAAAGTGCTGCTTTGATGTTCGTGACAAATGTGTGATTTCTTAAGTTAATGAAACTGACTTTCAGAAGTGAAGTCCAACACACACACACACACACACACACACACACACACACACACACACACACACACACACACACGTGTTGTAAGCTCAACGCATGCAGCGGAAGCAAAATTTCTACCTCGTGCAGCTTTAAACTTTTTCCTTTTGATCCATCCTAAATAAGACGCACACCTCAATGATTACCCTGCCACCTGTCCAACAAAGTATTATCTGTGAGAAGTTCTATCATTAAAACAGAGACAATGAAATTATGTCTGTTGTCAATAGCAATAATAAGGCTTGATTTACTGGTAGTGTAGAAAATGAACATTTCCCTTTGAGCGGGTGAAATTTGTGTAATCACAAGCCCAAGTAGTGAATTCTCAGCACCTAATTAGGCTATCAGCATAGCGAAGTATGAATATAAAGATGAACTTCAAAAGGTGGCTATCTTTTCGACTTGATGAAGCAGATTGCAGAGTGATAAAATCATGTTCACATTTCGAAAGACTGTAGATTAAAAGCTGAATTCACATTGTGGCATTTCTGTTGAGTTTTAGATTGATCTTTTGAAATGGATACTGTATTTATAATCCGGGCACGTACCGACTTTATGAGCTAGTAGCCCAAGCTCCCTGATTTAGTGCTTTAACTTAAAAGCAATGTCACGTTTAAAAGTAGATACTATTTTTACTGACCTAAACACTCCTTTCATTAATATTTGAAATCTAGGACATCTTTGATATTAATGCAAAATAAAATGTATCAGCGGATTGACAATCTTTCCAATCCTAAACTCTGCAGCTGGAGTGAGCAACCTTGTTCATTCTACCATATTGGAGTGGGAATTGGGGATTACTTTACTTTGCAGAAATCCCAATCTGACATTTACAAAAATTAAAATGAATCATTCCAATTAGCATTTCAAAAATCTTGAAGGAAAGTCTATCCCCTGTGACTGTTGTCTTATATACACTCATCGTCAAAGCATCGACACATTCTGCTTTAATGCAGGTGTCTGTCTTTGATAGTGTTGTCTCCACATGCACCACAGCTGAAGTATCAGCAAACATGCCGTAGCCTGTTAATGACTCTGGAAGCCATGCCGAATCCTGCACATAAATCTGTAAAATGCTTGTAATTTCCACTTATCGCCTTCAAGTATGTCAGTAAAAAGAGAATTGCTAAAGGTGAGATGGGTCTCCAGAGATCGTCAATTTACATATCATCAAAACCTGCAGGGGCATTCAATCAGTACCATGCCGGTAGATGATGTTAGAAAGGAGGTATGACGATAATAGGATGGATAATAAACTGTGGAAGGCAAAGCAAAAGGCTTGATCAATACATCAACAACATACAAGTTCGTAACTGCCATGTTAAAGCAATACCCAACAAATTCCCGTACATTAACCCCACCTCATCGAAAGTTAATTCAACGCAAGCAGCTGTCTGGTTCCTCAAAAGCTTTCTTCTACTGTTTTCAAAGTAGCCCTCCTAGAATAATAGTCAAGGAGTCATACTGCACGTGAACAGGCCCTTCGGCCCAATTTGCCTGTGCTGAACAAGATGCCCCATCTACACCAGTGCCACCAGTCCCCATTTTGCCCATATCCCTCTAAACCTGAACCTTTCCCACGTATAGAATTTAGAAAAGTGCCGATCATGACATCGCCCATAATTTCAGTGCCGATCATGACATCAAGTTAATCTCCTCTGCTTGTACGTGACCTGTATTCCACCATTCTCTGCACATCCATGTGCCTTTCTAAAAGCCTCTTAAAAGCCATGATAGTATCTGCTTGCATCACCTCTCCAGGTAGTGCATTCATGGCACACACCACTCATCCTTACCTGTGGTGAGATGCAATACTTAGGCATGAAAGTTCTCCAACATTTTAATCAGGTTACCAACTCAGGTTTGTAATTTACGAACGGAGCCAAACTTGGAGTGAAGAAGGGTCCTGACCCGAAAATTCACCTATCCACGTTCTCGAGAGATTCTGACGGACCCGCTGAGTTACTCCACCTCTTTGTGTCTTTTTTGTAAACCAGCATCTGCAGTTCCTTGTTTCTACAAACTCGGTCCTTCCCCACAAGAATTTCCACAAGATCCAGTGATGACTTTTGCTCTCCTGCTAATCATGAAGGAATTTATTTTAAATTAATTGTACAGCTGCTAAAAATGGTTTGCTTGACCTGCTTCTTTGGCTCTCTTGTATTTATATTCATGAAGTACAGGCTAGTTAGAACAAATTTACTCTTCATCAGTGAATGACAATCAAATTAAAAGGGAAATAATAGAGTTCATGATACTTTATAAGAATTAAATAGTTTAACGGTTGATGAATTGCAATCATTGCAAATTGAGATTTTTGTTCATCTAAACTGGATTAGTATGTTTTTTTAATTGGATTATTTCCACCTATGTTCTAACCTGTTGCTATTTTTATGTGCATCTGTGTGTCTTATATTCCTGTCTCTCTATATGTACCTGTCACTTTACCGTTACAATAGGAACTCGGTCTTGTTATCACAGGAACTCTGCCAGTCTTCAACCAAACGAGAGATGCTAGTGGAAAGCAGGTATGTTTTACATTGGAGAGTCCGCCTTTTTCAAAATATTGTGGAACAGTTTTGCTACAAAAATCTACTGCAAATTATACTTGGCACTGTTATGAAGTAGAGATTCTGTAAAAGACTGTTCAAATTTTCACATATTTATCAACAAAGATGAGACCGCTATTTGTAGCATAATTTGAACGTGCTGATCAGAGCTTCTAGAGAAGTTGCCTTGCAGTCTTTGAACCCTGCCAGGAATTAAAGAAACATTTTTACAATTAGAGATCTCAGATGTGATAATGACATAAGCCGAGGATGAGCCCAAACAATGCGGACCCGGAAGGTCTCTCTTGATAGCCTTTTAATGGGTCTAATTTTTTATCTCCAGTTTAAAAGGCCATGTGGTCATACCTTCCTTCAGAGACAAAGTTTGCCATGACAGTCCAGTCCATAATATGTCCTCCATGTTTCATCACAATTTGACTCTGGCTACAAGAACATAATTCTTGCGAGCAATTTATCTTTTCCTGTCTTTCCATTATCCATCTTCCAGCCACCAATGAAGGACTGTAAGGAATCCATTGGGCGTGACTGCCTGGTGATGGAATAACAGTGGGAGGCTGCCGTGAAATGTTCAACATTTCAGTGCTCACGTATTACTCAGTGTGGTTTTTCACCCTGGGAAATATGGTCGTAGCTCTCAAGAGTGTGCACCATCCCAATGCACCATCCAGTTGTCAGTAAGAATTTCTGCTTGCTTGACATTAAAATGGTTTAGCCTGACATTGATCAATCCATTTGAACTCTGGCTGAAAACCTGCCAAGCTCCTCTCACAAGCTACTGATAGCAAGTGAGACAAGTGAAAAACAAGCTCAAAGAGTTGGAAAAAGAGACCAAAATAGTTAATAGATTTTATAGATTAGTGGCTGGAATTAAAATGAAAGATATTGGTGAAGTAGAATACAGCAAAGAACAGCTTGCATTTTTATAGAGCCTTTAATATAGTGAGTTATCACTTGGGATAAACATATTAGAAGTATGAAATATGTTGTTCATTCTTTTTTCAATACATCTCAGATGAAGGTTATAACTGATTTCAGTTTTATTGTAACAGTGCAACGCCAAGAAGGTTTTAAGTAAAATCAATCTAAAATTCCCAGATCTGCCACATACTTGAGCTCAGATTAATAACCATCATGCGATGACTTTTTGACTCTAAAATATTTTTGTTGTAACATCAGAACATAATTGTGATAGAATAGCAAGAGATTAAATCTTTACAGTGCTTTACGCAAGGGTTTAACCTGGTGATTTGAGTTAGTTTTGGACAAAACACTCTTCACCACACAATGATTAACGTAAGTATCAAGGATCCTGCAGAACATTTAGATTTAAATAGCCAATGATTAAAAACATTGTTTGCCTCCATATCACTATGTTTCAAAGGTGCCTAATGCTTATATAAATGTAAAATAAATGAACCTTGTGTAAGGGACAATCTTTTTTTTGAAATATATTGAGTGGTATTTTAACCATCTGAACTTTCAGAACCAGTTGATTCTTGGCGTGATGGGCATTGATGTATCCCTAGCTGATGTAAAGAGGCTCACACCCCGTTACACTGTAAGTATAGTTTGGAGATCCTCTCAGGACATTTACCTTCACCTTCGCCACTCCATTTAACCCTGGCTCTGAGTTATTGCGTGGACGTTGTAAAGATATGTTGGCTTTAGTTTAGTTTAGTTTAGTTCAGAGATACGGCATGGTAACAGACCCTTAGGCCCACCAAGTCCGCTCCGACCAGCGATCCCCACACATTAACACTATCCTATACACACTGGGACAATTTACAACTATACCAAGCCAATTAACTTACAAACCTGTATGCCTTTTGAGTGTGGGGGGGAAACCGGGGAAAAATCCACTCAGGTCACGGGGAGAACAAACAAACTCTGTAACCCAGTAGTCAAGATCGACACGGGCCTCTGGCACTGTAAGGCAGCAACTCTAGCGCTGCACCACCGTGCTGCCCCCTGTGCTGCCCCCTGTGCTGCCCCCTGTGCTGCCCCCTGTGCTGCCCCCTGTGCTGAAGTGGGAAAGTGCTAGCAAATTTGGGATTTGCATGTTTGAATGCACAAGCCCCAAACTTCCATGTTGTTAGTTGCCAATAATTCCTGGACTGTGGCCAAGTCTTGGCAATTCCCCAGTGCTAACATTAGAGAATGTGGCAGCTGGTTCCTACTGAAGGAACAGCTTCCTCTATCAGTTCAATGACCTCCAATGGACTTAGGTAGTTCTCAGCTCATATACTTTATTTTTCATTGAATTTATTTAAATATTTAAGTGTTTTAATTTCCATTTAAGTGTTTTGGAAACTTTAATCATTGATAAAAGAGTTATTTCACTTGTTCCTGGGTGATCTTGATGAAAGAACCATGTCAGACTGCTAGCTGAGCCAGGGATGTGGTTTAATAGTCAAACTTTTGTCATATTGTCCAGCAATTTGGTGGCCATGGCTGTACTCTGCACCTTACCCCACTCTCACCACACTGCTTCCATTATCCCTCATCCCACCTGCTGCACCAGGCCCATCCATGATAGGGATTGGGGTGAGGAGGTAGTGGCTGGGAAATTACACCTGATAAATGCGGACCTAATGCTGAGCAAAGGTACCTCACTATTGACCGGAGTATTTAGTCCATAGTGGGTCGGGCTACCTGTCCATGATCACTATCTTGCAGCCTGTTTTATACATATTATCTGCGCGTTTCTGCTTTATACACAGACAAGTGAATCACCTTCTATCCAATGGGCTACATGTTGAAGAAAATATAATTGCATTATCTTCAGAGTAGGTTTGCATCAGTAAATGGTTCAAGTAATGAATAGAATAGTTAATTCAAAGTTTAAAATACTTAAATTGAAAATGATATCAAATGTTTAATGGATTTTGTGCTGTGATCCAGGCTTGGCTTTACTCGCATAATGAGTGTTCACTAATTACTTTGAATTTGATAGGTAATTATACTTAATTATAGTTATACCACTGCATAAAGAGAGTCTAAACACCAAGTTCAGCTGTAATCTTCTGAAAGTGTATGCTTGCACATTAGTAACGTACCACTGTGTTTTAATTAAATGTGGATCTGCATTTTCTGTTGAATAACATTACAGTAATTTAAATGTTTTCTTTCATTTTGCATAAAATCCGTGATATTGAATTATAAAAGTCTTTTTAATGTTATAACAGCTTGGGCCTAATGGATATTATTTTGCAATCGATCCTAATGGTTATGTATTGCTTCATCCAAATCTTCAGCCTAAGGTGAGTTACATTAAAATTAAATAGATTCTCGTAATAAATGCATGAGAACCTACTACCTCAGGCTTTTAAGAAGACAGTGATTTGTAATGAAATCATTAAAACGGGATAACCTAGAATTGCCTGAATGTAGCATGCCAGATATTTATTGATTTTGGTTATTTGACACTCACCACTTGTTATTCAGATCAATAACTATTGTGTGACTGTGATAACCCTTTGACTCTAAAATATTTTTATTGGAACATTGGAACATAAGTGTAATAGAACAACAGGAGATGACATTTTTATTGTGCTTTATGTGAGGATATAACCTGGTGATTTGATTTAGATTTGTACCAAATACTCTTAACCACACAATGATTAATATAAGTATCAGGGACTGTAGAGAACATTTAGATTTAAATAGCCTAGATTAGGCTCAATTTTTATTTGAACAGGTATTTAGTTGGCTGCAAGAAGAAAATGACCACATTTGCACCTTTACTTTGAATTGGCCTTCATCTGTCAGAACAATTTAATGCAACTTCTGTGTAATTGCCTATTAGCCTAGTTTGATACTGGGTGGAATTTTGGAAGCAGGGCAATAATGTGATCTTGCCCTCATAAAATATCCAGCTGAACGTGCTGAGTTAATTATGAATGTGACTGCATTATGTAGAAGCCGCAATTATTAATAATGTGGCACCTCTGTAATGATAATAGTTTAACCTATTTAGAAATGTATGCTCTACTTGTTTCTAACTGGTTCTTTTTCCAATTAATCTTATCAGTTTAGTACCTTCTGATATATTTTGGATATTCTCAATTAACCACTCCTCTGTGCTATATTGTATAATATCAAGGCGAACATGATAAATGATATGTGCAGAATATAACGATGAATGGAACTTAACACTTTTGTGGAGATTTTATTCTGGATAAATAATAGGAATAGGAATGATAAGGAATAAAAGGTTTTAACTGTTGTACTGATGTGAGGAAAGTAAATCCGTGGAGATCTGTGCATATCTGACAACAGTGGTGCTGTGTTACAATGAGGAAGCCAGGAGTCCTCTGGATATCAAATGCTGACTCTCCTGATCTTTTGCTGGAGGTTATTTGAATCAGATTGCTAACTTGGAAATAAAGGATAAGTAGACAGAAGTGTATTCATTGGTTAATTATTAAGTATATTTTGAAATAAATTTACATTTTGTATCAATGATTTTAAAATTATCTAACTTAGTTTCAACTACGTTTAGATGTTTCTGGTCAGAGGAGATATTTAGGAAGAGTTGAAAAGATCTTTGACAAAGACCATCAGGCCACTCTGGAAACAAAGCCTTGTGATCCACCAACTGAGATTGAGTCAGTGCTTGTGAGCACTCTGCTTAGTGAAGATAGACGCAGCAGTGAAACTTGTACATTGTTTGCACAGCCACAGCAGGTTAATGTGGCCGATGAGAAAACCTTTCAGAGTGAGTTCAAGGTATGAGACTGGTCCTGAATTGGACAGAAATGAACATGAGTAAATGCAAAGATAGACACAAAGTGCTGGAGGAACTCAGCGAGTCAGGCAACATCTCTGGAGAAAATGGATAGGTGGCGTTTCTGGTCGGGACCTTTCATCACAGTGAATGTGGTGGGGGGAACTGGAAGTGAGACAAAAAGCAGCACAATTTGGGGCTGGCAACAGCTGACCTCAGGCAAGGAGGATCCCTGATAGGCCAATTGTTTGCAAGAGACAGTCATTGGTCAAGGGGATGTATAGTTGTGAACTGGTTAACGGAGGAAGATGGGGAGGAGGAGGAGGTGTTTGTAGTAGTTACCTAAAATTGGAGAATTCAACATTCATACTGTTGAGTTGCAAGCTACCCTAACAAAATATGAGGTACTGCCTAATTTGTGTGTGGCTGCATTCTGGCAATGGAGGTTGCCCAAGACTCTGTGTGGGAATGTGAAGGGGAGTTAAAGTGGTTAGCAACTGGGCCTTGGCGGACCAACGCAAGTGTTCAGCGAAATGGTAATCAAGTCTACACTTTGCCTCGCCGATGTACAGGAGGCCTTATTGGGAACACCCGATGCAATAGGTGCATAGATGCAAATACATTGGAAAAAATCTGTGTGCAAACTTTGTGGAAATGGCATTGGACGAAGACATTTTTAAAAAGCTCGTTTTTCCCCATTTTGTAAAATTCCCAACAGGAATGTTGAAGTGCTTCTGCAGTTTGGCCAGTTTGCTTGTTATGCTACATGTCGAGAAGCTGCTGAAGGAAACCCCTTCCAGAGCTAAGTGCACAGTAAACACATCTGATGCATTGACTGTCTTTAATTAAATAGCAAAGGAACAGTGGACGGAGGTAACAGGAATTATGTACTGACTTGAAAACTTCAATTTTATTTTTTCACTAGAAAGTTCTTCTTAAACCTAAATGTATCGATGTAATATCGTACAAGCAGGTGAGCATGCCTGAGTGTGTGAAATACATAGTAGAAAGATTGCTTTTCCTAAAAGAGTCACAATTAGGGATTGAAATTTGCCAGATCAAAAGGTAAATAATATCAATCATCACAAAAGTAAATTTCACAAATAATTCCACTGCTGTGATTGCTATCAGGCATTGGTACTTGGGAGATATTAAACCCCCCCCCCCCCCCCACTAATTCTACTTAAGAAGCCGATGGATGCACAAAGAATTGTGGAGGCTCTTGGCCATTTCTCTCAGTTGGTTCAATAGAAACAATGCCTCTTCTCTACACAAAGTTTATGGTTACCAAGAGTGTCAATAAAATGCACCGTGTTTTTCAGGCCTCAGGTGCTTCAACTCCCTTGCTGAGGAGGGAGTTAGCTTGTTTCTCTACACAGATATCAGCATGTACATTGGTAGTGCATGCCTCGAGCTGTAAAGGTCCAGTATTCTGTCCATGCTTCACCATGTACTGTATCATTAATCACAGAATTGATACCCATTGCTCCCACCCAGAAAGGACATTCATTAACTAACCTTAGAGCTTTAAGAACTGCCGCCGATCTCTCTTTGTCAAAGGAGTATTAATTGTTGCTGGTGAGACAGGCGGTCATGAGTTTTCCACACAGCTGTCAGCATGGGCATATCTCCTCATGAATCCATCATTCATTATTGTGCATCCTGTCAGGATCACCATTTCATTAAAACACTTGTGCCTTGAGCAAGTGTGCACAAAGAAACCAGCGACAGAGGAAAAATATGACTTTTTTTTTTTTTGTACTACCTTGTTGAGGAACAATTCCCATCTTAAATGCAGGAACAGGCTTCTAAGGGTACTTTCTTCGGAATTTCATTCATTTGTTCTGATGTTTAATGTAATTGTCAAATAAACTGGGTTTGGACTTGTCCCAGGAGACTGCATCTAATGGCAGAAGTGACACTGAGCCAGTGCAATGTAATTCATCTGAGCTGAGACTTGGAGTTTGACAGGAGCTGCAATCTCTGTCTGGGCAACAGGGAACAGGAGGATCTGATGCATGAAGGCAAAGAGAGGCATTTTACTGAGATGTTGCAACACCAGCGGGCCCTTTAATCCGCTTCCAGATATTGCGCTGAAAGCTTTGCCAGAAACTGAAGTTTCTCTTCTGTCAAAGATAATGGGGATAAAAGGAGGGAAATCATCATGAATCTGGTCCTTGAGCAAATTGCCAAACCAAGCTAATCCATTTGCTTGCGCTGAGCAAATATCCTATCCCTGTACCTGTCCAAGTGCTTTGAAGTATCATAATTGTATCCACCTCTACCTTTTTCTGTGGTTACTGTTCCATACATGTCCCAACCACTGTGTAAAACGTTGTCCATCAGGTGTTTTTTAGATCTTTCCCCTCTCACCTTGAACCAACACTCTCTAGTTTAAAAAAAAGTCAACCCTGGAGAAAGGACTGTGGTTGTTCATCTTATCTCTCGCCCTTGTGATTATATACATCCCTCAGCTTCTTGGGCTCCAAGGTAAAAGGACCCAGCCTACTCAGCCGCTTCCTATAACTAAACCCTCCAGACCTGGTATCATCTTCGTAAATCTTCTTGCACTCTGCATTTAGAGGAATATGGGCCAAATGCGGGTAGGCAGGGCTAGTGTAGAAGGGGCATTCTTGGTCAGCATGGGCAAGTTGGGCCGAAGGTCCTGTTTCTATGCTGTATGACTCTAAGAAACCCTTCATGTGCAATGACATCCTTCTATAACAAGACATCCAGCACTGCAAAAGTACTCCAAATATGTTCTATCAGCAGTAACAAGATGTCCAAACTTCTGTTCTTGATACCCTGAATGATGAAGGCAAGCATGGGGACAGCCACCCTTACCCCTTATTTGCCACCCTTACCCCTTTTGTGTGTGAATCCTTGGGTCTCCCTGCCAACCACTTTCCCGGGACCCAAGCATTTATTGCGCAAGTCCTGCCCTGCTGAGTCTTACCAACATTCAACACCTCCCATTTATCTGAAGAAATTCCATCTGTCATTCCTCAGCCCAATGGCCCAGTTGATCAAGATCCTATTGTAATCTATATACTAAAACTCTCGTTTGTTTGTTTGTTTGTGACTGAACAGCCAAAACTGTACAAGATAGCATGACATTTTTAGGCCCACCTTATTCACCGTTGTCGCTTTAATGGTAAAAATGATCGTTTTATTGATCCTCTCCCCCCTCCCCCCTCCCCCTCCCCCTCCTCTCCCCCCTCCTCCCTCCCCCTCCTCTCCCCCCCTCCTCTCCCCTCCCCCTCCTCTCACCCCCTCCCCCTCCTCTCCCCCTCCTCTCCCCCTCCTCTCCCCCCCTCCCCCTCCTCTCCCCCCTCCCCCTCCTCTCCCCCCCTCCCCCTCCTCTCCCCCCTCCCCCCTCCCCCCCCCCCTCTTGCGTCTCTTGCCTGGCCTCGTCGCTCGCCCGGAGTCGCCAGTCTGGGCCGGGCCTCGAAGCTCGCCGGGCCTCGACTCACCCCGCCGCTCGCTGGGCCTTGCCTTGTCGCCTGCCGGGCCTTGCCTTGCCGCCCTCGCCTTGCCTTGCCGTCCGCTGGGCCTCGCTGCCTGCCTGCCTCGCCTCACCACCCACCAGGCCTCTCTGCTCAGCGGGCCTCGCCCCTCGCCTCGCCGCTCACCGGGACTCACCACGCCGCTCGCCATGACTCGCCTCGCCACTCGCTGGAACACGCCTCGCCGCTCGCCGTGATTCGCCTCGCCGCCCGCTGGGCCGGGCCTCATCACTCGCAGTGCCTCGCCTCGCCGCTCGGCGGGCCCCTGCCGGGCCTCGCCTCGTCTAACCGCTCCCCGGGCCTCGCCTTGCCGCTCCCCGGGCTTCGCCTCACCTCACCGCCTGCCTGTCCTCACCTCGCTGCCCGCTGAGCCGTTGTGATTTACTGTTGAAGACCACTAGAGCAAGTAGGTCTTCAATGAACTTAGGTATGTACAGTTTTAAATGAAACTCTTTCTTCATAACTTAGTCATACATTTTATTACCATTGTTCTTTTATTCAATATCAAGAGAATTGGATGTGTCGGGAAAAACAAAAATAGAAAAACCAAAACAAAACAATTTTTTCTTCGTTGTAAAAAGCATTTCTGTTCAATATCCTTTCTATAAATACCAGAATATACTCATGATAGGCCTGACATTGTACATGTAGTCCAAGAACTACAGACTGTTGGAAATAATAGTCATTTTTCACACATGAATGTAGCACAATGCGAATGCGCATTTGGTGTGCATACTTTTTTTTGCTGAAAAGTTGCATTACGTGCCATATTATGAATTTGATGTAAAATTCTGAATTTTGGACATCAAAATTATGAATTTGTAAAATCAAATGTTGGGAGGTCTGTTCATGAACCGTTCTGCGACCACACCTCTCTATGTTGGAAGAATGGAAGATGCCGAAAGAGATTCCTGAAGCCGTTTATCGAAAGCACAAGGTGTGGAGATGAGTCACATCCTCTGTACAGGAGACGATCTCCGGATATGGGAGGATTTCAGGGACATCAAGAAGGACGCCGGGATCAACCTATTACTTCTGAATGGGTGGTGCCCTGTAATGCTCAACTCTTGAATTTGTTCAAATGTCACATCAACGTTGAGATATGCTCCTCTGTAAAGTCGGTCAAATACGTGTTCAAGTACACCTTGAAGGGGAGTGAGCAAGCAGTTTTTGAAGTTAACAGGGATGACAAAAATTGCACAGTACTTTACTGGCAGATACATTGGTCCGTCGGAAGCAGTGGGATCAATCCTTGGATTTCCAACTCATGAGAGACGCCCTGCTGTCATTCGACTCCAGGTACATCTACCACAAGAACAACAAGTTGTCATCAGAGTCGATGCTGGTCTGCTGGTGAGAAATGAGGATATCACGAGAACAACTTTAACTGAATGCATGGAATTGTGTTCTCGAGATCAATTTGCAAGAACACTGTACTACGCTGATGTACCCCGATTTTACACAAGGAACAATAAGGAATGGCAAAGAAGGAAGGTTGGGAAGATAGTGGAAGACCATCCACGTATTTTTGAAGCCAACGTTCTGGGACGAGTATATACCGTTTCTCCAAGATGTGACCTCTACTACTTGAGACTGCTTCTCCATCACGTAAAAGGGGCAGTATCCTTCGATTCATCGAGGACGCATGACGGACATATTCTTCCTTCCTTCAAAGACGTCTGCATAGAAAGAGGTTTGTTGCAAACCTGACGACCATTGGCAACAGACGATGGAAGACGCTGAGCGGACAAGACTCCCCGAAGCAATGAGAGATTTGTTTGTTTTGCTGACGATTGCTGAGATCAACACTTCTCGACAATTATAGAATCGATTCAAGAATTCAATGTCTGAAGATTACCTTCAAAGAGAATGGAGAACAATCGATGATCCAAATATCATGATTGATGAGAGGCATCATGATCAGGCTCTGTTGTATATTCAAGACAAGCTTGTGAATTACAACAAGACACTGGGATACTTTCATGTGCCACTACCAAGACATGGAAGGATGACCCTTGATGGTGACAATCCAGAATTGCTGAGTGAATTGCAGTACAATAGACCTGAACAACAGTGATTTGTTGAAGAGAACGAGCCTCTGCTGAATGCTGAGCAAAGAGCAGTGTATGACCATGTGTGCAGCTGCTTGGAAAGGAATGTTCCTTCAATGTTTTTCATTGATACACCAGCAGGAATGAGCAAAACAATTCTCACCAATTTGATCCTCTCCAAAGTTCGAGGTCAAGTTGATGTTGCTTTTGCTGTAGCATCCACTGGTATAGCAGCTAAATTGATGCCTGGTGGAAGAACTGCACATTCTCGATTCAAGATACCCATCGAAGTGACCGATAATACAATGTGCAACATTGAGAAGAACTCCAACATGGTTCATTTGATCAGGAGTGTGAGACTGATTGTTTGGGATGAGTGCCCGACGATTAGGAGGAAGAGCTTTGAAGCGGTGGACAGAACTCTTTGAGATCGATACAAAAAGAACGATGAGCCTTTTGGCGGCATTCTTACCTTTTGTTGTGGCGATTTTGGACAACTCCTTCCTGTTGTGAAAAGGGGAAAGGATGCTGATGTTGAAAATTCCTGCATCGAGAAATCCTATTTACATTCAAATTGTTATATTTTGTTATTCACATTTTACACTTTAATAAATCCCTTTTCCAATTGCTGTGCCCGTCAGCCGCCCATGCGCAGTAATACCTCCATGTTCCACGTCACCATGGAAACCAGATGGGCAGGAATGGCGGCGCCGCCGGAGAGCCCCTAAGAATGGAGGGGGGGGAGATAAGGGGGGATGGAGTGGGTGACTGGGCGGTGGGGGGGAAGTGGGGGGGGGAAGAAGGGGGGTTGAGGGGATGGAGTGAGGGAGGGGAGGAGAGGGTGCTAGACCAATGCAGAAAAAAACACAATTTTAAAGAAAAATCGTGATTTTCATTGAGATTTTTTGTTTTTTTAAGACATTTATTTTAAAGGAAAACGTGCGATTTTCCCAATGGCAACCCAATGAGTTGGGGACCCAACGGGTCCACTTGGTCTATTCTTAGGTAAACTTCTTGACTGTTCATTGCACCACCAATTTTAGTGTCATCTGCAAACTTATTAACCATGCCACCTACATTCACATCCAAATCATTAATTATAAATAATGAACAACAGTGGACCCAGCACTAATCCCTGATGTACACCACCTGTTACAACCATCTACCATGAGTCAGTCTGCTATCTTCAACCCACTGGCATATCCTGTTAGCTGTCCTTGGATCTAATGCGATTAAACCCTCCAAACATGAATTCAAAACCATATCCCTAATTAGTCCTTGCCTATCCGAATGCATGTAGATCCTATTTCTCAGAATCCCCTCCAGTACACCACTGCTCACGAGCTGGTAGTTCCCAGGCTTTTCCTTACAGGCGTTCTTAAATAGAGGCTATGCTCCAGTCTTCCGCTACCTCACTGGTGTACATCAATAATATAAATATCTGTGTTGGGACCAAAAAATTATTGATATTGTCAATATTTGATAATCCGCTCATTTATAGGCCTAAAGAGGGAGCAACAGGTGCCCCTGTAAGTTCAAATTGGTCAATGGTTAATATGGGGAGGCCGACAAGCTCATGTGTTGTGGTCCTTTTGTTAGCTGGTCTGTCGGCCTCGTGAAATGAGCACGGACATGATTCAATCGAGACTCCCTCATGTTTTCCACATAAATTCCTGTACCCGTGTCTCAGGCTGTTCCATGCTGTCTTTTGTGGTCACCCGCAAACCAGAATCCCCGCCTTACCTTAACGCCCATGGTCTTTAATCTCTGAACTTTAGTGAAGGACAAAATTGTCAAGGCCTCAGCAATCGTGATGCCAGAAGAGAGGGGATGGAGTACTTATCCCTTCTATGCCACCACGCTCCAATCTCATCGGTGAGAATTTAATATTGGGAAGCAGGGCTGAAAAACGCTGAACAAACATTCACTGTGTGCACTGGAGAATTCTGCCCATAAATTCTCAATCTTATTGAATGGCCTATTAGATAGTCATCTTTCTGGCTTATGCCGTCACCCGTAATTTCACCTGCTTGTCTGATTTTGTTTTGCTCACCTTAGGAAGTTAATAAATCTTTCATCGTTGCAATTTATAACACTTGTGTGGTGTCTAAAGTGTGGAATTGTTTCTCATCATTCCGTTCCTCAGACATCACCACCCTTTCAGTTTTGAAGTTCCTGCGTAATTGTTGCCAGGGCAACAGCACCTCTTTTCAATCTCAACGAAAATTAAACTGTCAAGGCCACTTCCACAGCTACATTTATCTGAAATGTTGCCAATTCATCCAACACCTTCCTATAGAGCTTCATATGGATTTATCATGCATTTAAAACAGTAGGCAAACTGAAATGTTCAAGCCTAAATCCTAGACAGTCTGTCCTCAATCTTTAATCTTCTTTGTCAAATTGCTGCAGGTTTGAGGGCAAGCCTCTTTTTAATCAAATATCCTTCTCTCCTATTTTTTCACACCCTGTTTTCACATTTCCACATCAGAGGTTTACACGACATCCTCAAATCACAATCCTTCAGCTGCTGCGAAAAAAGCATTCCACTGGAACATATATTTTATGGTAAATCCATTGATAAGCAAACTCAGCACAAATTACTTCAATGTTTCCTGTGTAAATGTAATCTATGAACCACCATCACTTATGGTCTGTTTGCAACCACCTGACAGCATGAAACATTTTTTAAACAATTGCTCATCAGTGATTTTTCAGCCGAAATCTCTCTCACTACACTTGTGTGGTCATTAAACATTTAAATACTTTTAATATTTTGGTGAGGAATTTAATTTGGCAGATATGAAATTGTTATAGTTATTATAATTATATGATAATATTTTATATTTATGCAGAAATAAAATATTATTATTATTATTATTTCATATTTGTCACATCTACGTGGTTGGAATTTGCCTGGTATTTGTTCATGTCCTCCTGGAGAGTTTAATTTAAATAGGCATTAATTTTGCAAGCAGTGGCAAAGTGATCTCGTGATTGCTACGGCATCGATTTCTCTTTCCCCCAACTATAATTATGGCGCAGTGAAGTTGACCGTTTGATTAAATACGTTGACAATCTTCCACAGGTGGCACAATACTTTGAGCACTTTGAGTGTGCAAAATAAAAAATTGAACGTGCATGTTAGATTAAGGTACAACTCTCATACATTAATATTATATCATTATAATCTGAAAGAAATTTGATGGAATGCTAATCTGCATAGACATGAAATTAATTTGTTGGGGCCAGCCAAAATTGCCAAGCAGTATGTCAGTAAAAACTCCAGCTCATGCAAGAAAACATAACTTTTGACAGTGCTAAATTGACAGTGACCATTGCTAAATACCAGGGCACTGATTGCAGTGGGGACTGTTGAAGAAGAGCACGTCTGCAGAGAAGCACTTGATTGCTGACAGCAGCTTTGGGATTTCTGTGTTGAACTCCACACACACACAGAGTCCCCCCGAACCTGCTGTCAGTTCCACGGTGTCACGATGGCACACATTGACAGTGTTACATTATTCTGATTGTAAAATGTGAGCCAATTATATTTTCATCATTCAAGTTAGGTCTGAATTATAGGGAGTTCATGAGCAGTTCAAATTGGGTTCAATTATATATTTAGCATTTAATCTAAACTGTTTCTGTCAGTATAAACAAAACTTGTGACATTCTGCCAGGACCCTGCATTCTTTGAATATATTTATACTTTTAGAAGTGTGTCCAAGTTTGGAACTCAGTACACTGCACTGGGGCATGGTATAGGACATGGTCTGATTGCTGATGGCTGCAAAGCCTTTTATTTAAGGATAAACTGAATCAGTTTGAATAATGCATATGGCAGTAATTGATTTATCCTTGATGTCATAAAAATAATAAATAAATACATTCACAGGGAGTTCTGGTTCTTGCAACCATTAAAGGTGTTTAAAAATGTAACACCTCATTGGCATGTGCAATGGAGGTTCAGACAGCTGAAAAGAATCAGCAATCCAGATTAAGAAGCAGATGAATTAATGGGGAGGACAAAACATCAGTCTGTTCTTAAACCTCCAGATCAGGAGTGTCAGTCAGTGCCTGACCATGGCAGATATGTTAATGAAATATGAACTAACTGATATACCAATAAAAGGGGACATTCACTACACAGATTATTTGTTATGGATTAATTATGCAGACTTTATTAATGCCTGATTCATAAAATCTTCTAACTTTCATTTTACAAAAATGAGTTGCTGTGTTTTCAAGGCAAATTTCAATCCCTATGATTAGCCAATAGCTCTGATATTGCTGTCAAAATCTATTTTTGATTTTTAAAGAGTTTATACATTGTTTGTTTAATCCATGACCTCTACAATCTCACTTGATCAAGCTGTAGGGAGTGGGATGAGCTCCACCACTGCTCCCATAGGTTCTGGTTCCATTATCTCAGGCATTAAGCCAACAAAGTTTACAAGCACCGATTAAGCCGGAGGAGAAATTAACAATAAATTTTGGAGATGAATTAAACCAACATTTATTTTCTCTGTGCAATACTCTGCTGTTTCCACATTCCAACCTCGATAAGCGGAATTAGTTTTCCTGACTCGTGTGTTTGTAAATCAACATCGTATGTTTTGTGTGAGCGTGAGTGTGCAGATGTGTTATGTAGAAATGTTGATAAATCGAGTGTGTTCAATACTAAATGGTTAATGAGAACAAATTACAATTTCAACCAATCCTTGCCAAACTTCAATCCACTCTGAACTCCATTCCCTTTTCTCGTCAATGTACAAAGAAAAAAGCTCCCACATAAATAACACTGTGAATTAAATGCAGTACAAAGCTAAAAGCAATTAACCCAAACATTTCAACAGCATTTACCACAACCATTTCTAAAGAAGCAGCTAAAGTTACTAATTTTGCCCAGAAACACAGTTGTAACATTTTTGCCTGATATCATTCATTTTAAATAGATTATTTAAAGGGACAATCAAGTGAATAAGGAGGGAAAGAAGTCTCCTTCCTCAGTGCCAATTGAGTAGAAACATGGGGCTAACTCTGCTGTTTAATTCTGAACAGTCAGGGCAAAGATGTGTGATCCAGAGGTGCCTTGAAAATAGAAGTAACCTGACATTTCAACAATTCAATTACGTCATAAAACTGTGTGTTTACTTTTCAAATGGCCATCTTCATCTCAATTTAAACTTGATCGCACAACTTTGCTTGAAAGTGTTTAATTCTTAAGTTGCAAACAATGTTAATGTTCATCATTGGACTAAGAAAATAAGCATACTGAATGTAATGTTAATGTTCATCATTGGACTAAGAAAATAAGCATACTGAATGTTCTAGATATAAAGGTTGAATATGTTTGAACTTACATTAGTTTGTAAGAGATGCAGTAAGTTAGGCAGTTGCCAGGTAATTTTAAAGTGAGTAGATGGCTAGCATTCTGTTTGATGCAAATCATGGTTTATAGTCCAGAACTACAAGCAAACACTTTCAACATCTTAATTACTCTGAATGTCGATTTTTCTTTTTTTCCCCCACTCATTTATCTCATACAACCCAACTAATTGTAATAATGCCATTGAAAATATATTTATTTTTACTTTGTTAACAAGCAATACCTTCAATTTTTTAGTTGCGAAGAGGTGGAATTTCATTGCAGAATTCCCAACATTCTTCCTTCCTTCCTTTGGGGCAGTCTTTTTCTAAAAACTTGCCATAACTAGTAGACTTTGGAGCACAATCAGAAGTTCGATAGGAACTGCTTCAATATACCTCAGCATGCTAACAAACCTTAATCAATGGCAGGATCCATTAACTTCTTGGCAAGTGAAACTTTTGTTGATCACCTGTAAAGTGTGTTGGAACAAAATAGCAAAGGTAGAAAAATCCTTTCTTCCGAGAATGATTATCATTCAAAACCGGTAAGCTGGGATCAAATTCTGATATTGGTGCAGCACTTGCCTCAGTGAGTAGACACAAGCTTAATTCAAAATTGGCTCCTGGGCCTCACGATTTAGGCAAGTTATGTTTTTCAGTCTGCAGAAGGAGCAAACATTGCTTTCAGCAAATCTCAGGCAGTGGTCCTTGGGGAAGAATCAGGAGCTAGTGGCTGGACCTTTGGTAATGAGATGTGCACTGTTTTATCACTAAAGCGTCATTGAACTAGGAAGAGTTCCCACTGATTTCATACAAGGTATTTCATTTATTGGCCCTTTTACTCAGCCTGTACAACTGAATTACCCTCTCAGAGGCAGTATTGAAATGTTATCATCATTTCACACAGCTGATGCCTACAACCCAGCCATTTGGAGTCATTTTCTACTTTGAAAAAATAGTTCAAAACAGTCAGGCATCTTTCGGGGATCATTTTGGACAAAAAGGAAGGCAGAAATAGGGAGGCCATTCACTCCTTGCCCATTCTTGGCATTCTTGACTTGTTAGCTTTAGGATTTAATCACTTGATTTGCAAGCCGGAGATATTTAATCTTGGGTTTGTGTTGCATTTAAACCCAATTCTCCATGAGAATAGAATTGAAGTATATCTATAATGCAAAGCAAAACATATTTAAATGTAAATAAATTATTCTCCAGTGGAGCAGTGACTGAATTTCACAAACTCTCTTTACAAACAGCGGCACAGTGGCGCAGCGGTAGAGTTGCTGCCTTATGGAGTCAGAAACCAGGTTTTGATCCTGACTGCGGGTGCTGTCTGTACAGAGTTTGTACGTTCTCCCCGTGACCTACGTGGGTTTTCTCCGAGATCTCCCACACTCCAAAGACGTAGGTTAATTGGCTTGGTATAAATGTAAATTGTCCCTAGTGTGAGTAGGATAGTGTTAATGTGCAGGGATCGCTGGTTAGTGTGGACTCAGTGGGCCGAAAGGCCTGTTTCCGCGCAATATCTCTAAACTAAAACTAAAATGAATACTTGCAGTGACGAGGATGATTTCAGAGGATCAACTGTGGACTTACTCAGATATCCCATCCCGCCAACTGGACTGCATTTTAGCCATTAAAACACATTTCATGTTGATCGTTGTTATAATAACGCAGAAACATTGCTTTCTTATTACCTCAGCCAATTGGTGTCGAGATCCCAAAGGTTTATTTAAGAGAGAGACATCCGAAGGCACAGGTAATGTGGTGACAATAGCAGTGGTGCTGCAAAGCTGCCAGGATTGAAGCTTTGGGAAAGTGTTTTGGCAGGCTGCAATGCAAGGGCCAAACAGTGATACTGGCTACCGAAACAATTACGTGAGCATGACTTTGTAAATGCCTCAATGATAACTAATCTATTTTACTAGTTTAGAGCTAACAGATGGGATCGTGCTCTTGGCTCTCGTAGTAAGCTGCTCTATTTGGACAAAGTCCGAGCTTAAAAAGAAAGTTAATATTAAAGATTACAATGGATGGCTTGCAGATATAGAAAAGTTGTTGGTTTTGTCTATGACGGGTGCTGTCAATGGTTTACCATGGACACTGCATGCATTCCTTGCATTTGTTTGATGGCCAGGGCACACATCCCTGTGTAGTGATGAAACTATGGACAGTTATTTTTCTGCTTCAGGCTAGATCTTCATAGACTTGTTTGGACAGCCCATCATTGTCATTTTCCATGGCATGACGTTTTCCTGGTAAATGCCGCTCAAACAGATGGGAGGCTGCAGCAACTAACTGTTAAAATAAGTATATTTGGCAACAAAAGAGTTAACTGTTGCTTTAAAATGTGAATAATGCCTTAACTTTTGAATTTTTCTCAATGTATAACAAGTATTTTTACACTTTTTCCTCAATGTATATCTAAATTGTGAATTTTTCTTCATTTGAGAGATCCAGAAGTTGGACGATGTATCAGCATCTAACGTCATTGCTGGTCTTTAATCGCCCATGTTGAATTATTTAATTTCCCAATTTACCTGCTTCTGATCAGCGACCTCTTCCCAACGAAAGTGCCTGTAGTGCCTTAAGTCCTGTTCCATTGAATAAACAATCTGTGGACATTCTGCCTGTGGCTAAGTACCTGCTCTGCATTTCCCAAATTCTCTAATGGCCTAATTGTAATAAGGTGTTCCTCGAGTGGAAACTGTGAACCAACCATGTCACACTGTGCTGCCTCATAACCACACACCAGAGAGCCTGCCCCTAGGGTGTAAACTATTGAAAGCAAATTAGTAGCATATGTTAAAATTAGTTCGGCAATAATGGTAAATTCTTACAGATTTTTTCATAAACAAAGGTAAAATTCAAAGCAGATTTGTACACATGAAAATGGAATTAAACAAATTCACTCATCCTTGATAACTGTCTGCAAAATAATCTTGTTTTTATTCTGAATATTATTGAATAAATTACTACCTGTTCTCTCTCTCACACACACGCACACGCACACGCACACACACATATATATATACAAATGTATGGTTTGTCCATTTAAAAATAATTTCATCAGTAATGGAATGGGACCATTTCTTCTGTATGGAGAACAAAATTAAGGGTTTTGTACACTGCATTTCCAGACCATATTTCCAAACTCTTTTACCATGCTAATATCTTTGAAATTTCAGAAATGTAGCTATGAAAAGTTAGTATTCAGTCAATATTTCCTTGTCAGATATTCATCACAATGTCATACTCATTTGCAGTCCAAAGCATTTGCATGAAATTTGGTGCAAGTCGATGCAAAAGAGCAAGGGCATGTGGAACTTAAACGCTATCTCCTGAAATGCTTTGAATCCTTCCATTGAATGTGATAGATTTATCAATGTGATAGATTCTTTCAATAGATTTTGTGTTTGATGTGCTGCTTTTGTAGGCTTTCTGTAGGTGTTCCTTTGAAGTACTTGCATGGGTGTGTTGTGCGAGATGGCAATATAAGCTTGCTGCCTGTTGTTACCTTTTTGGTAAGTTCTCATTGATTAATTGAAGTACAGTGGAAGAGGCTGAGGAATCTGCAATACATTGCTGATAATGCACTGGAGGCTCCCGCCACAGAACTCACTCATTTTGGAATTTCATATTAACTAAAAAATAAATTGTAATGGGCATTAAATTCATTTACCAATGGATGATTGCAAGTGGCTGCGGCCTGCAATCATCTCCAGATATTCAGTCCATTTGGAGCTGAATGTGTAAAAGTGAAAAAGCTTTGATCCAACACTCACTTCATGTCAAAGCCAGTAGCCAAATGCAAGTTTTAACCCCTAAGTATTTCCACATCTAGTTTTCACCACTCCAGTTGCCATGAAAAGTTTGGAGGCTCCACTTCCCGAGACTAAATTTAGGCATGAAAATTTATGAAGACGCAAAAGGCCGCAGATGCTGGAATCTTGAGCAAAAACAAACCGCTGGAGGAAATCAGCGCGTGAGGCAACGTGTGTGGAGGGAAATGGACAGATGCCTGTACAAAAACCTGTGCCTCAATTGCCAAAAGCCCCACTAATTATTTCAACATGTAATGCAGCTGAAACCCCCTGAAAGACAGACTTCTGAAATGCATTGTTCTAAAATTTGCAGAGGATCTATCAAATCTTCACCAGACGTAAAATACTAGGTAGTTATACTATGGGGTGGAATAAGCAGTGGACGAATATAGAACCAGCTTAAGGATGGTCAAGGGTGAAGTGATTTTCTCTTGATTGTTTTATAACCAAGAGGTGAGGATTCCCGTGTCTAAGTTGCAGTCCGAGATCCATAAATTTCAAATGTCCATGGTTTAATTTTGGTTGATTGAACGCACTCCATCTGTAAAGACTGTAACACCATGTCATGTCATTGTAATGATCCAGGTAGTTAAACTGGTGATGAAGATTAAAATCTCAAGAGGAAGAGTTGTTATAAATTATGCTCTCTGGAGATCAACATGTACTAATGAACATATTTTCCTCATCTCCTTTTTAATTTGCTGTAGCCAATTTACCTGTAAGCATATTTTTCATAAGGGACCAGAATGTCAAGTGGTGACCCACACACTCACGGGGAGAACATGCAAACTCCATACAGTCAGCCCCTGATGTTAACACTGAGAACAACCTTCCCTCGACACACCCATGCCTTTAAAAAAACAAACTAACCTGGGTCTTTTTAAATGAAAATGTTTCTACTATCCCTCAGTATTGATTCCACAAATGATTACTCAGTTTCGTACTTCCTCTCTTTTTACAACAGAAGATTCTTTTAATCTTTTGCCAGCAATTCTCGGGTTAAGGATCATTGGAAAGAAAAATGATGAAGCTTTTGTAATTGATTTTTGTTTAGTACCCTTGGGTACAGTTCATCCGTACCTGGTGATTTATCCACTTCCAAATATACAGAACCACATTACCCTTCCTTTTTTATGAATCATACATTAAAGCAGACATCCCGATCTATCTTACGCCACATTGAGGTGGCTGACAGGATGTTATTATTTTGCAGTAGCACTGATGTGCAGTTTTGCTCTAAACTGCTTGTTTCTGCCAAATTGGCCATATTACATTTCACACTTGGTGTCAGTGCAGTGCAGTAAATAGCAGTGGATAGCTGCAAATGGGATGTGAATTGGAACTGCATGTTATGAGGTTTCTCTCTCAGCTTAAGCCAACTTTCTCCAGGCTTTGTCTGATATAAATGCACACCCCAGGACACCCACTGTTATCCCCCACCTAACACCCCAGGCTACAGTCATCTCCCACTTGCATGCACCTTTGCTCAGGTGAGGAGGAAGCACAGGACGAAGCTTTGCAGTGCAGGAAGGAACTGCAGATGCTGGTTTAAACCGAAGATAGACACAAAACGGTGGAGTAACTCAGTAGATAAAACAGCATCTATGGAGAGGAAAGGAATAGGTAATGTTTTGGGTCGAGTGCCATCTTCAGACTGTTTTAATGGGAAGCTTTGCTATTCAGATATTCAGAGGAAATTGAAAAACTTATAAAGTTGGAAACAATTTTTCTTTTAAATGTTCATTAAAACACCTTAAAACATTTCATGGAAAATAATTTGAAATGCATAAAACAAAATAAGAGTTACGTAATATAAATATAAATGAATTATCTACCCCATTTCACGGACAAAAAACCACCATTAAAATGAAAGACCAATCTATCGCCATATTTGATAGGTTTGGGACCAGAGAGGCAATTTCTCTGTGACATTGTGGAGTGTTGCATCGTGGAGTGAGAGGCTGTGGCATCTAAGACTTGCAATGTGTTCATGTAGGACTGGGAAGATGTTTTTGGAAGTGCTGTCGATAACCGGGAAGATTCACCCCATTATTTACATTGGTGCTTAACAATGTATAATAAAATAATTTGATCAGACTTATTGTATCCAGCCCACATCGGCTTTTGTTTTATGTTTGGCCAAAAGTCATTCTAAAGTGGCCCAGTGTCTTCCTCTGTAATTCATCAGTGTATTTCGTTGCTGTCTAAGCTTGTGACTTTCAGTTTTTGCCTTGCTTCTGACTTTCAGTTTTTTTTTCCATGACCACACATTTATCGGAATGTGTTGTGACCTGCTTGCCGGATCGTATCTTGATGCATGCTGCATGGATGGTAATGTCCTGGGGTCTTCAGTGCACGGAACTGTTGTCATTTAATGCTGTCTCATTTATTATTTAATGAAGGCAATCTGTCTTGTGAAATGCAACACTGCCCACACCTCTATTGTTATGTCAGGAGCATCTACTCTGTGCAGATGCAGCCTTCCCTGCAAGAACTGAAGGGAACATCTACTCTGTGCAGATGCAGGAAGGGGCTCGTTGATCCATAGATAAACACTGCAAAGACCACCAATCCACTTTGACTTCCTATATTGAACACAAGTTTCACTGATGCTGTGGGAAGAACAATTGACAGATGGAAACTATGTGTTATTTTTTATTGAGCAACAATCAAAATGCTGAAGGCACTCAGAGGGTCAGGCAGCATCGGTGGAGGGAAATGGAGAGATGATGTTAAGGGTCAAGACACTTCTCCAGACTTGAGGAGGATCTGAGGCATGGTCCTGACCCAAGATGTCTCTTGTCTACTCCCTCCACAGATGCTGACCGGCTGAGTTTGATTCTAACATCTGCAGTTCCTTGTATCTCCTGTTAATTTTTATTGTTGGCACATATGCAGTTAGAAGAAAGCGGAGCAAGTTGATGTGATTTTGAGTTCCATCCCTGAGCTTGAATTGGTGGTTTACTTTATCACTAAATGTGAATGGTGTGGCATGGAATTAGATGGATGAGATCCCTCTGCTGATGGTGCTCAGATCATCATTGGACCCTTGAAAATAGGCACAAAATGCTGGAGTTACTCAGCGGGACAGGCAGCATCTCCGGAGAGAAGGAATGGGAGACGTTTCAGGTCGAGACCCTTCTTCAGACCTGAAACGTCGCCCATTCCTTCTCTCCAGCGATGCTGCCTGTCCCGCTGAGTTACTCAAGCATTTTGTGTCTATCCTTAGTGTAAACAAGCATCTGCAGTTCCTTCCTACATCATTGCAACCCACATTCTCACTTGAACGCCTTCAGCTCAATCCAAAGAGCTGCGTTTAGGAGGAGCGATGGTTAAGTACGTAAGAAAAACAACTCTGTCTGTGGCTCAGAACGCGGCTTGCAATGAAATTGTAAGATTGCAATTGAAAATTGTTCTCCAATTCTTCAACCAAAGGTCTAGTGTTTGGCAAAATAAAGTTGAACCTCCTGTTCACTGGTGATTGTGATTAGGATTAATTTACGATTGGCTACGCCTTGTAATTCTATGGCCCTCCTGTGTGAAATAATTCTCAGAGTAAATTCCACATCAAATTGCTGAAAGTGGTGCATAAGTCGAATGTATATTCGGCATTAGCAGTGATACCACCAGTCTCATAAATGTTCCCAGTGATCCCAAAGGGACAGTTAAAATGGATTACCTGACTCCACGGTGGCTGATAGTTAGTGGAGATTAATTTTATGGAGCTTTGCTCTTAATGGGTCATAAATTAAATAAAACAAACCAATAAAAAGTGTGGATGTACTGCTGATAGATTGGACAAAAAGTGAGACATAACCTTAGAGAGCCAAGATCTTTTGTAATTGCCAACGGGCCTAAATAACAAACTGCAAGATTTACTCTGAGCTGCCTTAAACAAAATTGCTTTCTTCCTATTCTGAGAACGCATTGTCCTTATTTTTAGGGTATTATTACTAAATTCATGAAGTAGAAAATATAAGCGTTGCTGGTATAATTAATTATACTTTTTGTTACATAAAGGTTAATTTTCAGCACGATTAGTCGGAAGCGTGTAATGCCTGTGGGTGTTAACATGGGGCATAGTTCAAACAGCAACCGTAGTCGGGTTGGTAGACCAAACAGTTATCTCATAACAGAAATTATATTATGCACATGTATATCATAATAATCTCCAGTCAAGCTGAATATTACATGGGGAAATGATTTCCTCAACAAATGTTTGTTTTATCGGCTGCTAACCTTTTATTTAACATCCTTATTTAGAAAGGAAAGAAATATATATATATCCGTGCTTTACTGGTTCGGGATCAAATGTTGAACTTTATGTCAACTTGTATTTTCCACTTATTGCTTGATGATTATTTCTTTCGGTTTAGAATCCCAAATCTCAGGAGCCCGTCACTTTGGATTTTCTAGATGCTGAACTGGAGAATGAAATTAAGGTTGAGGTAAGCTGATCTTGAATGGCCACTGGCTACCGAGAGTGACATGTCTAAACCTTTTAACCCTGTGAAGCCTGGATTCAGTTTAAACACAATAAATGTCGTGTGAACAGATTTATATGCAAACCTGTTTCTTTTGTTCTGGCCTTTTGTGTGGTGCAGGTCATGTGTTTACTTGAAGAATCTCTGCAGCTTTCTCATTGAATGTGACAGCTTGTCTGTGTAATCGTGAACAGACTATGGCTGGCAAACTTTCAGCAACGAAGAGTTGTGGTCCCCAGGACTAACCGCCCGTCCAGGTCCCGCTTGTGAACTACCGTGATGGTCAAATGTGTAGGAAGGAACTGCAGATGGACACAAAATGCTGGAGTAACTCAGCGGGACAGGCAGCACCTCTGGAGAGAAGGAATGGGTGACGCTTCGGGCCAAGAACCTTCTTCAGACTGATGTCAGGGGAGAGGGCGGGACAGAGATAGAATGTAGTCGGAGACAGTAAGACTGGTGGGAGAACTGGGAAGGGAGATGGGATGGAGAGAGAGGGAAAGCAAGATCTACCCAAGCGAAATATGAGGTGCTGTTCCTCCAATTTGTGCTGGGCCTCACTCTGACAATGGAGGAGGCCCAGGACAGAAAGGTCAGATTTGGAATGGGAGGGGGAGTTAAAGTGCTGAACAACCGGGAGATCAGGTAGGTTAAGGTGGACTGAGCGGAGGTGTTCAGCGAAACAATCGGCGAGCCTGCGCTTGGTCTTGCCGATGTACAGGAGTTGACACCTGGAACAGCGGATACAGTAGATGAGGTTGGAGGTGGTGCAAGTGAACCTCTGCCTCATCTGGAAAGACAGTCGTGGTCCTTGGATGGAGTCGAGGGGTGAGGTAAAGGGACAGGTGTTGCATCTGCGGTTGCAGGGGAAAGTACCTGGGGAGGGGGTGTTTTGGGTGTAAGGGATGAGTTGAACAGAGAGTTGCAGAGGGAACGGTCTCTGCGGAAAGCAGAAAGGGGTGGAGATGGGAAGATGTGGTCAACAGTGGGATCCCGTTGGAGGTGGCGAAAATGTTGGAGGATTATATGCTGTATGCGACGGCTGATGGGGTGGAAGATGAGGATAAGGGGGACTCTGTCCTTGTTACGAATGGGGGGAGCGGAGGAGACCCTAGTGAGAGCCTCATCTATAATGGAAGAGGGGAACCCCCGTTTCCTAAATAATGAGGACATCTCCAGCTGCTGGTTTAAAACGAAGATAGACACAAAAAGCTGGAGTAATTCAGGCAATATCTCTGGAGAGAAGGAATGGGTTATATTTCAGGTCGAGACCGTTCTTCAGACTGAAAGTCACGGGAAAGGGAAACAAGAGACATAGACGATGATGTAGAGAGATAAAGAGCAATGAATGAAAGATATGTTAAAAAATAATGATGATAAAGTAAACAGGCCATTATTAGCTGTTTATTGGGTGAAAACAAGAAGCTGGTGAGACTTGGGTGGGGCAGGGATGGTGAGAGAGGGAATGCCAGGGTTACTTGAAGTTAGAGAAATCAATATTCATACCACTGGGCTGTAAGGTACCCAAGTGAAATATGAGATGCTGTTCCTGCTCATGCTGGTCAAATCCCACAAATGGAACGTTGGAACCCCAAGAGTGATCCCAGATCGTTTCATTTAGCTGCACATTTCTCATTCCAGGCAAAGATACTCTGCAATTATCCATATTCTTCAAATAATCTCATCATTATTAAGCGTAGTTATTGCTGTTCAAAATAAAACAATGGGCATAGGATATTGAGGGGAATAGATAGAGTAGATGCACAAAGTCTTTAACTCAGAGAAGATGAATCACGAACCAGAGGATGTAAGTTGAGGTTGAGAGAGGAAAGATTTGATAGTAATCTGAGGGGCAACTTTCTCACAGAAAGGGTGGTGAATATATGGAATGAGCTGTCAGGGGAGGTTGGTGAGGCAGGCACTATTACAACATTTAAAAGGAATTTGAACAGGTGCATGAACAGGAAAGGTTCAGAGGGATGTGGGCCAAATGCAGGCAGGTGGGACAAGTGTAGATGGGGCAGCTTGGTCAGCAGGGACAAGTTGGCTGATGGGTGTGTTTCCGTGCTGTGCGACTCTATGATTCTATTTGCTCACTTCACTGCTATTTTTTAGCTTCTGGCATTAGCATGGCCAATGGCATTAGATTCGGCAATGGGGAAGTTAGGCAGAAGGACCTGCCTGTGTAGAGTTTGCTTCTTTTCCCTGTAACCGTGTGGGTTTTCCTCTGGTGCTGCAGTTTCCCACATCCCAAATAAGTGGAGGTTTATAGGTAAATTTGCCTCTTTAAATGACTCCTACTTTGTAAAGAATGGATGAGAAAGTGGGATAATAGAGAACTAGTATGAACAGGCGATCGGTGGTCGGCGTGGGCTCAGTGTGCAGAAGGCTCTGATTCTGTGCTGTATCACGAAAAAATGATTGCATCTTACATATCAAGATAGATATAGCTCATATTTAGAATATTTGGGGTAAATAAAATGCTGAGGATTAAAACTGGACAAAATCTATAACATTTGACATGGCCGTCCTGTCGTGGGAATATTTCCAGTATATGACAATTTCTTCATTTCCCAAGGCAACATTAGTCACTTTGAGCCATAGTTCACTTAATATCCAGGAAGCCCTGTGCTAGTCCCACAGCCACACTGTGCTTTTATTACTGCATAGCTCCTTCTGCCTTTCAGGCCTTGCTACCATCAGTGTCCCACGAAGCTGACTGGTCCACAAGCACTGGGTCATAGGTGGCAGAAAGTGAGGCCATGCCCACAAACAGTCCGACTACCATTATCAGGCAACTCAACGGCCCTCTCACCAACTAGAGAGCGGCCCTGACCTCCAATCTACCTCATCAGCGGCCTTTGAATTGACTTTGATCGGACTTTACTGGAATTTACCTTGCACTAAACGTTATACTCTTTATCATGTATCTGTGCACTGTGGACAGCTTGATTGTAATCATGTATAGTCTTTTAGCTGACTGGATAGCACACAACAGAAATGTCTGAAGAAGGGTCTCGATCGGAAACATCACCCATCCCTTTTCTCGAGAGATGTTGCCTGACCCGCTGAATTACTCCAGCATTTGGTGTCTATCATTGGTGTAAACCAGCACCTGCGGTTCCTTCCTCAACTAAAAAGCTTTACACTCTTCTTCAGCACACGTGACAATCAATAAACTAAACTAAACCGCTCGAAAGAATCTAGTTAAATGTATTAACATATAAATTAATTAAATATAAGATGAAACAAGAAATAAATGCAACAAATATTTAACCCTCTCTTATCTTTTTAATGGAGATTGGCTGACTTGTTCAAGTGGACTATGCTGCCAGGTGTGGAAACGGCAGACATGATAGTGGCATTTTAGACATTTGTGGATAGGCACGTGGATATACAGGGAGTGGAAGGATATGGGTTGTATGCAGGCAGATAAAGAGTTGGTCTTTGCATCATAGACACAAAATGCTGGAATAACTCAGTGGGACAGGCTGCACCTCTGGATAGAAGGAATGGGTGACGTTTTAGGTCGAGATCCGTCTTCAGACTTTTAGCATTGTGTTCAGCACAGACATTGTGGGCCGAAGGGGTTGTTCCTGTGCTGCACTGTGCTATGTTCAATGAAAGGGGATTTGTTAGATACAGATTGAGAGGCCAGACTGTAAGCCAAGGATGTCCCAGAGTTGCCCCAGGCACAGTGGTGAGTTCAACAGCAGAGCACGAGATGGATTTATTGGCATTTGAACTCTAGCACATCCAGTACTTCTGTGTTACAATTTTTATTTAAGTTATAGACAATAGACAATAGGTGCAGGAGTAGGCCATTCGGCCCTTCAAGCCAGCACCACCATTCAATGTGATCATGGCTGATCATTCTCAATCAGTACCCCGTTCCTGCCTTCTCTCCATACCCCCTGACTCCGCTATCCTTAAGAGCTCTATCTAGCTCTCTCTTGAATGCATTCAGAGAATTGGCCTCCACTGCCTTCTGAGGCAGAGAATTCCACAGATGCCTTCTGAGGCAGAGAATTCCACAGTCCTCAGAACTTTTTGCCAGCAATTCCCTTATGATGCACTAGCCTTAAATAAGATTTAATCTTCACTACAAGCATCCAGGAAAGATGATATTGTTGGAGTGCTGATGTTGAATTGACGTTATGCTGGGATATATTTTGTTAATCCTTGCTAATGATAAACATCATTAATTATTTTGCCTTCGTTCAGTTTACAATGCATTGATGTTTATTTTTCCATTCTCTTTCTTCTTTTATTTATCTATCCTTATGCTTTCTAATATCTGTGATATGTGACAACAAGCTTACACATTCTTTTTTGCATGAGTGGTGATACATTGTTCCTTCCATAACACTGCCACTCACTGCTGTGGTACTCTCGATCCCTTGCATCATAGATTTAGAAGCAAGCTAGCTTTGGAAAAAGCTTTATTGCGGTTTACAAATAGTTGTATTGCAAAGCAGTTTGGAGATTTGCACAATATTGAAGGGGTGTCAATTTTTTTTGTTGTCTTCTAGATACGACATAGCATGATAGAGGGACAAAATGGTGAGAGGACCCTTGAAACACTCATCAAATCATATGATGAGGTACAGTCTACAGCTAATTGGATGTTGATTTATTTTGATGAAGCATGCAAGAATTGTTTCAAGGAAGGAAAAAGCATTCCTTGTATATGACGTTTCAGAGGTGAACAAAAAATAATATTGAAGATATGGCCTTTGCCACAAGCATCTAGGACATTAAATGGTTAATGGTTGGTGTTGAATGGACATTAAGCTAGGACATGGTTTCCAAGTCCTTCCTAATGATAAAAATGTTGTTCATAATTTTGCCTCCCTCCAGTTAGCAGTGCACATATGGGTTTTTTCTTCCCTTCTGAGGAATTGATATTCCCAGGAATCTGTTTCCTCCAGCACTCCCAACCCTTCAGTAGCTCTCTGCCGAATCTGCATTACAATTAGAAGGCTGGAGGGAGGCATCACGTGTATTATCATGCATCGAATATACAAACAGTAGTCTGATCATTCTAATTTTTTTTCCCCCCAAGTGTTCTCCAAAACTGACAACCCCTTTGAAGGGAACACCATGGACTAATTCTCCGTGTACCTGACTTGGAGTTCCCTTGCCATCTCTGCAGCCCAAGCACAAAACCAGCTGCAAAATACTACCAAGGCATTATTCTTAAATACTCTCGCCACTGAGGATCGTGGATATCCACAGTCAGTTGGCTGAACCAATCCATCCTGTTGAATGATGCTGAAAATATCAGCATTATAATAATAAAAGCAATTCAAACGTTATAATTTCTTCCTTGGTTTGCATCCCAAGGATGTGCAGGTTTGTAGATTAATTAATTTCTGTAAATGTCCCCTAGTGTGTAGGATATGGTGATTGTTGGCTGGCATGGACTCAGTGGGCCGAAGGGTATGTTCCCATGCTGTATCTCTAAACTAAACTAAAGAACTTAAGTAATATATGTTAGTTCCAGTGACAATTATCCCATTATTGGCCTCTTTTCTTCAGGAGCAATAGCTCTCTAACCAGTCATAAAATTAGTCCTCTCAGTTATCCCTGGAGTTGTCAGCCCTCCTGGTATCATTGGTCAAGATTTATCCCACAATCAATGGCACTAACATACTGACAATTATTCACAAAGCTCGTAATGGGGCACTTAATAAGCCACACCATTCCAACACCAGTGATCACACTTCAAAAGACCTCAATGGCTGCTAAGCATTTTGGTGATGTCTCAAGGTGGTGAAGGAGATAATATAAAGGCAATGTTCAGTTGCAGGTCACAATGCATGAATTATAATGAAGACACGGATACTGAAAATAAAGCCATATTCATTATTAATAACCTTTTCTTCTTATTTCAGCGATATATTGACAAAGGGACTCGAACGTACACTTGGACTCAAGTGAATAGCACAGATTATAGGTAAGAGTCTTCAATAATGTTTTTGAAGAATTGCTATTTAAGTTTTGTTTAACTCATTATTTCTTGGGAGGGAAACGCAGGTGATTTTAAGGACTATCATGCAATTGTCCAGAGCCGGTTTCATATGCATTTCTAGCGGGTCAGCCTTTCTGTTTGTCTTTTACATGATGCACGAGCAATGCAAAAACTTTGCAGTGAGGGATTTGGGTAAGTGACCTGCATGCTGAGCGTGCAGCAGTAAGTCACCTGAAACTATTTGTCTTCATGCCACTAGTTTCAATATTACCACAAGGCAAGTTTGTTCTCATGTCGAGTGAAGCCATGTAGGAAATGCAGATATAGGAATACTGTTTGATCAGCGAGCTTCATGTGAGCAAGGGATTTCATCGTGCCATGGTTTTTTGACAATAAACTAAATGGAATCTGAATCTGCCTTTCAGTGGAGTCCAGTTAAATTTGTGAGGGGATGAAACATGCCTCACTTCTTCATTGGTGTTGGGGTGGGGCTGAGCAGGGGTTGGTTGGTGGGGTGGTACTGAATGTCTTTCTGGGATAACGGTTAAAGTACATTGTGTATCAATGCAGAGAGATCTTTATTCGGTACCTTTCTCATGCTCAACTCGAACCTCTTGAGACTGGCACTGAAGTTATGATTTCTGGAGTCAATTTCCACACATTAGCTCTTCCAGCAGGTTGGAAAATCTGTCCTTGAACCTTACGCTCTGCTTCATGTCTGATGACCAGTTTAGGACCAAAGAGAACTACTGTGATGCAATGGCTGGGTCACAGCATGGCATCAAGACCCACACACATTTCCCATTGAAAGGAAGCACCCAGGTTGAGGTTCCGTGGTTTTTTAAAAAGGAATAATAATTATATCTCCCAATGAAAGTATTTTTTTGCCTTTCCTATTATGTTGCCATATTGATTATTTCTACTGTCACTTGAACAGAGATTAAAAAAAATGCAGGTAACTCCCAGCTAACAAGTATCTATTCTACATTTTCCTTGATCTCCATTCCCTTTGTCCTATTTTCACACCTTACGCTTATCTATATATCTCCCTCTCCCCTGACATCAGTCTGAAGAAGGGTCTCGACCTGAAACGTCACCCATTCCTTCTATCCAGAGATGCTGCCAGTTATTCCAGCATTTACTGAGTTACTCCAGCATTTTGTGTCTAACCATATCGAGTTTGGAATGAACATAATTCCTCTTGAGTTGTTGTTTTTGGAACATGTTTAGATTACTTTACATTAGAGATGCAGCATGGAAACGTCCCTTCGGACTGCCGAGTCAGCGCCAACCAGCGATCACCCGTACACTAGTTCTATGCTGCACATTAGGGACAATTTACAGAAGCCAATTAACCTACAAACCTGCACGTCTTTGTAATGTAGGGGAAAACCAGAGCACCCGGAGAAATTGCATGCAGTCGCAGGGAGGTTGTACAGTCAGGATTGAAGCCTGATCTCTGGGTCTGTAAGGCAGCAACTCTACCGCTGCTTCATCGCTCTTAAATAGATTTTAATGGTAATTAAAACCTTACTCTGTGATACTTTTAGTTCAAAACATGTTTGATTTCCAAAGATCTCCATACATCACTCTATGCAATAGCCAAATGATTGAGTCCTAAGGCTCTCCTTTAAAATGGGAGGCAGGAAGACTCAGGCAGAATTTCCCCTCATGGGCACTTATCTATGAATCAGCCTGGAACTCTCATAAAGGGTACATTGGATAAAGTTCAGCAAAGGGACATAAAGTTGATGTACTTAAACTATATGGAGTAGCATCACCTAAAACTACAACAATGAAACTTAACCCAGCAAGGACTCAGCATCTTTGGAAGAATGGGGTTGGCGGTTGGAGATGTGAATCTGAAGTAGATATGTTCATGTGAAAGGCGTTCATTGATGTTTAAGTAGATTTATTTGGCATGCAAATGAAAACATGTTCTGCTTGATGCCCACACTGGTCTGCCAACCTTCTAAGCATCAGAACAGATGGATTGGAGAATTGTGATTTTGCTGGGAATATTTCAGAACATACAGTATGAAGTGCTCAGTATCCTGTAACGTCTGAGAAGAGTGAAATAGAGCTTGAGTTCAGGTTGATCCTGAACTGTTAACTCTTTCTCTCTCCCCAGATGCTGCCTAACTTGCTGCATACTTCCAGCATATTATGTTTTTTGATTTACAGCATCTGCGTTATTTTGTCTTCAGTTCAGAGGAAATAGATTCAACCAATTTGGTTGTTTAAACATGCCTGGAAAAATTAACGTATCAAATCCTAGGTTCGCTACCACTCGTGCAAAGGAACGGATGTGGGAGCATTAATGGCAGTGTGTTTCATGTGGTAACAATGCCATCTTTTATCCATGCTGTTATTTATGTGCTAACTCCTCACTTCCAGGAATCTATTAGTTATATGACAATATCTGTCTGTTTTTTCCAGTTTGGCATTGGTGTTACCACCTTATAGTTCTCACTACATCAAAGCCAAATTAGACGAGGTTATCACTCAGGCTAAACGTAAGTATTGGAAAGGTGCTGGCTGACGTGGAAAATGCATGCAGGAGAGGGCAAAGTATTGATGCTGCAAAATAATAAAATATCTCAATAATAAAATAAAATAACATTTGAAAGTTTCTGAAAGATTAAGTAGATTGTCAGATAGATGTCTTCCATAGTGTGAAGCAATGATTCTAAAGCATTGGAGAAACAGACATGCAAGGATGTAAACGACTGCATGGATGAACTTGTAAGAGTGCTTTTTTTCTATCAAAGTTCCCTTACTGAATATGCACAATTTCCCTTGCCATGTAATTTTAGAATCATTGTACTGCTGTACCTTCTCATTCTATGCATCCATTGAAAGGTCTGTTTATAGCAGTTGATTGATAAATATCTTGTACAGAATGGCCTACTATTGTCAAATGAAAAGAAATCCAGCCATAAAATTCTTAATTATTTGCCCAGGTTTTGTATCGTAAATGTGGCCAGGCTACTGATGGCCACTGCTGTTAAGGAGTCGATTAGAAAGTAACTTTCTGGATTTCTGCCAATCCAGGAAGTCAGTGCTCAACTTTGTTGAGGAAGTTAATCGTTCTCTGCACGACAGGATAATCAGTCTAAATCAAATTTCATTTCTGCCGTGTGCAAGGAAGCCATCCTAACACAGTCTTCGAGGACATTTAAAATCACAACCCATACAGTGGTTATTGCAGCCTTTGTGCATGCGACACCCTAATGATGCATCCACATGAAACCTCCATCATTCAGTTCCAAGATCATGCACTGTGGATCTGCATGTTCTTGACCAATCTTCAATGATTTATGGATTATTTTTTGACTGATCAGAGATGACATCTTTTCCTCAATCAGTATCTGATCAAACGAAAACATCCATTTGATTCAACCAGTCTCACATCTCCTCAAAGATAATTTATACCCATCAGCTTGTTATTATTGCTGCTAGCGAGCATATGTGTTTCTGAAGTTATCACATCTTCAGCATTCCCACAGAGGGTTATTGCTTTTGCAAACAGATCTATAACCCAATTACATCTCAGAAATATTCCATCGAAACGCAATGAAGTCAATTAAGTCCTTCACAGTCTGTTAGCTCAATTACCGAAGCCAGCTCTGACTTATACGACAGAACATTTGTTGTTTTACAACATATTTTATCAATGTCACCAATATATGCCCCTAGAGTTTGTTCTGCTTCTTCATAAGCTGAGGTAGGCCAATATCTCACTGAAAAGCTCAATATAAAGCATGCATTTATAAGCCTTAGTTGTTAGTTACCCACAAAATGTGGCAGAGAAAGTTAGACCATGATCAATTTTAATTACTGATGAGCAAATTTTTTCGGCATTGAAAATTAATTTCTTCTGATTTTAATCATTATCATGGATCTTAAAAGTTTTAAACTTTTTATTTTCTGTCCCATTTATCTTAACGCTATCTTTCTCTCTCTTTAGTTCATGTTTTGTGCCCATTTTTACACTGACACACATTTCCTTGCGTATCTCTGCTATGTTCATATTCAGTTCCCGGTCTGATTGATGAAGGAGATACCCAGTAGTTCTGTTCTCTCCCCTCTGCAACCCAACAGAGGGCACTAGGCTGCTGTGACTATCGTGGCTGCCAATACAAAAGCCCCGACAGAGTCTGGCTGCAAATGCAAGAGCAAGCACCTCTTATTTGCCACTGACTGCAAGATCCAAACAGTTGCATTTTGAAGAACGATATTTCCCAAGACTTGACTTGGTTTCTAGAGTTAATTTGACTTTACCTTGAATGAATTCCACGGGGGAAATGGGCACAGAGGTGATACAAGTCTCACTCATCCACTTCCTTGTGCTTATTTTTCTTGTTTTATTTTGTACTTTAAACATTTTAAGATGAGTTGCAAAAGCAAAATAAAATAACAAATCTCCTCTTGCATGTGTAATGTCTCTGGCCTGTCAGCAGCACGATGGTATAGTCTTACACCTGCGCAAATTGTCCAACCCTTAGCAAAACCAAAGTGCCAATTAAACATGTTCCAAGGTTCCTTTTACATGTTCTTGACTTAACAGATACCCTGGCATCTATAGCACAAAATGTTATACAGGCAATCCAAAATTTCTGAAATATTTGGCTAAAATAGACAATGGAGAATAGACAATAGGTGCAGAAGGAGGCCATTCGGCCCTTCGAACCGGCACCACCATTCAATGTGATCATGGCTGATCATTCTCAATCAGTACCCCGTTCCTGCCTTCTCCCCATACCCCCTGACTCCGCCATCCTTAAGAGCTCTATCCAGCTCTCTATTGAATGCATTCAAAGAATTGACCTCCACTGCCTTCTGAGGCAGAGAATTCCACTTGATATTACACTTGATGTCCTTTCCTTGGCCTGTTACAGGGCAAGATAAATGTAACAATAGTTTGTCATGTGGGTAAGGCATGGCAATAATCTAAACCATCCATTGAAATAATTAATACAATGCTAATCACAGATCTTCACAATTGTTAATTTTCAGAGTTTGTGCTAGTTTATTGTTTTAACAGCCTTTTAAAATGTTTCTCCAGCTCGCTTGCAAACTAGACATGCATAAGCAAAGACCCGGCATGCACAACCCTATCAATTCATCCAAAACTGTTGCTGATCAGAAAAAAAATCCAAAGGTTGCAAGGAAAGTGATTTACAATCGCATAAAATCATTGGGAATTTGCACCCTGCCAGTGACTTTGAAACACTGCTTTAGTGATGGTCTACCAGGCAGATTTCTTGAAATTACACCGTCATACAGCACAGAAACAAGCCCTTCGGCCCAACTCATCCATGCCGACCAAGATGTCATGTAAGCGAGTTCCAGTGGCAGTGTTTGGCTCTAAACCGTTCCTATCCACGTATATATGTCCAATGTCTTTAAAATGCTGTTATAGTAACTGGCTCAACCACCTCCTCTGGCAGCTTGTTCCAAATACCACCATCCTCTGAGTCAAAAAGTTGCCCCTCAGGTTCCTATTAAATCTTGCCCCTCTCACCTTAAACCTGTCCTCTGATTTTTGATTTCCTTTCCCTTGACTCTATGCATTTACCCTATCCATTCCCCTCATGATTTTATACACAGCTGTAAGATCGCCCCTCAGCCTCCTGCACTCCATTGAATAGAGTTCTTGTCTGCCCAAATTCTCTCGCTAGCTCAGCCTCTCTACTCTTGGGAGTTTCCTCATCTAAGATCCATTGGCATTTCTCCATTATGTGGAGATTTATTTGGGTTTGATCGGTACGTAGCAATAGAATTCTATCACGGTCATCAATGCAGAAGACTAAATAATAATTAAGAAAATAGGACTTGATTATTGATAATGTGAGGGCTGGACCTTCAAATGTTGCATTGGGTGATGGAAACTCCTTTGACACCACATTGGCTCAGAAGATTCAAATGCTGATTGTAATGAACTGAACTCTGTTATAAGTAGCTCATTCAGATTTTTTTATATTTACACAATTCTAGCTAAACAACAGACATCTTATAAATTATGGGGTTGGACATCAGAAAATGACTGCATGGTGCATAAGACAAACACTCCTGAGTATATGGTGCACATTGTCCTTTCTGTTATATTTTACTGCTCTGGCATTCATTCAGAAGACGACCTTGTTACTGGAAATGGTCTTGCAATATTAAAGGCTCTTCAGTGCAAGTGTAAATATCACAAGCACGTACAGAGAAGCATCAACTTCAAGAATTTAAAATGCTATTTACAGGCCATGTGTAAAATTGGAAATATCAGATGAAATTCGAAATTAATCTCCTCTGGAGCATTCGATTCCTCTGGGTTTTCATCTTTGTGGAGTAGATCCCAATCCTTGCTTGTGCTCTTTAAAAGGACTGAGTTTAGATGTTGATCAATTTGATCTTCAAGATCGGCAGGAAGATTGTTGACCATGGCGTAAGTTTTAAAAACAGCCTCGCGCCCACAACTAATATTGGGATGATTTATAATGACAAAGAGGGAACAGGCACCACATGTCTGTGGCTCATCTCACTGCATCCACTTTGCAAACCACTATTTCCACATGTGATTGAAGAAACAAATTTTATTGAAAGCTGAAGTCCCTTTCACAGGGCTGCAATGCTGTTGTATTTAACACTGTGCATGATACTGTCGAGCTTTAGGGCCTTGGATACCACCAGACTTGTATTACCTTTGTGCTGGAGTACATTTTGATGCTCAGTAAACAGACCTTTAAATGATGCGGTTTCTCGAAGGTAACATTAATGGTGATCACATATAGTTTTCAGTCTGCAAGCGAGTGTGTCTTTTTCAGACTTCTACTGTGCATTAAGTCTCCCAGTATAGCACAATATTTTTATTCAAATACTCATTGAATAAAATATTGTTTTATAATCCCTTCTACTTGACCCTTTTTCCTGTTCCCTGCTTTCTCTTTCTGATGGATTCTGACAGCCAAAAGCAAGGGCAAGTATCTTTTTGTTAGTCAATTTCCTCATTGTATTGTCTTTTAAAGTATACTGTAATGCACTAGAGCTCCTACCCCTGTTGGATATTTTCCTGTGTTTATTGTGTCTGTCCTTTTATCTATTAGCTCTTGGTGTCTCATTATCATTACATTAATAGCTTTAGTTTACTTATTTTATATAATTCTTGCTTGCTGTCTGCATTTTTTTATAACGTTGCACTGCGCAATTTACTTGGATGATAAATAATTATTTTTGCAGTTTTTGATAAAAGAAATTCTCTTCCGACTGTTCAATGTCAAGATCTGGCTACGCAAAGACTACAATTGGAAGCAATAATGAGCATCTTAACAATTATTTCTTTTCAGACTTAGAGTCAATAATGCCCGATAACTTCGAAACTACAGGATATGTATATCTCGCACCAAGGTAGCTCAGTTTAATGCTTTGTTGTGAGAGCGCATGTACAGCATGACTGTTTGGGGATAGAGGGGCTTGATCTGCTGTGACTTGGGAGCTCATGGCACTGGACTAACTGATTTTGGAAGGTGTCCAGTTCCAACTTCAACAGGTTTCCGAGTTTTGGGCAGGTTTTCGAAAATGCTGAGGTGTAACTCTTGATGAAAAACATCGTTCTTCGACCTGCGTTTCATCTGTCTTGACAGGCCTAAATTCACCAGCTTTCCATCCAAAAGAAAGGATATCCCTCCTTCATTTGCAAAGAGGATTTTCAAAGCAACCAGTCACTGAATGCTCAACATTCCTAGCACAAGCAGTCATTTTTGGCAAAAATGTGGTCTTGGAAACCTGGAAATTATCCAAAGTGAGCAGTGTGCTTGAATATATCAAACTTAAAACAATTCACGTGCGTTGATTTAAGTACAAGTGACCTCGGCGATGCATTAAGATTCTACATTCACAGTAAGCAGGGACATGATCAAATAACAGAATATTCTACTGTGATAGAATTAAAGCATGGCATCATTTTAATTGCCCCACACTTATCCAATAGACAAAAACAAAAATGGAGATATAAGAAATACAGGGAATTGGTAGATTCAGAAAAGAAGCAGTATTATGAGAAATGAAACAATGTAATTCAGGGGAAAGAATCAAACATAACAGAAGTAGTAATTGAAGTAAAGAAGTCAGATTATTTTTGAAAGACTTTCAGAGAATCTATTGGAAGCAGTGATTATCTGGTTGGTCACCTGCAGCCTGGATCCTGACTGCAAGCATTAAGTTGCATTCCTGGCCCACTGACAACACAATGACCCAGCATTGACACCCGAAACACAGACGGGTTAACATTATAGATGGGACTATTAGTGCAATGGTAGAGTATCAGTCCGAATGTAACACGGAAAACTGATGATCCTTTACTGAATATAGATTTGAATCTATCCAACAAAATGAAAATAATTTCATTTCAAATAGCACCAAACTCTAAATAAGAGAAATGGAAATTTTCATAGTTAAACTGAAAAACGGATAAATATGAAGCATTTAAGTCTACACCACACGCATATCCTCATGTGTCAAGCACATGGGGAAATCAGTGAATTATATTTATGAGTGGTGTTATTGAATACGCTGCGACAGATGTCTTTCATCATCTTATTCAAATGTTTTGCAGTTTAAGCCTTTAGAGCAGCAGAAGCTATAGACTGGAGCAGGGGTGGCATTGCACAGTTCTGCCGAGCTCTGCAGACAATAGTCTCAGCCCCTATTCTGCTGCAGATATAAAATCCTTCATTTCTTGTTAAGAAACAAAGTATTTTTAGTTCTAACAGTAGCAATGCTGGTGGCAGGCTGTAGAAATTTGCTTTGATGCTGGAAAAAAAAATCTGTTTAGTCGCTGCTGAACGAGCTGTTAAGGAGATTCATTTTGTTACATTTTGATTTGCAAAATATGTGCATTTATGGCAGAGGTAATTAGCCAAATGGTTGAATACACAAGAATGTAGACGGGTCGAATCTCATGGTTATCTCAACTTTTCGTAGTTGGAACAGTGAAGGTTCGACCCAGGAATAAAATGAACAGGGTTTCCATCTGTGCCTCTTTTGGAAAGTATGGTTATGAGAGGCCAAGTGTGACTTAACTCCACCTCCCATGAATAGTCCATTCACTGCCTATGGTCATGTAAGCATGGGGCAGATATATAATGCCCTGGAATGTAGTTGTCTCCCTTCAGCGAGTGTCCGAATATTGGCTGTTACTTTAAAGAAAGCAAAATAAATACCTTAGATAAACAAGGAACTGCAGATGATGCTTTAGCACCAAATGATGGAGATGCCAAATGATGGAGTAACTCAACGGTCAGGCCTGCTGAGTTACTACAGCACTTCTGTATCTTTTTAAAATAAATGCTTTCTCTGGAACTTTGAAACCAAACTAAATTAGAACCATTTTTTCTCCCCACCCTGGTAGTGACAGCGCTAACTGCGATACTTTGTAAGTGTTCAGATGCCACAGAAAGATATAATGTGGGATGATAGGATAGTTGATTATCTAAAAAGTCGTTCTAATCCTACCTAGAAAGTTAAAGTAGTTTGGGTTTTTTTAGATAGAAAAATAGAAAATGCTCAGCAGGTCAGGCAACATCTGTGGAAAGAGAAGCAGAGTTAATGGTTCAGATTTTCGATATTGCTTACCTGTAGATGGGTAGAAAGTGGAATTGTCAACCCATTGCCGGCACCTTTCGAGCCCAGCCCTGAGAGTGTTGTTGAGTAACTAACTGTGTTTAATGTTTGTTGTGCTCTGTGTGCTGTGATGTGTACAGCCGGCTCTTGTGTGTTGTTGTCGTCAACGTTTGGTCGTGCGTACTTCCCTCTCTCATCATGGCAATGTTTGTTTACGTGTGGGAAAACCAGTATAGTGTGTGTATGTGTGTTAACAATGCCTTTCAGGGAATACTGCCATGGACTGACTCCTTCAACCAACAACACAGCGTTCCTGGAGAACTTTATTCATCTTATCGACCGGCAGACTCCCAGCTCACCGAACTGTAAGTACCGTGGGTTGATGTCTTTGGCGGTCAAAGGTTTTTTTTAAATTTGGACTGACAGGAACATGCCAAAAGATTAAAAGTTATGCTACATGCTCATAGATTAAGAACTGTAGGGCAGAAGATGTTCAATCATGCAGCAGAGAAACTGAACCTGAATTTAAAAGGCCACGTGAAAGGTTAGAGAAATTCTTGTTGAATCCCACAGCCATCTTCAAACACCACTTGTTGTGGACTGCAGACTTCCGGTTCAGCTGGATCATTTTACTAATGATTTTTGTGCAGTGGATAACTCTCTCACTGTTTCAGATTATCAGGGTACGATTGTATCCTTCATCTTTGTGACACAGACTTCAGGCTTGCAAAGCATAAAAATACACCAAATCAACTGAATTATTGATCCTAGAGCACTCCCAGCTACACTCTAAGCCAACGGATGCCAGTGAAACAATCTGGTTCAATTTCATTCATGAGAGGAATACTTACAAATCATAATGTTCAATCAAATCATAATCATGACTGCTGATTGCAGTTGGAATCAGCAGACTCGGCCGAGCAAGGGTTGATTGGTGCGGGCGTCAGGGGTTTATGGGGAGAAGGCAGGAGAATAGGGTTTGGGAGAGATAGATCAGCCATGATATAATGGCGGAATAGACGATGGGCCGAATGGCCTAATTCAGCACCTATCACTTATGAATTTATGAAGCAGATTCAGTTTTACCCCTTAATATAATTCTCAGAACTCCACTGTAATTTTCCAAACCCGATTCCTAATAGGGTGGGAAGAGAGAGCATTTCTTTAAAAATTGCTCCTTTCGAAAGTGGCAGTCAATCAAGCAGTTTGCATAGTTGACAGAGACGTAGGGTAGACAATAGACAATAGACAATAGGTGCAGGAGTAGGCCATTCAGCCCTTCGAGCCAGCACCGCCATTCAATGCGATCATGGCTGATCACTATCAATCAGTACCCCGTTCCTGCCTTCTCCCCATACCCCCTCACTCCGCTATCCTTAAGAGCTCTATCCAGCTCTCTCTTGAAAGCATCACTGATTCAGGAGGTGAAGTTCAACTTGCCATGTATTTGCCCAGAATGCTGATGGTTTTGCAGCAAAAATACAAGGCCTCATTCTATTTTAGTCAATGACAGGTATTGATGGGTTGAATTCTTGATGAACATATTTTGACGAATACAATGAGACACAGCATGTATCCAAGGAGGCAGTATTTTACTTTGCAAACCTACACATTTAAACAGTATGTTGAATCTTTCAGCTCTGGTGTAGATAGTTTATTCCCGATCACATGTGACAATGTTGTATTGCTGAAAGGAAGCAGATCACGTGATTCTTCTGTTCACAATAATGAACCCATGCATGGATATATAGAGAACGTTCATACTAAAAGTTATATTGTAGCCCAGGACAATCTTCACTATGGCAAACATACAAGGGGATTTCGTGTTCTTTGCAGTGCTATAATTATTTTTAGTTTATGAAGTAATTTAAAAAAAGATAATGCCTTGCATTTGAAGTTGGCCTTGAGGAGCCAAGTTTGCAAGCTATCTTGGAGAGAGTAATTTTCCACATTCATTCACAGGATGTGGGTGTCACTGGCAAGGCTGGCTTTGTTGGTGAGCCATTGTCTTGAACTGCTGTAACTATCATAGCAAATATGTTCCCACACTACTGCTAGGTGGGGAATTAATTATCGTCTAATAGTGAAGCCATCCCCATAGTATTGATAGCTTGTGCATTCCAAGATTCAAGGATGAAGGAGCAGTGAGATATGTCCAGGTTGGGATTAAATGCAACCAAGAATGAAACTTGGAGTTAGTGGTATTGCTGTGCATCTGTTGCCATTGTCTTTCTGGTCACCGTTTTTTTTATGGTGCTGTTATAGAATTGTGCTGAACTGTTGCATCTGTGGAATGAGCCGAAGGAAAGCCCAGGGATGGGCAGAGTGGATGTTTCCGATGGTCATCAGGCAGCCTGCTTTTTGTCAGATCAAGCTGAGCTTCTTGTGTGTTGCAAGTTGCATTACAGGATATGAATATGATTCATGGTCCCAGATACATTATTGACCCAGAGCTAATCTAAATCTTTGTCAGAGTGTCTAGCTGGACTTGGTAGATCATCCCTTCAATCTAACAGAGGGCGTTGTGTTTCTTAACCTTCCAAATTGGTATTTTTGAAGAATATGACCATGTGTTTATGGGTTTTCCACTTCCAGGCCTATCTGCGATACTTGGTTAAGATGTGCAGTACGTTCTGTGCATATTGGACTGCCAACTGTGGTACAAACTGAACATCCTGTGTGGGCTGTGGTTGTGTACTCCACTTAGAAACCGCACATCGCACCATGTTTCAAACTGCCAAGCCTGTTTCAGCTGTCAATTGGATGAGTTTAATGTTTAAGTGTCCAGTTTAAAGCTCATCATAAAGGTTGGTTCAGCCTTTAACAGACTGATAATCACAGCTGAACCATGAAGAGATAATGATTTCGGTAGAACAGTTGTTTGAACATTGTTTTACTTCAGATGTAAGTACCTCATCTGAAATGGTCACAATTACTTCCTGACTATGGGTGCTGTCTGTATGGAGTTTGTATGTTTTCGTGACCACGTGGGTTTTCTCCTGGTACTCCGGTTTCCTACCACATTGCAAAGACGTGCAGGTTTGTAGGTTAATTGCCACCTGTAAATTCCCCTGAGTGTGAAGGATAGTGCTGGTGTATGGGATGATCGCTAAAAACAAAAATAAAACTTCCTCTTTGACATTTCTAAGGTTTAATTAAATAATATTTGAAATTATTTGAAACCTGGCTGTTCCAAAAGTACATCAAAAATAATTGAAATTATGTTTTTTTTAAATCTGTTCAATAATTGTGACCCTGATGAGGGGTGCAAGAAGATGGCAGCACTTCCATTATTGAGCATTTAATGCTCTGTGACTCAATTGATTGATGCAGCTAGACAAGGAAGATGCATTATTCAGGCAAGTGATAGAAAGAGAAAAGGAACCGTGACAGAATTGAAACAATGACACTTGGCTGGGAGTGAGCCAAAGCCGATCGGCTGCATTTGTCTCTCCACTCTGACATGGTCCAATGGCAAGGTTGTCCTGGGGAATTGGCCTCTTCAATCTAGAGTCAATTAACTCAGCCCAGGATCAGCCCCATTCATTTCAGGGATTCTCAGGTTGGGTACAGGAACAGATATTTTTCAGTTGTTTTCCTTCAGTTTAGTTTAGTTTAGTTGAGAGACACAGCATGGAAACAGGCCTTTCGACCCACCGAGTTCACACTGACCATCGCCTGTTCACATCAGTCCCATGTCACCCCACTTGCTCATCCACTCCCTACACTCTCGTGGCAATCAACAAAGACCATTTAATCCACAAACCTACACATCTTTAGGATGTGGGAGGAAACCAGAGCACCCAGAGGAAATCTACGCGGTCACAGGGAGAAGGTGCAAAATCCGTACAGACAGCACCCAAGGTCAGGATCGAACCCAGATCTCTGACAGTGTGAGGCAGCAGCTCTACCAGCTGCACCACTGTGCCACGCACTGCTCCGCTGCCACGCACTGCACCGCTGCCATACACTGCATCACTGTGCCATGCACTGCATCACTGTGCCATGCACTGCATCACTGTGCCACGCACTGCACCGCTGCCACGCACTGCACTGCTGTACCACGCACTGCACCGCTGCCACGCACTGCACCACTGTGCCACGCACTGCACCGCTGCCACGCACTGCACCGCTGCCATGCACTGCACCACTGTACCACGCACTGCACCACTGCCACGCACTGCACCGCTGCCACGCACTGCACCGCTGCCACGCACTGCACCACTGTCACGCACTACTACGCTGTACCATGCACTGCACCGCTGCCGCGCACTGCACCACTGCCACGCACTGCACCACTGTGCCATTCACTGCACCGCTGCCATGCACTGCTCCACGCACTGCACTGCTGCCACACACTGCATCACTGCCACGCACTGCACCGCTGTGCCACTTGTTTAATTTAATGTAATGTTCTATTAACTTGCAAAGGTTCTAGACTGTTTTAATCAACTTGATAAACTTCTTTTTTTTTTTTTTTTCTAAATAACTTTTATTTAAATTATGTATAACATTTTAGCAGTTCAAACAATATCTCAATATCAGAGACAATTAAAAACTACAAAACAGGCCCAATGATATTCATGCAATGCTAAAGTTAACTTTAAGAGTTTCTCAAGCTGTTCTAAGAGTTAAATTAGAAAACAAGGAATTGCAGATGCTGGAGTAACTCAGCGGGTCAGGCAGCATCTCTGGAGAACATGGATAGGTGATGTTTTGGGACATTTCTTTTCCTCCCACTAAAATCAGTCTGAAGAAGGGTCCCTTTCACCTTCCCATGTTCTCCACAGATGATGCCTGACCCACAGAGTTACTCCAGCACTTTGCGACTTTTTTGTCAAATAATTAAATTGTTTGCCAAATATATCCAGCCTGACCAAGCAAGCGTGAACAGGCGCTTTTGGTCTATGAAAGGCAGCCTTCTGCTGGGGACGGTAATTGTTCCAAACAGCAGATACTAATCCCCTTATAAAAATAGAGGTCAGAGTCCTAGTACTAACAGGCCAGTAAATCTTACTCCATTTTGAAATCTGATGGAGTACCAAGTCACCAGCATGAATATCTCACAAGTCTTCAATGTGCACATGAGTAAAACTTCCTGTATTCTGTCCTGCATAAGCAAATAAACAACAGCTCAGGGCTTTCTCTAAAATTATTTTGATTGCATTATTTGGAGAAACCTGGAGCAAACTCGTAAATCTGCTGTTGCTGAAGTATGGAAATATTTCCAGTGGTGTTCTTCAGGGATGGATTTATTTGTGTATCCTGCCCTCCAGTTAAAATTTACGATGAGGCCATTTCCTGTTTCTACTGGAAATAAAATAATTTTTTTGTCATTTGACTAAAGAAAATATACCGCTGGTGAGTTGTAAGGTACTGCTGGGAAATCAAAACTCCTGCAAACCTGCCTGCGAGCTACTTGTTTACTGCTGTCAGTGGGGAGATGTTGCAGTTTGTCCAAGAAACGGTGTTGCACAAAATTGAAGCGAGCTGTCATCGATGTCTGATTGTACAAAATGGAGGTCCCCGTATGAAACCAGGCCCCACACAGGTGCAGTGGGAATGTCTAAGGTCTGCTCCATCAGTTGTGAGCTTAGTTTAGTTTTGAGATACAGAGCGGAAACGGGTCCTTCGGCCCACTGAGTCAGCGCCGACCAGCGATCCCTGCACACTAACGCTAACCTACACACACTAGGGACAATTTACAGTTATACCAAGCCAATTAACCTACAGACCCGTACGCCTTTGAGATGTGGGAGGAAACTGGAGATCCCAGAGAAAACCCACGCAGGTCACAGGGGGAAGGTACAAAGTCCGTACAGACAGCACCCGTAGTCAGGATCGAACCCTGTTCTCTGGCGCAGCAACTCTACCGCAGCGCCACAAGAGCTGTTGCAAAAACTACTTGGCAGAACAAATCCAAGCTTGGGACGTCCTTTGAAGGGAAATAGAGCCACTCATTAACTGTCGTGGATCATATAGTTTAAGACACAGTGAATTTAATTGCGCAATATGAATGAACAAACTGTTAAGTTTTTTCGTTTTGGAGGCACAGGAAAAGGGACTCGACCCAAAACGCCGCCTGTCTATTCCCCCCGCAGATGCTGCCTGACCCGCTGAGTTCCGCCAGCACTTTGTGTTTTGCTCAATCTTCGTGTTTTGTCAGGTTTATCCTCAATGAAATGTTTTGGCCATCTTGAGATTGAAATGTACCACTTGACATGGATTTCAGTGTGTTGCAATGTAAAATATAAATCATTGGCTATGATCACATTGAATGGCGGTGCTGGCTCCAAGGGCCGAATGGCCTACTCCTGCACCTATTGTCTAAGCCTCGTTGTACCGGGAAGAGGTCAATATCACACATAATTTTTTTTACTCTACGTAATGTGGGCTGGTTACACTAAGTAGCTGCAATGTAATTTCAGGAGCTGTGTGAAATCTGAGGACAATTCGGCTGTCTGCAGTGGGCTGGCTGAGTTTAATTTTCTCACCTCCTTGAGAGTGCTGGGGAAACATTTGACCCTTGTGTGCACTTCTTGTCTCTCTTGTGGTTACTGGACATCTGCACTTAGATTCCAAGTAGGTTACTGAAGAATTTCTTCCACCGCTCAACATAAATACCACTGATCATTGTCATTGTTGGCCATTTTGAAATGTTTCCACCTACACTTGGCATGGTCTTACTTCATAATAATAATTTTGGATGCATGTTGATCAATATGCATTTCAGTTCACATTTCAGCCTGTGCTACATGTGCACTGGAAGCTATGAATTTCCATTCTTGCATTTCTCTGAGACCAGACTGAGTTCAGATTCAATCACATTCAAAGATATCATGAAATATTTACCAAAGATAGACACAAAAAGCTGGAGTATCTCAGCGGGTCAGACAGCATCTCTGGAGAAAAGGAATAGGTGACGTTTCCGGTCGAGACCCTTCTTCTGGACTTCAATAGATCATGAATTATGATGCAATAACCACCAGTTCAATCTACTATTGACTACAATTCTTTTTTGCCATGATTTTCTGAACATTATTTCCATAGTTCCTGTCATCCTTTGAATTTATTTATCTTTGGTTTGATCTCCAAGATGAATGGAACTGCTTAGTGGGAACTGCCAGCTCCCATGTTGTGCCAGGCAACTCTGGTTCTCCCCGCTTCTCCCACCACTCTCAGCCCCAGTTGTGCTCACTTGTACCGGTTACCCAAGTCTTCATCATCAGTGTCACCCCCAATCCCCTAAAGTCCAGCCTATAAGCTTAAAGGCAGAGATAGACAAATTCTTGATTAGAACAGGTGTGAAGCGTTATGGGGAGAAGGCAGGGTAAAAGGGATTACCGAAGATAGACTCAAAAGGCAGAGGTCAGCCATGATTGAATGGCGGAGTAGACTTTTTGTGGGCCGAATGGCCCAATTCTCCTGTAACTTGTGAATTTGTGAAGCTAGGATGCGTATGTTGTGCTCATTCCAATTGCCCCCAGCCTCTGAGGATAAAGTGGTAAGGGACTGTGGATGGAACTGGGTCAAGATTGGTGTTTATCTGGAAGCACAGGGAGGCACTTGCAGTGGGATTAGTGGGGTAAACAGTGAATAATTGTGGTCTTTCTTCCCTGCCCATCACTACCACCCCTTTTCCAGGTTGCCTTATGGCCTTGCTATCACAGTGGTTGTGTTGAAATGAACTTCCATAGCCATTGGGTGTTCATCCCGTTTTTAACGATCAGTTCTTCAGTTTCTGGTGCTTCACATTTTCACTGCATGAAATGGAATGATGGAAGTGTGAGGGACAGGCACGGATGACTGATGCCCACAAACAACCTGCACAGAAGAGGACAACCCATTTCGGTGCTACTATCATGGGCAGAGGCTTTCCTCAGAGCTGCTGCCCCTTGAAGCCTCGTTCCTTTGTGCATCAAACCAAAGTTAGACTGACAAAGTGGCAGCAATTCTCAGCAAATGCTTGCTCAGTGTTTCCCACAGAATCCTGGTTGTGGATTTGGTGCAGTGCAGGGGATGGCGGGCCTGGGGGCTGGTCAGGTGTCGCATGGACAAGGGAGAAGGAGTGGGCATAGCCAGGGGGACAGAACAGATTCATGGATAGTGTAGATCAGTGCATGTTCCTTTAACATAGTGACCTCACCACTACTAACCACTCCCCATTGTCTCTGGTATAATTGTAACTTCCCCACCTCCAGCTCGCTCTCTAGTGCCAGTGATGACCACGGACAGCTAGGGCATAATGTATGTGTAGTGTCATTAATAAACTTATATAGTAAAAGACTCTGCCTACGAGTGGCATCCTTTTACATGGTGTCAGATCGGTAGACTTGCGTCTCCTGTTTATCGGTTTTTAGTTTATCATTTGTTTCTCCCAATTGTGTCCCCTCCTTCCACTTTGCCATGTCTTCCTCGTGTCGTCGTCCGGACACGCTCGTGTTCGATGAGGACATAGTGCACCGCTGGACTGTCTTCCAGCGGGACTACGAACACTATATAGCGATTGCCTATCCTGATGCAACTGCTGCGATAAAAGCTCACCTGCTCCTCAACCTGGCTGGTCCGGAGGCAATGGAACGCTATGCGTCGTTCCAATTCGTCCCTCCGGAGGACCGCAACGACCCGGTATGTCTCATGGCTAAGTTCACTGCCCTGTGCGATATACCCACCAATAACATTATCGAACGTTTCAAATTTTTCTCGCGGCGTCAGACTCCAGGGGAGCACGTTGACGCCTTCATTGCATCTTTACGACATATGGCTCGGCGGTGCCGCCTTCAAACGATTACACCCGACGAGATGATCAGGGACGTCCTGGTCAACGGTCTCCTAAACTCTAAGCTGCGGGATGAGCTCCTGATGAAGCCTGACCTGTCGCTGACGGACGCCATACATGCCGCACGCATGGCCTCTGCTGTTGGCTCAGTATCTCGGCCGGCGCCCCAGGACATAAATTTCACCGGCCGCCGGCGATTGAATGACCCGCAGACCCGGGTCGCCCCCTCCGCGCCCGCTATGGTCACCCCTCGCAGATGCCCAAACTGCAACTTCTCGTCACACAGGTATAACGTTTGCCCAGCGCAGGGCAAAACTTGTAATTCCTGCGGGAAGCAGAACCATTTTTCTGCAGCTTGTCGTTCTCGTGGGAGACCTGTCCCTGCTCCTAGAGGGAGTCTAAACAACCTTGCCAACGATGATAGCGAAACCGGTTCCCGGAACCAACATGAGGTACTCCATGGCTCAGATACGACTTCCTCCCATGGAAACTCTCTGGTGTTTTCGCTCTTGGGAGCACCTGCATTGATAACGGATCCATCCGTGCATGTTACAGTCAATGGACACTCCTTCCCTGCCAAGGTCGATACTGGGGCGTTTGCAAATGTTATGTCTGTGCGCCTCTTCGAGCAGATAAGTTCGGGGGAGAGGGTTACTCCTGACAACTCCCGCCTCCATGCCTATGGGGGAGGCGTTCTGATTGCCGTGGGAAAGGCAACGGTTATCTGTACTGTTCTGGAGACCTCTCGGCCCCTCACGTTCCTCCTGCTAGCATCTGAAAACGTCACCCTGCTGGGCGCCCGTGCATGCCAGGACTTTGGTTTGGTCTCATTTCACCGCGACATCCACCTGGTGCAGGCCCCCATGGACCCCCTGATCGAGTACCCTGACCGATTTGATGACGTCCTGGGGAAGCTGCCCTGTGCCTACAAGATCGTTGTGGACCCGGGGGTCGACCCAGTGGTCAGACCGGCCCACCGTGTGTCTTTTGCCATGAAGGGCCGCGTGGAGTCCACACTACGTGGCATGGTGGACATGGGCATCCTCAAGGAGGTGAGTGCCCCCACCCAGTGGGTCTCCACCATGGTGGTCGCTGCCAAGAAGGACGCGAGCGAGATCAGGATCTGCATCAACCCCAAGGACCTGAACCTGGCTATTAAACGCCCGCACTACCCCATGCGGACGGTGGAGGACGTCGCGGCACAGGTCGGTCCAGCCACGGTTTTCTCGGTCCTGGATGCCAAGAGCTCCTTTTGGCAGATACCGCTGGATGCACGTTCCTCCTTCCTGACCACCTTCAGCACACCGTTCGGCAGGTTCCGTTTCCTCCGCATGCCTTTTGGGATCAACTCGGCAAGCGAGGTTTTTCAGCGTACGATGGAGCAGCTGTTTGCTGGGTTGCCGTGCGCCATCATCGTGGATGACATCTTGGTGTACGGGAGGGACGTCGCTGAGCATGACCGACACCTCCGCCAGGTCCTGGACAAGGCTCGTGAGATCAACCTCAAGCTTAATCGAAGGAAGTGTCGGTTCCGCGTTGAGGAAGTCACCTACGTCGGCCACGTTTTCACGGCGGGTGGCCTGAAGCCAGACCCCGCGAAGACGGCGGCGATCACCGAAATGCCCGCTCCCACTGACGTGCCCGGCCTGCAGCGCTTCCTGGGCATGGTCAACTACTTGGGTAAGTTCATACCCGACCTCAGCGAACTGAGTGCCCCCCTGAGGGAGCTGACCAAGAAGGACAATGCCTGGGTCTGGCTCCCGCACCACCAATCGGCCTTCGTGGCCCTGAGGTCCAGACTCGCACGGACCCCGACTTTGCAGTTTTTCGACCTGAACAGGCCAATTGTCCTCACCTGCGATGCATCTCGGTTCGGCCTTGGTGCTGCCTGCCTGCAGCTCTACGACGACCGACAGCTGCCCGTCTCCTATGCCTCTCGCACAATGACCCCTGCTGAACAGCGCTACGCGCAGATTGAAAAGGAGCTCCTTGCCGTGGTGTTCGCGTGCTCCAAATTCAGAGACTACGTTCTGGGAAAAACTTTCACCATCGAAACAGACCACCAGCCGCTGGTCTCTATTTTAAACAAGCCCATCCACGCAGCCTCGTCCCGCTTGCAGCGAATGATGCTGCAGCTGCAGCGTTTTACATTCGAAATCGTGTACCGCAAAGGCAAGGAGATGTTCGTGGCAGACACTTTGTCCCGTGCCCCACTACCTTCCATTTCCCGCCATCCGTACGAATCGGCTGACCTGATGGTGTTGAACGTCAACATCGTTCCATCTTGGCAGATGCAGTCCCTGGTCACACACACTGCCGCTGATCCGAACCTTCAACAGCTTAAGGGCGTCATCCGCCGTGGCTGGCCTGAACGACGGTCTTCCCTGCCGGCTGGTGCCGTGCCCTACTTCCTGGTTCGGGATGAACTGGTGCTGCACGCGGGCGTGGTGGTGAAGGGTCACAAGGTTGTGGTGCCGGCTGCGCTGCGAGATCACTACTTCCACACTGCCCACAACGGACACCCAGGGGTGGAGGCCACGTTATCCCAGGCCCAAGCACAGTTTTACTGGCCTGGCATGGTCAAGGAGATCCGGGACAGGGTCTCCGCCTGCGCTGCCTGCAACAGCCTATTACCTCATCAGCAGCGCCAGCCTCTCCTGCAGCAGCCGGCTCCCGAGTTGCCATGGATGGCTGTTGCCGCCGATATTTTCGAGTGGCGTGGCAAACACTACCTGGTCTTGGTGGACTCCTACTCCAGCTGGTTCGAGGTGGACCTGCTGCCGTCCCTCACGTCTGCTGCCGTCATCGGGAAGCTTCGCCGCCACTTCTCTACCTTTGGTTCCCCGGCATCTCTCCAGTCCGACAACGGCAGCCAGTTTACCAGCGCCGAGTTTGCTGTTTTCGCAAATCGGTGGAACTTCCGCCACATCACCAGCAGCCCCGAGTACCCGCAAAGCAATGGACTTGCAGAGCGCGCTGTCCGCAGCGCTAAGGAACTGATGGAACGTTGCCGGCTTGACAGTTCGGACTTGTACCTTGCCCTCCTCAACCTCCGCAACATCTCCCGGGACCCCGCGCTCGGTTCCCCTGCCCAGCGCCTCATGTCCCGCACCACTAGACCCCCTATCCCCGTCTCCCAGCAATCCCTGCAACCCACGGCTCGGAGCCCTGCCGCTGTCAGGGAGCGCATCACTGAAAAGCAGCTCATTCAGAAGCGCTCCTTTGACAGGTCGTCCCGTCCCCTTCCACCTTTGTTCGCTGGCCAGGTTGTCCGGATGGAGTCGACCTCCGGTCACCACCGGCTGGCCGTGGTCGTCGGCAATGCTGACTCTCCACGGTCGTACCTGGTCAACTACGAGGGCACCGTGTACCGTCGTACCCGCCAGCACCTGATGCTGGTAAACGAGCCTGCACCGCCTCCCGCGATCCCGTATTCACCTCCCGTCCAGTCCGCGGTGCCTGATGTGCCTCCTGCTCCGGTACATCCGCAGTCGCCCCAGCCACCTTCCCCTCCCTCGCCTGCGCGTGCATCGCTTCCCAGTCCTCCTCCTTCCCCTGGTTCCCCAGCCTCTGTACCCGCACCCGTTCATGCTGCCCCTTCGACCGGAGGGGATGGTGGGTTGCGCACCCGCTCTGGGAGAGTGGTCAGGCCGCCTGTCCGGTACGGTGTGTACGAGTAGTCTGCTTGTAGTTTGAGCCTAGCGCATGAGCCGTGGTCACTTTGTTTCCAAGAGGAAGGATGTAGATCAGTGCATGTTCCTTTAACATAGTGACCTCACCACTACTAACCACTCCCCATTGTCTCTGGTATAATTGTAACTTCCCCACCTCCAGCTCGCTCTCTAGTGCCAGTGATGACCACGGACAGCTAGGGCATAATGTATGTGTAGTGTCATTAATAAACTTATATAGTAAAAGACTCTGCCTACGAGTGGCATCCTTTTACAGATAGGGTGTCTACTCGGGAGAGTGAAAGGACTGAAGCAGTTCCCTGTGTAAAACATGCCAGCAATGGTGGCCATCTTGTTGTGCTGCGCACGGCTCGGTCGCGGGGCCTTCCACCGCCCGGTTCGGCCGCGAGACGTCTCAGCGCCCGGTGCGATTCGGCCGCGGGGACTTCCATCCCCTTGCGGGGACTGTGCGGGTCGGTCGGGGACGAGCTGTCTGTCCGTGGGCGTGGGGAAGAGAGTGGAAGTTTTGTTGCCTCCATCACAGTGAGGGGGTGTTTGGAGTCACTGTGATGGACGTTTGTGTTGGGGTCATGTGTCTTGTGTTCTTTTTTGTGTGTGACTGCTATGTAGTTTCGTTCGGTACCTTGGTACCGAATGACAAATAAAGCTCTGTTGAACTGTTGAACTGTTGAACTATTACTCATCAGATAACTTGAAAAATGAATTCCTTCTGAATGATATGAAATAAGAATTACATAAGGCTGCTACAATTTACAAAATTTTGTTTTCCTTAAAGACCTGAGTTTAGGTTGATTGCAAACAGTGCATGAAACGCTAACTGATCTGGAAGTCAGACTGACTCCAGATGCTGCCACAAACTCATTGGCATGCAGTTGCACACGCAGTCCTCACTCACCCCTTCCAAATGCTGCACACAGCTCAGCAGAGGTAGTTCTTAATTGGAATTGTAGATTTGTGGAAATTGCAACTAATTAGAATAACAAATCATTCTGATCTGTGGGGAAATAATAGAGAGTTTTTAAATTTCTGCTGGTAGCAGTGGAAGTATTAGCAGTTTAAAGAAAGTTTAAAATGATTTAAGTTTTTTGCGGATCAGAAATTTTTGAAGACTTGGCTCTAGAGGATTAGGACAATGTTTCCAATTTACTGCTGCTGCTGTTCAATACAAGTTTATGGAGACGAATCGTTGGGTATGGAGAGCTCATTAAATAGCCAGTATTCTGTTTTTAAGACAAATGGCTTTAAATAATACAAAACAATTACTTTAAAAAATGTTACCATGTGAGCTGGTAATATTTCTGACCTGTACTTGCCACTGTTTGGTAGTCCATGGGTCTAGGAAGTGCTAGTGGTAGCAGTGGGGCAGGGATCCTTAGTTCCAGTATTTTTCTTGTAGTTCCGGTGCAGATATTTTATCCCCCCCATCTTTGCCTTTGCCCTCTCTCGCATTCCATTTACGATTATGCTCTTTCTGCTCTTCCCTGAATGCAGCCTTTTCGATTGCTTTCTGTGTTGCTTCATTTCTCTGCTGATTTTCTCTCACCGCACTCCCTGTTCAGTAAAGGAATTTGCTGCCTGAATATTTAAGCATTGGCTGTAAGAATTTGCAATGGTGCATTTCAATTTCCAGTTATTGGAGCCAAGACTGCCTGTTTATACTCTGGCGCAGGTTGAGTTTGCATCTGTTTTGGGCAAATTTGATTTTAAGTGATGCTTTATCATTTGCAATCAGTGTTTTAGATGGCCATTGCCTTGCCATAACTATGTTGCAGTCAGGACAATAGCCTCCTCTTGAATGTCACTAAAACAAAGGAGCTGATTGTGGACTTCAGAAGGGCTAAACATCCAAGGACGTACACGCCACTGGAGATAAATGGGTCTATTGTGGATAGGGTGAGCAATTTCAAATACTTGGGAGTCCGCATCTCAGAGGATCTGACGTGGGCAACGCACATTGCCGCACTGGTGGGTAAGGCTAAGCAGCGCCTTTACCACCTTAGACAACTGAGGAAATTCAGAGTGTCGCTGAGGATCCTCCATTGCTTCTACTCTGGGGCTGTAGAGAGCATCCTGTCCGGCAACATTACAGTCTGGTTTGGGAACAGCTCTGCCCAGGACAGGATGGCCCTGCAGAGAATAGTGCGTTCGGCAGAACGCACCATGGGAACTACACTCGTCCCCCTGCAGGACCTATACATCAGGAGGTGCAGATCCAGAGCAAGCAAGATCATGAGGGACCCCTGCCACCCCAGTAACGGACTGTTCCAGATGCTACGGTCAGGCAAACGCCTCCGCTGTCACGCTGTGAAAACGGAGAGGATGAGACGGAGCTTCTTCCCACAGGCCATCAGGACTGTCAACTTTGATAACCCCAGAGACTAAATTTTTGTCGACACTTTTTGTGCTATGTTTAGTAACTTATTAACTTTATTTATATGCTGTAACTGTAATTATTTTTGTGCACAACCCGCAGGCATTGCCACTTTCATTTCACTGCACATCGAGTATGTGTATGTGACAAATAAATTTGACTTGACTTGACTAAATACTAGTGAGGTGCTCTCAACAGTGTAGCCCTTGAGATGCCCTGAAAATCTCAAGAATGTTCCTTCGATCAGTTTTGCTTGGTGTGGGTTCCCCATTGTCAATCAAAATGCTGACACAGACTATTCAATCCTTGATGTTTCATAGACATCAAAGTACCACGAGGCAAACAGCCTGAAGCATTGGGTTCGTTTTTTTCCTTCAACTACTCATTCGTGGAATCGGGACAAACATTCATTGTTCAATCCTAATTCCCCTGGAGAAGTTTGTGCAATGGTGCAATGGTCTGTATGATTAAGGACCCCCTGCAGTGTGGATAGGGAGTTCCAGGAATGGGCTCTAGAAATGATGAAGGATCAACGATACATTTCTAAATCAGAATGGTGTGAGACTTAGGAAGGTGCTTGGAATGGACTGTTTTTCCCAAGTGCCTGCTGCCCTTATTCTTCTCAGCAGGTGAGATGGTAGATGTGGATGGTGCTGCCCAAAACACCAAGGTTGATTGCTGTAGTGCTTTCTGTTGGTAATGCACACTGCAGTCACAGTGAATTGTGAGTAGACACCATCAATTTTAAGAAAAGTGTTTAAGGTTGTGAAGCACGTTGCTTGCCACATCAGACCAAGCCTGAAAGTTGTCTAGATCTTGCTACAAATGCTACACATTGATAGTGCTGCTACCTCTCAAATCCACAGCAAAGCTATGTCGCTAGCAATAATGTTCATAAGATCATAAGTGATTAGGAGTAGAATTTGGCAATTTTCCCCATCAAACCATTCAATCATGGCTGATCTATCTCTCCCTCCTAACCCCATTCTCCTGCCTTTTCCCTTTAACCTCTGACACCCGTACTAATCAAGAATCTATCTTAAATATATCCATTGACTTTGCCTCCACAACCTTCTGTGGCAAAGAATTCCACAGATTCACCACCCTCTGACTAGAGAAAGTTCTCCTCATCTCCTTGCTAAAAGAATGTCATTGAATTCTGAGGCTATGACCTCTAGTCTTAGACTCTCTCACTAGTGGAAACATCCACTCTATCCAAGCCTTTCACTATTCTGTACGTTTCAATGAGGTCCCCCCCTCATTCTTCTGAATTCCAGCGAGTACAGGCCCAGTGCCGACAAACGCTCATCATAGGTTAACCTATTTATTCCTGGGATCATTCTTGTAAACCTCTTCTGAACCCTCTCCAAAGCCAGCACATCCTTCCTCAGATATGGTGCTCAAAATTGCTCACAATATTCCAAATGCAGCCTGACTTGTTGAGCCTTTTGAGTGAGGTTGAGCTGCACTTAACTGGGTAAAGAAAATGGTGATCGGGAAAATGATGATGATAATGGTGCTGAAGTGATCAAAGTCGCTGTTGATGGTGAAGTTCATTCAGTGGGATGAAGGGCTGGTTTACGTTATTATGTTGATGATTGTGATTGGATTGATAGGGGTGTAAATGGCCAAGTTGGATCTGTTATAGGTTTAGAAGCAAGATGTAACTGGGCAAAATTCAGTCAACCACCCAGAGGTTCCTACTCAACTCTAAGAAAATGCTCTGTAGTGATATATATTAACCTGCTTGGAGCAATGTTTCTCACTTTTCTGTGTGTCAAAGCATCCATCCAGGAATTTAACTTTGGACTTTTTGCTGGATTTACGAGACAGAACTTCTTTGGATAAAGTGAACTAAAGAGTAGATCACAGAGTACATCCCCGGTGCAATATGTCATACCCTGAAATTACGCTTTTTAATTACTCACATCAATTAAATTTTACCCAACAATTTCCCATGAAATGCTGTTATTTATCTTGCCCACGTTTATGGAGTCATAAAACCATTTAGAGAGTCATAGAGGCATTTATATAGTCATAGAGTCTTGATGCTTTTTGCTTGATGGATATCGCATTTGTTGCCTCTTTGAGATGTGGGAATTCTGTAATCCAAGGCCTAATCTGCAGTTGCAGAGCAGGTTGCGTGGACAACCCTAAATCAGGATGCAGAAGTGCTCTTAGTGGATTGGGATCACTTTTGCATGTCAGGTGCAGCCTTGTCGGCCTGTCATTGGATTTAAAATGACCCTCTTGCCTTCTTCCTTTGCGGCAATGTGTTTGGAATATTAGATTTGAAAGGCAACGACAGGTTTGTTTTGAAACTGCTTTAAACAACGATGCTTCTCATTCTTCACTTCTCTATGGCCGGAGGTCATTCAGCATCAATAAATCCTTCTTTGTTAAGTCAACACATCCTGTTTCTCATTACTTTGGATTACCTTCTGACAGAATATAGAAATCATTTGGAAATTATTACCACTTTTGGGACCACGATAGTGCTCTTATCAAAAAATGGAAATTACCCGATTTGCTGTGTGTTTTTCTGCTGCGATAGACAATATTGGGACAAGCAAAATGAATACATGTGCCAAACTGCTTTGGGCCATAACTGTAACATTTTTCATGTGGTTTTAGTTCTTGGAAGTGGAGAGACATTTCTGTAACAATAATTTCTGTAATGGTCTCTGCTGTTCAAACAGAAACATCCAGTTTGTGCTCCAAGGTTCCAACTATGTCAGGCAGGAGCTGAGTTCCAGAATCAGACCCAACTGTTGATTCTGGTGCAAATTGTGCACAGTATTGATTTGCATTTCACTGCAATAACCAACCAGACTTGAACATTTATAAATGTAATTTCATTGTTAGATTTGACTTTTCAGAGTTATTGTGTCACACGGCATGGAAACGGGCTCTTCAGCCAAACTCATCCATGCCAACAGTGATGTCTACCTGAGCCAGTCCCAATTGCCTCCTTTTGGCTCATATCCCTCTAAATCTTTACTATCCAACATATCTTTCTACATAGCGTTTAAACATTGGAATTATGCTCACCTCTCTAGCTTCCACTGGCAGATCATTCTATACAATACCAGTCTCTCTGTACGATAAAGTTGCCCCTCAGCTCCGTATTAATTTTTTCCCATCTCAACATAAATCTATGTTTTCTAGTTTTAAATTTCGTGCCTTGGAATTAAAAACTGTGATCTATCCCAGTTTTATGTACTTTGAGAAAGGCTGTTCCAGACATTTCATTTTATTTTGCTGGCAATTCTTAGATTTACTGTTGTCACATTTCAGCACATCACATCAGTTCATGCCTCACTAACCATGTGAATATTGAGGGCGCTGTCCAATAATAAACATTGCTGTTTGCAAAGAGCTTAACGTCTGAATCCTGATTTAGATTGAAGTGAGCATTAAGAAAGCATTGTTTGAGTGAGCTTGAAGATAAAGTGACACTTTTTTGCGCATTTTATCAGCTGCTGTGCGCAGAGTAAGAAAATGTGCACCTTGACTGTTTGTTGGAATTCGATATGACAACTAACTTTCTGGAGTTTGTGGTGGATCTGTTTGATCAAGGAATATATTCTATTGTGCTTGCTCAGTCTAATTCAAAGAAATGCTGGGAACCATATAGGCCAACCACTGGCAGTTAAGAGTAAAGGCCGCTGGCACGTGGAGTCTATCTTGAAGAATGTGGAGGAAAGAACTGCAGATGCTGGTTTAAATCGAAGGGTGTAGCAGGTGCGTGAAATGGGCCCGGAATGAAGGCAAGGAGCCAGGCAAATTCCATAAAGGCTTTTATTTCACACAGCACACTACTCTCCGCTTCAGTGAGAGACTGAAGACTACTCTCGCGCCTGTCCCGCTGAGTTACTCCAGCATTTTGTCCCTGGCTTAAAGAAGATAGCCACTCATTTCATGAACTACCTAGCTTCTCCACAGGATCTTTGTGTTGCTCGTGCTTTCTGCTTTTGTTTGAGCCTTTGGCATCTGCAGTTTTTTTTTCTTTTATTAATTTTAATTTGGCCCTTTTCTTGAATGATTTTGTTAGTAAAGGCAGTCAGTTAAATGTTGCCTGTGAGCTTTTTTGCCCTGTGTGCAGACATTCTACAATGATAAATGAACTGAGAATGAGTGCACTTATGATTTGGTTTGATGGACAAAATTTAAGTCTCTTAATTAATTTTGTATTCATCTGAAAAGCATTACTCTCTGTGGTCAGAAATAGTAATCCGGAATGCTATCTCCTGAACAAACGATGAATACTGGAGACACAGGCAACTGCAGATGCTGGAATCTTGTGTAAAACACAAAGTACTGGAGTAAATGAACGCCTCGGGCAGCTTCTCTGGGGAACCTGGACAGGTGACGTTTCGGGTTGGGACCCTCCTCCAGACATGCTACTAAATTACTCCAGCAATACGTGTTTTCAAACACTGAATACTATTATTTTTACCTAATTATGCTGAGGAATTCCATTGTCTTGGTGATTTTGTTTCAGTGTGTATCCACTCTTCTTGTCTCCAACCATCAACCTTACCTGATGAATGCATAATCTCCACCTTGGCCACAGCATTGTACAACTCTGTCTCAAATGGGAAATATGATAATGTAATTGACCTATCCTTGATATTTTGTTTTGCACAAAAACCGAATTAATATTAAATGAAGGGATCCAGATGGTAGAAGGGGCTGGAAACGGAATGATAATTGCTCGCATGACACTTCAGAAGAAGACCTCTGGCTGCTGACTGTGGGTGCCCCAGTGTGAGTCACCCTGGGTAATTAATTCAGAAAATTGGTCATGCATCGAACTTGCATGATGTGAGTATTAGCAGCGAAATGGGAAATTTTACATTCCACACTCGGGAAAGCTACCATCTCCAAACCACTGATTAATGCACATCAAGGATCATTTGGTTAGCTCTCCCATTAAAAGAAAGTATCCAGAGGTGTCATAGCACAGGAATGCCATGAATACAGAAGGGGAAAGAATGAAGCATTAAAACACATGCTAAATTGACCTGAAAAGAAAAACATCCCCCACCCCGAATTGTGATTTAAATCTGGTGTTTTAACTACTCACTTGATGGGAATGTAGTGTCTGATGCTTGGTTACTACAGCGGTCAGCCCAGATTGTGGGTTGAAATCGCAGCATGTTGCCCTGTTCAAATCATGGCTCACATCCTTGCTTCCTGGTTCGCTTTGCACAGTAAACATGCAAATACATTTGTTTATTTTAGAGATTAGATTGATTTGTGAAAAACATGCTTTACTCCAGCCTGTTCCTATAAACACTAATTATGCATTAACGAGGAACGAAAAACTGCAGATGCTGGTTAATACACAAAAGGACACACAGTGCTGGTGTAACTCAGCAGATCAGACAGCATCCCTGGGAGGCTGCTCCTGAGATGCTGCTCCTGAGATGCTGTCAGACCTGCTGAGTTACTGCAGCTCTTTGTGTCCTTTTATGGAATAATTGGGCCGCACAGTAGCGCAGCAGTAGAATTGGTGCCTTACATTGCCAGAGACCCGGGTTCCATCCTGACTGCAGTTGCTGTATGTATGGAGTTTGACCTGCACAGGTTTTCTCCGGGTGCTCTGGTTTCCTCCCACACTCCAAAGACACACAGGTTTGTAGGTGAATTGGCTCGGTAAAATTGTAAATTGTGCCTAGTGTGTGTAGAATAGTTTTAGTGTACAGGGATCGCTGGTCGGTGTGGGCTCGGTGGGCCGAAGGGCCTGTTTATTTCACAGATGAGATCGATTTGTAAAAAAGTGTTTTACAACTTTTTTATGAACACAAATGATGCAATAATTAGGAACAAGAAACCACAGATGCTGATTAATACACAAAACGCAGCTAGTGCTGGAGTAACGTCCTTTTATGGAATAATTAATAGCTTGTGGTCAGATTTGCAATGATTTATTGTCACTGCAAGTTCAAATGAAAATCCTGCATTTTCCAGTAACCAGCTATAGTTTGGAGACCCTTTCACAAACATTTTGGCTGTGAACGCTTGTAATTTCTCCTTTGAATGCAACCCACTGTGCAGATGTAGACTTGCTTACAAGTAGATGCTCCCAGTATACAGTGCCCTCCATAATGTTTGGGGCAAATACCCATCATTTATTTATTAGCCTCTGTACTCCACAATTTGACATTTGTATTAGAAAAAAAATCACATGTGGTTAAAGTGCTCATTGTCAGATTTTAATAAAGGCCATTTTTACACATTTTGGTTTCACCATGTAGAAATTACAGCAGTGTTTATACATAGTTCCCCCCATTTCAGGGCACCATAATGTTTGGAACACAGCAATGTCATGTAAATGAAAGTAGTCATGTTTGGTATTTTGTTGCATATCCTTTGCATGTAATGACTGCTTGAAGTCTGCAATTCATGGACATCACCGGTTGCTGGGTGTCTTCTCTGGTGATGCTCTGCCAGGCCTGTATTGCAGCCATCTTTAGCGTATACTTGTTTTGGGGGCTGGTCCCCTTCAGTTTTCACTTCAGCATATAAAAGGCGTGCTTAATTGAGTTCAGATCAGGTGATTGACTTGGCCACTCAAGAATTGACCATTTTTTTAGCTTTGTAAAACTCCTTTGTTGCTTTAGCAGTATGCTTGGGATCATTGTCTTGATGTAGAATTAACTGTCGGCCAATGAGTCTTGAGACATTTGAACTTGAGCAGATAGGATGTGTCTATACACTTCAGAATTCATTATGCTACTACCATCAGCAGTTGTATCATCAATGAAGATAAATGAGCCAGTATCTTCTGCAGCCATACATGCCCAGGCCATAACACCCCCACCACCGTGTTTCACAGATGAGGTGGTATGCTTTGGATCTTGGGCAGTTCCTTCTCTCCTCCATACTTTGCTTTTGCCATCACTCTGATATGTTAATCTTCGTCTCATCTGTCTACAAGACCTTTTTCCAGAACTGTGGTTGCGCTTTTAAGTACTTCTTGACAAACTGTAACCCGGCCATCCTATTTTTGTGGCAAAACAGCAGTTTGCACCTTGCAGTGTAGCCTCTGTATTTCTGTTCATGAAGTCATCTGCAGACAGTGGTCATTGACAAATCCACACCTAACTCCTGAAGAGTGTTTCTGATCTGTCAGACAGGTGTTTGGGGGATTTTTCTTTATTATAGAGAGAATTCTTCGGTCATCAGCTGTGGAGGTGTTCCTTGGCCTGCCAGTCCCTTTGCAATTAGTAAGCTCACCAGTGCTCTCTTTTTCTTATGATGTTCCAAACAGTTCATTTTGGTAAGCCCAATGTTTGGCTAATGTCTAACAGTTTTATTCTTGTTCCTCAGTCTCATAATGGTTTCTTTGACTTTCATTGGCACAACTTTGGTCCTCATGTTGATAAACAGCAATAAAAGTTTCCAAAAGTGATGGAAAGACTGGAGGAAAGACTAGGTGCTGAGAGCTCTCTTCTCCCTGCATTAAGGAGGCAATTAAACACACCTGGCCAATTACAAATGCCTGTGAAGCCATGTGTCCCAAACGTTATGGTGCCCTGAAATGGGGGGACTATGTATAAACACAGCTGTAATTTCTACATGGTGAAACCAAAATGTATAAAAATGGCCTTTATTAAAATCTGACAATGTGCACTTTAACCATATGTGATTTTTTTGTTTCCATTACAAATCTCAAATTGTGGAGTACAGAGGCAAATAAATAAATGCTGGGTCTTTATCCCAAACATTATGGAGGGCACGGTATCTTTGCCAGGTCCTCCCTTATGTAATTAATTTGCAATTAGCTCAAATTAAGACCTTAATTACTGGTTCATCCTTATTCTTTTCCACAACCACTTTAAAAGATACAGTTATGTTCACTATCTTCTAAATATTCCCTCACTGGATCAAAGATATTCCCCAAGATCAGTGACAGTAACATTCCTTCCCTCATTCACTGATCCACATACAACATCCAAAAGCTCTCAGACGCAATGCAAAAATCACATTCCCACCGAGGGAAGTACTGGCAGTTCATATTTGGGAAATTGAAATCCCCTGTTCCGATAACTGTCCCCAAATGGAAAAAGTAGAGGATAAATACTTATTCAGGACCTTATAGACTATGATTTACTGATATTCGTCAGTAAGGATGCGCAGGAACCTAAGCAATATTTGTATATATATATATATATTCTGTATATATATATATATATATATATATTTATATATATATACATTGTGTATATATATTGTGTATATATACTGTGTGTGTATATAGTGTGTGTGTGTGTGTATATATATATATATAGAGCAGATCTCCAGAGCAGATTTGCAAATACACACGTGAGGATGGAGCTGCCCAGACAAGTAGTTGTATGAAGCTTTACATGCAAGCTAGAATCATGGGTTTGATATATTAACACCGATGAACATATAAAATAGGAGGTCAGGCAGCATCTCGGGAAAGAAGGAATGGGTGACGTTTCGGGTCGAGACCCTTCTTCAGACCCGAAACGTCACCCATTCCTTCTCTCCCGAGATGCTGCCTGACCTGCTGAGTTACTCCAGCATTTTGTGAATAAATCGATTTGTACCAGCATCTGCAGTTATTTTCTTATATAAAATAGGAGCATCAGGTAGCTATTCCAGAATGTTTCCTGACAAGAAATTGTGAGTGAGGTACACAACAAACATGCAGAGTTCACCAACGCAAAGGCTGTTACCGGGAGCTTGGTGTATTGGCCAAAATAAACTGGTTAAGCATATGGTTACATGTGTGATTGTGAAAAGTGCCATTGAAGAGTTGAGAAGGATCTTTGCTACACATGGAACACTGGAAGAATTAGTGCCTGATAATGAACTGCTGTTTCCTGCACATTTATTTGAGACAATGTAACAACATCAGATTTTTATAGCTTCCTTGGTGGTAATTTGTTTCCAACAAAATGCCAGCGAGCTCTGCCTCAGAGTAGTAAGCATTGCAAGGTTACTCTACTGGCACATAAATGGACAATGAAGTTAAGTACTGTATGAGATTGAATTTATTCTTGATGCCTTTCGAAAGCTGCAGAATTGTGCAGAGTTAAGTATCCAAATAGCTGCCTAAATAAACTTTGCGCCCAAACTCTCGAGGCATTGATTTATTAAGGTTTCTCCCTGGTTTGCAAAATCGATTCGACCTCCTCAACTGTGAACTTAGTTCTGATGTATTTAATTCTGGAACTCAGGAGCTTGCAATGTAATTTGCTGTGTAAATGGTAGGGGGGCGAAGTGACATCATTGCATGCACGTGCATGTGTACATGTACACGTGCGTGTCTGTGTACATTTGCGTGTGTACAAGCTCCTGTGTTCCAGAATTAAATATATCAGAACTAAGTTCACTGTGGAGGAGGTTGAACCAATTTTGCAAACCAAAGAGAATCCTAAATACTCTGTATAAATCAATGGCCTGAGAGAAAGGTTTATTTAGATGGCTATTTGGATACTTTATTGGTCTTTTAAATAAAACTGCATTACACTGGTCACAAGGAAGAACTGGTCAACAGGAACAACAAGTGTACGTTTCTGTACTGGGTATTTTTGAAAGTGCAAATATATAATTAAAGTGATTCAACGTATCTTAAGATGATACATTTTGCTGGCAGCAAAAGTTGATGAAAAATTACAAAGTTCAATTCAATAATCTGTGGCTCCATTGTTTAGATCCCACTCAAACCACATTGTCTAATGTGTAACTCATTCTGTCGGCAATGGTTCCAAAATGAAATCATAAAATATTCCAGCACCCCTCAAGACCACAACTACTTCTTCAGTCTGTAATATCATCTAGACAGTCTGAACTTCTGGCACTTTATCAAAAGAGCTTTAAAAAGCTGATTTTCTTTGGCTTTCCCTATCAAACAAGCTAACAACAATGGAAAACCAGTGATCCCAAGGTCTAATGATTCATGCATGTGTGGCAGCAACAAGGCCCACACATTCATGGAAGCGACTGGGAATGTTATCACTGATTTATGGACTCATTCATTGCAATAGTTCACACTTTTCCAGCAATCGCTTCCCCAGCTGATTTGCCAATTTGTACTGATTGATCGTTTCTTACTTTAACTGCACAAAAATTATGGACTCGTTGGTGAACATCAAGTACATGAGGATAACAGGGAGGCATTTGAAACATGGCATATAATTGTAAACTGTTGGCAATCTTTTACTTAGCCAGACTATCCTCTTATTTTGTTAGCTGTTCACTGATTTCAATCTGTGCTCTGCAAATGAAAAGTACTGTTACAGCCGGAGTTTCTAGACATTGACATTACTCATTCGGGCTCCCATTGTGGGACACAATGTGAAAATTAAACCCACTGTTTACAAGCCTTGGACAGGAAAGTAAAATATGAAAAAAAACTCTAAAGTATCATAAAATAAACGCTGGATACTGCTAGATCTCTGGTAAATTCCAATGAAACCTGCTGCCCATATCTAGCCCAGCTTATGTGTGACTTCAGGCCCACCGATTGGTTCATTTATAATTGCCCTCAAAATTCTGAGATGGACAATAAATGCTGGCGTTGCCATAAGGAGGAAGGAAGGTCGGTGGAAGGGGGAGGAGGAGGGACTTACACTCCTTCTTGCTTCACAAATCACAACGATCCCATCCTCACCTTGCATCTGTAGCCTCTTCATCTCTGGCATGTGTGTAACCATCTGTCGACACACCACCACTCCCGCCCCCCTGACCTGTATCCACCTATCACTTGCCACCCTTTGGCCTGCCCCATCTCTCCTCCAGCTTTGCTACCCCCACCCACCCCCGGGTCCCTCACCCACCACCACCATAATCAAGCCAGAAATGTCACATCCATGTTCTCCAGAGACACCTTTCGTGCTCACCTAGAAAACAGCGAACAATGGCCTGTTTCCTTTATCATTGTTACTTTTTTTGCATATCTTTCATTCATTTGTTCTATATCTCTCTGCATCATCGTCTATCACTCTAGTTTCCCTTTCCCGTGACTTTCAGTCTGAAGTAGGATCTCGACCCGAAACATCACCCATTCCTTCTCTTCAGAGGTACTGCCTGACTCGCTGAGTTACTCCAGCACTTTGTGTCTGTCTGCTGCCTGACCCGCTGAGTTACTTCAGCATTTGCCTTTAACATTTTTCTGGCTTCCACATTGACACCTGAGTGAATATTTACAAAAAAAACTCTCACAAGTGCTTCATATTAGTGTATTTATTCTACTAACAGCAAACAGCTGACTGCATATGGAGCCTGTACACAAGTGCAAATGCACATGAACACAAACATACATACTTACATGCACGTAACAATGTCAGTTCATCCTCTTACCATTTACACATCAAATTACATAGCAATATCCATAGAAATACATTTCAATACTGCATTCCCTCTTTAGTTTAGTTTACTGATATAGCGCAGAAACAGGCCCATCGACCCACCAGGTCCGCTCTGACCAGCGATCCCCGCACATTAACACTATCCCACACGCACTAGGGACAACTTATATTTGTACCAAGCCAAGACTATACCAAGACTTACACCAAGACGACAAGCCTGTACGTCTTTGGAGTGTGGGAGGAAACCGAAGATCTCGGAGGAAACCCACGCGGTCATGGGGAGAACGTACAAACTCTGTATGGATAGCACTAGTTGTCGGGATCGAACCCGGGTCTCTGGCGCTGTAAGCGCTGTAAGGCAGCAACTCTACCGCTGCGCCACCATGATGCCGCCTATTTCTTTGAGAAATACAAAGTGCCACAATTGGTGGAGTTAAAAGCCTTGATGGAAAAATGTGAACAATTATAATGAATGAGTGTGAACTTGATGGGAACATTCCCAGGTCATAGGGATGATTGTTGGGGCCAAGTTGGCGCCTCACGTGAATGAACCATTAGATCTCAGGGTCCTTGCTATTCCGTTTGCTGCAGTTTGATGGGAGAGGCCGTGGAATTGACTTTGAAAGTTTTGATGGAGTGCCAGAGGTGCAGGACTGACTGGGAGAAATAACAGACTGAAGAAATAGCTGAGGGCTTGGAGCATGCTGAAATGTTTTGTGATTTCATTTTGAAAGCAGGGGTACCTGGGTGTATAACATTGAGGAGAATCTGGTTTAAATCTGAGATCTAACCCTTGAAATCACATTGATACAGAATCTAATTCTGTAAATTTGTTCACTGATTTGTGGAGCCAGCAACAATTGTTATCAAAATGGATCTGGAACAAATAGTCCAAGTGTCTGACATTTGAAAGTGTTTTCTTAAATTCAGAAATCCCTCGTACAGAAATATGCAGTTGTTATTTTGTTGGCAATCGTGTTCAAAAATGTGACTAACTCAGCGAGTCAGGCAGCATCTCTGGAGAACATGGAAAGGTGACATTTCAGTTCGGGACTTTTGTTCAGACTGACTATAGGAGGTGTGGGGGGGGGGGGGGGGGGGGGAAGAAAGCTGGGAGAGAGCTGGAAGAAGGGTCCTGACCCGAAACATCACCTCTCCAGGTTGTCCGAGAGATTCTGCCTGACCTGTTGAGTTACTCCAGCACTTTGTGACTTTTTGTGCAAGCCAGCATCTGCAGTTCCTTGTTCCTAAAGTTTTGAAAGATGTCTGGGTCGTCTCTTACATCTCAACTTCAATAGAATTGAGTCTTGTTGGTGCTTAAGGGTTCTGGTCTTTCACTGTGCTTTCATCTTGGCACCTTTGGTTAAGTTGTCTATACAATAACAGTTTCGGAACATGATATTACTGTGAAGAAGCCCGAGGGCATGATCTGAAAGCACAGCAGCTGGGCAATATAAGTTCAGTTAATTAAGTAAAGTCAGGAAATCCGGGTTAAAAAGGTTAATCTTGTGTGATGATGTCGAGAAAACCACTCTGATTGTTGTAAAACCCATCTGTACCCATCGTGTACTTTAAAGGACAAAATCAGCTTCCCTTTCCTTCTGTAGCAAATAGTTGACTGCCGACCACAAACAACGTGCCTTTTAAATCCTTGCACGTTATTAAACTTAAGGCTGATTATCGATTCAGTTCTGGTCTTGTTAGCGATGCTGAAACCCAATGATCGAAACAGAAAGATAGATCCTAGTGAAACCACAAATGTGTCTAGCCCCTTTAATTACACTGTACCTTAATTTAATTTAAGATAGACACAAAAAGCTGGAGTAACTCAGCGGGACGGACAGCATCTCTGGAGAGAAGGAATGGGTGACGTTTTGGGTCGAGACCCTTGTATAATTTATTTTAGTTTAGAGATGCAGTGCGGAAACAGGCCCTTCAGCCCACCCAGTCTGCGCCGACCAGCGATCCCCGCACATCAACTCTATCCTGCACACTTGAGGGACAATTTACATTTATACCAAATCAATTAACCTACAAACCTGTGCGTCTTTGGAGTGTGGGAGGAATCCGAAGATCTCGGAGAAAATCCATGTGGGGCACGAGGAGAACATAGAAACTCCATACAGACAGCACCTGTAGTTAGGATCGAACTTGGGTCTCTGGTGCTGTAAGGCAGCAACTCTACCACTGTGCCACCCCGTGGCAAGGTACTAAATTGCACAATTGTTTTACAACAGGTGGAGTATGTAGTTAGGTGACCTCACATGGTGTGTATGAACAGGCTGATACACTTTGATCGTATTATTCAGTCCCACCATCACCACCAATGCATGGTGACCACAAGTGTGTGCTATAGCGTCTCCAAAATTCATGCTCCCTAGGACCAAGAAGGATGAGAGCAGTAGGGGGCGTGGTGGCACCACCATATGCAGGTCTACCTCCAAGTCTAACTTGGAAAATATGTCGGAAAATAAAACTGCAGATGCTGGTTGAAATCGAAGATAGACACAAAACGCTGGAGTAACTCAGCGGGTCAGGCAGCATCTCGGGAAGGAAAGAAGTCTGAAGAAGGGTCTCGACCTGAAAAGTCACCCATTCCTTTCCTCCCGCGATGCTGCCTGACCAGCTGAGATACTCCAGCATTTTGTGTTTACCTCAGAAAGTATGTTGCCAGTCCTGTCGGTTTTGAATCCTGACACTCCATCCTCAAAAGCTTTGAAGGAACACCTTTACCAGAAGGTCAGTGGCCTTTAAAAAGGCAGCTCTCCACCGTCTCTCGAGCACTCAGGGATGGGCATCACTAGCTAGCCTTACCAGTGACACCCCGTCTGAAAAACAAGTCAATATATATGCTGCCCTGAGAGAGCAGTAGTGGGTCACATATATTCTTGTGATGAAAATGCTCCCAAGTGCTATTTCATTGTGAATTCCAGAATTTTGACCCGGGGTAGTGATGTTGATCTATTTCCAATTCAGGATGGTGCGGAACTTGAAGGACCTTTAATACTGTGGCAGAAACTAAGGTCGCTGTGGCTCAAAGTCTACAGAGGTTGCATGTTGAAAACTCATGCTCTCTATTACCACAAAGTATGAGAGTAGAACGGGGAATGGCTGCACCACCATCTGAGGTTCACCTGCAAGTCTCACAACATCCTAACGTGGAAACTATGTTGCCAGATCTTCATTACTGTTGGGTTTCAATCCTGACCCTCCCTCCACTCAGTGTTGTATTAAAGAGTCAGTATAGATTGTATCCAAAGATCATAGAGTGGAGCAAGATAGACCACTCCGTCGAAATCACCTATACTGAAGTGTACTATGCAAAGGAGCCATTTTAGTAGGCAAAACCCGCCGTCCGTTATGCCTCTCGCAGTGTAATCAGTGTTTTGGGGGATCATTATGTGTGATGATACCATAAAAATGCAGAATATATCTCATCTATCAATTCACAGATTTTTGTTATTTTTCTTTTAAAATGTTTCTGCAAGTTTCTGCCTACTCAAATGGCGCCATGAGATACTACGGTTTTTAGGATTGAGTGGTCTATCTTGCTCTGCTCTATTAGTCTTGATTGTATCCATAGTGGAGCTTCCAACTGAGAGATGAGAGTACATTCAACTGAGCCAAGGAGTGCCAATAACTGAGTAAGCACAGAAGGAAACGATAAACTATCTTAAGAAAGTTGCTACTGGATGTCCTGCAAATTATTGACTGCAAGTTTTCTCTTTTGCAAGCATAAACCATCTTTAATGGGAAAAACAGGCCCAGAAGGAATAAAATAATCTTTCTTGCAAAGGACATTTTTGATTTATAACAATTCATTTCTCTGAATTAGTCTAAGATAGATATTTCAATGGAGTAAACTAACTTAAGAGGCCTATTAAATATTAAATTTCCTCCCAAACCCCCCTAGTGCTCTGGAGATCCAAAATATTTTAGTGGAAAAATGACCAAAACAACAAGATTTATTTTTTCTTCATGTTCATCCATAATTGTTTTTAACTTTCTATATCATGTTCATGGTCCATTGTACACTGCAACATCAATCCAACAAGCGTCACTGTATCACAGTTTCTGAAGTACCATGGATATTATCATGTCCCCGAGACAGAGATTAGGTAAAAGTTAGTTTAATTTATAATGTAGGTAACTTAATGCATGGGTGTTAAAGTTGTCCCGTGACACCCCGGTTATATGGAGGTGGCATCGTATATAGTATTTGTCATTGCACATTGCTGAGTGTTTCTGGGCTCTTTGTGTGTTCAGGCCTGAGGGTAATAAAGCCAGCCAGGCCAATTTTACGCAATTGTTGCTGTTTGAGTTCATACAATAATTTGTAATTGATTCAAGATCTTAAGGTATTATGGGCAAACTTAGGTTCCGTGTTATTCTGTTCCAGAACCAATTCTACATTGCAATAATGCAAAGCAGAAAAGACTAAGGGAGAACAGATGAGGTGTAGTGCTGATACATCTAAAATACGTTCACTTGAGTAAAATCTGGCGGTGAATTTAAATCTACTTTGCCAAGCATTACACTGACACATGGCAGGGAATCTTTGTCATAGGGTAGTGAAAAGGCATTCGGTGGACTTGCTTTCAGAGTCTAAGGTGTTGAGTATTACAGATGGGACGTCATTTTGCTGTTGTACAAAACATTGGTTAGAAGCACTGAGAGTATTGTGTACTGTCCTGGTCACCACGCTACATGGAAGATGTGGTATCAATAGAGAGTGGGCAGAAGAGCTTAATCTGAATGTTGCCTGGGATGGAGAACTGTAGATATAAGACAATAGACAATAGACAATAGACAATAGGTGCAGGAGTAGGCCATTCAGCCCTTCGAGCCAGCACCGCCATTCAATGCGATCATGGCTGATCACTATCAATCAGTACCCCGTTCCTGCCTTCTCCCCATACCCCCTCACTCCGCTATCCTTAAGAGCTCTATCCAGCTCTCTCTTGAAAGCATCCAACGAACTGGCCTCCACTGCCTTCTGAGGCAGAGAATTCCACACCTTCACCACCCTCTGACTGAAAAAGTTCTTCCTCATCTCCGTTCTAAATGGCCTACCCCTTATTCTCAAACTGTGGCCCCTTGTTCTGGACTCCCCCAACATTGGGAACATGTTATCTGCCTCTAATGTGTCCAATCCCCTAATTATCTTATATGTTTCAATAAGATCCCCCCTCATCCTTCTAAATTCCAGTGTATACAAGCCCAATCGCTCCAGCCTTTCAACATACGACAGTCCCGCCATTCCGGGAATTAATCTAGTGAACCTACGCTGCACGCCCTCCATAGCAAGAATATCCTTCCTCAAATTTGGAGACCAAAACTGCACACAGTACTCCAGGTGCGGTCTCACCAGGGCCCGGTACAACTGTAGAAGGACCTCTTTGCTCCTATACTCAACTCCTCTTGTTACGAAGGCCAACATTCCATTGGCTTTCTTCACTGCCTGCTGAACCTGCATGCTTCCTTTCATTGACTGATGCACTAGGACACCCAGATCTCGTTGAACTCCCCCTCCTCCTAACTTGACACCATTCAGATAATAATCTGCCTTTCTATTCTTACTTCCAAAGTGAATAACCTCACACTTATCTACATTAAACTGCATCTGCCATGTATCCGCCCACTCACACAACCTGTCCAGGTCACCCTGCAGCCTTATTGCATCTTCCTCACAATTCACACTACCCCCCAACTTAGTATCATCTGCAAATTTGCTAATGGTACTTTTAATCCCTCCGTCTAAGTCATTAATGTATATCGTAAATAGCTGGGGTCCCAGCACCGAACCTTGCGGTACCCCACTGGTCACTACCTGCCATTCCGAAAGGGACCCATTTATCCCCACTCTTTGCTTTCTGTCTGTTAACCAATTTTCTATCCATGTCAGTACCCTACCCCCAATACCATGTGCCCTAATTTTGCCCACTAATCTCCTATGTGGGACCTTGTCGAAGGCTTTCTGAAAGTCGAGGTACACCACATCCACTGACTCTCCCTTGTCAATTTTCCTAGTTACATCCTCAAAAAATTCCAGTAGATTTGTCAAGCATGATTTCCCCTTCGTAAATCCATGCTGACTCGGAACGATCCCGTTACTGCTATCCAAATGCTCAGCAATTTCGTCTTTTATAATTGACTCCAGCATTTTCCCCACCACTGATGTCAGACTAACTGGTCTATAATTACCCGTTTTCTCTCTCCCTCCTTTCTTAAAAAGTGGGATAACATTTGCTATCCTCCAATCCACAGGAACTGATCCTGAATCTATAGAACATTGAAAAATGATCTCCAATGCTTCCACTATTTCTAGAGCCACCTCCTTAAGTACTCTGGGATGCAGACCATCAGGCCCTGGGGATTTATCAGCCTTCAGTCCCATCAGTCTACCCAAAACCATTTCCTGCCTAATGTGGATTTCCTTCAGTTCCTCCATCACCCTAGGTTCTCCAGCCCCTAGAACATTTGGGAGATTGTGTGTATCTTCCTCAGTGAAGACAGATCCAAAGTAATGGTTTAACTCGTCTGCCATTTCTTTGTTCCCCATAATAAATTCCCCTGCTTCTGTCTTCAAGGGACCCACATTTGCCTTGACTATTTTTTTCCTCTTCACGTACCTAAAAAAACTTTTGCTATCCTCCTTTATATTATTGGCTAGTTTACCCTCGTACCTCATCTTTTCTCCTCGTATTGCCTTTTTAGTTAACTTTTGTTGCTCTTTAAAAGAGTCCCAATCCTCTGTCTTCCCACTCTTCTTTGCTATGTTATACTTCCTCTCCTTAATTTTTATGCTGTCCCTGACTTCCCTTGTCAGCCACAGGTGTCTCTTACTCCCCTTAGAGTCTTTCCACCTCTTTGGAATAAATTGATCCTGCAACCTCTGCATTATTCCCAGGAATACCTGCCATTGCTGTTCTACCGTCTTCCCTGCTAGGGCCTCCTTCCAATCAATTTTGGCCAGCTCCCGCCTCATGCCTCTGTAATCCCCTTTGCTATACTGTAATACCGACACTTCCGATTTTCCCTTCTGCCTTTCCATTTGCAGAGTAAAACTTATCATGTTGTGATCACTGCCTCCTAATGGCTCTTTTACCTCTAGTCCCCTTATCAGATCAGGATCATTACACAACACTAAATCCAGAATTGCCTTCTCCCTGGTAGGCTCCAGTACAAGCTGTTCTAAGAATCCATCTCGAAGGCACTCTACAAACTCTCTTTCCTGGGGTCCATTTCCAACCTGATTTTCCCAGTCTACCTGCATGTTGAAATCTCCCATAACCACCGTAGCATTACATTTTTGACACGCCAATTTTATCTCCTGATTTAACTTGCACCCTAAGTCGAGGCTACTGTTTGGGGGCCTATAGATAACTCCCATTAGGGTCTTTTTACCCTTACAATTTCTCATTTCTATCCATACTGATTCAACATCTCCTGATTCTATGTCACCCCTTGCAAGGGAATGAATATCATTCCTTACCATCAGAGCAACCCCACCCCTTCTGCCCACCTGTCTGTCTTTTCTATACGTTGTGTACCCCTGAATATTCAGTTCCCAGCCCTGGTCCTCTTGTAGCCATGTCTCAGTGATCCCTACAACATCATACTTGCCCATGACTAACTGAGCCTCAAGCTCATCCACTTTATTTTTTATACTACGCGCATTTAAGTACAACACTTTAACTTCTGTATTTACCTCCCCTCTCACATCGTTCACAATTGGCCCTGCCCTTAATTTCTTTTCCGCTCTAGAACTTCTGTTCCCATTCTTCCGAAAGTCTTTTGCAATATCTCCTGTATTCCCTTTTACCTCATCTTCATATTCACAATTTGTTAACCCCTCCCCCCCACTACTTAGTTTAAAGCCACAGGTGTCACACTAGCAAACCTGCCTGCCAGAATGTTTGTCCCCCTGCTGTTAAGATGCAACCCGTCCCTTTTGTACAAGTCACCCCTAGCCCAGAAGAGATCCCAGTGGTCCAGAAATCTAAATCCCTGCTCTCTGCACCAGTCCCTCAGCCATAAATTCATACCCTCTATCTCTCTGTTCCTGGCCTCACCAGCACGAGGTACCGGTAGCAGTCCAGAGATAACTACCTTCGACGTCCTACTTCTCAGCGTTTTTCCCAACTCTCTAAACTCCCGCTGTAGCACCTCCTTCCTCTTCCGCCCGACGTCATTCGTGCCCACGTGCACAACGACTTCAGGTTGATCGCCTTCCCTCGCTAGGATTTTCTGAAGCCGGTCTGTGATGTGTTGAACCCTGGCACCAGGGAGGCAACAGACCATCCTCAAGTCCCTCCTGCTGCCACAGAATCTTCTATCCGTCCCTCGGACTATGGAGTCACCGACCACTACGGCTCTTCCAGACTTCGGTCTCCCCTGTCGTGTATCCTTGCCAACAGGTCCGCCACTCGGACTGGAAACGTCTTCTGCCCCGACAGTTCCCAAGAGGGTATACCTATTTGCAATAGGCACAGCCACCGGGGTCTCCTGTAGTCCACGTCCACTCCTCCCTGAAACAGTCTCCCACCTTCGCTCGACCTGGACCCTTGGCGTGACAGCCTCACAATAGGTCCTGTCGAGGAAACTCTCGCATTCCCGGATGGCCCTGAGGTCATCCAACTGCCTCTCCAACTCCACCACACGTCCCTTCAGGAGCTGCACCTGGACACAGTTCTTGCAGGTGTAGCTCCCAGAAGCTCCCGCGACGTCCCTGTCTTCCCACATCCTGCAGGAAACACACCGCACCAACTTTTCCGCCATCACCTTGTGCCTATAACCAGCTCTGGCTTAAAACAATGGTATCCTCCTCACCTCAGCCTCCTCGCCGAAGACTCGCAGCCAAAGACTCGCACTTTTCTCACTGGGCTGCACCTGAACAGGGCTGCACCCTTTTGTGAGCCTTGCTTATATCACCAATTTAAATTGCCTGATTGTCCAATTTACCTGACTTCTCACTTAAACTGCCTGTTGAACTGTGATTAGCACTTACTTTACTGCTCAGCCAACGGGCGTCCTTGCTCTGCTCCCGGACTTTTCAAATTGACTACTACTACTAAGAAAAGATTGGAGAGGCTGGGTTTATTCTCACAGGACCCAGGAGTGTAACGGGATCTTATTGAGGGTTATAAAATTATGAGGGACCTAAACAGGATAAATAGAATATGTTTTTCCCAGGGTAAAGGAGTCTAAAATTAGAAGCCACAAATTTAATATGAGGTGGAGAAATTTAAAGATGATCTGAGGGGCACGTTTTCTCGAGCAAGAGGGTAATGATTATCTGAAACGAGCTGCTTTCAGAAGCATTTGGAGTATGCAGCTCACATATTATTTGTTTTGATCATTCGTAGAGAATTCTGGATCCAAACCAAGAATCCAATTTTGTAGTGTCTTTATTGCCAATGCAAGAATCAAGAGGGTCGCGTGTCTTGTTGTCATGTGTCCCAGATAGAACAATGAAATTCTTACTTGCAGCAGCACAACAGAATATGTAAACATAGTACACTGTAAACAATATAATAATGAGAAAAAAAGTTCAGTATGTATATATATATATATATATATATATATATATATATATTTATGTGTGTATATATATGTGTGTGTGTGTGTATATGTGTGTATATGTATGTATATATATATATATATGTGTGTGTATATATATATGTATGTATATATATATAGCCATTCGCCCCATCACGGCTACACCATTCAATCATGGCTGATCTATCTCTCCCTCCTAACACACACACACACACACACACACACACACACACACACACACACACACACGTACACAGGTACACGCATAGGTACATATAAAAAAACAACAATAATAGTGCAATAATAACAATAACAGGCAGTTCAAAGCTGAATGGAGGTTGTAGTGTTTAATAGCCTGAAGGCTGCAGGGAAGAAGCTGTTCCTGAACCTGGATGTTAAAGCCACCATCTATCCCCAAGATAAACAGCTCAATTTACAGTAGAATGCTGTGGCAATAGTTGAAACTATTTTAGTGTTTGTTTGTGTTCTATGTATGAAACATTAAGCATGGCAGATGAAACAGAGGTGATTCACAGAAGGCACAATTTTAGGTACGATTTAGTCAATACATTTGAAAGATGTAATCGGCAGATGGAAAACAACAAAAAATTCCAACTTGATCCATGGGTTTGCAACTAGTGTTACACAGTTAGTGCCCCGTTCTAGGCCTGAGGGCATGGTCGACAAACCCTATCCCAAAAATCTTCAGATTAAAATCTTAACCAAGATAAAGTAGATATCTCAAATTACAGCAGGTGGATCTTTGTATTTCAAATGTGTTTGGGCGGCGTGGTGCGTGGTGGATTGTGCATTGCAGATGCAGATATTGTAGCTTTTGAGAATAAATAATGTGATGTATGGGCATGGACATCATCACCACAACCTCTCCAGATCCCACATAAAAGTTCCCTTTCACAAGATGTCTGGGATTATAGCAGTAAAACCACTGTTATGTGAGCTCTTTTATGCTCTTTGTGCTGCACAGTGAATCTCTACTTTGCAACTTAGAGTTTCCAAGGTGAGCTGTGTACACTTTGAAGTTGTATTGATGGCATTGAACTTCTTGATTTAGGAAGGTAGGCTGATGAACAGTATAGTGAAACCTCACACCAGTAACTTGATTCAATATTGCACAGGAAACGTCAATGAGCAGAGAAGCCATCGAATAATTGCTCTTCATTACAAAATAATAGTGCATGCAACATCATTCTGGGTAATTATACTTGCGGATAAGATTATTTTTCTGAAACTAGTAAAGAGTAAACTTTAGACGGGAGCTCTCACTTTCTGACCTCCTTACAGAATTGCTGCAGAAAGATCTTGCCAGGAAAGGAAGTCAAATGCTTGACCTCTGACTCTCCCGATAATCCATGCTTTGGAACTAGAGAGTCAACTTGCTAATTAAATTTGCTCGTGCCCTTGGATCCGGGATCCAAGTGGCTGAACCTTTCATGAATGAAGTGTTCCAGCACATCATTCTTAAAGATTTACTGGAAGATCTTTAATAAAATGACCTTTATCTGAAATCAATATGGTACACAGGAAACACTATTCCGGACTGATAATTATGTTGAATTCTACTCCACATTCTTGCAGACAAATGGGGACATGGAGGGGTTTTGATAGATGTGTTTATTAATGAAACAATCCAGCAAAATAGACCGAGAACATTTCTGATATGAGTAGCATGAAAGTGATGCGGTGATGTTTATAAATTAAAAATAACTTAAGAAAATACAATATAAACGTGGATTGGATTTCCAGTAACGGTGAAGTGGAACAAGAAACGTAATCGATTTCAGGAAAAGAACGTTATGTTCTTGGGTATAAATTGGATTTTGGGTCATTGTGACCAAGAAAATGTAGTGAACCAGCCTGTGAAATGAAGCACACATCATCTTCTGCTTGAAACTTTGTTTTCATTGTTGCAACTCTTTGGGATGGATAGAAGTCCGATGTTAATAAATTTGTAATTGATTGTCCAAAGGCATCAAAGTCAAATCCTTCCAAGTAAATTTTTTTGCTTCCAAGTAAAATCTCATGTCAGTTCTAGCATTGTGAGAGGCTCCTGGTTAAAATCTTCAAATGAGTCAAATTAAGGTGCTCATGTCAATGTTTTGGTATCTGACTGGAACTTACATTGGAGTCCCCGACTTTAGCTTCATATTTAACCTATTATCACAATCCCTTCGTGACATCTACAAATACTGTCTTGTTGCTCTCCGGAGTTACTGGAATCCTCTGTCTAAGCTCGGTGTTGGCTGAATCTTTGACTTTCCCCTGCTCCACATATGACAGCCATTCAACTCGGTCTCTAAATATTTACAAGTCTCATTTCCTGCATTCTCCCTAATTTTTTTTTTCCAATTTGTCTTTTTACTTTCCTTCTCCATAATCTATACCCACAATTACCAAACATTCTCAAGCTTTAGCACGATCGTTGCTGTTTCTTGAACAATTTCTGATAAAGTTTGAGTTGCTGTCCTCCTCCTGATGAGCAAAATCAAAGCTTAAGTTTTGAAACAAGGCCTTATCCAGGGCAATACTCTGCTAAAAGAAATTCTTTAAATTACTGTTCAATTTCAAATAAAGATACCATAGAAAATTATAAAAATGCTGTCTTTGGTTCCTTTGATTACAATTATGCAAATACCGCTTGACAGAAAAACAATTCTGACAGTGAGTTTTAGATAGTTATCAATGGACAATCAATGTAAAACTTTAAGATTATGGTAATCCTGGTATATCTTGTGATCAACATATATCTGTTTACAATATATTCCTTCTTTTCAGTAGATGTAATCTTTTTTTATCAAGCACAGTTTGACAGAACAAAATGTTGATATTTCACACAACTCTTGTTGACAGAACAAGAGTTGATATTTCACACAAAGGTTGGTGGGTGTATGGAACAAGCTGCCAGAGGAGGTCGTTGAGGCTGGGACAATCCCAGCATTTAAGAAACAGTTAGACAGGTACATGGATAGGACAGGTTTGGAGGGATATGGACCAAACACAGGCAGGTGGGACTAGTGTAGCTGGAACATGTTGGCCGGTGTGGGCCAGTTGGATTGAAGGGCCTGTTTCCATGCTGTATCACTCTACGACTCTAAGATATGATTAATGTACAATGTAAAGTGATTCTGCATTGCATTTGTTATTTTACCAATACTTTCTTCATGAATTTATGGGGGTGGGGGGTGACCATTACCTGCAAGGTCAGCATTTATTGCCCTTCCCTAGTTTACATGAAGTCTGATGAATCTGGTAATTCTGCAGTTTTGTTCTTCATCACACTGAAGACGGGTGTTGTTGTTGACATGATAGGGTTCTGGGCAATGTGCGGTATCTAGGAGGGTTAAAGACCACCCTTCCATGAGCTTTTTTTTTTACAGAGACTGAAGCTGTAAAGATTGCACAGGAAAAAAACACTATTGCCTGAATTTATTTAAGAATGAGCCATTCTGCTTTTTTTTTTAAGTACATTTATTTTCTGACAGGATTTTTTTTCATTAATTTTCCAGGCAAGACTGACCTGATCAATAATCTGTTGCTTGATGCTGGATTTACAACTGAACTGGTTACGAATTATTGGAGCAAAAAAAAGCCGTAAGTTTTGAGCTTCTGGTTTGAATGAACTGCACCTCGTTAATTTGACTTCATTCCCATGCAGAGGACTTCTGTCTGCACCAGATGGACACATAAATGTAGAGAAAATGAGCAGTGGTTGAAGGCAACAAAAACATGATTACTTTGCACAGGCCTGGAGTGGAATAAACGTTAAGCACTGTTGTATCTGTTAAAAATTTCAGGACACTTCATTTTAAAAAGAAATTAACATTGGCGATGAGTGTGGAATTTGCATTTGCTGTTCCATGAGCAGTAAAGCAGGATTTTACTGATCTGCTTTCCAAAATAAATGCTGGCATCCGTTGACCTTGAATTTCCCACACAAATATATCAGGTGCCTGGAAGCAAAATTACATGTGTATATTCTTTTCTGGTTGCCATTACTTTTAATTAAATTCCTGTGATTAATTTAAACCTAGTATTATGGTTGAGCATTAACAGGCTTCAAATTGCATTTGGAACCATATTTAACTTCGCAAAAAGTGACATGAATAGTTTCTGTTCCGGCTGAGGAAGTGCAGACAGCAGGGCGACTGGTAGGCTTGCAGCAGGTGGTTCATGCAAACTGAGTCTAATGCACTCAAGTGCAAGGTGATAAATGACACAGTCAAGGGACTAGTAAAGAATATTTGTGGTGGTGCAGCTGGTGGAACTGCTGCCTCACAGCGCATGAGAGTCACGTTCATTCCTGATCACCATTCAGATGATGCTCTGTGCGGAGTTTACTTGTTCACCTTGTGACCACGTGGATTTCTTTCAGGTGCTCCAGTTTCCATCCACATCTCAAAGACGTGCATGTTTGAGGGTCAATTGGTTTTGGTTAAACAAAAATTGTCCATAATGTGATTATGGTGGTTGATGAGATGGTAGTATCCTAGAAAATATAATAATCTGACAACTCTTTCTAAATTAGGGCTGGAGTTCTTGCCAGATTCGTTGCAACTGATGGTGGTATCACACGGATTTACCCTAAAAGGTAGGATTACTGAAACAAATTGTGTGGTGGGAATAATACACACAGTTTTAGTGATGGCATGCAATGTTTTGTTAGGCAGAACCCCATGAGAACCAAATTCGACACCGAGTCTTGTTAGAAGCCATTACAACATGTAAAGCATGGTCAACAAGGTAAGTTTGAAGCTTAGGATGGCAAAACATGATCGAGAGGTTTAAGGAAAGGTGTGGCATTCCCAAGCTCAGGAATGTGAAAGCTGAAAGTCTGGCTGTCCATGGTGAAGCAATTCGCCTTTGCAGATGAACGGGAGACCCACATTAGATGAGAGGGTCATAGGATTGGAGGAGATGACTGAAATAGGGGAGGACAACATGAAGAGGTTAATGCTGCATCTTTCATGATTTCAACACATCCCTAAATCTAAAACCACTGACATTCTTTTGATGTTGCACTCACTGCCACAATATAGAATTTTCACAAACTTGCCTTCATAGTTCATGCCAAAGTTTAAAAGAAAAATACTTTTGCACCTTTGTAATTACACAGCAAATGTAATGGAACGATGCAAGGGATTATTTTAAACCATCTGTTGTGATCTGGCTGAAAGACTGTAAATAATTTGGCTCTGCTACCAATACACAACACCATATACTTGGAATATACTCAAAATCCACTATCCACAATTACAGCACCAATATTTACTGAACAGAATAATGTTAACTGTTTTTCCATTTGGATAAGTGTGTTTGTTGCTGTATGTAAGATACCTGAGAAATATAACATGACAATTTGTCTAATAATCAAGTATTTTCGAGCAGAACAATTAGCCTCGTGCTGCAGTTCAAATTAATATTGAATTAGATTTGAATTGGAGGCTTTTTTTATAGCAAGGTTCAAATTTAAACAACCATATTATTTCATTTAAACAACTTCAATTTGCTAAGAATGTATGTCACACTATTTATAAACTTGTGACTGCACCCCCTTTGATTTGGATGTTAAGAACAGAGACATTGGCACTTGTCTTTTGCATAACTTTAATCCAAATGCAAAGAATGAAGCATAATAATGGTCACAAGCAGTCACAAAGAAAGTAACAAATATTCTTTTTATTCACAAAATGCTGGAGTAACTCAGCAGGTCAGGCAGCATCTCGGGAGAGAAGGAAGGAATGGGAAGAAACAAATATTCTTTAACTTTTTGTTAACCCTCCCCTCCCCTTACCTGTATCAACCTATTAGATCTGCAATTCACAGATCTTTGTAGATCTGCAATTCGCAGGTGATTAAGTTGTTAGGTGTTGGTTTATGAGAGCTCTGATTCCTGCCATGTCATGGGTTATCCATGTAACTGGACCTCTGGGTGTCTGCAGTCCAAAAGTGGATGTTATGTTCTGGATGCACAGATATGTTCGGGTTTTCACTACGAGTTCACTTGATAGTTGATGAACAACAAGATCATAAACGAGTCCTTCTCATTATGGAGAAGTGTACTGTATCTGAGGCACTCATCTAAGATGTATCCAAGTGCTAAAGTATAGTGATATTTGTACTGGACTGTATTCAAAGATGAATTTCACTGTACCTCGGTACATGTGACATATAAAGTACCACTGTAACCATTGACATTGAATTTTGAGGCATGCAAGTAACAGTAGACAGAAGCAGTATACCAGACACAGATTCTGAAGGGTTCAAATGAATACAAATAAAAAGTAAGAGCACAGGAAACAGAAACAGGAGTGGGATGCATCTGTTAGCTCCTTGAATCGGTTCTAATTATGGCCAATCCAAATATTCCCATGCTCTCTCCATATTTCTGAGTCCCTGTCCCAGTTTAGATATATTGTTAGCTTCCTTGGTCAGCCTGAGTGGTGCTTCCTTCTTCTGGGCTGTGGTAAGTGGGTGAGATAGCTCAGGTTGCTGCTCTGTCAATTAGCTCTAAAAAAACAGCCAGGGCAAAGTGAGTGTCAATAGGTTAAAATAGACCGGGTAGCAAGAAATAATCTGAAAATGCAAATAATTGGCTTTTAACTGTTTAATTCAGTTTTGTATTTCTTAACATTCCACACATTGCTGTCTGGCATGTCACCTAACACTACTGATGAATAATCTGTACTAAGAACAAATTAATTGCATGTTATAGCTTTTCCACTAGATATATTTGAAGCAACACCAACTTAATGGTTTTGGCTGGTTCTTGCCATTTGCTGTTGACCACAGTTGACTTTGATGTGGAGCTGTTAACTTTTACAAGGCTGAAATCACAAGAGGAATCGTAGGTTTGGTCATATTCCTCATTCTAAGCCTGTCTGCTCATGTGCCTTTCTAATCAGGCACAGATCGGTGGTGCAGATCTGTTATAAAGATTACTTTCTGTCCCGTATCCAATTGCAATCTACCTGTTTATTATGTAGACTTTGTTTCTGATGGAGAGAGGCATTGCAGAGTAGATGCAAAAGTAGCAGCAGAGTAGACATGATGGGCCGAATGGCTTAATTCTGCTCCTAGAACTTATAAACATGAAAAGAGAAAGAGTTGGCTTTACAGGTCAACTGCACAGAGCGTAGAAACTCGCAACACCATATCAATGGTATCTACCCCTCTCCATTAGCTGCAAACGCTCAGCAATGCAACATTGCTCCTCTTTCTCAGCTATTGATGATCGCATAATACCACTCATGGAGCAAACACCTCAGATGAAGATAATCACTTTCCATCACTCCGTTTAACAACTGGTGAAGTAGTGGGGGGGGGGGGGGGGATTTCTCAGCTGCGTTTGAATAGTTTTGTGGACACCATTGAAAGGATGTTCTGAGTGCAATGCCGGTGGTAATCTGGGAATCCCACAGGACCTGCCTCCTCCATGTCAGCTTCACTGGCATTCCCTCCTCCCACATGAAGTGGAGTCCTGTCTTATTTCCAAACCACTCCTTGATCCAAGCAAAGAAATATCACAGTCCGATTGGAATCCTGGGTCTTTTACATAGTAAGCGATTTGTTTCCGGATGGAGATGCAGAAGCTGGTTTACAAAAAGAAAGACACAAAGTTCTGGAGTAACTCAGCAGATCATGCAACACCTCTGGAGAGCAACCCCCTCTCCTCACACTCCCTTCTTCTCACAAACCCCCTCCCATCCTTTCCCCCCTCACCTCACCCTCTCCCCTGTGCCCCACTGGACAAGCCCTGTTTCTCCCCTCCCTCTCCCCTGCCGCCTACATTCCGTCCTCTCGCTTCACAATTCGCAACCCTTCAATCCTTTTGTCTAAGCTTTCGTCCTTTCGTTTCTGGCTTTTGTCCAACCATCTTCCTATCAACTCCCCCCCCTCCCTTCCCCTTACCTGTATCAACCTATTACCTGTCAAGCTTGGCCTGCCTATTCCAGCTGAGTTACTCCAGCACTTTGTGTCTTTTTTATTTCCTGTTGGATGGCTGATGGCTGGGGTAAGATGACATAGTGAATATATATCTAATGGAATGACAAGGACATTGGGCTATTAAACTGCAATTTAGTCCCAAACCACTTTGTATTTGCAAATTCCTCCTTCCATTTCATGAAATTATAAAACAAGGCTGAGGATTTGAAACATTTTCATCTTTGGTTTTGCAGCAAATGGATGTATGGCCTTGCATTATGTTAATATTTTTTCTGTTGCAGTGCTGGAGAGGAGTGGACAGAAAATCCTGAGACCTATGAAGCAAGCTACTACAAAAGAAGCCTTAACAACAACATTTACATCTTCACTGCCCCTTACATCAACAGTAAGATTACCATGCTTTGCTCAATAGGGCATATTAACCAATGAAGTTTGGAAAATGAGATAATCATGAAAACATATGAATTTCAAGACCAAGATCTCAGTCTAAATTTTTCAATCACCCTCTCAACCGAAATGAGTGGGAGTGATATCAGGGCTGATGGGTGAGAGTGGGGAGGGTGTGAAGGAAATGGACACCTGCTAAGGAAAGCACTGAGGGAGGTGGTGCAGAAAGGATTGAGAAACAAAGAACTACAGATGCTGGTAAATACATGAAAAGACACAAAGTGCTGGAGTAACTCAGCGGGTCAGGCAGCATCGTTGGAAAACATGGCGACATTTTAGGTCGAGACCCTTGTTCAGACTCAGAAAGGATACTGGTCATACAGGAGAAGTCAAAGGCAGATGATTATTTCTAAACTTACAAAGGCTTGATTGTATTCATGTATGGTATTATCTGATTTGATTGGGTAGCACACCAGTAAAAGTGTTTCACTGTATCCCGTGACAATAATTAACCAGAGTACCGGGTTTGATCCTGACTGCTGGTGCTGTCTGTACAGAGTTTGTATGTTTACCTGTGACTGCGTGGGTTTTCTCCGGGTTCTCCTGTGATTCCCTCCCACATTCCAAAGACATGCAGGTTTGTAGGTTACTTGGCAACATAACCTATTGACTTTAGACTGTAAAGATACAGTGTTGAAATAGGCCCTTTGGCCCACCGAGTCCGTGATGACCTGTGAGCATCCCGTACTTCAGCACTATCCTCTACACTAGGCCAAATAACCTACAAACCTGCACGTCTTTGGAATGTGTGAGGAAACCACAGGAGAACCCAGAGAAAACCCACAGGTAAAACATACAAACTCTATACAGAGTCTGTAATCTCTCGCATGTCAGTGTGGTCTCGGTGGGCCGAAGGGCCTGTTTCAACACTATATCTTTAAAGTCTAAGACATTAGCACTGCCAACCAGCCCTGGTGTTTCTCATCAGAGTGCAATGGTCCGGATGGGTACAGTGTGAACATCCCCACTCAGTCAACATGGTGATGGAGTGCTGATGACAGCATCAGGCTCCGACCTCTCGAACAGGATGTTTTTTTAAAATCTGGGCTTGAGGCTGCAGAATGAAACGCAACTCTGGCAATGGACATATGGACTGGGTCTCCTGGGAGGGTAACTCAGCGTGGATTAATTGGGTGAATAAACTGTTTCCACATTGGAAAGTGACCTCTCATCGGCACCTATTGTTTCTTTCTCCACAGATGAAGTGTGATCCTCTGAATATTTCCAGCACTTTTTGTTCCTATTTCAGATTTACACGAGTCTCATGCGGGTTTTTTTTTTTGTTGCATTGAAATGTTACCAATAGCTGCTTTTCCTTTCTTTGGACTTGGCAAAATTCTCGCTGTTAAACTTGTGACATTTGCGGAATCTGGCACCCTGCCGTTCAGTGGGCATTTTGGGCTGTGAACGATATTTTACACTTCTTCAGTTCTTCGTAGCTCAAAGAAAATCTGCTTCATGGCGGAATATTACTGCAGGTAGCAAAATAGTTCTCATTCTCCGATCGTTCTTATTACAGAAACCTGGGATGGAATACAGAGCAGCGTGGAATCTGGCATCATGGTCAGCAGAGCGGTCGAACTCAAAATTGATGGAAAACATCTGAAGCCTGCAGGTGGGTTGGTAGTTGCTTTAACCCTCTCACTGTGTTCTAATCCTTTGGGTATTTGTCTTTTGACATTTTCACGGCGCCATGCGGAAAGTTTGGGGCTGAATTCTGGAGGCGGTCTTGTTGCTAATCCCGAGCTCTGTTCCTCCTTTATCCTGATACTGTCCTGTTGAGTGTAGTTCAGTATGACGCATGAAACATGTCCCTGGAGGCACTGCAGAACATCAACTGTGCTGTGGTGCGAAATGTGCAGGGTAGCTGGACCAAGGATTTAAATTGTCCCATTGCATTTGCTCCTTGTAACAGTTCACCACATGGATTCAAATAGACAGCAGAGTGTTCAGGGAGCTGCCCTGACCATGGAAAGGATGTTGGCCCAACTCGATAAAGCAGCCAAAATTAATGGAGCAGTCTTATATTGGAATAGAGTCCTATAGAGTTGTCCCTCCTGCATCAATGCACTGTGAATGCATCGGTCTGGCAACAGCCATTTACCTTTCTGCACTGAGATACAGTGTTGACACTTCTCCATCTTATTGCATGACTGTGTTTGGGCAGTGAGTGGCATTTGTGATCCTATGTGTATTTTGGTGTAGGATATTGCACATTGAGTGAAAAGCAAAATGTCAGGTTGATTTACAGAACGTCATTCCACTTCAAAGCAAATATTGCCCAGATGATTCCTTTTCAGCCATCATCACAGCCAAGCTGCCCACTGCTATTGTGTGAGGAAGCTACCCCAGATGTTGGTTTACATCGAAGATCGACACAAAATGCTGAAGTAACTCAGCCTGTCCCACTGAGTTACTCTAGCGTTTTGTGTGTATCTTCAGTGCCCACTGCTTTTGTTGGCTCACCAACTTACATGATCATTCTGGCAGTATGCTGCAGGATGATGGTTGAGTAACACAAGCCCTGGCTGTCTCTCCTTTCTCTGCTATGAATGTAATGGCCAACAGCACAGGCCCCAGTGTGTCCCCATCTAAAATCAGTGCAGTAGAGATTTGCGCTTGGATCTGAGACCATGCTGCTGGGCTGCTGCAGCTGGACCTGTGTGAACCTGTTTTAAAGATTTGTATCAAAAATGAAAAACAAGCAAGTATCCACTGTTGAAACAAGGAACTGCAGATGGTGCTTTACCAAAAAAGACACACAACGCTGGGTAACTCAGTGGGTCAGGCAGCATCTCTGGAGAGCATGGATAAGTGACCTATCTGGTTGGGACTCTTCAGAACTGTAATGATATCCATTCTTGCCAAAATGTGTAGGAAGGAACTGCAGATGCTGGTTTACACCGAAGGTAGACACAACATGCTGGAGTAACTCGGTGAGGCAGGCAGCATCTCAGTCAACTTCAATACTGTAACTCCATGATGTGGTGTGGATTTACTTGAAAAAGAATTAAATCTTTTTTTCGCTAAAAAATAACCAATTATTACAGAGGATGGATTCTTTGCTTTGTTTATTTTACTCTTGTTCAACGGGAACAAGAGGACCAGAGGATCAGCATGATGAGAGTTCATTGCAGCATTTTATACAGATCGTTATGTGCATAGAGACGAGTGAGCTACGACTACATGTGCCAGTGACCACTGTTGAGCTTGTTACCCTGGATAGGTATTCGGGCAGGAGAGAGTAATAGAGTAATGCAGCCAAACAAAAAGGAGATGGCAGCCGGAGGAACAGGATGGTCTAGACTCCAGCAGCACAACACTTGGAACAGTTTGCTGCCAGTTCCAGCAAGTCAAGTCAAGTCAAATTTATTTGTCACATACACATACACGATGTGCAGTGAAATGAAAGTGGCAATGCCTGCGGGTTGTGCACAAAAAAGCCTGCACTCACTGTCCCGTCTCCCCCCCCCCCCCCCCTGCTTCCAGACTTCCTCAAAAACTGGACGTTCATAGACGGCTCTCGTATCCTCAGTGGTCACTGGTGGCCAGGAGTGCTCAGTTGATTTCTGAGAGAGACTCGATGATAACCATCCACACGTCTCCAGTGGTCACTGTTCTGCACTGTGCACTTCTTATCTCCCCTGGGAGTCTTCTTCCAATCCCCTCTCATCATGCATTTTTTAGTACTCCTGACTAAGAGCTATAAAAATTACTGCTCTCTGCAGTTGCAGTTCCCTTTAGGAGCGGCCTGGTAAGCTTGCAGCTGCTGAATTACGTTTCAACAACCACAACCCATGCACAGAGGGTGCAGGGCTGATACCAGCAGTGTCAGGTTTGCACAGGGCGCCAGAAGGAGACCCAGCATCATGTTCTATGAACCTTGCAATTGAACCTTACTCAGGGTGACTCACGATTAAAGCAAAAAAACTTGCAGGTGTTACAAATCCGGAAAAAAAACCACACAGAAAATGCCAGAAACACTTGGCAGGTTAGGCAGCTTCCGTGGAAGGAGAAGTAAAGCTAACGTTTCAGGTCGCAGATTCCACATCAGCAAAGAGATAAATGAAGTTAATTTTAAATTGCAGACAGAAAAGGATAACGATGGATAGGACAATAGAAATAACTGATAGGGTGGGGGCCTGGGTGCATTGAGGATGAGCTATCGGTGAAATCATCAGTCTATAGGTTAGTAAGGGAAGATAGGACAGGGAGCAAGAGAAATTAGAAATTATATGAAAGAACATTTATTGATCCTGAACTTAACTTTAAATTCTTAAAGTTAAATTCTTAACTGAACTTAACTTAACTAACTCACTTTCTCTGTATCAGAACTGGCCTGTGCTGCTGCAGTCATTTACCTGTGATCTTGGCTCTATTCTCTCACCAAATGCCCAGCCTGATCTGCCAGGCATTTTTTGCAGCTCTGCCTCGTGCAGCTTTCATGATCATTTGAGTTCTCTCCAACTACCTTCATTCCTCATTAACCTATTGATCAAGTAATTCCAGCTGCAGTTTATTCCCCATGGAAACCCCAGCCTTACTTTATCAGAGATGTTTTCTTTATATCCGAGCCACAACCCCTCTGCCTTTTCTGCAACAAAACAACTTGCTTTCTCATCTTCCCTGGTACTGATAAAAGCATCTTTGACCTGAAACTTTGACACTGTAGTTCTCTTCTGAGACACTGCCTGATCTGTTGAGCATTATAGGTTATTTAAGCCTGTCCTATAATGCTGTTTTAATGTCAAAAGAAGGCAAGGAGCAATTTGTAAGCCTTACTCCTTCATAAGAAGCAGTAGGTTGTTGCCTTACAGTGTGTTTACAGAGGAGATGGAATACAGGAGCATTCCAAAACCCCCTCTGACCAGCAGCCATTGGAAGTATCCATTTGCAGATTGTTACGTAGCACAGTTATCAAAGCTGATGGTTTGTTGGAAAGTTCGTCAAAAAAGATATTTCAGCTGATGAATGTGGACAACTTTCTTATGGTTTCACTGATAATACATGGCTCAATAAAGCTCTCGTCTCAGCCAGCTCGAATCACAGGGGGGGAGAGCAATGCCAGGACTTCACCTGATGTAGAAAAACCTCTTCCTGCATTAAAGACAGAAGATGGCCTTCATAACAAGAGGAGTTGAGTATAGGAGCAAAGAGGTCCTTCTGCAGTTGTACAGGGCCCTAGTGAGACCGCACCTGGAGTACTGTGTGCAGTTTTGGTCTCCAAATTTGAGGAAGGATATTCTTGCTATTGAGAGCGTGCAGCGTAGGTTTACTAGGTTAATTCCCGGAATGGCGGGACTGTCATATGTTGAAAGACTGGAGCGACTAGGTTTGTATACACTGGAATTTAGAAGGATGAGAGGGGATCTTATCGAAACGTATAAGATTATCAAGGGGTTGGACATGTTAGAGGCAGGAAACATGTTCCCAATGTTGGGGGAGTCCAGAACCAGGGGCCACAGTTTAAGAATAAGGGGTAGGCCATTTAGAACAGAGATGAGGAAAACCTTTTTAGTCAGAGAGTTGTGACACTGTGGAATTCTCTGCCTCAGAGGGCAGTGGAGGCCAATTCTCTGAATATATTCAAGAGAGAGCTAGATGGAGCTCTTAAGGACAGCGGAGTCAGGGGGTATGGGGAGAAAGCAGGAACGGGGTACTGATTGAGAATGATCAGCCATGATCACATTGAATGGCAGTGCTGACTCGAAGGGCCGAATGGCCTGCTCCTGCACCTATTGTCTATTGTCTAAGATAGGTGCAGGAGCAGGCCATTTGGCCCTTCACGCCACAAGTTTGAAGAACAACAAGCAGATTATTTGGGGACTGAAATAAACTCGAGAAAGAAAGCACAATTCCTGTAGGTTCCTCCTCAGTGACACTGACACGTGTATCTCTGATTGGTTTGCAGTTGTTGGAGTGAAGCTCGAAGTGAACGCCTGGATGGAAAACTTCACAAAAGTCGTCAGTAAGAGCAAGGTAAGAACACGAAACTGGCCATTTCCAGAAGTCAGATATGGAATGTGGGTGTGCATAACGCAAAGCTGCTTTTAATTTTAAAGTTTTTCAGAAGCAGTAACCACAATTGTCATGAAAATGGCAAATACTTTAGACAATCAGGCGCAGATAGACAATGAGTCACAGATTCTTTCTTGTCAACTGATGTTCTTAACACAGAGCTGTTCTATGTGTGAATTGTTCTCATTGATGTACGTGTGAGTTTTGTTTTACTTTGACGCGCTCCGTTCCCAAAGCACATATCTAAGCCTTAGAATTTCTGGACCTGAGAATTTGTACCTGATCAAACTGGAATATGGGTGGAATCTGAGAACCTGAAATTCTCTACCATCCATAACATTGTCTGAAAACTTTGTGGGGGGGCAATGATGAGTTGTGGAATGATGCCAGTTGTGTTTGTGGGTAAGTTTGGGAGTTTCCAACATTCTCTGGTAATTACACGTGCGTGTGAATATGAAAAGGCATCTCTGCAAGACTTGTGAAAAGTGTGCGACGACCAGATTGTTGTAAAAACTCATCTGGCTCACTGATGTCTCTGGAAGTGACAGCTGGGCTGGTCCGTTTGTGACTCTGGACCCATCAATGTAATTAACCTTTAATTGTTCCTGAACTGAGGAGCAGAAAAGAATCTCTCAACATCGCCAGCGACACTTACACCAAACAAATACATGGATAGAAAACTGTCAATGTCTGAAGCGTTTTGTGAGTTTCTTTGAGGTCTTCTGAAGGCTGAGTACTGGTGTGCTGGTGTGTGGAACAGCATCCTGGATATGGCTGCGGTGAGAAGAGATGTGGTTTCAGTGCACCTCTTCTCAGTGGTCTTGTTCTCAGTTAATTCGGGTACTTTGCTGTGCTGTTTAACACAAGTCTCCTCCCTGGGTTTTGCACCTGCCCTGAGATAAAATTGTAACCGTATCCCCAGTTTCCATCCCTCGTTTCCCATTAAGTTTAACCATGAAATATGGGACGCCTGACAATGCCAGTGATCCTTGTCCATTCCAAATGAACCTTGAATTGAATGGCTTGCCGGGTTATGTCAGAGGGCAATTAAGTGTCAACCACATTGCTGCAGGTTCAGCTGTCAAAGAAATGCCAAGTGAGTGCAGGTACTCCACCCAAAGTTACATGGGGTGATCTGAAGGGTTTCACAACATTCCAGCAGTTTCCTGGTCACTTGTTTTTCCATTTGACCCTAATTTATATAATTAAGTTTAAAGTGCTAGATATTCCTCAGCACAATTTACTGCATTATCCAAATGATTGATATAGATGACAAACAGTAACAGGGCCAGCACCGAACCCTGAGGCACACCACCAGTCACAGGCCTCCAGTCCGAGATGCTTCCTTCCATAAAGCCAATTCTCTATCCAATCAGTCATCCTTGGATCCCATGCAATCTAATATCTCTCCTTGGACCCCATACGATGTAGAAGATCTTGATCATGTTGTAACTTTCATAAACAGCATTAGGATGATTCCTAAAGTTGGTTTAATGTCATTGAAATGTAGTAATGCAGTTTCTTGCCCCAAATCCAGGATGTCATTATCTGTCATAATGAGAGATAAGTGCCTGTCTACTGATCTTTAGATTACTGATCCCAGTTCCAATAGTACCGGTGCTAACGATATAATCATTATGCAGCTATTCCTATACCCAAAATCCATTTTGCATCACCAAGAACCTTTGCATCGTCTGCTGCAGATTTAATTATCTCTTTAGCAGCAGACGGTGAATTTAGCATATGTGTTTCAGATGTAAATTGCGGAGACTTTTTGAATGTACTCATTATTTGCTTCTTGTTGCAGTGTTACCGAGAGATCTGTGACTGCACAAAGAATAGCAAGGTAAGACTTTTGACCACACACACCCCTGTTGTCAAATCAGAAGAGGAATCATTTGACTTAGTCAACGTGTGTTGGCCGGTGATAGTTCAATTTTGCAGAGATTAATTTTCTAGGGTATGTTTTTAAATCTACCTGGTGGTGGGTTTAGTTCTCTGATGTTACGCAAGCCACATCAGAGGTGGGGTTATCCCAGTTCTGTTGTAAAGGGTCCATTTCCTCACCTAACTATGTGTGTTTACATCCATGTAAGTGTAGGCAAGTTGAATGAGTGATTAGGAAAGCAAATGTGATTATTAAATAGAGCCTGGGAGCCAAAGGAGGGCAGAGCCAAATTATTTTTAACTTCACAAACAGTAGGTGATTTATAAATTGAGTATTGTATCTGTTCTAAAGGCTTAACCTTTAAATAAATGTGTAAAGATCCCAGAGACGGTACAGAAAAGATTTACTGCATTGGTTCCAGAGTTGAGTGACGTTAGCCACAAAGTCAAGATGGAGAAGCTGGGGTTGGTCTCCTTGGAGAAAATAAGATTGAGTGGAGACTTCTTAGATTATGGCAGCATTAGAGAGGAACAATTAAGAAAAGTTCTATTTCAGAACCTGGTTGTATACATTTGTTTGTTATAAAGGCAGAATATGCAAAGGAATTGCAATTGTGAAAGGATAACTTCAAGGGCAGTGTGGAGAGATGGTAATCAAGGGATTGCAGTACCAGGAGCTAGAATCGGCTTGATGAACTGAATAGCCTTCTGTGCCAAAACAATACTTTTCTCCAGAGGTCCAGTTCTGAACTGGAGAGACCCCTTTCTGTACTGAAAGTTTTGATATGACCTTCGCTGGTCAATTGTGTACACTGCCCAGAATGTCTAATTATATTATTTAACACAAGCTTTTCAGTCCTTGCTTCAAAAAGTAAAAATAATTGAATCCAGCTGTTGTTTTCCCAGAGACGATGAAGAAGTATTGTGTGGTAGTCAGGCAGTTAGCATTTATAAAACTGCGGACAGGATTTTAATAGTGGGAGCGTAATCTAATAGCACATCACGAACAAGAATCATTTAAAAAAGCTACGAATAGCTTTGATTTGACAAGCGTGAACGATCAATAAGCGTTGTGCCAAAGGAAATGGAGTTAATCCTAAGGCAATGGCAGCCAGATTGGAAAGCCAGGAAAGGAAACTATTTAGCACCATACAACAAAGTAATATTTGTGTAACTTTTGTCAATTACTTTTAAGAGAAAGATGGGTGAGATAAGTGATGCAGTGTGCCCATCATCTGCTGATGATTCTCTGATTAAACTTGGTCCATGGAAAATTACCTATTAGATGCACCACACCTTCTGCCTGGTTGGCACAGGATTTACCTTTCAGTAAATCCCATAATTATTCCAGAAGTTGTTTTCTTGGAGAAACACATTTTCAAGGTGAAATAGCATCTGACAAACTTTATTTGACTATGGCCAGTCAATGCAACAGAGTTTGTTGGTTTATTAAAATTATATAGTTGTAGTATCTTCCTTCATTTAGATCAGTGTCTTTACTCAGAGAGACGATTGATAAAATATTCACTTGTGAATAATGGCAATTGGAGCCATTTGGACACGCTAAACACATTGAGCGTAATCCACAATGCCAACTTCGTGCAGTCCATGATAACAGTAACTAGGGTGGGGGAGGGTTCAGGGTTTCTACCTTTTGCACAGTTGACAATCCAGCCCAGATTGCAGCTCTTTGAGAAGTGTTCACTTTAACTTCAACTTCATGATCTTCCTGAATGTAAAATCCACTATGAACCTCTGCAAGCAGGCACCTTTTTAATACATAATTGAAATAACAACATGGTCTTGATATGTTCCTTGTTGTACAAGAGTAATATTTTGGTAGAGTTTGTTTAAATATAACTGAAAATAGTTTATCACAAAGATGAAAAATTTTAATCACCGTGTCGATCTGATAGTAAATGACTAAAAATGGTTTAAAAAAACAAATAACACCATCTGGTAGTTATTTTGAGGTGCAGCAGACTTGAAAATCCATGTTCACTTCAAAACGTGTCTGAATAAGCCAGTGCAATGGGCCCCTGCATCACTGTTTGTGTGCCGGAGGAGAATAATTTTCATTGGTGTACCACATGGAAATCTTTTTCTGTGCAAGTGTCATGATTCACAATCTTTTGTATAATTGAGCACGTTAACTGAATGTAATTTTGCACGTTAGCCACGGTCCGTTCAGTGACATTGCATTACATTGTACCTTGAACTCTTATAGCAGCCTGGTCAACTCCAGGAGTTGCTGGGACTTGTAGGATAGTTTGAGATTAACTGGTGCAATTAGTGTAGTCTGAAGAAGGGTCTCTTCCCGAAACATCACCTACTCCTTTTCGCCAGAGATGCTGTCTCAACGGCTGAGTTACTCCAGCTTTTTGTGTCTGTCTTCTAGGCAAAAGTTAATATAGGAGCTGGCCCTTCACTCTAGGGAGAAGTTGTTGATTTTGATGGTAGAGGGAACATTTGAGGATTCCATTAAAAATATGGAATTCCTCATCTGAGTTACTTGTTGAAAATTATTCAGGGGTTATAACATTATGTGGAAGTAACAGCCACTTCAGAATATCTGTTCTAGTGTACATTGAAAGAAGTAACCAGTTTTAAATTGACAGGAGAGCTTTGCAAACACACAGGCTAGATGACCTGTGTGTTTGCAAAGCTGTCCTTTTAATTTCAAACTGATTACGGGGTTATCTGTACTCAGATGACCTTGACCCAGCTGAATCGGCTGAATGTAAGGTGATGGGGTATAATATTTAGCCCATATAAAACCAGGAATCATCATCTTAGGTTATTTCACACCACTGTGATAAAGATGGAGGAAGCTTCCATAGACTTATTTGTCACTTGGCTCATCAAATATGGTCATAGGCATGAGCTGCTTGTTGCTGTATTTAACTCTCCCATGAATGTGTAAGCAACGGAGTTCCTCGTGAAGTATTACATGAGCTGGCCGGATTTCTTCATTTTGTGCTGTTGCCCTCTCCATGGACCATGTATTTGCACAATGCACATGCCAGCTGATCACCATCACTGCTATATTCTTGGTACCTAGCAGGTGCCTGCCACTATTCACAAGGAGACATGTGAATTAATGTTGCAATATGTATTATGGATGTTATAAGGTCCTACAAGCAATTGATCTAATGCATCAATCCAGTCCCATTGCACATGGAAGAAATGTGCCGCACAATTATATTTCAAAGCCACGGTTATTATTTTTTTTACAAATTGCTTCAAGTCACTTTATGTTGGTTCTTGTGTCCCTTAACTCAAAATGGTTAGTTTAATTCTTGAGAGATTCCTGATTTGTTCCATGAACAAATGAATGGAAATGCTCAATAGGCCAAATGCCGATTGATTTGCCTTGGGGGAGATGACCCTTGTTGTGAGTGGCGACAGCTTCTCGTACAGTGTTTTTAAATTAGTGCAAAAGATTGCAGAAACTTGATTTTTACCTCATCTAATTTGTGCTTAAACATCCACAATCTTCATGGGATCTCTTCATGAGAGTCTTTTAAAGCTGTACTGTGTTCCAAATTGGATGGCCATTCATCAGCCGAATGTGGAGACCCTTGCTTGCACCACCTCAGAAACTACCCAACCACCCAGTTAGCCTCTGCTGGCCATCTCAGAATGCAGAAAAACAAAGTTGAGGTTCCTTATCATAGATCCTTAGGGACTAACTCAGAAGAAAATATGGAATAATATTGGGTCCACACCTATTTTCAATCCTATATAAATGACATGGACGAAAGGATGGACAGGTACACGGAGAGGAAAGATTTAGAGGGATATATGGGTCCAGCGTGGGTAAATAGGACTAGCTTAGACAGGACATCTTGGTCAGCATGAACGAGTTGGGCCAACGGGCCTGTTTCTGTGCTGTTTGCCTCTATGATGTATATACTTTTGCTGACGACCTTGCCTTATGAGGGAAAGGAAAGTGTAGAGAAGATACAAAGTTTACAAAGGGATTTCAAGTGAGCTAGAAGATGATAGGTGGGGTATTAAATGGAAAATGTGAGAAGAATAAAAGAAAATGAGAACTAGTAAACATTGGGGCCACGAGGATCTGGATGTGTTTACTGATGAGGCACAAAAAATAAACATACAAACGATTAGAAAAGCAAATGTTTTAATGGCTATGGTGCTGGAGAATGAGAGTGAGGATGTTTTTCAACAATTATTCAAAGCTTTGGTGAGGCTTCGACCGAAGGCGTTTTGGCTTAAGTACTGAGGAAAGGATATGTTTGCTTGGAGTCAATGCAAGGCAGATTGACTGGGATGAATCCCACCACATGTTGGTGATCCTGTGCAGAAACTGAGTAATATTGGCCTGCTCTCGCTGGGAGGTGATCTGTATCACACATGCAATGTCCTCAACAGGGCCGACAGATGATGAATGCCTGTCGGCTATTTAATCTGTTTGGAGAATCTAGAACTATGGGCGTTGTCGCACAACTAACAGCTTGCAGGAAAAATGTTCCCGATGTTGGGGGAGTCCAGAACCAGGGGTCACTGTTTAAGAAAAAGGGGTAGGCCATTTAGGACCGAGATGAGGAAAAACATTTTCACCCAGAGAGTTGTGAATCTGTGGAAATCTCTGCCACAGAAGGCAGTGCAGGCCAATTCACTTGATGTTTTCAATAGAGAGTTAGATATAGCTCTTGGGGCGCACGGAATCAAGGGATATGGGCAAAAAGAATGAACGGGTTACTGATTTTGGATGATCAGCCATGATCATATCAAATGGAGGTGCTGGCTCGAAGGGCCGAATGGCCTACTCCTGCACCTATTTTCTAGGTTTCTATGTTATAGTTTAGCGAAAGCTCTTCTCTAAAGTTATTGTTCACCTGTGGTGCTCTTTATTTTTTGCAGCACTTCGACTGTGTAATATTGGATGATGGTGGATTTCTGCTAATGTCAAACCAAGACGATTATATTGCAAAGGTAAATGCTCGACAACTCTTTGAACTTTAATCTTTTGATTTACCTTTGTTATCTTTTGGGTGATGACTATTATTTCTCTCTAATACATGTTAACAGTGTGCTTTTGAAGTGAATGTATCAATTTGATCCAGAACAAACATTGACAATAATCTTGAACTATGGGAGAAATAAGTCACATTGTGGGTCTTTGTGGATGAGCATGTTGTGATGAGGATGTTGTGACTGCAACGGGATATCAATAGGTTGAGTGAGTGGGTGAGAACTTGACAGATGGCGTTTAATGTGGGAAAGTGAGGGGGCATGCACTTTTGTAAGAGAAATCAGAATACAGATTATTAGAAGGCAGGTGAATGGCGTTGAGAAGAAAAAATAGATCAGCCATGATTGAATGGCTGAGTAGGCTCAGTGGTCAACTAGCCTATTTCTATTCCTACCGTATGACGTTTGGCCTTAAAATTTAAATGGAAAAGAGGGAAGTGCGGAGGGATCTCTGTAATTGCAAGAAGTAATCCCTTTGAGAGTGGGGAAGATTCCAACAAGGGGACATAGCTTCAGAATTGAGGGACACAAGTTTAGGGGTAACATGAGGGGTAACTTCTTTACTCAGAGGGTGGTGGCTGTATGGAATGGGCTTCCGGTGGAAGTGGTGGAGGCAGGCTCGATTTTATTATTTAAGAGTAAATTGGATAGGTATATGGATAAGAGGGGATTAGAGGGTTATGGTCTGAGAGCAGGTAGATGAGACTAGGTCAGAGAGAGTGGTCGGCGTGGACTGGTAGGGCCGAATGGGCCTGTTTCCGTGCTGTAGTTGTTATATGGTTATATGGTAAGCAGCATGCTTAAAAAGGCAAATGGCACATTGGTCTTTATTGCAAAGGAGTTGGAGTTGAGAAATAGGATGTTGTATAGCAATTGTCCACTCTGCTGGTTAGGACACTGATGGAGTTTTGCATGTTGTTATGGTCCCCTTACCTATACTAGCATTGGAGTTAGTCAAAAGGACATTCATCAGGCTAATTTTGAGGATGAGAGTAACCTCCTATTAAGAGAGATTCAATTTGTAATCCTTAATGAATCAAAGCCTGTACTCTTTGGAGTTAAGAAAACGAGGAATGATCTTATTAAGAAATATTGAAACCTAAAGGAACATAACAGGAAGAGTCTTGAATGAGGTGACCTAGTTTCAAGATAAGAGCCCCATGGTTTGCAGAAATTTCATCTCGCGATGGGTGGTGAATCTCAGAATGCTCTGCCTCAGAGAGTTGTGGACACCACATCATCCGCACGGCATTTACCCGATCAAGCTCTCTTCTGCAGGAAGGACAGGGTCCTGATTTTAGTTTCTGGGCATGGCCCACTTACTTTACCTGATTTTTCAGAGCATGATATTTTGGAGATGAGGTGCAACAATTCCACCAATGTACAGCAGTTTGACTGTCGCCGTTTAACCAATCTGAAGTAAGAAGGTGCATGATGCTAACATCATGACTGCTAACATCATTTTTCCCTATGTGGACATTGTGTAACTTGAAGGCCTGCTTCTGGTCAAAATCTGATCACAACAAGATTTGCTTTGATTCACTCAGCACTTGATTATTGTTGACCACTTTGTTCAGAAGTCATTTGTGCTCAAAAGGCCTCCTATGTCTAGCCACATCTGGTGAACATCTGTGCTTAACACATCACCTCAATGCATTTCTGGAGAGATTATTTGTCTCAGGAATAGGGCTTATGATTATTGCACTTTCCCGACAGGGCTATTTATTTTAGGTGAGACCCATTATCTCTTTTCCACTTTCTTTTGGGCGCCTTTTGTCCAGGAAAGTTTAGGTTTAGGTTTGTTATTGTCACGTGTACTGAGCTACAGGTAAAAAGTTTTGTTTGCAAGCTGTCCAAACAGATCCGATAAACCGGACATAAATACAATCAAGTCAAACTCAAGTACAAAGGGGAAGATACTGAGTGCAGAATATAGTTCTCAGCATTGCAGCGCATCAGTTCCATAGACAAAGTCCAATGTCTGCAATGGGGTAGAGGTGAATTGGACAGTACCCTAGCTTATGGAATGACTGATCAGCAGCCTGATAACAGAGGGGAAGAAGCAAACCCATCGACTCAAAACTTGTCTGAAGACGGGTCTCGACCCGAAACGTCACCCATTCCTTCTCTCCCGAGATGCTACCTAACCCGCTGAGTTACTCCAGCATTTTGTACCTTCGACTCAAAACTTGTGTTCGCTAAGAAACCATGGCATGCAAAAGAGGTAGGTCTGGAATTTCCTTGATGCTTCCCCTGATTAGTCACTCCAAATTCACAAAATAAATGGTCTCTGATTTCTGGTGACTGATCTAGAGATTTCCTGAGGAATTTCCTGACACTGGAGTTTAAACGTCAGTTCAAATTATTTTCTCAATTACCATTGCCATTTCAGATTGGCAAGTTCTTTGGTGAGATTGACCCAAGCTTGATGAGACGTCTTCTCAACACATCCCTGTACGCCTTCAACAAGTCCTATGATTTCCAGTCAGTGTGTGATCCAGAAAGTGCGACAAAAGGAGCAGCAGGACTTCGTTCTGTCTACGTTGTAAGTGATGCTCTCCATATTAATTCCAATGTAGCCTATGTTCTAAAAAAACTGCATGCTGAAAGGATGGCAAACTGGAACAGATTACACTTCACACACTTACGGGTTTTTTTCCTAGCTTATCTTGAGGAAATTTTAATTAAATTTTTTATTGTACTTAAGAAACTTGGTAATCTTTATTGATTTTATAATGAGAGAGTAATTGAAAGCCGTAGAAGTTGTAGAAGAAGCCTATTACGAAATAGTCTGCTGCATTGAAATCTAATTGTGTACCACTGCACTATGTCCAAAATGGCTTTATGGCCGGTAGCTGACTAAACCTTGGGAGTCCCAACTCCAAGGTGTGAATATCTAAACTTCTGCCAAGGCTGGAAGCCTGGCATAAAGAACGATAATGAAAATAATAAAAAATATTCGACAGGTCAAGTAGCAGCTGTGGACACAGATACAGAGATAACATCTCAGGTCAGAGACCCTTCATCATTTCTGACCGGAAACGTGAACTCAGTTCTCCTCTCCACAGATACCGCCTGACCTGCCAGGCGTTTTCAGCATTTTGTTTCTATCCCATATTTGTATGTTCCAGATGCCAGTGAGCGGCATCAAACAGCATTCAGCCAAGTAAGTTTGTGAAACCATGAAAAACTGGACTTTGTGAAGATCAGGGAAGGTTCGGGTTGGACATAAAGGGAGGCGTTTGACACGACAGGCTAAGAACATAGGTGTACATGTTCCACAGGAGAAATCGGAATAGTATATTCCTGAATGATCTTGTGTTAATGTAAATCATTTAATATTATGGTGGGTTAGGTACTGCTTACGGAATCAATGTGCTAAATTAATAATGCTGTTTCTGAAATTATTTTTAGCCCAGCATAGTCGAAATTTTGAATATAGGTTGGTGGGCATCCACTGCGGCATGGTGAGTAAAATAATATTCATGTCCTCCAATATCACACTTGCTTTGTTTGAGCTAAGTTAATGCTTTAGTGAGTTTTGAAGACAGCAGGAAGCGGTCACCTTGATAGGCTGCCCAGTAATCTGAATCTATTGTGCGGATGTTTAAGATTTCACACACGTAGTTTACCACGGGATACATCCTGACATTTGGGGAAAGCTTTTCCTGGTTTTAATCTTCTCTGTGGAATATCTAATTTGATGGTGTATCTTTTGCCTACATTGGCTTGTGTAAGAAGCATCCGCAGTTCTTGCTGCACAGCCGTTGTGAAATGTGAGAGTACTGTCGTCCCCCAGTGCATGTAGCAGTGATTTATCTGATGGGCTCAGTGCCTGTGTAACTCTGCTTCTGCACTGTAAGAAAATAACTGCAGATGCTGGTACAAATCAAAGGTATTTATTCACAAAATGCTGGAGTAACTCAGCAGGTCAGGCAGCATCTCAGGAGAGAAGGAATGGGTGACGTTTCGGGTCGAGACCCTCGACCCGAAACGTCACCCATTCCTTCTCTCCCGAGATGCTGCCTGACCTGCTGAGTTACTCCAGCATTTTGTGAATAAAAATCTGCTTCTGCACTGGTGCCTAATGTTGCTGGATTGACTCATTTAGGCTTGGTGCAGTTAATGTTGTTTGCGAGGTCTATTGTAAGCATTGCTTCGTCACTAATTGAATCCATTTCGTTGGACTAACATGCAAACTGCTCTAATAAGCAAGCTTTCCAAATCCTAACAGATGGACCCAACAGCAAAGTAAATATTGGTGAAAATGCAGGGTGAGGGTGAAATGAGTGAGTGGCTGCTGCTGTCCCAGCCCATCTATGGGATGCTGGAGCTACCTGCTAGCATTTGCAGAGCGTGCTTGGTGGGACAGATGTGATTTACATAGAAACATAGAAAATAGGTGCAGGGGTAGGCCATTCGGCCCTTCGAGCCAGCACCGCTATTCAATATGATCATGGCTGATTATCCAAAATCAGTACTGCATTCTTTCTTTCACCCCATATCCCTTGATTCCGTTAGTCCTCAGACCTATATCTAACTCTCTCTTTGAATACATCCAGTGAATTGGCCTCCACTGCCTTCTGTGGCAGAGAATTCCACAGAGAATTCACAACTCTCTGGAGGAAAAAGTTTTCCCTCATCTCAGTCCTAAATGGCCGAACCCTTATTCTTATTTTGTCATTTGGGTGAGATGTAGGTGATATTTCTATCTGAGTTGGTTTGACATTTCTTCAGAAGCAGCAAGGGAAGGGGATGCAGCAATTTGCAACTTTCTCCCATAAAGACACCTCAGTCAGCATAAAAAATCCACAGCAACAGAGTACTGTGTCAGGTTGAACTGTGAAGCTTCAGGTGAATTTATTGTCTTTCTACAGCCTTCCTCATCTGTAAGACTTTGTAGCCTAATGTCAACTTAAACCATTGCCCATGGTAAGGTGCAGGAAACAAACCATTGGAGGAACTCCGTGGGTCAGGCAGCATCTGTGGAGGGAAATGGGCAGATGACATTTTGGGTCAGGACCCTTTTTAAGTCTGATGAAGGGTCCCAACCTGAAACATTATCAGTCCATTTCCCTCCACAGATGTTGCCTGACCCATTAAGCTCCTCCAGCATTTTGTTTTTTTGCTCCAGATTCCAGCACTTGAAGTCTCTTGTGTCTCTGCCTATGGTTGACTGATTGGAGATCAGGCAAGCAAGGATAGATGTTGTTTGATGACTCTGACTGTGAAGTTGATTTGATATAGACCTCCCAGCCTGGCACTCTGATTTGATTAATGGCAGTAACAGCAGGAGCAGGTGTTTTGTTAGTTGGCACCACATTTTTTTTTTCAGGGCTTACCATAAATATTACCAAAAAATTGCAGAAATTGAAGTTATCTGATAAAGTTGCACACAGCATCGGGGATACGAATACATCATTTTACAATGGAAATTTATGTTATATGTATTTGTGGAAAAAATATGGCAGACTTAACCACTTTCCAGGTGTAGATTCTTTTAAATATATTCTCAGGAATTGGTAAATAATTCATGATCTCCCAAGTTCTGACATTAACTTTCTGCAGACGGGGCTGGGCTGTTCACCTTTAATTGCCTGACCAGGAGTGGAATGCAGCAAGTGAAGGGCATGTCCTTCATACCCTTGGTCTGCTCTTTATTTCACTGGGATGGGGTTGAGCATCTGGCAATGCTGTAAAGGACATGTCACCCACCACGGACAGCTGTGAGGGGGAGAGACGAGCCTTATGTGCCCAGTGATTCACTCTTTTATCTTTCTTTTGCTGTCTAGGTCTCTGCTGCAGCAGCTATTCCTCACCCTTACCTTCCCGCACTTTCTGGAAGCAGGTACATGAGCTTTTGTTTGGGGCTGGTCCCTTGATTCTGTTAGCAGTGACAAAGACTAAAGAGGGATGTGTCGTAGTGTATTTGCACTGCACCTTGATTTTCCACTTTGATTGCATGCTTTAATAAGGATACAGGATGCTTGACAGTGTGGTTTGGATCGATTCCTGGCCTGTTATCACAGGACTTCCTCCAACCAGCTTGCCCACACTGGTTGTTTAACACATCTTTCTTTACCAAAGTCTGCCCTCATTCAACAGCTGATAAATGAGTAGACATTTTGTTGCACATTTGGAGAATATTTAACTGAACTTTCTTCCACATCAATATAGTAGTTATAAATAAGTCTTAGCATGTCTGAGTTTAAGTATAGCATGGAAACAGAACCTATGACCCAAATCATCCATACTGACCAAGATGTCCATCTGAGCTGGGTCCCTTTTGCCCACATTAGCTCCATATACATCTGAATCTTTCCTATCCATGCACCTGTCTGAATGTCCTCTAAATGTTGTTAGGGTACATATTTCAACCACTTTCTTCTGACAGCTCATTCCATCGTCCTCTGTGTTAGTCCGGAGATACAGCATGAAAACAGGCCCTTTGGCCCACCAAGTCCATGCCAACCCATGACACGAGTTCTATGTCATCCCACTGACTTATCCACTCCCTATGCACTGGGGACAACATACAGAGGCCAATACACATGTCTTTGTGATGAAGTGTATGAAGTAGTTACTCCTCAGGTCCCTTTGAAATCTTTCCTCTCTCACCTTTAACCCTGCCCTAGTTTTTGATTTCTCTTCCGTGGGAAAAGATGGTGTGCATTCAACTTATCAACTCGTGATTTTCTCCATCTGTGTAACAGGTCATCCCCCAATCTTCTACGTTCCAAGGAGTGAAGTCCCAGCCGGCCCAACCTCATCCTAGAACTGGTCCTCGTCTCCCGATAACATTCTCATAAATCTATTTTGCACTTTTTCCAGCTTACTGACATTTTTCCTATGGCAGGGTACCCAAAGCTGAGCACAATATTCCAAGTGTGGTTTCACTAATGTCTTGCACAACTGCAACATAACGTCCAAACATAACACAGGATTCAATGCTGCGACTGATGAAGGCCAGCATGTCAAACGCCTTCTGCACCAAGCTATCTACCTGTGACATTACTTTCAAGGAGCTACATACTTGTACTATAGACAATAGGTGCAGGAGTAGGCCATTCGGCCCTTCGAGCAATCGCCATTCAATGTGATCATGACTGACCATTCTCAATCAGTACCCGTTCCTGCCTTCTCCCCATACCCCCTGACTCCGCTATCCTTAAGAGCTCTATCTAGCTCTCTCTTGAATGCATTCAGAGAATTGGCCTCCACTGCCTTCTGAGGCAGAGAATTCCACAGATTCACAACTCTCTGACTGAAAAAGTTTTTCCTCATCTCCGTTCTAAATGGCCTACCCCTTATTCTTAAACTGTGGCCCTCTGAGATCCCTTTGTCTAACAGCATTCCCTAAGGCACTACCATTCACTGTGAAAGTCCTACCCTGGTATTTAATGTCATCTGCCAATTTATGAACCATGTCTTGTACATTCTCAAACAAAACGTTTATATAAATGACGAATAACAATGGTCCCAGCATGGATCCCTGAGGCATACCACTATTCACAGACCTCCAGCCCGCAAAATAATCTTTCACCATCGCCCTAATTGCCTGCATCATGCCAATTATATATCCAATTAGCTGGCTCTCCCTGGATCCCACGCAATTTAACTTTAAATGTAACTTTAAATTTAAATTAGCTTGTCTAAGGCCTTGCTGACGTTCATATTCCACTTTCACACTTTCACCAATCCTCTCGGTTACCTTTCCAAAAACACAAACAGATTTGAGATACAATTTCTCACATACAAATCCATGCTAACTTTCTTCAGTCAGTCCTTCTCTTCCAAATACTGGTAGATCCTGTCCCTCATAATTAACTCTAGTAACGTTTAGGGCGGCAAGGTGGTGCAGTGGTAGAGTTGCTGCCATACAGCGCTTACAGCGCCAGAGACCCGGATGCTGTCTGTATGGAGTTTGTACGTTCTCCCCATGACCTGCATATATTTTCTCTGAGATCTTCGGTTTCCTCCCACATTCAAAGACATACAGGTTTGTAGGTTAATTGGTTTGGCATAAATGTAAATTGTCACTAGTGTGTGTAGGATAGTGTTAATGTGCAAGAATCGCTGGTCAGCGTGGACTCAGTGGGCCGAAGGGCCTGTTTCCACGCTGTATCTCTAAAGCTAAACTAAACTAAACTTTCCCATCACTGATGTCAGGCTCATCGGCCTGTAATTCCTTGTAATAAGCAAAAGGTGTTCAAAAAACTAAATATTCATGTTAGCATGGCTTAGTCAGAAGCAGGAGAAAGCTGTGGAAAGCAACCGACATACTGTGGTTGGCAAATCTGGTGCCAGCATAAAGCATTTGGTCATAATCAGTTTATAGAATCAGTGTATATGGACAATAAACCTGGTATTGATAGTATAGACCTTCAATAAATTAATAAATCTTACCATTGCTGTGGCAAGCTCCTGTGAATACCAAGACATTGCAATAGTCAGAGCAGTAGAAAAGGGAAACTTGCTAATTGGTACAGTCAATGGTGTAGTGGATTTATTCTTTAAAGCTGGAGTTCCCTCAGTCTAGATGGGCTCCACTGACCCTGCAGGTTTCGCTACGTTTCTACAACTGCAGTGTAAATGTGCTGTTTAGAACATTTATTGTGCGGATTGATTTTTCTCACTGGTCCACGTGTCTTACACTGACCGCAATCTGCTCTTGGAATGCAGAATAATTTAGCTTGACATTCATTCACCTTTCGTTCTTGCTTTGCAGTTGATGCAGACATCGATGATTTCGCCGAACCCTTATCAAAGTCAAGCTGTATCACTGAACAGACTCAGTATTACTTTTATGACAATGAATCTTCCTTCAATGGACTTGTGGATTGTGGCAACTGCTCAAGGTATGACTACAGCAAGTGGTAGCACCGATGGATTTTCTCTGTACTGTGGCTTGGTCAGTGCTTATAGAATATACAATATTTCATCCTACTGAAATGTTTCTAAAACATACGACTAGATGTCATTAGAAGAAATATACCCCCCAAAAAATCCCCATTTGGCAACAGAAATAAAGTCTGACAGCCCCTTTTACCATCTCAGGATGCATTACACGTCTTTATAGCCAATTAAATATATTTGAAGTGTAATACTACTCTTCTCCAGTTTTGAGAGTTCCCAAATGAGGACGCTATAGAACTGGAGACACTTCTGCAGCGAGGCCAGGAGGTGACCGATGGGAAGATGGGTGGGACTACCTGTGGCAGGCAGCTCTTGGCACTGGAAATAACCACCTACACTATCTAGACATCACCTGGCACCATCATAATATCTCTATATTGCTCTTGATAAAACTGCTCCCATGCCCGACAAATGGAACAATAGCTGGTTGAGAAGAAACTGCAATCTCAATTTTACCACACTGATATAATCACCGAGAGGTACAACCGCCGAGATTTGATATTGTTGATATTTTCTACGTGTTACGAAATAATCTTGTGGGATACTTTACATTAAGGCTGAGGCCTTGATTTCAGTGTGACTAGACCATTGTCCACCATTAGGGATTTTAATTGACTGCAGATTATCTGGTCATGAAATATGGTTGGGTTTTTCCCCAACAGAGTAGCATTAAGTGAATTGACAGTGAATTAATATCCCACTTTACATCATGCCTTGAAAGCAAGGGAAAGTACAATTAGGTAAGGGAATGAAACATGTTGGTGTTTTTCTGAGAGTCCATTTCATACAGCGGGTAGAAATCGACTTCCACCCCATGAATCTGATGAAAATCTCACCCTAGTGGGGTTGAAATAGTTGTGGCAATAGTTTTGAACAGAAGTGACCATGAAACGATACACGCCATTCCACCTTTGCCATTATTCATCACAAATGTATTCTTGTTCAAAAATGATTCCTGTTCTTGTTTCAATATAAATTGATTTCTCCGTTTATTTTTCAGGCTTTACCACGCGGAGAAACTCTCCAACACAAACCTGGTGTTTTTACTGGTGGAGAGTAAGCATACATGTCAGTCATGTGACACAAAGTCTCTCATGCAAGCAGAGCAAAAATGTATCCTCCAGTCAAAATGATTTGTATGTAAATGCAGGGACCGCGATTTAAGTTTTGCTGACAGTACCAAAACCAGCTCGTTAATGGAGGGAAAAGTGTTGTGACTGCAGGAAAGGACCAGTGAATTGTTCGGGTGTGTAAAAAAATATTCAGTCTAGAGAAATGCAAGATAACACCTTTGGGGAGAGCAAACAAGGAAATGAAATATACTGATCATAAATACCCAATTGTGCGGAGGGAAAAAGGATTGTGGACAACATCCCAATAATTAGGAGTCACTGACTACAGATAATTAATGAGGAAACATTTTTTTACCCAAAGAATGGTGGGGCAGGCACTGTCCATCACTTGATGCCCCCACCTGCAAGTCCACAAACCAAGCTAGAATATGGGAAATGGCATTAGTAGCTAATATGGGAAATGGCCTAAGTGATCCACTGTCCTCATTTTTAAAATTCTTTGAAAGATCTTTTGGAGTCAAAATATAATTTGGATGGAGGAACAAAATGAGCAATGGCAGATCTGATGGCCATTATACAGTATTTCACTTCCATGGGTGGCACGGTGGCGCAGCGGTAGAGTGCTGCCTTGTAGCGCTTGCAGAGCCAGAGACCTGGGTTCGATCCCGACTATGGGTGCTGTCTGTATGGAGTTTGTAACTTCTCCCCGTGACCACTTGGGTTTTCTCCAAGATCCTCGGTTTCCTCCCACACTACAAAGACGTACAGGTTTGTAGGTTAATTGGCTTGGGTTTGTATACTTGGTATAAGTGTAATTTGTCCCAAGTGTGTGCAGGCTTGTGTTAATGTGTGGGGATTGCTAAACTAAACTAAACCAAACTAAACAAAACAAAACTACACTGTAATAGAAAGAGAACTTGTGAAGTGCACAAATGATCCAACACCGATGTCAAACCCACCAATCTTAGCCAAGACTGCAAACCAGTGATACCATTTTTTGAAATTTGAGTCATGTTTATTTTTGGCTTGTTTTATTCAGATAATTTTCCCCTCAGACTCCACTGATTTTGCATTATGAAGAATGCTTCTATGTTGCATTTAATAAGATCTTGCGGTGGTGAATTGTGCTGTGTCAGAGGTTCCCCATTGGATTGTCAATGCCATTGCTTCGGAAATCTAAGTTCCAAATACTTTCTTAATGCCATTTAAGATCACAATTGGAAGGATATTTTCATGCAGATTTATTAAGCATGGTAATCAGTTCTAATCTCTGATTGTGCAGCAGCCACAGCTCACTCTTCAGTCTTCATTAAGACTTTGTGGTTGCCCAGATGCATTATGTCGCTGTCTGGGGAAAACTTGTTGGACTATTCCTGGTATTTACTGATTCCCACAAAATTCCAGACAATGTTACAGTATCTTGTTTCTAGCACAATTGGTTTAGAATTTTAATGTTATGTGGAATTTCCCCTTTATTTATGGAATTGTTGTCAAAGCCAACATTTATTGCTCATGTCTCATTGCTCCTGAGGAGGTAGTGGTAAACCACTGCAGTCTTTCTGTTTGAGGTACTCTGCCGCACCTCCCCCCCCCCCCTCCACAATTCCGTTGTGTAAAAAATTTGAGGAAGGTCCACTGATGATGTTCTTGGTATTATTTAAGATGTGTTGCATTTGTACAGAATACATACTCACCCAGCTGAAACTAAAGGCTCCATAGCTTTGGTTGATTGATCTATTCATTCTATTATACACCTCCATATGGGTTCTTTAAGGGCCTGTCCCACTTAGGCGTTTTTTTAGGCGACTGCCGGCGGCTGTCAAAGTCGTAGCAGATCGCCAAAATTTTCTTTTACCCGACGACAATACCGAGTCAGGTCGAGATTACACCGTTTTCGGAAACATCGCGAAATTCCCACGCTGTCAATGCTTCTCCGGCCTCCTAATTTTCACTGAAATCACTGACAAGTCGGTAATTACTTGAGAGTTTTGAAATATAACATCTTGCCCGGGTTACTTGAAAACCAAGCTTCACGGTAACAAGGCATAAACTGGATTGACTTCCAGTTTACTAATAGCAGTATTAAGAAATTTAATTTCAAAAGTGGTTAAATGGATTTTTGTGCGGAGTGTGGGCATTCTTTGAAAATGTACGGGAGATGCATATCTGGTTTCTGGGTTGCATATCTGGGTTGGAAGCCTACTTTAAATGTAATCGCTGATGGCCATAAACATCGTGAAAATTCCCACGCTTACCTGACCATCAAACTGTCGCCTCCATTCTACCTGTCAAATGTCCTGACGGTAAATAAATTGGTTAAACACAAGTATATTATGGTATCTTCAAATGACTTTACTTAATTTAATATTACGTGCATCTAAGACAACCTGGGGACAGCATGCGACAGCGCCTGCAATAAGCTGCGATACCTGGCGACAAGCCAGCTGTCACCGAGAAATTTCATACCGGATGATTTCTCAGCGACGCGCCGAGATCCACTACGATTCTTTGAAGACTCCTCACGATCATGCCCGCGACACCCCGGCGAACTGTCGGCGACAGCCTAGTCGCCGGCAATCACCTTAAAATCGCCTAAGTGGGACAGGCCCGTAAACTGCTCAGTTTCCGGATCCTAAGACTTCTGCAAATACTCTTATGTACTTAATTTGATTTTGTTTTGTAGAACTATTTAAGTTGACTTGTTGGAACTTCTCTTTGCATTGTGTGGCTCTTATTTTACTCTCATTTTCTTGAACTTCAGCGACAAATTGTTGCATCCAGCCAAAACTGTGAACTGAGTAAAATGGTGCATTTGCTCAGCCCTAAATTCATTTACATCGAAAGCATGCGTGAATACTGGCAACCCTGCAAATTTGACCAATTTCCCTTGAACCTTTCAGCATGCAGTCCCTCCCCAAATAATGCCAAAATACCTACACCATTAATTCACAACGGACAAAATGATTTTAACCTGGAAAATTAAAATGAGCAACAATGGAATGCAAAGTGCTGGAGTGACTCAGCGGGTTTGGCAGCATTTCTAGAGAACAAGGATCGGTGACATTTCAGGTTGAGACCTTTCTTCAGACTTATCCATGGTCTCCAGAGATGTTGCATGACCCGCTGGGTTACCTGCACTTTGTGCCTTCTTTGGTAAACCAACATCTGCAGTTCCTTGTTTCAACAATGGAATGTGTTTTTGTTTCTCTTGTGTTGTGTTTCTTCCTTAATCAGACTTTGCAGCTGATGGACCAGATCCTTGTTTTTTAGCTAAGAATCCCAGACATAGGAAAGGTCCCGATGTATGCTTTGATTCTGATGACCATGTAAGTATGCAAAATTTGGATTCAAACAGAAAAGAGGGAAGTGAATGGACATCAGGGAGTATTGCTGTTGGCTACTTTTGAAAAGTAGCATCTGGCAAGGATGTGTCCAGATAGCAACCTTACACAAATGTGACATTGCTCTGGACCATAGTTTTTTTATTTTGATAACATATCATAACTCTTTCGGAATGTTAACATAAAATTAACTACAGCTTTCGATATCCTTTCTCTGAATACTCTACTTTCAGGCAAAAAAATCTGGTGAATTGTGACTCGACTTTGTCCCCAGTGCTTGGAGTTTAATTCCTCCTGTACAAATCGTCTCTGCAATATCATAAGACCCTCCAACTAAAGAAGGCCAATCAAATAACAAATCGTTCTATTTCTGTACTGAATTCCATTTAAGAAAGTCAGTCCGTGGCTCTGTGGGTACTGGCTATGTTGGATAATAAGCAAAGGAAATCTGCTTGATTTCTCTTTTTTTTAAAAATTAAATATTTACAGATCCACAAAGCATTCATTGCATTGTAAGGAGAATTTGTCATCCTAAATACCCTCAGTGTGAAGAATCATTGTTGTAAATTTCCCTTTAGTTCCATTGACTCTATGACTCTAAATGGGACTGGCATAGATGGGCCATCTTGAAGAGTCTGTTTGATTTTACTACTTTTTATCTATGACTCCACGTGAACTTTGAGCACTTCCTTGTGCCAGCTGTGTTATAGCAGGAAGCATCCTCAGGGATCCTAAGTTGCAATCCCTTCCCAATCGATGAGCGGAAAAATCTAGGCAGATAGTCGATTGTGGTAATGGAGCACTGTCGGAGATGAGACGTTTTCTGCTCACGTGTAGAAGTTATTTCAATTTTGTGATGAGGCAATTTTACAATGCCTCTGCTGTGGCTTCCACTCATATGACTGAGGAATTCTTTGTTTGAGTTGAAACTAGCTAGTATCCTGACATGCAAAGTCAACACTTCATTGCTGCAGATCCCGAATGAGATCCATTTGCCTGAGGACGAAGCAATGAAGTTCAATAATCCAATTAGACAGAATATTGCTGTCATCACGTGTTTAGAAATACAGCATTGAAACAGGCCCACCAAGTCTGTGCCGATCAGCAATCACCCATACACTAGTTCTATCCTACACACTAGGGACAATTTAGCCGAAAGCTACAGACCTAACCTACAGACCTGAAGATAGATTCAAAATGCTGGAGTAACTCAGCGGGACAGGCAGCATCTCTGGATAGAAGGAATGGGTGATGTTTTGTCTCGAGACCCTTCTTCAGACTGAGTCAGGGGAGAGGCAGAGATAAGGAAGTGTAAGGTGTGAAAACGAGGCAAAGGGGATGGAGATCAATGAAAATGTAGAATAGATCATTGTTAGCTAAGAGGTTACAACAAAGCAAACAGAGATAAAATGTATAGACCTACACGGCTTTGGGATGTGGGATGAAACCGGAGCTCCCAGAGAAATCCCACACGGCCACAGGGAGAATATACAAAGTCCGTACAGACAGCACCCATAGTCAGAATTGAACCCGGGTCTCAGGTGCTATAAGGCAGCGACTCTACCGCTGCGCCACTGTGCTTGGGGATTGAGTCACTGAAAACAAAAATCCACTTTGTGTATTGATGCATGTGCTTCACCTACAACTAGCTGAAAGATCTGAACATTCCTCATCTTTCCTGATGACAAAAATAGCTCCCCATAAATTCGATGCGTGAAAGTACAGTAACATTGTTGCTCACAAGCTTGATGTCTTTGCTGATTGACGTGTGACTGTGTGTGTGTTTTTTAATTTGTTAATAGTGGGGTATTTTCTGTTTTGTGATTTACACTGTGAATTTCTGCTCTAGGTGGACGCCCACATTATCTCTGCCAGCTGCAAAAAATGCATGAACTCATCTTGTTATGTCTTTTTTTTTGTGTTCCCTTTGTTTCCTTCTTGCTACTTTGCCCGTTGTTAATAGGATGAGCCTATATGCACAACAAGTCGTGCCCCTGCCGTGGCGCCAGCTCCTCTCTTCATTTTACTGCAAGTTTTGATGTGGTGCGGAGGGTCAGTTACTTTCACTGGATTTTGTTCTGTAGTTTCCTTCTTAGGTGTGATATTAACATGAAACTAACATCCTACAAATAATTGTGGTCCAGAGCGAACTTAGAGTGGTTTGATATTTTCATATTAGTTTTTAAAATTAAGTTTCCTTTCTGAACTAGAGTAACTGTTCGTCGAGCTATCAATTTTCAATGCTTCTCAGAACTCAGTAATTGATCGTGCATTGTTTCTGTGTTCTTTATTGATATATTTGAATTTATTTTCACTGGCAAAAATTAATTGTTCATAGTTTTTATCCCAACAGATAAAATATAATTACAGCAAATATTAATCACATTTAAGTATTCTTAAATCATAAATCGACATAAAAACTACTTTTCAGCACTACAATATGTATTTTAGCTTTTAGAAATAATATTTGGAAAATAAGTTTAGATGGTGCAGATTTTTGATGGAACATGGTTTATAGACAGCATGAGATTTTTCAAAAGACTAGCTTGCTGTGTTTTTTTAGTTTAGTAAGTTTGATTTGATGTAGCCATGAATCTCCTGAGTTCCCGTTACAAGGTAATACCCTTCCCTTTTAAAGCTCTTCTTGTTCTCCATTTTCTGGGTGATGGTGGAGAAGAGGATGGTAGATCTAAGAGAAAGGGAACACCTATGATAGGGTGAGGTCAGGGTGGCTGTGGGGTTCATGGAGGAAGTGAGAGGGTTGATGATACAATCAATGAAGCCTAAAGGTGTCGTACATAGCACGGCAGTTGGACATGCCCAACAAAGTCAGGCATGGAGGCTAATGGAGAGAGAAATCATTAGTTAATATCACAAGTGGTGTGAAGTGACAAATTTAGAATAGTTATTTTAACCATCTGGAATGAGGATCGCATTCTAGCCATATCCTGTAAAATTATATAGTTCAATCCGCTCTGTGTACACCTAACCTTAAAAATAGCATTGAGGATTGGAATCGCGATGCAAATTCAAATAAAAAACCTTGACAATTCTGTGCTGTGAACTTTGGGCGGACATTGGGAGTCAATAAGTTGGAACCTGTGTTGCAAAGCTTAGAAAGAAAGAGTCACAATTTTATTAAAGATCCAAATAATGAAGAAGTGACAATAAAAATATAGCATTGATTAGACTTTCTCGAAGTATAGTTTTATTTTCAAATTGTTTGATATTTATTGTATCAGTCACATTATGTTATGATATCCGATACTTAACACAACTAGATGCTGCTCAGGGCAACTGGAATGAATGATTTTCTTTTAAGGTTAGGCAGCACTTTGTCACATTTTATTTCAACATAAATACTTTCCAATAGTATGACTATTGTTAAAACTTCAAAATACTTCTTCTTACATAGGAGGAAGGTTACTTAGCTTGTCTTAATTTATCCATTCAGAATTGAATTATTCCTGAAATAATTTAATCACCTCATTTCAACTGTAGATCGTTCTTGGAGGGAAGAACTTCCTGACACCAGGTCTAGGTTTACCTTTAGTTGAGCAGCATCTCCTTTGCTCTGAGCCATTTTCCTACTCCTTTCAGGTTTATGGGCATTGCCAGGCCAAGACCATGGGTTGTGAGGAGGGAGTCTCCTGACTTTCTTCCATACTAATTATAAACAAGCACAGAGAAATCATCAGATTTGGAATAAGTGTCTTCCCCCCTCCCCCCCCCCCCCCCCTCCAACACTGCAAACTAATTCAGGCTTCTTCAAGTCCTGTGTATTTTTCCCATTAGAATGTACATCACCATCTTTACTGGAATAACCTGACATTCACCTGCAGTCCTGCCATTAACACCACATCACTGGGACATCTACATCTCGGCAGGCCAAGTTACTTAATACACTGAAGGTTTCATAATAAAGGCTCTAGCCAGACGCACCACTACCACAAATATCAAGCGAGGAGTCAATGCGCCAGCATCATTTTATTCCCATATCCATGCTTTTTTGTTGGCAGCTGGGCTTCCCATGGTTAGCTTGGCACAGGAAAACAAAAGAAACGATTGTTTTTCTTTTTCTGCATTTCCCAGTTTTTCTCCTTTTCTCGGAACAATTAATTTTGTCCGCAAATCCGGGTTCCTGTGCTGTGGTGCAGGGTGTTATCCACAAGAGAGGGAATAAGCCCTGTTGTTTAATGATCGGGTCATACCCCACCTAAAGCAGTCTACTTTCAAAGGAAATTACTCACGCTTGAGGAGAGTGTGGGATGAGGTGTAAAATATGAGAAACATTGTAGTTTGCCTTGTTCTGCGCACCAGAAAAAAAGGCAATGTGCTTCCTTTCAAAGTCTCCTTATATAATTTAATTGAATTAAAACTGCCATTTTTAAAACTGGGTGAAAAGATGAAGCTTTAAGTTTTTTTATTATGTTGTGAGAATCTAAAAAATGCTGTTAGTGCATTGCCTATTTCTTGAGTACGAACACCAGTTTGAGAAGGGAGCGGCAAGGGCCTGTTTGTATAACTGCTTGCAGGGTAAAATACTTTCATTTCTCCGGCAGTGTGGGAACTTTAGTCACAGCTGAGATGAGATGGAACTGTTACCTGCAAGGGCTGCTTTCATATTGAACACTGGTGACATGAAGTCCTTGTGTAGTTGGTCTTTGGTGTGTATGCTTGAATGAGTTAGCGCCTTGGAATAGGAATAGGAAGTTCTAGGCCCTGTATCTCCACAAGTGTGCTCTAATAATCCAGACCTACCTTGTGGCAGGTGGAATTAAAAGGATATTCAATTACTTGGTATGTGTCTTAAAGGCAAAAAGTGAGTATCTTCAGTTTATTCATTCTATGTTTTAAATAGATTTAATATTGTAGATTAATGGGTAAAATCTTCATTAGTTGCTAGTGCTAAACATTCAGGCAATTGGTTGTAGATATTTTGGACATGTTTGGTGCTGATAGCTTGATTTTACTTTCCTGAGCTTGAGTTGTACACCAATTGTACCAAAATAATGTTATACGTTTCATAATTCTTTCAATACCGAATGTCAGAGTAGGACTCACAAATGTGGGTTTTTTTAAAAGCCCCATAATTGAAGCAGAAGAAGATATTGAGTGCTGGAGAAACTCAGCGGGTCAGGCAGCAAATTAGGAGGCTATGGATGGGCTTGAAGAAGGGTCCAGACCCAAAACGTCAACTAAAGATTGATTTAAAATACTGGAGTAACTCAGCGGGTTAGGCAGCATCTCTGGGGAAAAGGATAGGTGACATTTTGGCTCTGGACCTTTTTTCAAAGAAGAAGAAGAGAAAGAAGGGACTCAACCTGAAATGTCGCCTATTCCTTTTTCTCCAGGGATACTGGCCAACCCACTGAGTTACTCCAGAACCAGCTTCTGCAGTTCTTTGTTTCACCAAAACAACAAATATTCATGTTTTGTAGTCTATCCATGTCCAGACCCGAAACATCTATGGCCTATCCACGTTCTCATGGGGTGCTGCTTGACTTGCCTAGTTACTTGCCTTGTCTTCTTTTGTAAAGCAACATCCACAGTTCCTTGTTTCTCCATAATTGAAGCAATGCAAATGGTATTAAGACTGCAAAAATAAATGTGCTTAAATGCTGCCTTAGCTTAAGAGATCAATTGAGAACTGCCGCTACAGGATGCGATGTGGTGACTAACTTTACGTTTCTCCCCTTGCAACAGGAGGATGACACTGAGTGTGGCGGGAGCTCTAGTCTGAGCCCATCCATATGGTCAATGATAGGAATCCAGCTTGTTCTGCTCTGGCTGCTAAGTAGTGCCAGGCCTTCTCCATCATGACCGCAGAGAACGGACATCCATCTCAGCTTTCTAGATCCACCACTCTGTAGCCTTGGATTAAACCAGGGAAACGTTTGTCCCCAGGCAGTAGAAGACTGACCATATCCATATCCTGGTGTATCACTGTGTGAAAGATTCATTGTTGACTCTCCATATGAAGAATGGTTAAAGTGCCCCATTGATGAGTTTAAAAGAAATGTAATGGTCATACAATGGTAGCAAATTGGATTGTCAGTACTGAAACCTGCCAGGCAACCTATGGGAACGTTAATGCATTTATACAAAAGAAACAAATGATTAAAAAAATCTAGATTTACTTATCATCAGGTTCATTTTTTATTTAGCTGACTTGAATTAGGATGAAGGATATTTTTAGTTCATGGCTTACATTGGCTGCCTGTAACTAATTTTAACACTATTTAAATGGGCAGGTAACATGTAAGCATGGCCACCTGTCCAAATGGTCATATACATCAGAAAACTTAAGCATTACGAAGGAGTAATTGCAACCATTTCAAGCACCAAAGTCCACTGATTATTCTGTGGCTTTAAATACCATTATGTTATCATTTGCTGTTCTGTTACCAAAGGATGCCTGTCACCCTCCTCTTTCCTCCCATTAAGCCATAATTCTATGCCTGACGCCCTTCATGTTTGCTGAAGCAAATGCTTAATGATTGTTGTACCCCACACAAGAAATAGTGCTAAGGCTTGTGAATGAAAAAGCTGTCATTGTGGCAATTGAGTTTGGACACTGATGCTTTTTTTGCATGAGATGCTGCTACTATTTTCTCTTTTTGTTTCAATATTGGAGTTTTGTTAATGTGCAAGGGCGATTGAGTGAGTCAAATGTTGTTGATGTGGAATTTAGATAATATGATATAATATAACTGTTTCACTTAAAGCAACTGAATATTGTCAAACATACCTCTCTCAAAGTGCAGTGAACAGGCTGAAAGATTGGGAATGATACTAAAAGCCATTACAAAATTTAGATTATATATTTTTGAATGGCTAGTATTAATTTGAAGGCTGGATTATGACAGTCTACCTCCGAGGAATGTCTGTAACATGAGAAATAAGAGTTGGGTGAGTCATTTAATTGAAGTACAGGAAAATTCCCAAATTATTTGGAATGCAGCAAATGAAATTTGAATTTATTGCAAAATAGATGAAGCTGACATTTGGAAGCCATTTGATTCTATGGGGAAATTAAAGAATCTGAGATGTGCAATTTGTGATTTCATATCGGAGTCAGATAATCATTTTATTTACCTACAAATCATGCTGCTGATAAACAATCTGACATTGTAAAGACAACAAAACCCAACCCAAAAAGGTGTGCCTTCAAGTTGAATAGAGGACTTTGGGCTGATATTAAGGATTTCCATTTCACGCTTCAGCTTGACTTGATGCAGAGCATTTACTGAGAGTATATAACTTCTTTATTTCAATGTAAAATCATTGCTCCAAAGTATTTATTCTGAAATATAATGATTGCTCTGTCAACATCAGCTGTCCGGGGCTATAGGGAGGGAGAATTTTCCTAAAGTGACAAAATAATTTAAACTGCATCAGTAAAAAAAATAATAAGATGGCAGCAGATCACTGCAACGTTTTGGTTGTTTAGGTCATCTATTTTCATTCAAAAACAGAGGTATGCTGTAAAACGTCTGCAAGAGCGATTCAGTATTTCATGATGTGTAAGTAATAAAATGTTAATGTGTACGGAAACAGTATTTAATACATTTTGTGTAAGAGAAGGTTAGTTTTACTGCGCAGCTGGTTAAAATCACTTTGGATGGGATCTTTAAACGAGATGTTGCCAGAGGCAGCAGCCTGCAAGTGGATTCCATGACTTTCTGTGACCTTTTTGCCTGCAGGCTTTAAGTCGTTAGCTTTCTTTGCTGCAGCGTCAAATTAACAGAGGACTTCATTAACTCGGCATTAATTGCTTTATTTCAAATGGCCCAGAACATTATACACTGCGTTTTTTGAGTATGTAGTGCCCAGACCTCGTGTTCTGGTGGTAGGCCATGCAAAATTATACTCTGATTTGGGGCACGTCAAAATATCCTTACGGCATGTGACCAGTGGGGTACCTCGCAGCCACGGCAACAGGTTAACCAATGGACACAGATGTTATTTTAATTGTAATCAGGCTTAGGCAATCTAAAAGCTAGACCACTTGCAATTAGTCAATATTTTTCATCTCTGTCCAGGCAGTATTATCCTCTGTCCACATGTTCCCTTGGTGGTTCCATTTACAGATTGACGCCTAATTCAGCAGTGAGTACAACACTAGCAGTGAGTAAAGCAAAGTAACATGCCATGCTAATATTTCTCTCTTTTTTAAAGTATGTCCCATTTTTAATTGGTTGAGTAAATGGCCTACCCTCTCTGCAAGCACTGCTAACATGCACATGTGAATGACCTCAAATTTTCTTCCTCTTCCAGTGAGGAGGTCTTGCCTCCATTTGATGCTTTCTCTGAGCTGAATGCAAGTATTCTCTAATGAGTTAAATGTTACTCACATTAGATCAAATGTTAGCACACTTTGATTTAAATCAGTTCAGTTTAGTTTATTGTGACGCGTAGTGAGGTACAGTGAAAACTTTTTGTTCTGTGCTAACCAGTCAGCAGAAAGACAGTACATGATTACAATCAATCCATTTACAGTGTATAGATACATGATAAGGGAATAACGTTTAGTGCAAGGTAAAGCCAGCAAAGTCCGGTCAAGGATAGTCCGAGAGACATCAAAAAGGTAGATAGTAGTTCAGCACTGGTCTCTAGTTGTGGGAGGATGGTTAAGTTGTCTGATTACAACTGGGAAGAAACTGTCCCTGAATCTGGAGGTGTGCGTTTTCACACTTCTGTACCTTTTGCCTGATGGGAGAGGGGAGAACAGGGAGTGGCCAGGGCAAGACTCGTCCTTGATTATGTTGCTGGTCTTACCGAGGCAGCGTGAGGTATAAATGGAAACAAATGCTGTCTTAACAGGGTGAATTATTCATGTACTTTGGCCAACACTGCTGATCAGGTTTTCAAGTGTGGAGAGAACAGGTGGCAAGACATTCAAAACATACAAAGATTTGCAGCCATGACATTTTGGCAACTTACAGAGATAATTTTGCACATCAAAGAGATTCTAGCTTGTTCATTAATCTTGGAGGCGCATTTCAATGAATTTGTCATTAATATTTCATGATTTCAGAAATAATATATATTTCCTATTGTTTTGAAACATTATTTTAAGCTTAGATTGTCTTTGGGGATCTTCACCCCAAATTTTAAAACTTATGGATAAACAATCAAATTTCTATGCTTTGGTCACTTAATAGCTTACATGGAATTGCTGTAAATCATTTATGCTGTAAATTGTGTCCTAAACACTAAGCCAATTTCACTTTAAGATTCTGAGAAATAGATGTTAGTCAAGAATGAACTGCAAAGGAAGTATTTGCCATCATTGAGAATGGACATCCTCAGCTCCCAAATTCACACATCCATTGCCAAAAGGTAATTTACAATATTCAAGAGAAAGCATTAACTTTTCTTTGCCAACCTTAAAATATTTGGGTTTCACAAAGAAATTGACCTACCTTGGATTTTATTCAACTTCTAGATGCTTAGTTTTCAAAAAGAATTGGAATTATTATAGGAGGATGCTTCTAACTCTGTGGCACAATCAGTTAGTTACTGAGATTGGATTCTATAGGCTAAGGTTAGCCTGGTGAGACATTGTAAGGGAAATTAGAGTAGATGCATATGCAGTTTATCACAAGGAATGGTTTGATTATTGCTTTCCTTATTTACTTGCTTGAAGCACCGGATTGATATGTAAATGTTTTTCAAGTCTCTTTTTTTGATGATAGCTGCAATCTTGCAAATTAATTGATTCCAATGAAGACTCTAAGGATCTGAATCAATATTTGCCCAACATGTTGCTTCAGAGCAATTGCAAGCGGTTGTTGTGATTCTTGTAATCCTCTGATCAGTTGAATGTATAGTTCATTTCAGATATTGTATAGTTAAACTGTGCTGTCAAAAGGGTCATTCATTACTGATTTGAAGCACTTAAATGAGTTGTATGCAATGATCCTGATTGGTTGTTAATGATTCAAATTTGGTAAAATGATTGTTTTCCTATTCACAGAACATGTATGCTTCAAATATACACTTAATATATCCTCTTAGCCGTAATTTTCTAACATCTTTCAAACTTTTATTCTGGAGGAACTATATTAAACTTTGTAATATTTTAGTGCAGTGACAGGGCCAATCTTTTCATTTGCATTGCATTCAGCTACCACATTCTCATTAAGAAGAACAGAACTTATCTAATTAAACATTGTTCAACACTTCAGAATGCCAATAACATTTATAAAGTTCGCCCAATTAATTTTAACTGTGTACAATCAAACCTTTAATCCACTTGATGGAACATACAAACAGGATGCAGGAGTAACCTTGTGGCCTCTTGATTCAACATCTCTTGTTTATAAACTGTGACTCCTATTTTTAGATTCTCGGACTAGAGGAGACAACCTCCCATATCCACCTTTTCAACACTCCTCGGTATCTTGTACTTTTTCCACTGAGTCGTCTCTCACTTTTCTCAACTGCTTCTAATACAAGTCAACTCTATCTAACCTTTCCTGCATGACAGCTCCCCCATTCCGGGCACTGGTAGAAAAATCCTTCTTTCAGTTGCTTTCAACAAACCTACAACTTGTAGAAGAAACAAGGAACTGCAGATGCGGGTTTAACCAAAGAAAGACTCAAAATGCAGGGGTAACTCAATGGGTCAGGCAGCATTCCTGGAGAACATGGGCAGGTGACAATTTGAGTCAGGGCCATTCTTCAGACTGATTGCAGTGGAGGGAAGAGTGGAACATGACTTTCCTAGCTTTGTTTTGCCCCCACCCCTGCAATGTCTGTAGAAGGGCCCCAACCCGAAACACTACATATCCACGTTCTCTAGGGATACTGCCTGAGCTGCTGAGTTGCTCAAGCCTACTTTCTTTAATAACAAGACCAGATGTAGCTCCACATAAGTGAGGGATGACCTACCTATCTTTGTGCTATGTTGACCTAGCAATAAAGAATAATATTTAGGTGGCTTTCCTCACTAGTCTCCCAGCTAGTCTTTTGTGAATCGTGCTCATGGTCACTTAGATTCCCCTGAATCTCACTGCTTTCTAATCTTTCAGGGTTAGGTAAAGTCCTTTTTTATTTTTACTGCTAGAATGGGCACATTTTAATATTTCCCCACATTGTGCCCAATTTGACAGATCTTTGTCTTCTCACCACTTACCCACATCCCTTTGTAGCTTCCTTATGTTCTCTTTGCAATTGACTTCCTCACCTTTGTCATTATAAACATAATTAATGCTGTTCAGTATATAAACTGTAATAAAGTTGAGGCCCAAAAATTGCTCCCTATGGAATACCAACAACCTGACAAGGTACAAGTTAATGAAATATGAAGGTTGCCTCACACTCAGTGGCAAATATAATGATGCTAATCCATCACTGATAGTGTTAGCCACCTGCTTCAGGGAATAATACTCTGCAATACCTTTCTGTTTCCTGTTTCTCCCGAAATTGATGCAATAGATATCTGTAGAAAGCTGATACACAGTAACGAAGTGCCAAGGAACCGAGAACCAAAAATATATTGGTTCCGGCTTTACTCCAATCCAAAACAGAACAGGTCAATTTGTGTTTGTTTTTACATTGCTCCATCACATTGCCCTGCGTAAATCGTACTGTAGGGGATTTTGTACTGAAGCCAGTAATTGTTTTGGGTTTGCTTTATTAGCAGGCACCATTATAATTTGGATAATAAGACTGCGTGCCCAAGAAAACCACTAGTTGCCTGTGTAATTGTAGTGCTAGCTCGTTAACTAACCACAAGCCTGTTCAGAAATACTGCCCCTGACATGTTATTTCACATCTATTTTTAACGAGTAGAAAAAAATGCTTAAAACAGTCAGCATGTCATTAGTTAAATGCCAAGACGTATCCATGAGGAAGTAGAATAGGTTTTGTTGCAAACTGCCTCCATGGAACCTTTTTAGAATTGTGGCCACTTTATCGCAAATACTCGCACAAACACAATCCATTCACAGAACAATCTCTGCGTCTTGGCATTAAAGAATGGCCATTCACAGTGACGTAAGTGACGATATCCATGAGTTGAAAAAAGAACATTTAAAAAAATTCTAATACTGTAATGTAAAATAACTTATTCCCAGAACTTATTCCTAAACGATGCAGGGTCGGATGTGCAACAAAAAAAGTGAATAGATAATGAAAGTGTGGCAATACACCACAAATAGCATCACAGGTTGATAAATAAATTGTGCAGTCGACTTCACTTCACAAATTCTTGGGTCTTCCATTCAACTCACTTTCTCTGGTCGACCATGAAGTCAAAACCCTAATGCATACAAAGTAGTTGTACTGTTACCAATGTCATATGATTCGGCCCATTTAAATCTAGTATTACCATGAAAGAAAAAGCTTCAACCTAAAAGCATAAGCAAGATCAATGTGATTACCAATGATTTGAAAATCAAATCTAGGCATTTTCAGGGTTTGTATTATACTATGTTTCACTGTGGCAGCATGGTAAATTTTCCCATCCAAGCTCATTTTGCCAAATATTGCTCCCCATAAGTGTTTTTCAGTTTTAAATTTCTAGATAGTTTTATAATCCCCAAGTTCTAATTTTTCCATTTGGTTTTAACTCTGTAATGATGCATGGTGTTCACTCTGAGTACTCCATGTCCATGATTGTCTTTGCCTTGTTAATCTAGGTAATCAGGGTTTGCATGAGGTCCTGATTTAACAGATCTTGGCAGAAGTTCTTGTTTTATTCTTGTACGACACACAGACCTCAATACGGCATTGGCATAATGTTCCCTCCTGAAGCAACTATCTGCTTCTGATGTTCCGTTTTTAATTTCCTAATGGTTCAGCTTTGCAAAAAGGTGCCTGTTTCTTCCAATTGACACCGGATGCTTTTTGCTGAACAAGGAAACAAGTTAACGCTGCCATTCATAAATTCATAGAGTAGGCACGAAAACCAATGTCAGAATAATCAATCTCCAAAATAGCTATTGATTCTGGGAACATTTATTTCATCAAAGATTCCTCCCACAAAGTGAAAATGAAGCAAGAACACAAGAAAATAGGAGCAGGAGTAGGCCAACCGGCCCCTCGAGCCCGCTCCGCCATTCAATACGATCATGGCTGATCCTACCCCAACCCCCTTCCCACTATCGCCCTTCTTCCCACCCAAATGAACCGTGTGATCTCCTGGGAGAGGCGAAAAACCGGATAAAAACCCAGGCCAATTTGGGGAAAAAATCCGGGAAATTCCTCTCCGACCCCAAGCTAGGCGATCAAAACTTGTCCAGGAGATTACTCAGGTCTTACTATACTAACCATAGCTCATGTCCACTTCCCTGCCCGCTCCCCGTAACCCCTAATTCCCTTGTCTATTAAAAAACAATCTATTTCTGTTTTTAATTTATTTAACGTTCCTGCATCCACAGCTGCCTGAGGCAGCGAATTCCACAGACTAACCACCCTCTGAGTGAAGAAGTTTCTCCTCATCTCAGTTTTAAAAGAGCCCCCCTTTATTCTAAGACTATGCCCCTGGTCTCCCCGATCATCGGAAACATCTTTAGCGCATCCACCCGATCAAGGCCCCTCACAATCTTATACGTTTCAATAAGATCGCCTCTCATTCTTCTGCACTCATGTAATTCTGAAGGCAACGGTTTTTTTCTTGTTTGTTGTGGCTTAAAAATTGTCTAATTTCCCTGATCTGAGAGTACAAATTTGTTGGTAGCTTTTAGAGGATGAAATCAGAGTCTGAAGAAGGGTCTCGACCCGGAACGTCACCCATTCCTTCTCTCCAGAGATGCTGCCTGTCCCGCTGAGTTACTCCAGCATTTTGTGTCTATCTTCGATTTAAACCAGCATCTGCAGTTTCTTCCGACACAAGTCGGAGTTTGCTCCTTCCGCTTTGCCAATGATTAGAATTTATTTCACTCTGCTACAATGCAGAATCATTCTTTAGTTTATGTTTTACTTTGAAAATAATTTAGTTTGTTTTGACATTCTCTGTTAGAATGAGAAGCGTTCCATGTGTAGATCAAATTCCATTCCGGGAGTGTCACTGGTAAAAAGAGGATTTGACATATTATGGCTGAGCCTGTAGCGTGCAGGATTCCTTGATTCTCCCACTCCCAGTGGTGGAGGAACACTCCTGCCCGCTTGTTTACACTCTCTCTCCGTGAGTCAGAGTACATGGCAATTGAAAACAATCACGGTTGTTTTTCAACCTCCCGAACACAAAATGCTGTAAACTCCTTTCAACACAGAGTGCTTTCAACACAGAAATGCTGTGATTATAGAGGTCCTCTGCATCGATTTCCCTGCTTCTTCCAGAAATTGTCCTTCATTGCCACTCATCTTGTAGACGAGTAAGTGGCACTTTGTACTACATGGTTTTCAGTAAGCGTGTGAGATAATGTCATCATGTAGTATTTTGTACAACAAATTTGGCAGGATTAATGGTGCATGATTCCTTTTCTTGAATGACATCTTGAGAATTTCTAACCACTGGTGAGCAAAAAGGAAACAGTAAGATCATGACCCAATACATCGACTATCCTTTGCCTCCACAGATGCTGCTTGACCCGAATCAACTGCAGACTTCACCAGTCTGCTTTATGCTCCAGATTCCAACACCTGCAGTGTCTCTTTTTGTCTCCAATCTCTTCAGAGAACCTGCATTAAACATACTTTTTAAGATTTAACAATTTAACCACAACTTGTCAGGTTAACTGGCTGTTTCCCAGCTGTGATTACTTCCTCTTTTTAAATATTTGCAAGATTTGAGTCCTCAAACCTCTTGAAACCATCCAGGACCCCTGGACTGTTAAATATTAAGAAAACGGCATATTTACACGGTATTAATATTTGTGTAGTGTTCCAATAAACATTGTATACCATGCAACACAGGTAGGGTTTTGCTCGATGATATCGATGGAACTGAAAATTCTTAGTTAATAAAGTTATTCTGTTTAGTACATCCCAATCAAAATGGGCCTTGGTCAGCTTGTTAAAGTTTATATTAGCTCAAGGGCTGGTTCAGTCCACTTGTCAAATAGAACCAAGCACTGCACTCTTCAATTGGTGGCTAAATGACTCATTTCACTTAACCAAGTTGGCAATGACACCAAATACCTTTTATCTCCCTTTGTTCCTCCATGAAAAACAAAGCAAGAAGCATAATGTTTCATAAGTAAAATATTAATTCACAATATTAAGATTATATAACTAGAACTGTGAATAGGAAAATACACAGTGCTCATTCTAATCATCGACTTAAAAGTCATTATTTCAGATTAATTGAGAGAAATTAAACAGAATTGTTGCATCCACATATAGCCAGTTCGTGGACAGATTGGTTTCCAACACATTTTCAATGAAGCAGTTTTAGTTATGCTGGAACTGTGAAACTTTGAAGACCCTTTTACATGTACAATTTGATGTTGATTTTTCTTTAAAGCTTATGCTGTTAGATGAATTGGTGAAGAGCAATGCTGCCATTTGTGTGTGTTTATATGAGGTTTAAATAGCTTTTTTTAAATAAATAATCATCTAGCCCTGTAGCCTTACTGGGTTGCAAGTTGCAAAGCTATCTTACAATGTGAATGAAGGGAATTGTGCTGTTATTGACCATAGTGCAGAGTGTCCAGATCCTGCTTTAATGGATTGTTTTATTTATGGTCTTCTTGTGCTTTCTGAACGTTATGTGGAACCTGACAAGCCTGAAAGAAATTTTGTATAAATTTGTACAATACTCTTTAAAAAAAAGTTTATAATCTTAGAAATGTTGTGTTACTTTATTCTTGTGCAAATATATTCAGAATAAAAGATTTATCAGTTAAATCATTAAAATGCTTCACCATGCTGAATTTGTGAACCTTTATTTACCTCATGAATGGACTGAATGAGAAATGAAGACACTCCAGGGTTGCTTCCGGCAGTAAGATCTCAAAATAATGGAATCTATATTAAAATATTCGATGTTCAGCATTAGCAGAAAGAAAAAAGAGTTGTATTTTATTTAGTGAATTCAGACTTTGAAAATTATGGAAAAAATTTGACATTATTAATATCAGGCTCTAGCCTAACCTTGAACTAGGAGCGGCTTTAGATTTCCATGTGGGGACACACATCCAAAGGTTACTGCCAGTGACTTGCTGCTGAGCAGCAGACAACCCTGTGATGCTGGAGGGCCGTGATGGTCTGACCTCCCGACAGAGGATCCTGTTCTAGGGAGAGCTCCCAATTGATGCAATTGACTGAACTTCCTCAAGATACTGACGTAAGTTTAAATGTGATTGCATTAAAGTGTTTAGGTTTGTCGATTTGATGTTTAAAGTTTTAAAGCTTTCTTAACGCCTTTGAACTACATTCCATCAGTCATGGACGGTTCCAATTATGTCTTAGGTCAAGATTCAGCTGACTCAGATTTTTGTGGGCAGAGACTGGTGCCGGTGGGATGGTTTCTCTCACTTTGGATCCTCCCTGCGTGTAGAGTCTCACGCAAAGAATCTGAGCAGCTTTGCACTGCAATTTCCCACTGGGACCTTGGCTCATTCAAGTTCATATCAAAGTGCACCATGAGCTGACTGCACTCACCACAGGCTTCAAAATCTGCCATTTGTCAGGAACAACCACTACACTGTGCTCACAATGAACCATGTTGAAGCGCAGTGGCTATTGTTATCTTCATTTTAGCCCTTTGCAAACAACGATTTTACAAGAAGCTTTCGTGCGGTCTTTCAGAGAAAGGAGAACGAGGAGAAAGGTAGAAATTCCTGCTTTTCTTAAAGTGTCCCTGTATGTTAGTTAATGAACAATAGTATCAACAAAGTAGGATAGAGTGGTTTTGGTTTGCTGTTGATAGCGAGGAAGGTGGTCTTAGGTTACAGAATGATATTGCTCAACTGATAAGCCGGGTAGAGCAATGGCAGATAGCATTTGATTCTGGTAACTGTGAAATGATGTATTTTGAAGTGTCAAATAAGGGTAGGACATATACTGCATATATTCATAGGACATATACTATGACTGATGTGTACCCAGCAGAGAGTTGAACGAATGAAGATAGGAGTGCAGGAAGATAGGGTGGTAAGAAAGGTAGTTGGGATGCTAGCTTTCCTGAGCTGGGACACAGGATGAAAGATCAGAGAGGTCTTGGTACAACTTTATTGGCCAGGTCACAGCTAGATTAATCTATACAGTTCTCACATGAGGTGGATGGATCTGAGTCAAGAGGATGCAAAGGAGATTCACCAGGATGTTGCCTGAGACGAAATGTTGCCCTTATGAGGAAAGAACTATGAGACTGTTGGCTTTCCCCAGAAGAGGCATGGATAGAGTAGATAGTAAGAAACTTTTCCCCACAACAGAGGGAGCAATGCCCAGAGGCTGCGGTTTAAGTTGAGTAGAGGTTTAGATGCAATCTGAGGGAGAATTTTTATACAGAGGATGGCTGAAGTTTTGAATGCACTGCCTGAGAAGGTGGTGGAGACAAGTGAGCATCGCAACATTTCAGAAGCATCTGGAGGAACAGTTGAATTGCTGAGGCTTAGTAGGTTGTAGACCAGGTACTGATGAATTGGATGAGTATAGACAGATATATGGTTATCAGCATATGCCGAAGGGTCTGTATGCTGAATCACACAATCTCATCTAAACGATGGAGACTGTCGGACTTTGTTAGCATAGCACTGATGTCAGTTTGGATTGTGTGATCAATTCTGGAATTCTGCTGAGATACGCAAACTTTTAAACCAATGATAAGGCACTGGCTCTGGAATCTGGTTTTATGTTTAAAAAGTAAAATCCATAGATGACTGTAAAAGAAAATGAATAGTGCCGAACTGAACATGCACCAGTGTGAATGAAGATTGATGGTTGACTGATGGCAGGACAAGGTCATTTTAACTGAATAAATGACCAAGATTCCTGAGACAATATGAAGACAGGCGCAGTAGGAAATGGCGACATAATTGATGTGATATCTCTATCAGCATCAGGCAACAAATGATGGGGCTTTTCACCATAAAATACCATCTACGTCTATTTGAACAACTGTTCAAATATAGTTTTGTAAGGACCACAAAGTAATTTCACCATAAACATTGTGCTCCTTCTGTTGACATAAGTATAAGAGACTTGGTGAAGAACCATTGATTTTCCTCCTCCTCCTTTCCAGATACATAGTCACTGAGTCCTACAGCACAGAAACAAGCCCAATGGCCCAACTTGCCCATGCCGACCAAGATACCCACCTACACTAGTCCTACCTACCCGTTTTGTGGCCCATATCCTTCTGAACCTTTCCTATCCATGTATCCATACATAGATTAGATCCAGTCAGCTTGCAGAGGATGTTAAATATCAATGTCTATCTTGGTTAGGTTGATGATATGATGTTATTGTTCATATCTGGGTGAGATTGGCAGGAATAGGGAAGAGGTTATTGATTAAAAGGAACAGTTCAACAGTGAACATTTTTCAAAAAATGTCATACAGTCCCGGCAACAATGAAAGCTGCCCTCCCGGGAAGGAAATCATTTTAACCACAACAAAGAATGCTGAACGTACCAAGGATTTAGAGACCTTGTTTCTGCTTTGTAAAATGAAGCACTCAGTAGTAGGAAATTACATTTGTTCTGAAACAGCCCAGATGTTGTGAAATGAGTGCAATATTGAAGCTGACTTCAAACCTCGCCGAATCTCCTCTGAGGACAAGGTTGTTATACAGAACATTTGAATGTTGTTCAAATTTAAATCCCCAAGATTGAGAAAAACATCCAAGCTGCTTTATTTTATTGTGAAGTTTCGGAATGTGCAAAGGGACAATTAGCCGATTTATATTCAGTCCTCCTTGTAATGCTTCACACAATTGTTAGTTCCACATAGAAGAGGAAAGTGAGCTCCACAGGGGAGGTGGAATGACCACTCGAAACCTTTTTGTGTCCTTATGGCGAGGCCTTTAATTTATTTGCTTTGTTTATTGTGGCGTCTTAAGGAATTTTTGGCTGGAATGCATGTTACTTGTTCAGCACCATCGGTGCAGAATTGCTTCTGAAATGGCATTTGATGCGCTGTGTGAATAAGGATCATGCAAGGATCAGCCAAGAAGGATCAGTGTGCAATGTTGATTGGCGCCATTGCCAAAAATTTATTTTACATAATGTTACATTCTTCAGTGCTGAGCGAAACATCATGGCCATTTCACATTACTCTGGAAATCGGACTGGGTACTTCCAGACATGAGTTGCCCTCGTACCTCTGAAGCAATTTCCCTTTGGGGATCAACAGTTTTACATTACATTGCATGCAAAGTTTCTTTTTGTGAATTGCATGCTCTGAATGTCTGCCAGTTTGAGACAGCCCAGCCTTCCCGGCGCACTGCTAGACTGGGATACCTTTCAGGAGAGGCAACAAGTTCATCCTTCCTTCCACTCCACATCCTGGCACTGCACCAGCCCAACCTCCTCACCTCATTCCCCAAATCATTCTACCGCGTCATGAATCCCGAGCACAAGGCACCCTGGTGAGTCCACTGCATCACGGTTCAACCTGTTGCTTCCTGATTTTCTTCCCTGACCGGCCCATCTGTCTGCCTTGAGCTCCGATGTCCAACCCAATCCCTGGGTACAAACCAGAGACCCAGTTGGGTGCAAGGCAATCAGCCCAGGGTCAGCCTGACCCTGGCTTGTGAGCAGAATACAGTGGGACACTTCAGGGGTAAAGAGATGCAACCTTTGGCCCATTGTGGAGAAGACCCTGTCGCCATAGCCATTGACCACACCACCAGCTTACTGGAATCCTCAGCAATGTTCTTCAATTCTGCAGCTCACATCTCTCACCATTCCCTCCCTTCCATCCACAGGTTCAGCAGAGCTCTTTAAATTCATCATAAACTCATTACAGGTTAGGTATTGATAAATTTCAATTAACCTTGGCATGTTCTACAACTGTTTAATTCATAAGATCATAGGGTCATAAGTGATAGAATCATGTGATTTGGGGAGTCCTGCACTCCCATGTCCCTTTGCACCTCCGATCTCTGGATTCTCTCCCCATTTAGAAAATGATCTATGCCTACTACCAAAATGCATGACTGCACACTTTGCTACACTATATTCCATCCGCCGCCTCATTCCACTCTCCCAACCTATCCAAGTCCTTCTACAGATCCCTGATTTCTCTACACTACCTGCCCCACCAGCCATTTTTGTATCATCCGCAAATTTTGCCACAAAGCCTTCAATCCCCTCATCCAAATCATTAATGTACAATGTGAAGAGCAGCGGCCCCAGCACCGAGCCCTGCGGAACTCCGCTAGTCTGGCAGCCAACCAGAAAAAAAACCCCTTAATTGCCACTCTTTGTCTTCTGCCATCCGGCCAACTTGATATCCATGCTAGTGTCTGCCCTTTGATACCATGGGCTCCCATCTTCCTTAGCAGCCTCCCGTGTGGCACCTTATCAAAAGCTTTCTGAAAATCTAGGCCTGAAACTAGGTATACTGACTCTCCATTGTCTGCCCTGCTATTTACTTCTTCAAAGAATTCCAGCAAATTTCTTTCAAGTTATTTACCTTTGCTCCTGTCTGCAAGGAGACAGAACCTTACTTCTATATAAATGAATTGCTCAAGGCCAGATTTCGATGCTTGTGTGTAACTTAATAGGCCATAAACCTTTGGCGTACAGCTTGCTTCCATCTCTCTCTATCATGCTTCCTACTTATGCTACCTTTACTCCCCTTTCTCTCCACCTCTCATTCTCACTCTCACCTCTTGCATTCCCATTCCCATTGCTGCCCATAACTCATTCTGTCCCAGGTTAACCCTATGTTACAGTGATGAGCTATATAGTAAATATAACATTGCAATAACACCAAAAATGTTGTTTTACAACATGCAACTTAATATTTGTTTTTTTAGTGTCTGATAAACCTAATTTCCCCATTTCACATTCTATTAACATTCCACTCACCTGCCCTTCATATCTCCCAAGGATAACTATTAGAAGGCCAAAGGATGACTTGAACTCCGGTCCTAAAACATGTACAGGAGCCTATGTCATGCCTTCTCTGACCAGGGTCATTGTAATTGTAACTGATGAGGCCTGGCACAAGGACAGGAGGCAGCACGTGAATAACCTGGGTCTCTGCTTCTCTGGCCTTTCCTACCCTGTGGCTAACAACCCTTACTGCCAGCACAGAATCCTCTGATAAACATGTACTCAATATATTACTCATAAAAATTACTAGTTTATGAGTAATATCTTAAGTACAAATTATTTTACTTTGAAGACAATTGGCTCTGGAAACCTTGAGTCCCAGATGACATTGTCATCCATCCCATCTCTCTCCTACTTTCCCATGCTGGAAGGAAGATTCCACATGCTTTGTAATAACCCTCAGTCCTCAGACAAAGAGCAGTCAACTCAAACTGCATGCGGAAGAATGGGAGGAAAGATTTTCAATGTACCTGTGTGAATGATTTCTTAAATCATATATGGAATCAAGTTCACTTTGTTTTCTACCTTTCTTAATTACAGACAGATTGCATTAATAGTTGCTGGATAGGAACAATACCTAAATGATGAGAGACATACAAAGTTTCGATTGAAATTATTATTGCACCTATCTTGAATCGTGTGTTATGAGTTATTTGTAACATCATTCCAGTCAGTTATGTAACATGCTGTAGTCATAGCTTATGATGGCAATCAAGGAGTCAAAAATTAATTAAATATTAAGAAAGAAAAGATGGCTTGCAGGAATTGTTTCATAGAAACATAGAAACATAGAAAATAGGTGCAGGAGGAGGCCATTCGGCCCTTCAAGCCAGCACTGCCATTCATTGTGATCATGGCTGATCATCCACAATCAGTAACCTGTGCCCAACCTCTCCCCATATCCCTTGATTCCACTAGCCCCCAGAGCTCTAACTCTCTCTTAAATCCATCCAGTTATTTGGCCTCCACAAATTCACAACTCTGGGTGAAAAAGTTCCTTCTCACCTCAGTTTTAAATGGCCTCCCCTTTATTCTTAGACTGTGGCCCCTGGTTCTGGACTCGCCCAACATTGGGAACATTTTTCCTGCATCTAGCTTGTCCAGTCCTTTTATAATTTTATATGTCTCTATAAGATCCCCTCTCATCCTTCTAAACTCCAGTGAATACAAGCCTAGTCTTTTCAATCTTTCCTCATATGACAGTCCCGCCATCCCAGGGGTCAATCTCGTGGCTGAATACAAATTCAAAATATGCCACAATTAACAGTATTGGATTTCCTCAAAGCGACATGGAGTAACTCGAGAACTGATTTTGCAAACCCATATTCTGCTGATAATATGCTCATGGTTATTGCTGACCATGATGCATTCCCCATTTTTAAAAAGTAGTCAGCTCTCCTTTGATGAAAACAACCGTTCGGTACTCGATTGAATCTTTGAGCAAATAAAGGAGAATTATAACTGATCACAATTAATTCAGGGTGACCTGAGGAAGTTTACAAAAGGCAGATAAGGCAATATTTTGCTGAACTGTATGCAAAAACAAAAAGAATTTCACTGTACGCCTGTACATGTGATAATAAAGAAACATTGAACCATTAATTGAGATTGCACACAGTGCATGATTACTCCTCACTGATCATGGGCCAAAGGTGAATTAGAGAGATTCATCTGGATTGCTCATACTGTATGACAATCATAAAATCAAGAACCTTGCAGGTTTTTTTGCAGAATTACAGAGCAATAGTACGTTCAATGACAAAATTACCTCCCAGCTACACAAATGTTTGCCCAACCTGTCAGTAGACATCTTACAGAGATACCTCTGAGATGGATGATCAACATTTCAGCGAAGAGGAACTCCCAGAAAGCCGATGCAGGGAAGCACATGATATTGAACTTCCTGCCATAGGCAAGCAAGAAATTCCACGAAGCATGAAGACATTTGGTTAGTGCCACAGCAGATTCAGTGATTGCAGCATAACATGGTTAGCAAAGCATCAAGCAAAATGCCTCATTCGTCAGATCGACCCTAATTCAGGTTGTTAAACCTGAAATGCTTGATCCTAGGATTGAAAACAAAGCAACAGTCAGTTAATTCAGTGGCCAGCACCCTTTCATTCAAAAGATACTTGGTGCTTTCCATCTTTTGAGCAGAAGCCACCTTCACAAATAAGTCAAGTCAAGTTTATTTGTCACATACACATGCAAGATGTGCAGTGAAATGAAAGGTCACCCACAGTCCAGCAATAAGAGCAATAAAAATAAGCAATTACACACACAATCACAAACCTACACAAACAAAAAAAAGAAACATCCGTCACAGTGAGTCTCCTCCAGTCACCTCCTCACTGTGATGGAAGGCCAGAATGGCTTTTCTCTTCCCCTGCCGTCTTCTTCCTCAGTCAGGCTGTTGAAGTTGCCACGTTCCAGGCCGCACCACACGGTGAACGGTCCGCAGCGGGCCGACCCAAGCCCCACGATCCGAGGCGGGCGAAGATGCTGCCGCTGCCAGAGCTCCCGATGTCGGCCCCCACCCAGGGGGCTGCGAGCTTCCGATATCCACGCGGCCCGCGGCCGAAGGCCCTGGAGCCTCCGAAGGCGAGTCGCAGCCGCTCCCGCAGCGCCACCACAGCTTCCGAAGGCAGCCAGCTCCGCAGATGGTAAGTCCGGTCCGCGGGCTCTGCAAACCAGAGCCCAGGTGGCCCCAGGTGGAGGCCGCCAGCTCCAGGTGTTTGGCCGATGGTAGGCTGCAGCGGGAACGGAAACACCTCCCCGAAAAAAGTTCGCATCTCCGTTCGGAAGAGTTAATTTTACAGACCCCCCACGCACACATAGAACACAACCACAAAAAACACTACATCACATCTACACACTACAGTCAAGACAAAAAAATACAAAAGACAAACGGACTGCTGCTGCTAGGGCAGCGCCGACATTCTTTTCTCAACATTAGTGATTTTAATATTGATTATTATGTAGCGACCATAGAGAATGGTCCAGGTTGTCGAACCCTCGGATTGGCCAGCGAGGTCACGTGGGAACGCGACCATGGGGATTGGTCCAGGGAGCGACATCGCTGATTGGCCAGCGATGTCATGTGCGCGTTTGGCGCCCGTTTTAGTCAGTTCGGCGAAGTCTTCAAGGAAGACAGTAAGTTTGTATTGGTTGTCCTGTACCTTGTTGTTTAACTCTGTATTCGTGTATTGCGGCTGCAATAAACTTCGTCTACAACCAACAAGTTTCGGACTCGCCATATTGGTGACCCCGACGTGATCTGGACGATCACCGACTGAGCAGGAACCCGACGCCTCGTTGACGATGACCAAGCAGGGCACACCGGAGTCAAGCGCGGCGGGCGTCCATCTTCCGTTATTTTGGACGTACGCACCGCAAGCTTGGTTTATCCACGCCGAGGCTCAATTCCATATAAAGAAGGTGTCGGACGAATCCACAAAGTACTTCTACCTCGTCAGCGCTCTATCGCCGGACACAACCAAGCGCGTGATGCGGTTCATCGTAAATTCACCTGCGGAAGACAAGTACGAGGCCATGAAGAAGGTATTACTGCGAACCTTCGGGTTTAATAAGCATGGTGGTGCGGCAAAACTTCTGCACCTACCGGATCTTGGAGACCAACTGCCTTCCGTCCTCATGGCCGAAATGATGATGCTAGCCGGTGAGCATACGGATTGCCCGATGTTTGAACAGGCATTCCGCGAGAAACTTCCCGAGGATGTCCGACTGCTGCTCACGGATTGTTCTTTTAAGGACCCCGAAGCATATGCAGCGAAAGCGGACGCGCTCATAGCGGCAAAAAACAAGGCAAGTGGTTCAATCAACAAAGTCTCGACATCGGTGACCACGCCACAGCGACGGCAAGATGGCGCCACGTCTCCCGCCAATTCTTCGAAAGCCCGCCAAAAAGATCCGCACAAGCGCGTCTGGTGCTATTATCACCTACGATGGGGTAACGAATCCCGCAACTGTCGTTTGCCTTGTACCTTCACGGGAAATGCCTCGGCCGATCGTACATAGGGGCAGTTACGATTGGCCAGAACCGGCGCCTCTATGTCCATGATCGATTCACGGACACAGAATTTTTGGTAAACACGGGAGCCATCGTCAGCATAGTGCCGCCGACCGACCTCGAAACCAGATCGGGTAAGACAGGTCCCACCCTCATCGCGGTTAATGGCAGCCCAATTCGCACTTTCGGTACACGGAAGATGTCCCTTGTGTTAGGCCTCCGCACGTACGAATGGCCATTCATCATAGCCGACGTCAAACAAGCGATCCTGGGCGCAGATTTTCTCTGGGCTTTTTCACTGGTTCCTGATGTCCGCGGTAACGACCTCCGACCCTCTGCCGAAGATGAGCACGTCGCTCCGACAATCGCCTCCTCGCCCAGCCCTACTGTCCAGGCCGTCGTCGCGGCCCCCGACTCGTATGCTGCGATTCTGGCAGAGTTCCCAGAGCTGCTCGTCCAACGTTTTGACGCACCTTCGGCTAAGCACGGTGTCCATCACATCCGCACCAAAGGCCCTCCCGTTTTCGCTCGGGCCAGGAGACTACCGCCAGACAAACTGGTGGTGGCAAGGGCGGAGTTCAGGAAGATGGAGGAAATGGGAATTGTCCGTCAGTCTGACAGCCCGTGGGCCTCGCCGTTACACATGGTCTCCAAGGCATCTGGGGGGTGGAGGCCATGTGGCGATTATCGGCGTCTCAATGCTGTCACCACGGCTGATCGCTACCCCATACCGCACCTACAGGACTTTTCATCTGGGCTGGAAGGAGCGGTGGTGTTTTCCAAAATCGATTTGGTGCGAGGATACCATCAGATTCCGGTGCGACCGGAGGACATACAGAAAACTGCAACTATTACTCCGTTCGGGTTGTTTGAATGGTTGCGTATGCCTTTCGGTTTAAAGAACGCGGCACAGGCTTTCCAGCGACTGATGGACCGCGTGGGCCGGGGTTTACCCTTTTTGTTTATTTATTTGGACGACATCCTGGTCGCCAGCCCCTCAGTGCAGGAACACCAGGTCCATTTGCGGACCGTGTTCCAGCGGCTCCAAGACCACGGGCTCATTATCCAACCCTCCAAATGTCAATTCGGCCTGCCTGCTCTCGATTTTCTAGGGCACAGAATTACTCCTGCCGGCGCCGCCCCTTTGCCCGAGAAGGTAGAGGCTATCCGGGCTTTTCCCAGGCCCACCACAGTAAAAGGGCTGCAGGAGTTCGTAGGCATGGTTAATTTCTACCATAGATTTGTTCCGGCAGCGGCGCGAGTCCTGCGCCCGCTTTTCCAATGCCTTGCGGGGAATCCGGTAGAGTTGTTGTGGTCCCCGACTGCAGAGTCGGCTTTTACAGCAGCTAAGGCAGCCTTGGCAGACGCCACCATGTTGGTCCATCCGAGCCCCTCCGCCCCCACGGCCCTGACGGTTGACGCCTCTGACGTGGCGGTGGGCGGGGTTCTGGAGCAGCAGGTCGGTGGCCGTTGGCAGCCTTTAGCGTTTTTCAGCCGGCAACTAAATTCGGCCGAGATGAAATATAGCGCGTTTGACCGAGAGCTTCTAGCTCTCTATTTAGCTGTCCGTCATTTCAGGTACTTCCTCGAGGGCCGCCCATTTGTGGCATTTACGGACCACAAGCCATTAACATTTGCTTTTTTGAAATTGTCTGACCCATGGTCGGCCCGCCACCAGCGGCATCTAACTGCTATCTCCGAATTTACCACAGATGTCCGTCATGTCGCGGGTAAGCTTAATGCCGTTGCTGACGCCCTGTCTAGACCTGCTTTTCCCCCTATTTCGGCGGTGGACTGCGAAGTGGATCCCCAGGAGCTTGCGGAGGCACAGCTCCTGGCGGATACCGTTTCGGCTTACCGGTCCACCACTTCGGGATTGAAGTTGGCCCAGGTAGCTTGTGGGTCGGAGGGCACGAAAGTCTGGTGCGATGTTTCTCTTCCTCGTCCCAGGCCGGTAGTACCGCCCTCCCTTCAGCGCCGGGTTTTCGATGCCATTCATGGGCTGGCGCACCCGTCCATCCGCTCCACCTCTGCCTTGGTAGCAGCGAGGTTTGTCTGGCATGGCCTGCAGAAACAGGTAGCAGGGTGGGCACGTTCCTGCGGGCCCTGTCAGACCGCTAAAGTCCAGCGCCACGTCCAGCCCCCCGTACAGGATTTCGAGGTCCCGGCTTTTCGTTTTTTCCACATCCACGTGGATTTGGTCGGGCCTTTGCCTTCCTCCCGGGGCTACACCCACCTCCTCACGGTGGTGGATCGGTTCACCCGGTGGCCAGAGGCTTTCCCATTGTTTGATATCTCGTCAGCGTCTTGTGCTAGGACTTTGGCCCTTCATTGGGTAGCTCGTTTCGGGGTCCCGGCAGTTATTACAACTGACAGAGGGCCACAGTTCACTTCGTCCCTCTGGGCCGCGCTGGCGGAACTGTACGGGTCCAAGTTACAAACCACAACTGCATATCACCCCCAGGCAAATGGACTCGTAGAGAGGTTCCACCGCCAACTTAAGGCGTCCCTCAGTGCAAGGCTTGAAGGCCCGGACTGGGTAGACCAACTCCCTTGGGTTCTTTTTGGCATCCGGACTGCTCCTAAGCCAGATCTCGGTGCGTCGTCCGCAGAGCTAGTATATGGCTCGACACTTCGAGTACCCGGAGATCTGTTTCCGGACCCTTCAGACCTGCTCCCTACAGTCCCATCAGCGTTAGCATCTCTCCGGGAACGGGTGGGCTCCCTGGCTCCAGTTCCGACTTCACGTCATGGGTGTCCCATGGTACATGAACCGTCTTCCCTGAAGGACTGTGAGTTTGTTTTTCTGCGTAAAGATGCCCATCGCGCCCCGTTGCAGAGGGTCTATCAAGGGCCGTTCCGGGTTTTACGTAAGGGGACGGCTACTTTCACCTTGGACATGGGCGGCAAGAGTGAACTCGTCTCGGTGTCCCGGCTCAAACCGGCCCATTTGGACCCGGATCAACCAGTCCTGGTCGGTCAAACCCCTAGGAGAGGCCGACCTCCGTTAGTTCCGCCCAGTCCGGAAACCCCCGTTCCGGCAGTTCCTCCAGGACCCCCCGTTCCGGCAGTTCCTCCAGGACCCCCCGTTTCGGCGGTTCCTCCAGGACCCCCCGTGCCGGTAGTTCCTCCAGAACCTCTCGTTCCGGCCGTTCCACCAAGTCCGGAACCTCCGGCTCCTGTGGTTCCGGCTGTCCCTCTCCGTACTCGTTATGGTCGCGAAATCCGGCTCCCTGCTAGGTTCCGCACCTCGGGTTCTGGGGGGGGTCATGTAGCGACCATAGAGAATGGTCCAGGTCGTCGAACCCTCGGATTGGCCAGCGAGGTCACGTGGGAACGCGACCATGGGGATTGGTCCAGGGAGCGACATCGCTGATTGGCCAGCGATGTCATGTGCGCGTTTGGCGCCCGTTTTAGTCAGTTCGGCGAAGTCTTCAAGGAAGACAGTAAGTTTGTATTGGTTGTCCTGTACCTTGTTGTTTAACTCTGTATTCGTGTATTGCGGCTGCAATAAACTTCGTCTACAACCAACAAGTTTCGGACTCGCCATAATTATGTAATTCTTCCTTGACATGGGGAGGGAGGGAGGGATCATCGTTATTGTTCCATTATGTTATCCTACATCCAAATACTGTCCCTCTTTAAAACTGTTACTTGTTAACCTGTCCAGTATCTCGGAGGAGGTAATAAAAGATGCTGCCGTTATTTTACATTCTGCAGTAGGGAGTTTGGCTGATTAGTCACATACATTGAGGGTTACTGGTTAACAATGCCTTCTGGAAGCTTTAGGGAAAAGCTGGCAAAGCAATCCCCTTAAACCCATGGCATTCAAACATGCTCCAAACTACCAACCGTCCCCTCTCTCTGCGCCTTTGCTAGCTTCTCTTATACCCCAATAATTTTACCGCAGCCAGCTGCCGGTGAACATAGCATGCCTGCCTCAAAGCTATTGTGTAAATGTTTGGAATGAATAAATGAGTTGCACAATTTGCTTCTGTGTATTTCTGGCATTTATCAATGCCAAGAAAATACAGTGTGTGACGTAATGACATCTGTCCACTTAAAGCTTTTGGCAATTAAAATTTCTTTAAACAAATGAAAATGGTGTAATACAATTATGAGGTTTGTTTACTCAATTTCCAAATTTCTGTACAGTTCAAAAACGATCCAAAATAAATATTTATGAAACAAACTTTTGTGGTTTTCTTTTTCTGTGCCATTGGGGAAAGCACGAGTTATGTTACTGCTTCCCAGAGGTATCACTTGTCTAATCAGTTCACAACGAGAAAAAGTCTTGCAGGTATTTGTGAGAGATATTCACGTCCAATGGTTGGCAGTAAAAACGCATGTACAATAATTTAATTCCCTGTTCTGAAGTTCCACTGAAACCAATAGAGTTGACTTTCAGCAGTGATTTGCAACACACAGCAGTTAGACTGAACGATCAGGTAGAATTTTCAGAGGCAGCACACAAAAATGGTAATTCACCCTTACTGCTTTATGCTTCGACAAAAAATCACTTCTCCTTCATGAAATCCTTTCATTTGGCCCTTTTTTCATACTCATGCCCTTGTCTAGCTCATATAAGAAAATAACTGCAGATGCTGGTACAAATCGATTTATTCACAAAATGCTGAAGTAACTCAGCAGGTCAGGCAGCATCTCGGGAGAGAAGGAATGGGTGACGTTTCGGGTCGAGACCCTTCTTCAGTCTGACCTGCTGAGTTATTCCAGCATTTTGTGAATAAATCCCTTGTCTAGCTCTCCTACTGAAAATAGCCGTCACTCTGCTTTTCAATTAGCACCAGACCCGCTTGAGAAAGAAATCCTTCTTGGTTCAATTTCCAGTTTCTTTCAAAGCCCATTAGAAAAAGTGCAGAAGCCCTGGAAGATGAAGGGACTCTCCAATGTCTATTGACACACAGAGGGCATGCTGGGAATGATGTCATCTGCAGGCGCTCAAGAGTGGACTGATGTTCCAACTCCTGCAAGATTAAAAGGTAAAGTCTCAAGAATGTGGAAAATTTGAAGTAAATACCTCAATGGAGAAATTTAGAGTATAAAAGAAAATCATGCTGTGTGAAGAATGTATTGTTTCATCTTGTTTAGAGTTAAATAGTGTATGAACTCAGAGAAATTGTGAATGTCTTATTTATTTCACTGTGGGTGTATTGATTGTTGACATAAAACAGATTCATTCAGGATGAAATAAAAGTAAGATTAAAATGTGGAAAACTGGAAGTAAAATTTGTCAGCAACATGTGTGGACCATGAAAGATTTTGTAAATCACAAAGAGTATATGTTACTTGTATAAAAGCATGAGAGGAATAGATCGGGTGGACGCACAGAGAGTCTAGCCCAGAGTGAGGGAGTCAAGAGCCTGAGGGCATAGGTTTAAGGTGAAGGGGGAAAGATTTTATAGGAATCTGAGAGACGACATTTCATGCAAAGGGTGGTGGGTGTGTGGAATGAGCTGCTGGAGGAGGTTTTTGAGGCAGGGACTATTGTAATGTTTAAGAAGCAATTGGACAAGTACATGGATAGGACTGATTTACAGGGATATGGACCAAACGCAGGCAAGTGGGACATGTGGATGGGACATGTTGGTTGGCGGGCAGGTTGGGCTGAAGGACCTGTTTCCACACTGTATGACTCCATGGCTCAATAACTTGGTGAATTGTGCACCATCAGGACGTGCAGGTATAAAACAATTCTATTTTGCTCTAGTGGTGCTACTTCTCATTGTTGTCATATGTGATAAATTGATATTCCAGTAATTAAAAATAGACATGGAACGTGTACAATTTGTGATTTCTTTTTAAATGGAAGGTAGAAGAAAATGGTGGAAATAACAGCAAACACATTGTATATAGTCTTCATTATGCCTTTCACTGACAAACCCAGACTAATGTTTGAGCATTAAAAGATCTTTTAAGATGAAAATTTCAGCTGTAACAAAAAGGCACGGTTATTTCAAGTGTATGTAGAACGTTGTTATGTCTTTGAATGTGAGGTTTGGTATTCAGTGTAACTATTCTCTCTCTAACCATACATGTAATGACCTAACCAGAGTTTATAGTTTCACTTCAAGAATCTTATGAATCACAGCATGCCCTATTTCTTTGGGGAAAAAATGCTAATTAATCAATTTCCATGGAATGAGGTGCCTCTACTTTGAAGAGGGCACACGGAATCTCAAACTAATTCTTCTAGTTTGTTGACAGTTTTTTGCTTAGAACCGTATATCGCCCTTTCTGCACTTTGGCTCAGCCTTAATACCGTACGCAACGATAGTTATTTGCTGTTTCCCAACAATTTCCCATTCTTAATCTAATTGCAGCCACATGATGCCAAGAATATGCTTGTTTATGCTATTGCAATTATCTTTTGCATTTCCGGGTTAAGCTTTAAGTTTAGAGACAAGTCCTATTTAGTTCACTAAAAGATAATCTGGTGTGGTTACTCAATAGAAATTTTGCATTGTTTCTTACAAAACTATAACATCCAAAACAGACAAAAGAGATTATATTTTTAATGAACATTTTAGCATGAATTCATTTTAATTTGTCATCGTTGACTGATTTTAAAACCCCAGTCTAGCAATTACAAGTAATCGCTGTTCAAAACACTCACAAACTCACTTGATGAAATGTTGGGTCCAGTTAAGCCTATGTAAAGTTATCTTTTGTATGGGAACATTCAGAAAGTCCTTGAAAGTTGGTTGAGCTGTTGCTGGGAAGAAGATGTGGCAGACGTATTCTCCATTATTTCTTTGGGTAGGGTTTGCTCTGCACATTTGCCCCTAGGCCATGCATCAGCCAGTGACTCTATCCCACCCTACTGTCCGATGAGATTCTTCTTTAGATGCGTTGGCACAGATCATGGACTTGCTGATGAGGAATGTGAAAGTTGCTGCAAGTAGGTTTTCACTGTGGGATTGGGAAACTGCAGACATAGTACGTGAAAGTTCTAGGATATTGATAATACGGCAAATACAGACATGGTAAGTGTAAGCTCTAGGATGTTGACATTGATTGAAACAACCAACAAAACAAAATATAGAAGTGCTGCAGGCATCAACTGAACTAAAGTTCATCATTGAATTGTCATGAGCATGCAGAGATCGTGACCTCTTGCAGCATTTATTAACATGTAAAAATGATCCAAAATGGTTTATTATCATTTCAATGCAGCTTAGTGAAATAAAGGTACAGAGTGTAGAACAGTAACAGGCCAACAATCCCGAACCCTCTTTATCCAAACTAATCCCATTTCTTCTCTGCCTACTGCCAGCCAGCAGTGCTTTGATTCAAGGTTCTTAAGGATTTGTCTCAGAAAGACTCGCCTGCAGACAGCTGCAATGTGACAGCCCCTGGAGGATTGGCAAGTCCTGGGACAGGTGTGGTGAAATTTGGGAACGAAACCTTCAGGTAGAAATAGATGGCACCAACGCCAAGGGAACTCCAGAGTTTGGGTCCAATAGAACTGGGGCTCTGAAGTAGGCATATAATCCAAGCAAATGGTGGTTTATTCAAAAAGTGGTGTTTTGGTAAAAGAAGGATCATAAATAGATTTATTCACAAAATGCTGGAGTAACTCAGCAGGTCAGGCAGCATCTCGGGAGAGAAGGAATGGGTGACGTTTCGGGTCGAGACCCTTCTTCAGACTGATCATAAATAGATAAGCAGGAATGAATTTGCTAGAAAATTTGAATAATGGGCAATGGAACTAAGGCTCCAGCCTTGTGATGTTTAAATAGACATCCCCCAGACTATAAATCTAGAGGTTGCAGGTTGGTTGAGAGCAGGTTTGAGATCTTTGGTCTTAATATCTCACTCAACCCTGGCCTTTTTTTGCCAATTGGAAAATTTGGCAAAAAATAATTTGTCAAATTTTTTACAAATGTGTCGATCATGAAAGATTTTGTCAGTCACATAAAGGATCTGTTCCTTGGTGAATTGTGCACTTTGCTGGGCACAATACAGTTCTACTTGGATCCTGAATTGCTACTTAGCTTGTTGTAAGACAAGATAAGTCTCGTCCTCTCTTGACAAGTGGAGGAGATATGGAGCAGATGGACCTCCTGTGGATCAGTTTTCCAAACTAAATGTTAGGCAAACATTTAAAATTGAAATACTGTGACTTCTCGAGAAATGTTGATGTGAATAGAGAGCAGTTACATTTAATCCTTGCAGGGTGTAAGCTGAGAGTATAATTAACACTGACTCAAATGTGACTGGATCTTCAGGGCCAAAACTGTTTAATGAGGGATTTAGAGCCGAAAAAGGAACATCCAAGGCCCAAAAGAAGAGAGTAAAATGAATCTCAATCTTCGTCATGGCTAATAAGATAAGGCATTCAATAATCCTAGTCAGCTCCGTAGTCTAACCTCGCTGGTATTTTGAGTTCAGTGAGGATGCTTCGTGTTTTAATGGCACTGAATGAGGAAATGATCTCTTGAGGCAATCTGTGCCTGCGGCTCACGATTAAATCACCAGCTGACACTGGCTGTCTCTGCTTGCATACAGGTCACGTTTTTGTTTTAGGAATAAATTACTGCCGGCTAAATGCCCGCAAGGAGTCCAAGCCTTCGTGAGTGTGACATGAACAGTTTACATCAGGAACTGCTGCCGAGCTGAATCACTTATTGTTACATGCACAAGCATTGTGAGTTACAGGTACGAAGAAAATCTTCTTGTAGCAGCATCACAGACATGTCAAAGTGGGATTAGGACCGTGCACGTTAGTTCAATAAACTGATAGCTGGAGGAGAGTAGCTGTCTCTGAACCTGGTGGTGAGGGATTTCAGGCTCCTGTACCTCGTGTCCGATGGTAGCAGTGAGGAGAGAGTATATGGTAGGTCCATAAGCTAGGGATCCATGATGATAGATGCCACCTTCTTGAAGCAGTGTCTCCTCGAGATGTTTTTGATGGAGGGGAGGGCTTTGCCCATGATGGACCTGGCTGAATCCACCTCTTGCATTCCTTTGCATTGGAATGACCATGCCAGGCCATGATGCAAGCAGTCAGGATACTTTTTGAAGTTTGAAGAAGGATCCCGACCCGAAAGATCAACTATTCATATTCTCCAGAGATCTGCTTGACCTACTGAGTTACTCCAGCACTTTGTATCTTTTTTTGTAAACCAGCAGTTTCTTGTTTCTACTTTCTACAATACAGCTGCAGATTTATTTCACTATTTGGAGGCATATGTACTCTCTTTAAACTTCCAAGAAGGTAGAGGCACCAGCATGCTTTCTTCATGATTATATCAATGTGCCCGGCGCAAGCCATCAATCCCCAGGAATATGAAGCAGCTTATTCTGTCCACCACTGACCCACCAATAAAAAATGACGCTTGGTCTCCCAACGTCCTCTTCTGAAATCAACAAATAGCTCCTTGGATAGACACTAAATGCTGGATTAACTCAGTGGGACAGGCACTATCTCTGGATCGAAGGCATGGGTGACGTTACGGGTCAAGACCCTTCCTTGAATCCAAAGAAGGGTCTCTACCTGAAATGTCACCCATTCCATCTATCCAGAGATGTTGCCTGTCCTGCTGAGTTACTCCAGTATTTTGTATCCATCTTTGGTGTAAACCAGCTTCTGCAGTTCCTTCCTGCACATTTTGTTAGCTCCTTGGTCTTGGTGATGTTGAGGGAGAGGTTGTTATTGTGGTGCCACTCATCCAGCTGCTCTGTCTCACCTGTACACAGGTTCATCACCATTGGTGGCCTGGCCAACCACAGTGGTGTCATTGGTGAATTTACAGATGTCATGGGTGCCCACCATCATGGGTGCGAAGAGATTTGAGCAGGGGGATAAGCACATCTTGAGATGCACCTGTCGCAATGGTCCTTGAGGAGGGGATGTTGGTTCCTATCCACACTGATTGAGGTCTGCTGATGATCTAGTCAAGAGGAGTTTGAGTGCAGTTTATTGTCACGTGTACAGTGTAGGTGCAGTGAAAAGCTTTTGTTGCATGCCAACCAGTCAGTGGAAAGACAATACATGATTACAATCGAGCCCTACACAGTGTACAAATAAATGATAAAGGGAATAACATGAATAACAATTAGTGCAAGATAAGGCCAGTAAAGTCCAATCAATGATAGTCCGAGGATCTCCAATGAGGTAGATAGCAGCTCAGGACTGGTCTCTAGTTGTGGTCAGATGATTCAGTTGCCTGATTACAGCTGGGAAGAAACTGTCCCTGAATCTGAAGGTGTTTCACACTTCTATACCTTTTGCCCGATGGGAGAGGGGTGAAGAGAGAGAGAGAGGCAAAGGTGCAACTCGTCACATGGAGTCAGTGGAAGGGAAGTTGGAGGCACAGAAGCATGGACAAGAGATTGCAAGTATACTTCAAATGCTTTTTTAATGAACTGATTTTTAAGCAATGAAAGTCCCGAAAGATCATAAATACATTGAAATAAAGAGCATCGGTATTTTTGATTAAATTACATTTGTAATAATTAAAGTGGCGTGCCCTCTGCTGGTTGCTGAATGTATTGAGGTCAATGGAAGGGAATTCCAGCTGGGTGATGTGCATAGGAAGGAATTGCAGATGCTGGTTTAAACCAAAGATATTTAACTAGCTGAAAAGAAAATCTTTGCAGAAGGACTGATTATTTCAAATGAAAAGGAAGATTAGCACGCAGATAACTAAATCAAATCCAATAAACAAAGCACATCAAAACAGGAAATATACAGTCTTATCTACTCTCAATCACTCGCCATGTGATGGAAGTTGTCATCAACAGTGCTATCTAATGGCACTTACTCAGAAATCATCTGTTCAGCAATAAAACGATCAGCTGGAGGAACTCAGCAGGTCAAGTTGCATCTGTGGGGAGGGGAAGCAATTGTCAATGTTTCGGGATTAAACCTTTCATCAGGACTGTTCCTTTCTGACAATTCCTTTCCAACATCTGCAGTCACTTGTTCAGCAATGAGGTTTCCCAGGGCCACTTAGACCCAGATCTCAGGCTCGGTGTAAACATGAATTCCAGAGGGGAGTGAGAGTGAATGTTCTTGACGTCAAGGTAGCATCTGACCAAGTGTGACACTGAGGAGCCCTGGTTTTACTGAATTCACTGAGCATTGGAGAAACACACTCCAACGATGGACATCATACCTTGCACAAACGAAGACTGTGGTGATTCGGAGGGCAACCAAGGAAATCAGTTCAGGGGTCTTCAGGGACTAAATCCACCCAACCCCTGATTTGTCCTTGATATTCCTTCCCTCTGCTCTAACCATAACATCATCATTTTATCCTTTCAAATTCCTCTAAATCTCCTCTATCTCACCTCCAGGGGCTCTCTGCCTTCTTTCCATTTATTTGCTTTTTATTGCCTCTCTTGTCCCTGCCCAGCAACTTTCTCCCCTCTCCTCCTGGTAAATTGTCAGTTGACACTGACCACCCTTCGAAGGGTATCGCAGAGGAGCATTGACAATCAACAATAATGCATTTCAAGTCGGGACTTAATCTTCACGCCGGAAGACTGTAAGAATCCAGGGAATAATTAACGGTTAAGAAGGCTCCTATTTGGGATTAGGTTTAAACAGATTATGAGGTGGAAGTGAATATTATCTCATGTTATTTGCTCATGTTTTAAAACTAAAGTATCTCTAATTATTTTAAGAGAAAGCACCTGTATGGATGCTTTAGGGGTTGACGTAGAGTTTTCTCCCTACAAGAATGATCCCAGGAATGAGTAGGTTAACAAATGATGAGTGTTTATCGACACTCGGCCTGTACTCACTGGAGTTTAGAAGAACGAGGGGGGACCTCATTGAAACGTACAAAGTAGTGAAAGGCTTCGATAGAGTGGATGTGCAGAGGATGTTTCCACTAGTGGGAGAGTTTAGGACTAGAGGTCATTGCCTCACAATTAAAGGATGTTCTTTTAGGAAGGAGATGAGGAGAAATTTATTTTGTCAGAGGGTGGTGAATCGGTGGTATTCTTTGCCACAGAAGGCTGTGGAAGCCATCAGTGGATATTTTTAAGGCAGAGATGGATAGATTCTTGGTTAGTACAGGTGTCAGAGGTTATGGGGAGAAGGCAGGAGAATGGGGTTAGGAGGGAGAGATAGATCAGCCATGATTGAATGGCGGAGTAGACTTGATGGGCCAAATGGCCTAATTCTATTCCTTGACCTTCCACCGGGTGGCGCTGCAGTGGCTGCCTCGCCAACAGTCTGTCTCGTCCCTTTCTTCTTTGTTGTTTATATTATGTGTTAAATGTATATTTTAGTGTTCTTTAGCTTCTTTTATGGGGGGTGGGTTGGGGGAAACATTTTAATCTCATACTGACGGAGATGCGATTTTTTTCCGTATCGTGTCTCCGTCTACACTGCGGCCTAACATCATGAGTTGGCGGCTTCTGCTGGAGATTGCCCGGGAGCTCCAACCGCGGGAGCCCGCGGGCTTAACATCGTGGCGCTGGCGGTCCCTGTCGGGGATCAACCTCGGAGCTCCAACCCCGGGAGCCTGTGGACTTTAACATCGTGGAGCTCGCAGTCCCTGGTTAGAGGCCAACTTTTGGAACTCCAAGCCGCAGGAGCTTCGATCGCCCCGACGCGGGAGCTTTGATCGCCCCGACGCGGGAGTTTCGATCGCCCCGACGCGGGGGCTTCGATTTCTGGCTGAGGATGGTTCGACTGCCCCGACCGTGGGAGAATAAAGAGGAAGAGGATTAGAATTTATTGCCTTCCATCATAGTGAGGAATGTGGGGAATCAGCCGTGGTGGATGTTTATTTTAACTTTTATGAGGTTGTGTGTCTTGTTGCTTTTTTTTAGTTTGGCTGTATGGTAATTTGAGTTTCACTGTAGCTTAATTGGTACACGAAACAATAAACAGACCTTTGAACCTTTGATCCCTTATGGCGTTGTGGACTTTGGATGTTGTCTACAATGCTGGGGTTTCTTAAACAAGTCAGTGGGCCCTCAGAAGGAGGTGGTGGAATCTACTGAATTTCCACAATGACCTGGGAAAACAAGCCGTACGATTGACTCTATCACTTCAGATGGCAATCGGAAATCAAGCATGATGTGAGTTCACTTGAAGACCAGACCGCGACATTTTCTGAGAGGCTTTAACAATACAGTTATCTCAGCTATGAGCAATTATTTTTTATTTTTCATTGTTCTCTTTGAAATGAATTGAATTTCCAGTTTTGTCGTGGTGGAATTTCACCTGATGACACTAATTGATCGCGAAGTTGTCCGCATAAAAGTTTGCAGATCAAGAAGTCTCTTCATAACAGTTTTGAACGAGACGAAAGAATTTTAGTTGCAGCAATGAACCAGGATTTTCGACTTAGAAAGACAACTCTGCGGGGATTTGAAAAGCTGGGCGGGTGCCAGATCACAGTGAGGCCCGTCTCATCACATATTACATGCATTCCCCTTCTTGCACGTGGATATGCGTTGTGACCAAGCTTAAGATCACTCATAGAGTGGGCTGCAAATGGCGACAGCCAGCTAGTCGCTCCTCTGCTGCTGGTTCAGTCGCCACTGTGTGGAATCAGTGTGTTTGTGTGTTCACGTGCATGGACATGTCTCTGTGTGGCAAGACTGCCTGTTGAACCAGAGAGCCAAGTGCTGTGACAATGACACTGATTAGAAGAGGCTGTCCACAGCAGGAGCTGGAAGGGAAAACATACGTGTAGGTTCTGTTCGGTTGCAAGTTCTGTCATGCAAAGAAACCACAATCTCTTTTGACACATATTTATTTATCATTAATGAATTTTAAAAACTCTGTCAATTGTGACAAGAATTAAATTTCAGGTAATTTTATTTCAAGAATAGTTGTATGTCATTGATAATTTCTGCTTCGCAAATGTTAATTTTGCTGGGAACACTAAAATTCATTTCCCTGCAATCATTTCATGGGATCTTGTTCGTCTGAGTCTTCCATACATGACAATGCAAGGGAATAGGGCAGCAAGCTTCTGAGGCAAGTGAGCATGTCATTGACCTTTAACAGGAGTGTCATCTGCGGCAGGTTTAGCTGCATTATTATAAGACACAGTGTTGGAATAACGCAGCAGGTCACAAGGTCATAAGCTCATAAGTGATTGGAGCAGAACTCGGCAATTTGGCCCATCAAGTCTACTCCACCATTCAATGATGGCTGATCTATCTCTGCCTCCTAACTCCAATCTCAGGAGATCAGGGGCAGATGATGTTTCGGGGACCCTTCTTCAACATGATATTGACATGAGCCAACATGACATGAATCTGAAGGAGGGTCCCAACCTGAGATGTCACCTATCCGTGTTCTCCAGAGATGCTGCCTGACCCACTGAGCTGCAGGAGCACTTTGTGCCTTTTTTTGTTAAATAGTATTTACTGTTCTTTGTGTCTACATTTAGCTGTGTCATTGCTGAAAAGGAAAGGAATAATGTAACTGCTTCAACTGGCAATATCAGACATTTCTGAACCGAGGGAACCTTCAGCTCCTACATGGAACGAGTCAGTATGGCTCAGGAAGGGTGGAGTCCATAACGGTCTATTGTTGTCCTACTAACTCCATGTATCCCTGTCGTTAGCATATCCTCCCCAGCCAACAACGGACTACTATGGACTCTATCCGTCCTGAGGTAATCTGTTGCCAGCCCTGCTTTGTTCTGGCCATCTCTCGCATCCAGTAGCACCCCCCCCCCCACCCCCCCCCCCCCCCCCACCTCTATATTTCAGTCTGAAGAAGGGGTCTGACCTGAAACATCACCTACTCCATTTCTCCAGAGAGGCTGCCTGATACGCTGAGTTACTCCAGCATTTTGTGTCTATCTTTGGTGGCAAACAAGTTGACTATTGCGTAAAGGAGTTGCAGATGGAGTTAAACATTTGGCAATCATCAGCAAAATCCCCTCCTCTGACCTGACCTTTACGTGTGGAGGAACGCAGTTGAAGAGGCTGCTGAAGATGATTTGGCACGTGACACCGCCCCGTGAAACTCCTGCAGTGATGTCTAAGCATGGCTGGTAAAGGCCAAGTTACAATTTTGCCACAAAAGTGGCAGGTGTTTATTACCTCTGACAAGAAAGAGTCTAATTAATTGCCAATGACATTTAGTAGAATAACAGCAGTATCTTGGAGTCACTATTTCCCTAAAATTCAAATAGAACAGCCAACAAAAACCTGCAAGACCTGATCAAAGGTGAGAAAGCTGCAATGACTGATTCACTCCTGGGCACCCTCATGTTCCAACATCTATTATTCAGGAGTATAATGCAATATTTCCCGTGGCACATTTGGGTTGAGCGGTGCTGCAGTAGTTCATGCGTAGGGCTCAGCATTAACTTCTCGAGAGAAATTATGGACAGGTCTTTTAAAAAATGTGTTGCTTAAAAACTGACATGCAGATTAATACTGCCACAGAATGTTTGTTATTGACTGATCAGAACACAAAATAAACTTTCAATGCTGGAATCTGTAACAGAGAACAGAAAGATGGAAGAACTCAATGGTTCAAGCAGCGTCTGTGCAGCCAAAATAAGTATGTGAACATTTTGGGTCAAGATCCTGCAGCAGGACTAAGATGGAAGATTGTGTGTGTCGGAGTATGGAGTATGTTAGTGTGTGTGTGTGTGTGTGGAGGGGGGGGGGGGAGGGGGGGGGGGGGAATAGAGGAGAAGGTAAGAGATAGAGGTTGCTTGGTTATAGGTGAAACCAGATGAAGCAGAATGGAAGGCAGATGGAACTGGGCAAGGCAGGATGATGAGGTGTGGCTACTAAAGGTGAACAGAGGGGGAAGAAAACCAGGTGTGTAGGTGAGAATGAGGGAGAATGGCAAGTTGGAAAATTCAAGTTGAAATTGGAAAATTCAATGTTCACATCATTGGGTTGTAAACTTCCCAAATGGGATAAGAGGTGTTGTTCTTCCATTTTGTATTTGGCCTCTCCATAACAACAGAGAAGGATGAGGACAGATAAATTAGTGCGGGAATGGGAAGGAAGTTTAAGAGAATGTGCAACCGTCAGCTTGGGCTGGACTTTGCACATTCCACTAAGGCCACACGTGGAGTGCTACATACAGTGGAGATCTCTTGATCTAAGGAAGGACATACCAGTGTTAAAGGTAAAAAGAGACTTTGTCAGAGTAGTTCCTGGGATGAGCAGTTTGTGCCATCATGAGCAGCTAAATAAATTGCATTTATATTCTTTGAAGTTTACAAGGAGTGATCTTAGTGAAACATTTAAGATCCTTGTTGGAGGTGTGCGAGAGCAAGACAGGATGTTGAGATTCCACAAGTGGGAGAATCGTGAACGAGGAGACATTATTACAAGCCTACTCTTATTTTCTTATGTAAAGGCCTATCTAGAAGCCTTTCTGAAGGAAAACCTTAATTTTTTTTAAATTCTTAATCTTGTCAGTCTCGCTTAATATATTTGTTCTCTCCATATATTTTCAGGCTACCCTGGAATAGATCAGGCTAGATCTATAACTAATGCAAAAAATGGGATTGCCTGTAATTTGCCCCTCATTGGTGTGGACCAAAAGGCAATTGAAATATATAAAGTACATGTGGTCTGCAAACTGATGGCCAGTTTCAAGCATCCTAACGGCGGCACGATGGCACAGCGGTAGAGTTGCTGCCTTGTAGCGCTTGCAGCACCGGAGACCTGAGTTGGATTCCGACTATGGATGCTGTCTGTACGGTGTTTGTACGTTCTCCCCATGACCGTGTAGGTTTTCTCCAAGATCTTTGGTTTCGTCCCACACTGCAAAGACGTGCAGGTTTGTTGAGTAATTGGCTTGGTATTAGTGTAAATTGTCCCTAGTGTGGGTAGAATAGCTGGTTGGTGCGGACTCGGTGGGCCGAAGGACCTGTTTCCGCGCTGCATCTCTAAACTAAACTAGAAAATCAGTCAAATTTGAAACAAAAGTCCGGAGGGCACTGGAAAATGTTATACTGGTTTGTCCTTGGACAAAGAGTCACTATTAACATGATGTGTGAGGTTTCTGCCATGAATTAAAAACATTTGTGAACCACTAAACATGTTTTCGGAAATTACTACCAATTATGTTACTCTGTTCATGGCCAATATATATGATTTGTAAATTGGAATTGGCAAAAAGTGTTACAAAACTCCCCCCAATGACCATAGAACAAAACTGTTTGTCTGACTAACTAACTGCACTTTGGATTGTTCTCTGAAAAGGCTCGTTTTACTGTACAGATTTTATAAAATAGCTGTCAAGTCAAGTCAAGTCAAGTCAAGTCAAGTCAATTTTATTTGTATAGCACATTTAAAAACAACCCACGTTGACCAAAGTGCTGCACATCTGATTAGGAAAAAAAAAAGAAACAACATACAGTGGCAGGCAGCCAAACACAACGGCGCGGCCATCTTGAACAAAATGTTTAACTAAAGCAGAATGGTGTCCCGCGGCCGTGCCGCACCGGGCGATGGAAGTACAGCACCCATAGTCAGGATCGAACCTGAGTCTCCGGCGCTGCATTCGCTGAAAGGCAGCAACTCTACCGCTGCGCCATAGAGATATAGCTCTACGGATAACTGAATCAAGGGGAGAAAGCAGGAACAGGGTACTGATTCTGGATGATCATCCATGATCATATTGAATGGCGGTGCTGGCTAGAAGTGAAGCTGATGATACTCAAACTTGGTTGTCCACAGTTTGTCATAAATATCGGGTTGTGGAGGCGGACGTGTGGTTAGACCCAGATATGCAAACAAACTGCTTTCCAGGTTGAGTTATGCCACCACTAATTTTGCAAGAATATTCTACTAACTGCCTGGGCTTCTCGGTCCTTATAAACTTTGCTGCCCTTTGATTTGATTGGGCAAGGAGCAGCACTGTGGCTTTCTCTGCAGTTTATGTTCCAGAAACTCGTGTTTCTTCTGTGCTATTTGTGAACTCACACTTCCAGCAACTTGATAAACATTTAAAGGATTCCGTGTGCAGAGTGAACCCACCGAATTGTACGACTCATGAGATGAACCGTGCAATACGGCCAAATATCCTTCAGGCCTAACTGGGTTAATTGGCATAACATGTCGCTTTGAAAGAAACGATAGCAGTTCATGTCTATTGTCTATTGAGATATGAATTGTGTCAGCTAGAATGTGGAGCTTGCTGTTAAACCTGCAATGGGTTTCCAAACACCAATCATCCCTTGGTGTCACATTTCACATGGAAAATAAACAGTACATCCACCTGATTAAGGTAAAGTGCCATCAATATAAATTAACAAAGCTTCTCGCACGGTTTAATAAGTAAAAGCTTTTATCTACCACTATTTCTCCAACATCTAATGAAATGCAAGTAGGAACTCACCTATTCAACCAGAGAAGGAATCTCACCAACTGTCAACCTCCAAAATCTTGTGCAAAACAAAACAGTGCTGGAGTAACTCTTCAGGTGACTGTGGTTCCACCAGTGTATATAAACTTTTCCTGCTTATTATATTGTGATTTTAAATATTCGTATTTTCTGATCTCTTAGTCTTCCCTTTTACGGATATATTCTTACTAAAACCCTCCTGTTAGCTATTATTTCTCAGCTCCACCATTACCTTGATAAATCAGTGTTGTTTGATCTCGGCAGCTACAATGTTCTTTCTATGAGCAAACATCCACTCTAACTGAGGCAGCAATTATTTATATGTTCTGCTAAGTATCATCCCAACAGCACCTTACCATGAGCTTCCTTTTCATTATTTATCTTCCCAAAATGTATCTTGTCTTACACTTTTCCAAATTAATTGCATGTACCATTGAGTATAAGAAGATAACTGCAGATGCTGGTACAAATCGAAGCAATTTATTCACAAAATGCTGGAGTAACTCAGCAGGTCAGGCAGCATCTCGGGAGAGAAGGAATGGGTGACGTTTCGGGTCGAGACCCTTCTTCAGACTGAAAAGCATGTACCATTGATCTTGACGCCTTTTATGCAGTCTTTCTCACTGTCAACTGCTTTACTTTAATGTTGTTATAGCTTTTGATAGCAACATTTCTACATCAAAGTGCAAGTAAGAAACATGTCCAGAGAACGAAAAGAGACCAGCCATCTCTGTGGGATACTCTTTCCAAATTTGTTCCAAACCAAAGAGCATCATTTAATCTTAACCTTTGTCTTTCTGTCAGTCCACAAAATTTTGATCAATGCTGCAGCATTTCTGAATCTTTGTAACAAACCTCAACTGAGATGTATTATTTGGTATCAAAAAAATACTTTATTCAAATAATAAATATCATTTACAAAACATCTTTTTTTTTAACAAGCCCATCCAACATTTCCGGAGGTTACATTCGATACAGGCATTCACTTAGACATTTACATACATTTACCCAGTATCCCTTATTTGGAGGGGCGTCTCTCTCCACCACACCTGCCCCCCATGTCCAGCAGCGGAAGGACCCTAGACTGTGCTCCTCCCCCACAGGGCCTTAGCGTTGGCTGCACCAAGCTTCAGTGCGTCCCTCAGCACGTACTCCTGCAGTCTGCAGCGGGCCAGTCGGCAACATTCTGCCGGGAGGCCAACAAAGTTCGGGCAGACCAAAGAGCGTCTTTCACCGAGTTGATGACCTTCCAGCAGCACTCGATGTCAGTCTCAGAATGCGTCCCTGGGAACAGTCCGTAGATCACAGAGTCCTCTGTGACGGAGCTGCTCGGAATGAATCGTGACAGGGACCCCTGCAGACCTCTCCAGACTCTCTTGGCAAATCCACACTCTGTGAAGAGGTGGGCCACCGTCTCCTCTCCGTAGCAGCCGTCCCGGAGGCAGCGTGCGCTGGTTGTGAGGTTCCGGCGGTGCAGGAAGGATCTGACTGAGAGGGCTCCCCTCACCGCCAGCCAAGCCAGGTCTTGGTGCTTGTTGGTGAGTTCTGGCGATGAGGTATTTTGCCAGACAAGCTGGGCAGTCTGCTCTGGGAACCACGCCACAGGATCGATGGAGTCATTCCCCTGCAGTGCCTGCAGGACGTTCCGTGCTGCCACTGCCCGATGGACTTGTGGTCAAAGGTGTTGGTCCGGAAGAACCTTTCCACAAACGACAGATGGTTCGGCAATGTCCAGCTGACTGGCACATTGCGTGGCATCTGCGCCAGGCCCATCCTTCGCAACACCGGGGACAGGTAGAACCTCAGCAGGTAGTGGCATTTGGTGCCCACGTGCCTTGGCTCTATGCTCCGCCTGATGCAGCCACACACGAAGGTGGCCATCAGAATGAGGGCGACGTTGGGCACGTCTTTACCCCCGTTGTCTGCCGACTTGTGCATTGTGGCTCGTCGCACCCGGTCCATCGCCGACCCCCAGATGAAGCGGAAGACGGCCCGGGTGATCCCCTTGGCGTGGGAGGGAGGGACGGGCCACACTTGCGCCAAGTACAGCAGCCCCGAGAGCACCTCACACCTGATGACCAGGTTTTTCCCCGTGATGGAGAGGGAGCGCTGCTTCCACAGCTCCAGCTTCTTCCCCACCTTGGCTATCCGCTCCAGCCAATTTTTGTTACATGCCTCAGCCTTCCCGAACCAGATCCCCAGCACCTTCAGGAAGTCAGGCTTGATGGTGAAGGGGATGGAAGATCGGTCGGGCCAGTTACCAAAGAGCATGGCCTCGCTCTTCCTGCGGTTTACCCTGGCCCCTGTGGCCAAAACTCAAACTGGTCGCAGACGCTGATCAGTCTGCAGACCGACCCTGGATCCGAGCAGAAGACGGCGACATCGTCCATGTTCAGGGAGGCCTTGACCTGAGTGCCCCCACTGCCTGGCAATGTCACTCCTCTTATGCTCGCATCCTTCCTGATGGATTCAGCAAAGGGTTCAATGCAACAGACGAACAAGACAGGGGAGAGAGGGCAACCCTGCCTGATCCAGACCCGACGGGGAAGCTGTCTGATTCCCACCCATTAATTTGGACTGCACTACAGATATCGGTGTAGAGCAGTTGTATCCACTTCCTGATTCCCTCCCCAAAGCCCATTTTGGAGAGCACGTCCCTCATGTACGTGTGCGATATCCTGTCGAAGGCCTTCTCCTGGTCCAAGCTGACCAGGCAGGCATCCACCCGTCTGTCCTGCACGTAGGCAATGGTATCTCTCAGCAGCACCAGGCTGTCTGAGATTTTCCTGCCAGGTACAGCACAGGTTTGGTCCGGGTGAATCACCTGTCCCAGAGCAGACTTGACCCGGTTGGCGATGGCCTTAGACAGGATCTTGTAGTCTACATTTAACAATGTGATGGGTCTCCAATTCCTTATGTCATTTATCTCCCCCTTCTGCTTGTAGATCAGGGTGATGCTGCCCTTCCTCATAGAGTCTGACATGCTGCCGGCTAGAAGTATGTCGTTGTACACTTCCAGCAGGTCCGGGCCCACCCAGTCACACAGAGCCCAATACAACTCTGCCGGTAAGCCATCGCCTCCGGGAGTTTTACTCGAGTCAAAGGAACGGATGGAGCCAGTCAGCTCCTCCAGGGTCAGTGGTTGGTCCAGACTCTCCCGCTTGCTGTCGTCCAAGACTTCCGTGATGGAGGACGGGAAGTTCTGGGAGGCGGTGCTGTCTGTGGTCTTTTTATCGTACAGATCCTTATAAAAGGATCTGCAGATCTTGAGCATGTCTGACTGCGAGGATGTTACCGAGCCGTCCTCCTCCCTAAGGCTTTTGATCACAGAGCTCCCCCTGTGAACCTTATGGAAGAAGTAACGTGAGCACGTCTCATCCTGCTCAACATGGCCGACCCTGGACCGGAAGATGATCTTGGAGGATTCAGAGGTAAAGAGCCGAGCTTGCCGGCCCTTCAACTCTCTCAGTTCCTCCCTCACATCCACCCCTCTCCTCTGCAGAAGGAGCAGTTGCTGCAAATCTGTCTGGAGTTGACACAATTCCCTCTTACCCTGTCTTGCTCTCTGAATAACCTTTGGAGACGAAGAACTTCTTGATGTTCTCCTTTGTTGCCTCCCACCAGAGTGTCGGGGAGTCAAAGAGGAGCCTCACAGTTCTCCAACATGCGTAGTCCCTCTTTAGTTCCTCAACGTTCTCCGGGGTCAACAGCTCCACGTTTAACTTCCACGTCCCTCTGCCCGCCTTCCGGTCCTCCTGTAGGTGACAGGTGGCCTGAAGGAGGCAGTGGTCAGAGAAGAACACCGGCGCGTGGTCGGTGTGTCTGACCGTGACGGCCCTCGATGTGAAGAGGAAGTCTATCCGGGACTGGGCTGAACCGTTCGGTCCTGACCAGGTGAACCGCGTCTGGGCTCCGCCTGCAGGGTCACTGAAGGCGTCGCGCAGCTTTGCATCTTTGACCGTCTCCACCAGGAGTTTGGAGGTGCCGTCCAGTCTGTGGTTGGCACTGCCGGATCGTCCAGCCGCATCGATGATGCAGTTGAAGTCACCGGCCAGAAAGAGCGGTCTAGACGTGGCCAGCAGCGGTGGGAGCTGCTGGAGGACGGCCAACCGCTCGCTCCACCTGGGTGAGGCATACACATTAATCAGCCGGAGCGGAGAACCACGGTACATTACATCCACCACCAGGAGACGCCCCCCCACCACCTCCCTTACCTCAGTGATGGTGAAGCCCCCTCCCCGCAGCAAGATCCCCAGACCGGACGCACGACAATCATTGCCCCCCGACCATACCGACAGTCCGTGGGGCCACCATCGCGACCACCTCCGATAGCAGCGAAGGTGTGGCAGCCCGCACTCTTGTAAAAAAATCACATCCGCCTTTACCTTGGCCAGGTACTGCAAGGCGTTGACACATCGCGCAGTGCTCTTCACACTGCGCACGTTTAAGGATGCCAGTTTCAGCTCCATTGTCCTTTTGAGTTCCAGGCCGTCCTTCTCCTCCCGCATGAACATCGTCTGGGTGAGTTCCAGCACCTTTTCGTGGCACAGGTACTGGGTGTTGGCTTCCTCAGCACAGTGTGAATTTTCTGGCGTGGCCACTGCGATGCTCCCGGTCTCCCGGAGCTGGGGCCCATTTGCCACTGCACTGCTCCCGGTCTCCCGGAGCTGGGGCCCATTGGCCGTTGTGCCGCTCCCGGTCTCCCAGAGCTGGGGCCCATTGGCCACCGCACTGCTCCCGGTCTCCCGGAGCTGGGGCCCATTGGCCGTTGTGCCGCTCCCGGTCTCCCGGAGCTGGGGCCCATCGGCCACTGCAATGCTCCCGGTCTCCCGGAGCTGGGGCCCATTGGCCACCGCACTGCTCCCGGTCTCCCGGAGCTGGGGCCCATTGGCCACTGCAATGCTCCCGGTCTCCCGGAGCTGGGGCCCATTGGCCGTTGTGCCGCTCACGGTCTCCCGGAGCAGGGACCCATTGGCCGCTGCACTGCTCCCATTCTCCTGGGGCTGGGGCCCATTGGCCACTGCAATGCTCCCGGTCTCCCGGAGCTGGGGCCCATTGGCCGTTGTGCCGCTCACGGTCTCCCGGAGCAGGGGCCCATTGGCCACTGCACTGCTCCCATTCTCCTGGGGCTGGGGCCCATTGGCCACTGCTCCCAGTCTCCTGGGGCTGGGGGACAACAGACATGTTCTTCCTCTTACCTTCCTCCTCCCCCGTTTTCTTCCTCTGCCTCCGTTGTCGGTTCCTCCCGGTCGCCTCATCCTCCAACGAGGAGAGGTTGCTGGCCTCGTCCTGGGAGAGGACTCTTTTTTGGGGCTTGCTTGCTCCCTCCGGCTTTTTCTCGGTGCGCAGAGCCTTCAGTGTTTTCCTCGACTGTACCAACTTCCAATCCTCCTCTTCCTGTTCCCCCTCTTCCATTGACTCGCCCTCCTGGGCAGGGGGCTGTGGGGCTCTGTCGGGCGGTTGGGAGCTTGAGGTAGTCGAGCTGTCATCGCCCCTGCTCTCCTTTCCTATTTGGGCTTTTGCCGTGGTAGGAGGCGTCTCGACCACCCTGGGGGTGCTGGCAGCGGCCCCTCTTATCGCCTGTGCATACGTGCTTGCTCTTTTAGGGCAGGCCCTGTAAAGGTGGCCTCCCTCCCCACACAGGTTGCAGCTCTTACTTTCTTTACAGTCCCTTGTATCGTGGCCTTCTAACTTGCAGTTTCTGCAGACGACTGTCCTGCATTCTGCCGCCACGTGCCCAGGTTTGTTGCATTTCCTGCACACCCTGGGCTGCCCCACGTAAGTCATGTAGCCCCGGTTCCCTCCGATGGCGAACACCGAGGGAGGGTGGATCATCCCGTCCACCCTCAGCTTCACCTTCACTTGCCTCATGCTCGTCCAGATCCCGAACAAGTCCTTTATGTCCACACAGTTCCCGGCCCCTTCGACATAGCGAGCAAGGAAGGTGAGGACATCCACGATGGGCACATGTGGGTTAAACATGTGCACCGTGACCATCCGTTCCCTCTGGGTAGGGAGGGTGAAGAGCGGCTGCACCTTCAGGAACGACAGCGGGGCTTCGTCCCCCTTCTCCCGGAGGTCCTGCAGCATCTTCTGCCATCCCGCCGGGTTCTGGAAGGTAACGTCAAAATATCCATTACCTGGGAAGTCCTGGAGGCAGAAGATGTCCCCGGCCTTGAATCCACAGGCCTCCAGCAGCACCTTCTTGATGAAGAGGTCCCTTGAGAAAGGGGTCCCCTCCCTGAGGTCCTTCACCGATACACGCAGGGTGTTCCGGATACCCTGCCCTCCCGCTACACTTGCTGCTGCCATCCCACCTGGATAAGGGTGTTAGGTTGGTTACCCAACCAGCATGGATCCACCCCTAAACCAGACTCCTTCCTGACCTCCGCTGCTCGCCAATGATCCACGACTTGAGGCCACGACTCAATACAGATATTGCTCTTATAAGAACATTTAGGGTTGAACATTTAGGGTTGATCTTAGCCAAAAGGCCGAGAAGCGAAAAACTATAAATGCCACAATTACATCACCCCCTATGTCTAGACAATCAGTCATTGCCTCAACTGAATTCAGGAAAGATGCTTATCAGACCCATTACACATCCTGCACGAGATGGACAGGGGCTTACGTACTTGTAAACCCCCCATGTGAGTTAAACTCATCATGAGCAACACTGTGAGCATCATTGCTGTCCTTATGGTGCGTGAATGTGTGTGAGATCAATGGAGTAAGCGGATTGAACCATGCAACAAATCAGATGATGGGAATGTATTAAAAGGTCATACTTACCAAAGCAGTGAAGATTTCTAACCACATAATACATCAATTATGATTTTTCTTAAATCTAGAAACAAGCAATTGCAGATCCTGGTTAATACACAACTTGCCATGTTAACTCCCTTTCCTATTCCCACACTAACCTTTCCTTCCTGGCACTCCTCCATTGCCAGAGTTAGGTCACACTCAAACTGGAAGAACAGCACCTCATAATCCACTTGAGTAACTTACAATCCCATTGTATGAACATTGAACCCTCCAATTTTATATCAAAATCCCAACGCACCCACACACCCCCTTTCATCCCTTCTTTCCCCCTCCCCTCCTCTCCCATGTGACCCACCTGGACTCCCCACCTACTTCTTCCCCACTCCCTCCTGCTATTCTCCCCCTTCTGGCTTCACAATTCTTCAGTCCAGTCACACATCTACTTTTATCTATGGCCTTTGTTCCCACTATTTTCCTATCAAACAAAATCCCTTGCCTGTGTCCATTTATTACATGCTGCAATGTGTCCTGTCGCTCCCCCTTCCAGCTTTCTTCTCTCCCCCCCCCTTCTCCCACCACCCACCATCAGTCTGAAGAAGGGTCTCAACCCGGAATGACACCTATCCATGTTCATCAGCAATGCTGACTGACCTGCTGAGTTACTCCAGAACTTTGTGTCTTTTATGTTTTTTTAATCATATTTCCAACTTTGCTCTTCTTAAGTGTTCAGCAATTTCACAGGTATCCTCCTACCCCCTAAAGTACTCGATTCTCAAGGTATCCCTTTACAGCATTTGTAATAATCATCCATTCAGTCGTGTTCACTCAGGCAAGTGCCCAGCAATTAATTATGGCTGTGACCCTTGGGATTTCAGGTGAATATGTGGATAATGTAAATGATGGATAATGCAAATATAAATTTCAGTTTTTCATATGGTCATTTAGGATTTGTCCATGAAGTTTTGTTTCTGTGACATTTAACAATGATATGATGTGTCACGGTCTCATGTTAAGAGCCAGTGCATCATTTCTCATGTCCTTTAGCTGAAGCCCCAGAGAGAATCGCATATCTTGTGGTTAAATGCCGCAACATCATTCACCATTATTCTGTACAACGTTATATAAACATGTTCAGTAAGTGATTGCTTGGAGTGTACTAAGCTTGGACCACATACTATCAGTGTTGTACAGCCTACATCCTTAGGATGTGTTGTAAGCTGGTTGTCGCCGGTGATTAATTGTCATGTTTAGCCATTTCAAACATTATTTTTAAGAGGAAATTCCAGTAATGCATAGGCATTCGAAAGCAAGAGAAAGCCAAATAGACAGCAGATTAATTTGACTGCTGCCAAATAATTCACAATTGACTTTTCAGCATGTAAGAGCTTTCATTTGGTCTTGCATCTTGGCCAGTCGTGTTAGTTGTTGCAACTGGAGGGAGTGTGCTCCTACCTCCCTTACCTCATTCATCATTGTACTTTTGCCGGATAAACGCAGGAATGGTGCCTTTGCTGCAGTAGATAGAGATCTGAAATTTATGTTTGTACACTCCTTGCACTAGTTGTGCCAATACATTCTTGCACATTGTTTGCAAACGTTCGTCACAGCTGAGAGCACAGTATCTTGGATTGGTTACTCCAGGCACGTCTGTGTGGAACATCAATGTTTCCCAATAGTAAAGTGAAAGAGCATGACTGGACTGTGTGGTTCCACATATGGTTTTATTAAAAAAGATATTGTCCACAAAGGATTGACCACAGCTTTTGTTATAAATACCATGTTTTGCTCATCCTGCCAAGGCAAGAGAGTTAAAAAACTTATTGACATATGTGGATGGCAGAGGCAGACCATTTGGACGTTTATCAACATTAAACCTTTAAGTCATAAAATAGTTCCAATCATATTTACATTTACAGGTGACCTCAGTGTTACGGGAGGGTTGCGTATCTAGAAAAACGTGCTTTTACGTTAGTTTTTTTAAAAGTTTAGTTTAGAGATACAGCGCGGATACAGGTCCTTCAGCCCATCGGGTCTGTTCCAACTAGCGATCCCCGCACATTAACACAATTAGGAACAATTTAACATTTACCAAGCCGATTAACCTACGTCTTTGGAGTGTGAGAGGAAACCGGAGATCTTGGAGAAAACCCAGGCAGGTCACGGGGAAAATGTACAAACTCCATATCGACAGCAGCCCATAGTCGGGATCGAACCTGGGTCTCCGGCGCTGCAACTTCTGTAAGGCATCAACTGTACCACTGCGCCACCGTGCCACCAAAGGTAAGGTTTCTGTAAGGTGAAGCTGTGACAGCATCAAGAAACGAGAGGCGGGGAAAAAATTGTGTTGACATATTTACTTTTTTAACACAAGTTTAGTTTAGTTCGGAGATACAGCGCAGAAACTGGCCCTTCGGCCCACTGAGTTCACGCCGATCTGCGATCCCCGTAAACTAGCACTATCCTACGCACTAGGGACAATTTACAAATCTTACTGAATTTACCTACAAACCTGTACGTCTTTGGAATGTGGGAGGAAACCAGAGCACCCAGGGAAAACCCATGCGGTCAGCGGAAGAACATACAAACTTCGCACAGACAGCACCGGTAATCGGGATCAAACCCAGGTCTCTAGGTGTTGCAAGGTAGCAACGCTACTGTTGCTCCCAGCAAACCTTATTCTGCATCTCAGATCTTTGGGTAGTGATTTACAAATTGTGGACAGGCAAATTACCACAACCTGTTGCCCGGGTTGCCCATACAGCTCCTAAATCCTTCTATCCCCAGTGGCTTGTTACATTTGGGTTTTGACAAGAGCAGTTGGTTCCAGAGATTATCATAGCCTTAGACCAAATGTGGATCAGAGGTTTGAATTCCAGGGGTGAAATGAAGACTGCATATGGTCTGGATGTTGGTGGGTGTCAGGGGAGGGGTGGGGTGGGGGGGAATCTGTGCACCTGCTGGAATCATACACTGCATCCAGGTTGTGGTGCAGCCTGTACTTGCATCCATCAAGGCCAAATAAAATATTAACACTTGAATTAATAAATGCCAAGTTCCACTTCACTGCACAAGTGCCAGGCTTGTATTTTCCTTTTTTGACATGGGAGGTCAGTCAGTCCATCAAGTCTGTGTCAGGTCTTAGTGGAATTCTATCAGTCCCATTCCCCCATTTAAATGACTATCTCAAAGGAGGATGAATGTAACCATGTACTTATGATATTCGATTGCATTACTGTTGTCAAATCTCCTATGAGTAACATCCTGGGGGATACCAGAAAGTCAAACTGACCAACCATATCAAAACTTTAAGCAGAACAGGTCAGAATCTGTTTTCCTGATGGAAGTGACATCTCCTGATGACAGCAATACCTCCCCCTTGCCTACAAGGTACGTTGGAAGTGTAATAAATACCCTCCACCTGCCTGAATGAGTGCAACTTGAGCAGCACTGAAGAGGCTGAATGTTATCCAGTGCAAAGCACTCTGCTAGATTGGACCCCGACTATTACGCACAATGTCCATTTTCTCTAACATTAGAACACACTTGAGTATCGTCTATAAATTGCACTGTATTTACTTGCCAGCCTACTCTGGCAGCACTTTCCTTTTCTTTAATTTTCAGGAACATGGACAAGGCAATCATTTATAGTACATTTCTATTTTTCTTCTTCGAAAATGGCGATAAGTTTTCTCTTGAACCAGTGCAGACACACAGGTACTACCAGATAGTGCGGTAGAGTTACAGGATTGATAGACCCAGTGGTCATGAAGGAATTCAATATACACTGAGTATGAAGTGTGACGTGAGGGTAGGTGGTGTTCCTGTCTTGACATGTATTGATGTATTCAAGAGAGAGTTACAGTATAGTTCTTAGAGCTAACGGAATCAAGGGATCTGGGGAGAAAGCAGGAACGGGGTACTGATTTTGGATGATCAGCCATGATCATATTGAATGGCAGTGCTAGCTCGAAGGGCCGAATGGCCTACTCCTGCACCTACTTTTTGTTTCCTTCTAAGTAGACGGGATTATAGCAGCTGACGGATTGCCAGGTGTAGGTCATTGGAGCAGATGGAGTGGGCATGGGATCCAGTGCAAGCTTTCACAGACTATACTCGTGCAGTATTATTCCTTGCACTACAACACTGGTGAACCAGGCTGCAGACCTACAGCACTTCCATGACCATCGATCATGAAGGTTCTGTTCTCCACTGCTTCCCTCTGAAGGTACCCCGCACCCCTCTTCCATTACTGCAGAATCCTCTCATTCAGTGGCATCATTCCTTGTCTCTAAAGGAGTGTTTCCTCCACTGTGGTTTCTTCCTTCATGAGCCAGTTGCAATTCAGTTTAGTTCAGTTTCAGTTTAGTTTATTGTCACGTGTACCAAGGTACAGTGAAAAGCTTTTGTTGCGTGCTAACCAGTCAGCAGAAAGACAATACATGATTACAATCAAGCCATTTACAGTGTATAGAGTCATGATAAGGTAATAAGGTTTAGTGCAAGGTAAAGCCAGTAGAGACCGATAAAGGATAGTCCGAGGGTCACCAATGAGGTAGATAGTCGTTCAGGAGTGCTCTCTAGATGTGGCAGGATGATTCAGTTGCAGTGGTCCCACCTGTGGGATTAAGTGCTGTCAACCAGGAGGATTGGAAACTGATCAGTGGAATGAGCCTCACTGAGCCAGACAGTGTCAGCTTCAGCACCACGTTACACATAGAAACCCATCGAAGCTGTTCTGTGAACCTCACATCTCTCTTATTAAATGATTTTCACAAACAATGTTTTGGTGACATGCAATGATGGCTTTAAACTACCAAAAGGTATTTGTGCCTGTAAAACAAATTTTAGCCGTGGTGAGTAAACTTCGGCTTATGACTGATCACACGTGGACTGGAATGGTGGATGTAAAAAGAACTTTATTCAGTACAAGCAAACATTCAGGAGTAGATCTGTGGAAGAGGCTCTCAATAGAGTCTCCCTGAACTCAACATACATTGATGTTTTATAATCTGTAAACACAAAGGTAACAACAGGTAATTAAATACTGTTTGAACAGTTACAATTACATAAGGTGGACGCAAAGTGCTGGAGTAACTCAACGGATCACGTAGCATCTGCTGAAGACTGAAGAAGGGTGGGTCCAAACCCGAAATGCCATCTACACTTTTTCTCCAAAGATGGCAGTGAAGGGTTGCGGCTCCAAAGATGCTGCCTGGCCCACTGAGTTACTTCAGCACTTTGTGCCTAACTTTGGTATAAACCAGCATCTGCAGTTTTTTGTTTCCAAATTGTGACAATTACAAAGTTTGCTTCAATGTTTTGGGTCCAGACAATCCTCAATGGGAGTACATGTCAATGGGCAAGACCATCACTGAGCAGTCATGTAGCTTTCCTTGGGAATTCATACACCCAGAAAACCCTTCTTTAACCACTGAAGGTTGGTTTGCAAGATAAACAAACACCTCATATATTAATTGACAGAACAGATATGTCTCTGACTGTGTGTTAAGTGACAAGCTAGCCCATTCCCTAAACTCATCCTGGGGGTTTCAGAGTACACCGATTAACATAAACGTTCATCTATTGTTTGGAAGAGAAGGCAGATGCTGGAGAACTGCATGGGGGACCCAGTGAGCCAGGCAGCATCCGTGGAGGAAAAGGGATAGCCGATGTTTCAGGCTACGACCCTTCATTTGGACTGTCCAGACGGAGGATCTCAACCTGAAACGTTAAATTCCATTTCCCTCCACAAATGCTGCCTGACTCGCTGAGAACAGCAGGTGACTATGTATCAAACTAGCTATCCTTCCTGGTACCATAATGGCACAAGTTCTGTGTCCGATCAGACTCCAAGCCTGTCTCTGATGTCTCTGGGAAGGCAAAGCTTATCTTAGTGTCCTTGCAGGTGGCTGTTGCAGAAGGCTGTGGAGACCAAGTCCATGGATATTTTTAAGGTGGAGATGAATAGGTTCTTGTTTGTGAGGGTGCCAAGGGTTATGGGGAGAAGGCAGGAGAATGGGGTTGATAGGGAAAGATCGATCAGCCATGAATGAATGGTGGAGTAGACTTGATGGGCTGAAATGACCTAATTCTGTTCCTACAACTTATGAGGTGGCCCCATGATTTACTGGTCCCTTCGAGTTAGCCTAAGCATTCTTTGAAAACATCTACTTGTTTTCCTAAGCAGGGTTTGAAATGTGGTGCTGCTAATATGGCTGACAACGCCATTTTATCTGACATCGCCTGTTTAACACTTACATTACAATCCGTTACAAAAATCCATGTAGATAATATCTACTGACCTACCCTAATCGATCACCGTTGTCATCCCCTCAGAAGATACTTCATCAAGTTAGTAAGATCTTCAAGTTAGTAAAGTTGGCCTTCATAACAAGAGGAGTTGAGTATAGGAGCAAAGAGGTCCTTCTACAGTTGTACCGGGCCCTGGTGAGACCGCACCTGGAGTACTGTGTGCAGTTTTGGTCTCCAAATTTGAGGAAGGATACTCTTGCTATTGAGGGCGTGCAGCGTAGGTTCACTAGGTTAATTCCCGGAATGGCGGGACTGTCGTATGTTGAAAGGCTGGAGCAATTAGGCTTGTATACACTGGAATTTAGAAGGATGAGGGGGGATCTTATTGAAACATATAAGATAATCCAAAGACGTACATGTATGTAGGTTAATTGGCTGGGTAAATGTAAAAATTGTCCCTAGTGGGTGTAGGATAGTGTTAATGTACGGGGATCGCTGGGCGGCACGGACTTGGAGGGCCGAAAAGGCCTGTTTCCGGCTGTATATATATGATATGATATGATATGATAATTAGGGGATTGGACACATTAGAGGCAGGAAACATGTTCCCAATGTTGGGGGAGTCCAGAACAAGGGGCCACAGTTTAAGAATAAGGGGTAGGCCATTTAGAACGGAGATGAGGAAGAACTTTTTCATTCAGAGAGTGGTGAAGGTGTGGAATTCTCTGCCTCAGAAGGCAGTGGAGGCCAGTTCGTTGGATGCTTTCAAGAGAGAGCTGGATAGAGCTCTTAAGGATAGCGGAGTGAGGGGGTATGGGGAGAAGGCAGGAACGGGGTACTGATTGAGAGTGATCAGCCATGATCGCATTGAATGGCGGTGCTGGCTCGAAAGGCTGAATGGCCTACTCCTGCACCTATTGTCTATTGTCTATTGTCTATAAAGTGAGGCTCTATAATCCCCTGGATTCCAATAAAGGAACATTGATGACTCTCCAGTCTCCAAAAAGGAAGAAAGATTCTAAGGGGAGTAAGAGGCAATTGTGGCTGACAAGGGAAGTTAGGGATGGAATAAAACTAAAAGAAAAGGTGTATAACATAGTAAAAAGTAGCGGGAAACCAGAGGATTGGGTAACTTTTAAAGGACAACAGAAGGTAACAAAAAGGGCAATACAGGGTGAGAAGATGAAGTACGAGGGTAAGCTGGCCAAGAATATAAAGAAGGATAGCAAAGGCTTCTTTAGGTATGTTAAGAGAGAAAGATTATTAAAGATAAATGTGGGTCCCTTGAAGGCAGAAACAGGTGAAATTATTATGGGGAACAAGGAAATGGCAGAAAAGTTGAACAGGTACTTTGGTTCTGTCTTCACCAAGGAAGACAACAAACAATCTCTCAGATGTACTAGAGGACAGAGGATCTAGGGAGACAGAGGAACTGAAAGAAATTTGCATTAGGCGAGAAATAGTATTGGGTTGACTGATGGGACTGAAAGTTGATAAATCCCCAGGGCCTGATGGCCTGCATCCCAGGCTACGTACTTAAGGAGGTGGCTCTAGAAATCGTGGATGCATTGGTGATCATTTTCCAATGTTCTATAGGTTCAGGATAGGTTCCTGTGGATTGGAGGGTAGCTAATGTTATCCCACTTTTCAAGAAAGGAGCGAGTGAGAAATCGGGGAATTACAGACCAGTTAGCCTGACATCAGTGGTGGGAAGATACTGGAATCAATTATTAAAGAGGTAATAATGGCGCATTTGGATAGCAGTAAAAGGATTGGTCCAAGTCAGCATGGATTTATGCTTGACTAATCTTCTGGAATTATTTGAGGATGTGACAAATAAAATGGATGAAGGAGCCAGTGGATGTTGGGTATCTGGACTTTCTGAAAGCCTTTGATGCGGTCCCACACAGGAGATTAGTGGGTAACATTAGAGCACATGGTGTTGGGGGTAGGGTATTGACATGGATAGAGAATTGGTTGGCAGACAGGAAACAAAGAGTGGGAATAAACAGGTCCCTGTCAGAATGGCAGGCAGTGGCAAGTGGAGTGCCGCAAGGCTCAGTGCTGGGGCCGCAACTATTTACAATATATATTTAATGATTGAGATGATGGAATTAATAGTAACACTAACAAATTTGCAGTTGACTCAAAGCTGGGTGGCAGCGTGAGCTGCGAATAGGATGCTAGGAGGTTACAGGGTGACTTGGACAGGTTGAGTGAGTGGGCAGATGCATGGCAGATGCAGTATAATGTAGATAAATGTGAGGTTATCCACTTTGATGGCAAGAACAAGGAGGCAGATTATTATCTCAATGGTGTCAGATTTGGAAAAAGGGAAGTGCAATGAGACCTGGGTATCCTTGTACACCAGTCACTGAAAATAAACATGTAGGTACAGCAGGCAGTGAAGAAAGCTAATGGCATGTTGGCCTTCATAATGAGAGGATTTGAGCAGAGGAGTAAAGAGGTCCTTCTGCAGTTGTGCAGGGCCCTAGTGAGACCACATCTGGAGTATTATGTGCAGTTTTGGTCCCCTAATTTGAGGAAGGACAACCTTGCTATTGATGGAGTGCAGCATAGGTTCACGAGGTTATTCCTCGGGAAGGCGGGATTGAGATATGAGGAAAGATTGGAAAGACTGGGCTTGTATCCACTGGAATTTAGAAGGTTGAGAGGGGATCTTATAGAAACATATAAAATTCTAAAAGGACTGGACAAGCTAGATGCAGGAAAAATGTTCCCAATGTTCCCAATGGCGGCACGGTAGCGCAGCGGTAGAGTTGCTGCTTTACAGCGAATGCAGCGCCGGAGACTCAGGTTCGATCCTGACTACGGGTGCTGCACTGTAAGGAGTTTGTACGTTCTCCCCGTGACCTGCGTGGGTTTTCTCCGAGATCTTCGGTTTCCTCCCACACTCCAAAGACGTACAGGTATGTAGGTTAATTGGCTGGGTAAATGTAAAAAAAATTGTCCCTAGTGGGTATAGGATAGTGTTAATGTACGGGGATCGCTGGGCGGCATGGACTTGGAGGGCCGAAAAGGCCTGTTTCCGGCTGTATATGATATGATATGATATGATATGATGTTGGGGGAGTCCAGGACCAGTGGTCACAGTCTAAGAATAAAGGGGAAGCCATTTAAAACTGAGATGAGAAAACACTTTATCACCCAGAGAGTTCTGAATTTGTGGAATTCTCTGGGTGAATTTAAAAAAGAGTTAGATGGAGCTCTAGGGGCTAGCGGAATCAAGGGATATGTGGATGATCAGCCATGATCACATTGAATGGCGGTGCTGGCTCGAAGGGCCAAATAGCCTCATCCTGCACCTGTTTTCTATGTTTCTATGTTTCAGGGACCTTGCCTGTGGCTAGAGAAGACACAAAGACACAACCCTTACTGGGATTAATTAAAAAATGGCATCTGCCAAAGAAAAAGCAGTGACACAGAGCAGCACTGTGACACAGCTGGTAGAGTCACTGCCTCATTCAACCTGAAACCCAGGTTGAATCCTGACCTCGAATGCAGCCTGAAGTTTACACACGCTCCCTGTAACTAAGTGGGTTTCCTCCAGGTGCACCAGTTTCCTCCCACATCCCAAAGTGATGTGGGTTGGTAAGTTAGTTGATCGCTGTAAATTGTCTCTTGTTTGTCGGTGGGTGGTAGAGTCTGGGAGGGAGTTGATGAGAATGTGAGGGGAACTTTAAAAGATATATATTAATGTGGGATTAGTGTAAGTGGGTGTTTGATGGTTGGTACAGACTCGGTGAATGGAAGAGCCTGTTTCAATAGACAATAGGTGCAGGAGTAGGCCATTCGGCCCTTCGAGCCAGCTCCACCATTCAATGTGATCATGGCTGATCATTCTCAATCAGTACCCCGTTCCTGCCTTCTCCCCATACCCCCTGACTCCGCTATCCTTAAGAGCTCTATCTAGCTCTCTCTTGAATGCATTCAGAGAATTGGCCTCCACTGCCTTCTGAGTGGCAGATCCATGTTGCATCTCTCTCCGACTGTATCACTTTGAGATAAGCTCCAAAAAAGTATAAAGTTTCCTGTGTGGCTGGAGGAGAACTCGTTTCGTGCTACACCCCTTTAATTTGATGATGCCTTTTCTTTCCTTTACAACATAAACCTTGTTGATTTGGTGACTCTGATGTAGACAGTGAAGATTTTTAGTGTAGATGGACAAGAAGGTCACAATGGGTGTGATGGGCACTGTTTCAGTGCTCTGGCTCAGAGGGTAGGTAAAATAAAATAAAATAAAATAAAACAAATGGACATATTTTATCCACCCTCTGAAGTGGCCTCACAAGCCATTTAATTCCACTGTAAAATTGAAGCAGAAGAAAATACGCAATTTAAGTAAATCGTCATCTTTTGCAACCATAGTTGGTCAATAGGATTGCCCTTTCAATGACACCAACATCCCTCAAATGGAAAAAAAGGAACTGTACTTCCATTGGCAAACTTATCATTATGATTTTAAAGAGGATTATTTTTGAAATGGCGAAATATCAGTCGAACAAAAAATCTTCTTTAAAATCAAAGTATGTATTACTGTGGGCTGTAATAAAAAACTAAAGTGGAATTCAATGAACCACTTTCTATATATAGATCGCCACAACAATGTCTTAGATTGTGAATATTTTGAATTGTGAAGCATTAGTTTGTAATCTTTGTACTGAAACTCAAATAATGCTTTGTCTATTCATTTAATTTAAGCAACAAAAAAAAATCAGAGAACAACAATCAAAAATACATCACACGGTCATATTACAGTGGAGACTGTCAAAATATTCTGCAATCTCCTGATGCTCTTTGGTAGTGAAAACGGAAATATTTCTCAGTGGGATTGTGGTTTCTGAAGAGAATGCTGTTCAGAATACATTTTCCCAGCACGGGTTGCGGAGTGTCCATACCGAAATTAAAACCTGTGAGCTAAACATTTTCAGAGGCCAAGTCCGGAGTCACTGCCAACTCATTCACCATATTTCATATTTCCATACTTCCACACGACATCGAAAGAGGACATTTTGGGCGGGTTATTGGACAGAAACCAGGGTCAGTAACTCGAGAAGAAGGGATAAATGGAAACGTGCCCAAAAGGACACAATTATGAGTTCATTCATTGAGGATAAAAGATTAAATAGCGATGTACTTGAGGGGCTTAACATGATGAAAGGATTGAAATAGAAACAGGACTACTTCCTCTAAGGGGAGAAGCCCGAACAAAGAGCCGCAGCATCTGTACAAAAGTATTGATGCCATAACCATAAATTTGAGCTGGGCCATCGATGAAAGGTGGAAAGAAATGCTTCCTCATGTGAAGTGTTGTCGAAATCTGAAACTCTATCTTCCCCAAAGCTATTGAAGTACAGTTATTTGCAGATTTCAAAACCGAGATGGATAGATTTTTGTTCAAGAAGGGGATGAGGGGTTACAGAACCAAGACACACAGATGGAGATACTGATCAGATATAATCAAATAGAATGGTAAAGCAGTCTCTGGAGGCCCACTGCCTGTCTCCTGTTCCCATCTTTGAGTGGTTCACATGTCCTGTGTAAGGCAGGAAAATTACGGGGAACGAAGGTTGGATAGTTTTATCCTTTCCAAATGTCACATCAGTTCAGTGAAATGTAAGTACTGTTTGTACACAGGCACTTCCTGCCATTCTCAGCATCTGGCAGAATCCGTGTTTTGGTTCCTGAAGAATCGGTCGGGCAGCTGGTCACAAACTCAACTCTCATCCACTTCTCGTGGCATGTGATGCAAGTTGACACATTGGTGACACATGAAGGGAGCACTGCACTTTGAATGGATTCATCCTTCTGGGGTGCTCCCTGTCTTCCTGAGCGAGCTGGCGCAAGGTGTCCCCAGTAGTGTTTTAGGGAGAGTAGGAAGGTAGCCACGAGTTCTGACCAATTTTTATCATAGTCCACACCAAAAATGGGGGAAGACACAAAAGGCTGGAATAACTCAGCGGGACAGGCAGCATCTCTGGAGAGAAGGAATAAGTGACGTTTCGGGTCGAGACCCTTCTTCAGACTGGTTAAGGAAAAATGGGGGATCTGATTCTTTGTCTCCTTGCTGTTTGTGTACAGATTAGCTGCTTCAATACTCAGCACCCAATGGTTACTTAGTTTAGTTTAGTTTAGTTTAGAGATACGGCGTGGAAACAGGACCTTCGGCCCACCGAGTCCGTGCAGACCAGCGATCTCCGAACATTAACGCTACCTACACACACTAGGGGCAATTTACACTTATACCAAGCCAATTAACCTATAAACCTGTACGTCTTTGGAGTGTGGGAGGAAACTAAAGATCTCGGAGAAAACCCACGTGGTCACGGGGAGAACGGACAAACTCCGTACAGACAGCACCCGGAGTTGGGATCAAACCCGGGTCTCCGGTGCTGCCAGTGCTGTAAGGCAGCAACTCTACCGCTGTGCCACCGTGCCGCCCGCTTTCAAAAGGGACAGATTGGGTGTAATGCAGTTGGAAAGTCTTGAAAGGAGTTGTAGAAATAAGAGTCCTCTCTCTCCTTACCTAATGCACCATATCTGAGGCAGCATATCTGAGGAAGGATGTGATGGCTCTGGAGAGGGTCCAGAGGAGGTTTACAAGAATAAGCATCGGAATGAGTGGATTAACATATGATGAGTGTTTAACGGCACTGGGCCTGTACTCGCTGGAGTTCAGAAGAATGAGGGGGGACCTCATTGAAATTTACCGAATAGTGCAAGGCTAGGATAAAGTGGATGTGGAGAGGATGTTTCCACAAGTGGGAAAGTCTGGGACTAGAGGTCATAGCCTCAGAATTAAAGGATGTTCCTTTGGGAAGAAAATGAGGAGGAATGTATTTAGTCAGAGGGTGGTGAACCTGTGGAATTCTTTGCCACAGAAGGCTGTGGAAGCCGTCAATGGATATTTTTAAGGCAGAGATAGATAAATTCTTGATTAGTACAGGTGTCAGGGGAGAAGGCAGGAGAATGGGGTTAGGAGGGAGAGATGGATCAGCCATGATTGAATAGCGAAGTTGACTTGATGGTCCAAATGGCCTAATTCTGCTCCTAACACTTATGAACTTATGACCTTATTTCTCCTGTAATCCCTTCAAAATGGTTTAGACTCACATTTTAAAATCAGTTTTTATTTTAGTCACAGTACCATATAAACTGCAGTTCGGAGTCAAACCGTCCTTTCAGATTATATATTTTTAAAATGTTTTTTCAATTGACGTAACCTTACCTTTAGGACCTTTTCTGTTCCCAAGTGTACTCATGGCAACGCTCACAGTTCTTGTAAGAAGCTGCTTATTTATCCTCTCGGAGGATTGGATTGGATTTTTGAGACAGCTAAACAAATTTGCAGTCTTAAAATAAGCTGACTTTAAGTGAGGGCAGGTTACAAGCTTGAACTCAGAATAATTCTCAATGCCACAGAGAAATCAACCCTGCATCCATTTCTGCAAGTCCCTTGAACCTCCCCATACCTCCACTGTTTCTCAGATGTTTTCTATTACAATGGCTTTACCTGCATTAAGCAGCCAACAGTGTCTTCTTCCCCACCTCCCCATTATCTAGGGCTCTCGATGCTATCAGAACTTCTTGGATTTGTGCATTAATCCTACATAGGAATCCACCAAAAGGACACAAGTATGTCAATAGGTCAGGCAGTATCTCTGGAGAACATGGATAGGGATGTTTGGGTCGGGACCCTTCTTCATACTGATTAGTGTTTAGTTTAAAGATACAGCTCGGAAACAGGCCCTTCGGCCCACCGGGGACCGCGCCGCCCAGCAATCCCCACACATTAACACTATCCTACACCCACTGGGGGACAATTTTTACATTTACCAAGCCAATTAACCAACAAACCTGTACGTCTTTGGAGTGTGGAGGAAACCGAAGATATCGGAGAAAACCCACGCAGGTCACGGAGAGAACATACAAACTATGTATAGACAGTGCCCATAGTCGGGATCGAACCCTGGTCTCCGGCGCCAGGGCCGTTTTTACAGCATTATGGGCCCACGGGCAAAGCAGTGTACTGGGGCCCCTACCGTTACTCTCCCCAACCCCCTTTCCCTACCAGCCCCTCCTGTCGTGCCGGCGAAAAGCACTTACCGAAAAGCACTTAGGGTGCTACATTGTTGCGAAAAGCACTTACAGATCGCTGTGAGAAGCACCGAAAATGTTGCGAAAAAAGCATTTTATTGAACCTACATTTTTAAAGTAGTATTTATTTATTGCAAGTCACTTAACATACACAGATCAGCATGGGGGCCCCTATGCTCGTGGGGCCCCGGGCAAGTGCCCATCAGGCCCATGCGTTAAGACGGCCCTGTCCGGCGCTGCATTGGCTGTAAGGCAGCAACTCTACTGCTGCGCCACCGTGACCGCCCTGATTGTAGGGCGAGAGGAGAAACCTCGGAGATGGGAGAGCAGGACAAAGCCTGGCAGGTAACAGGTTGATGCAGGTGAGGCGGGGGGTTGATAAGCAGATGGTTGAAACAAGAGACAGAGATAAAAGCAGGAGGTGTGAGACGGAGTTGAAGTGTTGCAAATTGGAGAGAGAGAGAGAGAGAGAGAGAGAGAGAGAAGAGAGAGAGAAGAGAGAGAGAGAGAGAGAGAGAGAGAGAGAAGAGAGAGAAAGAGGAGAGAGAAGAGAGAGAGAGAGAGAGAGAGAAGAGAGAGAGAGAGAGAGAGAGAGAGAGAGAGAGAGAGAGAGAGAGAGAAGAGAGGAGGAGAGAGAGAGGAGAGAGAGAGAGAGAGAGAGAGAGAGAGAGAGAGAGAGAGAGAGAGAGAGAGAGATGAGAGAGAGAGAGAGAGAGAGAGAGAGAGAGAGAGAGAGAGAGAGAGAGAGAGAGAGAGAGAGAGAGAGAGAGAAAGAGAAAGAGAGAAAGAGAGAAAGAGAGAAAGAGAGAAAGAGAGAAAAGAGAGAAAGAGAGAGAGAAAGAGAGAGAGAAAGAGAGAAGAGTGGGGGAAGAAACAAAGGGATATGATTGAGCAAGTTACCCAAGCATAATATAAGGTGCTATTGAAAGTATAATCAATGCTTCTAACTCCTCAGAAGACTAAGGAGGTTCGATGAGTTCTAATGACTCTTAGCAACTTCTACAGTTGCACCACGGAGAGCATCTTTTCAGGATGCATCACAGTTTGTTTTGGCAACAGCTCTGCATAACACTGCATGACGTTGAGGAGAGATGTGAATGTGGCTCAATCCATCACACAGACCGGACCCCACCATCGTATGGACCGGACTCCCCACCATCACACGGACCGGACGCCCCACCATCATGTGGATCAGACCCCACCATCACACGGACCGGACCCCACCATCACACAGACCGGACCCCACCATCACAAGGACCGGATACCACCATCGCATGGACCGGAATCCACCATCACACAGACTGGACCCACCATCACACGGACCGGACTCCACCATTCCACAGACCGGACCCCACCATCACACACACCGGACCCCACCATCGACTTTGGCTACACTTCACTCTGCCTCAGGAGAACACCCAACACAATCAAGGAGCAGGGTGACTGGGAACTCTTTGTTAACCTCTAACTTCAAGTAACCCTTGCTTTCCCTCTCTCACCATCCCTCCCCCCTTCCCAGTTCTCCGACCAGTCTGACTGCCCTCAATTACATTTCATCTCTGGTTTGCTTTGTTGTTACCTTCTCCGAGCTAACAATGATCTATTCTACATTTTCCTTGATCTCTACCCCCCTGTGTCTCATTTTCACACTTTACATTTCCTTATCTCTGTATCTCCCTCTCCCCTGACTCAGTCTGAAGAATGGTCTCAACCCGAAACATCACCCATTCCTTCTATCCAGAGATACAGCCTGTCCTGCTGAGTTACTCCAGCATTTTGTGTCTATCTAGAGTGACTGGGAAGGTGGGACATAGTGGGAGAAATGGGTAACCATATCTGTTTAATCTGATTAATGGAAGCAATCAGGGATGGAGAGAATGGAAGTGCAGCAGTCGATGCTGCTGCCTCACAGCTTCAGGGTCCCAGGTTGATGCTGACTTTACATGCTTTCTGTGTGACTACTTGCATTTTTGTCAGGTGCCCTGGCTTCCTCCAACATTATATAAAAAGCTGTGTTCATGGATTATTGGCTACAGTAGATTACACCACTGTGTGGGTTTGTGAGAAAAAGCGTAACGGGAGGTTGTTGGGCATCTTGGATGGAGGAAGCTGCAAGTCCACTGGAAAAGATAAGACCAAGGAGAATAGACCCAGCAGCCTCCCTCAGCGTACTCATTATTTGTGTAAGTAAAGCACCAATTCTGTCATTGTCAACAACAGTCACATTATACGAACAAATAAATATCAAGATAAGTTTGTCCTCTTCGTCAAAGAGTAAAAATGTTTCGAGTTCATGGATGCATATGGATTTGCCTGTTGATTCCTGCTTCAAAGATTTCTGTCTTTACTATTATACTCAGTCGTAAGATGGTTAAACAGAAGAATGTGGAAAATAAAGTTGGAGTATTGTAAACCATCCTGCATCAAACTGTTAAAGGAAAAGCTGCTGTTTCTTTAATGAGGTTTTATTTTTTTTTATATTCTGAGACAGTTTGAATGTTACCGAGTTATTTTATTGATAGTTCTGTTTCTAGTAGGCAACATCCACAGAAATCCTTGGGTACATGCATTTGAAGAGTCACTTATTTCAATACGCTGAAAATTAGATGGCTGTTTTGGTGAGTATTCCATCAGACGGCATTCCAACGTGAGAAGGTCCCTACTCCTGAGTAAACCATCAGAGAACGAGGGCAAACTGAAAAATGTGGAATGAAATACACCTTCCAGTTTTGGAACATTCCCTGCTATTGTTGCTGCCTATTTTCTTAGGAAAATGAATTAAGAATGAAGTCCATATGAATTCCAATGCCTGTTATCGGTGACAAATATTGAAAATGTGCTGGTGTTTCCATGGGCCATTTCTCCTTGTATGAACCTTCACTGCAATAAAACCGTGGAATCAGAGTCAATGTTAATTGTCTATCTGAAGTAGTACTGAAAGCTGGACTGCTCCAGCCAGTTGCTCACTAAATTTTGACAAAGATTGGAGAATGGTTAACGCTCAAAGTTTATTTGCCTATCTTTTTCATTGAAGTAAACAGAACACCTGTTATGAAAGATTGAAACTGAGTTCAAAAGTGTTCAGTTTTTAAGCTTTTTAGATTTTTTGTTTTTGTGGAAAGATTCAACTCCTGGCTAGATTCTGTTCAGAGATGTGATGCACAGCGACAGTGAGATCTTGTCCTTTTGTCCTCCAGTTGCTGAGATTGTATCATGCGACCTAAAGTTGTTTCGAGAATTTACAGCTCGAGCAGCTCCTCAGCACGAATTTTATTTATTCCTTTCATTGGATGCAGATGTTTTCCATGTGGTAGACAGCAGTGCCAGTACACATGTTGCAATGCCTTTCTATTGGAACAAAACGGACTAATTGCTATTATCGCTGACACAGAATGACTATAGCACAGGGGGACGCCATTTACACCGTCAAGTCTGGACTAGCACATTCTAAGATCATTCTAGCTCAACTTTCTTTGCCCTACCTCTGCAACCAGATTTTGTTTAGGTTCCCTCAGCTCCCCTCTCCTGGGAAGGTAATCAATGCTCTGCCCACCAGCCCATTCTTAATTCTACATGCTGGCATGTCTTTGGAACTTCCATCCCGTCCAGCATCAGCACTGGTACAAAGGGGAACCTCATTAAATATTGAATGTTTAATGTCACGGATCCCTGTGCCAATCGCATGCTTTTCAGTGTGGATACAATCCAGGAGCTGGCTGGTGTTACAGGGTAATAAAAGCATTTATAGTCATGGTGCAGTGATTAGGTTATTAGACGTCATCCCAAACACTGACCTAATAGTCCAGAAATGTTTGTTCTATTCTCACTGCTGCAATTGTTGAATTTGAGTTCAGACTATTAAGCAATCTGGATTTAAAAAATAAAAATATTACAAAACAACTAGATTGTCATCAAAACTCATCTGGTTGACGAATGTATTTCAGAGAATGTAATCTGCTCTCCTTACTCAGTCTGCCCCAACGTGTGTCTCCAAACTGTGGCAATGTGGTTGATTCTGATTCTAAAGATCATTCCAAATAAGAATATGAAATGTTGAAAACTCGCAATAGGCCAGGCATCACTCATGGAAAGAAAAGCAGAACCAAAGTTGGAGGTCAAAGATCCTTTGACACATTAACCATTCAGTTACATTATTGTTGGATTGGTTCAGAAGACACTTCCTTTTGGGCAATTGGGAATGTACATTAAGAACTTGCTATGACATCAACACCCACATCCTGAAAAGGCAATACACTGAATTAAAAACTGCAAATGGAAATGTTGTATCAGGCAGCACTTGGATGGTATGGTACTTACGGTGCTTTATTTGGCACATGTACTGAGGTACAGTGAAATTCATTTTTGTTCAGTTCAGTTCAGAACAACTATCACTATACATAAGCATTTAAACACATCTTAGATGAGCATCTCAGATACAGTACAAATGTATAGTAGTAGTGGTACATTTAGACAGTATACAGAGTTGCAGTTGGCGCTATTTTCAAGGTCCAGTAGTTATAAGTGCGGGGTTCTTGACCTGACTATGGGATCAATGGGATTTTGGTTTCAACACTGTCAAGCCCTCTCACCAAGGTACAAGGCAGTGCTCAGCATTGGTGTTCTCTGGTCTGTCTGTACAAACTGAAGGAGCAAGTCCGGCAGCAGGTCGGGGAGGTGCCCCTGGATTCCCATTTCAGTTCACAAGGAGGATGGGTTTCAAACCCTATCGTTCGATGCACAACAGATTAGCCTTAACCTCTAGACCACCTCGTCTGTTTGGATTCCCATTTTAGGTGGGCAGCTGCTTGCAACAATCACCTGACTGTTAACATGGACCAGATCTCTTGCAGTGCCATTGGACAGCACTTCCCTTTCAGGCTAGGATGAGATTCACAGGGTGAACACAACATTCTGTTGAAATGAATAGAAATTGCTTTCAATTACTGCTGTAAACAAAGCAACATGAAATCACTTGGAAGGAAATTAATAAACATTTGAAACCATCAGATCATCACAACCCACAATTCATTTAGGCATTTGAAAGGACAGATTTCATGCAGTACATTACACAATTTAACCAACAAATATCTGGCAGAGTTCATTTCAATTTCTTACTGAAAACACAATGTGATTTCACTTTAAAGGAAGCATTTGCTTTTTCTGTATTAGTTTTTGTAACGACATGGAAATCTGAATCTTCCCCAAGGAAAAGATAAATAACTACTATTGGCAAGCAAGTGTAAAGGAAATCCTGACTTCAATGGGTAATAATGTACTGAAGGAATTACCAGCTAATAAATAATCTATTTCAGAAGATATCCTCTTGCTGATTCTGCAAGGCTTAGTGTCAGCATTAGACTGCACTGCTGGGATATGGTAGGAGTATCCACTGTGGACTGTGACTTATGGCTGGAGGATGGAACAAGCCATTCAGCCCAAATGGTGGATGTGAGACATTAAATCCTCTCTCCCCATCTAACGCTTTCATAATAATTCTAACATCCCTTCTCCCTTGTGCACTTACAAACTATTTTTTGATTCACTCATCTCAAGGGATGTAGGTACTGTTGACAAAGCCAGCGTTTATTGTCTGCTGATAATTGTCCCAGCTAAAATAGTGGTGAATGGCCCTGTGGAAGTGTTGCAGAACATCTGAAGAAGGTACTTTCACGGTGGTGCTGGGTGGGGACTTCCAGGATTTAGACCCAGTGGTAACGAAAGACAACAATATAATTCCAAGGCAGGCTGGTGTTGGACTTGAAAGGGGAACGCGCAGGTGATTGAGTTTCCATGTGTCTCAAGCCCTTGCTATTCTTGGTGGCAGAAATGAAAGAAGGCACTGTTGGAGTAGGTGAAATGAGTAACTGCAATTAACAAGGTGTACTGCTGGTAGAGAGAATGAATGTTTAGGGTGATGGATGGAGTGCCAATCAAACTTTAAATGCATCTCAACTACTTATTTCATCTACGGGTGTGAGTTCCATGTTTTCACTACTTTCTGGGAGCAGTAGTTTCATTGGACATCCCTGTTTGTTTCCTTGTGGCTATTGTGTATTGAACATCTCCAGTTTTGTCCATCCTAAAGTTGGTTACTATCAGGATTCTATGGGTTCTTTGCAAATGAAAATAGTTTCTCGGGCTGCAAGGCAAGAGCATGGGAAAGGAAATGAATTCATTGCTCAAGATGGATCCAGCATGGATTCAATGGGCGGAGTGGTCTCTGTGAAATTCCAGGATGTTAATCAGGCAAGACTTTACTTTTTTAAAATCCAAGTTGATTATTTGCTTGTGTAGGAAGAAACTGCAGATGCTGGTTCACACCAAAGATAGACACAAAATGCTGGAGTAACTCAGCAGGACAGGCAGCTTATCTAGGTAGAAGGATGTTTCGGGTCAAGACCCTTCTTCAGCCTGAGAATCGGATGAGAGGGAGACAGAGATAAGGAAGTGTAAGGTGTGAAAACAAGACATCAAAGGGGGTGCACATCAAGGAAAATGTGGAATAGATCACTGTTAGCCAGGAGAAGATGACAACGAAGCATATAGAGATAACATTTAATCAGAGGGACAATCAGACTGGAAGGGGAGGGGTGAAGAGATGGGGAAAGCAAAGGTTACTTGAAGTCAGAGAAGTCACTATTCATACCACTGGCCTGTCCCACTGAGTTACTCCAGCATTTTGTGTATATTTGATTATTTGCTTTTAAGTTTTGGTTGCTACAAAATGTTCTGCTTTTGTCTTTCGATTCTATTATCTTTCCAGACCCTGAACTGTCTAGAACTCCAGCTTTATTTTTTTCTCTCTTCTTAAGTACAGGTATTGTGTTAACAGTCTGATGCTCCTGCACTGGATCCTGTCCTCGTAGATGTACAAGGATGTACAAGCGCTTCTGAACTGTTCCTAGGGCAGCACCGACCACCTGCCATCAACCAAGGAAGTTGAATACTGTATCGAGCTTAAAACAAATGCAAATAATTACACAAAGATGGGTGACAAGTCAGAGACTGGGCAAAATATAAGTAGCAGCAACAAATGACTGAAATATTAACAAGGAAGGTAAAATCAGCATTGGAGGTAAAGCTGACCAGAAATATTAAAACAGAATATAGTTTCCATAGACAGTTTCCAACGAAAGGAGCTAGCAAAGTGAATGCTAATCCTGCAGACAGTAAACCTGTAAAAGGTCAAGTAGAACATAGAACAGCAACAGGCCCTTCCGCCAGTGATGTGTGTGCCGATCATGATGCCAATTTAAATTGTACATCTGCCTGCATGTACCTATGTCCCTCAATGCCCTTGCTGCTCATATGACTGTCCAAATGCCTTTTAAAAGTTGCAATCATATCTGCTTCCACTACTTCCTTGGCAGCGAGTTTCAGATACCTACCACTCTGTGTGTAAAAACAACGCCACATAAATCTCCTTTTTAGATTCCCCTTAAAGCTTTCTCACTTCAAAGCTATGCCCTCTAGAATTTGTCATTTCCACCCTGGGTAAAACTCCCTGACTATCTACCAGGTTTATGCATCTCACAATTTTATAAACCTCACAGATTGCCCCGAAGCCTCTGACATTACAGAGGAAACAATGCAATCTTGTCTAACCTCTCCAAAGAGCTAATATTCTTAAATCCAGGTAATGACCTGGTGAACTTCATCTGCACCCTCTCCAAAGTCTCAACATCCTTTCTATAATGTGGTGATCAGAACACATACTTTATTCCAAATGTGGCCGAACCAAAGTTTGAAACAGTTGGAACTTGACAACTCAACTATTACACTCGATGAAAGCTAACATGACCCATGCTTTCCTCTCCACTCTATCTATTTGTTTGCCACTTTCAGGGAGCTATAGACCTGCACCCCAAGATTCCTCTGTGCATCAATGATCTTAATGGCCCTGACATTTACAGTATACTTTCCTCTTTCATTTGACCTGTCAAGGTATACCACCTCACACTTGTCTGGATTAAACTCCAATGTGCCATTTCTCTGCCCACCTTTCCAACAGGGAACGATTTAAACAAGCATCAGGCTTCACTATAGGTGGTGCAAGTAACATCGAGGAAATACTATAGCAGTAAATTAAGAATTGGAAAGGAGTAACACAGGGATATTACAATCACCGGAGAAATGGTAGTGGGTGCTTTATTGGAGCGGTGACAAGTCTCAAGGTCCTGATGAACTTCAACCTAGATACTGCAAATAAGTAGTTAATCAGATCGGTTAAGTATTAGTTTTATATTTCCAAAATTTCTGAATTGCAGAAAAAGTTCCATTCGATTGGAAATTGGGCTTATCAGTTTGTGCCATGATTCACGCCTTGCTCAAATGTCATTCCACACTTGTCACTTTGGAAGTGATGACATCATCAACGTATGGGGCACACATTTCTAACTTGCAATGGGACAAGAGGTTTTCCATTAGTTTAATTTAAGCTGTTCTCAATCTCAATACGTTGAGAAGCGGATGGATAGGATAGTATATCAGTCACTGTAGACAATTAGCTTAGGAAGAGGGAGCAGGTATTTTTCATGTAAATGACATATACCTGTGTGTTGGAACAGTGTGACAATTTAAACCCAAGTATGGACCAGTTCAGCTGCCACTGTGATAGGCTCTTGCCAATCTTACTGTGCTATACACGTACTAGGTAAAATAATTGTTGGTAGCAATTTCAAATACACAACAATTTTTGAGGAATACCCTGCTCTTTGCAGCATTTGAAATGAGTTGAATTCCCATTTAATTTCTACTGCATCACAGTGTGAGTACCGAGTTTCTGCATCGGTCTCGTTGATACAGGGCACACCAGGAAAGCTCCTTCCACTCAGTAGCAAAATAACTGCAAATAACTTCAAATCGAAGGTCGACACAAAATGCTGGAGTAACTCAACGGCTCAGGCAGCATCTCAGGAGAGACGAAATGGGTGACGTTTCGGGTCGAGACCCTTCTTCAGACTGATGTCAGGGGAGGGGGCGGGACAAAGATAAGATGTAGTAGGAGACAGGAAAACAGTGGGAGAACTGGGAAAGGTGATAACTTTGACTCCTTGATAAACTGCCATGTACATGAAAAAATGTAGATTAATCTCCCTTTGTATAGGGTGGATAATATTGAGAGTAATGATTCAATGGCGATTATGTCACATGAGGTGTACCAAGCTATAAACAAGCTGTCCGACAACAAAGCAAGTGGTTTTGATCATATTTCTGCTGAACATCTTAAATATGCCAATATGAAGTTCGCTCCTCTCTTTGCTATTTGTTTTACTGGCTTTATGATTCATGGCTTGTTACCAGAATCAATCTTGTCTGTTCTGTTAGTGTTGGTCATTAAGGTCAAAGCTGGTAAAGTAGGCAGCCTAGATAATTACAGGCCCATAGCTTTAGCCAGCATACTATCAAAAGTCCTAGGAAGAATTCTGCTGGATATATTAGATGAGTTTGTTGACTCCACAGATAAGCAGTTTGGTTTTCGAGCTAAACATGGCACTGCCTTGTGTATATATGCCTTTCAAGGGAATTGTAAACAAATATAGTAAAAACTCTAATGCGCTACTCATAAAGCGCATCAGTATGTGCTTTACTGATTATTCCAAAGCCTTTGATCGTGTTAATCATAGAAAGTTGTTTGTTAAATTGAGTCAAAGAGGGGTGCCTAAATACATTGTGAGAAGTATGGCTTACTGGTATTCCCACCAGACTATGCAAGTAAAATGGGGCAACAGGGTCTCAGCCCCATTTGGGGTTAGCAATGGTGTCAGACAAGGGGGAATTTTGTCCCAGTTCTTTTTAATCTCTATATTGATGATCTGTCCAAGCAATTGAAAGCCTGTAATACTGGGTGCATGATTGGTAATACTCTAGTGAACCATATTATGTATGCAGATGATTTTGTGGTCCTTAGTCCATCTAGCGCTGGTCTCTGACAGCTCCTTACTATATGTTCTGTGCCTGGTGTGGAACATGATATCAAATATAATGCCGGTCAGACTATTGTTATGATCTGTAGAACCAAAGAGGATAAATGTCTAAAATTTCCTGATTTTAAATTGTCTGATTTAATTTGTCTGGCGACACAGTAGCGCAGCGGTAGAGTTGCTGCTTTACAGCGAATGCAGCGCCGGAGACTCAGGTTCGATCCTGACTACGGGTGCTGCACTGTAAGGAGTTTGTACGTTCTCCCCGTGACCTGCGTGGGTTTTCTCCGAGATCTTCGGTTTCCTCCCACACTCCAAAGACGTACAGGTATGTAGGTTAATTGGCTGGGTAAATGTTAAAAAAAATTGTCCCTAGTGGGTGTAGGATAGTGTTAATGTACGGGGATCGCTGGGCGGCACGGACTTGGTGGGCCGAAAAGGCTTGTTTCCGGCTGTATATATATGATATGATATGATATGATAATAATCTTAGTGTCTGTAATAAGGTAAAATATCTTGGACACTTTATTACAGAACAAATGACAGATGATGAGGATATTTATAGGCAACGCCGCATGATGTATGCACAAGCAAACATTCACTTACGCAAGTTTAATGCGTGTGCAGATGGAGTGAAGATGTCTCTGCTCAGAGCATATTGTACACCACTATATTGCACTCTTTTGGTCAAACTACAGAAAAGCAAGCTCACAGAGACTTCAAGTAGCTTATAATGATGCTATTTGAATATTACGAGACCTAGATGGTGTAGTGCAAGTGAAATGTTTGTGGCTGCAGGAGTCAATACTTTACAAACTGTCTTAAGAAATCTTATGTATAAATGTATTTGCCGGTTAAATGACTCTGAAAATGAAACCATCTTGGCCTTATCAAACATAAGGTTTAGCACTACACGCTACCAATCCCAGCTGTGGAGACATTGGTATAATTGTCTTGTTGTAGGACACTGTTTTTTTTTAAATTCTTGGTTTTAAATCATGTATTGCACTTTTGCATGTAATTTATTGTGCTTTTGTATGTAATTTATTCTATGTGATGTCTTGTCTTTTATCTGGATCCTGAGTCTGTAATAAAGTAAAGTAAGTAAGTATAAGTACTTGCCCTACATCTCCTCCCATACCCTCTGATTCTGTAACTTTTTTGTAACTGTGCCACCTGGTCACTCCAATTTTCCTGGTCCCACAACTCTCAGTCCCTTCAATGCCCCATTTCTCTGCCTCGCTGACAGTGGCAGTCTTCATCTACCTAGACCCTTACCCTGGAGCCTCTCTACAAAAGCACTCCCTTCCCTGTTCCTCACTATAACCTTTATAAGTCTTTGATGTGTTTTTCTGGTACCTCCTCTTGCTCTAGCATCCAGACTCATTCCACTTTGCTTCCCCATCAAAATCGCCTTGGGATTCTTTTGATTCAATATTGAAAGGCACGCTGTTGTTAAGCAGAGAATAGAAAGATCAACAAAAGTAATTGCAAACAGAGGAAGCCACAATTAAAGGTTAGCATTGGGAATACATTTGAACATGTGGAATAGATTGCAGTAGAAATTAAAGGGAAATTCAATTAATTTAAAATTCTGCAAGGCCCATGTTATTCCTCAGAAACGCAGAAACATAGAGAATAGGTGCAGGAGGACGCCATTTGGCCCTTCGAGCCAGCACCGCCATTCAATGTGATCATGGGTGATCACCCACAATCAGTACCCCGTTCCTGCCTTCTCCCCATATCCCTTGATTCTGCTAGCCCCTAGAGCCCTACGACCTCTCTTTTGAATCAATCCCATGAACCAGCACCCACTGCCTTCTGAGGCAGAGAATTCCACAAATTCACAACTCTGGGTGAAAAAGTTTTTCCTCTTCTCAAATGGCCTACCCCTTGTTCTTAAACTGTTTGCCCCTGGTTCTGGACTCCCTCAACATCGGGAACATGTTTCCTGCATCTAGCTTGTCCAATCCTTTAATAATTTTATTATTATCCCCTCTCATCCTTCTAAATTTCAGTGAATACAAGCCCAGTCGTTCCATTCTTTCATCATATGACAGTCCCTCCATCCCGGGAATTAACCTCGTGAACCCACGCAGCACTCCCTCGATAGCAAGAATGTCCTTCCTCAAATTAAGAAAGGTTGTGTTTTTTTTATTTCTGCCGACACAGGATATGGCAGTGAAAATGTCCTTTAGAACATATCTACATTTCATTGGAAAACATACTTGACTGTGCTGGACCAGGTCCATGTTTCTGCATTCCCACACTTGCCTGGCTGAACATGGAAGGCTGATCTTGCAGCCTTTCACTCTTCAGTGGGGTGACAATGTCTAGGAGGTGGCTGTTCCATGGGTCTTGAGTTGCAGAGATCCCAGCCTCAGCCCTAAAATGCCACTAAGAAGCTTTAACAGTAGGCAAAGTTAGGGTAAAGCAATGACAGTGTCATCATCAGTGCCAGTTTTAAATGACCCCGACATATCCTTTAAAAACGAATACAATTGAAGTAAATTATAGAAAAATATAATTAATGACAATGTTGATAACACTTGAGCCATAAAGTAATGCAGCACAGAAATGGGCTCCTTGGCAGAACTTGTTCATGACGCCCCAGATGTCCATCCAAACTAATCCCATTTGCTTGCATTTGGCCCATATTTCTCTGAACCTTTCATATCTGTGTACTTATCCAAATGACTTTAAAACATTGTTATTGTTCCTGTCTCAACCACATTCTCTGGTAGATCATTTCATATATGCATTGCCCTCTGTGTGAAGAAGTTGCCCCTCGCGTCTCTTTTAAATCTTTCCTCTCGTCTTAAACCTATGCCTTCTAGCTTTTGATTTACCCTACCTTCGGGAAAAAGACTGAGTGCATTCTCCTTGCCTCTGCCCCTCATGATTTTAAACACCTGTATTAGATGACCTGCTCATTCATCTAAGCTCCAAGTGATAAAATCCTAGACTGTCCAACCTCGCCCTAGAATTCAGGCCTTTGAGTCCTGCTAAACATTCTTGTAAATCTTCTTTGCACTCTTTCCAGCATAAGTCAAGTCAAGTCAAGTCAAATTTATTTGTCACATACACATACTCGATGTGCAGTGAAATGAAAGTGGCAATGCCTGCGGGTTGTGCACAAAAATAATTACAGTTACAATAAATAAAGTTAATAAGTTACTAAACATAGCACCAAAAGTGTCGACAAAAATTTAGTCTCTGGGGTTATCAAAGTTGACAGTCCTGATGGCCTGTGGGAAGAAGCTCCGTCTCATCCTCTCCGTTTTCACAGCGTGACAGCGGAGGCGTTTGCCTGACCGTAGCATCTGGAACAGTCCGTTACTGGGGTGGCAGGGGTCCCTCATGATCTTGCTTGCTCTGGATCTGCACCTCCTGATGTATAGGTCCTGCAGGGGGACGAGTGTAGTTCCCATGGTGCGTTCTGCCGAACGCACTACTCTCTGCAGGGCCATCCTGTCCTGGGCAGAGCTGTTCCCAAACCAGACTGTAATGTTGCCGGACAGGATGCTCTCTACAGCCCCAGAGTAGAAGCAATGAAGGATCCTCAGCGACACTCTGAATTTCCTCAGTTGTCTAAGGTGGTAAAGGCGCTGCTTAGCCTTACCCACCAGTGCGGCAATGTGCGTTGCCCACGTCAGATCCTCTGCGATGCGGACTCCCAAGTATTTGAAACTGCTCACCCTATCCACAATAGACCCATTTATCTCCAGTGGCGTGTACGTCCTTGGATGTTTAGCCCTTCTGAAGTCCACAATCAGCTCCTTTGTTTTAGTGACATTCAAGAGGAGGCTATTGTCCTGACACCAGAGTGCCAGATCAGCCACCTCCTCCCGGTAGGCCTTCTCATCGTTGTTGGAGATCCGGCCCACCACCACAGTGTCATCAGCAAACTTGATGATGGAGTTTGAGCTGAACCTGGCCCTACAGTCATGTGTGTACAGGGAGTACAGTAGGGGGCTAAGGACGCAGCCCTGGGGGGATCCTATGTTCAGGGTGAGGGAGCTAGATGTGTGTTCCCCCATCCTGACCACTTGGGGCCTGGCAGTGAGAAAGTCCAGGACCCAGGCACACAGAGGGGTGCTAAGCCCCAGTTCCAGCAGCTTCTCAACCAGTCTGCTGGGGACTATTGTGTTGAATGCTGAACTAAAGTCAATGAACAGCATCCTCACATAGCCCCCCTGGCTGTCCAGATGAGAGAGAGCGGTGTGTAGAACCTGGGAGACCGCATCATCCGTGGACCTGTTCGGACGGTATGCGAACTGTAGTGGGTCCATGTTGCGAGGAAGGAGGGCGCAGATGTGCTTCTTGACTAGCCTCTCCAAGCATTTCATGACAACCGAGGTGAGGGCCACCGGTCGGTAGTCATTTAAACACGCTGGAGAGGCATTCTTTGGCACCGGTACAATGATGGATCTTTTGAAGCATGCAGGGACCACGGACTTTGCCAAGGAGAGGTTGAATATTGTGGTGAGCACTGGAGCAAGCTGAGTAGCACAAGACTTTAGTACTCGCCCAGATATACCATCTGGGCCTCCAGCTTTCAACACAACACACCAAGTGCGGCCTCACCAACATTTTGGTACAACTGCAACATACTGTTCCAACTTTTGTACTCAGTGCAGTGACTGATGAAGGCCAGCATGCTAAACATCTACTTCACCACTTTGTCTACCTGTGACGTCACATTCAGGGAATTATGTACTTGTATTCCTAAGTCCCTCTATTCTACAACACACTTAGGGTCCTTCCATTCACTGTGAAAGTCCTACCCTGGCTTGCCTTCCCAAAATGCAATACCTTGTTGCACTTATGGGATCATCTGGGAGCTTATCTGACCTGAACATTACTTGTCATTCCTCAGCCCACTTACCGTAATTGTTGGCAATTCAGTCCAAGCCACGGCTTGTGTTTGTCACTTTACCTGTTAAGCCTCTTGCATTAAAGTAAATGCAACTTAAACCATTCGTCCTTTCTCTCTCTTTGCCAAGCCCCTGGCTATTCCGTCTACTAAACATGCTCTATTAGAAGCAAATAGTTTTTTAAAAAATCACTTTTGCCTCCTAAACCACGTCTAGAAATCCCATTGATATGAATGTTGTCTCAGATCCAGTGTCAGTGTGAGTAAGCGTCGATCCAAAGGCAATTTCCTGATGTGGCCATGGAGGAATTCCACTATTACTGGTTCCACTGCTGGATCAGAAGAGTGTGCACCTGGTCTCCCGCCCATTCCTAATTCCCGCACAGCAGTGCATTGCGTGGAATTCCAGAATTCACTGCCAAGTTGACTGCAATCAACCAGCAATTCTTTATGGAACGTTCGATGCGCCCTTAGCATATTTAGACTCAATCCTCGAAAATATCTGCAGTTCATAGTTATAGAGTTATACGGTGTGGAAACAGGCCCTACAACCTCACATGCCCACACTGACAAAAATGCCCCATCTACACTAGTCCCACCTTCCTATGTTTGGCCCATTTCCCTCCAAACCTGTCCTATCCATGTACCTGTCTAAATGTTTTTTTAAATGTTGGGATAGTCCCAGCCTCAACTACCTCCTTGGCAGTTCATTCCATAAACCCACTGTATTTTTAGTGCAAAAATAAGGTTTCTATTAAATCTTCAAGTTTCAATTAAAGGTTTCTATTAAATCTTTTCCCCTCTCACCTTAAACCTATATCCCCTGCTTCTCAATTCCCCTACTCTGGGCAAAAAGACTCTGTACATTTACCTCTTCTATTCCTCTCATGATTTTGTAGACATCTTTATGATCATCTGTCATCCTCATGCACTTCAAGGTATAAAATCTTAGCTTGCTTATCCTCTCCCTACAGCTCAGACCCTTGAGTCCGGCAACATCCTTGTAAATCCTCTCTGCACCCTTTCCAGCTTGACAATATCTTTCCTATAACATGGTGACCAAAACTGAACATAATACTCCACATGTGGCCTCACCAATGTCTTAAATAACTGTAACATGACCTCCCAACTTCTGCACTCAATACTCTGACTGATGAAAGCCAATGTGTTGAAAGCATTTTTAACCATACTATCTATCTGTGATGGCACTTTCAATTAACTATGTACCTGCACTCCGAGATCCCTCTGCTCTACAACATTCCCCAAAGCCCTACCATTCACTATGTAGGTCCTGCCCATGATAGACTTCCCAAAATGCAACACTTCACAATTCTCTGTATTAAAATCCATCAAACATTCCTCAACTTACCTGCCCAACCGATCAAGATCCTGCTGCAATTTTTGTCAACCATCTTCACTATCTACAATACCACCCACTTTAGTGTCATCTGCAAACTTGCTTATCATGACTTGTACGTTCTCATCCAAATCATTGATGTAAATGACAAACATCAATGAGTTCAGCACCAAACCCTGAGGCACACCACTAGTTACAGGCCTCCAGTCTGAAAACAGCCTTCCACCATCACCCTCTGCTTCCTTCCATGAAGCCAATTTTCTATCCATTCAGCTATCTTTCTTTGGATTCCTTGCGATCTAACCTTCCAGAGCAGCTTACCAGTAGTATATGAAAATAACCGCAGATGCTGGTACAAATCGATTTATTCACAAAATGCTGGAGTAACTCAGCAGGTCAGGCAGCATCTCGGGAGAGAAGGAATGGGTGACGTTTCAGGTCGAGACCCTTCTTAGAAGGGTCTCGACCCGAAACGTCACCCATTCCTTCTCTCCCGAGATGCTGCCTGACCTGCTGAGTTACTCCAGCATTTTGTGAATAGAGCAGCTTACCATGTGGAACCTTGTCAAATGCCTTGCTGAACTCCATATATACCATGTCTAAGCCCAGCTCTCATCAACATTTTGGTCCCATCTTCAAAAAAACTCAATCAGATCCGTGAGAAACGACCTCCCATGTACAAAACCATGCTGACCATCCCTAATCACCCTTGTCCAACTAAATGCACTTATGTCTTATCCCTCAGATGACTCTCTAATAACTTCCCGACCACAGATGTTAGGCTCACTAGCCTGTAGTTGCCAAGCTTTTCCCTGCAGCCCTTCTCGAATAGAGGCACAACAATTGCCACTCTCCAGTCTTCCGGCACCTCACCCACATTTAGTGACGACTTGTAAATCTCAGCCACGGAACCTGTAATTTCCTCTCAGCTTCCCACAGCATCCTTGGATACATCTGATCAGGCCCGGGACATTTGTCTACCTTCATATGCATCAGGACCTTCAGCACCTCGTCAACTGTAATGCTAACTGCTGTCAAGACACTTCCATTGACTGCCCCACGTTACTCAGTCCTCCTGTCATTCTCCACAGTATAAACAGAGGAGAAATACTCATTAAGGACCTTACCCATCTCTTTTGCCTCCACAGGGAGTTGACCGCTTTGATTCCTGAGCGGTCCCATTATCTCTCTGGTTCTCCTTTTCCCCATTATGTGCTTATACTGTATGAACCTATGATCTGAATAGCTCTGAATAGGGCCACACAGCAGAGAAATGGACCCTTCGACACAATTCGTCCTTGCTGACCAAAATGCCCCATCCAAGTTATTTCCTATTTGTCTGTATCTGAACCATACCACTCCAAACCTTTCCTATCCATGTACCTGTCCAAGTGTCTTTTAAAATGTATCATAGTACTTGCCTCAATGACTTCTTCTGGCAGCTTGTTCCATATACCCACCATCACCTGTGTGAAAAGGTTGTCTTCAATTTCTTTCTCCTCGTAAATTAAACCTATGTCCTCTAATTTTTGATTCCTCCACTCTGGGAAAGGTATACAGTACATTTAACCTCATGTATCCCCCTCATGATTTTATGCATCCCGATAAAATTACCCCTCAGCCGTGTGCACTCCAAGGAATAAAGTCCAAGCCTATCCAACCTCTTCCGATAATTCAGCCTTTGAGTCCTTTCAATATCAATGTAAACCTTTTCTGCACTTTTTCCAGCTTAATGACATCTTTCTTATAGCAGTCCCACCTCTCACCTCATCTCTAAAATTCAGCTCTTTGGCCCATGTTTGTACCAAGGCAACAGAGAACTGTAGCTGAATGGTTCCGGCAAAATACCCACTGGGCATTAGTGGGTAGATTATCGGTGAGTAAATGTTGCTTGACTACACTACTGATGGCAGCTTCTGTCACTGTTGATGATTGTGTGTAGGTTGGGAGTAATCATCTGGATTGGACTTGAGTTGAGTCTAATTTATTGTACCGAGGTACAGTGAAAAGCTTATGTTGTGTGCTAACCAGTCAGTGGAAAGACAATGCATGATTTCAATCGAGCCATCCACAGTGTACAGATACATGATAGAGGGAATAATCTTGCTTCTTTGTGAGCAGCACATACCTGTGCTATCTTCCACACCATTGTGTACATGCCATTGTTGTAACTGGAGTCCTGGTTAGTTGAAGGCACAATCAGTGCTAGAGCAGAGGTCTTCACTGTTACAGCTGCAACGTTGGCTAGTTCCATTGCCTTTGTTAAAATCAGAGTTCTCAGCTGTTTCTTGAAAGCATATGCGATTAACTCAAATTAACTGCAGACTGGCCTCTGATGCTAGGGGATCTCAGAAGGAAGTAGAAATCGAGGGTGGGGATGTTATTGGAGTCTCCTCCTCTCATCAGCAGCGTAATTCTCCACCACTGGACAACAACCAGTGCTCTGGGACCATTGACCTGAGATCTAATCCTACGGCAGCTGTGGAGATTAATCCTAGTAATATAAAATTGAACCCAGTCTTACAAATGGTGATCAAGTTGAGTTATCTTAAAAACTCACCTGGTCCACAGATGTCCTCCTCCACGGGACATTGGCTGATCTCAACCGTTCTGACCTATATATATATATATATTTGGTGGAGTTGTGGATTATGAGGAAGGTTGTCAATGTATACAGTTGGATATTGATCAGTTACAGAAATGGGTGGAGAAATGTTAGATAGAGTTTAATTCGTGCACGTGTGAAGTGCTGAACTTTGGAAGGTTGATAGTGATGGGAAAGTGCATAGTTAATGGCAAGAGGCTTAACAGCATTGTACAGTCGGATCTTGGGGTCCAAGTCCATATCTCTCTGAAAGATGCAACACAAGTAGACAAAGTGGTAAATAAGATATATGGTATGCTTGCCTTCATCGGTCGGGGTATTGAGTATAAAATTCAGGAAGTCATGTTGCATCTTTATAGGATTTTGGGTAGGCTGCATTTTAGGTCATAAGCGATAGGAGTAGAATTAGGCCATTCAGCCCATCAAGTCTACTCTGCCATTCAATCATGGCTGATCTATCTCTCCCTCCTAACCCCACTCTCCTGCCTTCTCCCCATAACCTCTGACACCTATATGAATCAAGAATCTATCTACCTCTGCCTTAAAAATATCCACTGACGGCCTCCACAGCCTCTGAATTCCACAGATTCACCACCCTCTTGACTAAAGAAATTTCTCCTCATCTCCTTCCTTTAATTCTGAGGCTTTGACCTTTAGTCCTAGACTCTCCCATGAGTGGAAACATCATCTCCACATCCACTCCATCCAAGCCTTTCACTATTCTGTATGTTTCAATGAGATCCCCCCTCACTCTTCTAAACTCCAGTGAGTACAGGCACAGTGCCGACAAACGCTCATCATAGGTTAACCTACTCACTCCTGGGATCATTCTTGTAAACGTTATTTTATGCGTCGTGTGCAGTTCTGTTCATCCCCATTACAGGGATGGAGAGTTTGGAGAGGGGTGAGGAAGAGGTTGACCAGATTAGAGGCTATTAGTTATAAAGATAGATTGGGCAAACTTGGATTGTTTTCTCTGGAATGTCGGCGGAGTTTGAGGGGAGACCTGCTAGAAGTGCCTTTAATGATGTGAAGCATGAATAGGGTAGACAGTCAGAACCTTTCTCTCAGGGTGGAAATTTCATAGATTAGAGGGCATAGCTTTGTGAAAGGGGCAACGTTTAAAGGAGAAGCATGGGACAAGTTTTCCATACAGAGAGTGTGCCTGGAGTGTGCTATCAGGTGGAGGCAGAAATGCTAGTGGCATTTAAAAGGCTTTTGGATAGGCACATAAATGTGGAGGGATATCAATCATGTTCAGATCAGTTTCAATTCAGTTTATTGTCGCCTGTTCCGAGGTACAGTGAAAAGCTTTTGTTGCGTGCTGACCAATCAACAGAAATACAATAGCGCAGCGGTAGAGTTGTTGCTTTACAGCGAATGCAGCGCCGGAGACTCAGGTTCGATCCTGACTACGGGTGCTGCACTGTAAGGAGTTTGTACGTTCTCCCCGTGACCTGCGTGGGTTTTCTCCGAGATCTTCGGTTTCCTCCCACACTCCAAAGACGTACAGGTATGTAGGTTAATTGGCTGGGTAAATGTAAAAATTGTCCCTAGTGGGTGTAGGATAGTGTTAATGTACGGGGATCGCTGGGCGGCACGGACTTGGAGGGCCGAAAAGGCCTGTTTCCGGCTGTATATATATGATGATGATGATGATGATGATATGATTACAATCAAGCCCAATGAAGCCAGAAGTGGTTAGATTAACTTGGCATCATGTTGGGCAGGGACATTGTGGGCCGAAGGGCCTGTTCCTGTGTTGTTCTGGTCAACGACGGTGATTCCAGACGTTCTGATCTGGTTGACATTGGCCACTTCATCATGTCCACGTGGGTAACTTCCCTCGAACGAATAACAAAGGTCACAGTTGATATATTTTATTTTGATGACATCATTGTTGAAAAACGGCCAAAGTTAGTGGCAAGAGGCTTAACAGCATTGATGTACAGTCGGATCTTGGGGTCCAAGTCCATATCTCTCTGAAAGATGCAACACAAGTAGACAAAGTGGTAAATAAGATATATAGTATGCTTGCCTTCATCGGTCGGGGCATTGAGTATAAAATTCAGGAAGTCATGTTGCATCTTTATAGGACTTTGGGCAGGCTACATTTTAGGTCATAAGCGATAGGAGTAGAATTAGGCCATTGTTGATTTCAACAGGTTTTCCCGGGGTAGTTCCGAGCTGAGCTGTGGCCCACGGGTCCATTTACCTTGCCTTGCCAACATGTTGGGGCGGGTTGTGGGCTGGGCAGCGGCGGGGCTGATCCCGGGAAAGCCGCTGGCAGCGCTCGCAGTGGCCTGACCCCCACCCCAGAGATGGTCAGAACAAGCCCCACAGGCAAAGCGTGGACAGATTTGCAAATAGTGTTTTTTTTTAAACTAGCCATCTGTCTGAAGGTTTATGTTAACAACGCACCCGTTACCCGAGGTTCTCCCATTGAATCTAGTGGGGTGTACTCTTGTGGATTCCCATTGAATCTAGTGGGGTGTACTCTTGTGGATTCCCATTGAATCTAGTGGGGTGTACTCTTGTGGATTCCCATTGAATCTAGTGGGGTGTACTCTTGTGGATTCCCATTGAATCTAGTGGGGTGTACTCTTGTGGATTCCCATTGAATCTAGTGGGGTGTACTCTTGTGGTGGGATTCGCCATGGCTGGATATTTAGCGCCAGGTCCACAGTCCCTGTTGAACCCCATTTGGAGTGTCTTTTCCCCACTCTTCTCCCCCCTCCCCCCTCCTGGCCATCCATTCCCCTGGCTTCACAATTCACGTCCCTTCATTCCATATCTGACACCCCTTGGTTTCCTTTTCAGCTCTCGCCTTTGTTCATCCATCTACCAATCCACCCCCTCACCTGCATTGACCTAAAACGTACAAGGGCTTTCTCTCCTGGTACCCCCCACCCCACACTCTCCCCCTTACTGCAGTCAGTCTACAGAAGGGTCCCGGCCTCTCCATGTCCTCCAGAACCTGTGCTATGTTTTCCTTTTTTTTGGCATGACACCAAAGCTTTGTGCTTTTTTCTTTGTCCATGTGGAGCCCAGCTCACCTTCTGCCCGGCCGCGGCTCACTCACACTCACGGGCGAAGACCTCCCGAGGTTGGAGCCAAACATTGGGGCAGCGATCGTGAAGGAATACAGCTGCCCCTCCGTTAGACCGGGGTATCAGAGGCTGAACACTGATACTGATTCAGGAAATCCCTTCAAATGAACCGTGCACTCGGGGGACCGAATTTAAACCTCCGCGGCATATATCTATTTGACAATTGGTGCTGTCTTTTCCCCCAATGATAATAAATGTGGCCTGCCATGCAATGGTCTATTTTTTCCTTTTTTTGGCATGACACCAATCTTTAGCCATGAAGTTAGTGCTCAAATGTACCCGCACCAAGCCAATGACGCTCACCGCTGGTTCTGCCTCAGTTCCATTGCTGAAACCCCTCTTCAGATGGTTTCACTTCCTTCTGAACTAATTGTGTTACATGTGCTTATTAAACGCACCACGCAGAGCCTAACAGACAAAAAAAAACAAAGTACATTTTGAAGATAAGATATGGACATCGTTTACACCCTTTTTCTCGTTTGGAGCCGATTCCAAATACATGTTGTACATACGATCCATTATATAATAGTCTATGGTCATTACGAAAAGAGGTTAATACTTAGTACTTAGTAAAATGGACAAGGGAGAACCAGTGGATGTAGTGTAACTGGACTTTCAGAAAGCCTTTGATAAGGTCCCACACAGGAGATTAGTTGGCAAAATTAAAGGACATGGTATTGGGGGTAGGGTATTGACATGTATAGAAAATTGGTTGGCAGACAGGAAACAAAGAGTAGGGATTAACGGGTTCCTTTCAGATTGGCAGGCAGTGACTGGTGGTTTGCCGCAAGGGCTCGGTGCTGGGACCACAAGAAGTCAGAAGGAAAAGCAACGCTCCTCAATTAAATGTAATCTGGTGTTGCTGACTCAAGGTCTTCCGTTTTGAGAAATGATGTTGGACATTGGAAGCAGACACTTGCAGCACAACGTGTGGAATGATGGAGGTGAGAATTTAGCTTTTGTCCTATTGCTGATTACATGGTTCATTGACCATTGTATCACCATTCAATAGTGATACTGACCCTGAAGCTTACACCCTGAAGCTTAGCTGAGGTATTAGGTATATTAATATATATTAGGTATATATTAGGTATAGCACCTGGAGTACTGTGTGCAGTTTTGGTCTCCAAATTTGAGGAAGGATATTCTTGCTATTGAGGGCGTGCAGCGTAGGTTCACTAGGTTAATTCCCGGAATGGCGGGACTGTCGTATGTTGAAAGGCTGGAGCAATTAGGCTTGTATATACTGGAATTTAGGATGAGGGGGGATCTTATTGAAACATATAAGATAATTAGGGGATTGGACACATTAGAGGCAGGAAACATGTTCCCAATGTTGGGGGAGTCCAGAACAAGGGGCCACAGTTTAAGAATAAGGGGTCGAAGGGCTGAATGGCCTACTCCTGCACCTATGTCTATTGTCTATTGTATTTCCAAAATGTTTATGCATGCTTTTTTAACATTTCGGGTTAATACCCAATATCTAAATATGGTGAGTGAAAATTTATATTGTCTGAAAATAACTGAATATGTTGGCATTTGGCACACCAGAAGGCATTCTTTTGGAGATGTGGTGATATTGGATTAGACATGCTCCCCTGCTTTGCTGGTAAGTGACTTACAATTAACTTGCATGTAAGACTGAGCAAAAACTGGTGGCTGCCAATAATCTTGTCTACAATTGGAGGTGAAGTAATGCAGTGTTCATTTCAATTCATCATTTAACCATTTAGAAGGCATTTGGACAGGTACATGGATAGGAAAGGTTTAGAGGGCTATGGGACAAATGCAGGCAGGTGGGAATAGTGTATATGGGGCATCTTGGTCATCATGGGCAAGTTGGGCTGAAGGGTCTGTTTTTGTGCTGTATGAATCTTTGACTTTTATTAGATACTAGACCAAGTGGATCCGTTGGGCCCAAACCTCTCCTGCATTGGTGCAGCACCCTCTTCTCTCCCGCTCTCTCCTCCACCCTCCCCCCCTTGCCCTCTCCACTTCATCCCCCTCAACCCCCCTTATCCTCCCTCTCCCCTCCCTCCCTCGCCCCCCCTCGTTCCCTCCCCTTCTCCCCCTTCCCCTCTACCCCCCCCTCCCCTCCTCCCTCCCCCTCCCCCCCAGAAGATACATTTAAACTTTAAAATATAAATAACTTTAAAAATATAACACCGATTTCAATGAAACTTCTTCCATTAGCACCAAAGAGACCACAGCAAGTAAGGTGGGTCTAAAATTGGCACACTATCGTGTACTGTTTTGACTGTAATTCAGGAACAAACAAACAAACAAGAGTTTTAGTAGATAGATAATTATGATTAAAAGGCAGAACACCATCCAAGGACCACATTCTAATGACACGTTTTAAAATGATTATTTTCATTTCTAGTTTAAAGTCTTACAAAGGGAGAGCTGGTGTGATTGAAACATTCAATAATAGACCACTTGATGGAACGGTTTACGGGAATCCAAAGTCCCTTCCATGAGACTGTATGAATCACAACTTGCCTTAAAACAGTGTCACAATAAAATGACACTCTCTGTTTAAAGCAGGAAACACATTCATTGTGATAGTGTCTCACAATTATCCATTTAATGGAGATAAACATCCAGCAAGTTTGACCCAGAGCGAAGTTGTCACATGTGTCAAGTAGGTGAACATCATCCAGAATGAAGCAATAGATAACAGGAAGAGATATCAAAGAACTGGCAATAAATTTACAGACAAGCCTAGCTTCAAGCAGTATGAATCCTCTGACGTGCATTCTATGTGAGAATTCAGCACAAACTACATTTAATGTATTTGACAGATTGATTAGTGAGGAGATGACGAAATCTTACTGGATCCAAAAGTCATAGCCATCTGGAACTCGCCATCTAAATGAGTGATAGAAGCAGAAATCCTCAACCCATTTAGAAAGCATCTGGATATGCCGAAGAAACATGTAAACTCCAAAAGGCCACAGATCAGGCTCTGAGATGTGCGAATAGCCTAAGAGCATTACCTTTCCATTGATCGTATGAACCAAATGACCTATTTTGTGACACAACCTTGTATTCTATGCATCATTCAGCTAAGCTGGTGAAAAAGTGCAGATTTATTTCAAATGGATTTTCACTGGTGGGATCTGAGCAAAGTATTGGAAAAAAAAATCAGTCTTGCAAATATATTTGTAGTACGTCACAATTTTACATGACAGGGCCATGGCCTTTTATCCTCCTTTCCCTCTCCTGCGCTATTTCCAGTTACCACAGAATCTTCATAGTGTAGAAACACTTAATGGGCAGCGACAAACATTTCCCCCTAACTGAGAGGTTATTTAGTTTAACATGATGGATAAGAGTTAGAAGAGATGTGCAGAGGTGTTTTTTTCTGGAAAGGACATAAAGTGCTGGTGTAACTTCAGCAGTATCCCTGGAGAACATGGATAGGTGACCGAGTTTGAAGAAGGGACTCCGCCTGAAATGTCACCTATTCCTTTTCTCCAGATATGCTGCCTGACCCGCTGAATTACTCCAGCTTTTTGTGCCTATCGATAGGTGACTTTCCGGGTTGAGACCCTTCTTCAGTGATTGGAGGGGGGAGGGAGGAGAGAAGTAGGCTAGAAAAGGGGTGAGGCAGGACAAGGTACGGCAGGTAATAGGTCAAAATAGGCAAGGGTGAGTTTGATAGGCAGATGGTTGGAATAAAGGCCGGAGATAAGAAAGGAAGGAGGGTGTGAGACAGGTTTGAAGAGTTGAGGATTGTAAACCCAGAAGGAGGAAATTGGCAGAAAGGGGAGTGGAGGGGATTTTTTGTTTGGATTTAGAGATATAGCGCGGAAACAGGCCCTTCGGCCCACCGAGTCCGCGCCGCCCAGCGATCCCCGCACACTAACACTATCCTACACACACTAGGGACAATTTTTACATTTACCCAGTCAATTAACCTACATACCTGTACGTCTTTGGAGTGTGGGAGGAAACCGAAGATCTCGGAGAAAACCCATGCAGGCAGGGCCGTTTTTACAGCATTATGGGCCCCCGGGCAAAGCAGTGTACTGGGGCCCCTACCGTTACTCTCCCCCACCCCCTTTCCCTACCAGCCCCCCCCCTGTCGTGCCGGCGAAAAGCACTTACCGAAAAGCACTTAGCGATGGACTTAGGGTGCTACATTGTTGCGAAAAGCACTTACAGATCGCTGTGATAAGCACTTAGGGATGGAAAATGTTGCGAAAAAAGCACTTATTGAACCTACATTTTTAAAGTAATATTTATTTATTGCAAGTCACTTAACATACACAGATCAGCATGGGGCCCCTATGCTCGTGGGCCCCCGGGCAAGTGCCCATCAGGCCCATGCGTTAAGACGGCCCTGCATGCAGGTCACGGGGAGAATGTACAAACTCCGTACAAACAGCGCCCGTAGTCAGGATCGAACGTGAGTCTCCGGCGCTGCATTCGCTGTAAGGCAGCAACTCTACCGCTGCGCCACCGTGTCATCGGGAGAAATAGGTGGTAGTCCAGGTGGGGCACCTTGGTGATGATTTTCTCGGTTCCTGCTTTTTGAAATGCACAGACAGAGGATATAATGGAGGTAGATAACATCATAACATTTCAAGATCTTTCTGTGAGAGAATTTGAATCACCAAGACATGGAAGGCTAAGACCAAGTCCTGATAAACAGGATTAGTATGGATGGATACTTGATGGATGGCATGGACACGGTGGGCCAAGGGCCTGTTTCTGTGCGGTATGATTTTACGCATCCTATTAACAATTTCATAGGTTATGAATCCTTAACTCCAGGATCATATATTGGGAACTTTTGTGTGAACTTTAAAGAATAATCGCACTAGGAAGATCCTACTGTAACTGGAAATAGCTGATAGGTGGAGAGTGGAAGACAGGCCATGTACCTGCTAGGAATGTATTGAGATGGTGCAAGATTGTGGTAGACTACAAATATATCTGGCTCGCCTCAACGGAGCTGCAGGTCTAAAAGACATACGACAGAAGAAGAAGTTACATCTAAGTCTGATTCTCGATTAAGGCAGGGGGGGGGGGGGGGGGGGGTTACATGGTGAAAAGTGGCATTGGTTCCTGATTCCCCACATATCTGTAGTCTCAGAGCCCCAAGAATTATTGGTCTGCTCCTGTCAGTAAGGCTGCAAGAAGTACTAGAAGCACAACCCTGGGAGCAGATGACATGGATGTACATTGAGTGTACATTGAGATGATATGGAAGTACAGCTGCTTTCCTGTAATAAATTGCCCAGAAACAGGTTTATCATTTTAGATCAATAGCAACGCAAGATATTAGTAAGATGAAGGAATTTATTTTTCATGTAATCGTTACACGTTTACGTATCTTGCCAGAGGTGCACACAAGACTGGCAAAGTTTACAGCAAGTTGCAAACTCGCCAATGGGGTGATTTGAGGAGCAAGCAGATGCACATTTCTCTTGATCGCAGTCCAACATTTCACTGCATTTATCAACTGTCCCGTTATAGACTGCCAGAATTATTATATCATACTCTGTACTCAAGCGTAATGTTTAAAAGTCAGAGAACCAGTTAAACAGTACCTACACCTTTTATAGACATCGAACGTTTTATCACATATATATATACATATATATTCTCTTTATACCCTTCCATATCTCCAGTTTTCCTGACTCTCAATCTGAAGAAGGGTCTCAACCCGAAACGTCACCCATTCCTTCTCTCCAGAGATGTTGCCTGTCCCCCAGAGTTATTCCAACATTTTGTGTCTAACTTCGAATGTTCCAGTTGCTCGAAATAGTATAAACTAAATTCGGTCTGAACAATTGGCCGGCCAGGCAATATCTTCACCGCGGCGGATTATGTAACCCGTTATCTAACGCGGCTAGTCTAGTGTTATCGCCAGTTGACTGGAGATGCAATGTATTGCGAGATATTAGCAACAAGACCGTGGTGAGGGAATTGCATTTGCACGTTTAAATCACCCCCAGAGACTGCCAGGAATCACGCGGGACCCCAAACATCTTATGTTGGGATCCTCTTTCTATAATTGTGTTGACCAAAATATTCCAGATCAGCGGAACCACTTCGGGACTGGTGGAGATCGGTCAGGGGCGGGGATGTAGCGGGATTGGTTGGCCTGAGAGCACATTTTACGGGAATAAAACGCATTTTCCCGGTTATGTTTCCAAAACATTGCAAGGGGGAATAAAACCCCAGGCGCAGCGACGGGACGCTCTGCAGGGTCGCTGACAGTCACCATGCTGGGGGCAACGAGAATCCTCCTCTTAGTCTGCACTTTCATCCTGTCAGGTTTGGTGTTTCCTACTTTGTGTGTGTGTGTGTGTGTGTGTGTGTATGTGTGTGTGTATGTGTATGTGTATGTGTGTGTGTGTGTATGTGTGTGTGTGTGTGTGTGTGTGTGTGTAGCGGAGTGAAAGTTGCCGTGACCAGGGACTCTCACTGGCAGAGTCGAGTGGATCCTATCTCGATACCTGGTGAATGTGCAATGTGGGTAGGTAGGTGGGTCGCGAATGAATATTCCCGGAGGAGTCAAACTCCGAGAGTGACTAGAACTGTGACAACGTGCTGCCAATAACCTTAATGACGTTGTTTTGTTGAACGCGAACTTTTGGGCGACAAACAGTGGCTGTCCCTCGGACTTGGAATGGGTCCTGGGCTAGTAAACCTCCCCGCCAGATCGCCCCACGCTAGGCTGTGTGTTGGAAATGCCCACAGGCGCCTTCTCCTTAAAGCGAATTGAGAGCCTCCAGTCCTTTGGGACAATCCTGCAGAAAATGTTACCCACCAGCCCCACCGCCTCTCTCGCTGGACATTTGGTTTCACTTTAAGTCATTGGTTCATTGATGCAGGTTTAACCTTGGGCCATGCGGAGTTAGGTGTTGTTACCTGTTGAAAGGGACTGCAGATGCTGGTTGACAAAAGAAGGAAAAGGGTCTCGACCCGAAACGTCACCCATTCCTTCTCTCCTGAGATGCTGCCTGACCTGCTGAGTTACTCCAGTATTTTGTGAATAAATACATTCCATTTGTACCAGCATCTGCAGTTATTTTCTTACACAGAGTGCTGGAGTAACTCAGCGGGCTAGGTCGTACCTCAAGGGAATAACACGTGTAGGGAGGAATTTCAGATGCTGGTTTACACCGAAGAAAGACACAACATTCTGGAGTAACTCAGCGGGGCAGGCAGCATCTCTGGAGAGAAGGAATGGCTGTCGTTTCAGGGGTTTTTTTCGGTCTGAAGAAGGGTCTCGACCCGAAACGTCACCCATTCCTTCTCTCTAGAGACGCTGCCTGTCCCGCCGAGTTACTCAGGAGAACATGGACTGGTGACTTTTCGGGTCTGAAGAACGACCCCGACCCGAAACGTCACCCATCGATGTTCTCCTGGGATGCTGCCTGACCCACTGAGTTACTCCAGCACTTTATGTCTTCTGTTGTTATCTGTTCGTGGAGTCGGAGAGTTAGGAATAATTCACTATTTGCTCCGTTTGAGACGCCAGCTTAATAGTCAGTGTGTTCTGTGCGCTCCTGACCCGAATATCTTAGTATAAGCACGAAGGTGTTCAGGAAGATGGAGATGCTGTCTTCGGGAGTTACCACAAACCTAGGAGAGAGGGAGGGGGGGGGGGGGGGGGGCTGGGTCAGAAGACGGGATGAAGCCCTCCACCCTTTGTTAATGTTACAATTGTCCATAACTCAATATTCTCTCTATCAGGGGGTGGGCTAATGGGACAGCCGTGCGTTCCTCTCCTGTCTTTGAGATCTTAATCCTAAAGTAAATACAGAGGGAAGAAAATAACACTGACCCATTTTCCTGGTTAGATTCTGGCATTAATGAATGTAGTAAATGTAATTAACTTAGCGACAGCGACAGGTCTGACTGACAGGAGCGAATACAATTGAATTAAGTTATGACTGACCTAGTGAAGGAACATTTTTTTTCAGGTGAAACCCCTGGGCCATTTGTCTACGCAGCGATAATTATTTAACTCTGCAGAGACTTTATTTTGGGTGGTCGCTGATGTCGGAAGGGTCTCGACCCGAAACGTTCAAGTCTGAAGAAGGGTCTCGACCTGAAACGTCACCCATTCCTTCTCTCCTGAGATGCTGCCTGACCCGCTGAGTTACTCCAGCTTTTTGTGATACCTTCGATTATTCATTTGCATAACTGAATAAAAATAGTTGATTTCATTAGCGTTGCCACTAACTTTCACCCTGCCCTCTAATTCTGCTGAAATATCTCTGACATCTCTCCCCCTCTCCATCACAGGGGATAGACTAACGACTGAAGTCTGTTATAAACCAACTGACCCCCACAGCTACCTGGACTGCACCTCTTCCCACCCTGCCCCTCACAAATATATCATCCCCTACTTTCAGTTTCACCATCTCTACTGCATCTGCCCCCAAGATAAGGTTCCACTTAAAAACAAAGTAAATGTGCAGATTTACAAATCTTCAGTATATGTGGATTCTTTCTATTCTTGTAGATGGATCCCTCACCCATGTCTAAGATAGACACAAAAAGCTGGAGTAACTCAGCGGGACAGGCAGCATCTCCGGAGAGAAGGAATGGGTGACGTTTTGGGTCGAGACCCTTCACCCATGTCTTCTCTGTGTCCCTCAGTTCTGCTCTTGCTCCCTCTCTCCCCAGACAGAACAAGAATAGAGTTTCACCCCATCAGGCTCTGCATCCAACACATCATCCTCTGACGTTTCTGCCACCTTCACTCCATCCCACTGACTGCCGCATCCTCCCATTTTCACCCATTTCCAATTTCTGTAGAGGCCAGCCCCTCCATAACCCCTTGGTTCCCTCATCCCTTCCCACACAAACCACCCCCTCCCCAGATACATGCCAATGCAACTACAGGAGATGCAACACCTGTCCCTATACCCTCTCCCTCGCATCTATCCAGGGACTCCAGCATCCCTTCCAGATGAGACAGAGGTTCACATGCACCTTCTTTAACTTCATCTACTGCATGTGGTGCTCTCGATGTAGGCTCCTTTACATTGGCAAGGCCAAGGATAGACTAGGTGAATATTTCGGCGAGCACTTGTGCTCGGTCCACCAAGGCCTATTGGATCTCTTAATTGCTAACCATTTTTACATATTGACCCTCCCCATTTTCATATTGACCATTCTTCCCTGGGCCACCTCCATTTCAGAGCACCTCATGTTCCACGAGTAGCTTACAACCCAATGGTATGAACATTGAATCCTCAAGTGATGCACACCCATTCTTCCCACTCTCCTGCCTTTCCCATTCCCTCATCTGCTTGCACCTATATCCTTTCCTCTGGCTTCACTCTTTTCTCCTGATTTTGCATTATTTTATCTTCTTTCTATCTCTGACCTTTGTCCACCCATCTGCCATTTAACCCTGTGCCCCCCCCCTCACCTGTATCCACTTATCACTTGCCTGGGTTTGTCTAAATTAGTCTGAAGAAAGGTCCTGATCCGAAATGTCACCTATCCTTGTCTTACTGAGTTGCTGCCTGACCCATTGAGTCACTCCAGAACTTTGTGTCTTTAAAAATAATAAAAAACCTAAGCACAAAGTTTGTCATTGGCAACACTTGGGAAATAACCTACACGTCTCCTTCAATTCCACAAGTTTGATTGTAGCTTAACATGATTCCGGCTAATGATTGCAGTGTAGAAATAAGAGTGATGCTTTGTAGTCATAGCACGGGGTGCACAAATAGATTGCAGTTTGGTTCGGAGGCTTGGAGTGTGCAAGAAAAATTGCCTTTTATATCCAGCACAGGGAATGACGCTGTGACTGTTTATTTAACTTTCAGTGAGAGGTCTGAGTCCATCCACAAACTCTTTACTATGTTGAAGTGCAATTGTCCCAGAAATATCTGCAATGCTCAGTTTACAGCAAACGGTCAGTTTAGAAATGCGGCTTGGGCTGCTGTTCCTCACTCCTAATCTTGATGCTCTCGGCAACCTGAGACCCAGTGTGTGAATGGAGATTGGCCATGAGTGAAGGCGAACCACACATCCCCGATTAGAAGTGTAAACACAGATAGAAGGAAGAGAGGCAGAACCTTTGGTAGAAGCAGGATTGGTGTGTTAATGTTTCCTACAGAGGGAATATTTTCATTTCACTTTCTTTGTTTGCACATGTTCAATTTTGTTTTAATTTGAATAACGACAGCACATCAACGCGGTATTTGCAATGTTTAGAAATAACTTAATGATGACTGCAGGGACCATAATTGTAAACGAACACTGCGGGTAATTATAGGATGTTAATTTGATTGTGTATTCTGCTGAAACTAACAGTGATATGCCAAGGTCATTACTGACTAGTAGGTGGGTCGGAGTAGATGCACTGGATTCCTCCGGGTAAATCGCCCAACGATGCGTTGTGAAATCTCTGATGCGCAGGAACCGTATCAGAACATCAGTGTGTTTTTGTGCATGTCAGTGAAGGGTCATTACGATCAATGTGGGTGGATTTCTAGAATCAGATCTAAATTTGCATTGTGAAAAGTTCTGAATGAACTGGTTTCCTTGAGCCCTATTGATGTGATGTTGGATTCGGCTGGATCGGTTCATTCATGATCCAGTGAATCAGTGGCAGAGTCGCCACTTTTGCATTATTACAGAATTGTTGTTGAATAGAATAGCGCATCTGACAACTAAAGAACTGTCAATTGGGGACTGGTGTCCGCTGAAGCCTGAGACAGGATTGTTCCCAGTGTAATTCCCAAGGGAAACTCCGACGAAGCAGGGGTAATTGTGTAAACTCTGGGTGCACCAAGGGGTGCTCCGTTTAAATAAATGATGTGCAGTGGGAATTTCAACAGGAATAGAGAGTTAATACGGATTTTGAAAATAATTTGAGGTTACTACTGGGATTAAATCTGGGATTAAAATACATGATTAATGTGATTATTTGGAGGTACCAAGGAAACATAATAAAAAGATCTTTATCAAAATGGAAAGAATGGAATTCCATTTGGAGCCACTCTTATATAGTTAATTTTTACCTTGATGTGGAAATGCACAAGACTTGTCCAAAGTCTAAACTTGCTAAATTGTGGGGAACATGACAAGTTATGCTGACAGATCGTAGACATGGGCAGCTAAATGGGAATTGTATTTCAAGGTCAAATGCAAGAGTTAAGGTAGATCATGAGAAGGAAAGAGAAGATTTATGGATTAGAGGGCCACTGACATGCAAATGAAAATGGCAATAAAGGATATAAGGCTACAATTCAAGGGTGGCACTTTATATCATGTGAATAGTGTCGAAGTCGTGACCTGTAATAAGACTTAAGGACTCAAATCATTAACCATCAACATTAGGTTTATTTTACTTGCGCAAGGGGAGTAGTGTCTCAGTCAAAGGCTGTGTGTGATCATATCTCCAAAGTTAAGTCGGACAGTAGGACATTCAGAAACACCAAAAAGATGATGTATAATGGTAATGACGGTGAGTATGTGAAATGGCAAATACTAGCTGCAGTCTTCTAAACTCCACATGGAGTGCAGTTCAAAAGTAGGGGAGATGGCTATATTAAATAACAGATACTACCTGGCGGCTTTGTTTAATGTGTTAATGAATTGTACCCCTCGACACCTTGTGGGACTTCCATAATAGTGCGTACAGATAAGACCTGCACTTTGTAAAGAGTGTCTGGAGTGTACAAACATGATTGTCCTCTGTAAATGGTACAAGGGAAATAAAACCTATTTCAATTTTCTGCAAGAATATTAGCAGGGGCTGATACATTGGGCAGAATTTTAAGCACCCATATTAACGTTGGATAACGATTCAATACAGATGACTAGAGATGACCATTTGGAATTGAAAAGGAAGATGTGAGAAGTTGAGGCTTTCTTTTCAAGTTGATAAATATAAAGGGTGCCCTCGACTATAATTATCAAAGTTTAACTAGAGATAGTCAATGTAAGGATTGAGCTCCACAAGCATAGGACCCATATCCAGTAATCAGGAACTGGAAAGATTTACAGATTTTGATGGGCTGATTGGTCTGTTACTGTGCTTGTTTATTTGATAAGTAGTTCAGCTTTATTTTGACCTCTATTTTATCCATTAAATGTCTTAATTAAAGTTGATGAAATTTTGATATAAATTTTAATAGAAACAATACAAAAGAATTCAACACTGTCCTGTGTTTGCAAAGCACGTGGTCAATTAATGAATGGTTTAATGGGTAGAAACTTTTGTTCAATCTGTTAAATATTTATTGTTTCCCCATTCTTTTTAGTGGATGTGATCATGGCGAGAAAAAATGCCCTTCATGATTTTTTGAAAACATCTGGATTTATATTAATCAAGAAATCCCTACCGCAGAAGTCTAAACAGATGAACTCCATTGAACAATGTGCAAAGCGGTGTGTAAAACACAAAGGGTTTGTTTGCAGGTAAATGAACATTGAATGCTACGGTTCAAATATAATGCCAGCACTGAACATGAGATCATGGGAGTACTGGTGCCCCTGCCTCATACCTGCTGGACCCCACTTCAGATCGTCAATCTGTGACACCTCCTTGCCTGGGGCTCCGACTGCTGAATGCATACATGGTTGTTTAGTAGTATCTAGGGAGGTTTGTAGTAGTGAAATAGCCAATATATTCAGAGGTGGCAATACTTTGGAGTGAAGAGCAATCTGAGGGACAAGTAAATTGGCAAAGTGATTTGAAAGGTTAGTCAGTTTAAGAAAACATTGGATAAGAGTCAAGAGTGTTTTATTGTCACATGTCCCAGATAGAACAATGAGATTCCACTTGCAGCAGCACAACAGAATATGTGAACATAGTACACTGTAAACAATATAATAAACAAGAGAAAAAAATCAGTGTGTATATATACACACATTCTAACATATTTACATATCACATATATAATATATATAGAATATTATATATACACATACAAACTCAATGGTGGATGATGGATTGGCAGCCCATTTTATAAAGTGATCTATGTTTTGCTACAGTTCTAATTCAGATGAATTAATATGTGGGAATAGCAAAGAGATTAGTGTGCTCTAATCAAGAGTACAAATATATATTGGGAGAGACACAAACAAAGAAAGCATGACTTATTAAATATTTTCTTGAATATTAGCTTCTGTAATATTTTTTCTAGGGTAGGGAATATTGGAAAAGGTATTTTTGAAGTAATTTGAAGTGGACTTCTATTGTACAACATTAGAGTTAAAAAAATTGAGACCAAGTTCAACATCCCTGGTGCATCAAAGATAGACATAAAAAGCTGGAGTAACTCAGCGGGTCAGACAGCATCTCTGGAGAAAAGGCATAGGTGACACTTCGGGTCGAGATCCTTCTTACTCTCCCCTCTGGAAAACCCGAAACACTTGCACACAAGTTGCACAGATTTCTATTTTTCCTCCAGAATCCCTCTCTCAAATGAAAGATCATGATCATCTGCAGGATAAATCCTCACAAATCCTCATCCAAGATCTTCCAGTCTCTTGTACTGAATGGCACATGGGAGAGAGAGAGCACATTTATTCTTATTGCCACTGGGTCAGCTAATCTCAGTTTAAAGGTCTTTTGATCACAAAATAAATGAAGACCGAGGACCTTTCAGGAACTCCTCATCCTTGACACTCTGAGGTTATGTTGCTTTGATTCTAATATTCTGCACCAGTGGCAATTTAGCACGAGGAGCATGTGGAATTTATGCAGAGATTTGTTTGTATAAAGGGTTCACTTTAAACAAGCTGGAGTTCTACAATAGCAATACAAACAGAAAATGCTGGAAACACTCAGCTGGTCAGCTAGCATCGGTGGAGTGAGAAACAAAGCTAATGCTTCAGATTGGAAACTCATGATCAGAACACGGATGCTATGCAAATAGCAGATGAGCCGCTATTTGTCAGAATTGTCTTAGGGAAAAGTTTCCATTTGGGACGCAATCCAAGATAGTGCGCCACCGCACAAACCTGTTGTTCCACATGCACAGTTACCCTGGTGAACCAATTACTTCAGCAGGTTCCTGTCTAACACTTCCTATTTTTACACATCAATCCCTGAGCCAGTATCTTCGCAGATTTTCTGATGCAGGCATCACTGGCAATGATTGCCCATTCTTAATGGCCTTGAGAAGATGGTGGTGAACCCCTTCTCAAACTGATGTGGTCTTTCCTAATTTGGTGTCCCCACAGTGCCCATGGCTAGGGTGGTCCAGAATTTAGATTCAGTAATGTGGAAGGAAAGATGATGTGCTTCTTAATCAAAAGAGTTTGCCACTTGGAGGCGAACCTGGAGGTTAGAGTATTCCCATGCTCCTACTGCCCTTGGCCTTCTTTGTAGCCGAGGTTGTAAGTTTGGGAGCCAACACTGGAGAATACACAGATTTGCATTTCTCTGTTTTCAAGAGAGAGTTAGATTTAGCTCAGAGGGCTAAAGGAATATCAAGGGATATGGGGAAAAAGCGGGTACTGATTTTAGATGATCAGCCAAGATCATATTGAATGGTGGTGCTGGCTCAAAGGGCCAAATGGCCTACTCCTGCACCTATTTTTTAATGTTTCTATGTTTCTAACTTCATTATGTGCTCATGATGGAGGGAATGAATGGGTAGATCGGATTGGGTTACTTTGTTTTAGATGGTGATGATCTTCTTAATGGAGCTGAACTCATTGGGGAAGTGCAGTGAATTCCTTCAAGCTCTTGAATTATGCCTCGTAGATAGTGAAATGTTTTTTTTCAAATATCAAGAGGTTAGCCACTCATTACATAATACCCTGCGAATTGTGAATGGAATTGAACATTGTGCAATCATCAACAACCATCCTACATTCTGACCTTAGGAATGAAAGTAGGTCATTGATGAAGTATGTGAAGTTAGTTGGGCCTGGAATGGTCTGGAACTATTCTGAAGCCCTCTGTCCCTTTAAAATGCCTTTCTTCGAATATGTTACTATCTTCATGGTGTCCAACCCCTCCCTCTCTGCTTCTTGGTAAGAGAGAGACCAATACTCCAAATAAAACATGTTGCTGTGTTCCATGTAGTGTAGTTTACCATGGCTCCCCCCTCCTGCTTTCTAGTAGAGGATGACTGCAGTAGTGACAAATCCACGCCTTGCACCACAATGGAAAATGTCATCGGCCTCACTGCCAACTTCCATCCATTTTTTGCCCGGCCCACCTCTGGTTTATCCCTTGCCTTCTGCGCCTCAATTTCAACCAATACATCCCCTAAGCCCACAGACTCCCATAAATACCATTATCTCAAGAACCAGAGGACATAGGTTTAACGTGAAGGGCTAAAGATTTAATAGGAACCTGAGGGGTAACTTTTTTTACAGGAAGAGTGGTGGGCATATGGAAGAGCTGCCAGAGGAGGTGGTTGAGGCAGGTACTTACACAACATTTAAAAACATTTGGTCAGGTAAATGAACAGAACAGGTTTAGGGCTAAAAGCTGGATGGTGGGATTAGTGTAGATGGTGCATGTTGATCAGCATGTGCAAGTTGGTCCGAAGGGTCTGCTATGTATGGCTCTATGACTCTAACTCAATTTCTCATACCTCCCCTGAAAGGACTCGGTTTCATTCTCCCACTTCATGGCATTTGTTCTGTCGGGGCTCCCTGTGATGTAGTGCTTCCTAAATCGTCTCTTTGTCTCAGTAGACAAGGCCTTAGTCTATGTCCATTCCATTTGGCACATTTCACACCCTCCTCACTTCTTTCTCGCACATAGATTTTCCATCTCCTCACGTTTTATCCCAGCTACCTGTGCGCACAAAGGTTCTTCCTTCTCCAGACTAATGCAATTTACCAAACATAGTTCAATATTACATTTAAAAAATAGAGATTTATTTGCAAGTTATTTTGCTATGAAGTGCTTGGTTTCTTCACAAATTTGAAAAAAATGAATTTCAATGGGTTTTAATTAGTATTTCAATTAGTGTTGTTGGGTTGAAGAGAATCAAATTTATTGTTAAAGTCTCTCTAAATTCGGTAAATGAGCACGATTTACAATAAGTTGCAATGATGATTAATTCAATTTAATAAGTTTTATGGGCCTCGCCTGCATTTAGTGCAATGGTTTTAAATAAACACAGAAAATCATGGAACCAGGAGTTGAGCTGAATGTAATTTGTACTAGAAATTGTGCATTCTTTTGCACCAAATTAATGGGGGGTTTTCAATGATTTGCGCAAATGAAACCCACACAGCTAAGCAAGAATGCTGACCCAGTATGTTCATAAGGGTATCATTAATAATCTGTGGTCCTGCAACTGATTAGGGGAATTCCATCATTATTTGCAGCAAATATCGGAGCTGCAGGAATTGGTTTATTTATTGTCGTGTGATGTGTCTAAATGAAGTGCTTTAACTTCCAGGTCGTTTTATTATGCTAAGAGCGAGAAGCGATGCTATTTGCTATCATTTAATAGCAAAACCAAGGGAGTAAAAGGAAAGCAATTTGCAGGACGTGATCTTTATGAGAGAAAAGGTAATCTCAATGAAAATCAATGCAGTGCTTAATTCGTTTTGGGAAACATAGACTTGTCGGCTCATTGTTATTTGAGAGGTGGCCAAACCATATGTATAACTCAAGCATAACTTCCCTACATTGGTTTTCAATCCCCCTCACAGTAAACAACAACTTTCTGAAGGAGATGATTTGGCTCATTGGGTCCATGCCAGTTCATAGCAGAGCAATCCCATCGGGCTCATTTCTGCTTCGTATCTCCCATTAACCATTAACCTGGCCAAGGGGTAAATCACAATGGCCAGTTAACCTACCAGCTTTGGAGGAGTGAGTTATCTGGAGCACTCAGTAGAAACCAGAGAGGACGTGCAAACTCCACACAAATAGCCCCCAAAGTCATGCTGAAACCTTGGTCCTTACAACAGGGAGACATTCCTAAGCACAAGCTCGACTTGGCTATTTAACATTCCTGCTTAATTCATTTCTCCTTCTCTCATTTGTTACTTTCCTGAATTCACTTTCAGCTCTAATGTTGATTCTGTTAACACCTCTTTTTAAAAAATATGGAAACGTAATTCTGTTTTTTTGAATATCTGTTCATTAAATATTGCCAGATCCACTCGAATATTTGCTTTCTCATTGCACTTGGCTGATCTTGCCACTTAATTTGCCAGTTCACTTTTGTTTGTTGTACTTTTATACCCAGACAATCCCCTTGTTAAAGTTTTAAAAGAAAGTTGACCATAATATAAAGTGAGAGGATGTTTTTTGTGATTTTTGAAATTCTTCGTGTACATTGGGAGTCAGATGGAAATAGAAGGGGAATACTAGCTCAGTCCTCATCTTATCATTTTAATGTGCATGAAAAAATTCATCATCTAATAAAAATGCTTATCCATATTGCTTCAGATAAAATGTATTAATTGATACTTGTTTCGTGTGAACACAATTTTATGTTTTGGCAGATTACATTAGAGAATGCATTATCGGGAAAGGGAACAACTACCAGGGTACAAAGTCAGTAACGGAAAGTGGCCAGACGTGTCAATACTGGAATTCCACAATCCCACATGATCATAGGTAATTTAAAGAGCTTATTTCCCCAGTGACAACCACTCCAAAGGAGTTATATCACCCGTGTGACGTTCATCTATCACTATGCTGAGTGAAGGCTGAAGTACTTAGGAACTATTTGATTGTTTCATAATATATAGATTTTTAAACCTCAAGTTGGGATCATTTAAGTACTAGCTCATAACATTGTCTCCCTTTCCCCTTTTCTTTCAAATATTATGCCCAAAACCTTGCATGTAGGATACTAATTGTGTTGACCTCATGGTGATTAAACAGGCTCGCGTTGTTGGAATAGAAAATTGTCAAACAAGAGAACGATGACAAATAATTGGGTGGATAGAAAGGTAACAAACTACCATCAAGTTTATTTTGGTTTAGTTTAGTTTTGAGATACACCGTGGAAACAGGCCCTTTGGCCCATCGAGTCCATGTGTGACCAGTGATCACCCGTTGTTTCAGGATGGGAACCTATTTCAGACTGAAGACCCTTCTTCCTTCTGAAGTAGGGTCCCAACCCAAAATGGCAGCTGTTTGACTCACTGAATTACTCCAGCACTTTGTATTAAAAAAACAACTTTTGAAAAACGTTGTGAAAAATATACACAAAAGCGTACATTGAAAAACAGTTAAAAAAAATTAGGTTCTGTTGATAAATCTTCCAAGAAGAGAAGCATACTTTTCATAAGTCCATTAACAAAAATTTCAGTTCTTCCTTACACATGATATCTGCTCACACACAGACTAGGCAGTGTCCAGAGAGGTAATTCGAGCTAAACCTTTGATTCTTCCAATATACTTTTTATCACTCATGAAAGAATGCTCTCATTCTTCTAAGATTAGTAACTTGCAGATGTTCTGATATTTATCATGACTGTTCTTAAGGAAATGGAGAGGACGTACATAAGCTTTTATTTTACTCACAAAACTATTTTGTGAACTGATTACTACTTATTGTAAAATGCAAAGAACCGATCTTTGAAATTTTAAGGGTGTTTTCAGAATGTCCATGTAACAAACTTTTTTATCCATGAAAATAAAGATCATTTGTAACTAAACTTTTACTATTCTTTTCATACTTTAAAAAGATCCTATGGGATATTTTTGTGAACAATGACCAGTGGAATACTGCACAATTCTTGGGTTCACTCCTTTCTGTGCAAATGTATTTATTTCATGATATAGAAGTATGCATTTGCAGGTTTTCATTGGAAATTATTGGTGTAGTATTGTTGGCATTGATATTTTTTTCCGATATTAAATTTAACCCTGGAATCAGAACTTGGTCCTTTAGACCCTAGCACTCTCTTACAAAAACATACTGTTGCAGGAATTCAGCAGGTCAGGCGGCATCTGGAGAGATGGGATGGTTAATATTTTAGGTTGAGACTCTGCATCTACTTTGCCCATGTTTAGAAAAATAGTCACAAGGAATTTTTTTGTTATTCTAATTTGTCGTCTCCCACACATATCCCCACCCTAGCGACTCGGTAGCACATGGATGCCGTGGTTAATGCTGTGAAGATATTAATTGTTAACATAATCTTAAAGATGATTTCCCCCAAAAATGAAAATTCCCTGCTGGATACGTTGCAATTCTGAATGACAACAAATGCAGCAAATATAAAGCATGCCGTGAGGACCAGTGTTTTGAGCTTTCTGGCAAATGTTCTTTGTGAAATGTTTTGTATTCTTATTAACCGCATTAGGTTAATGAAATATCCATGCTGGATAGCTCATTTTTCATCAAACATTGGTGTCACTTTCTGTTGTGGGCATACTGTGTGATCAAATGCAGAGAAAAGCACAGCAATGAAACTTGGGTGGCACGTCCTTTATTTTGCATCGGCATCCTTGAATAAAGTTGTTAATTATGATTTGATCAACCTTTTTTTGTGCTGTTAATTCAACTCGTGGAACCAAAGTGAGATATTTCATTCTTATAGCTAGACGGCATTTTGTCACACCAGAGTGAACTGCATTAAAAGTAAATTCCCGGAGGAAGAAGGAAAGGGAGATTGATAAAGTCCAGATGCTGCTTAATTTATCTGATGACACACTATGAAACCCAATATATTTTATAATTTTGTGACTGGGTATGGGCTGCATGTATCCTTGACTTGAACCAAATTTTGTTTGTTTAACAAGGTTTTTGCCTTCAAATAACCGGAATAAGGACCTGCAGGAAAACTATTGCAGGAATCCAGCTGATGATGAAGGAGGTCCATGGTGTTTTACAATGGATCCAAAGATACGGCTGGAAAGCTGTGCAATTCCACAATGTTCTGAAGGTAACGTGCTCTCTTTTGAGCTGTGCAGAAATCTATTCTGTAAATGTCTAAATATGGTGCACAGAAATAGATCAGGAAAGTTAAGTGCCTGTTTTTAGAACAAGCATCTCTTATAATTTTATAATTTTTAAATTTTATAATTATAACTTCTCCACATCAGCGAGACCAAGCGCAGGCTCGGCGATCGTTTCGCTGAACACCTCCGCTCAGTCCGTCTCAACCAACCTGATCTCCCGGTGGCTCGGCACTTCAACTCCCCCTCCCATTCCCAATCTGACCTTTCTGGCCTGGGCCTCCTCCATTGTCAGAGTGAGGCCCAGCCCAAATTGGAAGAACAGCACCTCATATTTCGCTTGGGCAGTTTCCACCCCAGTGGTTTGAACATTGACTTCTCCCACTTCAGGTAGTCTCTGCTTCCCCTCTCTATCCCCTCCCCCTTCCCAGTTCTCCGACTAGTCTCCCTGTCTCCGACTACATCCTATCTTGTCCCGCCCCCTCCCCAGACATCAGTCTGAAGAAGGGTCTCGACCCGAAATATCACCCATTCCTTCTCTCCTGAGATGCTGCCTGACCCGCTGAGTTACTCCAGCATTTTGTGTCTACCTTCTTATAATTTTAGATTTGGTTGGATGATTTGAATCAGTGATGTGAGGAAATCCCCTTGCTCTTAAATATTCAATCCTGTTCATCCTTTTCCTACACTTCATAAGCTCATAAGTTCTAGGAGCAGAATTTGGCCATTTAGCCCATCGGGTCTACTCCAGCATTCAACTATGTTTAATCTATCTTTCCCTTTCAACCCCATTTTCCTGCCTTCCCCTGACACCATTACTAATCACTTTTGACTTAAAGAAATTTAGATCCGAGCTTCTTTTTAAAAGTTGTCCTCTTCTAATATCCAGTTGAATGCATGACGTGTAACGGGGAAGATTACAGAGGCCCCATGGACCACACGATGTCTGGAAAGGAATGTCAAAGATGGGACCTGCAGAAGCCACATAAACATAGATTCCATCCTGAACGGTGAGACACCACTGAGAAATGCAAGGACACTTGTTTAGATTACTTTGCAATCTTTCATCAACCAAAATGCTTTACTTGACACGAGTAAGTTGATCATTGAGCTAGCCGTTGCGAGATACTCGATGCTGCCTTGGCAAAAATGCACAGCCCTTTCAAATTAGCAAATAAATAAATGCATCAATATATTTCAACTTATACTGAATGCAAGCAGTCTTTTGGATAGAGCTCTACAGCTTCTGTTCCAAGCGTAAGACTGGTAAGAAAAGGTCCCTTAATTTAACGTAATCACAAGGCTGAAATGAAAATCTGGCTTAAGGTGTCCTTGAAGGTAGCTAATAGGTGGGAAATAGATCATCGGACTGACGTAGTGACAAGTTTATACATTTACACTCATTCCATGCCAATGGAATAATGGAGCCTTGCTGAATGTGCTTACCCTTTGTATAGGCTGCCTGAAATGATAGTGTTACATTAACACTTTTCCTAGAAACATTGGACAGAATTGGCATGACATTTTGTCATGTTTGAAAATCTCGGTTGGTTTTGTACAACACTCCCCTCTTCTTGAGCTGCATGCCAATATGCTTTATTACATTGAGACTGTATTAAGCTTCATTCTGAAATGAGCCATTGCAGCTGTTATGGTTTAATATGCAGATTTTCCGATAAAGGGCTTGATGACAATTATTGCCGAAATCCAAATGGCCGTACCAAGCCATGGTGCTACACACTTGACCCTGACACACCGTGGGAATACTGTGCAATTAAGGAATGTGGTGAGTAAACATTTTTTTCTTTTATTACATGAAATAAGTTGTTTTCCACATGCCTACTGCCAATTTCTGTTGAATTTCACAGTCGTTGCTGGTGACTTCTAAAGTATATAAAAGCAGTCAATCCTACAAGGCATGATTCACATTTTCCTCAATGCACAAAGACATTGCTGCAAAAAAAAACTTGGTGATCAGAAGAAAATCTCTTGCATTGGATTGTTAAAAATGAATCGCAAAAGTAATGTTGTTTTCAGTGATGTATAGTCTGACTAATAAGCGTTATTTACAAAATCACCCTTCCCTTAGCGCTGTTCATGCACTACACATTGATGACTCAGAAACTTGCCTTTGGAGTTCAGCTAATTGTTTGAACCACAGTTTCTCCAGGGACTTTCTCCAAAGTAGGAGGCGTCTACAAAACTTGTCTTTTGTTCTGTGCATTTCATCAATCTCTAAGTTTAAGCAATAAATTGTCTTGCGATATGCATTTAATAGGATGCGTATTAATTTCTGAAAGAAGCAGTGATAGATGCACTTTAGCGTCTTGAAAATGGGCCTGGCCGCCTTGGAACAAGATGGGCTGGGTGTTTGTTTCATTGAAACCGACTACCTGGATGGGAATATGTTCAGTGCTAATCGCCAAAGGCAATAATACCTTGACATTACATTTGTGAGCTTGTTAGTAACCTCCAAGTGACAAAAACAACTCAATTCTGAAAAGGGACATTTTCTTTTAACATGTTCCAGTCCATAATTGTGATCACGATGTGGAGACAACCACCAAATGTTTCAAGGAGCTCGGGGAGAGCTACAGAGGGACAGTGAACACCACCCCTTCGGGAATCCCCTGCCAGCGGTGGGATTCGCAGTCTCCTCACCGTCACAGCTTCGTTCCCGAGGACTATAAATGCAAGTGAGTAATTAAGGCTTCAGCTGAGGTTATAAACCTTGCGTATGGTTCTTCCTTTCATTTTTATGAGTTTCTAATCTTTTCCAGATGGTGTGGCTGCTTTTCCCACACAATATATTTTAAAAGATCACATTACTTTTTTTTTTTTAAATGCTTCATGCAACATCAGGCTATTCAGCCCAACAGGACTGCCTCAGTATTTATACTCCCCAAATATAAATACTTTGTTCTCCCATTCCTCATTGTCGACGGAGTCTGCTGGAGACTAGTCGTATCCTACAGGTGTCAGTGTTGGCACTGCTACTTGTCACGTTTTTTGTGAATGATCTGGATGAGGGAATTGATGGCTTTATGGACAGGTTTGCGGATCAAACAAAGATTACCAAAGGGGCAGGTAGTGTTGAGGAAGCAGTGGAGGCAGCAGAAGCACTGGACAGGTTGGGAGAGTGGGCAAAGTAGTAGAAAATGGAACACAGCCTAGCAAATTGTATGGTCATGCACTGGTAGAAGGAATAAAGGCATAGACCATATTCTAAATGGGGAGAAGATTCAGAAATCAGAGGTGCAAAGGGTCTTGGGTGCAGGATTCCCAAAAGGTTAATTTGCAGGTTGAGTTGGTGGTAAGGAAGGCAAATGCAATGTGAGCATTCATTTCAAGGGTACTAGAATATAAAAGTAAGGATGTGATGCTGAGGCTTTATCAGGTGCTGGAAGGCCACATTTAGAATATTGTCAGTAGTTTTGGGCCCCATCTCTAAGGAAGGATGTGCTGGCTTTGGAGAGGGTCCAGAGGAGGCTCATGAGAATGATTCCAGGGATGATTGGTTTGACATATTAGGTGTGTTTGGAGGCTCTGGGACTGTACTTACTGGAGTTTCGGATGAGGGGGGATGTCATTGAAAAATACTGGAGAATGAATAGTCTGGACTGAGTGGACATGGAAAGGATGTTTTCAGTAATGGGAGAATCTAGATCCAAAGGGCTCAGCCTCTGAATAAAAGGCCATACCTTTAGAATGGCGACAATGAGGAATTTCTTTAGTCAGAGGGTGGTAAACTGGTGGAATTCATGGCCACTGACAACTATGGAGGCAAAGTCATGGGGTATATGTATAGCAGTGATTGATAGATTCTTGATTAGTAAGGGTGCCAAAGGTTACAGGGAGAAGGCAGGTGAATGGAATTGATAGGGGCAAAAAGATCAGCTGTAATTGAATGGCGGTGGAGACTCAATGAGGTGAATTAATTCTGCTAATTCTGCTCCTATGTCTTGTGATCATAATTTGCATTTTTGAATAATCTCTCCAACATCTTTAATAGCTTATGGTTGCATCCACGCGCCATTGTATTCTAACACTGTTTTTCCCTTTAATAAATAGTCATGGTATAGCATGGAAATATTTATATTTAGAATATTGTCTCAAAATAAATAGAATATCTTTATTAACTGAGTTATCTATGCGTGATGAGAAGAGACACTTTTGGTCATATCTTTACTCATACATTGAGGGTAATATCAATCAGTTCAAACACCACGAGACAGTGGAAGACAACAAATGGCACAGTGTGAAATCATTATCAGTCCTTACATTTTTCTGGCAAGGAATTTGTTACAATCCCCTTACCGGCAGTTAACAGCAATTGCCCCAACAATTGTAGAGGACATGGGACATTGGGAACCAGGACAGTGTTTTGCTTGTTGCCGCCACAAAGCTGAACTGTTAGGTCAGTGATGCTCCAAACTCCATGAGTAATCATAACATGAAAAGGGGAGAGTTTGACATTTAGATGTAAGTGCATATCATAGACTTTGGTATTTGAATATGCTATTCACTTAGAACTTGTGTATTGAGTTATATAAGCTATATTTTGTCATTTTGTATGGAGTAAGCATTCAGACTGTTCCATTACCCAAGCCTTGTTCATCATGTAATGCTCACTCATTGATGCTGCACAGGGACCTGAACAAAAATTACTGCAGGAACCCTGATGGAGCAGAAGCCCCCTGGTGTTTCACGACAGACCATGAGATTCGAGTAGCCTACTGTTTTCATATCCCACGATGTGAGGATACGACCCCATCGTCTGAAGGTAAAGTGGACGAACGGCTCTCTGGATCTTACACTTACATAAAAATTCAGGATGTGGAGAATTTGTTCAAGTCTGAACGGGGATGTTTCTAAATTCAGAGATGAATGCTTTAGATCTGGGTTCCTGTTTTCCTTCAATTCATTGAATATACACAGCAATTAACTTCGGACAGTCACATAGAAAACCATTAGAAATATGAGATGACGGGAGAAGCATGCCCTGTCCTGACCTCTGCACATTCCTGTGCACAGGTTCCTGTGTAACATACAGTATTGATGAATAGTAAACATATTGGTTTCACATAGTGTGTGGCAGTCAGCGTCTGAGAGTGGCTTGTGGAACTAGAGAGCAGCTAATGTGTTTCTGATCTTCATCAGGATTTAAGAAACCAAGAACTAATATTTGCACAGCATCTCCATTACACACATTACCTTGGAGATTTCAATGATTTGTTGATGCACTACCTGTCCAGCTATTTCAATTCCTTTTTTTATGTTATACCAGCTGATGCATAGAATTGGCTTGACTTGTCCAAAGCAGGTTGACTTGAGACAGAAAAGGGGGCAAAACCCAAAGGGGTCAAATAATCATTCAAGCAATCTTAATTCAGAAATCAACTCTGGAAGAACACCTACTTTATAAATCTTTTGTTCCTTTTTTGATTCCTTTTTTACTTCCTTTCCGTGGTGATTCTGAGACATCGAAAAGATTGTGGAAAGGCTTTGCTGCACATTAATGTGAGCTTTACAGGCATTGATCCATACTAAAGTTGTTCACAAGTCATCCCACCTCAAGGAATCGCTCTCTTGATGCGATTTAGGTTGCTAGGTTTTAGTTATGGAAATTAATAAAGGACCAGGAATTCTCCACAGAAATTTGTAATCTTCACCTGGTACTGACAATTCTCCAATGCTATTTTTTAATCTTTTAAACTATTCAATAGATCTTACTTTGATGAAACCAAATTAAAACAGTTTTCTTTTAAAAAATAATGTCTCCATGTTCATTCTCTGTGCTCCAAATTACCTTTCCTCTGCAATGCAGCTCACTTCTCTCAAACATGGAGAAACTGAATTTTGTTTTGACTTGTAAAACCTGGTGATGATCTCAGTAAAATGGTCTCGGATCTATTCCCAACATGTTACAGGACCATAGGTTATTGAAACATAGAATTCTTAGTGGGTTAGAACTGGGATAGCCTAACAAACAGCTGAAGAACCTGGCAAAGTGTACAGACCAATTCAGACTCAGCAGCAGGATCTAGTTAACTAGTGAGATGTGGGAATACTCTATGTTAGTTTTGGAATTTCCCACTCTGAGCATGGAGTAAAATCTGGGAAAATGTTGCCCCAGATATAAGTTGGGTTTTGAATATAATCAGGTATATAAAGTGGAAGAAGTGCACAGTGGGTGTTTTGCACAGTTATGTTGTGTTAGCTCGCTGGGTACCCCACACTTTCAGGCAAGCTGGTTGTCCTTGTGAAAGCAAACCCACACTGAGTCAAGGGTCTTAAGAGAAGTAGGAACAACGATAATAGAAAAGAAGCTCTAAGATGAATCGAGAAGATGAGTTGATATTGGAAGATTTTGCTTAAAATGGATGTTTTCTTTTTGTGCAGAGTGTTACCAGGGGACTGGAGCTGCCTACAGAGGAACTGTGGCTCAAACTCGGGCTGGTTTATCATGTGCACCGTGGGTAAATTATGCCCAGACTTTCGAACGGTGAGACTTACATTATTACAATTAATTATTTCTAACCTTTGTGAATATAAGTTTGTTTCTGCTGATCATTTGTTGGGGTGGGACTTGCAACAGATTATTGAATGACTGCTTTTTGCAGCAGTGACCTGGATAATGGGGTGGTCCTTCTTGCAAACAGTTAACCATGGTGCACATGGATTCTTCAAGCTAATGCAATGTTTATTGCCATCAATTGCCAATACCTTCACATTCTTCTTTGTGAGAAAGAAACATTAAAAACAAAATTCCATGAATCTATTATCAACATGTCTGTTACCCTCCCATGCATTTTCCAAACATATTCTGTGCTGATTTGAAATTTAAATCCTTGAAATCGGCAGTTATTTAGTGGTGGGTTATAGAGTGATAAAGGTTCAAAGGTCAGTTTATTGTCACGCGAACCAATTAAGGTACAGTGAAACTCAAATTACCATAGAGTCTTTAAGCGTGGAAACATGCCCTTTGACCCAATTTGCCCACACTGGCCAACATGTTCCATCTACACTAGTCTTTTGGTCCAGATCCCTCTAAACCTGTCCTATTCATGTACCATGTATCCATCAAGGTTGTGCTGATATTGGTGTTAAAATTTTTCCACTTCTGAATATTGCCTGAATGTGCACAGTGCAACTCCACAGCACATTGTGAGCAGTGTAAATGTGTGACTGGTTGCTGCAGTAATGGCCCATACTGGATAGTTGAGGCATGAAGATTCCTCCACAATTTGGCGGACAACTTTCCAATCCGCTCTACTCTTCTTTGTGCTGCCGGTATTCCTACAATGTGAATGAATTCCACAACACTGATGGAATGCTTGGTCAATTATCCCAATATAGCCGTGGGGAATTATCATTCCGATTTCCAAATGAAGTGCTGATCATCTCCCTCCTCAGTAGGTTGAAGAGCACTAGCCACATGGCCCTATTTTAGTAAGTGTAGTGCAGCGGTGGAGTTGCAGTGCCTCACAGTGCTTGCAGCGCCGGAGACGAGGGTTCGTTCCCGACTACGGGTGCCGACTACGGATAGTTAATTAATTTATTGCATCGTATGGGAGGCGCATTCCCAATCTCGTTGTACCCCCTGTACAATGACAATAAAGATATATTGTATTGTCTGTACGGAGTTTGTATGTTCCCCTCGTGACCATGTGAGTTTTCTCTGAGATCTTCGGTTTCCTCCCACACTCCAAAGACATACAGGTTGTAGGTTAATTGGCTTGGTATAAGGTAAATTGTCCCTAGTGAGGATAGTGTTAATGTGCGGGGATTGCTGGTCGGTGCGGACAGCGTGGGGCGAAGGGCCCGTTTCCACGCTGTATCTCTAAACTAAACTAAACTGAACTTTTATTGATTGTTGATGTGAAATTATATGTTTGTGTGGGAAGGTTAAAAATGCATCCTGCTGTAATCTTTTGAAAGGAATTGTTGTGTAACTGCTGTCCTTTAACTCTGTGCAGAACCATACTGCATACTAACTCTGTCAGCCTTGTGAAGAATTACTGCCGCAATCCAGATACAGACATACATGGCCCCTGGTGTTACACCAATGATCCTCTCACCCCGTGGGACTACTGTGCCATTGAGCCTTGTAAGTACCTCAAGTTCTAGCTCGGATCGCGTATGATCCACGGCCTATAATGCTGTTGCTCAACAGTAGCAATGATCAAGACTGGGGGATGGGAATCTATTAACCTGAGCACGGCTTCTGTGGTCTGTCTATTTTTATTATTGAACTCAGCAACAACAAAAAAAGGAATGTTTCGCATTGTGTTGGTTAACACTCATTCTTCAAATGAGTCCTCCTCAAATACGTCTGAAGTTTTTGCCTTCATTTCTGATATCCTATGACATAAATATAGCGACCAAATATTCTCAAGGTTTGTGCATTTTCTCTCATGGTGATGCAACACACACTGAAAGCATTCAATCAAAATCCTGCTGATTTTGCTGAAATCCTGCTCCCAGCCAGGCTGCCACCTTTATTTGCACATCTACAACTTCCAGCAGATTTGCCGCGGATTGGGGTTCTTTCTGTAATTGTATCCACTGAACATAAAGCAGCTTTGGAGACTCCAAAGAATGCATAATTATTATGCCAGTGAACTCTCTGAACGGACCTAAGATGCAGCAATCTGCACTGTATGGCACAGGTTTCCAGGCAATAGACAATAGACAATAGGTGCAGGAGTAGGCCGTTCGGCCCTTCGAGCCAGCCACCACTATTCAATGTGATCATGGCTGATCATTCTCAATCAGTACCCCGTTCCTGCCTTCTCCCCATACCCCCTGACTCCGCTATCCTTAAGAACTCTATCAAGCTTTCTCTTGAATGCATTCATAGAATTGGCCTCCACTGCCTTCTGAGGCAGAGAATTCCACAGATTTCCAACTCTCTGACTGAAAAAGAATTTCCTCATCTCCGTTCTAAATGGCCTACCTCTTACTCTTAAACTGTGGCCCCTGGTTCTGGACTCCCCCAACATTGGGAACATGATTCCTGCCTCTAACGTGTCCAACCCCTTAATAATCTTATATGTTTTGATAAGATAGTGAACATAACAGCTCATGTACACAAGCCATTAATCAACGTACAAAAACCGCATAAACTAAGGCTAGGGAACAGAAGATGGCATTTGTTATAACCTTTTTGACATTTAGGTGTTTCCATTGTTTAGTGCACATAGAAGTGCACTAATATATTCATTAAAGTCAGTTATAAATATTCAATGCTTCTAATCCTGAATTCTAGGGCTCCACCGGAGAAAACATTTAAGATCTCATCAATCTTTGAATGGCAATGGTGGATATAAATATAATCTATCCAAGACTTTTAGCCACTATTTATAAACTACTTTTGACTCGCTGTTTAAGTGGATTTTCATTCTTTCTCAAGAAAGCATTTTGCAGATATCAAGGCTAAGCAAGAATTGTTTGCAATAACTGTGGAATAGACATAATTTAACTATTTTTATGCTCTGGAGGATAGCAAACTTTTCACTCGGAGTGTTTGTGCATGCCTACACAAACATTGGATCTACGATACACAAACATTGCATCATAGCTTACCTCAATTGGCATCTGATTGCATTTTAAGTATTCCATTTTGGATTCGTTTGAATCCCACGTTTGAACCACTGATAGTTTTAGCAAGGTTTTGACTAAAATTGGAACAATTCAGGGTAGATGAGTTTTGTCTGAGCTCTCAGCATTCCTAAAACTGTACTTTTTGTTCCTGATGGATACTAAAAGCATGTTTATCATGTTGCCTTTTATTCCTTCGATTCAAGGAATATTAACTTTGGTGTTCTTTTTATTTAGGTGACAAGAGAGCCAACATGCCCTCAACAGGTAAACTTGTCTTATCCTTTGTTATTTTAATGGAAATATTCTGATTTAGTTTCTTCGGTCAAAACAGAAGTCTACTGCGATCTGACAATTACAATTCGACGGTTTCAACAGAATCTTCATACTTTTCCTGCCTCCAAATAATTGCTGCTATCTTCTCCCTGCTGTCTCCCTGACTCTACAGACCATTGTCCATCTTACGAACCTCGTTTCTTGTGATACTCTCCATTCAAACCTGTTTTCGTTTTCAGATCTGATTCAGAAATACATTCAGGAAAGGGTGCAGTGCTTCTTAATATCTTAATACAAACCCAGTAGAATTATTTGCAGTATAATTCATTTGAAACTCTACACCACTATTATAATGCAATGGTTTGGGGGTGGGGGGGGGGGGGGGGGGGGGGAGTAGGGCATGTGAGTACTTCAATACTGTGTTGTGTGGATACTCGGTTTGATTTTTGGAGAAGCTCTGGCTGTAACTCTTTAGAGCCAGTGCTATTGTAGCTATTGTATGACTTGTGGCTTCCTCATCCACGTTTTTTCTCTCCAAAATGCATTTATGTGCACTGTGCAAAACATTTATCTACCCTTGTGACTTTTATTGTTAATGCTGTTGTAATTTACTCCCATTCCACCATTCACACACCTTGAACCTTGCATTTATCTCTATTTGGTTTTTGCTACGAATTGAATGCAGCTGCACGATCTAACATCCCGCCCCACTGCCATCCCCTCCACTTTTCTGGGGGGCATGTGGTTAACTGTTCAGATGGGGGTTTTGCTGGTGGTGGTAGGGGGGGCTGATATAGAGCAGGCGGAATTCTTATCATTTTTTGAATGCAGCGTTATTAACAGTAAGAATCTTCATATTATTGGAGGGCTGCAATAGGTTTTAGCAATTCATGCAAAGCCTAAAAGTTAATATCAATCTTTTTTTTCAGTTCAATCACCAGCCAACACTCAATGCCTACGAATAAAGGCAGAGACAAGGATAGTCAATGGATTTCGAGCCAAAGCCAGAACATCCAGCTGGATGGTCAGCCTGCAGCACAGGTAAGCCAGTCCGAATCGCAAACAAACCTTCCTGACGACAGAAACAAATGTGAGGGATTTCATTTTCCCCCCTCACTGTGAAAGGACTCATGGTAAAAACAACACTGATGTCTGATGCCCAATAGTTTGGCATTTTCCCCTCTATCTCCGTTCCGTTCCTTGGTTTCATTTCCACTGTGGGAACTTCATCCAAATAATGGCTTTTTTATTTAGATTTTTTTTCTATTGACCCTGAGATGTGTGTAGATTGTTCCATTGCATTCTCCATCAGATGCTTTTTTTGAGTGTGGTTAAATGTTGTGCCATAGCGAGCTCTTTCCTCTGGGGTTTCCAATCTTCTCCTTGTCTATTTGAGATGGGACTTACTATGTGAGTTAGCAAATCAGCAGATAATGGGATTGAGTGTATTACCATGGCTCTAGTGCTCAGAAAGTTAAGAAAATATAGTAGAATGACTTGAATCTTCACCCAATGTTGACTTTAAGAAAAATAAGCTGATGAAGCCTTATTGATTTGCTCTCTGTACTAATACACACACTTTTGTGTGGCACTTTGCTGCTTTGAGTATACATGCACTGTTTTGACATGTAAATGCATTTAAACCACACACGATGCCCTGCAGAAATTCTTTGGACTGGTTTGGCTTGTCATTCTAGTACAACATGAGGTTGGCTTTAGACTTCCTGGGTACTTTATGAACTTATTGTAAAGACTTTAATGGAATGAAAATGCAGATGTTTTTCTTCTCCATTACCCCTCACACCCCCACAGCCCACTACCCTACCCCAGATACCTTCTAACTATAGGAGTGCATTTACGCAACATGCCATGCTCTCGCTTGACCTGCAGTTGAACTACAGATTGAATGGATGTGATTTATACCCTGTTACTGTTGGCTTTGTACCAACAGTACAGCCTAATATTACCGTGTAAAAGGTTTATGAGCATTTCCTACACTTTGCACCTCCAAAAAGGAAGAAAATGCAATATGTACTTTATTGATTTGTAGGTGGCTTGAGTTTATTCTGTAACTTTAATTAAAATATGTCCCTCTCTCTTTCAGGGACGTGCACTTCTGTGGAGGGTCGCTGATCGAAGCAGAATGGGTTCTCACAGCGAAGCATTGTTTCTCCACATGGTATTAAAGCTTGATCACTTTAACTATCTGTTCCAAAGCTAATGCAGTCAGTTATCATCTAAAGCCCGAAGTCCATCTCAGCAGGGTTGGTGGAAATTTCAAAGGAGGGAAGCACTAAGTGCCACCTGAGCATTCATAAATAAACCAAATAAAATGCTGGAAACATTCAGCAAGTCTGGCAGCAGTTGTGAAAAGATAATCAATTAACCTTTCTTATTGAAGACTCTTTTCCAAGGGGTAAAAGCATCACATTTGTTTTGTTTTTATTGACTGGAGTGTTATAAGTTCAGAAGGACTTCTGTTGTGTGAGCACAGTGAGTGGATAAATCAAGGCTGTTGACATTGCATCAGTGGTCTGCTGAGAATACGTCCAGGAAGGATAAGAATCAAGAGGAAGGGGTCCCGATGAGTCAGGAATTCGGGGGATTGTTCACAGCAAGGGGTAAAGACTCCTGGCCAAGGAAATGGTCATGGATGAAGAAGAAAAGTCCAACATCATGTTGAGTTCAGGATTCATTGAGAAACGTTGCAAAAGCAGAGATTCAGTCAAAGTAGAATGTAACAATGGAGACACAAGGAACTGCAGATGCTGGACTTTTGAGCAAAACACAAAGTGCTGGAGGAACTTAGCTGCATCTGCAGAGGGAATGAAAAGTGAACGTTTCAGGTTGGGACCCTTTTTCAGATTGTAGGAGGCTGGAGAAAGCTAGATAGGAGGTGGGTCGGGACAAAATCTGGCTTGTGATAGAGGGTACAGGTTCCTCTTGCGTACAATGTAATAATGAAAGCTCCAACAAAATATGCAGCTTCAAAAGTGTGGAGCTGCTATAATCCTAATGTCTTTAATACTCAATAATACTTTAATAGTAGCTCTCAGTTGTATAGATGATGATGGTGAAAAGTTAGTAATTACTTAGCATTCAATCAATTCTAGTCAGTGTATTACCGAACCATACAAAAGTAAAAATCTTACAATCCCATAATAATAACATTTGTGTGCATCCATTCTGAAGTGGTGATAACATTTGGTGCTAAAAATATGTGAGCACTTTCACATTTGAATGGCGTTAAAAGTCATTGTAACTGTGTGTGAGGATTATTTCATCGTGTGTAAATAATCAGCAAAGCAATCATTGCCCATTGTACCATTTCGGTGTGGTTAACTGTGCATGTGGTTGACTTTAACCTAGTTTTTATCTTGATCATTTTAAATACTAAAAACGAAGCATTTGGAGAACAATGGATAATTTTGACTTGATTTGAAAAAGCACACAGGCTGAGACTTTCTTTCATCCACTCACCTTTGAAAACTGTCATTGTGTGATAGTTTATGGACCTGTAGCCATCTGCACATTTCTGTCCAGATTTTTCTTTCAGCGATTGGAGGAGTCGTTTCAAATAAAATGTGTGCCTTTTCTTTTAGTAAACCGGATTTAAGAGGATACGAAGCTGTGATGGGAATCCTCAAAGATGACAAACGTGAAGAGTCCCACAAACAAGTGATGGGGATTTCTCAGCTGGTCTGCGGCCCAGAGGGATCCAACCTCGTGATGTTGAGGTTATCCAGGTTGGTTATTTAACACTCGGCTTTGAATGTTATGGTCAAGGAGCAGGGAATCTGGGCCAAAGTCCGTTTAAAGCATTTTCTATTATTATTTGTCGTGCATGCTTTCACAGAGCTGTGTGGTGGAATGTTACACAAAGCTTTACTTCTCCATTTAGAAATAACATATGTACGTTGTGCTTATTCTTCAGCTAAACACTTCTGATCAGCGACTGCTTACAGGACGTTTTTTTACAATGGATTTAAGGGATATAGGAATGGTTTTGTTTTTATTTAGTCATGGGATGTGAGGATTGAAATTAGGATCGAAGTGCCCTGCCAATTGCTAACAGCCCTTGATCTGAATACCTCGATGGTTATTTTCAAAGGCAGTTAGGAACAGACCAATTTCTGATGGAACTGGAGTCACACATGTGCCTGAATGTAGACGATTAGAAGTAACCTTCCCTAAAGGAACCCAGTGGATTGTTTGCAACAATCCAGTGGTTAACTGTTCACAGTTCTGGATTTTCATGCCAGATTATTCAAGAACCGAGCTGTTGTGGTAGGGTTTTGAACTTGTGCGTATCAACCACATAACCACCACATTATTCTGTTTGAAGCAAAGCAAGTCAGAAGGGAGAGAATAGAGCAATGGATTGATTGTTGAATGCTTAACAAACACCCTGCATGGATGTGTACAACCATACTGCTCTATTAATGCAAACAAATGGGATTAGTGTAGATGGGTAACAAGGTCGTTATGGACATGATAGGCGGAAGAATCCATTTCTCTGTCTCCAACCAAGAGATAGTTGTCTGGACTATAAGTCTATGGGGAGTGACCTATCTTCCTGCCAACATCCAGTTATGCCTAAACATGGGGCAGCACCAGAGCCAAACCTGCTTGGAGAGTTGGCGTGGCTGGCCCACAGCCCAGGTGGCTATAAGGTGGCAATATATAAAGGTGACAGTTGCGGTTGACAGTATTAAGAACCAAACATTCACATTGTAACCATGTTCACACCAAAACACTTGGTTACTGGTTTGTCCAAGCCATCGGGCAGCTATTTCCATCTTTACACTTTAACAACACTTGCATGCGTGTTTGGGGCACTGAAGACACCCAGTGTTTGATCTCACCACTGTTGTTGGCTTGCAAAGTTGTTGCTGCTATTCAGTTCCACCCTCGTCCTTTGTACTTGCCAGTCTATTAATATCAGGCAGCCTAATGGATTTCCTGAGTGAGAAGTACAACTGGTGCCAGCAGCTGGCTGATTCTCTGACAATGGGGTTTGATCATGGAAGCTGATCGGAGCTCCCAGTGGGTGGGTGGAACAGAGTCCTTTTCTTACTGCCCGCTCATTCAGTGCTTCAAACACTCACTGCCGCTTCACAGCCCCAGTCATTTCATGAATTTGTGTTTCTGGTTGTGTTGTGAATGACACAGTTTCCTAAACTAAATGTAACCCAATTCTGATTAAGACGCTCTCCTCTTGTGCTGCTAACATCCTCCGCAAGCTCTCATTCTTGAAGATTTTTGGGCATTAGATTTTCTTTTCTTCTGTCTCTCTTCCATGACTTTTTCCTTCAGAGTGCAATTTGTTGTAGATCGTCCATTTGTTGATGTCTTACAACAGTTTGTGAATGCAGTGCAAAGCTCCAGAGAAACCTGATTGAAACTACCTTGATCCCAAGCAGAAACCCATCCATCATAGCAGAGTAGAAGGAAGGCCAATGAGATTAATAATGGATGCTGAAAGCAGTGACATTACCTCTTCCCTACTGGCACGAGAAACATTCCCACAGAAAGGTTCAATGGTGTATATTTAGAGAAAAAAAATAACAGATTGAAATTTAGATTTGAACTTTTGTACTGCTTTTCAATGAATCTTTGCTTTTTCTGAATGTTGTTAATTTGGATATTTAAGAAGTAGTTGAATTTAAACATGCACTGAACTTCCTGCTAGTTTTATGCCCTGGAATATTGTTCTTTTTCAATTTCCTTTCCAGGCCGGTGAAATCAACCGATCGTGTCCACAAAATCAGTCTACCAGCGTCTGGATGTGTAATCCAAGAAGGTGTCTACTGCAATATTTCTGGATGGGGAGAAACTAAAGGTGAGTAATCGAGTTTTTAACATTAATGACTTGGATGAAGGGATTAAAAGTACCATTAGCAAATTTGCAGATGATACAAAGCTGGGTGGTAGTGTGAACTGTGATGAAGATGCTATGAGGTTGCAGGGTGACTTGGACAGGTTGTGTGAGTGGGCGGATGCATGGCAGATGCAGTTTAATGTGGATAAGTGTGAGGTTATCCACTTTGGTGGTAAGAATAGGAAGGCAGAGTATTACCTGAATGGTGTCAAGTTAGGAACAGGGGATGTACAATGAGATCTGGGTGTCCTAGTGCATCAGTCACTGAAAGGAAGCATGCAGGTACAGCAGGCAGTGAAGAAAGCCAATGGAATGTTGGCCTTCATAACAAGAGGAGTTGAGTATAGGAGCAAAGAGATCCTTCTGAAGTTGTACAGGGCCCTAGTGAGACCACACCTGGAGTACTGTGCGCAGTTTTGGTCTCCAAATTTGAGGAAGGATATTCTTGCTATTGAGGGCGTGCAGCGTAGGTTTACTAGGTTAATTCCCGGAATGGCGGGACTATCATATGTTGAAAGACTGGAGCGACTAGGCTTGTATACACTGGAATTTAGAAGGATGAGAGGAGGTCTTATCGAAACATATAAGATTATTAAGGGGTTGGACACGTTAGAGGCAGGAAACATGTTCCCAATGTTGGGGGAGTCCAGAACAAGGGGCCACAGTTTAAGAATAAGGGGTAGGCCATTTAGAACTGAGATGAGGAAAAACTTTTTCAGTCAGAGAGTTGTGAATCTGTGGAATTCTCTGCCTCAGAAGGCAGTGGAGGCCAATTCTCTGAATGCATTCAAGAGAGAGCTAGATAGAGCTCTTAAGGATAGCGGAGTCAGGGGGTATGGGGAGAAGGCAGGAACGGGGTACTGATTGAGAATGATCAGCCATGATCACATTGAATGGCGGTGCTGGCTCGAAGGGCCGAATGACCTCCTCCTGCACCTATTGTCTATTGTCTATTGTCTATTTTCAAAGTTGGAGAATTCTTCCAAAAGATTCTCACGACTTGGTAGATGTGGCCTGCATCGGATGAAGTACATTCATCACTGTCCCATTAATTGGACCCTTGGTTTTTATGCATAATGAATACTAAAGATTAATTTAAACCTGGCCGATGGGAATTAGGGATCTTGCCCCTACTTTTCAGTTTCATTTTTCTGCCTTCTCTCCCTGTCCTTGCCTATTAGACTGAATGATTATGTTTTGCTCGTCCTGAGGATATGTCATTAACTCATTTTTAAATCCCAGGCACTGAAGGCATAACTTGTGTCATCCACTCATTCTAAATATTTTAACCAGTCTCTCAGTGCTCTGAATGTATTATTCAATAAGTCATGTGAAGGGAAAAACTTCTTTCCATCATGGGTCTGTGAGTTCAATGTTGGAAAATAGTGAGGTGCACTTACATCTTGACTGCCTGAGCAATGCTGTGGTGAAGTAGCTGGACAAACCTGTAGAACTCAACTCGAACTTCACTGGTCAACTGACTGAAGATAGCTCCTGCCACATCTCCACTTGGCCAAACAAAAGCTCTTGTCTGAACGGTTCAAGGTTCCACAATAGGACTTGTCTCCAGTGGAGTTTACATCCATTTGCAAAAGGGTCTTCAAGTTTGAGGCACACTGCCACCAGTTGGCACCCTTTAAAAGGTGTATTTCATGCCAAAAGATGCTTAATTTGCTTGGAAGTGGGCTGTGGTGGACAATAATACAATGATTAATGGGGGAGATTAGTTTTTGAAATAATGTTTTAAAAATTAGATTGATCACAGCTGGAGAAGTGTCCATTTCAAAAATGCCTTTTTTGTTGTTGCTGGAGGCATTTTCAGATATTAATTACATTACACTGCAGTGAAAAGGGAAAGAAAGAATATGGATTTTACCATGAACTCTAAACTTTGGTAGTTCATGGAAGTTTTGCAAATACATTTTAGTGGGGGCCTGTTGGGTAAATGGGGCTGAGGGACGTTGAGATGTTGCTGCCATGATTAGCTTGGGGAGATGTGTGTGGCCATGAGGAGGTCTTGCCGTGGTTCATAAGGTCATGTGATAGGAGCAGAATTAGGCCATTCGGCCCATCAAGTCTACGCCATTCAATCATGGTTGATCTATCTCTCCCTCCTAACCCCATTCTCCTGCCTTCTCCCCATAACCTCTGAACCTGTACTAACTAAGAATCTATCTATCTATCTCTGCCTTAAATATATCCACTGCCTTGGCCTCCACAGCCTTCTATGGCAAAGAATTCCACAGATTCACCACCTTCTGACTAAAGAAATTCCTCCTCATCTCCTTCCTAAAAGAACGTCCTTTAATTCTGAGGCTATGACCTCTAGTCCTAGACTCTCCCGTGAGTGGAAACATCCATCCTCTCCACATTCACTCTATCCAAGCCTTTCACTATTCTGTACTTTTCTATGAGCCCCCCCCAATCTGTTGACACATGTTGAGAGATCTATGTATTTTAACAGTTTCCAAACCATTCCTGTTTCTGCTGACAAGAACAATTTGGCACCATTTTAATTTCCCTTAAGGGAAGATTCAGCTGACTTGACTGAAATCACGAGCCCATCTCTTTATACTTGTTTAAGTATCCCATGCCCATGAAGATAACGCAATGGTTCCAATCCTCTTTCTTTTCCATTACTATTCCAACCTCTCATCTATTCTTATCAACAATGTACTTTGTTTTCAGCATTGAGTAAGGTATTAACATTAAAGGCTGACAGCTGGAAGAGACTACTGATCTTTCTTTCTTCAGAAGCTACTTAAAGAATTTTTATTAATGGTGTTTTCTCCGCATCCTATTATTTCCTTGCATATCACTGGGAAAGTTACGTAGCTGGCAGATAAGCTGCCATTTTAAACTCATGATGCTGTTGTTTTACCTTCAGGTACAGGCTATGAAGGTGAGCTAAAGATAGCCCAGATCCCCATCGTTGGGACTAAGAAATGCAATGAGTACCATCAGGGAAAAATCCAAATTAATGAAACTGAAATCTGTGCTGGTGATGAAGAGGGAACTGTCGGTACATGTGAGGTAAGAGAATCATTGGTGAGGTGAAATGGAAGCTTCAGACAAACTGTTAAATGCAAACCATGTTACTTAATTGCTAAGACACAGAAGTTGGTCACTCGGCCCTTTAGGTCCATGCCAGCTTCCGGCAGAACAGTCCACTAGTCTCATATCCTCTCTCTGTATCACCCTGTGACCCTGCTATTTATTCTCTCTCACATGCCCGATCAATTCATCTATCTATACAAAGGGGTAATTTGCCATAACCAGTGAACCTATCAACACATCTTTGGGATTTGGGAGGAAAATGGAGCCCCCTGAGGAAACCTTTAAGGGGAATGTGTAAATTCAACACGGGCAGAAACCAAGGCCAGGCTGTGTATAAATGTGTTTTTGTTTATTCAGGGAAATAAACTGAATTGAATTTGATTCAATTTGAGGTATCTTTCAGTTTGTATTTGTGTTTGACAAAATCATTTTCTTGGTCACTAAGAAAACTTAGTCAAGAAACGGATCAATTTTCAGTATTACTATTAATAGCACCTACAGAAGAAATATTATAACATTTACCACCCCCTACTGGGTCATCATTGTAAAACCACAGCCCAGCACATCCACAAAAAAATGATTATAGGTTAGGAGCCTAAGAAATGTTTACAAAGGTCACATGCAAAGTAAAATGCGTGAAATTCCTTTTCTCTAAATTGCTGGCACAGAATGTTATTTGTGAAAAAGTTAAAAAGATGACCTTCATTGGCTTTTATTGGTTAAAACTAATCATAGTTTGACTCGTGCATCAAATCTTAACCTAATGTACTTGCAACTCCACAAGTAATTAACTGGTAAGGTAAATATTCTAAAATGAGAAAGAAATAATGAAGACCAGAACCTGCAAGGAAATGCTACCTGATTCTTTCAGTGAGAGTATCACCAAGGTCTGGCTCCTTGTGCAGATGTGGAGGTCCCAAACTTGTTGGCTGTCGTTTGCTCATGTCTGTGCTCCATTGTTGAAGCCATGTAGAGTCCATTGGTGGAGTGTGAACTCGCTGCAGTTCTGCAACTGTTACACTGGCTTTGTGCAGATCGGCCGTGTTGAAGTAAATCATCAGTTACTTGTAGATTATCACTCATTGCTTGCTGCTCAGTGTTGCTTCAAGTTCACAAGAGTTTGGCTTGATTTTGTTTTCGTTTGCTGATATCCAAATTGTTAGAAAGAGTTAGTGGTGAATGATGCTGTGAGATGTAATGAACAACGGCTCTGGAAAATCTGGTTCAGTTATCAGATATGGTAATTGAAAATCCATCCACCCAACTGTACTGCAACAGTGAAGACTTCAAACTTTGCATTTGGTACGACATCCAAGGCCCTGGGGCTTGACTGATCTCATTCATTTCCAAAGCATTATCCTCCCACAGCCTTCCTCTGCATCTGTCAGTAATTTCCTGTGGACAGCGAACATCTCCTCTCTTTTCTCTGCACCATTTTCAGTGAGGGAAAATCGTGGAATGCCCTCTCTCCCGTGTTGCGTGTGATGTTGAAACATGCAGAGAAAACAAAGCAGCAAAAAACGTGGAGTTCCCTTTCTCCCATGTTTACTTGATTTTCGAGTAAACTGCGCACGCTGGAAATGATCAAGGTCATTTTCTGTTTTGGTTTTGTTTAGCTACTTTTGGCAAGTTGTGATCACTTCCACGATTACATTCACATCTTGTTTTTAAGCAGAGAAGATTAGCTTGAATCAGTACAATATTTTCATAATGCGGGGCCTGTTGTTAATGTGATAAGCATATAACAGTGTGATTCGGCTGGCTGGTCATTGGCCTTGCCCTCATGGGCCGATGGCATAAATATGTTTCATAGACTGCATGAGTCAGACAGATGCAGGATTATATGCAGCAGGGCTTGAGAACAGTCTGATTGCTAGAAGAACCTTGCTATGACTTCAGCATCTCACCTCATAACACAAACCCTCTGAACAATGTGTTGTATAGTATTAGATCAACAACTGGCAAGTCTGCACTCAAAGGTTTGCAAAACCTTGTTGGCAGTTGCCGGTGAGGTGGCTAAGTCTCTCCCCTTTGCTGGTCACTGGATACTGATTGCCATAACCTGCCCTGCCACTCCCACTCTGTCCATACCTTGCACTGAGGAGATGATATAATACAAATCCTTAATTAATCCAACTTAATGGAAAGATTGTGCAAGTATATGAAAAGAACATTTTTAATGTCATGAATTCCTTGCCCCTTTCCTAACTGTAACAACTACTGACAAAGCACAATGTAAAGTGATGCATCTAGTTTTGGGGAAGGGGATGATTTTATTTTCCTGTCAGTGCTAGTTGAAAATTGGCAGGAGACAGTGATGGAATAGAATTGAAGAGGCATTGCTGGGATTAACTTCTTTAACTGAGAGAAACATTTTTCAATACATATCCAGACTGTTTAGCAGAACCTCAAAGTCAGAAATTTGAGAAAGATTCAAAACCTAAGGGCAACAACAATAACTGGCTGGTCTAGTTTGCCTTGAGATTTAAAGCCATTTCATTTTACAATAAGTTAACAATAAACACCTGCTATCTAAAACATGACAGTCAACTCATGGTGAAACTGTGTGCTGCTAATAGTCAGAATTGGGAGGCTGTGGTTATGCAGGCACAATTAGTGTTGACAGATAAAGTATTTCATTCTTTTAATTGCATTCTGTTTAGGTTTAAATATAGATAGTTGGACGCAGTGTTATGGAGTGTGATCTCTGGCAGACAAGAGAAGGAGGCTTGATGCTGGAACTGCGTGGAGCAGGATCTGCCAGCCTCTGATGGCCAGGGATAGTTACCAAAATAATTGTTTTGTTTCATTGCTCATTAGTAGCTATTAATGTCACTTTGAAAATTAATTGTAATTCTCTGGACAAATTTACATAAAAATGTGCTATTTCAAAGGTTTCAACGGTCGGTTTATTGTCACGTGTACCAATTTATTATTTGCCTCAAGAATACCAGCAATCTAAAATAGAATAGATGGCCATCATTCGTTTGAATCTGAATAGGTGCTGAACCAACAGTCTATGCATTACTGTTATAACCTCATATCTTTTGTGAAAGATGGAATTGCATTGTCAGCTATTGTACACTGACCCTTGCAACAATTAAGGTGCTTTTCTTCATCAGACTCTAATAGGCCGACTAAAGTTATTCCCCACCATCATTTGACCTGATGCCTTTAAAGCCGATAAAGTTTGAGGAAAGCTAAAGGATGTTAGAATCCCAACATTTAAGTTGTGGCAACAATTGTTATGCCACCTGCTTGGTTTCCATTGGTGGATTGGGAGCATTTTCAGGGTGGTGTTCACATTTTTGTGCTGCCTTGTTTACTCTGCATGTTTCATGAACTTTCAACATAAAATCCCATATAGGTTTTATTGCATCTGTGGCTCTTTAAGTTGACGCTCTGAACCTAATTTTTTCAATATGTGTGTTTCTACACAGTTCCATCCTTTGACTCTAAATATTACTCAACCAAATAGCTTTTCGTGCTTGAGTAGCTTGTAATATTGATTTCAGTTTTCAAATGGCTTTATATTAATCTGGCACTGTGCACATGGAACTTTAGCCATTGCTACACAAAATTACTTGATTTCATTAAAAAAAGATGCCTACTAATTCCCAATATCAAGTGAAAAGAACACATATAATAAACTGATGAACTTGCTGTAAGAATCTAATTACTTATACCTATGGCTTTTGTTTTGTAGAGGGATTATGGTGGTCCTCTGGTCTGTGAAGAAGGTGGACAGAAGTTACTACAAGGAGTTATAATTCCTGGTCGAGGTTGTGCAAAACCAAAGCGTCCAGGAATTTTTGTGAGGGTGTCATACTATGTCTCGTGGATAAATAAAGTGATTAAGATGTACAGAAGAAATAACCATGCAAGGAGCTGAATGTACTGTATGTCACAGAAATCCTGAATGATCAAATATGTAACTTATCAACTGAAGAGCTATATTGCTGCAGATACTTGCCAAGTCTTGCGATCCTTTCCCTGATGAATGATTTCTCTGACTGTTGCTCGCTGTATGCAGTAGACTATGTCTGTGTGTGTTTACCTTTTGGAATGGTCACTGGGTGTGAGGAATGATTAAGGTGTTTTATGCAACTATGCAGTTTGAAATTGTAAATCTTCTCCTGCACACTTGGTAAGGCTGCCTACTCTGTCCTGGAAAAAATGTTCTACAGAACATTTAATGCTTTACTTCAAGCTGATTTCTTGGATATTCTCCTGCTCAGATCGAGTGTTAATCCAAATCCTTGATATTGAATGAGACCTTGTAAAGACACCATGACAATATACATCAGTCATTAAAACCAGGCCTGTCTTGAATTGGAGTCACTTGAAGTCACCTGAGCCTCTATTTATCATTTTTCCATAGTTTAAGATGAATTTTCCAAGAAAGTACTTGTCTAAATGAGGTTTTTTTAAATTCCTCGTCTGGTGAAATGGATTTTAATTAGGATTTTGAAGCTATCATTAAAAAATCAATTGCCACGTGCCTATTCCAAATTCTGCTGCAAAGGTTAGTATTCACCTTCAAGAACTAAAATGATTTTAAAGTTAATTCTATTTTTAAGTTAATTTGAGTTTTAAAGTTTTTCAAAGGCAGAAATTTCTATTCAATCCTGTCTTGTTAATAAGACCAGTTAGGTGACCAGCACCTCAGTCTCTACTGATTCACCGAGTCACTGAAATTGGGTCAGAATGAAATTGTCAACACTCTTGTAAATGAGCTGCAAACAGAATACCTTTTACTGCTCCACTCAAGCTGCGGTTGGAGAGAACCTTAATTCCTTACAAGTCTGCTGGTCAGGTGTGGATATTAGTTTAAACCCAGGTTGTATTAGGGAAGGTGAACAAAACCTAAAAGACAAGTCACAACTTCAGCATTCACTGTGATTAGAGCATTGGGGCTTCTGCTACTTCTCGGACATGGTAAAATATGTAAATGCTCCTTACATCAGCCATTTGTTTGACTGCTAGCCAATAATTTTCTGTCCTGTTGCCTCCTGATCTGCAAGACTACTATGACGTATACCAGAAAATCCTGAACACTGTTTATTCTCAACTGACTGCTCTTTCTCTGATCCCGATTAACATTTCAAAATTGTTTAACTGATGTAAAGAAAAATACTTTGCAGCTGATCAACAAGGAATTAGATAAGAGCGCTCAAAGTGCTGGAGTAACTCAACGGGCCAGGCAGCGACTCTGAACAAGATCGGGAGGTGATGTTTTGGGTCGGGACCCTTCATCAGATAGTCAAGGCCCCAACCTGAAACATCACATATCGTGCACTCCAGAGATGCTGCCTGACCTGCTGAGTTACTCCAGCACTTTGCGTCTTTTGTGGTAAACCAGCATCTGCAGTTCCTTGTTTCTACATTAGTTAAGCGAGCTTGCATTGTGCAAACTGGTAGAACGTTAAGTACAGGTTGGCAATGTCCAAGTTTCATTTGTTCTTCATTGTCGTTATAATTACATTTGTTTCCATGTTTTGCCGATTAGGGGATAGAATGGATATAACAATGTTTAACTTTCTATCTTTAGTCTATGATTCGTTTTCATTAGAATAGAGAATGTTAAACATTTCTTGAAATGCAAAAAAAGAATTAAATCCTTTGACTGCCTGAGCTGGATACTTTCCACTAAACTGCAATGGCAAATCAGACTGTGACAAGATGTATAACTGTGTTGATAAAGACAAAAAGACCACAAATGCTGGACATCGGAAATAAGAACAGCTGGAGAATCTTTGTAATTCTAACAACATCTGTGGAGAAAGAAGCAGAGTCAAGTTTTCTGATCAGTGATTTTTTTAATTGTCTGCACTAACTTGTTTCTTTTGCCAGAGAAAATGCTCGAACTGCTGCATATTGCCACCAGTTCATGTTATTTTGTTGTCCAGTTCTATGTATTGTTCTATTATAGAACAATGCATCTGGATTGAGGTGAACTGCGATCTTTTGAGAATAGTTGTGCAGAAACCTTGTGTAAATATTAGCAATGAGATGATCATTTTCGGATTTTGAGTGCCTTCTATGGTAAAGCAACAAAGGGGCCACATCCTAACCAATGCAAATGTAAAGGTCCTATATTAAATTCTTAATCCTCAACTAAACTCTCATGAGCTGACGTGAGTCGGGGCAGCAAGCATAGTATTGAAATTTGCCCAAATTTGGATTGACTGAGAGGAGGCTGCTCAAAGTGACCCATTGTTCATTGCAGTATATGAAAAGATGGGCCTTGCAATGTCTGAAAGACAAAGGTCCTCTACAAACCTGCCCTAGGTACACCACACTACCCTCCAACAATAAAGGTTCAAGGCAAGACTCGAAAAGATGGACCATTTCCCACATGTTGGGAAGCATCTCTTGACAAAGTCAGACTTCATTGATGATATCCACTGTCACATTCAAACCACCAGCAACATTTCTATGCTGAAAGGTTACTTGAAAACTGCAACCTCAGGCAATCCCTGATCATCTGGGTGGCCCGAATCCCTGCCTTCAGAATGCTTCTGTGATCTTGATTACCTTCAGCAGATATCTCAATGCACTGGAGAGATGCCACCAATGCAATCTCTGCACAATTCCCCAATTCCATTTGAAGGATCTTAGAACTGACATTAGTGACCCCTTCCTGCCAACATCACCAGCATTGAGGGCCTGGTTATACTCCGTCAGACGCACCACTCACTTACTCGACACCAAAGACCCAAAGCAGGAACCTCATTCCACGCTGGGTTGTGGGAAAAGGTAAGCGGGTAGATAGTGGAATGGATCAAAGCCCCCTGGAAGGAATGCAACAGTTCCATTGACTGCGTTACCACACAAAGTGGAGAATGAACCTTGAGCCTATGCACTGAGGGATGGCCATAAATGGAGATAGGAACTCACCATCTCAGTTTAGTTTTTTGCAAACCATCTAATTATTTAGCTCATTTGGCACCATCTTCCCCCTTTGTGGAAAGGTCTGTGGTTCCCATCAGTCATCTTGGAACCCACAAAACCCACTTCTAAGCCACCCTCGAAACCGAAGTATTGCCTCAGAAGAAAAAAACATAACAATTACCAAGTTTCTCCTTTACTGCTTGTTGATAGCAGTACTTTCAATGATCTTGAACATTGATGATATGTTTCTTCAAGTATTGTTTGTTATTTTGCTTTCTCACTTGAAAAACGATTTTTTCTTAACTATGCAGTTGCAATTTACAAAGAACTGGTTTCTTTTGTCAAAGAGTGTATAAGATTAAATAAATAATGTTGAAGATATTTTGCTTGCTTTTCTTCTCTCAGTCCGTTTCCCAGTTCCCAATGGAACAAAAAACATGCAGGCAGGCAGGCTCTCGGGAAGATTTAATGCACATGTTGGATTTTTGTTCTTTTGTCTGAATTTGTCAAAGTCTTTGGAATCCTGCCTGCAGATTCCATAAGTGTGCTGCTGATGGTCATATTTTAGTGTAGTAATGTAAATGAACCCTTGAAGGAGAGACAGTGCTGCCCATTTCACTCTGGAGTTAAGAGGGTGGGGAGAGGGGGTCTTTCACTTTAGATCCACAATGCCTGTTTAATACTAATGTGCAATAGTAAATATGCCCCAAAGTTGTTAATTTTGCCAAGTAGTGCAAAGATTGTGATGTTACTGTCCAAAACCTCCACAGCAGTATCAAGCTTAGCTGCTAGGCTTAAAATTAACTTACTGTTTGAAAAAAACATTGATTTTATTTTAAACTTGAGAGTGAAATTCGGGTCTATATGAAAAAAAAATCACACTGTATTCCTCTCTGTGGTACTTCTGTAGATTAAAGCCATTGCAAAGAAAAGCTGCTTGCATTGTATGTTATACTAATATTTACAAGTTCAAATGCACAATAATGCTGTTTTCTGAGACTCGTGAAGACCATCTATGTTGCACAATTCTGTAGACAATTAGTAACTTGTTGAATAATTTTTGAATTGCACATTCTGCAAATATTTAAATACAATTTTGATTCCTTCTGTTGAGCAGGAGGAGCTTAACCACTTATCCAAAGAGAGTATTTGTACTACATCAAGCTAAAGTGACTATAATAGTCGGCCAAATCATCACTGATTTGTCCAGATATCCCCTCATTTTATCTTCTGTATTGATCCGAAAGCTGATTGTTGAAAATGATTTTTGTATACTGTTTTTCAAAAATGAACCACACATATAATAAAAGTATAATTAACAATACTTTATGGCTGTTTGTGGTTCTTGGTTCGATGTGCAACATTCTGTGCAGAAAGTGGTAGCAGCTGAGAATGAAGTCTGGTGTCGCCTCAGCATCTGGTCGTTAAACTTTAGTTCAGTTAAGTAATGAGCAGATATGCCAAATGCAGCTATAGTTTTAATCATCTAGATAGTAACTGCTGAGCGCTGTATCTAATGGTGCAGATTTAAAGCAAAGTGCCATCAAAATAAGATGAACATATCAGGGGGGGGTGGCGGGAGAGCGTGGGCAGAAGTTTAAGTTGGGAAACCATCCCTTGGGCATGCATCCACTTTGGTTTCATGCAAATTGTTTATCAATGGGACTGCCAGTTATTTCACCATGAGGCAGCCTGACACATGTTCAACAGATGGAAACTTAAAGGCTGATGGATGGAAAACACAGCAGCTGAAGGGAGCAGAAGCATTCGTATCCAGCAGTGATCATAGGTCAGCAGGAGAAGGAGAGTATTTCACAGTCTCCATTGTTTGACTTGCCTCTACTAGCACTCTCCTCTTATTCTCAGTCTTTGTGAAACTTTAGGAACTTGTGGCATGTGCAAAGCAATCTGGAAATCTGTTTGTAAATAGTGCTGTAATCTGCCTGTATTTGGGTTATCACAGTGAATGTTATCGTAGAGTCTGAAAAAGGGTCTCGACCCGGAATGTCACCCATTTCTTTTCTCCAGAGAGGCTGCCTATCCCGTTGAGTTACTCCAGCATTTTGTGTCTATCATAGTGAATTAGCTGGGCACAATTACCCTGTTGTACTTGGGGGCAACATTCACAGAGGGCAGCTCTGCACCCAGCCTCCAGGGGCTTACATCTGGAGTCAGTGGTCTGGGAAGCCATAAGGTCATAAGGGATAGGAGTAGAATTAGGCCATTTTGCCCATCAAGTCCACTCCGCCATTCAATTATGGCTGATCTATCTCTCCTTCCTAACCCCCATTCTCCTGCCTTCTCTCCACAACCTCGGACATCTGTACTAGTCCACGTGGATGATTCCAGTCATCGGCTTCCCCTTCTAGTGTCTGCTATTCTCTGTCTCCCCTCACCTCCATCCCAGGCCTCGCAACTGTATTCCCAGTTGGAATAAAGTCACACCAAGCCTTACTCAAGAATAGTGTCTGACCTGCTGAAAGTTTCCGGCAATTTCTGTTTTTATTTCGGACTCAGCATCTGCAGTTTTTTTTAATGTTGATTTTCCCACGCTGCCCTGTGTGGGTAATCTGGAACTTAAAAACTGCAGGTGCTGAGCCTGAAGTAAAAGCAGAAATTGCTGGAAACACTCAGCAGGTCAGACAGCATTTGTTGAGAGAGATACAAGAGCTAATTTTTGGTCAAAAGCGACATGCAACTGTTCTCCCCGTTTCTCTTTCCACAGCTGCTGCCTGACCTGCTGAGTGCTTCCTGCACTTTCTGCTTTATCGCTAGGGGCTGGCCAGTTGGTTTCTACTGAGACTGTGAAAACTGATCATGTTCTGGTTGATCAACACAAATTTAGCCACTAAATATATATTTTTTAAAAACAAATAGCATGGCAAAAGCAGAACTTATCCTTGTGGTCACATTCTTATGAGAAATGAATTGCTGATTGTTGGCATCCTTTCAAAGAGGCGGTACGTTTTCTTCTTTGGATGGACGTGGGCAATCCAGCAAACTCCCGCTGTGACAGCCTACCCAAACATTCCTGTTGCCGTGTCAAAGCTGACATTTGGCAGAAATATAGGGGGCATATTGCATCAGATTTTCTGTCATTACTGCAATGTTGGACAGCTGTTTGGTTTCTGTGGGGATTGTTTACAGTTAAAATTACGTAACTCAGGCAGTCCTGAGGAAAATACAGTATGAACTATGCACCAAATAGCCTGATGTTGCCGGGGTTGATGAACTGCCATGCTTCAGCCAGCCAGCTCGGGGGCTAAATGGTCCAACCTTCCAGGTTAGCAATGAAGTTTCAAACAGCTGTGATGGGCGTGGTGCAGATGCAATACCCCAGGGAACTCAAGGACTCTCATGATGATTATGGTGAGTAAGATGCATGGAAAGAGAAGAGGTTCTTGTCAATGCTATCTGCATTCATACATGGGAAACAACGTTAATTTAACCTGCCTGGCATGAAACTAATAACAATCACTGTGATGCTGGGTTCACACCACCCATTCATTCCATGCTGTGGTCAAACTAGCACTCCATGCAAATTCCTGTTCAACTTGCAAATGACCCCATTCCTTCCAGCACAGTTTATTGAACAGAAAACAGAACCCTAGAACGTCTTTGAGGTAGCAATATGTGTGGTTATAAATGTGCTTTGTGCTGACATGAATGCTTTGAATTCAACTCCCATGACTTCAAAGAAGCTGAACTTCAGAATCGTACCTTGCTCGACCAAATATTTATCAGGTACTGCAGAGGATAACTTTCCACCATGTTACATTAACTCCATGCACATCTTCACATGTCCAATATCATGTGGATGATCACTGTGGTTCGACCTCTATACTGAGATTGGCCAAATAAACACCGGCTTAACATTGAATTTAACGCTGAGTTTTGACAGGTTAGTCAAAGGGCTGATTCATTCACTGGATTAGCAGGGTCACCTGACGTAGGCTCCGTTTCAGCACAGCCAACAAATAAGGGCACGTGAAGTAACATTTGGACTAATGATAAAGTAAAGAAATTCAACCAGAATGGACAAGATGAAGGAAAATCCTAAGAGCTTCTACAGATGTAATGAGAATAAAAGAGTGGCTCAGGAGAGAATATATCTCTTTAATGATTGGCCTTTATTGTGGAGAAGATGGTGAAGCTAAGGAATTGAGGCAAATGAGTTGTGATGTTTTGGACCATATCTACTGTAAATGGTCAAAGAAGAGGTATTGGCCATTTTAATGAACAGTGGGCAGATAAATCCCCAGGACCCAACCAAATACATCCTTGAACCTTATGGGAAACTAGGGTAAGAAATTGTGGAGGCCTTTGCAGAGATATTTGCATCACCCTCAGACACAAGTGAAGTTCTGGAAGACTGAAGGGTGGCTAATGTTTAAATGGACTAGTTTAAATGGGCATCTCGTTGGCATGGATGAAGTTGGCCCAATAGTCTGTTTCTGTGTGGTATTATTCTATGACTCTAACATACAGTAGACAGTATATAGGTTTAAAGCTCTAATTCTCTATTGCCATATTTGGAAACAACTTCAGCTTGTGTTTCATGACATTATTTGCATTCTCAGATTCAATGACACCAAAGTAACTCGTTACCTGTCACGATGAAGAACAAATTGGTGATTAAATAACATAAATGTTTAATTTCTTCAGGATGATTTATTCATATTTCATAAAATTCTGCATGAGTTATTTCTGCTTCATTCGTAGAAGGGATGCATGCTAGCCAGAAGGAAACTTCTGCTTTAATACATTATGCTTGAAACCTTTTATGGCTGTTTGATTGCCAAGCATCTGCAAATATCTTCTGGATGATATAATCTTGTTTTGTTTTCTAGAACAAATGCATCCAATTACCGAAAAAACCCTATTAATTACTGGGTGGATATTGCCGTGAAAAAACAGATACAAATTCTGCAAAATGTTTAGAATGTAAAGTTTATTGTTTGGTTAATGCACCCCATGAGCAGTAAAGGATGATTGTCTTAACAGTGGTGGACATTGTATGGTGGCCATATCGTCCTATTGATAATTTCAAGAGAGAGTTACATACAGAGTCACTGCATGGATTCATAAAGAGAGGTAGATAGACCTCTTAGGGCTAACAGAATCAAGGGAACAGGATCAAGCAGGAACAGGGTACTGATTTTGGATGATCAGCTATGATCATATTGAATGGCAGTGTTGGCATGAAGGGCCGAATGGCCTACACCTGCACCTATTTTGTATGTTTCTATGTTTCTATTGCAAAATTGTTGCAAGGTAATCCAGTATTAAAACAAGTGTATGAGTTGGACTGATTAGGATGAATGTTTTGATGCGAATATTCAGACATCAGTGAGCTGCCCTAGCAGCTGCGGCTTACCTGCAGTCCGTCTGTCTTTGTGTTTCATGTTGTTTTTTTGTCTTGATTGTAGTGTTTAGATGCGATGTAGTTTTTTGTGGTTGTGTACTATGTGGGGGGGGGGGGGAATATAAAATTGTCTCTTCCGAACGGAGAACCGACCTTTTTACTGGGTCGTGTATCCGTTTCCACTGCGGCCTACCGTTGGCCAAACATCTGGAGCTGGCGGCCTCCAGCTGGGACCACATGGGCTCTGGTTCGCAGAGCCCGCGGATCGCACTTACCATCTGGACGTCGGAAGCTCGCAGGCCCTGCCCTGGGTGGGGGCCGACATCAGGAGCTCCGGCAGCGGCAGCGTCTTTGCCCGCCCCGGATTGCGGGGCTTGGGTCGGCCCACGGCGGACCTTTCACCGTCCGGCGCGGCCTGAAATAGGCTGCGGGATTTTTCTCCACCTGGCGGGGGCTTCAATGTCGGGAGCCACGACTGCCCCGACGTGCAGCGGCGGCGTCTTCGCCCGCCCCGAGTCGCGGGGCTTGGGTCGGCCCGCTGCAGACCTTTCACTGTCCGGCGCGGCCTGGAAAGTGGCAACTTCAACAGCCTGACCGTGGGAGAAGACGGCAGGGGAAGAGAAAATACATTCTGGCCTTCCATCGCAGTGAGGAGGTGACTGGAGGAGACTCACTGTGATGGATGTTTCTTTTTTTTGTTTTCTGTTGGTTGTGATTGTGTGTGAAATTGTTTATTTTTATTGCTCTATTGCTGGACTGTGGGTGACCTTTCATTTCACTGCACATCTTGTATGTGTATGTGACAAATAAACTTGACTTGACTTGACTGCCCATATCAGGGCTACTTCAAACGATGAAGAGGAGCTGCACCTGCAGAACAATGGAAGAGCATTGATCAGAGTGCTTGTCCATTTTAGTTTATTGGCAACTGTACCAGGGTACAGTGAAAAGCATGGGCATTATTAATACAAAACGCAAGAGCTTGTATTAGCTATTAAACCGGCAATAGAGGAGGATCTGAAAGAGCTAACCAGCAAGCACACAATCTGCCAACGCTGCTAATTTTAGCACTAATCCAAAGTGGTAATGTCCCACAAATCTGTTGCCGTGAGACAATAGACAATAGGTGCAGGAGTAGACCATTCGGCCCTTTGAGCCAGCACCGCCATTCAATGTGATCATGGCTGATCATTCTCAATCAGTACCTCGTTCCAGCCTTCTCCCCGTACCCCCTGACTCCGCTATCCTTAAGAGTTCTATCTAGCTCTCTCGTGAATGCATTCAGCGAATTGGGCTCCACTGCCTTCTGAGGCAGAGAATTCCACAGATTCACAACTCTCTGACTGAAAAAGTTTTTCCTTATCTCCGTTCTAAATGGCCTACCCCTTATTCTTAAACTGTGGCCCCTGGTTCTGGACTCCCCCAACATTGGGAACATGTTTCCTGCCTCTAATGTGTCCAACCCCTTAATAATCTTATATGTTTCGATAAGATCCCCTCTCATCCTTCTAAATTCCAGTGTATACAAGCCTAGTCGCTCCAGTCTTTCAACATACGACAGTCCCGCCATTCCGGGAATTAACCTAGTAAACCTACGCTGCATGCCCTCAATAGCAAGAATATCCTTCCTCAAATTTGGAGACCAAAACTGCACACAGTACTCCAGGTGCGGTCTCACTAGGGCCTCGTACAACTGCAGAAGGACCTCTTTGCTCCTATACTCAACTCCCCTTGTTATGAAGGCCAACATTCCATTGGCTTTCTTCACTGCCTGCTGTATCTGCATGCTTCCTTTCAGTGACTGATGCACTAGGACACCCAGATCTCGTTGTACGTCCCCTTTTCCTAACTTGACACCATTCAGATAATAATCTGCCTTCCTATTCTTACCACCAAAGTGGATAACCTCACACTTATCCACATTAAACTGCATCTGCCATGCATCCGCCCACTCACACAACCTGTCCAAGTCACCCTGCAACCTCATAGCATCTTCCTCACAGTTCACACTGCCACCCAGCTTTGTATCATCTGCAAATTTGCTAATGTGACATCAGGTTCTGTGGGATACAGACAGACAGACACCTATGTGGTGTTGGTGCTGGTGGATAGCCATCAAAATGGATTGAGGTAAATCAATGGGATGTATACCAACACTGATTTGTTTGTGGCACGAGAAGATTGCCTCAGACAAATGGTATTTAATTTCAGATCATTTCAATGTAAATAGTGGTCATATGGCTGTGGTCGGATTAGGGTTGCACAGGTCAGTTCAAGGTTGCAGGAACGTGGTTGCTCCTGAATCCAGTGGAGTGGAACTTCAGGCTTCTCTATCTCCTGCACAATGGTTAAGGCAACATCTATCATCAAGGATCTCCACCATAGAGTCCATGCCCTCTGCTCACTGCTGCCAGCCTGGAGGTACAGAGGAATGGAACTCAATGAACCACTTCTTGCTCTACCATAGCCTTGTTTTCTAGTTGTGTATTTTTGCACTAATGTTTTGGTTTTTGGTTTAATGTCTTGTTTTTTTCGACTTGTAGAATTTATGTGTAATTTATCCATAATTGATCTCTTTTTTGCATTATCTGAGTCTATGTTGCCTGTGATGCTGCAGCAAGCAATATTTCCATTGTACAGGTACATCACTGTACATGCACATGATTTAAACTCAGCTTGGCTTGGGAAGAGGTCATGGGCTGGATGGTGAGGATCCTTGATCAGAGACGCCGTCTTCTTGAGGTGAACCCCAGCTGTGAAGAGGAAGGTGCCAGGATATGCTGGTTCACACATCTTGATCCTTAGGCTTGATGTCTTCCTGAGGTGGGAAGGAGACTGCAGTCGAGATGATGGCAAGGAACTCCCTCAGTGGGTAGAACTGCCAGATGTTTCAGGTCAGGGGAGCAGGAATGGGACAGGACCAACATGTCCAAGCCCCACGGTGATTTATCATGATGCAGAAGCTGCCACTACCATCCATTCCAGGAATCGTCATCTCGTCCCCTCAGTGGTTGGAGAAGCCCTTGGGCTGGAGTACTGGGCTGGAGAGTTAGGGATCACTGCTGAAACAGAGTACACAGCAGTCCTTCATATCCCTCTGATGCAGCAGATTTGCTCTTAGTCTTTGGGTCCCAACCCAAAATGTTCTCCAGGAATGCTACCTGACCTGCCGAGTTACTCCAGCATTTAGCGGTTAGTCTTCCTCTTAGGTCTTCCATCTTCTTCTCCAGCCAGAAGGATACAGGGATGCCAGGAAGGTGTGGGGTAGTGGATGGTGGATGGTGGGAGTTAGGGGGCAATGGTGAGGGAGGTGCAAGCTCCAGTGCTTCAGTCTTATGTGAAGGCGCCCATGTTTTGAGAACAATGGAGGTTTTTCTGATGCTTCCAGGTGCTGTGTTGTGTTCTGGGGAGGTTGGATCCACCATATCAGTCGGGATCGAGTGGTGCTAGTGCCTTTAAATGGCTTTAATGCCCATTTCCTACCACTGTGGGACTGGCTGCTGATTGCAGTTTTGATAGCTTAAACGTGAACATATTGGTGTTCACCTGCATGCTGTCTGCAAAATGCCGACTCTCTCCAAATTTCAGATTCACCATCCTCTGAGAGGAAATTCCTCCTGCTCCCTATCTTCAGTGGGTGAGTCCTTATTCTCAAGCTATTCTAGTTGTCCCCGTGAGGAGAAAAATCATTCAGTCCCTGTCCTCTCAAGCCCCCTCAGAAACTGAACCAGTTTGATTTTAGCATCAATAGACAATAGACAATAGACAATAGGTGCAGGAGTAGGCCATTCAGCCCTTCGAGCCAGCACCGCCATTCAATGCGACCATGGCTGATCACTCTCAATCAGTACCCCGTTCCTGCCTTCTCCCCATACCCCCTCACTCCGCTATCCTTAAGAGCTCTATCCAGCTCTCTCTTGAAAGCATCCAACGAACTGGCCTCCACTGCCTTCTGAGGCAGAGAATTCCACACTTTCACCACTCTCTGACTGAAAAAGTTCTTCCTCATCTCTGTTCTAAATGGCCTACCCCTTATTCTTAAACTGTGGCCCCTTGTTCTGGACTCCCCCAACATTGGGAACATGTTTCCTGCCTCTAATGTGTCCAATCCCCTAATTATCTTATATGTCTCAATAAGATCCCCCCTCATCCTTCTAAATTCCAGTGTATACAAGCCTAATTGCTCCAGCCTTTCAACATACGACAGTCCCGCCATTCCGGGAATTAACCTAGTGAACCTACGCTGCGCTGCACGCCCTCAATAGCAAGAATATCCTTCCTCAAATTTGGAGACCAAAACTGCACACAGTACTCCAGGTGCGGTCTCACCAGGGCCCGGTACAACTGCAGAAGGACCTCTTTGCTCCTATACTCAACTCCTCTTGTTATGAAGGCCAACATTCCATTGGCTTTCTTCACTGCTCCCAAACTCTCCCTGCTCCCTGCATCCTTCTCCCAAACGCTCCCTGCTGTTCCTGCACTGCCCTGCACTTTCTTTGTTACTTCACTATAAATTCAGCGCCGTCCTTTCGAGTGGTTAAGAAGGCCTGTGGTATGCTTGCTATACTTTTCAATGTTCTATGTTTAAGTCAATTTTAATACATTTCCATTTTTACAAGATAATTATTGCAATTATACCACAGGCCATTAACTGGCACAAATGTAGCCGTGAACTTCTCTGACCCTAATGATCTGCAGGTTAGATTAATTTGTGGCAAGCAAATAATGATGCGAATCATGTGAATATGATGACTTTCTGTGAAAGCTAAAGCACCACAGTGAGTTCAAAGATTAAAAACAAACCATACAGGCCGAGGGAACACATTAGTTTTCAATTATCCCCCCCTTCTCAGAAGGATAAAATTACCTATAAGATGTTGCGGTTGTAATAAGTGTGGTATCCGTGCAGGGACTGAATGGTAATGATGAGAGAAATTAAATGGCGTTTAAGAGTTATAGTTATGAACTTTCTGAATATTTCCTATTGAATTGAAGGCTTGCTGGTAATTATGTGCCTGAGGGATTAAGTGACAAATGATGAGAGAATATTACAGAGAGGATGTGATTTATATTGACAAATATTATACTTTGTAAAATGAACCTTCATGAGAAATAATAAAGGCATAACAAGATAGAGCAGAAATATACAGTAGACCCTCCTGTATAGATACAAATGGCCAGTCATTTGTATCACCTTCAAAACTTTGTAAGACTGGACCCAAGGGCAGTGTATCCAACAGCACATCTCTGTGTAGCAGCTCTTGAGAATTTTATTTCATCAAATTTGTGCTGGATTGGAGATTGGGCTGATGAGAGAAAAAGAAAATAGCATTGCGTGCCTCTTGCTCAACGATGACATTCAGAACAATTCTCTGCCCCAGGCTGAACTGCCTCATTTCAGCACACAATCTTCATGCATGAATCTTGAGAGTGATTGGGAGCAGGGTGCACCTAGCATGCGACATCCACTCCTTGCTCCGAATATCTACAAACAAACAAGTTTAATCAGGTTAACTCAGAAGCAAAGACTCCAACTACTTTTCATCGTCCAAAGCTGGGTGCAAGACATCTTTCTACTGGCTTGGTCTCAGACCAAGAAGTGTCTATGTGATGAAAGCTGCCTCAAATGCGTCTGATAGCATTGTGGATTGCACAACTTTTAACGAGACATTTTAAAGATGTTTTTCACAGTTTTCTTCACTGTTGTTTGCTTCTCCAAAGGCTGGGATGGTCCCGGGAGGCTAGCAAACTGATTTTTTTCCCCCACTGGGCTGCAATTTAACTGCAAATATGTGCTGCTGCTTGCTTTGATGGTGTAAGAAATCTCCAGACACTCGTGAAATTGTATTCTGGTCAGAACCATAACTTCTGAACCAACAGAACATTCAAACATGGACCTTCTGGTCTGTGCATTCCAACACTACAGCACATTTTGTCTATTTAATCTTTGAAACCCACAAAATGTTTACAATATCGCAATGCATCCAAAGATTGAAGGGAATTTTCACAAGGTTCAAACGTACATCTATCATTGAAATGAACCAGATAGTGAAAGGCTTAGATACAGTGGATGTGGAGAGGATGTTTTCTCTAGTGGGAGAGTCTTGGACTAGAGGTCATAACCTCAGAATTAAAGGATGTTCCTTTAGGAAGGAGATGAGAAGGAATTTCTTTAGTCAGAGGGTGGTGAATCTGTGGAATTCTTTGCATTGAAGGCTGTAGAGGCCAAGACGATGGATATTTTTAAGGCAGAGATAGTTAGATTCTTGATTAGTACGGGTGTCAGTGGTTATGGGGAGAAGACAGGAGAATGGGGTTAGGAGAGAGAGATCAGTCATGATTGAATGGCGGAGCAGACAATGGGCTGAATGTCCTAAATCTGCTCCTATCACTAATGATCAGCCAGATCAATAGAAACAGCTTCTATTTGTCGAACAGCTTCGACAAAAGATTTCTACATCACAAGGTGAGAATAGACACTTGAAAGACACAGTTAGTATTTTAGAAGGGTGAAGTTTGAAGTGATTGCCATGTGTCTCTCCCCAGAAGCTACCTGACCTGCTGATTTTTTTCAGAAATGTCTGTTCATATTTCAAATTTATAACATCTGTAGAATTTTATTAAAGGTTTGGAAATTTGGAATTATGATAGAATTTTGATCCAAGATTTGTGAGGCAAAAAGTTTAGAAAAAGAACCATAACTTTAACCATATCAGTACTATTATTTTTCAAACATTACTTAATTTTAAATATTGGGGTAAAATATTACCCAGTCAAATCACAGTTAATAGTTTAAGGCAGTGAAATTTGGTTGTGTATTAATTTCTTTCTTGAATGCTCAGTTTCAGATTCACGGTATATGTTACATCATATGTTACATTATACTGTTACATTTACATTATAAACAGAACTGTCCCGGCAGACCCATTGCTTCTGCCTGTTCATGTCCCACCGAACTTATTTCCACCTACCTCGACTCCATCCTATCCCCCCTGGTCTAATCCCTCCCCACCTACGTCCAAGACACCTCACATGCTCCCCATCTCCTCGATAACTTCAGGTTTCCAGGCCCCCACTCCCTCATCTTTACCATGGATGTCCAGTCACTCTACACATCCATCCCCCACAAGGATGGTCTTGAAGCCCTCCGTTTCTTCCTCGAACCAGCCAATCACCATCTACTAACACTTTCCTCCGCCTAGCAGAGCTGGTTCTTACCCATAACAACTTCTCCTTTGACTCCTCCCACTTCCTCCAAATCAGAGGCGTAGCTATGGACACTCGCATGGGCCCTTTGCTATGCCTGCCTCTATGTCGGGTACGTCGAACAATCCCTGTTTCGGACGTACACTGGCCCCATCCCCGAACTTTACCTCCGCTACATCGACGACTGCATTGGTGCTACCTCTTGCACCCATGCAGAACTCACTGACTTCATACACTTCACTTCCAATTTCTATCCTGCTCTTAAATATACTTGGACTATCTCCGACATCTCCCTCCCGTTTCTGGACCTCACCATCTCCATCACAGGAGACAGACTAGTGACGGACATTTACTATAAACCCATTGACTCGCACAGCTATCTGGACTACACTTCTTCCCACCCGGTCTCCTGCAAAAAGTCTATCCCCTACTCCTAATTCCTCCGTCTATGCCGCATCTGCGCCCGGGATGAGGTGTTTCAGTCTAGGGCATCAGAGATGTCCTCATTCTTCAGGAAACGGGACTTCCCCTCTTCCATTATAGATGAGGCTCTCACTAGGGTCTCTTCTACATCCCGCAGCTCTGCTCTTGCTTCCCCTCCCCCCATTCGTAACAAGGACAGAATCCCCCTCGTTCTCACCTTCCACCCCATCAGCCAGTGTATCCAACAAATCATCCTCCAACATTTCTGTCACCCACAACGGGACCCCACTACTGGCCACATCTTCCCATCCCCTCCCCTCTCTGCGTTCCGCAGAGACCGTTCTCTCCGTAACTCCCTGGTCCACTCGTCCCTTCCTACCCAAACCACCCCATCCCCGGGCACTTTTTCCTGCAACTGCAGGAGATGCAACACCTGTCCCTTTACCTCCCCCTTCAACTCCATCCAAGGACCCAAACAGCCTTTCCAGGTGAGACAGAGGTTCACCTGCACCTCCTCCAACCTCATCTATTGTATCCGCTGCTCTAGATGTCAACTTCTTTACATCAGCAAAACCAAACGCAGGCTCGGCGATCGTTTCGCTCAACACCTTTGCTCAGTCCACCTTAACCAACCTGATCTCCCGGTGGCTGAGCACTTCAACTCCCCCTCCCACTCCCAGTCTGACCTTTTTGTCATGGGCCTCCTCCAGTGCCATAGTGAGGCCCACCGGAAATTGGAGGAACAGCACCTCATATTTCGCTTGGGCAGCTTGCAGCCCAGCGGTATGAACATTGACTTCTCCAACTTTAGATAGTCCCTCTGTCCCTCTCTTCCCCTCCCCCTTGCCAGTTCTCCCTCTATCTTCCTGTCTCCACCTATATCCTTCCTTTGTCTCGCCCCCCTGACATCAGTCTGAAGATCTCGACCCGAAACGTCACCCATTCCTTCTCTCCTGAGATGCTGCCTGACCTGCTGAGTTACTGTCCCTTGTGAAATAAATACCTTCGATTTGTACCAGCATCTGCAGTCATTTTCTTACATTATACTGGAAGTGCTTAATGAAATATGGTCAGGGAATCATAGAATTTTACAACACAGAGAGAGATCCTTCGGCCCATCGAGCCTATGCTGACCATCATGCATACCTATACTAATCCTAGCTACCGTTATTTATTTCTAGTAATGTGGAAGCAGTTTTGTTGTCCCGGATACTGATTAATCCAAAACAGCATTTTTCTTCTTGCCAATTGAGAAAGTAACTTTTAAGTGATTCTCTAGTTCCCAATTGAATGCTTGCATTGTAACTAATTTGGCGCACGCGATGCACATAATGTTCCCTAATTCATCATTCATGCAATATCTGATTTGTGTAATTGAAACATGCTAGAGCAGATCTACTTCTACTTGTAGCCCAAGGTCATTTTCTAGGCTCTGCCATTCACTGTGCATATATGCCCTGATTTAACTTCCTAAAATGCATCACATTACACCTGTCGAGGTTAAATTCCATCTGCCATTCCCTTGCCCATTTGATCCATGCCCTGTTATAACTTCGACCAGCTTTTCCACTGTCCACCGCACCACCAGGTTCAAAGGTATGCAGGCTTTATAAATTACAAGCCTAACAAAAGAAATTAGTCCGAAGAAGGGTCTCGACCTGAAACGACACCCATTCCTTCTCTCCAGAGATGCTGCCTGACCCGCTGAGTTACTCCAACATTTTGTGATACCTTCGATTTGTACCAGCATCTGTGGTTATTTTCCTACACGGCCTAACAAAGAAATAGACTGCACGTGAATTAGATTAAGACACAGAGCTTTCTTATCAGAGAATCAATAGGATGTTATATTATGATAAACAAAGATTAGGGGATAAACAACCATTGAAGATATTTTAAAAGGGCAAATAACATTGGAGGATATTTAATGTGGATTGTTAAATTTAAAAAGAACATTTATTTATTTCTGTAGAAACAAACAATTCTCACAAATTGCAAAACGTTACAGAGATTTTTATGATTCAGCCAGTGACTTTCAATTACAATGCAGTCTGGTCCACATTTCTTGACTTGCGTGACTACTTGGAACATATGCTTTTTTAATACTTGCAGATGTAAAATTATGTCAAGTTCTGAAACAGAACAATTGTATTTAAACTACTGTGATAATGACAGAGATAGCTGGTTGTGTTGAAAAGGTCACAAAGGATTTGAGTGAAGACCTTTCATCCAAAACAGAGCAATGTTTGGTGCAACAAGTTCTTAGATGAAGAGAGAGAGAGGTAAGTAAGGGAAGAGAACAAAGGAGAAGGTGTATGATAGGGTAGATCAGGGAGGCCATTGAATGAGAAAAATGGTCATGTTTCAATGCAACTAATGGGGCAAACAGAAATATTTCATTACCATTTTGTGGGCAAGAACGACAATACATCAATAGAAGTGAATGATTTAGATCAATATATATTATATTTGACATTGTGGCTTGTTCATTTAATATGTCATCACCTGGACGTTCGTCTCAGAATAATCATCCGGGTATTATGATAAGCATTGTGAAAGGATGTCTCGCAAACCTTTTTAACCATTCGAATGCACCAAATGGCATTTTTCTTCTTGTATCTCCACACTAGAAATGAACTAAACTTGCTGAGTATGTGGGATTTGTCGTTTTTGTGCAAATGCACACTTTAATGTTGTGTTAAAATTTAATTATAACCAATTAATACAACCAATACAACCACAAAAATATAATTACTGCAACTATCCTATGCCTGCAACTTTGAATTGTATTGTGTAGACTTTAAAATAACATGACTTAGTTTGGCATCAGTTTCACTATCCTGATACTTTGTGGTTCTGACCCTCTCCCAGTTTCCTCAGGCTCCTACAGTTAAATTGGTTTAGGAGCAGTCCCCTTGCTCTGCCTATTCTCCCAGGTTACAGGATCTCTGTTCCCTCACTGTGCCATTAACATATCATTCTTTCAGCAAAACGTCTGAAGAAGGGTCCCGACCCGAAATGTCATCTATCCATGTTCTCCAGATATGCTGCCTGACCTGCTGAGTTACTCCAGTACTTTGTGTCTTTTTTATGTTTTAATTCAGCAACTTGTCTCACAAAGTCTCACAGATGTTACGGGGGAAAGACAATGTTATACGCTGTAGGGCATTCATTAACCGGGGACAGGAATATTGTTCTGAAATGTTGCAGATGATTAGGATGTTTAAGTCGCTAAATGAATGTGCACATAGCGTTTCTGAGCGAGTGTGTGAACAAAGCCTGCAGACGAAGGATGAACCAAGAAGGACAGATTCTTCAAAGCATGTATAAAGCATATAATTGCATCCAAATAAATGAGGGATGCCTCTATAAAATGGTCTGCAATCAGACGTAGAACATAAACAAAAGGTTTTGCTCCAAACAAATCTGTCGTTGAAGTGTTAATTAAGAAGAAAGTAACTGGTTAGCCAAAATATTATGTTTAAGTTTTCTTAAAGAAAAACTTTCCACTCTAACATTGATGGAACGGCCTGTATCAATTTGTAGGTTAAAAAATCTGTCAGATGTTATATTCTGACAGATTTCTTTTGTAAGACGAAAGTAGACACAAAATGCTGCAGTAACTCAGTGGGTCAGGCAACATTTCAGGAGAGAAGGAAATGGGTGACGTTTTGGGTATGATGTTATGTTTGTGTATATTTTATGTTGATGAATATATAAGAAATATGAAAATAGTTACGTTAGTCTTTTTCAGACCTGTGACATTTACTTTGCTGTAGAAATGCTTTTATCTGTGAGTCAGTTTGCTTGTTTTTTATAGAACAATTAACTTCAGTGGCAAATAAAAGTTTTTATAACTACATCCAGCTGTGGAGGCGCTGCCTCAGTATTGTCAGAGTGTCCCGACCAAAGTCACTGCCTTCAGCTCTCTCCACAAGCACCGTTCCTTTGCCACTCTCGCAAACTACCGTGCTCTGGCAGTTCTGCCAACTTGTCTGACCCAGAGCTGAGATTCCAAGCCCACATCCACTCCAAAACAGGGAGCTCCTAGTTCAACCCCGGCCTCACCTCGTCCCTCAGCTCAATATCTGCTGGCAGCTCAAGTTATAACCAAAGATAACCAAAGTTATCTAAAATGGCAGCGTTAGTTATCTACCCAACCTGACAATTGCCTGATCTGCCTTCCCCAAGCCTTACCTCCAAAACTCTGTTGATCCATATCCTAAATCACACTATACTTCATTTATAGTTGGTTACTTGTGCAAGTAACTATAGTTGTCATCTTATTGTACATAGCAACAAATTGGATTCATATCCTTGCATTCATATTTCTGGCATATTTATGGCCTTCTGCAAATTCTGCAAAATTCTGGTTCTCTTGAAACAAGAATCCGACAGCGTGCATTTAATGTTCTTCACAATGCAGCTCTATAGTTGAAATTGGCTCATGTCCTCTCCTATACACATGGGCTGCTCTGATTAGAACTTCTGTTATTTTCAGCAGAGATCAGAAACCAACGATGCTTTCCTGAGAAAAAAATATTTTCAACTATAAATATATGTATCTGCTCAAGTCTGGAAATGACTTGGGAGAAAGGTTTATGATTGACTGGGGTACCTGAGTTTGTGCAGATGAACTGATTGAATATTTAGAACTGGTTTATGGCTACTTGCAAATAATACATGAGGGCTTTTTAAAAAATGATGCAGATATACATTAATGACTTACACGAAGGGATTAAAAGTACCATTAGCAAATTTGCAGATGATACTAAGCTGGGGGGTAGTGTGAATTGTGAGGAACATGCAATAAGGCTGCAGGGTGACTTGGACAGGTTGTGTGAGTGGGCGGATACATGGCAGATGCAGTTTAATGTAGATAAGTGTGAGGTTATTCACTTTGGAAGTAAGAATAGAAAAGCAGATTATTATCTGAATGGTGTCAAGTTAGGAGGAGGGGGAGTTCAACGAGATCTGGGTGTCCTAGTGCATCAGTCAATGAAAGGAAGCATGCAGGTACAGCAGGCAGTGAAGAAAGCCAATGGAATGTTGGCCTTCATAACAAGAGGAGTTGAGTATAGGAGCAAAGAGGTCCTTCTACAGTTGTACCGGGCCCTGGTGAGACCGCACCTGGAGTACTGTGTGCAGTTTTGGTCTCCAAATTTGAGGAAGGATATTCTTGCTATGGAGGGCGTGCAGCGTAGGTTCACTAGGTTAATTCCCGGAATGGCGGGACTGTCATATGTTGAAAGGCTGGAGCGATTGGGCTTGTATACACTGGAATTTAGAAGGATGAGGGGGGATCTTATTGAAACATATAAGATATGGAGCGCCACAATGGTACAATATGCCAGTATACAAACCTTTAAATGAAATGTCATAATATATTTGAGAAATTATGACAGAGAAGCAGTGTGTGGAGCCAGTCATTTGACCATTGCCAGCTTTAGCTCAGTAACACGCTGGAAATATGTTCAGCAAGGGCAACTAGACATCTGAGGTAATCTCAACCAGTGAGACCTGAGGTTTAAGAAAGCAACAGGAGAGCGATTTCGAGTGAAGTAATGTAAATACATAAATAAAGATTTGATATGTAGGTTAATTGGCTGGGTAAAATGTAAAAATTGTCCCTAGTGGGTGTAGGATAGTGTTAATGTGCGGGGATCGCTGGGCGGCACGGACTTGGAGGGCCGAAAAAGGCCTGTTTCCGGCTGTATATATATGATATGATATTGTAGCGACCATAGAGAATGGTCCAGGTCGTCGAACCCTCGGATTGGCCAGCGAGGTCACGTGTGAACGCGACCATGGGGATTGGTCCAGGGAGCGACATCGTTGATTGGCCAGCGTGGTCATGTGCGCTTTTGGCGCCCGAAATGTTCAGTTCGGCGAAGTCTTCGAAGAAGACAGTAAGTTTTTGATGGTTGTCCTGTACCTTGTTGTTTAACTCTGTATTCGAATATTGCGGCTGCAATAAACTTCTTCTACAACCAACAAGTTTTCGGACTCGCCATATTGGTGACCCCGACGTGATCTGGACGATCACCGACTATGCAGGAACACGACGCCTCGTTGTTCATGGCCGCGCCGGGCACACCGGAGTTAAGCGCGGCAAGCGTTCACCTTCCGTTGTTTTGGACGCATGCACCGCAATCTTGGTTTATCCACACCGAAGCTCAATTTCATATAAAGAAGATATCGGACGACTCCACGATGTATTACTACCTCGTCAGCGCTCTATCGTCGGAGACGACCACGCGCGTGATGCGGTTCATCGTTAATCCACCTGCGGAAAGCAAGTACGAGGCCATGAAGAAAGTGTTACTGCGAACCTTCGGGTTTAATAAGCATGATGGTGCTGCAAGACTTCTGCACCTACCGGATCTTGGAGACCGACGGCCTTCCGTTCTCATGTCCGAAATGATGATGCTAGCCGGTGAGCATACGGATTGCCCTATGTTCGAACAGGCATTCCGAGAGAAGCTTCCTGAGGATGTCCGACTGCTGCTCACGGATTGTTCTTTTAAGGACCCCGAAGCATATGCAGCGAAAGCAGACGCGCTCATAGCGGCTAAAAACAAGGCAAGCGGTTCGATCAACAAGGTCTCGACATCAGTGACCACGCCACAGCGACATCAAGATGGCGCCGCGTCTCCCGCCAATTCTCCGAAAGCCCGCTAAAAAGATCCGCACAAGCGCGGCTGGTGCTATTATCACCTACGATGGGGTAGCGAATCCCGCAACTGCCGCTCGCCTTGTACCTTCGCGGGAAATGCCTCGGCCGATCGTACATAGGGGCAGTTACGATTGGCCAGAACCGACGCCTCTACGTCCATGATCGATTCACGGACACAGAATTTTTGGTGGACACGGGAGCCATCGTCAGTATAGTGCCGCCGACCGACCTCGAAACCAGATCGGGTAAGACAGGTCCCACCCTCATCGCGGTTAATGGCAGCCCCATTCGCACTTTCGGTATACGGAAGATGTCCCTTGTGTTAGGCCTCCGCACGTACGAATGGCCATTCATCATAGCCGACGTCAGACAAGCGATCCTGGGCGCAGATTTTCTCTGGGCTTTTTCACTGGTCCCTGATGTCCGCGGTAACGACCTCCGACCCTCCGCCGGAGATGAGCACGTCGCTCCGACAATCGCATCCCCGCCCAGCCCTACTGTCCAGGCCGTCGTCGCGGCCCCTGACTCGTATGCTGAGATCCTGGCGGAGTTTCCAGAGCTGCTCATTCAACGTTTTGACACGTCTTCGGCCAAGCACGGCGTGGTCCATCACATCCGCACCGAAGGCCCTCCCGTTTTCGCTCGGGCCAGGAGACTACCGCCAGACAAACTGGTGGTGGCACGGGCGGAGTTCAGGAAGATGGAGGAAATGGGAATTGTCCGTCAGTCTGACAGCCCGTGGGCCTCGCCGTTACATATGGTCTCCAAGGCATCTGGGGGTTGGAGACCATGTGGCGATTATCGGCGTCTCAATGCTGTCACCACGGCTGATCGCTACCCCATACCGCACCTACAGGACTTTTCGTCTGGGCTGGAAGGAGCGGTGGTGTTCTCCAAAATCGATTTGGTGCGAGGATACCACCAGATTCCGGTGCGACCGGAGGACATACAGAAAACTGCAACGATTACTCCGTTCGGGTTGTTTGAATGGTTGCGTATGCCTTTCGGTTTAAAGAACGCGGCACAGGCTTTCCAACGACTGATGGACCGCGTGGGCCGGGGTTTACCCTTTATGTTTATTTATTTAGACGACATCCTGGTCGCCAGCCCCTCAGTGCAGGAACACCAGGTCCACTTGCGGACCGTGTTCCAGCGGCTCCAAGACCACGGGCTCATTATCCAACCCTCCAAGTGTCAATTCGGCCTCCCTGCTCTTGATTTTCTAGGGCACAGAATTACCCCTGCCGGCGCCTCCCCTTTGCCCGAGAAGGTGGAGGCTATCCGGGCATTTCCCAGGCCCACCACAGTAAAAGGGCTACAGGAGTTCGTAGGCATGGTTAATTTCTACCATCGGTTCGTTCCGGCAGCTGCGCGGGTCATGCGCCCGCTTTTCCAATGCCTTGCAGGAAAACCGGTAGAGTTGATATGGTCCCCGGCCGCAGAGTCGGCTTTTACAGCAGCTAAGGCAGCCTTGGCAGACGCCACCATGTTGGTCCACCCGAGCCCCTCCGCCCCCACGGCCCTGACGGTTGACGCCTCCGACGTGGCGGTGGGCGGGGTTCTGGAGCAGCAGGTCGGTGGCCGTTGGCAGCCTTTAGCGTTTTTCAGCCGGCAACTAAATTCGGCTGAGCTGAAGTATAGCGCATTTGACCGAGAGCTTCTGGCTCTCTATTTAGCTGTTCGTCATTTCAGGTACTTCCTTGAGGGCCGCCCATTTGTGGCCTTTACGGACCACAAACCATTAACATTTGCTTTTTTAAAATTGTCTGACCCATGGTCGGCCCGCCAGCAGCGGCACCTGACTGCTATCTCCGAATTCACCACCGATGTCCGTCATGTCGCAGGTAAGCTTAATGCCGTTGCTGACGCCCTGTCTAGACCTACTTTTTCCCCTATTTCGGCGGTGGACTGCGAAGTGGATCCCCAGGAGCTTGCGGAGGCACAGCTTCTAGCGGATACCGCTTCGGAATACCAGTCCACCACTTCGGGATTGAAGTTGGCCCAGGTAGCTTGTGGGTCGGAAGGCACAAAAGTCTGGTGCGATGTTTCTCTTCCCCGTCCCAGGCCGGTAGTACCGCCCTCCCTTCAGCGCCGGGTTTTCGATGCCATTCATGGGCTGGCGCACCCGTCCATCCGCTCCACCTCTGCTTTGGTAGCAGCTCGGTTTGTCTGGCATGGCCTACGGAAACAGGTAGCGGGTTGGGCGCGTTCCTGCGTTCCCTGTCAGACCGCTAAAGTCCAGCGCCCCGTACAGGATTTCGAGGTCCCAGCAGTTCGTTTTTTCCACATCCACGTGGATTTGGTCGGGCCTTTGCCTTCCTCCCGGGGCTACACCCACCTCCTCACGGTGGTGGATCGGTTCACCCGGTGGCCAGAGGCTTTCCCATTGTCTGATATTTCATCAGCGTCTTGTGCTAGGACTTTGGCCCTTCATTGGGTAGCTCGTTTCGGGGTCCCGGCAGTTATTACCACTGACAGAGGGCCACAGTTCACTTCGTCCCTCTGGGCCGCGCTCGCAGAATTGTACGGTTCCAAGTTACAACCCACTACTGCATATCACCCCCAGGCAAATGGACTCGTAGAAAGGTTCCACCGTCAACTTAAGGCGTCCCTCAGTGCAAGGCTTGAAGGCCCGGACTGGGTAGACCAGCTCCCTTGGGTTCTTTTGGGCATCCGGACTGCTCCTAAGCTAGATCTCGGTGCGTCGTCCGCGGAGCTAGTATATGGCTCGACACTTCGAGTACCCGGAGATTTGTTTCCGGACCCTTCAGACCAGCTGCCTACAGTCCCATCAGTGTTAGCATCTCTCCGGGAACGGGTGGGCTCCCTGGCTCCAGTTCCGACTTCACGTCATGGGTGTCCCATGGTACATGAACCGCCTTCCCTGAAGGACTGTGAGTTTGTTTTTCTGCGAAAAGATTCCCATCGCGCCCCGTTGCAGAGGGTCTATCAAGGGCCGTTCCGGGTTTTGCGTAAGGGAACGGCTACCTTCACCTTAGACATGTGCGGCAAGAGTGAGCTCGTCTCGGTGTCCCGGCTCAAACCTGCACATTTGGATCCGGATCATCCAGTACTGGTCGGTCAAACCCCTAGGAGAGGCCGACCTCCGTTAGTTCCGCTCAGTCCAGGACCCCCCGTTCCGACAGTTCCTCCAGGACCCCCCGTTCCGGCAGTTCCTCCAGGACCTCCCGTTCCGGCAGTCCCGCCAAGTCCGGAACCACCGGCTCCTGTGGTTCAGGCTGTCCCTCTCCGTACTCGTTATGGTCGCGAAATCCGGCTCCCTGCTAGGTTCCGCACCTCGGGTTCTGGGGGGGGTCATGTAGCGACCATAGAGAATGGTCCAGGTCGTCGAACCCTCGGATTGGCCAGCGAGGTCACGTGTGAACGCGACCATGGGGATTGGTCCAGGGAGCGACATCGCTGATTGGCCAGCGTGGTCATGTGCGCTTTTGGCGCCCGAAATGTTCAGTTCGGCGAAGTCTTCGAAGAAGACAGTAAGTTTTTGATGGTTGTCCTGTACCTTGTTGTTTAACTCTGTATTCGAATATTGCGGCTGCAATAAACTTCTTCTACAACCAACAAGTTTTCGGACTCGCCATAATATGATGATATAATTAGGGGATTGGACACATTAGAGGCAGGAAACATGTTCCCAATGTTGGGGGAGTCCAGAACAAGGGGCCACCCGTCCATCCGCTCCACCTCTGCTTTGGTAGCAGCTCGGTTTGTCTGGCATGGCCTACGGAAACAGGTAGCGGGTTGGGCCATTAAGAATAAGGGGTAGGCCATTTAGAACGGAGATGAGGAAGAACTTTTTCAGTCAGAGAGTGGTGAAGGTGTGGAATTCTCTGCCTCAGAAGGCAGTGAAGGCCAGTTCGTTGGATGCTTTCAAGAGAGAGCTGGATAGAGCTCTTAAGGATAGCGGAGTGAGGGGGTATGGGGAGAAGGCAGGAACGGGGTACTGATTGAGAGTGATCAGCCATGATCGCATTGAATGGCGGTGCTGGCTCGAAGGGCTGAATGGCCTACTTCTGCACCTATTGTCTATTGTCTATTGTCTATTGTCTATAGTCTAAACACTGGGTACTGAATTTGATTTCCTTCTTTGCTATGGTTTTGATTTTATCTTAATTACTTGTTATCAATATTATAGCATCTATTGAACTTTGACATTTGCTCATTCATCAGAGACTATGTTTCTCTATCATGTTTTAAATTCTGGAAACAGCATCTTACATTTACTCCAGCAAAACTACAATTTTCAATCTTAGAAGCAAACATTTAGTTAAGGCTGCTATATAAATATTAGCAAAAACAGATAACAACCTAAAACCTTGAGCATTGCTGGCTCTTTCTTTGTTCAGCTTCTATCAGTCCCTTTGGATCTGGCAGAATATTTGCTTTGTTGCAGAGTAATTCCAAAATCTTGAGATTTTTCATTCTGGTTTACAGTTGGCAGTTTATTAATCTTAAGATAATTGCAAAGTATATTGTGCTGAACAAATTGCTTTGATAAAACGCAACAGGATTTCAGCTTTAAATCTTCCTTTCCATGTAAATGGTTTTCATAATATCAAATTGTTTATTGCAAATGGAATAAGTTATTCACAATATTATTTTTCCAGTGATTAAGAGGCACTTAAATACATGTTGTAATCCTGAATCCAAATATCAATCTCACCTCAAAACATCATCATAATGGAACAGTGGCATAAAAGACCATGAGTAATTTAAAGGTTTTGCAGAACAACGTAGGTATTTTTTGATGATGCATTTAATATTCATACATCATTTATTCTTCCATTTGTCATGCTCAACATGATGTGCGTTGATTCATGACTCACTGCTAACAGTAACATATAAGATAGTTAATGTTGGCTCCCAGCACAAGTAGCATTACTTTGTAAAAATGCGATTAATTCTAACTGCTATTTAGACTGATGAAGTGTATCAATAGGAAACATTATTGGTTATCAGTTTACGCTTGCTTCTATTCATAGATGATGACTGCAGTTCATGGTTGGGGTGAATTCTTATTGTGGAATAATTGAGAAAAAGCAAGACAGGCATAGTTTGCTTGAGGTTTTTCAAAGTTAGTGAATGGATTTGACCAAGGGGGATACACCTGCAACAGGAAGATTGGTCCGGACAAAGCCAAGTAGTCCTTTCTCCGTGCGTTGGTCCTCCCACCATTTACTGCAGGATCAGGCTGGCGACCATGCTGGTTAGTGTTGGGGTGGCATGGCTGAGCCATTCTTGATCAAGGGCAGGAAGTTCATCAGTTACCCATGACCGCAAGAAACATAGAAAATAGGTGCAGGAGTAGGCCATTCGGCCCTTCGAGCCTGCACCGCCATTCAATATGATCATGGCTGATCATCAAGCTCAGTAACCCGTACCTGATCCCTTTAGCCACAAGGGCCACATCTAACTCCCTCTTAAATATAGTCAATGAACTGGCCTCAACTACCTTCTGTGGCAGAGAATTCCACAGACTCACCACTATCTGTGTGAAGAAATGTTTTCTCATCTCGGTCCTAAAAGACTTCCCCCTTATCCTTAAGCTGTGACCCCTGGTTCTGGACTCCCCCAACATCGGGAACAATCTTCCCGCATCTAGCCTCTCCAACCCCTTAAGAATTTTATATGTTTCTATAAGATCCCCCCTCAGTCTTCTAAATTCCAGCGAGTACAAGCCTAGTCTTTCCAGTCTTTCTTCATATGAAAGTCCCGCCATCCCAGGGATCAATCTGGTGAACCTTCTCTGTACTCCCTCTAAGGCAAGAACGTCTTTCCTCAGATTAGGAGACCAAAACTGCACACAATACTCCAGGTGCGGTCTCACCAATGCCCTGTACAACTGCAGTAGAACCTCCCTGCTCCTAAACTCAAATCCTCTTGCTATGAATGCCAACATACCATTCACCTTCTTCACTGCCTGCTGCACCTGCACGCTTGCCTTCAATGACTGGTGCACCATGACACCCAGGTCACGTTGCATCTCCCCCTCTCCTAATCGGTCACCATTCAGGTAATACTCTGCTTTCCTGTTCTTGCCGCCAAAGTGGATAACCTCACATTTATCCACATTATATTGCATCTGCCATGCATTTGCCCACTCGCCCAATCTATCCAAGTCGCTCTGCAGCCTCCTAGCATCCTCCTCGCTGCTAACACTGCCACCCAGCTTCGTGTCATCCGCAAACTTAGAGATGTTGCATTCAATTCCCTCGTCCAAATCATTAATATACACTGTAAATAACTGGGGTCCCAGCACTGAGCCTTGCGGTACCCCAGCACTGCAGAGTTGTGGATGCAGACCAGTTCCTCAATGCTTTCCAGCTTAAACCTCCCCCTCCGGCCCACTCCATCTGCTGTATCCACACTTCATGCTGCCTCGTGAAAGCAGTTAACATAATCAAGGACCCTCTTCTCCCTTCTCCAGTTAGGCAGAAGATACAAAAATTTGAAACCTCGTACCACCAGGGTTGGGAACAGCTCCTTCCGCACTGGTACCAGAGTCTTGATTGGACCTTCAATAAGCTGATGGATGTATTCCTGATCAGTCAATGGACCTTGTTGCAGCCGTTACATTCTTTCTTTGATCTGCACTATTTCTGTTGCTGCAATGCCATATTCTGCATGGTTTGATTGTGTTCACGTGCAGATGTTTTACCTGGATAGCACAGGTTTTCATTGCATCTCAGTGCATGAGTCAATAATGAGCCAGTACCATCCTGAGTCCATTCTGTGTGCATTTGCTAAGTGCTTCAGTCAAGGATAAATATTCTCATTAGATGATGGAGGGGAATAATCAGCAGGTTTCCATGCTCATATTTGATGTAATGCTGAAGGATTTTATGGTTTTCTGATTCATTGCTGAAGATTCTCGGGCCACCACATTGTGTACCCATGTGCAGACACTTTCTGTGTCCAATCAGTGGGACAAAGGGTCTCCAGGCTTCATGATAAAGACCCAGGCACATTAGCTACGCTCTGTGCCTGAGAATTCTCAGTTTGTTGCTTCTTATTTTATGGGAATGCTCCCCAAGTCATTGGGTCCCCAGATGTTTTTGACGTGTCATTTGTATGTCCAGCGGCACTTTGTTGCTCTTGGCTCTGCCCAAGTTCAATGTCCGGCGCGGCCTGCAACCACAACAACCTGACTGCGGGCGAGGACAGCAGGAGAAGGGAAAGACATTGTGGCCTTCCATCACAGTGAGGAGAGAGAGGACTGGAGGAGACTCACTGTGATGGATGTTTCTTTGATGGATGTTTCTTTTTTTGTGTGTTTTTGGGGTTGGGTAATTCGAATGCCTATTTAATGCTTTTATTGTTGGGCTGTGTTTTGGGGGTTTTGGGGTTGTGTAATTTGAATGCCTATTTAATGCTTTTATTGTTGGACTGTGTTTTGGGAGTTTTTTGGGGTTGTGTAATTTTAATGCTTATTTAATGCTTTTATTGTTGGACTGTGGGTGACTGAATTTCGTCCAATATTGGATGACAAATAAAGCTATCTTGAATCTTGAATCTTGAATCTTGAATCTTCATGTTCTGACAAAGAGTTTCAGAGCCAAAATGTTGACTTGTTTCTCTTTCCACAGTTGCTGCCTGACCTGCTGACCTTCTCGGTATTTTCTGTTTATATCTCATGTGAGTTGATGCAGTCGTTTGCAGAGCATTTCAGAGGCTGGTTAAGGGTTTGTACGTTACTGTGGGTCTGGAGCCACTTATAAACCAGATGCAGTTCCTCACTTGAAAGCCCCCATCAGTGAACCAGATATATCTTATGTACTGAAACGTTGGCAATTGAGCAGCAGAAGTCTCTCACAGATCCATGTGGTGTGTGTTTAATGTCCATGGCAAATGCATAATGGATCTGGACATCTGGTCTGCAGTGGTACCGTTGCCCATTTCTCTTTTCCCCAGTAATTCTGAAAGGATTGGGTTCAATTGGGTTCCTGTGAAATCAAGCGAGCAGAGTAATCAAACTAGTTGAAGGGTTGCCACAAACAGACAACAAGCAAGTGGAAGGTGTACATTTTATTTAACTTTAAAAAATATGCTACTTAAAGCTCATAAAATGATTGGGACCTGAACAGGGATTGAGATGGAATTCTGAAATATTGTCAATAGTTCTTAAATAGGATTTATTTAATTATTTTTCAAACCAAGGAATGTTTCCAAGTTATCTCAGGGAATAAAACTCCATAAGGTCATAAGGAATAGGAGTAGCATTAGGCCATTCAGCCCATTAAGTCTACTCCGCTATTCAATCATGGCTGATATATCTCTCCATCCTAACCCCAGTCTCCTGCCTTCTCCCCATAACCTCTGACACCTGCACTAATCAAGAATCTATCTATCGCTACCTTACAAATGTCCACTGACGGCCTCTACAGCCTTCAGTGGCAAAGAATTTCATGTACTTGTGTATAGTATGATTGGACTGGATAGCATGCAAACAAAGCTTTTCACTGCATCGCGGGTCACGTGCCATGAATAAAACAATACCAATGCCAATGATCGTTCCAATGTTCCACATTTAACTAGTGATGGTGAGGTTCAAGGAAAGCCTTTTAAGATGATTATGGAAAACAATAACTTGAAAGATCAGGGGAAAGAATCTTTGGTAACTGACTGCATATATTGTGGATGTGCGACAGACATTGCCTGCATTCATTTGCACCTAGGAGTCAGCTTGCTTCCCGATGCTCGTCCAAACGTAGATGTGAGCAATGAGCTGTTGCTGATTTGTCTGCCCATCACTCAGGTACTGAAATTTTAGGCTGTAACCTGGATCCAAATATCACTCTATTATTCCTGTGATTTCTTGTGTTGATTTGAGATTTCTGTGCCCCTCATTTGATGCGGAAAATAAATCATGTTAAGAGCAGCCGGAATAACTTCCCTGCACACTGCTGCACCACATCTGTGAGATATGCTGCTTGCATATAAACCACGTTGTCATCTTAGATTTCTCTGGATGCCATCGATGCTTCATGCAGCCTAATGCCATTTTGCTATCCAGTTGCCATTTTCGCCATCATGACATTGCCACTCTTAGCAAAGAGGGATGTGGTTGTGCTCCGGCTCTTGTTCATGTGATTTGCCATGTTTCACAGGTCCACTGGAAATTTGAAAGCAAAAGAGAAAATGCTGGAAAATCCCTGCCTCCGGCAGCATCTGTGGAAAGGGAAGTCGTTAACATTTCACGTCCGCGATCCTTCACCAGAGTTGAAAAGGAAAGGAACAAAACCACTGAGGGTGAATGTGGCAAAAGTGCGAGGACTGGCAATCCTGGAAGAAAAGTTACAGTGAAGTCAACAGTAAATTAAAATTAAAATGAACACAGATGTCAACAGTTCAACAACAGAGCTTTATTTGTCATTCGGTACCAAGGTACCGAACGAAATTACATAGCAGTCATACACAAAAAAGAACACAAGACACATGACCCCAACACAAACGTCCATCACAGTGACTCCAAACACCCCCTCACTGTGATGGAGGCAACAAAACTTCCACTCTCTTCCCCACGCCCACGGACAGACAGCTCGTCCCCGACCGACCCGCACAGTCCCCGCAGCTAAGTCCCGCGGCCGAGCCGCGCCATGCGATGCTAGGCCCCGCGGCCGAGCCGCACCGGGCACCGCTAAGTCCAGCGGCCGAGCCGCACCAGCGATGTTAGGCCCCGCGGCCGAGCCGCGCCGGGCGATGTTAAGTCCAGCGGCCGAGCCGCACCGGGCGATGGAAGGCCCCGCGGCCAAGCCGCACCGGGCGATGTTAAGTCCAGCGGCCGAGCCGCACCGGGCGATGGAAGGTCCCGTGGCCAAGCCGCACCGGGCGATGTTAAGTCCAGCGGCCGAGCCGCACCAGCGATGAAAAGTCCCGCGGCCGAGTCGCGCCGGGCGATGTAAAGTCCCGCGGCCGAGCCGCACCGGGCGATGTTAGGCCCCGCGGCCGAGCCGCGCGGGGCGATGTTGTGCCCCGCGGCCGAGCCGCACCGGGCACTGTTAAGTCCAGCGGCCGAGCCGCACCGGACGATGTTAAGTCCAGCGGCCGAGCCGCACCGGACGATGTTAAGTCCAGCGGCCGAGCCGCACCGGGCGATGGAAGGCCCCGCGGCCGAGCCGCACCCCGCGCCGTGAGGAAGAGACCTAAAAGAGAAAGGTTCCCCCACCCACGCACCCCCCCCCCACCCACCCCCCCCACCCACCCACACCACCACCCCCCCACCCACACCACCCAAAAAAAAACAAAAACCATCCCAACACCGACACACAACAAAAAAAAAGGAAAAAAGACGAACAGACTGCTAGCGAGCCGCAGCCGTTAGGCGCCGCCACTTCCGTACATATTAATGCCAAGGCTACGTTTCTTATATGGAGCACAAAATGCACAAGAAAAAGCTTTGCATTAATTCTGAACCAATTTCTCAACTCCTTCAGCACATTCACAGCCACGTGCCATTTACCACCACAATGCATTACATTAGAACATTTTCTAATTGGCTTCCACTACTCTTTTTGACCTTTTGCACCAATTAGAATAGCAGGGAAGTGCTGGATACCAGTTTATGATGCCTGTGCTCATCAGAACCAGGTTAACCTTACATTGTGACAAAATTTCTAAACAGTTTCTACATTTTAATTTAATGATTAATTGGATTAATTAATTCAGAAAATGTGTTAACTGCACGGACTCAAAGGTTGAATGGCCTCCTTCTGTGGCTACGGGTCCATGACCTTGGGTTAGGTCACATCATATTTAAGGAAAACATATTGTGAAAAATGTGGTAATGTTAGAATTTATTTTCTTCTTATGGATAGTCTTTATCGACTTCAAAAATGAACTAGATGGCAGGCAGTTCAGTATTTGTGGTATTCTCTATATGTTTAACAAAAACAGTAGGACACTTAACTAAAGGATTGGGAATAACTAATAATGGACATGAATGTACCTGTTAAATTGTGTGAGATGATTTGATCTTGATGTACCAGGCTGGGTAATTTATTTTACAGTGTTTGTTTATTATTCACCTTTATTTTTATTTTTATTTTTTGAAATATCTGAAGCGAGCAGAATGAGCAGTGTTTATGACTTCAAGCTTTCAAACCCAACAACCGCAAATATGTTCAATCAGCACTTAGAACAGAAACCCATTGGAATTTGTGGCTTTTTTCACTTATTAATGGTTTCCGCCCTGGAAAATGTTCAGTGTCTGAAACATTATAGAAACATAGAAAATTGGGTACAGGAGTAGGCCACTCGGCCCTTCGAGCCAGCACCACCATTCAATATGATCATGGCTGATCATTTAAAATCAGTACCCCGTTCCTGCTTTTTTCCCATGTCCCTTAATTCCTTTTGCCCTTAGAACTAAATCTAACTCTCTCTTGAAAACATTCAGTGAATTGGCCTCCACTGCCTTCCACGGATTCACAACTCTCTGGGTGAAGACGTTTTTCCTCATCTCAGTTCTAAATGGCCTACCCCTTATTCTTAAACTTTGACCGCTGGTCCTGGACTCCCCCAACATCAGGAACATTTTTCCTGTATCTTGCCTATCCAATCCTTTAAGAATTTTATATGTTTCTATAAGATCCCCTCTCATCCTTCTAAATGCCAGTGAATACAAGCCCAATCAACCCATTCTTTCATCATATGTCAGTCTCGCCGTCCCGGAAATTAACCTGGAATTCACTCCCTCAATACCAATAATGTCCTTCCTCAAATTAGGAAACCAAATTTGCAAACAATACTCCAGGTGCAGTCTCACCAGGGCCCTGTACAACTGCAGTAGGACCTCCTTGCTCCTAAACTCAAATCCTCTTGCAATGAAGGCCAACATGCCATAAGCTTTCTTCACTGCCTGGTGTACCCGCGTACTTACTTTCAGCGACTAATGTACAAGCACACCCAGGTCTCATTGCATCTCCCCTTTTCCTATTCTGACACCATTCAGATAATAATCTGCCTTCCTGTTCTTGCCACCAAAGTATAAAAACACAGATTTCTGTTAATGGTTCCGTTACTCTGGTATTTACTGGAATAGATTAAAAGGATCACTGTAACAGATCATAAATGTTGTATTTCTAATTATACCATAACACATTAATTTTCAATGTTTGTGATTATAGGATTGCATTATAGGATTGTAGACTTTGTAATACCTTTAAATCAGCAACTCGCTGACCATGACAAAAATCCCTAAAAGGACTAGAGTTTATTGTTTTAGTAACTTCAAGTTTTATTCAATGTGTTTGATCATCCTAGGTGGACATTATTCGCATCAGTCTACATATATTTTCTGAGTAATAAATGTATTATGTTTACATATCTGTTGTGCTGCTGCAAGCAAGAATTTAATTGTTTCTTTTCAGGACAGATGCCAATAAAACTCTCTTGACTCTTGACTCGTCAATGTAGGAAAAGGTTTTGAGTCAAGGCTTGAATATTTTGGTCAACCCTCCATGCAGGTTCAGTGAAACAATTTAGAGAACACATAAGCAACACTCCAAAATATTGGCGAGCAGGGAAACTCACCTGAAGTCCACCTGATATTTTGAGTAGGTTGAAAGTTGATCTGTTTGAAACGTATAAAATTAGGAGTTGGATTGGCAGAATTTTCCTAAGTGTGGAGAAGAAACGGTAAAATGTCATGATAAAGCAATTAAGGACTTTGATGAGGAGACATTTCTTCATTTCAGGGCTCGTGTAGTTCTGAGTTCTCTGCTTAATGGGACTCGGACATTCAGTTGGTGAAGATTTTCAGGTGTAAAACTGAAGTTCTGAATGCAATAGACACGGAGATTGGATAGGAATCTGAGATTGAGCTGGAAAATTGGCAATCATCTTCATTGCTGGAGCAGGCTTTTGAGGGGCCAAGTGGCCTACATCTTTCCCTACTTTAATACTGCTTTGTTCTTATCAAGCTTAGTATGAGCTGATCAATCAGTGGTTATCCTACACTATCAGCCAGCAACACCATCCAGAACTGCTGAAGAATCTGCACCTAAACCATTACTCACGATGAAACGCAGACGTTGATGCTTGTTCACGTTTACATTCATAGACAGACTCTTTCACCCTCAGTAATAGTCTGTTGAAATATTTTTAATGAGTAAAATCTGAGCACACAATCATTTATGCTGGAAATTGCTCACTCCTGTTAGGTAAACGAAGGCAGTGAACAGGTGAAAAACTGATTGATATGAATAATTCTGCCTGAAACATCTCCAAGATTTATTGGTGCCTTTTAAACAAATCAACCACTTTAATTTCAGAAATAGGTACCAACCTTCAGCAAATACAGGGAGCTCTTATCTCCAGGACAACGGGTTTGTTTGTGTTCAGCTCATGCATTAGAACATGGCAATGAACACAAAGATTACGCAAGGCTATATGGCTTCAATATTGATTGTGAGCGGCTACATTAAATGTTTAAATGCAGTGACGTTGGACTTCAGACTTTAGAAATGCACCACCGAGTCCGTGTTGAGCAGCAATTGCCCCGCAGACTAATACTATCTTACACACTAGGGACAATTGACAAATTTTACTAAAGCCAATTAACCTACAAACTTGTACATCTTTGGAATGTGGGAGGAAACCCGGAGAATCCCACGCGATCACGTGGGGAACGTACAAACTCCGTACGGACAGCACCCGTAGTCAGGATCTAACTCTGGTCTCTGGTGCTGTTAAGTATCAACTCTACTGCTACGCCACTGTGCCATCCCAAGTTGTTTGGTTTAGTTTAATTTATTGTTGTCACATGTACGAGATAAGAGTGGGGATCGTAGACAGAGAGGTCCTCTTGGAAAGCAGAAAGTGATGGAGAGGGGACAATGTGGCAGGTGGAGAGATTGTGTTAAAGCTGGTGGAAATGTCAAAGAATGATGTGCAAATTCAGTCTGGCAGGATGAGGGGTGATGCACACGAATCACATCGTGCCAACAAATATATCCCCAATTAACCTCATTAAGTAATAATTGAATTGAATTGAATTGAATTGAATTGAATAAATTTTATTAGCCAAGTATGTACACATACAAGGTTGAGCTTAAAGGACTTGATATTACAATCCCTCCTATAATTGGCACCTTCTTAATATCTTGAGAGGGGGTCTGGGTAAAGACTTCATTGGGGTGATCAGGTGTGCACCCTCCTTCCTTGGTGTTTCGTTGATAGGCCCACGACATCTCCAGAGGGCCCAACAGCGACACATTGCGTCCCAGGTGCGCTCCCTTCTGTTTTTACCCCTCTTGCTGGTCATTTTGCAGCCCAGTTGGAGTCCTTCCTCTTCAGTCACAGCCACTTTGCTACTTTACTCGCAAGTAACAAGATGATATGCAGTAGACAATTAACAATAAAACATAAAACATTAAAACATTAAGCATGACAGTTTAACAGTGTGCTGGAAGTTATAGTGGGCTTAAGTACACGGCTCTCTTGATGGGGTTGGGGGGACGGTAGACAGTGGAGACTGAGCCATTGATATAAATGAACAAAGCTTATTTTCAATAATTGGACCAATGATAATAAGCATAGAGTTCAGACCATTGGTTGAATAATAGAAGGTAATTACCTTACTCCAACTGGCTTCAGAATATTATTTGTAACGACTGCCTCAGTTCTTAATTTCCAAAGGTACATTCATTTTTTCTCCATTACTGATGCAATTAATTTTGTTCCTTATTTTTCCAAATTGTTTTAAAAGCTTTTGATAACATCCTTTATCATATTTAGCACAATGCACGTGGTGACATGACCTCTCGGTCACAGCCCCTGTACAAATAGAGAAATACCTTTCTAATCTTTGAGTGCCATTTGCTAGACACCACTCTGCTCAGCATAGCAACCAGGTTTGTTTGGCTGTTCCACTGTAGTTGCCTACTGCCCATGACTGCCCTGCACACTTTGCTCTCTCAGGAGCACTTCAACATGTTGTCTTCATTTCTTCACTTGATTTTTATCATTGAGCTGATTACCTACCAACGTAAGTTAACGCAATGTTTTTGGCCTTGCTGCTTCGTAACTCATTTTATTTCTTCCTCTTCCGCCACTAATCCCAATGTCCTCCTGTCAAGGTGTTCAAGAGGTTGAGGCCGCGATAACCTTTGAGAGCAATCCGGCAGAAGTGAACGAAAATGAACCTATTGGAACAGTGGTGACCACAGCCAAAGATGCCACCATCATAACCATGGACCCCTATGCCTACTCCTTGTCCCCTCCAGTTGCTGGATTTCAAATCAATGCTGGTAAGTAATTAAGGACTAATTTACCAAATGTTAACCTGGATAGAATATATCGCACAACAGGTGCCATTTTAATAATTTGATGTTTAGATGTCCTGGGTTCCTTTCTGCTGTGAAACTGCCCTTTTCTGCCTTATTATCACAAAACCTATTTCTACAGCTGCAAGTGTCCAGGAAGGACTCTGTAAATCCTATTTAGAAGGATTTTGCCTGATTATCCACTGACGTTATGGTGGATGTGTAGCAAGACCACCTTTGGTCTTACACCCGACTTGGAAGCCAGCAAGGTAATAAATTCCAAGTGATGGCAAAATGTGCATCTGTGCTGGTTTGCAAGTGAGGACTTTATCCATGGAAGATGTTTCTGCATGTTAAAAGGAACATAAGGCCATATGTTTTCATGGCTCATAGGCAGAGTTCTGCTTCAGGGTTTGAGGAGGTGATTGAGCTCCCTGCACGGTCGGAGCTGCCTGATTCCCAAGAAGGGTAAGGCTCCACTGAGCTGCCTTTTGATGGAAGACGCCTTTTCCCAGACATTCCTTCACCCTTCCAGCCGGTCCTGTCCCAGTGGTTGCTTTAAGCACCACACCACCAGGTTGCACCAGCATGGACTATTGCTAAATGCTGGAAGGTCGTGAAGACGAGGTATTGGCGGAGCATGGAAACCCTACAAAATTACCGAGAATGTGGCTCAGCAAATGGCCTGTCGGAATAAAGAAATATTCAGCAGGTTAGGCTGCATGTGTGGGAAGTGGAACAAAGTTAATATTTCTGGTCAAAGCCCCTTCACCAGATGCATTTGATTTTCAATATAATGTCAGGAATTACTGAAATACTCCAGTGCCATATCCTATTTTGAGATTTTAAATACTTTGTTGCTCTCTCTCTCCTACGCCCCCCCCCCCCCCCACAACCCACACCCCCCTTAACCACCCTCCCCTCCCTCTCTTTATACTGGCTATCTTCACTCTCAATGCTTGTACAGGGCTATTTTGGATCAGCCCATCACAAAGGACATTATCAAATGATTTACTAAAATCCGTGTAAACAATATCCACCACGCTACCCTCATCAATCCTTTTCATCACCTTCCTGCCATGAACAACACCGTGCTGACTGTCTCTAATTATCCCACTCTCTTCCAAACAATTCCCACAGAATTGTTTCCAATAGATTCCCTCCATTTGACATGAGGCACACTGCATTAAAACTTCCTGGATAATCTTGATTTCCTTTCTTCAACAAAGGAACAAGATTGGTTACTTTCCAGTCGTCAGGGACCCTGCAGTGGTTAGAGGGGATACAAAGGACTTCATTAAGGCCCCTGTAAATCTCCTTCTGTTAATGAATCTGAGTATTGTCCCACTTTCATCAGGTGTCCCTTCCAGTCTCTGTGCCTGCGGCTCTGAATTTCCCACTTTACATTTCATAGCTCTCTCTCCCTTGAAGATCCCTCTTGGGCCAGGCATTTGATCAAACGCCCTTGCGATTCCATGTCTCATATTCCGTTTAATGACTCCTATGAGGCATGTTGGATGTAAAGGAGATTATATAAATGCAGGCTGTTCATCGTCCCACATTTTTGGGGTCTTATGACAATTGTGGTAACTGTTGCTACCATGAAGAAAATGTTATGATCATTTGCGCACCAGTGGAAACATCTCCGACAGTCATTAAAAAGCAGTTTCATTCCACAGCGTTGCCCAGGTTTCAAACACTTAACCTGAAATACACTTAGCAATTGTGAATTAAATGTACATGCTTTAACATCTCTCGCAATAACACCCTAAAAACATAATATCTTGCAGTTGTAATAAGTGTTATATCTTCCTTTATTTCAGAGACTGGCCTCATAATAACAACAGAAGTGTTTGACTTTGAAAGTAAGAATCAAAAAGTCTTTCAGCTGGGAGTGCAAGTGAACCAGGACAAATACCGTGACAAAAAGTTTCTGCAAGTGTCCATCCAAGATGTCAAGGAGCCTCCTGTATGTGAAGAACCAAAGTTTGTTGCAGGAACCGGTAAATTATTTTAGTTTTTGAAAGAACTGAGAATAAAATGCAAATAATGGAGAATTTTGTATGATTTAAAACCTGAAATAGATAGCTACCTCCTACATCGATGTCTCAAATATATGGATTCCTTTTAAATCTCAGTGAAATTAACTTCAATAACTAGCAGTACATGCAGTAGCACAATCAAAAATTGAAAATTATTCTGTGTCTTCCTTCTGTATTTCCACACAGATCCACAATAAATGATGTGAGGGAGGGGGTTGAGGGAGAGTTTGGTTCATAGAGAACAGTGCAAAAGACGAAATAAAATCATAGAATCATAGAGTTGTACAGTATAGTACAGTATAGATTGGCCTAACTCATCCGTGCCGACTATCTAAGCCAGTCCCATTTGCTCACATTTGCCCCACGTTCCTCTAATTTTTTCCATCCATGTACCTGTCCAAAATGTTTTGAATGTTGTTGTTGTACTTGCCTACCACTTTGTATACTTGGCATAAGTTATATATTGTCACTAGTGTGTGAAGCCTTGTGCTAACGTGCTGGGATCTCTGGTCAGTGCGGACTTGGTGGGCCGAAGGGCCTGTTTCCGCGCTGTATCTCTAAACTAAATTAAAGGAGCAAGGATTGTTTTCCACAGAAGTGAGAAGAGTTTGAGAAGGCATCTGATGGAGATAGATAAAGGGCCTGTCCCACTTTAGGTGATTTTAAGGTGACTGCCGGCGACTAGGCTGTCGCCGACAGTTCGCCGGGTGTCGCGGGCATGATCGTGAAGAGTCTTCCAAGAATCGTAGTGGATATCAGCGTGTCACTGAGAAATCATCCGGAGTGAAATTTCTCGCCAGGCTTATTGTGGTCGCTGTCGCCTGCTGTCCCCAGGTTTGATAGGTTCTCTTAGATGCATTTACAAGCACATTATATTAAAATAAGTAGTCATTTCAAAATACCATAAAATGCTTGTGTTTAACCAATTTATTTACCGTCAGGACATTTGACAGGTAGATTGGAGGCGACAGTTTGACGGTCAGGTAAGCGTGGGAATTTCGTGATGTTTATGGCTATCAGCCATTACATTTAAAGTGGGCTCGCAACCCAGATATGCAACCCAGAAACCAGATATGCATCTCCCGTACATTTTCAAAGAATGCCCACACACGTTTTACAAAAATCCACTTAACCACTTAAAAAAAAAAATTTTTTTAATACAGCTATTAGTAAACTGGAAGTCAATCCAGTTTATGCCTTGTTACAGTGATGCTTAGTTTTGAAGTAACCCATACAAGATGTTATAAGTTCAAAACTCTCAAGTACTTACCGACTTGTCAGTGATTTCAGCGAAAATTAAGATGCCGGAGAAGCATTGACAGCGTGGGAATTTCGCGATGTTTCCGAAGACGCTGTAATCTCGACCTGACTCGGCATTGTCGTTGTCATTGTCATTGGGTAAAAGAAAAGTTCGGCGATCTGCTACGTTTTTGACAGTTGCCGGCAGTCGCCTTAAAATTGCCTAAATGGGACAGACCCTTAAGGTCTGGAAGGATAAAGAGAAACCTCTGATTAGTGGAAGGATGAAGAACTATCGTATTTGACTCAGAATGAGTTTAGCAAAAGAACGAAAAGTGGTGTGAGAAAGGCCATTTTATGCAGAGATTGGTTAATATCTGGAATGCACCATCTTGGGTGATGGTGGAGATAGATTTGCTCAGTGTTCAAAAGGGAGTACCTTAAGTACCTGAAAGGAGGAAAAATTGCAGGAGCACGGGGAGGTTCAAGGGAGTAGGATTGGCCTAGTTATGCTTATTCAGAGCTAGCATTCATTTTAATGGGCTGAATGGCCTCCTTCCCCTCATTGCCATGGAGTGCTTCTGCAATTCTGGTCCATCACCTGAGAGTTAAGCTTAAATATGTTCTCTGACAGTTCACTGAAGGTTTGAGGGAGTGCTACAGTGTTGCAGGTGACATTGTTTCCATGAGACCTTTAAGGAACCTATGTCTGCTCTTTTGTTTTGAATGATCTCATGGCACCATTTTAAGGAGGGCACGAGAGTTATTTTTCACTCTGGACAATATTTATCAGACACTTAACATCACTTAAACAAAATATTATCTGTCATGATCAAATTGTTGATTGTGGCAAGCAATAAAACTGCCATTCCTCCCACACCACAGTGACTGTACTCAAATGTATTTCAGTGGGTGTCAAATATACTGATGTTGTGAAAGCTGCTAAAGCTGCTGAGGAGATGCGTCTGTTTTTCCTTTTATGAAGAAGGATGCCTGAAATAGGCTTTAACTGCTGATTTTCCATTGCAGTTTAGTTTATTGTCACATGTGCTGAGGTACAGTGAAAAGCTTTTTGTTGCATGCTATCCAGTCAGCAGAAAATTAATAATCATATTTAATTAAAATTAATAATAAATCAGTAATAATCTGTTCCTTCCTATTCAATATTTCTTAATCTCCAATATTTCAGATGCTGGTATGACTGCTGAGGCTAGCATTTAGTGCCTGCCCCAATTGCCCTTGAAAATGTGACGATCAGCTAGTTTAGGGTTTAGACTCAGCATCGACAATGCACTCATGGTGCTTGGTGGATTACAGGATTTAGTGTTCCTTTGCACCTGGGAGCCTAGTCCTTCCCAGGAGGTGCTGTCGGCGAACTCCCGACTAGTGCAGTGCATCTTGTAGCACACAGACTCGCAGCCTTGGTGTATTGGTGGTACAAAATACGAACATTTAAATGTTGCCTGAAAACTGTAATGTCCAGGTTCAGGAACAGCTACTTCCTTACAACCTCAAATAAGCTCTGAACTACAATGCATTGGTTTGTCTTTGTCTTTTTGCACTATTATTGTTTGTTTGTTTTTATGTGTATGTGTGTGTATATATAAATATTATACATCATATATATGTATACACACATACATACAAACAATATATACATACACACACACACACACACACACACACACACACACACACACACACACACACACACACACACACACACACACACACACACACATATATATATATATATACACACACACACACACACACACACATATATATTTCATTGTTCTGTCTGGGACATATGACATATGACAATAAAACTCTCTTGACTCTTGAACAATTAATATACCAGTTGGAACACAATTCAAGAAGGCTGTTCCTCTGTCCTGCATGGAGTCTGGCTTCTTGAAGGTTATTGGAGTTACACAGGTCCAGGGAGAGTATTGGGTTGAGATTGTGACATTGCTCGCTGTTGATGGAAAAGTTTTGAGATCATCAGGAGGTTCCCGATTCACCGCTGAATGGATTGCAAGTCTCCAGTGCAATTACCAGTGTACATACATACTATTGAAGTTTTAATCTCATTAGCTTGTTGAGGTATGGCAGGGTTTATCTGACAGCACAATTACATTGGAATGATTCATTGCAAACTTAAACATGAATGAGCTTGTTCCAAATTGATTGCTGTGATAACTCTGCGAATTCCATTGATTTCCCATTTCCTCAAACCCAGGCAGGTGGGACAAGTGTAGATGGGGTATGTTGGTCGGCATGAGCAGGTTGGGCCGAAGGGCCTGTTTCCAGGCTATGACTCCATGACTATTTCATTTTTCATTGATTTCCCTCTCTGAATCAATATTTTAAACTTTTTATAGATTCTGTGGAGATTACTGAGAATGTTGCAGTCGGCACCCACATTTACACCATCCACGCTAAAGATGATGATAGTGGAGATACTCTGAACGTAGGTATTTATTTTCTGTTCATTTCCATTGTGCATCATGGTTTCAATATGCACTGCATTGTTATCAGTAGGCTTTCTTATAATTAAATGCAGATGTCTAAGTAAGGATATTGAAATTACAGAGATAATGTCGAGATCTTTGTGACAAGACTGAAGAGTAGTTGCATGTTGTGGATCAGTAGCTGTGCATTTTGAAAACTTCACAAATCTTGGATTTTGACACAATTTTCTCAAATCTCCCAAGCTGTCCTTGTCTTCTTTTATAGTTTCAAGGGGAAGCTTCCCATCTCCGAGGAAAGGGGACAGGCCAGAGGAAAACGTGGAAGTGAAGACGAATATTAGAGCCACAGGCCAATTGATACCTCAATGACCAAAGCGTCTGAGAGATGATTGTCTTCTCACTCACTCTCTCAGCTCCTTGAAATGCAGCTTAGTGCTGGAGGTTGTTAAATTTCACGAGGCAAATTTCTTCCCCATGTGGAGAGGAAGGATTTGTTGCGTATCATAATGGATAAAATATTGTTCACAAACTGAAGCAGTTACATTTTCAGGTGTTTAATGTACTGTAATCATGACTGCACTGTGTTATTTAGCATTTCAAACTAATTGCGTGATTCTTTTGAATCGCAGTACGTGATTGAAAGCAAGGATACGTTTCCAACTAATTGTGGAAATGTTTACAGAATTGATCAAGCATCGGGGGCTGTCTTTATTGCTTCCTCACTAGACTATGATGCGGGATATCATGTAAGTCCTTCATTTAATCTACCCTGCTGTCTTTATTTAGATTAAAACTTACACTGAATATATCTATCCTGCTTCAAAGGATGATATATTAAGGAAAGGGAAAGAGCAAGTTTTTTTTGTGGTTTGATCGATCTACTGGTCTAACATTCAAACATGTTTACTCTATGTGCTTCATGGGACCAAAAGGAAATCAAAACTGACCCCTTCATTTATAGACGTGCCGGCTCACTATTCAAGTTGAAGACAAAGGAAAGCTCTCCTGCCGAGGAGCACTCACTGTCAACATTCAAGACCTGAATGATGAACCACCAGTGTTTAAGTAAGTTTCCAACTTTCCACAACTACCTCGAGGGTTAAGTTGCTGTCCACTTTCCCCTTGAACGTACACTCAAGTGTCAAACTTCAGTTCTCCTTACCAAGTAATAGAAATACCATTGATTGATTTCAGTGAGCAGTTTACTTGATCCCCTTTTCCTGTATAAAAGTGATCTTAACACTCAGTCTCTTGATCTTCCTATGGAGAATGTCAAGCCCAATAATATAAATGGACGGATGAGAGGCATAAGTTAAAATATTGATAGCAAAAGCAGGCAAAGATAAAGATCCTGGCCACTCCTGCTCCGTAACTAATCAAGATGACAAAATATATCATTAAAGCGGTAACCTTTTGTTTGCTTCTGTAGAAAATTTCCGAAAGATACTGTCGACGTTTCCGAAAACGAGCCTGTTGGAACAATCATCACAACCGTTGAAGCTTCTGACAGGGATGATGGCAATATGGTCACTTACAAGTTTGCAACACCAGTGGACAGATTTAATCTGAATGAAAGTAAGTAATATTACATGTCAATGTTTCAGACATGGACGCTGGGCATTTCAGTTAAGGCATCTTTGATGAGCGGAGTATCCCTGCTGGGGGCAGTATGAGGTGGCACCGTGACATCAGCAATGGTGCTGCCTCACAGCTTCAATGACCCAGATCTGTGCTGTCTATATGGAGTTTGCACATTTCTCCCTATGACCCAAGTGGGATTCCCCCGAGGGTTCGGGGTTCCTTCCACTAAACCAAAGACATGCTGGTAGGTTCATTGGTATCGGTGGTAGTAAGAGAATATGGTGGGAGTTGGTAGGCAAATGGGAGAAAATACATTGCTGGGAAATAAGTGAGAGAATGGGATTGATCTAAGAGTCAGCATTACTCAACAGGCTGAATGGCCTCCTCCACTGTCATAAGGAGCTGACATCAAATGGAGGAAAGATGCAGTGATCCATCCATGTCTGATGTGTTGTGAAGTAACCAGCAGTCTTTGTGTTTGATCATATTTGCTTGAGCATATTTCATATCATATCATCATATCATATATATACAGCGCGGAAACAGGCCTTTTTCGGCCCACCAAGTCCGCGCCGCCCAGCGATCCCCGCACATTAACACTATCCTACACACACTAGGGACAATTTTTTACATTTACCCAGTCAAATTAACCTACATACCCGTACGTCTTTGTAGTGTGGGAGGAAACCGAAGATCTCGGAGAAAACCCACGCAGGTCACGGGGAGAACGTACAAACTCCTTACAGTACAGCACCCGTAGTCAGGATCGAACCTGAGTTTCCGGCGCTGCATTCGCTGTAAAGCAGCAACTCTACCGCTGCGCTAAACTTCATGGGAAATTTGTTCAACAATTTCTTTGTGGCAATGAGAAACTGCAGTGATTGTGGGCCATGTCGAGTGAACGATCCTAGAAGTGGTGCAGAGTAGCTGGGAACCAGGCGAACAAGAGTTGAAGCCTGAAGAAAGGTCTCGACCCCAAACGTCACCCATTCCTTCTCTCCTGAGATGCTGCCTGTCCCGCTGAGTTACACCAGCATTTTGTGTCTACCTTCAATTTGAACCAGCATCTGCAGTTATTTTCCTACACAAGAGTTGAAGAATGTATGCCTCAATTCAACCAAAGAGCAGGGAGTTGACAGGCTTCCAGCAGAAAACCCCAACAAGAAACTAGAAATGGCTCAGTAGATTAAAGCAGGTGGTTTAAAGAGCAAGGAAGGACATGGAAACTGGTGAGAACAGTATAATTAGGATGAGTATTAGAACAGAAATCAGAAAGTGAGGCAAATTGTAGACAAGAGATGGCCTCAATTATTTCCCAACTTTTCCAGATAAGCGAGAAAGAAAACATAACCCGCAGAGTTGCATAACAGAGGAAAAGGAAAGAAAAGGAAAAGGAAAGAATCCAAACTGTACAGTCACAAAGGAGCTAGCCAGAGTTTGGGGTCATATGCATAAATACGGAGATTAGATCAAAGTTAAAATGAAAAGGGTGGAAGATTTTAGCAAATACAATGAAAATGAAAGAAAACTAAATCTGTACAAAAGCAAAGGAGCCAATAAAAAAAAATGGAAATAAGAAGGTGATGAATGCATCTTTTGGTAGCATCGTTGATCATGACAGAATGTTCACGGCAGAGGTTGGGACTCAGTGTAACAATGTCGACAATACAGTGACAGAGAGACATACAGGTCTTCAAGACCCAGCTGTTCTATCCAGCAGATAGACACAAAAAGCTGAAGTAACTCAGCGGGACAGGCAGCATCTCTGGATAGAAGTTTCGGGTGACGTTTCGGGTTGAGACCCCTTCGGGTTGGTTCTATCCAGCAGTTGGGTCTAGAAGATTATTATTCAAGGACACATAAGTTTAAGGAAAAAGCGCCATCAAGAACGCATTGATAATGCACAAATCTACAGCGGAGAAAATGAAAGATCAAATTATGGCAGAAAAACTAAACCACATTGAACTAGGTTTTTCATTAACTGTTGCAGGGAAGTTGTAATTAAATTAGTTTTACAATTTACACTTTTACATTCATGGGAAACCTATTAAAATCTGGTTTCGTTTCTTTCAAGTTAATAACAGGGGGTAAAAACAGCAAATATTTGAACAAAATGGAACTAATCAGCACCAGTCGCAAAGTTTTAACACCACTGAAAATAACGGACAAGTATAAAAAAGGAAAAAAGTGGAATGTTTTCTGTGGGTTTTCAGAAATGTTTATTAAGAAGTCAGTTGAGGGTTTTATGGTAAATTTATGGCCTGTCGCATTAAAAGGGATGTAGCCACATGAATAACAAGATGATTGGAGGGTAGAAAAAAGATAAGTTTAGCAATAGAAGATGTGGCGAATGGTTCTTAATGGGAGAGGGGAAGGTTTGAATTAAACAAAAGGTGTTAACCTTGGCAACAAATGCAGAGATGATTCTGACAGAAGTTGTGGAAAGCAAGTACTGCCGATAACAAGAATGAGGAGCCTGGTGAATATTGCAGCTCGTGAAAACCAATACTTGGATGCACTGCTGAAGTTGGCAAATTAATTAACTAAAAGTAAAGGGAAAACATGGAGACACAGGAACTGCAGGTGTTGGTTCACAAAAAAATGACATAAAATGCTGGAGGGCATTCTGAGAAACATTTTAGGGTTAGGTTTAAGCATCGAGTGAATCCATTGAGCAATATAAGAAATATTAGATTACACTTGACAGCAAAATCACCAGGGCACAGAGAACATAAGATATCTGGGTGGGACAGTGCCGCACCAGTAGACTTGCTGTGTTACGGTGTTAGACATCCAGGTTTGATCCTGACTATGAGTGCTGCCTGCACAGAGTTTGTACGTTCTACCAATGACTGAGTGGGTTTCCTCCAGGGGCTCCGGTTTCCTCTAACATTCAAAAGACATGCAGGTTAATTGGCTTCCATAAATTACCCCTAGTGTGATTTAGGGGTAATCACACTAGGGGTTACCTAGTGTGATTACCCCTAGGTAATCACCAAAGGGCCTCTTTCCACACTGTTTCTCTAAACTAAACTGAACTAATCCCTAGATAAAGGGAAATCTTAAGAGATTCTACAAGTCTATTAAGAGTAAAACATTAGCTAGGGAGAGAATAGGTTTGCTCAGGGATCAACATAGTCATATGTGGGTTGAACCATGGAAGATGGGACTATGGTAAATGAATACTTCTCATTGGTATTTACTGAGGAAAAGGTCAATGGAAATGTGGGAAATGAGTAATGATGTTTTGGACCATATCCGAATTAGCAAGGGGGAGGTACTAGCAGTCTTAAAATATCTTAAGGTGAATATATCCCCCGGGGGCTGTCCAAATGTATGCTTGGACGTTGTGAGAAGTTATGGACCTGGCAGAGATACTTGCATCATGTTTAGCCTCACAGGAGGTACTGGAGGCTGGTTAATGTTGAACCTTTATTTGCAAAAGACAGCAGGGGTAAACCAAGAAACTCTATAACAGTGATAAGATATCAGTGGCGGATACGTTACTGGAGGGTATTTTGAGGAATAGGATGTAAAAGGATTTAGATAGGCATGGTCTGGTCTAGTCCTCAGACAGAGGGAATGTCAGCACAGCTTTGTGTATGGGAAATCATGTCTCATAAATTTGATAGTAGCTTGAAGAGGTCACCGAGATGATTGATGAGGGCAGGGCAGTAGACATTGTCTATATAAACTTTAGCAAGGACTTTGACCAGATCCCACATGGTAGGCTTAGATTTAAAAAAATGTTTCAAGATACCGTGCGGAAACAGGCCCTTCGGCCCACCGTCAGCACCGAACAGCAATCCCCGCACACTAATACTATCCGACACACACTAGGGGCAATTTACATTTATACCAAGCCAATTGATCTACATACCTGTATGTCTTTGGAGTGTGCGAGGAAACCAAAGATCTCGGAGAAAACCCATGCGATCACGGGGAGAAGGTACAAACTCCGTGCAGACAACACCCGTAGTTGGGATCGAACCCGGGTCTCTGGTGCTGCAAGCGCTGTAAGGCAGCAACTCTCCCGCTGCGCCACTGTGCCGTGGTAGATCAGACGGAATCCAGAGTGAGCTAGCCAACTGGATTCAAAATGGACTTGGTGGAGGGAACCACAGGTCGGTAGTGGAAGGTTGCTTTTCTGAGACCAGTGGTGTTCTGCAGTCTGTGCTGAGTCCACTTGTTTGTCATCTATATGAACTATCTTGGTGACAATGCAGTCTACGTGGTTAGTAAATTTGAGGATCACACAAAAAATTGGTGATATTGTGCAGTGAGGAGGGCTATCTATGTTTACACGATTCAAGTTGGCAAAACTGGCCAAGGAATGGCAAATGGAATAAACGATTCAACTCGGATAAGTGTGAGGTGATGCTTTTTGGTAAGTCAAACCAAGGCAGGTTAAATAGTAGGGCCCTGGAGAGTAAAATAGAGCGTAGATGCCTGAAGGTGCTCTAACACAATTCCATGAAAACAATGCCACAGGTAGACACGGTGGTGAAGAAGTCATTTGGCACAAGTCCCTTCACTGGTAAAGGTCCTGTGTACAGGAGTTGGGATGTCACGCCACAGCTAAACAAGACATTGCTGAGAACACATTGAAGTATTGTGTACAGTTCTGATGGACCTACTTTAGGAAGGATGCAATTAAGCCGGAAATGGCGCAAAGGACAATTACCCTGATGTTACCAAGAATCAAAGGCTTGAGTTATGAGACTAGATAGGTTGGTGATATTTCTCTGGAGCATCGGTTAAACAAGGAGAATGATCACAGCCTTTACACCAAGGTAAATGAGTCCACAACTAGAAGGGGACTCCTGAATCCAGTTGGCTAGTTCAAAGTGAGAGCACAAAGAATTAAAAGAGATCTTCGGAGCAGTTTCTTCACACAGAGGGTGGTATGCATATGGAACAAACTACCAGACGAATCTGTAGAGATGGGTACAGTTGTGATCTTCAAAAGACATTTAGACAGATATGTGGATAGCGGAGGTTTAGAGGAATATGGGCAAATAAAGGCAAATGGGATTAGCTGAGTTGTATAACCTGGTAGGCGTGAATGCATTGGGCTGAAGAATCCGTTTCTGTGCCATACAGCTCAATAACTTGACAACTCCATGCTAAGTTTTTAGCAGATGTGGCACGAGCAATTAGAACACAATGCATGAAGTATTAAAGGTGGCAAATCGGGCAAAATAAGTCACAGACTAGCAAACAAAATCTTTGTGTTTGCATTTTGAGGACAAAAGCAAAGTATCAAATTTCAATTCATTGAAAATTTTAGTCAAGCTGGAATTGTATGTTGCACAATCTTGTTCAATTCATTGTCTGAAAAAGATAAAAATAACAAAATGTGCATTTTGAATTCACTTAGGTATTATTAAAGAAGTGTGAATGCCATGATAGAAACTGACTCAATATGTTTGGGTTTTTCTTCCCAAGAGCTACCAATGCCAAGTTCAGTGCAGAACATGAGCGGATGGTGTTTGAATAAATACCATTGTGGATGCAATAGTCCACATGGCCTGCTTGGCAATATAATGACCATGTACAGTAGTTCACCTTCACCCAGTGTGGTAACAGTCATTAATTAATTTATTGGCCAAGTATGTAAACATACAAGGAATTTGATTTGCCAAGAGTCATACAAAAAAGCAACAAGATACATAACCACATAAAAATTAAACATAAACTTAAACGGCCACCACAGCGGCGTGTGAGAATCCCCAGGGCACACAGCATAAGTGGAGACAAACAGCCATCAGTTCAATGTCCGGGCCACACACACGCACTCCTTCATCGTGATGTGACCAGAGTTGTACCGACCACTGTCACTCTCTCTGCAGTCCCTGCCTGCCCAAACAGTCAGAAAGCCATCCACACTCGCACCAGACTCCGGGATGTTCTCATGGAGCCATGTCCCCCGCAAAACCCCACGATCACTGCATTCACAGCAATCCCTCCGAGCCCCCACCAGTGCAGGCAACACGTCCATCTAGTTTTTTCGGCAACCTCACATTCCCCACTTGTACCTTCTTTCCTCCTGTTCTCTCTGCGGTCGGGGCAATCGAAGCTTCCGCAGTCGGGGCTGATCGAAGCTTCCGCAGTCGGCGATCGAAGCTCCCGCATCTGGGCGATCGAAGCTCCCGCAATCGGGGCGGTCGAAGCTCCTGCGATTGGCGCTCCCGAAGTCGAGCCCTAACAAAAGGACCGCCAGCTCCACGATGTTAGGCTGCAGTGCGGGTGGAGATATGATACGGAAAAAGTCGCATCTCCTTCGAGGAAAGAGATAAAAACAGTTTCCCCCAACCCCCACACCCACATAATACAAAACTTAAAGTACACTAAAAACGTACAAGTAAACACAAATCAAAACAGCAAAAGAAGAAAAAGTTGAGTCAGGCTGTTGGCGAGGCTGCCATGTATGGTACCACCCGGTGATGTTGCTTTGCTATTTAAATACACGTGTGCACTGCGTATAGTTTAGTACACTTCCATTTCGAGAATACTGTGGACATTTCCTCTTTAAGAAAGTGTACTTTCCAAGCATGGTTGGTGTCATGCTGTGCTAATGAAGGAAAACAAGCTATTGAACAGTGAATTAGTCCTATTAATCATACATATCAAGCACTTACATCGGCAATGAGGATAAATAAACTGAAAATGCAATTACTGTCATCTTGGACCCACTGCAAGCAGCACTCTGAGTCTACTTTTGCTGTTGATTTTTAATCCAGTATGTAAAATCCCTTGCGTGTTATATCGACAATTATAAAAAGGAAAAGACTGTGGAATGGCTCTGTGGCTTTTCAGAAATATTTGTTAAGAAGGCAGACTCGGATTTTATGGTAAGTTTATAGCCTGTTGGGTTAAAAAGGATGTGACCACACGAATAACAAGGTGTTTGAAGGGTAAAAGATGATTAAAGAGAATGATTTTTGCAGGAGAATGTGGTGAATGGTGCGTTAAGGGGGGGTTGAATTTGTGCTGATTTTGGCAATCAAGTGTAGAAATCATTGGGGTGTGAAAAGAAGATTGGGGAGCAACCCGCTCTAAATTGAAAATATATGCCGAATTGAACAGTAAAATTATGTTTATGTTTAGAGATACAGCGCGGAAACAGGCCCTTCGGCCCACCGGGTCCGCGCCGACCAGCGATCCCCGCGTATTAACACTTTCCTAGACCCACTAGGGACAATTTTTACATTTACCAAGCCAATTAACCTAGATACCTGTACGTCTTTGGAGTGCGGGAAGAAACCGAAGATCTCGGAGAAATCCCACGCAGGTCATGGGGAGAACGTACAAACTCCATACAGCCAGCACCCGTAGTCAGGATCGAACCTGGATGTCCGGCACTGCATTCACTGCATAGGCAGCAACTCTACCACTGCGCCACCGTGACCGCCCATAAATTAATTGCTGCGATGCTGAATTAACTTGCTGCTAAGATGGTGTTGGTGATGATGCCTCTACCATTTAATGCACATTCCAGGCCATCCTTTATCCTGCTCCTCCGGGAAGAACAGCCTCAAGTGATTGAGGGAACAGTAACCGGGTTGGAATTACAGGCAGTTGGAAAACTTGCACTATGTTGGTGAAGATTTACATGATTTTTTTTTTGCTCCTTATTTACAACTATTACAACCGTAAGAAAAATCTGTAATTATATGGATGAAGCCCAAGGAAATTATAGCTACAGATTGAGAATCCTGAGAAAACGTGGTGCAAAATGGGAATGTTCTGGTCTTGACTGAGAGCAAACTATGCAGATCAATTCTTGGCAAACATGAAGGAAAGACCTCAAAGTGTCTGAGTCACTTGAAATAGCAAAATCCTTCCCAAAGATCTTGGAGCAGCAGAGGCAGAGATATCACCAGGTTCCATCGTGCATGGGATCAGAAGAGGAAATAAGTGCCAGGGCAGGTTTTCATCTGAAACTGTAGTATTTGGCATAGGTTTAGTTTAAGGAGTTGGAGGTTTAGGGAGGATCTGAGGAAGAACTCTTCCACCTGAAAGGCATCTGGAATTTGGACCCACAGCGTAAGAGGGTGTTGAGGGCAGAACTCTCACAAGATTTATTATTGTCACATGTACCGAGGTACAGTAAAAAGCTTTGTTTTGCATGCTTTCCAAGCAGATCAGGTATACCACACATACGTAGATATAATCAGTTCAAACTCAAGTGCAATGGATAGAGCAAAGGAGAAGACACTGGCGCATTTATCAAAGTACAAGTGAATGAAAGTTCAATAACTTTCACCATTACAACCCAGTGAGGAAATCTCACCTCTCTTTTTCAGCTTTCTCTATCCTGCTACAGTTTGTCTGTAGAAGTGTCCAATCCCAAAAAGTTACCTGGACCATTCTCTAGAGAAATTCCCCCTGTCCTGCTGAGTTACTCCAGCGCCTTGTGTTTTGCCAGGAGGAAAGTCCAGGATATTTCTTAACAACTGCATGGCAACTGTGAAAGCTAGAGGGGTGTTTACATTGCAAATGACATTGAAATCAAAGAGTGTTACCATGACATTTATAAAATCGCAGTGACTCCGATGCTCTCCTGAGTTTCCACGTGGTGTCAGCCCAGCACATTATCGAGATCACACATGTGGCACCTACAATCGATTCCAATTGTCATGAAGATAAGATTGCAGGACTGCATTGAATGTATCTGTCCAGGCAATGGGAAGGTAGATGTGAGAGATGTTGCTTGTTAGATCCAAGCCCAATTTACCCTGAGGACATTTGTGCCAGAGAAGGATGCTGGTTCTGAACCATCACTATTTCACTCTGCCCTGAGATCCATGACTGAGAGAAGATCCTACCTGAGGGAAGTGGACACTAGAGATTGATGATAATGGAAACAAATAATTCCAACAGTTGATTGGCTGAAAATTCCTATTAAAGCCCTAATTCCAAGGCTATCTGCTTCTTTCTCCAGATAGAAGTCCTTTAATTCACTCGGCAATTCTATTTAAATATTCATAACTCCTGGAATAAATCGGTGATGACAGGCTTGCAGACTGAACTCCACTGCCTGAAAATCATGCCCGCATCTCAATTTCCTTTTAATATTGCAAGCACTCACCACCTCATAGACAAAACTTTCAAAAATGCATGCACAGTAAAACACATGACAATGGAGATTTGTGACACGCCAAAGATCACAAGTAATCTGGTCAGATAGAGGTCATGAAAAGCATTTGTTATGTTTTGTTTGTCATTTTTTCCTTTAGTTCTAAGAAGCAAACACATTTGCTTTTTTGGAGGAGTGCCAGGAACTTTGACATCTCTGCACGTCATCCTGATTGCGATATTGTTCAGCAAAAATAAACTGGCTCAAGAATGTTAGCCACACAATACTTCCCTTTAAAACGATGAAGTGACCAAACTACATCTGCAGTGACACTCTCATCAGTTCAGTCAATTGGGACAATATAATGTATCTGACTATTATGTTTCCTGCTATCTCATGAAGTCAAGGGCCGCATGACCCTGATTCTCTTTGTCATTAAGTGGTCTTTCATTGTGTAATGTCTCAGTCAGAAAATAGACAAACATATCCAAGGAGTGCACAGGATTCTATTGATGGTTCATTAAAATGTAGAGTGAGTCTGTGGAGGCTGGAACTTGAGAGGGGCGTATGAATCCTGTGACACTGCACCTTGCCAGGAACATGCATCACTACTTGCTTTCTGGTGCTTGGTCTCTATTAACATTTAATATTGATGTGTTTTCACACAACTGACATTGTTTTTTTGGGGAGTGTTGACTGCAATCATCTTGCATATCTCAATACCTTACTTCAAGAGTAGAGGATATAATTCCAGCAAAGAAGAGTGGGAAGCCAGAGGATTGGGACTCTTTTAAAGAGCAACAGAAGATAACTAAAAAGGCAATACGGGGAGAAAAGATGAGGTACGAGGGTAAGCTAGCCAATAATATAAAGGAGGTTAGTAAAAGCTTTTTTAGGTATGTGAAGAGGAAAAAAATAGTCAAGGCAAATGTGGGTCCCTTGAAGACATAAGCAGGGGAATTTATTATGGGGAACAAGGAAATGGCAGACGAGTTGAACCGGTACTTTGGATCTGTCTTCACTAAGGAAGATACAAACAATCTCCCAGATGTTCTAGTGGCCAGAGATCCTAGGGTGACGGAGGAACTGAAGGAAATCCACATTAGGCAGGAAATGGTGTTGGGTAGATTGATGGGACTGAAGGCTGATAAATCCCCGGGGCCTGATGGTCTGCATCCCAGGGTACTTAAGGAGGTGGCTCTAGAAATTGTGGACGCATTGGTAATCATTTTCTAATGTTCTATAGATTCAGGATCAGTTCCTGTGGATTTGAGGGTAGCTAATGTTATCCCACTTTTTAAGAAAGGAGGGAGAGAGAAAACGGGAAATTATAGACCAGTTAGTCTGACATCAGTGGTGGGGAAGATGCTGGAGTCAATTATAAAAGACGAAATTGCGAAGCATTTGGATAGCAGTAATAGGATCGTTCTGAGTCAGCATGGATTTACGAAGGGGAAATCATGCTTGACTAATCTTCTGGAATTTTTTGAGGATGTAACTAGGAAAATTGACAGGGGAGAGCCGGTGGATGTGGTGTACCTCGACTTTCAGAAAGCCTTCGACAAGGTCCCACATAGGAGATTAGTGGGTAAAATTAGAGCACATGGTATTGGGGGTAGGGTACTGACATGGATAGAAAATTGGTTGACAGACAGAAGGCAAAGAGTGGGGATAAATGGGTCCCTTTCAGAATGGCAGGCAGTGACTAGTGGGGTACCGCAAATCTTGGTGCTGGGACCGCAGCCTTTTACAATATACCTATAATAATGACTTGGATGAAGGGAGTGGAGGCCAATTCTCTGAATGCATTAAAGAGAGAGTTAGATAGAGCTCTTAAGGATAGCGGAGTCGGGGGATATGGGGAGAAGGCAAGAACAGGGTACTGATTGAGAATGATCAGCCATGATCACATTGAATGGTGGTGCTGGCTCGAAGGGCCAAATGGCCTACTCCTGCACATATTGTCTATTGTCTATTGTCTATTGTTCCAGCAGATTATTTGCTTATTTTTCTATCTTATTGCCTTCCTTAAACTATTAATTTTACAATAATATTAATAATAATAATAATAATAATAATAATAATAATAATAATAATAATAATAATAATAATAATAATAATAATAATAATAATAATAATAATAATAATAATAATAATAATAATAATAATAATAATAATAATAATAATAATAATAATAATAATAATAATAATAATAGTAATAATAATAATAAAACAGTGTTTACTGTTTTGTTTTAGTATGTATTTAAGTGAGGAAGTAAAGAAGAAATGTAGAACAATACAAGTATGAACCATATAGATGATCCAGGACCAGGATAATGGAGAGGAACCGCTTCTGTTTTTTGTAACTTCGTCTCATAGAAAGAATGCAGATACACATCCTTTTTGAGTGTTTCATGCTAAATGCATTTAAATGATGCGGAGAATTAAACCACTAATTTCATAACAGGATCCCCTTCTGCACATCTACCAGAATGTGAGCAGAATGTGAATGAGGTCCTACGGAATCGATGCTCCAATAACCCATGTGGGCAAGGCAGATGAAGCCAATTGCAACTGCTCAGAAGTACAAGGAAAATCAGAAAACACGTGATGCAATTAGTAAATTTCTGTTTTCCCGTCATTAAAACCTCGCAAGAACTAACTCTGAGTCAAAAGATTGTTTATACAAACCCTGGTTTAGAGAACTATGCAGAAGAATCAGAGTTGATAATCCATTGCAATTTTGATGGGTGCTTCAGAGTTAGAAGCGTGACTTTCAAATTACATGTTACATTGAGGCCCTGAAAAACTCTAGGGTGGATGCAAGAGATCATGCAATACCATTTTGATGAATAGTATGCAAGTAACCTCTGGCATTTTAGCCAATATGGAACTGGTCATCAGCACATCTGTGGGAGGTTATTATCCATATTACAATTGTAAGACAGTTTGAGTGTGTGGAGTGCAGTAAGTCCAACTATGGAGCTTGGTGAGTGTGTAAGGTCTTGTACAAGTAAAAGTTATTCTGTCTTGTCTTTTGAAGTGCCTAATTTTATCTCCAACTTGTTTTGAATCAATGATAACATGTGATACCTTAAGCTACACATTGGATTCACAAGTGTTTGATCTTCAAGCCTTTGACTCAGAGATAATTTATGTTGGGTTGTATTGACTGGCAACTTGTTTATGACTTTCCTGGACTTCTGAGCAGCTATGATTGTCTGCATCTGCCTTCCACGCAGAGGTCATTTGAGCAGTCACGCTGTACAACATCACGTTGATGTATTCAAAAGAGAGTTAGATATAGCTCTTGGGGCTAACGTAATCAAGGGATATGGGGAGAAAGCAGGAACGGCGTTCTGATTTTGGATGATCAGCCATGATCGTCGGCTCGCTGGCTCGAAGGGCCGAAGGCCTACTCCTGCACTTATTTTCTATGTTTCTACGTTTCATCCAGATGCAGCTCTTTTAGCTGAATATCACAAGGGACCATTCTACATTTCCTTATCACCATCTGCTTTGATCTGTCGCTTTCACACCTTACCCCTCCACATCTCTGGAATCCCTCTCCCCTCACTCTCAGTCCGAAGAAGGGTCTCGATCTGAAATTTCACCCCTTCCCTCTCTCCAGAGATGTTGCATGTCCCGCTGAGTTACTCCAGTATTTTGTGTCTATCTTCAGTGTATACCAGCAACTGCAGTTCCGTCCTACATTATCACAATTGTGCTTCAGGTTCAACCTAAAGTATTCTATGGTTTAGTAAACTAAAGTTTAAGACTGAGAACACAGATTTTATGATGAAGAAAAATGTCGTACATTTATTTTAATGACATGTTTCTCTCCTCAGATTCTGGCGATATAAGGCTGGTGAAACCTTTGGACTTTGACAACCCTGATCTGAGGGAGGTTTACTTGTTATCTATATTGGCGTCAGATGATGATCTCAAGCACACCTCCACCTACACCCTGACAGTCCTTGTAATCGATGTGGATGAAGCCCCAATCTGCGATCCTGCATTTGCACAAGGAGCTGGTGAATTGTGATTTTTTTTTAAAATGCTTGAATTTGATTTCAACAAAGTAGGGAAAAGGTAAACTCAATTAATTCAGGATTGTTCTATGGGAACAACTTAGGAAATGAAGACTTTTTTGTTTTTCTTTCATTTATCTCTTTTCCTCACAAGGTGTTGATCCCCCCACCAGGATACAACCCTCTGGCTTCATGTACATTGTCCAACAGCCCATTCTTCACATCTCTGTGCAGATTTGTTTCAAGTGTCAGATAGCATCATAATCATATCTGTACTTGCTCAGATCTAAGTACAAGAATACCAATTTGCATTTATATAGCAATTCCCTCATAATAAAAATGTCTCAAGGCACTTGTAGGATTGTTGTCAGATAAGAAAATTAGCACGTGAGAATGGAAGGTTTTACTGAACAGCAGTCAAGATCAGAAAATCATGTCAGATTCATATTGCCTATTGAAGGAACTTTGAAGCCAACAGTAATTTCTTAAATGATGTCCTAGTATTGTAGCAAACAGCACATAGAATGGGGATCAGAAATTTAAGCCTCTTAAGCCAAATGGATTAATTCAGAATCAACTGACTCATCATAATAATCCTGTATTTACTTTTTTCGGTTAACTTCCAGAGAATGTTATTCATTTGTTTTGTTCGAATTGAAGAAATTATTAATAATGGGTTTCAACAGCGCAGATAACCACTTGCAAGTTGCAACTTGTTCCTGACCAGCTGTCTTCCCAACCGTAGAATGAATGAATCATGTCACATTTGGCTTCTCGGTGTCAAGCCTCTGACACAGCTGTGGACAATACTTAGACTGAAACTTGGAACTGTTTTCCCATAACTCTTTTTTTCATGCAAAGTTAACAAAAGTAAGAAAGCATATGTTGTGTGTTTGAAGAAAAGTTAAATCTTGCTTTATTCCTGGAAGAAAGATGATAAATGTGAGTTCAACGGCAATGGGGTGATTTAAATTCCAATCCACGGAGTGTTGATTTGTTGTGGAAATGTGTGGTCTCTCCCCTGCTGTGGACGAATAATTCTAGAGTAATGATCATTAATAAATTATAACCAACATTACAAATAGACATAAATGAGCCATTTGGCTTTTATTTGTGTGCAGCAGATTCTTTTTCAATGACTTACTATGTTGTCAAATCGAAAGATTCTGGAGGGAGTTTAATCCATCACAATTTGGTTCTGATTTCCCTGCAGGCAGCTCGACTGGAATTAGTCTATTGTATTCGCAAGATTTAAACTCTGATCATTTCTCTCAGACACTTTTTTTTAAAGAACAGTCTGAAGAAGGGTCTCGACCCAAAAAGTCACCCATTCCTCCTCTCCTGAGATGCTGCCTGACCCGCTGAGTTACTCCAGTATTTTGTGATACCTTTGATTTATACCAGCATCTGCAGTTACTTTCCTACACAACTACAGTGGTGCAAAAGATGATCAGTGATAGGAGAAATTCAGCTCTGGAGGAGAGTATAATTGAATGATAGCAGTCAGCACAATACCCAGACATCAACGTGCTTATGAGCAGCAGCAGTCAGTTATATCCACATTATAACTAATGCAGAAATGAATTAATATGCCTGCCTTTAGCTCCAGTGACTAAAAACACCTTTGTCTCCCAAATGTTTATGAAAGGAGCTCTATTTAGCAATTGATGTAATTATATAAACTGGTATTCTCTGGTAACATCATCTTCTCATTTTATCTCATGTTCTAATTTTGTTAAATAATTATTAACCATTTCATAATTTCTAATGTTTGTGTGTTTACCATCTTAAGACTTGGCATTACATCAGTAAGTTTTGGCTATTTTATGTGTATCCTCTCCCAAAACGTGGAGATGGCTGGGAGACCCAGCATTGAGCCTCCGTCTCTAACTGCCTTGACATGAGGAGTCAGCCACACTGAGTTCCTTGAGTCATAGTTCAGGGAGATTTCTTCTCGTAAAAGCATCCACACACCAGACAAGATTTTATGAACAATACTGTTGTTCCACAGTTGCTGTAATTTCGTCCTTTTGTTTTTCTTTTGATTCCAACTTTTTAATAGAATGTAAAATCCCAGCTGCCATGGTAGGATTCAAACTTGTTTTTCTGGATCAATAGCCAGCTTCAATATTGGCAGATGTATGCTCTTATATATCTCTTAGGGCTAACGGAATCAAGGGATAAGGGGAGAAAGCAGGAATGGGGTACTGATTCTGGATGATCAGCCATGATCATATTGAATGGCGGTGCTGACTCGAAGGGCCAAATGGCCTACTCCTGCACCTATTTTCTATGTTTCTATGTTTCTTTAAAGCTTAAAACTTGCTGCAAATCCCTACTCTGTTAATACTCTGCTATTTATTCACATTTAGTGTTAACCTGTGACATTTTGAACAGGTGCTTCCACAACGATTCCAGAAGACTTCCCTGCCTTTAAAACCGTCTACAGGATCATTGCGAAAGATCCGGACCCTCAAGGAGAAATTGAAGTAAGAAAGTGGATATGAATATTCTCAATTAATTTACACAACAAAGCCAATAAAGTCTGAAAGGATAATCAAAGAACACTTTGATTGCATTGATATGTTGCTTGGTCAGCCAAGCATTAACGTGAACTTCTGCGATCTCGACACCTGTGTTTTTCAGCAAATCCTACTCTCACCTCTCCACCCGAGATCTGAAATGTTTCAATGAATCTCAATCCTTCCTTCTGAGATTGCTTCATAACGACATGCCTTTCACAAATGATGGCCTTGTTCAAAACAAGAACTTAACCATCATCTTCTACACATCCATATTATCAGTAGCTTTTCTGCACTTGTGTTATCATGAAAAAGAAATATGCTGATAAGTGGAGGTGACATGGATCACACACGTCTTCACACAACGGATAAAGGGATGTGCATCTGGCAGAAGCTGGGGAAGCCACTGTCATTCCACCTCTTTCTCAAGGATCTCTTCTCTACTTGTTCTCTATGCCTTTCCTACCTTCTCCTCCATCATTGTTCTTAGTATCTTCTCAATCCAAGTCATTAATCCTCCTTTAGAAGAGATTTTGGCCTTGCTTCTACATTCATGATGGCTACAGGAGATTGAGTTGTGCATGTGCAAGTGAGCTTTTAGCTTTTAAAAGTATTTTCAAATAGACCTTGGTCAATCCTGCTCTGTTACAGAATATTACTTTTTCAGTTTTCATCGATGAAGTACAACTGAGTTTTTTAACCATCCCTTTCTATTCAGTTTACTATAATAAGTGATCAAAGTGATGCTGCCAAGTATTTTTCATTGGACCCGAATGATGGAATTATCTCCAGGACTAACGAGCCACTTGATTATGACCAAGGCTTGAAGGTACGTTTGGACATCAGGTGGGTTTGCTTGGGTCTGACATGATCCCAAGAGTAATCAGTGCTGAATTCTCTGAATTCTCTTTATGCCAGCAATACAAGATCACCATTTCCGTGAATGAAGTGGGGAAGACTCCTCCAAAATCTTGCACGGGAACCATTACCATCAACATCCAGAACCTCAATGATGAATCTCCAGTTTACTTGTGAGTAACATTTCGCATCGGGAACCGGAATACTTATTCAATTACTTTTCCGTGAGCTGGGATGTGAAAACCTGCCTCCATTTATATGCTAGTTTTGTACAATCAATAAAATACATTTAACCCAAAGATGAAACAAGTCTATTCAAGTGGTAGATTCCTGACAAGTCAAATGGAGTCCAGAGCCTAAGTGGTGGCCATATTTTCTATCTGGTCAATGATGGTCAATTCTGATGCCACTTATCTTGATTCTTCGTGCTGTGTAGCTGGCTCTGGAACTGCCACTACTTATTTCCCATTCCTGGTTGTCCTTGATAAATAAACAATTAGTCATCTTCTTGGGTCTCTGTGGTTAGCAAGTTGAAATTAAACCCATGGTGTTGTTTGGTATGGGAGCCTAGAATTTTGACATTCACCACGTCCCATTCTTTTGCCCCATCCAAGCAGTTTCTTCTCACACTGTGTGGATGTGTGCATAACCTTTCACTTTAAATACAAGTCCTATCTTTTTCAACCACTTTATTTTGAAAAGTATCCCACCATCTCCATATTAGGTCTGGGAGATGCTGTGTCCATCTGTTCAGGCCTCAACCAACAATTTATCCACATTTAAAACGAATGGCCCAAAAATGCATCTTTTTGATTTGGCAAACACTTTTTATTCACATGCCTACAATTGAATTTTATTATTGCTTTGAATGTACTAAACGTTGTCTGAGGTAGCTTCAATATACTTAGCAAAGCACCACAAACCTCAGTAATAAGCAACATTTTTTACAGCAAGATCGAGCAGTTCCTGAGAATCCCGTGCCATGTCACTGCCTTCTAGACCGTGGTGTCCTACCTCATCTTTCCCTGTACTTTTGGGAAATTATTCTCCGGATGTTACTGGAAAATCCAGCAACTTTGCCGACCGCTATTTGACTTTGAAAATGTAACATAATGATTTTCATCTTGAATCAATCAATTTAATTGATGAAGATGCTGCCACAAATACTGGGGTTGGAAGTTCTGGGATGTTAACCAAAGGAAATCAAAAGACTAGCAATTATACGATTAAATCAGGGTGGTCCAGGAGCTGAGAGAGATGTGTTCCCAGGCATGGGCTCCAAGTATTCTTGCCATGCTACTGTTATGTTATCTTGTTACATTTCCCTTTTAAGAACATTACGCATGTGTTTCATTTTTAAGACGTTTGCCTATTTCTGAGCTTGCTCTGTATTCTGGGCATGGTCAGAACAAAGCAGTCAATATTTACATTCAGAGCAGGAGTGAGTGTGTGAATTAATCATAAAGAGAAAGGTTGAAACTGTCAGACTTTACACTGTCCTTGCACTTCCAGGCAGTGAGCTGATAGATACAAGAGGTGCTGTCAGAGAAGCCATGATGAATCGCTGCAGTGCATTCTGTAGATGGTAAATGTGGCTGGAGAGCACCAGAAATGTTGGAGAGTGAATATTGAAATGATACAGGGGCTGCTGGTCCTGTTTGCTCTAGATGCCATCGAGCTTGAGTGTTGTGGGAGCTTGGAAGATTATTCCACCACATTTTTGGCTTGCGTCAAGAGTCATGGGTGTTTTATTGCCATTTGTCCAGAAACGGATCAGAGAGTCATAGAGTAATACAGCGTGCAAACAGGCCCTTCGGCCCAACTTGCTCACACCGGCCAACATGTCCAGCTACACAAGTCTGCGTTTGGCTCATATCCCTCCAAACCTCTCCTGGATATGTATCAATGAAATTCTTACTAGGAGCAGCACAACTGATATGTAAACATAATACTCTGTAAACACCATAATAAACAACAAGCAAAGTTCAGTATATCTTTCTTTTGAGGCAGCGACTCCTGTAGATCCCTTTGATGGTGGGGAGGTCATGGACTGGGCGGGTTCACCATATATTGCAATCTTCTTCATTCATGGGCATTTGAGTTGCCGATCCAGGCTGTGATTCAACCAGTCAATATGTTGTAGATGGTTGAAAGGTTTTGTTGTCAGAGTTTGCAGCCATTTTGAGATAGGATATTGAATTACAAATCTTGAACCTTGAGGGTATTGATCATGCGAATCTCTGCAGCAGCTCAGCCTACTTCGTGGAACACCACCACCATACAAAGAAGTAAATGTTTACAGCAAGCAATCTGAACGTGAGGGAGAAACAATTGAAGGGAAGTGATTGAAGGTGCTGTCTCAAAGTAGTTGCCAGTTTGGCATTAATAAACCTTTGGTGAGGTTTCCTCCAGTTATTGAATGGTATGGCACAGAAAGGGTCAGAAAACCCCGTAAATTTTGGGGATGGGAATTAAGATCAATGCATAGCAGAAAGACACAACACATTTACAAGCTCCGAACTAAATCAGGCAGATCATGGAAACACTCAACATGGCAGTAACCTGACTTATGACATTCAGTTATCAGTGAACCTGTTCTGTTTACTCAACATCTTCTGTTTAAATTGCACTGTGTAATGTAGGACGGGCAGTTGGACTGAAGAACATCCTGTATGGCAGAACGTGCAACCCCTCAACACATCCTGATAATGCCTCTGCTGTGGTTTTGAATCACAAACTGGTCACTGCAGGAAGAGGCCATTTGGCCTGTAAAGCCTATACTTGCTCGACCAGCTATTTCCACCCCCATTATCTCCCTGCAGCCCTGCAAATTCTTTCCTTTCAGATGTTTATACATACAGAGCATAGATATTGGGAATCTTTCCCCCAGGTGGTCATAGGCTTGAGGTAAGAGGAAGGAGTTGCAAAGAGGTTCTGCAGGAATGTTTTTTGTACAGGGAGAGTGGTCAATATCTGGAATGCGCTGCTAGAGAGGGTGGTGAGTCAGTCAAAATCACTTTCTTTATGAGACATTTAGGCAGGCAAGGTCTCGAAGAATACAGACACAATGCAGGAAAACAAAAATAGCGTAGTTGAGCAAAAAAGGTCGGCACAGACATGGTGGGTTGAATGGCACGATTTGTGCTGTTGGACTTTCATTCTAAGTCGCTGTTCATGGGATCTCAATGTACAAAAATCCTCAGAGTCTGCAATGCACTTCTATTTCATCACTTTGATTGCAAGTTGCAGTGGGATATCGGAGGTTGCAAATGTTAATCTTTTCTGTTAATAGTCATTTCAGTCAGAGTGCCGCTTGCTAATAAATGCAAAAGGAAAGTCAATAATACCATTATTTAATGTGGAAACAGCATAGAAATACAGTGGCCTCTGTGCTGCTGAAAAGAATGAATATCCAGGATTTAATAAATGTCGTGAGCCTGGATAAATCCTGGATATTCATTTCCCCTTCTATTACCTATGTCTGGATTATCTTTAACTCTGAAAGTGTGTATTATTGTGTAAATGTATCCATTTTCAAAACACGGTTTCCAAAGAAACTGAGCTGATAATTAAATAATTAAGACTTGACAGTTGACAATATATCAGATTACTTTGTTTCTAAGAAATCCACTTGATGTTATAAACATTCCCGAAGATGAGCCTGCGGGGACTATTGTAGCAAAGTTCACAGCAACTGACCGAGATGTGAATGACAGAGTCTTCTATGAATTTGCTAGCAAGCACAAAGGCTTCACCATTGATGAAAGTGAGTGTTACATATTTCATTTTACATTGTGTTTTGGATTACCGCTGTTAGTTTGTGAGAGATATCTCAAACACTTGGACATGAAGAGCGAGTGAGCGAGGTTGGATGTTGCCGGGTCTGTGGCCAGATTAATTTTCAATAAAATCACCTCTACACTTTTTGATGTTTGAGAGCCTCTTCATATTGATATGTACTTGTTATTAATCCTTTGCTTCTGTATCTGGTTTGAATATTCTCCATTGCTAACGTCTTGTTCTATTTTTCCCAATTTTCCCTTTTAACTGATCTATGCCAGGTCTTTGGCCTCAAAGTAGCTGAATTACTTCATCATTCAAGTACTACTGCCTTTGGCACGTTCTATTTTTGTACTTAATCTGATTATATTGGAATCATAGCTTCCACACTGATAAATATTTAAATTTGAATTGTCAAATTTGAATTTGAATTTCCAAATATTTACATTATTCCTGGTAAGCATTTTAAATCTCTTGTTTTGCTTGATGGGTTTTCACAGATACAGGAGAACTCAAACTGACCCATTGCCCTGATTATGAAGACACCACCTTTCCTCACAAACAGATACTGGAAATTAGAGCATTTGACTCCAGCCGGGTCCACTCCGTCACTGCAACAGTAACTGTTAATATCATTGATCTTAATGACAATGCCCCTCAGTGCCAGCCAACCCTTTACAAGTGAGTACTTAACGTCAAACCAGCAATAGACCAACGATTATTACTCGAATGCAACAGACCTTTAAATGTTTCCTTATTCAGTCACAGTGACTTTACAGTAATCCTTAAAATGGATACACATCTCCAGCAATCACTGAAAATCATCTCCAGCAATCACTGAAAATGTCCTGATTTATTGGAAAGTCCTGTTCAGATTTGTGAAGAGTATCATTAGGAAAAATGAAGTTCCCTTCGGACCTCGCATTGACATGATTGACTTCTAAGGAAATTAAGCTTAGAACCAAGGCATCCACAATCCACAATGACTTCATCTCACACCTTCCATAAACTTACGAAAAACGTGTTTTGCCTATTCAGCCTTCATTATTCTTGTACTAAAATGTCAATTATTTTCACTTCAAAGCAGTGAGAGGATGTGCTCCAGTGTGATCCTGACCCCTCCCGGTCATTATGCTCTTAAATGCCTTTAAAGCCTTTCTGCAGGTAGATATTCCTTTCACTGGTTCATGGAAACATAGAAATGTAGAAAATAGGTGCAGGAGGAGGCCATTTGGCCCTTCGAGCCAGCACCGCCATTCATTGTGATCATGGCAGATCATCCACAATCAGTAACCTGTGCCTGCCTTCTCCCCATATCCCTTGATTCCACTAGCCCCTAGAGCTCTATCTAACTCTCTTTTAAATACATCCAGTGAATTGGCTTCCACTGCCCTCTGTGGCAGAGAATTCCATAAATTCACAACTCTCTGGGTGAAAACGTTTCTTCTCACCTCAGTTTTAAATGGCCTCTCCTTTATTCTTCGACTGTGTCCCCTGGTTCTGGACTCCCCCAACATTGGGAACATTTTTCCTGCATCTAGATTGTCTAGTCCTTTTATGATTTTTTTAAAAGAGTTCCTCTTTTTAATTAATGTTGTCCGTCTTCTGACCACACCTCTCCTTGTTACAGAAACTCTGAGACCAAGTTGGCTTCTGGCAATAGAAAATAAACTGAATGAAATAGAACAGAAACATAATATTGCAAATCTGTTCTCTTCACCCTGAGTACCAAATGTGATCTTTGATTCCTGTAAGCATAACTTCACTGGCAAGGATATTGTATCTAATATATAGCTTCTGCTCAATGTCACATTTTTGTGTCAATTCTTAATCTTTATGACCATATATCATCATATAACTCTGAAGGAGTAACTGAACATAACTGAAAATATCTAGCAATTCTACCGTCGAAAGTGGCCTCACATCAGATTCTCAAGTGCATAAAATTATTCCAGAACTTGCTTTTGAGTCAATAAAGTCAGAAAGAGTTTTCCATTCGGTGACCATTTCATCTTGTTTTGCAGTGCAGTGCTTGCTGAAACAGACCCACCAGGCACCCCAGTCACTTTCCTGAACTGCTGGGACAATGATTTAGAACCATCTAATAATCATCTCACCTACACACTGGTGCTGGATTCCTTTTCAACAAACAGATTTTCTAATAGTAGAAATGAAATACAAGTAAGTATTAAAACATTGGAAAGACTGGAGACGAGGTGTGGTGTTGTTCCATCCCACTTTCATAGTAGTTTGGAAAAAACCCCATAGTTTTCTGAATTGAAATGGAAGTTCTCTTCATTGGCTCGGTGCTTCTGCTGATTAGAAATGCAATGCAGATTCAGCATAGAGTCATAGTCACACAGCATGGAAACAGCCCCTTTACCCCAACACGTCGATACTGGCCAAGATGCCCCTTCAAAGCTGATCCCATTTGCCTACATTTGGGCCATATCTCTCTAAACCATTCCTATCCATGTCCCAATCTAAGTGTCCTTTAAATGCCCTTACAGTCCTTGCCTCAACTACCTCCTCTGGCAGCTCAAGTGAAAAAGTTATGTCTCAGGTTCCTGTTAAATCTTTCCTTTCACACCTTAAAACTAGATGAGAATATGAAATCGACTTATCGATGTCAGTAAGAACAAAACCCCTTTGTTACTCATTCATGATATCAATAGACAATAGACAATAGACAATAGGTGTAGGAGTAGGCCATTCGGCCCTTCGAGCCAGCACCACCATTCAATGTGATCATGGCTGATCATTCTCAATCAGTACCCCGTTCCTGCCTTCTCCCCATACCCCCTGACTCCGCTATCCTTAAGAGCTCAATCTAGCTCTCTCTTGAATGCATTCAGAGAATTGGACTCCACTGCCTTCTGAGGCAACAAATTCCACAGATTTACAACTCTCTGATCTACAACTATCATTGTTTAAATAAAAATAAAATGATGCTTTGTGATGTCACACGTTCAACATTCAGATGTTTCCAGCCACATACGACTGACCATCTGCAGAAACTAATATTTGGAAGGGTGACGCAAAACTTATGAGAAAAGCCAGTAAACAAAAAATCACCTGTTTAAATTGTAGTCATTTTAAAGAGACATTGACGTCATTTTCATTGATATCATTGTTTATTTTCTGTGCACGTTTTCTCCTATTTTTAGGTAATCTTTGTATTTTATGACTGGATGTCACCATAACGAGTTAATTGTCCAGTTCTGAATCAGCAATAGAATATTGTGACTCCACACGAAACATTGCAGAGGGAATCGTTTAGAAAATCATTGTTGCAAAATAACATTGATATCATTTATTATGGATGGATAATTTATAAAATAACATGTTATACATATTTTATATGTTTACAGATTGGCCTAAAGGGTTTGGACTATGATGAGTCAACATTTGAAGGCCAACAATTCAAACATACAATACTAATCAAGATTTCAGATGGCGGAGCTCCCTCTTTGACAAGTAAGTGTCCATGTTGGATAGATTTAGGAGACCGAAGTGCAGTAAACAGATCATTTTTTCTCTTTGCAGGGAGAAAAGTAACTAGGGAATATGGATTCCCAGTGAACTGATTGAAGGATTTGAAGGGAAAAATGTCTTTCTCCCAAAGAGTGCTGTGAGGCCTGCCTGACAGGCAAGATAAATCTAGAAACACTCAAGTAGTGAGATACTTACAATCAATATGGCTGCAGAACAAAAGTAGGGATAGTTCAAGTGGCTCTCATTTGGCTGTCACGGCCATTTTGAGTTGAGCTGCTTCCTTCTATGCATGGAATTTAAATGATTGTATGATGCATTGAACCTCGTGATAATCTGAATAGATTTAAATATCACTGATTTTCATTAAGACTTGCTAATTGGTGTCTTGCCATCTGCTTTGGACAGGCACAGCTACTTTGATTGTACGAGTGACGCGTAGAAATGAATGGAATCCCAAATCCGACGATTTTACGTTCCCTGTCGCTGAAAACAGCCCAATTGGGACAATTGTGGGCTTCGTAAAGTTCACTGATGCTGATCTGCCATCTGACAGCATTCGGTACAGCATTGCCAGTGGAAACAATGATATCCCTCCCAGATTCTACATGGAACCCAATTCAGGTTACCTTCACCTTTCATTCCTCAAAGCACATTGGCTGACTCTGGAGTATTTGACCAACTTCCAAGAGGATAGACAAGTAAAATAATACAATCAAATAAAATGAAATCATAAAATTCTGCGTATGCATGGTGGATCAACCAGGAGGATGATTTAAGTGCTTTATCTCCAATAACCTGCAATTATCATGGGAGATTGCTGTTTCGTCCTTCGGTTACTTGCCTTCAGTCTATGATTGTTAATTTAGAGATTTTGTGCTTTGAACCAAATTGCAGCAGGAACATCAACAATAGACACAAATTAGTCTCGGGCAGTTTTATATATGCAGATATAAAACTCAGTAACTTAATTCAACCCCTTGCATTGATTTTATAACATTGGAAGTCCTAGAAATGAGCATAAAGATTGATTTTTGTATCGCAGTACATTTTTAAATGTCAGAAACGTTTATATGTGAAATGTATGTTATTTTCGGCATTTTCTGACGTGATCAAAATGTTTCCGGTGCGTGGACACCAGGGCAGCTGAAGGTGCTGAACCTGCTGGATGCAGAAAGTGCAGCCCGCTATTCCCTGACTGTGCAAGCGGTGGATCTGAATAATGATCTCAAGTCTGATCCACAGAAACAGAGGACCAGCTTCACCACGGTCACGGTGAACATTCTGGTAAAGTATCAGAAATCTACTGCCATGCATTACATTTTATAACTCAAAACATTGTGTGCGACTTCTTGGGAAAAAGGAGGAAATAAGAGTTCCTAGATAATAAGTATACTGGGGTGGGAGATGGTAACCTCGACTGAGGTTTCACCACAGCGATACTGGACAAAGCTGAATAATGACACGTAGACCGATTAAATAAATTTAGTTTGTATTCTCGTGGGTGTTGAGGATTGAGGAGTGTGTTAATTGAAGTGCTTGGAATAATAGAATAATTCAACGAGGTAGATACAGCAAAACCATTTCCTCTCTAGGGGAATCAAAATCACAGATCCCACCGAGAAAGTGAGAGCTAAAATTACAAATGGAAGTGAGAGCTTTGTTCCCCAAAGGCGTGTAGCTGTCGGGTTTGATGTACTCTTCAAGGTGCTTCCTGATAGCAATTTGTGTGGGTAAATTGTCACGGGGTTCGGGTAACCTAACTGCGGTAACCTAACTGCAGTTACATGTGTGGTCACATCAGCCAAGCCATTACCTTATTTTCAATCCAAAATAGACTGTTCTTGAATAAATAAATCAGTTCTGACTCAAAAGTCACTGACTGAAAGGTCAACTCTGCTTCCATCAGGCTGAGTATTTTCAGCATTTTCTCTCTCGTTTTAGATTTTTAGCATTTACAGTGTTTAAATGAATCAGGATGCCTTTGAACCCATTTGTGTATTTAAAGAGCATTTTTGTGCTATGTTGAAATTTATAATATCGTTTTTCTGTAGCTCAAAGCGCCATACACACACAAGCAAAATATATGTTCAAAAGATGGCTATTGTTTTAAGAGTGCAGTATGACAGAGTTGCAGTTTATATCAAAAGCTCTTAGCGAGGGCAGGTCAATTCTGCTTGGTTATGATGTGAAATACTGACATGTAATTCAGCAGCCAGATCACCAATCTGTGCCAGAATACAGTAAATAAGAAGTACCGGGGAAACTCTTAATTCCACAACATGTCCCAAGTTTCAGTTGAAAGGGTCCAAGTACACTGGCTGTAGCCAACAGTTCAGAATGGAACACGTAGAAAGGAACTGCAGATGCTGGTTTAAACCGAAGATAGACCCAAAATGCTGGAGTAACTCAGCGGGACAGGCAGCATCTCTGGAGAGAAGGAATGGGGCCCCTGGCAGTCAGCCACCAATCTAGCCAAGGTAAGTCCTGGACAGATGCACACAGCTGTGAGTCTGGATTTACAGAGAGACTGTGAGGGTGTATCTAGTGTTTACCCTTCCACAGGCACAGACTCACTGGGATCAGCCCAGTCCGCCCGAAAATCCACAGCATCAGATCTTGTGCAGGATCTAGGATCTGAGGAATTGCAATAGGAATTAGTTTAGTTTAGTTTAATTAGTTTAGTTTAGTTTAGTTTGGTTTAGTTTAGTTTAGTTTAGTTTAGTTTAGTTTAGTTTAGTTTAGTTTAGTTTAGTTTAGTTTAGTTTAGTTTAGTTTAGTTTCGTTTCGTTTCGTTTCGTTTAGTTTAGTTTGGAGATGCAGTGTGGAAAAAGGCCCTTCGGCCCACCGAGTTCACACTAACCAACACACACCCAACGCACGTCTATACTACACTAGGGAAAATTTATCAAAATTAACTTACAAATGTTGGGCCTATAGAAGACAACGTGAAAGGTTTGTTAATTATTTGACTATTTTGCATTGCTTTGGTGCTTTTGAATACCTGTCCTGGGTTAGATAGTGCTTGGCTGGCTAACATCTCGCGTACACCTCTGCATGGTCCTCAGAGCTACACTGACCAGTAGTTGAAGGTCCTGCTCCCAGGGACGTCCAGTGAGGCAGGGGATCTGTGAGCAATGCTGGGCCTCAGGTGGGTGCTCCACTGCAGTCTGCCCCGGCGGGCCTTTGACAACACTTGCTGGCAAAGGCCTTCCCATCACTATCTAAATGTCTCTGGTAATGAACTGAAGAAGTGTCTCGAACCAAAACGTCACCCATTTCTTCTCTCCAGAGATGCTGCCTGTCCCGCTGAGTTACTCCAGCATTTTGTGTCGATCTGATTGAAAATATGTTAATTTGACTTAATTTTTGTTTTAAAAACATGCCACAGATATTAAGCACCTCATCAAACCGGCTTGGCGACCGCATTAAACTGAACAGGCTGTGCGTCATGTATTGTAGCCAGCCTCTCAGCCCAGCATTACCAACCGCTGCCCCTGGGTGGCAGTGCTGCATCCAGCAATGGAGCAACAGGTCAGGCAGCCCCAGCCATACATTAATGCAGAGGATGGGAACACCAGACCTACACACTGCAGTTAGTCAAGTCGTTCTCTCCGGAACCACCAACCAAAGACAACCGCACACTTCTGTGCTTTTAACATAGTTTTAAAAATATATATATTATTTCATTTATATTAGTTTTTCATTGTCTCTGAATGTAAAAACTGTCAGCGATTTTCACAGAAGGCAAAACTCTGCCCCAATTTTATGTTCTGTCAACAGCATTCTGTAGGTGGGTGGGGAATAGATGGAAGGCATCTCGGCTTGGGTCCCTACTTCAGACTCTGAGTCTGAAGAAAAGTCCTGACCCGAAACCTCACCTACAGTATTCATGTTCTCCAGAGATGCTGCCTGACCCATCGAGTTACTCCAGTACTTTGTGTTTTGTTTTTTAAACTAGCATCTGCAGTCCTTTTGTCATACAATCAGCAAAATGAGAATCACAGATATAAAATATTGGGATTGCCGAAGCAAGCAAATTGAAACAAAGTGCTGTCCGGGTGTCCAAATCAGTGAAATGGATATAATTGTCATGTGTTACTGAGATTTATCCAACTTAAATTATCATATTTTTCTATTTCCCTCTTCTATGTCTATAGAATATAAATGATGAACCACCAATCTGCAACCCAGCCTACTATGAAACCACTATATATTCCACAATTAAAACTCCCTTTCTCCAACTCCACTGTTCAGACAAAGACTCTGCCAATGACCAACTCAGCTACCTGATTGTGGGAGGTAAATGGAGACTAATTTCTAATTTTAACTGTGGGTCACTTGTTGTTGGGTGGGTTTTAGTCTCACCAAATTTTTATATCCAGCTAAATTATCAGATATGATGCATCCCATTTACACTGCACACCTACATTTGGGATTAGGATAAGGTATGTGTTTTTAATTTGGGTTTCTAGACGTAATGCAGACATGAAAAAAAATATTATTTTTGAACACAATAATACTCAGCCATTTCTGACAGCATTGATAACATCAGTTATTCGCAAGCAAAGAATTTATCTGAAAGTAGACACAAAATGCTGGAGTAACTCAGTGGGACAGGCAGCATCTCTGGATAGAAGGAATGGGTGACGTTTCAGGTCGAGACTCTTCTTCAGACGCGACCCGAAATATCACCCATTCCTTCTCTCCAGAGATGCTGCCTGTCCCGTTGAGTTACTCCAGCATTTTGTGTCTATTTTCTGTTTAAACCAGCATCTGCAATTTCTTCCTGCACAAAGAATTTATCTGAATTGACTATCCATGGGGATTGGGCTAGAAAGATTTAGTCGAAACTTTAATTGCTCATCGTGGGCTTATGTAAACTACTTGATTACTAAATCCAACCAGCACAATCAGTACTTTTGGAATTCTTAATTACAGAAGTAACATGCTGTTAGTATTTAAGCATGTTCCTGATATGAACAGTTCAGGTGGGAGCACCAGTGTTAGTGCTGATTTACTGTCCTGCTGTGACAGCTCCACTCTGTCATGAGCATTGCTGGCGTTATCGGTTTATTAATGGTCAGACATTCTCTATGTTGGATGAGGCAGAATAAGTTCCTGGTTCAACTTTATTTGACTTTTAAACCTGGCACTTTAACTCAACTCATCATTAATTTGGGATTAAAATTAGCTGCTCAGTACAATTACTGAAGCCCATCTTTGAACCTTCCAAGGGGCCTTATCTCCCATTCTGCTGTGGAGACCAGTCTTGGAGATACCACGCCAATGTTTCCATGGACTCGCACACCCCAAAAAAACAATCATTTGGTGACTATGAGCTTTGGCCCTGAGCAAAATTGTGAATGTGCTATATATCCATATATATCCAGAAACTGTTGAGGTTTTTATACATTGGATCCTATCAGTGAATGTTTACACTACATACAATGTTCTGTACATGGATTTGGAATAGATTGTATTTTATCTTAACGTTGTGTTTCTTTTTTTGTGTTTGTTCTTAGGCAACACACACAATCGTTTTGTGCTACGGAGAACGGATATGAACCTTCTGTCCGTGGCCACGACACAAAGCTTCCAGTTTGACGTTCCTGGTGGTGTGGAAGATCCAACGGACTATCAATTGTTGGTTCAAGTCACTGATGAGTTTGGAGGAACCAAAGCACGCCAGCTAACCAGCACAGCCACAGTCGTTATACACATTATCCCGTGGACAACAACACAACCGGCCACCAGTACACCGACCACTCCGGTCAGTTTGGTATCACTATTGAATTACAGTCATCAACAATATGGTCCACTCCAGGAAGTGCTCGCTTGATCTAAACATTTTATCAGTTTGAGTTTTATCAGTTCGATATACCCACATGTGCGGACAAAGTTGCTTCTCAGTTTCCTACTAAATCTTTCACCTCTCACCTTAAAACAAAAATTCAATAGAAATGCAAAATTCCAGATTATTGATTGTAATTAAATGTTACCATTGTCAAGATGAAATTTGAATTTGGGTCCCCCAGATTTGTTAGCCCAAGCCTCAGGATTAGTAACTTAACCACCGTGTCACCAGTAAATAGGCAGAGGCATGTGTAGCTCATGGGTAGTAAGCTTGCTTTTGAGTCCAGCTACGGGTTTAGTTCATGCTACATTCTAGAACAGAGATTAGAAATCTCGGCCGACACTCCAATACCGAGCAGGTGCCGCTTTGTCAGAAACCCACCTGCCTGATTTATAATGGACCATCTGCCTTTGAAAATTGCACGTTTATTTAAATCTTCAAGAAATTGTATAAATATGCTAAAAATAGAAATGTTAAGAGGTTATGGAAAAAACAGCTTGCATTTCAATTAACGAATTCACCTCAGTTTACAATGCGTGAATACCTGCAAATGTGTAAATATTAGCTCTCTATTTTCTGAGAATATTTCTTTAAAGAAACGAGCTGAATTAAAAGTAATAGAAATGGATAATGAATAATATTTGGTGGTAATGCAATGGTTATATTACCAATGCAGAAGCCAGGATCAGCATAGCTTTAGGATATTATTGTGCATTGAACAGATTGTGCCACAAGATTAACAGATGGAGTTCCCATGTCTGGGAGATGTGCAGCGGGGATGTTTTTCCTTTGTTGCCTGTTCTGCCAGTGATCCTCCAGTGCGGTCCTGGCCGCTCCTGCTGTGAGCCTGGCTCCTGGTTCATTAGTGAGATGTTGTTCATGCAGCACCACACACTGGACCTTGCTCCACACACGTGACTGGCTGCAGTGCCAGGACAGCTTAAACCGCCAGAGAAACCCTGACCCAGGCTCACCTGCGTCCAAGCTGCCACTGATATGGGATACTACATTGAGTATAGGAGCAAAGAGGTCCTTCTGCAGTTGTACAGGGCCCTAGTGAGACCGCACCTGGAGTACTGTGTGCAGTTTTGGTCTCCAAATTTGAGGAAGGATATTCTTGCTATTGAGGACGTGCAGCGTAGGTTTACTAGGTTAATTCCCGGAATGGCGGGACTGTCATATGTTGAAAGACTGGAGCGACTAGGTTTGTATACACTGGAATTTAGAAGGATGAGAGGAGGTCTTATCGAAACGTATAAGATTATTAAGGGGTTGGACATGTTAGAGGCAGGAAACATGTTCCCAATGTTGGGGGAGTCCAGAACCAGGGGCCACAGTTTAAGAATAAGGGGTAGGCCATTTAGAACAGAGATGAGGAAAAACTATTTTAGTCAGAGAGTTGTGAATCTGTGGAATTCTCTGCCTCAGAGGGCAGTGGAGGCCAATTCTCTGAATACATTCAAGAGAGAGCTAGATAGAGCTCTTAAGGATAGCGGAGTCAGGGGGTATGGGGAGAAAGCAGGAACGGGGTACTGATTGAGAATGATCAGCCATGATCACATTGAATGGCGGTGCTGGCTCGAAGGGCCGAATGGCCTACTCCTGCACCTATTGTCTATTGTCTATTGTGAATGCCTGAAGCATTCACAAACCTGCAAAGTGGATGGATCGGATTCCCCAGTTTGATCTGCCGTCAGTTTGATCGGCATCAGTTTGACTGGAATGGAACCTGATTGGCAAGTCCGATTATTTTCCAGGGCCATGATAAGTAGATTCATTATGGTACATCGTAATGTTTTAATCATGTTTCTGTTTGTAACAGTTTACCACAGCTGTGCTGATTCGGATCTCGTGGTTCTGGAGGCCGCAGGGTTGGTTTGTGGCCCTGCTGGTTTTATTAGGAGCATCCGCTTTTGCAGGACTCTACGTACTGGCGTGGGCTCTCCTCAAGAAGTAAGGCTGCCTGTGTGTGTTAACATCAATGAGGTCCTCACGTCGGTCCTCTCCCTTCCATGAACATTACATTTGTTATCATAAACCAATGGCTAACCCTATCTTTTAATGTCTGGCAGTCATCCCAGATATGGCCGGTTCTTCCCCAAATGTGAGAACCATGAAAAAACACCCGGGAACCACATCACCAAAGCTGGCCCAAAACGACCGAGGTACCGTAATATTTAACTTCACTTGGAGGATGATAAATGCCATAACACTGCACTGAATGATGTATTTGTTCATTTTTTTTAGGAGTTTCCCTCCATTGGATGAAAAAACAAACTCAAGTGACAAATGGACACTACTGCCTGTCGATTCACTGACAGGATTTGGCCAAGTATGGTATTAACCTGTTGTCATTTTAAACGGTGTGCCAATGCTCAAATCGCTTTGCACTTTGGGAGAACTGGGTGTGGTTTTCTGTCAGTTTAAAATCCTATTTGTGCTTGAGCTTGTAGCATTCAGAACCATGTTGCTTAGTGCGTAGGAGATCCATCACTGTTACCTTATCTGAATTGTCTGACAGTAAATTTTCTTTAACCAACTCTAGTTCTGCTACTTTATCCTGATGCTTGAAGCTTCTCCTGTATTTCAGCAATGTAAAGCCACTTCATTCTCATTTGCTCATTTCCCCATCGAAGGACACTATGGTGCCTTGCAACACAAACTCACGATACCTACTTTCAACACTGCTGTGCTGAGCTTACTCACTTGACTGAATGACAATGAAATCAAATGTGGAAGCTAAAATACCTCTAAATTACCTGCAAGAATATTGTTTGTAAAAATAAAGGGTTCATTGTGAAAATCCCATTGTGATCCTTCAAATAAGCCACTTCGATACAGACTCGCTTTCCCATGGATGACAAAGCAGTAATTAAACAACCATGTCATCCACATCTGCCTCTGGGAATATGAGGCAGCATTGAATCAATTTATGTTTAAAAATCAGCATAGGATTTTCACAATGAACCCTGTGGAATTTAACCTATATCTAAACTAGCAATTGTCTGACTGGTGACTGTTGGAGTTAATTTAGTTAATAAAGTTTAACAAGTTAGTATAATATTGGTGTACAACACGTGGGGAGACCTCTCTTAGTTAGCAACACATTGTACAAATGGATGAGTGCTTTGCCTGTCTCCAACAGGGTGAATGTGGGAGCAATAATCGACAGCCAGTGAGGCTTCCCTGACAGCAGTGGAATTCTTTGGCTTGGTAGATGTTCAATAACTGGTGAGACTGTGACATGAAAGTGTTTAGAGTCGGTGGTGAAGCATTAACAGAATTGGAATAGCTTTTGTTGCCAAGGGATTGATCTTTGCCTGAGGACAGCACAGAATGTGGCCAGGGTTTATTTTCATTTAATGTAATAGGGAAAATAAAACTCTGACTGCCCTAATCTCTTGGGTTTTGGCCACAGTGGTGGGTAAAGGTTCCAGGGAATTAGGTGAAGATCCATAGAAAAGGCAGTACAAAATAAATGTTGAACAAGACATTTCTCAAGCGTTTTTTCTTTTTGGAGCTTTACCAGTCCCAGATGGATAAGCTAACAGATGTGTGCTGGCTTGTTATCTGATGGTTATAGAAACTAGAATGTAAACCATTACATTTCTGTTTTCTATTTTCTGCACATCTATTTCTGTTTTTATCTCCTTCCCCAACATGTAAAATTACTCCCATGTATTGGTGCAAATTGAATGATAGTTAATCGAGTTTATGTCTTACTATTGCAAGTTCTCGATGGAATAGAGTGCAGAACAGATTGGAGATTCTGTCATGGTTTGTGTATCACTGATGTTCAAGAGGAATTTAACCTGGATTTTGGAAAGTGATTCATTATGTTCACCACGTTAAAAGGCAAAGCTGGCACAAAATAAAAACACATTGTATGAATGTAATATGCAAAACTGATTATAGAATAATTTAAACAAGTATAGAAGTTGGGAGGTCATGTTGCAGTTGTTTCGGATGTTGGTGAGGCCACATTTAGAGTATTGTGTTCAGTTCTGGGCACCGCATTATAGGAAAGATAACAGGTATAACAGGTATAACAGAGCTTTATTTGTCGTTCGGTACCGAAGTACCGAACGAAACTACATAGCAGTCATAGAAAAAAAAAAGAACACAAGACACATAACCCCAACACAAACGTCCATCACAGTGACTCCAAACACCCCCTCACTGTGATGGAGGCAACAAAACTTCCCCTCTCTTCCCCACGCCCACGGACAGACAGCTCGTCCCCGACCGACCCGCACAGTCCCCGCACCGGGCGCTGAAACGTCTCGCGGCCGAACCGGGCGATGAAAGGCCCGCGACCAAGCCTTGCGCAGCTAAGTCCCGCAGCCGAGCCGCACCAGCGGTGAAAAGTCCCGCAGCCGAGCCGCACCGGGCGGTGTTAAGTCCCGCAGCCGAGTTGCACCGGGCGGTGTTAAGTTAAGTCCCGCAGCCGAGCTGCACCGGGCGGTGTTAAGCCCCGCAGCCGAGCTGCACCGGGCGATGTAAAGTAAAGCCCCGCAGCCGAGCTGCACCGGGCGATGTAAAGTAAAGCCCCGCAGCCGAGCTGCACCGGGCGGTGTTAAGCCCCGCAGCCGAGCTGCACCGGGCGGTGTTAAGCCCCGCAGCCGAGCTGCACCGGGCGATGTAAAGTAAAGTCCCGCAGCCGAGTTGCACCGGGCGGTGTTAAGCCCCGCAGCCGAGTTGCACCGGGCGGTGTTAAGCCCCGCAGCCGAGCTGCACCGGGCGATGTAAGTCCAGCGGCTGAGCCGCACCGGGGGATGTTAGGCCCCGCAGCCGAGCCGCACCCCGCGCCGTGAGGAAGAGAAAAGTTCCCCACACCCACACACCCACCCCCCACACACCACCACCCCCTCCCACACATACACAACCAAAAAAATATATATAAAAATCATCCCAACACCGACACTCAACAAAAAAAAGACGGACAGACTGCTAGTCAGCCGCTGCCGTTAGGCGCCGCCACGTGTCAAGCTGGATAGGGCACAGAGAGGATTTACGGGGAAGTTGCCAGAACTAGAGGGTCTGAGATAAGCAGAGGTTGAGTAGGCTGGGACTCTATTCCTTGGAGTGTAGGAGGATGAGGGGTGATCTTATAGAGGTGTATAAAATCATGAGAGAAATAGATCGGGTAGATGCACAGAGTCTCTTGCCAGAGTAGGTGAATCGAGGACCAGAGGACGTAGGTTTAAGGTGAAGGGGAAAAGATGTAACAGGAATCTGTGGGGTAACCTTTTCACACGTAGGGTGGTGCATGTATGGAACAAGCTGCCAGAGGAGGTAGTTGAGGCAGGGACTATCCCAATATTTAAAAAGCAGTTAGACAGGTACATGGAATGGACAGGTTTGGAAGGGTATGGACCAAATGCTGGCAGGTGGGACTAATGTAGCTGGGACATGTTGGTCGGTGTGGGCAAGTTGGGCCAAAGGGCTTGTTTCCGCACTATGTCACTCTATAACTCTAAGTAAATTAAGACGTCAGCAAGTATATAATATTGCACAATACTAGGGAGATTTCCTTTCCAGTACTCATCACAGCCAAACATTTCAGCATAAGTAAAGTAGTTACTGGAGTAAAGTTCTTTAATTATATTTTGTTTGGAACATTATCCAAAAGGCCACTCTCATGCTCCAGTGACCGCATTTCAGTCATTTCCTGGGGACAATATTTCTTATTAACTGAAATGTATTGTTAGTCTGAGCAGATGGAGGAAAATACCCTCATCAATCGCTTGTTCACAGGCCCCTTGCACTGCCAGATACATTTCACAATGAGCACAGTTGTAAGAGACACAAACACACATGTTTATGAAGTTTAGGCTGTTGTCACAAATCACCTTGTTCCTCCAGTACAATTGGACAAGGTAGGATTCTGGGCTTCCCGAAACAGAACAGAAAAAGCCTGATTTGGACAAGCTGACTTATTAACATGTTTGCAGTGATTCAAATATCACCAGGGCGGCACAATTGGACAGTTCTTGCCCTGGGATTTATACACTTCAGAACAAATGAAAGGCTGCGAATGTGTAATCATTAGTGACCCACAAAAATAGTTGACTTTCCTTTCCCCATGCAGGTGTGCTCATCAGGTCATAGGTGATGGGAGCAGAATGAAGCCATTCGGCCCATCAAGTGTACGCCGCCATTCAATCATGGCTGATCTACCTCTCCCTTCTAACACCATTCACCTGCCTTCTCCCCATAACCCTTGACACCCATACTAATCAAGGGATTAGTACCCCTTATTCTTAAACTGTGGCCCCTGGTTCTGGACTCCCCCAACATAGGGAACATGTTTCCTGCCTCTAACGTGTCCAACCCCTTAATAATCTTATACGTTTCGATAAGATCTCCTCTCATCCTTCTAAATTCCAGTGTATACAAGCCTAGTCGCTCCAGCCTTTCAACATATGACAGTCCCGCCATTCCGGGAATTAACCTAGTAAACTTACGCTGCACGCCCTCAATAGCAAGAATATCCTTCCTCAAATTTGGAGACCAAAACTGCACACAGTACTGCAGGTGCGGTCTCACTAGGGCCCTGTACAACTGCAGAAGGACCTCTTTGCTCCTATACTCAACTCCTCTTGTTATGAAGGCCAACATTCCATTGGCTTTCTTCACTGCCTGCCGTACCTACATGCTTCCTTTCAGCGACTGATGCACTAGGACACCCAGATCTCGTTGTACGTCCCCTTTTCCTAACTTGACACCATTCAGATAATATTCTGCCTTCCTATTCTTACCATCAAAGTGCATAACCTCACACTTATCCACATTAAACTGCATCTGCCATGCATCCGCCCACTCACACAACCTGTCCAAGTCACCCTGCAACCTCATAGCATCTTCCTCACAGTTCACACTACCACCCAGCTTTGTATCATCTGCAAATTTGCTAATGGTACTTTTAATCCCTTCATCCAAGTCATTAACGTATATTGTAAATAGCTGCGGTCCCAGCACCGAGCCTTGCGGTACCCCACTTGTCACTGCCTGCCATTCTGAAAGGGACCCATTTATCCCCACTCTTTGCTTTCTGTCTGTCAACCAATTTTCTATCCATGTCAGTACCCTACCTCCAATACCATGTGCTCTAATTTTGCCCACTAATCTCCTATGTGGAACCTATGTGAGAAGTAGGGGAGGTAGGAGATGCAGAACATGAGTCTCATCCCCAACCAAAGAGCTGGGAAACCATTAGCAGCAGGCAAAATTAGCTGAGCCGGTTGCCATTGCTGAGTTAGAAAGAGGAATCACTTCGCTGGCATGTATTTAGTGTTATAGTAGCCACATCATTACACACAAGCTAGTTTCCCCCACCATCCTACCCACCTGAAGCTGCATGGCAGGTACATCTTGGCACCGGGAAATATTGTCTCAGTGCACAGCACAGCATCATTTGTATGTGCTTCTTATACAGATGCAGACTGGACTTGGTACTGTACTTTCAGTGTTTCAGTTACTGTGCTGTAAGTTCAGTACGTACAGTACAGAGGCAGGTCTCGCCTCCTGTTAATATTCCTTTCAAAAACTAAATGGTTCCACAGAAGTATTAACTTTAATTGATCCCAAATGTGAATATGGATGCTGCAGCTGTTTTTTTTAAAACTTCACTTGCTCTCAAAATGTTAGATTTTTCTAAAGGGGAAAGATGATTTTGTCTTTGTTCAAAGTCAATCCACATCATAAACTAATTAACATTTATGCTGCCTCCAGCCTAAAGAGGCCAAACCACCTCGGGATACAGTACCCCTGTAAACTCATCTTTCTTGCATCTGAAATTCATTATTTATCTAATTGCCAACATGTGGCATAAACAGCTCATGAATGAAAACGTATCAAAATATTTATCTTCTATTTTATTGAATTACCACCTCACGGTGCTCATTAAATATACATTTCTTATTATATTCATCAAAATACTATTCGCGTATTTTGTCCTGGTTCATTCGTGGGAATATATTTGTTTGAATGATAATAATGGTGATTTGAAAGAAAAAGAGATGAGATAGTTTGATAAAGTGTTTGATTTGGGTTTGTTAAATGTATCGATGTAGCTTGCTGGAGTTTAGAAGGATGAAAGGGACATCTCATTGTGACCGACCGAATAATGAAATAATTAACCGAATAGTGGATATGGAGAGGATGTTTCCAGTAGTGGGAGAGTGCAGGGCCAAAGGGCACAGCCTCAGAATAAAGGACATACCTTTAGAATGGAGATGAGAAGGAATTTCTTTAGTCAGAGGGTGGTAAATTCGTGGAATACATTGCCACAGATGGCAGTGGAGGCTTTGGGTATTTTTAAAGCAAAGATGAATAAGTTCTTGATCAGTAAGGATATCATAGGTTATGGGGAGAAGTCATGATCGAATGACGGAGCAGACTCAATGGGCCGAATGGCCTAATTCATCTCCTATGTCTTATGATCTATGATATGAAATAAAAGCAGAATTGGTCTTGGCAATAATGCTTTTAGTGGTCACTCTTTTCAGCTAACATATTCACTGTGCTTCCTTGCATACGAAGATCATATGTGATCACAATAGAAATGCATATCCGGTATTTTTGCAATTAAAATTGTATTATTGATATTCCTTTGATCTGCAAGTTGGATCCTGCTATGTAAATATGTTATCAATTTAAAAATGTTACTGTGTGTGCTTCATTGATTTATTAACTTCAATTTCAGTCTTTCGATCAGTTTGATGGACGTACTGTAGATGAAGGTAATTATCGAGTTACATGCTTCCCCCTTCTATTGTTTTAGTAGAAAAGATTATTTTAATCTTTCTCAGGATGATTGAATACAGCAAGCGAACTTCCTAACTTTTCAATCAGCAAACGAAACATATATTGCGGTAAAATTTCATGCAGGGATTAAATACCAGTTCTAATTGTATAACACTTAAGTACGTGTATGATTTTTGTGCTTTGACCTCTCGGTGACATTAAATTCTTCTGACCCTTTTGCGTATTATTAATACAAACTCTCTTGCATTCCAAATCATTAAGCTGGGATAGTTGAACAGGCACCAAATTAAGGAAGCTGTAGAATCAAATTCCAGTGGATCCTTGTGAAAATACATTGTCACCCTGACACAAAAGCAAGAGGAAATGGCAATGAAACCTTAAGACATATCAGTCTGATGCTGAGACCTGAGGACCAGGTCACTGGACAGCAGCTACCCTTGCCATTTAAATCTGTTTCTACATTTTGTCAGCAACGCACTGAACCAAGTAAAAGCGGTAGGAAGGAACTGTGGATGCTGGTTTAAACCGAAGATAGACACAAAATGCTGGAGTAACTCAGCGGGACAGGCAGCATATCTGGAGAGAAGGAATAGATGATGTTTCGGGTCGAGACTCAGTCTGAAGAAGAGTCTTGACCCGAAACGTCTTCCCTCTCTCCAGAGATGCTGCCTGTCCCACTGAGTTACTCCAGCATTTTATGTCTATCTTTAAGTAAAAGCAGTGACAGTTTAACATTAAAGTTTAAATTTACTGTCTGGCACTCTAATATTCATTTTGCTCAAGATTTCAAAGAAGGAAATAAAAAGTATTTGGTTCTACTCATCTTTGCTGTATTTATACTCCTCACTAGCCCCCCCCACCCCACATATATACGCACACACACACACACACACACACACACACACACACACACACACACACACACACACACCTAATGACTTCAATGTAGCTTCCTATTCATTTCTCCCTCAAGTGCTTCATTGTTATATTGGTAATGCTGAATAGATTCTGATTATGATTGCTCTGTAATGCTACACAGTGAATATAAAATAATAAGAGTTTGGATTAATTCCATCTGCTTTGTTTAGTGTCGGGGAAATCCTATTTATTCAACAGCCGGACTGGGCAGAGAAGATGGGTCAATTAAAGCTTGTATCTACAAGAGAAAACTCTCCAGAAGCAATTAAGGACACAATTTGCACTTAACTTCAAAAGGACTTGTTTTTTGTACGTGCTCTTGCAAACATTCTGAATAATCATACACGTCGGGATTTTTGTGATTGACTAAGCAGCTACTGTATTGAAACTTTTGCTAGATCTCAGTTAACAATTTCTTTATTCACTATTGATCTCAGTCAATCTAAAATTCCATCTTACAATTTTCAATGGTACTATGGGTTTTCCTTACAGCATGGTGCTTTCGATCTGAAGTCATGACATCTCTAACCTTGTTGGCACTGTTCACTTTGAGAGCACACACAGGGAAGGATTATCTCTCCAAAGACTTTACTTTGAAGCATTTTGGAGTGTTACCTTGTATGTTGTGGGCGTTATTCAGATTTACATGTTGTAAAATGGCAAATGGGTAATTACAACAACAATGTGATAGAGAATGTAGAAACAAAAAACAGCAGATGCTGGTTAATACACAAAAGAACACAAAGTTGTGGAGCAACTCAGCAGGTGAGGCAGCATCTCTGGAGACATGGATAGATGACATTTGGGGTCAAGGACTTAAACGTCACCGATCCATGTTCTCCCGAGATGTTGCCTGACCTGTTGAGTTACTCCAGCAGTTTGTGTGCCACAAAGTGATATAGAGCTGTTTTGATTTCCGCACTCCAATGAGCATGGTCATCTCCCCTTTACATCAACACTTATTTCATCGTTCTCGGCTGGGAATATGTGAAATCAAACAAGGCTTTGAACTTGTGTCACTACCAGGTTGGAACTCCCCGTGTTAGATAATGAGCCAAAGTAACCTCTTTTATGGTAACCCCAACTTTAATGAAATTACCAACATGAACTTTTTAAACTTGAATAGAGAACCGTTACTTTAATTGACAACAGGAATAACACGAGGCTGCAAATACCCACTGAACAAACTGTAAGTTACAGGGTTTCAGAATGGAGAAAAAATGATTTAAGACTAAAGCAATAAAGACTTTGCCTCTGGTATAATTCTCATGCACCACTACCTGGTGAGGGTGGCTGCATTTCCCATAGTTCAGCAGTTTTATTGGCCTTTTACAGACATTGTTTTCTTTATCAACATCATTTCTTGTAACTGCGAGAAATATTTGGATTGCATGGTCAATTTTGCACTAGCGTTTCAAAAAATATGAACTGATGTGGGCAAGGAGGCCTTTATTCTTTTTGGCTGGCTGTGTGGGCAAGGAGGCCTTTATTCTTTTTTTGGGGTGAAAATACATTCAATATGAAAGACTCCACCAATCAACTAAAGGAATGGTTCAGTTATACGGGAGCATTGAGAGTATTTGCACAACTACAAGAAAACTTGACATAGTTAAACACATAAACTGTAAGGAGCTACACTGATCTAAGTTCTAAACCATTTAGTTAATAAGAATGGCAAAAAGAGAAAATCTTTAATCACTTTTGCTTATTTAATTGGAAATGTAAGGATTTGGAAATCACACAGTTCCAGGGAAGGGGAACAGATTACTGGGCCCAGAGATGTACTCAGCCATTGCCACAATTCATTTGTAATCCCTGTTGGCTCCATATCTCTAATCCTTTTTCTAGAGTAATAACTATTTCCCTTTTCGATGACTCAACTGCTTTTCCTGCCGTAGCATTTTGGTCAGCACTCACAGAGGAAAGTTTGCTGGATTCTCTTTCTGTGGTAGTATTTTGAATCATACTCTGCCAACACGCCATATTTGTTATACCACAAATTTCAGAGCCAATGTCAGGATCTGCACTTTAATGGCTTATGTTGAGAGTTCATATGATCATAAGACATAGCAAAATCAGATTACTTGGCCCATTGAGTCTGCTCCTCTATTCGATAGCGGCTGATCTATTTTTCCCTCTCAACCCCATTCTCCATCTCCCCATAACCTTTAACACCCTTACTAATCAAGAACCTATCAATCTCCGTTTCTTTTAAATGCCCAATGCCGTGGTCTCCACTGCCATTTGTGGCAATGAATTCTACAGATTCACTATCCTCTGGCTCAAGAAATTCCTCCTCATTTCTACTCTAAAGGCTTGTCCTTTCATTCTGAGGCAGTGCCCTCTGATCCTAGACTCCCACTACTGGAAACATCCTTTCCACATCCACTCTATCTAGGTTTTTCATTGTTTGCAATACCTGCACTTAGCATGATGAATAGTATGTTGATTATATTTTTGTTTTGTCTTGTAATTTATGAGCCAAAATTTTCTGTATTTTTCAAAATCTGATTAAAAGAATAAAAACATGCGGCGCACATTAAATACAGGTATGTATTAATTAGATCTTGGTTTCTGTTTCTATTAAATCTGATTTCAGGCATCTCTCTTCCCTTAACCACAAAATCCAATCCTTATTGCCAGATACTTTTGTAGCAAAGATATAGTTTTTGTAAACTGTGCCAAAAATATATGTGCAAATTATTAACAAATGAGTCAAGTTGTATGTCTGAAGGAGAACAGACAATTAATTCGAATTGCCAGCATGATATCTGGGGGAACACATGCTGCCAGTAAAGCCATGATCCGTTCAAAAAGAGTTAGCATTTCTTTTAAGCTTTGTGGTTCATGGGTTTACTTTGCTGCACCAATAGGATGCTGCCACAAAATGGCAGCTCCTGGGATCTAAATCAGTGACCTGTAAGTTAATACTTTGCTGACATTATTCTCTCTTACTGACATGTCAATTGGATACATGCAAGAAGCTGAATCCAGGACGGTCATTTCTTTTAAAACTAAGTTATTGAAAGGCACATTACTGGGGTAAATGTAGGACATTTGAAATAAAACAGAGCTGGAAATAACTATTAGTTTCTCGCTCCACTCCTGTTCTGAATTCGGTCCTCTTGAAAGCTTCCAATTAACCTCAACACTTAAGCTCAGGGTTCAGCAGGTTGTCTTTTATGTTGTGGAGGTTGTATATGGTAATTGAGTCCAACGTTAATCAAGGTAGCATTTCCTTATGGCTGCTTTGACATCATGCCGTGCAGGCAGAAGAGATTAGTTTATCTTGGCATCACGTTTGGCATGGGCACTGTGGACTGAAGGGACATGGAAACAAAACTGCAAGGACGATTTGCAAGCTTAGCCTTCTGTTTCCCAAAGGCATCCCTGGAAACCTTCAGGAAGAGAACTGAAAAGGAAATCTTCCCAGGAAAAGGTAGCCATTGTTATAGATAGAACACTTTAAAACTTTTTCACCCAGAAAGTTGTGAATTTGAGGAATTCTCTGCCACACAGGGCAGTGGAGGCCAAATCACTGGATGGATTTAAGAGAGAGTTAGATAGAGCTCTAGGGGCTAGTGGAATCAAGGGATATGGGGAGAAGGCAGACATGGGTTATTGATTGTGGATGATCAGCCATGATCACGATGAATGGCAGGCTCGAAGGGCCGAATGGCCTCCTCATGCACCTATTTTCTATGTTTCTATGTTAACACTCAAAAATCACATTGCTGTTGTTATGAGATGAAGTTATTTGTGGCCACACATTGGGTCCCTAATTCTGTTTTGAATTGATGTTCCTTTTTAAAAATATTTTCTGAGTTATTCTCAAGAACAATCGCAAACATTTTACAAAAAATCATACCAAAGGAAATAACACTTAAGACTTCATTAGTTTTAGCACCATTTGATAAATGAATGGCAGAAATACTGGATGCAACTTTCTCCACCGTGGCAGTGTTGTAAAACAGAAGAATGGGGATCAGTCACAAAGTTCACCTTCATTGCCTGATTTTTCTTCCAGTGAACTCAATGGAGAAGATAGTGTGATTTTTTATTTTTAATTTGACATTATTTTCTATCCTTCGGTCAAAACAAATTAATTGGAAATTTTCATCCCAGTAGATTCCATTTCTGCTACTGGTAAATTAAATGATAAATCATACATATCACAGGATTTGCAGGTACATATCGGTCAGAGGAAAACAAGTCATAGTTGGTGTTAAATGTTCAAAGTGTTGAAAGAGTTTCAAATCGGACAGAGGTGATTCTGTTGTTGCAGGGCATGTCAATAAATAAGTTATTTTAAAATTAAATCTGTTATTGCATCAAACTTTGACATAGAAACTAAATTATCAATGCATCATAAAATCGTTCATATATTCATTCACGTCCACTTTCACATTGTTCTTGGCATCCAGTAATTCCTCTTGTTTTCTACCCTTCACTTATCCATTTCCGCAGCCCAATCTCATTATTTCCTGAAACTAAGAAAGGCAAGTTAATAGTGTTCCCTGTCCGAGACCTAAATAACATGTGGAATAGCTGCTGTTATAGAAAACATCAATTGTTCATGGCAGATCACATTATTTGGATCTATAGTTTTTCCATTAAATGATGCCTGCAATCAAAGTTCTAAGAAAAAAAGCAAAATTGTTGGGATTAAGAAATGAGTGTGTTATTTAATGTTTTATTTGTGGAACTACCTCTGGTTGTGGTGGAGGGTATCATGGCCTCAGGATAGATCTCAGCTCGCTTGGGGCCGGTGATGTTCTGAAACACAAAACGTCATCAAATGGCCATCCACTTCAAGCAATGATTTGGGCGGATACATAAAGGTTTTGAGCAATTTTCACCATCTGATATTTTATTTCAGGGCAAAAAAACCTAAAATGTTGCAAACATGTGCAGAACTTGTTGAAGGTGAATAAACTTGTTAAAGTATGTGGGGACCTTGACTTAATAAACAGACAAAGTACGAAGGCATAGAAGTTATGAAATACCTTCATAAGTTACTGGATAGACTTCAGCAATTTTATACCCAATCAGTTTTGTTGACCTGGAACAGTAACCAGATTAAGCTCCACTGGAGGATTAGTTGATGAAATTTGGAATGATCCCAGAATACCGATGAAGGAGTTGCAGGCACTGAACAGGACTGGAGCGTCAAAAATGATGTAAAGTTTTTTCACGTGAAATCCAGATGTTGAATGTTGCTCACATTTTGCTATAGCTTATGTCTCTGCCTAATTATACATTGTTCAAATAGACATAATCGTAAATTAAAAACATTCACGAAGATCTAAACACTTCCATTCCAAACTAATTGTTCAGAGGATCAAAGCAAAGAGAGACTCCAATGCTAAAACAGATCACACATTAAAGGAAGCAACCCTTTTAACACAGCTATACTCAAATGTGTACATTCTGATGCTGGCTTTGAAAAAAAATTGATAGATTCCAGGATAGTAAGTGTTCAGGAACAGGATGAAATGTTTAACCTTAAACAAAATGTACATTTGTCGAACTAAGGCTCTCATTTCCAGTTATTTTGACTAGAATGACTCAGTGCTATAACAGTTAAGAACTGTAGCTAACTAATCAGCCTCTGAGATAGTGATCCCAGTAGTGGACAATAGTGACATTTTCTTTCTCTACCTGATGGGAAGCAGATTCCTGCCCTCATGGCCTTTGCAAAAGAGATCGTGGCTTCTGACCGCAATCATCACCCTCAACTATTGATAGGCAGATGTGGGCTGCAACATCTACAACATCTTTGGCAACAACTTGTCAAAGCTTCAATTCTCACACTTTCTAAACCTACATTCTGTGCCACCGGGAAACAGAACTGAATGGGGTTCGATCTAAGAGGTTTTGCAGAAATTTGGCTCCAAAATGACCAAGGTCGGGAATATTCCAGGACACTCAACTTTAAGAAGAAATGGGCAAAATGTAAAAGGAGATGCTGTAGCCCTGATAATAGACTTGGGTAAAGAGGTTTCGAGGAATGTCTAATCTGAGAAACATAGAAACATAGAAAATAGGTGCACGAGTAGGCCATTCGGCCCTTCGAGCCAGCACTATCATTCAAAATCATCATGGCTGCTTATCCAAAATCAGTGCCCCGTTCCTGCTTCCCCCCCCCCCATCCCTTGATTCTGTTAGCTCTAAGAGCTAAATCTAACTCTCTCTTGAAAATATCAAATTTCATTCTGTAGAAGATTTAGAAGAAGAAATAAAAACGGAAAATAAGAAACGGAGAAGGTACCACAGAGATTCATCAGGATGTTGCCAAAGTTGAAGCATTTTATTAATGATTCAATTAAAGTACGGTGTAAGTTTAGGAGTGAGCAAGAGCTGCAAGAACGGTGGAGCTGTGGGAGAGAACGTCATGGTGTTACACTGACGGTGTTTCACTGACCTTGTGATGCAGGCACAGGCTATTCCAAAGACAACCAGCACTGTCACCGCTGCAGCCAGGGTCATCAGCGCCACAAACCAACTCTCAGGAGCCCAGTAGGTGGAGGTTACAGACAGCACGCTGGTGGTGAACTGGAGAAAAAAGTGACAAATCTCCATCAGGCCGAGGCCAGTCAAGTAGTGCAGTCAAAATCTCTCACTCAAAATGAGCATAAATTTCTTCCATGTTTTTAAATTGTAGTGTGAAAAACAATAAACGTGAATGCGAGAGAGCTTTGGATTAGTGCACAGGACTCTCAGTAACAGTTAGTACAAGGGCTTCCGGTGACAGTCAGTGCATGGAACGTCTTTAGATTTTTAAAATACAGTGTGGAAACGGGCCCATTAGCCCACTGAGTTCCCGCCGACCAGCGATCACCCACATACTAGTTCTATCCTACACACTAGAGGTCATTTACAGAAGCCAATTAGCCTACAAACTTGCACGACTTTGGAATGTGGGAGGAAACCGGAGCACCCGGAGAAAACCCACGCGGTCACAGGGAAAATGTGCAAACACCGCACACAATGCACCCACAGCCATTGAAACCAGGTCTCTGGCACTGTGTGGCAGCATTTATACCACTGCTCCACTGTGCCGACATCTTGAGCCACTGTGCCGACACTGGGACTGCTGGTGACAGTGAGGGTGCTGGACCCAGGTTGGTGCACGGGAAACCCAGTGATGGTCAATGCATGCAACCCCCAGTGATGGTCAATGCATGCAACCCCCAGTGATGGTCAATGCATGCAACCCCCAGTGATGGTCGGGGAATGGGACCCCCAGTGATGGTCAATGCATGCATCCCCCAGTGATGGTTGGGGAATGGGACCCCCAGTGACATCCATTGCTGGGACCTCTGTGATGGGCGGTGAGAGTGAGCGCACGGCAGGAACCCAAGTGACATCTCGTGCTGGGACCCCCGGGGATGGCCAATGCATGAGGGACCCCTAGTGAGGGTGCAGGACCCCAAGTGACATCTCGTGCCGAGATCCCCGTTGAGAGGCAGTGCCCGGGGCTCATGGTGCAGTACAGTACATCAACCAGTACAGTGACCCTGAGAAACAGTGACAGGTGGTGCTTTCCGTGACCTCCCTGCATCTCCCCAGTAACCGGCCACAATCCCCGAGCTGCAGGTGACCTCTGCAGGTGTTGCGGGCGCAGGGATTACCTGCGTGGTGGTGGTTGTGGTCGGCTGTGTGGTTGTCCATGGCACCACGTGTATCACCACCGTCACTGTGGACGAGAGCTGCTGGTGTTTGTCTTTGCCAAACTCATCCGTCACTTGGATCAGCAAGGTGTACTCCTGGGAGTGCTCAATACCTCGAAACGTGCCAAACTGAAACCGCTGAGTGGAGGCCACTTTCGGAGGATCGTTGCCAGCCCTCTGAAGCTCAAAGAGGTCTTCTGAGTTTTCTACAAAACATTAAGATGGTTCACTGATGGATTTGGCAGTTTGCTGAGTGGCTGTTTTTTACGGATTAGCCAAATACAGTTTTCAGGATGTTTGAAACCTTTCCACTGAAATGAATCAAATGGAGGGTTGCATGGCTTTCTGGCTGAATGGTCATTACATCCCCTCCAACGGGTCACACAGTCAGTATCTAAAAACTGCACACATGTGTCTATTGAGTCCACTTAACCCCTGCTCATATGCTCATGTCTATGGATTCAAAACCCTGCTCCCTCTCTGACTCCAAGCCTTTAACCATTCCCTTTTGGTGTTCAGCAGGAATCCATTGGAGATGGAGCTGCCCCAACCGCCATTAAAACGGCATCAGCAAGTTCCTGCCCTTTGACACGTGTAGGCAACTCTCAGCTCAAGTGCACTATCACACACACCCTCACACAAGTGGGCACAGGCACGGTTGCATTTACTCATTGTCCGCTCCTCATTTCCCCTCTTCATCTAGTCTCCTCTTCCCTGCCAATGCTTCGGCCCTGCCTCCCAGCTGTACAGCCGGGCCCACTGCCCCTTGTGCTCTGCCCATACCCCTGGCCCAGCTTCCCACAGCCCCAGCAGTCAGTACGGCTCCCAGCTGCACACCTGGGCCCATTGCCCAGTGTGGTCTGCCCATACCCCTGGCCCAGCTTCCCACAGCCCCAGCAGTCAGTACCGCTCCCAGCTGCACACCTGGGCCCATTGCCCAGTGTGGTCTGTCCATGCCTCTGGCCCAGCTCCCACAGCCCCAGACATCAGTATCACTCCCAGCTGCACAACTGGGCCCATTGCCCAGTGTGGTCTGTCCATGCCTATGGCCCTGTGGTCAGCCCCACTCCCAGCTGCACACCCAGCCCCATTGCCCAGTATGATATGCCCATACCCCTGACCCAGTGGCCAGTACCACTCCCAGCTGCACACCCAGCCCCTGCCCAGTGTGACCTGCCCATACCCCTGACCCAGTGGCCAGTACCCATCCCAGCTGCACACCCAGCCCCCTGCTCAGTGTGACCTGCCCTTACTCCTGGCCCAGTGGCTTGTACCCCTTCCAGCTGCACATCCGACCCCACTGCCCAGTGTGATCTGTCCATGCCTCTGGCCCAGCTTCCCACAGGCCTAGTGGCCAGTACCAGCTGCACACCCAGCCCCACTGCTCATTGTGATCTGCTAAAACTCCTGGCCCAGCGGTCAGCCCCACTCCCAGCTGCACACCAGTTCCCACTGCTGGCCATGCCTCTATCATTGAGCCCAACCATCTGCTGTAAGGGGATGATTAAGGCAGAGCAGAGGAGTGTGGATGGCCAGAGTTGTAGCTGCAGACTGCTCCATTTGCTAATAATCTCATGTTGTTCACGGAGGGACTGCCTTTTGCAGGCGAATAGTTCCTTTCCTCATTTTGTTTCTCGCATAATTTGATCATTAAGGAAATTAACTGGAATTCAAATATTGCCTGATGTTATTGACTTTTCTACAATCTGAGACTCATCAATCAGAAGTTAATGTACCTAATGTGTAAGTATGCCAAACTGTGATGTCTTCAAGGAAGCATGTAAGTGACTGACTTCTTGAACCAACCTGTACAAATCCAATCCAACCTCGACAATCTCGACATCTCTTGCACTACTGTTTATTTTTCTAATTGTGTTTTTCACTGATGTATTTTTACTGTCTTGCAGAAAATTATGTGTGATATATATATGGTTTATTCTTGTGTGTTGGCTGTGTCTTTGTGCATGTGATGCTTCCACAAGCAAGATTTTCATTGCATCTGTGCCTCAATGCTTGTGGACTTGTGGACATATAACAAACCCTTGTGGAGGAAGGAACTGCAGATGCTGGTTCAAACCAAAGATAGACACAGAAGGCTAGAGTAACTCAGCGCGACAGGCAGCATCTCTGGAGAGGGGAAACGTGTGAAGTTTCAGGTCGAGACCCTCCTTGTCTCGACCTGAAGCGTCACCCATTCCTTTTTGCAGAGATGCTGTTTGACCTGTTGAGTTACTCCAGCTTTTTATGTCTATTTTCTGTAACACAAAAGATACAGAAAGGGTTTCACACAAAGGATGATGGGTGTATGGAACAAGCTGCCAGAGGAGGTAGCTGAGGCTGAGATTATCCCAACATTTAAGAAGCAGTTTGACAGGTACATGGATAGGACAGGTTTGGACGGATATGGACCAAACGCAGGCCGATAGGACTAGTGTAGGTGGGACATGTTGGCCGGTGTGGGCCACATGCGCCAAATGGCCTGTTTCTACACTGTATCACTCTATGATTCTATGACTCTATAATGTTATGTCAGTGGGTGAACTGACAACTTGTGAGTGGTCTTTTGGAGAAATAGATACCAACAGTGACACAACTCTGCCACCACTGCATAGGAGCAGTTTTGAAGATTTCATACATTTGCACCATGAATGTGCTGGCAAAGATTAATGCCTGAATATCAGGAACCACACATTCAGGGAGTTACCACGGCCACCAAACCTCTGGAATTGTTTCGCCCCTATCTCCCCATCACTTAAGCTGCTGGAATGAATTTCTCAATAACCTTAAAGGAACTACAGTGGTAAGAGACTGTGACTCCACAGTGGAGGGCAGAAGTAGAAACAGGGAATATCGCAGTGCATTCTTGACATAACACCATAAGACATACTGTAGGTGCAGAATTAGGCCATTTGGCCCATTGAGTCTACTCCGCCATTGAATCATGCTGATCTATTTTTCCTTCTCAACCCAATGATCGAGACCACAGATATTCTGGGACACATGGGTTCAAGACTTTTCTTGGCCACCCGCCCGTTCCCAATCAAACTATTTTTTACTGGTGACAATGATTAAAACAGCGTAAAAATATTCTCCCAAGAACATGATTTTTAAGCTCACCTCCCACGATTGAATAGCCGAGTTCATCATCAGGAGAGTCTCTATCCGAACACTGCAACTGGACAAAGGGGGTGTTGATGGTGGAGTAGATGGTGCTCTCGTAGTACTCCGGATTACACACTGGAGCCTCATCGTTCACGTTCTGAAATTCAGTGAGTTAGTTAGTGTGAGCAACTATGGTGAGGTGTGTGTCGATGGTGAAAAACAGAACAGAATAAAATTTAGGTTCAGGTGAAGACTGGAGAAAAAAATAAACTGTAGCTGGATCTCTGCCAGTAGAGTACCTTCAAACCATTTTAATAGAACTGCCTCATTAAGCCAAAGGCATTGGTACATTACAGAATGTATCTCAAAGGACAGTGCTTCAGGTCAGGGTTAAAGACATTAATAGATTTTCAAAGTAGCAATTTATTTCACAGTGCACAATGATTTTTCAGTAAAATCAGAAGGTGCTGGAAATGCTCAGGAAGGTCAGGCAATGTGTGGAGAGAGAAACATGATTAACCCCTCAAGTCAGTGACCTTTCAGCATTAACACAAAAAGCTGGAGTAACTCAGCGGGTCAGACAGCATCTCTGGAGAAAAGGAATAGGTGACGTTTCGGATCGAGACCCTTCTTCAGACCCGAAACGTCGCCTATTCCGTTTCGCCAGAGATGCCGTTTGCCCCGCTGAGTTACTCCAGCTTGTTGTGTCTATCTTTGGTTAGACCACCATCTACAGTTCTTACTTGCACCTTTCAGCATTACTGGGTGGTCAGAACCAGCTCTGATGAAGGGTCATTAACTTGAAATGTTAATTCTGGTTCCCACTTCTCAGATTTTGCCCGAACGGTGAAATATTTCCAGCACTTTCTCATTTTATTTCAGATTTCCAGTATCTGCAATTTTCAATTTTTTCTGAGACTTTTAAATTACCAATTTAATTCATAATCTTTCTCATCAAAATGGAATCTGCAGAGCAGAATAATTGTGCTGAATCACTTTGTGTTTCCTGTTTATCACTATAATTTTTTCAAGTAAGTTTCAAGATATTGTCAGTTTTTAAATAAATATATTTAATGGCGCAACTTAAAATGCCCTCTTATTTTCCATATTTCTTTTGAGTTTACATTGTCCTTGGGCTGGGGCCAGGCTGGCTTCGAACTGCCTGCATTAGTGTTCGTCCGCAGAGACCTTGAGAGCAATGAGAGCAAACCAGGTCTTCTGGGGCTGATGAGCTGGTGGAGAGGGGATGGGAGGGGAGAGGAGGGGAGGGGAGGGATATCCGTGTGAGTGTTGCCAGCACCCTTCCCTGAACGCCAGTGGTAAATCTTCAGGGAGCCCCAACATGCCAAAACATTTCCAGACACTTTCAGAAATGACCAGATGAAACAAAATGGTGCTGAAATGCTGAAATAAAATCAGAAAATGTTGAGCAGCTCACTGGTGGCAGAGTGGCAAACACAATGGACGTACAAGCAAAGATCATTGACCTGCTTTAAACTAAATTTCAAGCCTCTCTCTTTGCCAGACATTTTGTAGTTTCTGCATTTGCCTTTGAACAAATTATCTGGTACTGTGAGTTTAAACAGCCATATGTATCATTGAATTGCCCACTGAAGAAATGGTTATTGCTTTGAATTATTTTCATAATGATAATTTGGTATTTATTGCTAAACCTTTTTCAGGCACCTGTCATGATCTTGTCCCACCCAGATCCTGCATTTACTGGTGAGGCTACAGATCAAGCTATCGACCTCTTCGCAAGATCTTTCTCTGGGTTTGGGCTTCATTCTGGTTAAAGGTGAGTGTGAAAGCCAAGAGTTTGGAGAAACTCTAATTGTAATTCATTTTCATTTTGCCACTGAGTAAATCCTGTACAACTTTTCCATAATAATGGAACCACTTGGCTGAAATGTCAGCGTGCAAGTGCTTTGAGGTAGCACTAGATGGCAGTCTAAGAATGGATTATCACAGCATTGAACTATTGAACAGAGGCACATGTCCTTTTAGGATTGTGTCTGTGGAGCAGTTTGAATAATAATTGTGGACAAAACATGGATATTTAAACCTCCTTTCTCTATTTGTATTCATAGAAAGATAGAGACAGAAAATAGGTGCAGGAGTAGGCTTTTCGGCCCTTCAAGCCAGCACCGTCATTCAACATGATCAGGCTGATCATCCAAAATCAGCACCCCGTTCCTGCTTTCTTCCCATATCCCTTGTTTAGATCTGTCTCAGCAGATTTAATTTAAATTTAATTTATTAGGGACTTAATTCCAGCATTAGTTTACTTTAAAGATACAATGTGGAAACAGGGCCTTTGACCCATCGAGTCCATGGCAATCATCAATCGCCCGTACAATTCATGTTCTATGTTACCACCTCTTTCTCATCCACATCCTACACACTTGAGGCATTTTCTAGGGCCATTTAACCTCCAAGCCCACACGCCTTTGGGATGTGGGAGGAAACAGGAGCTCCCAGAGGAAACCCACGCGGTCACAGGGAGAACGTGCAAACTCCACACAGACAACTGCTGAAATCAGAATCGTACCTGGGTCTCTGGTGTGGGAAGCAGTAGTTATACCAGGTGTACCACTGTGGTTCACTTGATATTTAGAAAATATAGCTAAATAATTTTAAAGCAAAATGTGGTGTGGAGGTTTCAGCATGACAAAGCAAGTCAGACAGAAAAGTTCATATATTGTGTAGGAAGGAACTGCAGATGTTGGTTTAAAATGAAGATAAACACAAAATGCTGGAGTAATTAAGCGGGTCAGGCAGCATCTCTGGAGAAAAGGAATAGGTTATGTTTCATGTCAAGACCCTTTTTCAGACATATATCCATACAAAGTTCATATATTCATCCATTGTAGGATCAAGATGTAATTCCTGGAAGGGAGGATTACGTGGTTGGCCATTGTCAGGAGTGAAGTGACAATGGGCTGAACTGATAATGACGACAGGGCAGCAGCTCTGTTTTAGACCGCTCCTTTGAATTCCTTAATGCGTTCTTGTGTTCTGATTCACTAGTTGTAGTCGGGGCAACAGTTTGTAGCGTATACTTTTCGATACTGTGGATGCATATTGAAAGCATAGTGGTGAAATATTCAACTGCAACCCAACCCACAAAATCTTTATAACAATCATCTGCCACAACAGAAATAAATTGATTGAGCAGTACAAAAGTGGAGTAAATAATTCAGGTTTCAACGGTGATGAAACAAAATACAGAGTGCAGAACCTGGCGGACTGGTGCTCTGATAACAACCTGTCCCTAAATACCACCAAGACCAAGGAGCTTATCATCAACTTCCGTAGGTCACACAACGGGGAACATGCCCTGATCTTTATCAACGGGGACAGTGTGGAGAGAGTGTCCAGCTTCAAGTTTCTGGGCACTCACATTTCGGAGGACCTAACATGGTCCAATAACACTGCTGCGCTGGTCAAGAAGGCACAGCAACGACTGTTCTACCTAAGAACATTGAAAAAGTCTGGTCTACCCCAACAGCTGCTGACGACCTTCTACCGCTGCACCTTAGAGAGCATCCTAACACATGGCATCCCTGTGTGGTATCTCAGCTGCACGGAGGCAGAGAGGAAAGCTATTCAGCGGGTAGTCCATAGAGCTCAGAGAACTATCGGAACACAGCTACCAGCCTTGGAGGGCATCTACAACACACAATGCCTCAGAAAAGCCACCAGCTTTCACAAAGATTCCTCACACCCCTGCAACAGTCTGTTCGAACTTCTACCATCGGGCAGACGCTACAAGGCCTTCTACGCCCGCACCTCCAGGCTCAGGAACAGCTTCATCCCCAGGGCCATAGCTGCTATGAACCGGCCCTGCTGAGCCGGGTGGTCACATCGCACAGTGAACCGGCACAGATCTACTTGCACTTTATTCTGTTTTGAAACTGTTCTAATTTGTTTCATTGGGTTGTTTAAATTAATACTGACTAACTAATTAATTTATTGCATCGTATGGGAGGCGCATTCCCAATCTCGTTGTACCCCCTGTACAATGACAATAAAGATATATTGTATTGTATATTGTATTGTATTGTATTTTAATTGCATTGTATTGTATTGTATTGTATTGTATTGTATTGTATTGTATTGTATTGTATTGTATTAATTGTTTTAGGTGATTTGCAGCAAGTAATTATAACGCAAGGTTCAGAGTACCACCTTACCAACACGTTGACAGTCACTATGGCTGAGCCACTTCTCTGCCTCAGTGGGTCGATTTGAAGATCATTATTCATGTCTGTTGCTTTGACAGTTAGGATATAAGTCACTTGCTTTTCTCTATCCAAAGAACTTAGAAGTCTAATCCGGCCTGTCAGAGGAAAAAATACATATACTACTGAGGCAATAAACATTTAAAATGGCATCAATAGAATACTGAACCAAATTGAAGACAAATAATGTAAATTGATTTTTTTTTTAATTTCCTCTTCGTGATTTCAGCTTTTAACCTGAAAAAGTGTAAAATAACTGAAGTGAAATGATTATCTGGTAATGTTCATAATTTATTCCGTGAATGCCGTAGAAAATAATTATTATTATTATAAATCGACATGTCACATTTGCAGAATATTTACCGAAATACTACATGTTAAATTTTACAAAAAGATGCAGCCTTCAGTTTTTGCACACCAGTTTCAGCAAACATGTCTATCTAAAAGGGTTCCAAATATTTTTTTCTCCTTTTGAGGCTGGGCTGCTGAATTGCATCCACTTCTTTGAACCCGGCTAAATCTGTACTTAAAGTTATTTTTAATCTGCTTGCAGTGAAACCAAGCTTAAACCTATTCCAGCAGCTAAAACCCTGAAGCAGTCAAATCATGGCAAGGATAATCTTGTAATGGCAATAATAAGTGACATATAGCATACAAAAAACAGACTGCTTTTCTGAATAGGATGTATATAATAGATTTAATTTTCATAAAGCCAGAAAAAAGTTGTTAAATCGCATCTCTAATGGAAAACATAAAACTCTTATGAGTAAGAATTAAGAATGGAACATCAGAATGATTTTGCATTACCTGAGTTAGATTCAATGTAAAACCTAGGTGGGATTTCACTGTTGCCTCCTACGATAGAATATTTAATCTTGTCAGCCGGAAGGTCGCCATCTGTAAAAATCGCTGTTCCAATGAGAGCCCCAATAGGACTGTCTTCAAAGACATTAAATGTTCGAGATTGTGACACAGGATTCCTCTCATTCACCGGTGTGACCTTCACTATAACTCTGGCCGTACCTAAGTAAATGGATCAATTGGTTCATTTTAAGTTCATCGTGGCATCAGCGAATTGACCTTTTGAATAAACAATGTATAAATAGAGATAAACTCACTTGTCAATTGAGGCTTGCCATTATCTGTTATCTTAACAATTATCAAGTGTTGAAAATGAACAGCAGCGAATGAGCTATCATCATATTGCAGAAGCGAAGACCCAACCTGTAAAGTAACGAGTGTTAGACACAAAATGCTGGAGTAACTCAACGGGAAAAGCAGCATCTCTGGAGTGAAGCAATGGGTGACGTTTCAGGTCAAGACCCTTCTTCAGACAGTGTTAGTGGGAGGGACTCCTTATTTAAGTCGATTGTTATCAAAGTAAAGATCCTATAAATTTTTCTAATTACTAGCTTCATCTGATGGTTGTTATCATAAACTAGGCAACTTGGTTTCAACTAATGTTGTGTTTTCCAATCTGTTCAGTAAACCAGGATAGTTTCATTTCCAAGGGATCAAGACTTTGTTGTCTCACCATTTGCTGTTCTAATGCAGTAGATTTCATGCTGACAGAACTTCAGTGGACTTTGGGCTGAGATAATTAGAAGTGTCAAGAAATGAAGGCCCAACAGCCTTAGTAGCAAACTTCGAAGAGTCACAACTAGCTTGAAATTGGCAGTTCAGTCATGTTTCTTCAAGCAGAAATTGTTTTGGATCATATATTATAGTAACTCATAAAGACTCAGATTTGTTGCTGCAGAATTTCAATGACCTTATATTTATACTTACAGTAATTTCATTTCTACTGATGTTAAACCTTCCTGTTGAATATGAGTCAAGCACCATGTTGTAATTCAAGATATTATTTACTGCTGTTCTGTCATTATCCCAGCAGTTTAGCGACACAACTGGAGTGCCCTCTGGGGAGGTCTCAGCAAGCTCCATGCTAGGAAATGAAATGTAGTTAAAAGTTAAAGCTTCCTAATAAACGTGGGTAATAAGATCAACATTGTATCCAACTCAGCAATTAACTACAGGACATTTCAGAATCAGCCCTTCAGAGTACAGATGTAAAAGATAGTGGGGAAAGGGACGGCAAGAATCAATAAGAAATAACATATATATTTGTATATATGAAAGGCAAGATAATAGAATCTTTTATTTAAATCCAGAGAATGGTGCAAATGCGGATGTCACTACTGTTGGTTAAAGCTGGATATTCCAAATGCGTTTAAGGACGAGTTAAACAGGCAAATGAAGGAGAAAGGAATAGATTGAGTTTAAATGAGTGGAGGGTGGATGGAGACTCAGAGAAAGTGCAGACACCAGCTTGGACTTATTTCAGTGCTCTTCATATTTTGCAACAATACAATACTTGTACTCATTTGGCTGTTTAGAGTGGCCTTCAGCATTGCCCAAATGTGCAAATGTTTATGTACATAATGCTTATTAAAATCATATCAACATTTTGGGCGTTGAATATTCTTGGCTGGTGCTCAAAACTGATTTGAATGGTTCATGTTCATGAAATGGAATATCATATTTGATTTTAAGGTCAGAATAAAACTCTAAAGATTGACTGGAAATTGAACATTTGGCAGACATGTGTATTAGTCACTATTCTTATCTTAAAAGCTGAATTAGTCTCGGTACTGATTTCTATTTTGTGTGGTAATATTTCCATGCAAGCATTACTTTTTTATTATGGGGTTGACTCAATGAGTAGCCACCAAATTTATAATGCACCTTGAACCTAAGATGTTAACTCTATTTCTCTCTCTGTTAATGCTGCATGACTAGAGTCATAGAGTGTGGAAACAGGCCCTACGGCACAACTTGTCCACACCAGCCAAAATGGCCCAGCTGCACTAGTCCCACCTGCTTGCGTCTGTCCCACATCCAAACCTGTCCTATCCATGTACCTGTCTAACTTTCTTAAACGTTGGGATAGTCACTACCTGAACTACCTCCTCTGGCACTTTGTTCCATACCCCCACCACCCTTTGTGTGAAAAGGTTACCCCTCAGAGTCCTATTAAATCTTTTCCCCTTCACCTTAAACATATGTCCCCTTGTCCTCGATTCACCTACTCTGGGAAAGAGACTGTGCATCTGCTGGGTACTTCCAGCATTTTTCGTCTTTATTTCTGATTTCAATCATTTGCAGTATTTTGCCTTTTACCAGAACTACTTAATCATAGGGAAGGGGAATTCAAAATCAATGAACTACTTAAAAAATGGGCATAAGCCACCAATTTAAGGGTAAAGCCCACCATTCCTGCATTGGCAGTCCAGCCATTAGGAGTTTACATTTCTTTCAAAGTAACAAACGGTAGTATTTGTGCCAGGATAATGGACTCAAAAAGATAATGATTTTACAGAAATCTCCATTAATAGATTAAACATATTGATGGAGCACCAGCTGCATTTTAACAAGGTTGAATCACCTCAAATTAAACTTGTGGTTGCTTGTTAATTTCCTATCAGCGATTTGTTATGGCAAACAATCTGTAATGCCTTGTTTAAAACCCACCACTATCTTTTCAAGAAAGGAGCAGCAGTTTGCTGCTGGGAGAAGTTGGAATGATGAGGGTAGAGTTTGCTGTACTGAAGTTAATTCAATGTCATTGCTGCTAAGTTATGAAGATTTGTTGTTTAGTCACATTAACTGGCTCAGTGTTAACGCTGCAACAGAGGCTCCAGAAAGACCGAACTTTAATCAATCGGCCTTGGGCTCAGAAGAATTTGAAACAGGCCAAGCAGTAAAACTGTTGGCCATCCAGAAATTTGTCTCGTCAATTGGAAACACGATCCTCTCAAAAGTGTGGATGATCAAGTCAAAATTATGTACGAGGTAAGTTCAGTGTACTTTTCTTTGCGAGATGCAGTGGCAAAGAATACAGACAATTTAAGCATTTGAAGCTCCATTTGTGTTCGGGAATTTTAAAGAGCAAGAAATAATATTCTGCCTGAAAGCACTGATATTAAATATATTTCAAAACATAGTTGTACAGACAAAGTGAGGCTGCACTTAGAGTATTGTGTTCAGTTTTGCTCACCCTGCTATGGGAGGAACGCTGTGAAGCTAGAAAGAGTGCAGAGAAGCTTTACAGGGATGTTGCCAGGACTTGAGGGCCTGAGCTATAGGGAGAGTTTGAGCAGGCTGGGACTATTCCTTGGAGTGCAGGAGGTGAGGGGTGATTTTATAGATGTATATAAGATGATGAGGGGAATAGATAGGGTGAGTGCACAGAGTCTTTTACCAGGAGTAGGGGAATTGAGGATGTGGGTTTAACAGTGACAATGTCACAAGGCAATGCATTATGTACCTTCTGCTTTGGTGTCTCAATTATTGGTATCTCAGAAACTGAAAGATGATAGTGCCCTTCTCTCTAGATGAATCAAGCAAAGTTGTGAATAGGCAATTGTCTAGCAAAAATGCTTTATCCAACAAAGGGAGCTGTATATGTTCTTAGTTGAAACAAATGATAATCTCAGGGATAATGTGAAGTGATTTGGTATGAGTAACCTAGGCAGGATTGAAGATGGGTGGTGTTGTCATGCCAGATGCCATGAAGGAAGAGAATATATATATATATTTTTTTTACCTGCGTTAAAATGGATAAAATAACATGTGATAAGTAAACCAAACTATTAATCAGGTGTATTACTAATAGCTTCCAAATACAATTACTCAGCCTGGACATCATATCCTCACTGAGGAGCAAGATGGCTCATCTCATAGATGATCTGAATATCACACTTGACAACCTGCACATCTTCATCAACCAAGGACACGGTTCCCTCTTTGCCTTCAATCCCATAGCAGTGATTTTTAAACCTTGGTATTGAGTTTATGTTTAGTTTAGAGATACAGCATGGAAACAGGCCCTTTGGCCTACCCATGTGAGTGGTGACCAGCGTTCCCTGGATATTAACTATCCTGCACACACTAGGGACAATTTTTACATTTACCAAACCAATCTACCTACAAACCTGTACGAGATAATACAGAACAATACAAGTATAATCGAATTTAAAATGTATAATCGGATTTATAATGTAGGTACCATCGCGTACTATGAGTTCATACATGTATTTGTTTTGTTAAAATTTAAATAAAATTAATTTTTTTAAAAACCTGTGTCTTTGGAATGTGGGAGGAAATCAAAGACCTCGTAGAAAACCTATGCAGGTCATGGGGAGAACATACATGCTCCATACAGACAAGCGTCTGTAGTCAGGATGGAACCCGGGTCTCTGGTGCTGTAAGGCAGTAACTCTACCGATGCCTCACTGTGCTGCCTTTGCGTGGGTTTATTTTTCCTTGGGTTTAGTGTAATCTTGTCTTTGAACTGGTACTTACATGAAGATGTACCGGGAACACTGTGGAGGGTTATCATTCACGTCAGCAATATTGATGGTAACTGTAGCAGTGGAAGAATGCACTCTATCTGAATCGTAAGCTCTTATTTCCAGTATTGAGGTAGTGAGTGTATTGATATCGTCATAATCTAACAAGGAAGCTATTTTGATCTCACCAGTGTCTGTTTAAAAAAAAAACACAATGGGGAAGAAATAATACAATCACCACTGCAGTGTCAAAGAATGCATTATCTTTTGAATAGACCTGAGCCTTAATTATACCATTTGGCTATATGAGGCTATGTACCTCCTATTTCGCTTGGGCAGCTTACACCCCAGCGGTATGAACATTGACTTCTCTATCTTTAGATAATTCCTCTGTCCCTCTCTTTCCCCTCCCACTTCCCAGTTCTCCCACTGTCTTCCTGTCTCCAACTACGTCCTTTCTTTGTCCCGCCCCCTCCCCTGACATCAGTCTGAAGAAGGGTCTTGACCCGAAACGTCACCCATTCCTTCTCTCCTGAGATGCTGCCTGACCCGCTGAGTTACTCCAGCTTTGTGTGATACCTTAATTATACCATGTTGACAGAAGAATCATTTGAGCATACAAAAACAATTAATGGTCTGTCTCATTATATTGCAGCAAGGGATAATAAGAAATGTTCAGGATTTGTCATTTACATTGTGGAAATACAGACCTTGAATCACGGAGACAGATGATTAGCCCAGAATTGGCTTGTTATTTGTCCAAAATGCAATGCCTATAATCGGGCTACTACACAACAATATTTGCATCTGATGCTTATTGGCAGGAGCACAGTGGTGCAGCTGATAGAGGTACTGCCTCTCGATGCCAGAGATCGGGCTCTTTGCTGACCTTGGGTGCTGTGTGTGTTCTGTTTGTATGTCTCCCTGTGCCAGCATGGGTTTCCTTTTGGTGTCCTCGCACATCCCAAAGATGGCAGGTCTTTGGAGAAGCAGCCCACCGAGTCCACGCTGACTATGACCACCCGTACACTAGTACTAGTTCTATGCTCCACACTCGGAACAATTTACCAAAGGCAATTAACCTACAAACCTGCACGTCTTTGAAGTGTGGGAGGAAACCCACACGGTCACAGGGAGAACGTGCAAACTGCATACAGACAGCACCCATAGTCGGGATGAAACCTGGGTCTCTGGTGCTGTAGGGCAGTAACTCAACCGCTTGCCACTGTGCCACCCTGATAGGTTAATTTGCCACTGTAAATTGCCCCTTGTTGCATGGTTGAATCTGGATCAAGTTGTGAAAATATGGGGGAAATTAAAAATGAGATTTGTGTAGAATGGGTGGTTGATGGTCAGCCATATGATGGCTAAAGGGGCTATTTCTGTGCTGTATGCCTCAATTACTCCATAATTTTAATAATTTTGTGCCTAGGATCATATATTTGATCGCACCATATGAATGTAGAGTGAACGAGGAAAACATCCAATAGTTGTGATTAGCTCTAGCTATCAATAATGTGGGGAAGACCAAGTCCTGAATTTCATTATGAGTTTGGCACCAACTTAAACATAATCTCAAAGGTAATAATTCTTGGATTGTTACCTGGGCTACATGCAAATTGGCTTCAACTAATAAGATCACATTAAGTAAAGCGTGGTTCATGGTTGAATTTGACGTGTTTTGAGGCCATGGACCTGTTATGGAGTGATGTGGGCTAACTAGCCAACTGCTGTTCCTAATTGGTATATCCACAAGTACTCTGAGCCCAGACAAGTCATGTTAATGAGAGACAATTAACATTAATGTCACACAAGCTGAATGATCTGATTTTTGATGTGTGATCTAGCTTCTCACAACATCGACTTCAAAGTGCGCAGGCTGTCGTGCAAGATAGGGTGTTCTGAGGCTGCTAAAGGTGTGATCATAATTTGGCCATTTGGCCATTTGGCCCATCAAGTCTGCTTCACCATTCGATCATGGCTGATCTATTTTTTCCCACTCTACCTATTCAACTGTCTTCTCCCCATAACCTTTGACGTCCTGCTAATCAAGAAACTATGTCAGGAAACATGTTCCCGATGTTGGGGGAGTCCAGAACCAGGGGCCATAGTTTAAGAATAAGGGGTAGGCCATTTAGAACGGAGATGAGGAAATAATTTTCACCCAGAGAGTTGTAAATCAGTGGAATTCTCTGCCTCAGAAGGCAGAGGAGGCCAATTCTCTGGATGCTTTCAAGAGAGAGTTAGATAGAGCTCTTAATGATAGCGGAGTCAGGGGATATGGGGAGATGGCAGGAACGGGGTACTGATTGTGGATGATCAGCCATGATCACAGTGAATGGTGGTGCTGGCTCGAAGGGCCGAATGGCCTGCTCCTGCACCTATTGTCTATTGTCTATCAATCTTTGATTTAAAAATACCGAATGTCCTCTCCTACACAGCCATCTGTGGCAATGAATTCCACAGATTCACCACCCTCTAACTAAAAAAAAAAATCGCTATCTCCTTTCTAAATGTACATCCTTTTATTCTGAGGTTATGCCCCCTAGTCCTGGATTCTCCCATTCGTGGAAATACCCTCTCCTTATTAATGCAAGGCAACCTGTAAAACGGGCAATTTCAGGTCAGTTGGATATTGATCATCAAAACATTTGTGTTTGTGGCATCTTGATAGAACTTGCTGCTTTTAACTTGCTGAATTATAGGCATCCCATTAGCATTTACCAGGTTTCCATCACACAGCATTCAAAAATTCAAAGTGCTGAAGGAACTCAGCAGGTCATCTGTGGAGGGACTTCTTCAGACTCTGAAAAGGGCACCAATTTGAAACATCACCTCTCCATTTCTCTCTACAGATGCTGCCTGACCTGCTGAGTTCCTCCAGCACTTTGTTTTCCACTCTAGATTCCAGTATCTACAGTCCCTTGCCTCTATTATTCAAAGATCATTAGGGTAATTTTTATCGTTTAATCCATCATATTCAAAGACCACTACATCTAAATACTGTGCGTTTACCTTCTTCGATCAGGAAGCCAGCATGAGTCTTTACAAATTCATAATAAATGACGTCATCCTCATCCTGGTCTGTGGCATTAATTTTTATTAAGAATGTTTTCCAGGGCAGATTCTCGTCGATAATTAGTGGGTTTGGTGATATCGGCCTTGAAAGAGAAAAGATGCAGCTTCATCGTTCTATGCTTGTGCTTGCATGGTTATACCTGCAATCGCAGTCTCAACATGCAGCACCCTTGCGATAAGCCCTGTAGAACGTAGGGCTCCAGGATGTTACAGATATCATGGACTAAAATAAGAAAGAATTGTAATAGTTGACACTTGCCCCAGGCTTTGTCAGAGATCTATTATTAGTTCTGTTTCTGAGACTTTTAAAGCCGTTCATAAACAAAAAATATTTAAGCACATTTAAATAGCTTTTTAAATACTTGAATGGCTTGCTAATTTTGTTTTTTTTTGTTGAGATTCATAAAGCAATGTTGGAATGGTTTAAATATATTGTAATCTACTGACTGTTAATAAGTCTTTTTAAGTTACAAAACTCGGAAATGAGTTACTTGAAATGGCTCCTTTCCATTTACATCAACAGGGAGAGATACCTCGAACCCTTTTGAAACTGAGTTTAATTTGGATGTTGATGGATTAGCTCAGCCTCCTGCTTCTTTGGTGAACTCCACAATGAGTCCAGTGCCATAATTTAGGCCATGGCTGATGACCAGTCACTGACCACCGTTTCCAAGTTTTGGCCCTAGCCAACTTCCAGCTGCTTTCCCAAGGTTACGCCTGTGTCCAGGTATCCCTGGAGAGGAGGCCTGCACTGTCCACTGGCTGTTTGGAGGCTCTCTGGGACTGCTGAGTATTGCAAGGAGTGGATTGCATCCTGAACCAGGACAACAATATTTAAACTTGACGTTTTAATTTAATGTTTACTTGTAAATAATGAATTGAGATTTGTATGAATATGTAAATAAGGATTTAAAAAAACAACTAACTTTGACCCCTCTGTGATGCTGAGGCTGGGCCAGTGGATTGCAACTTGGCCAGTGAGCTGCCCATTGCTATCTGTCTGGATCTGCCTTTCCATCGCATCTCATAGAACATAGAACAGTACAGCAGAAGACCAGGCTCTTCGGCCCACATCTCTGTGCTGAACATGATGATAAGACCAACTCTTAACCGCCTGCACATAATCCATTCCCTGCATACTCGTATACCTATTCAATAATTTTCTTAAATGCCACCATCCTTTCTACTTGCCACCACCCCTGGCAGTGCATTCTGGGCATTCACTGCCCTCTGTGTAATTAAAATTTAAAAAAACTTGCCACACACATCTCCTTTAAACGTTTCCATCTCACCTTAATGCTATGTCCTCTAGTATTCGACACTTCCATCCTAGAAGAAATGTTCTGACCGTCTACCCTATCAATGTCTCACTTTTTAATATTTTTAGTTTAGTTTAGAGATACACCACTGAAACAGGCCCTTTCATCCCATCGGGTCCGCGCCGACTAGCGATGCCCGCACATTCACACTATCCTACACCCACTAGGGACAATTTTTACATTTACCAAGCCAATTAACCTACAAACCTATACGTCTTTGGAGTGTGGGAGGAAACTGACTATCTCGGAGAAAACCCACGCAGGTCTCGGGGAGAACATACAAACTCCATACAGACAGCTTCCGTAGTGGGGATCGAACCCGGGTCTCCGGCGCTGCGTTCGCTGTAAGGCAGCAACTCTACCACTCTTGGGTCTTCCTGCAAATTCCAGAGAAAACAATCCGTCTGTCCAACCTCTCCCTGTAGCTAATATCCCTAATCCAGGCTACCCTAATTCTGGTAAACCTCCTGTGCACATTTCCAAAGTAGCCATATCCTTCCTGTAATGGGGTGACCAGAACTGCATGCAATGCAGTGAATGCAGCCTAACCAAAGTCCAATAAAGCTGCATCATAAAGCTGACTCTTATACTCAATGCCCCAACCTTTGAAAGCTAGCAGACTCTGTGTCTTCTTTACCATGTGGTGTGCTTGCTCTCCATATCAACTGGACCGAACCTGAACATTCAAAAAGTAAGGGGTCAAAACTGCAGATTGACATCTTGTTTTGGAAGGTAAAATGAAAATTACTTACAGGAATATTGGTGGCTCGTCATTGACATTTTCAAGGTTAATTGTGACAGAGCCAGTGCAAGACTTGGGGCTGCTCTTTCCAGCTTCAGCAACCTCAATTTCCATCTGAAATCTCTGTTGTGAAAGGAAATGTGAAGAATATAAGGAGTATTGCGTGCAGTTCTGGTCACCCCATTACAGGAAAGATGTAGAGGCTTTGGAGGGGGTGCAGAGGAGGTTTACCAAAATGATGCCCAGTTCAGTTATTTGTTCAGTTACAGGGAGAGGTTGGAGAGACTTGGATTGGTTTTTTTCTGGGATGTCTGAGGTTGAGGGGAGATTTGATGGAAGTATATAAAATTATGAGAGGCAGAGACGGGGTAGACGGTCAGAAGCTTTATCCCAGGGTGGAAATATCCAATGCTACAGGGATAGCTATAAAGTGAGTTACTGGTTCAACCACTATAAAGGGAAAGTTTAAAGGAGACATGCGAGGCAAGTTTTTGAACAGTGGGACCTGGACAGTATTGCCAGGGATGATAGTGGAGGCAGATACAATAGTGGTTTTTAGACAGACATGTAGAAGTGCAGGGAATAAAGGGATATGGATCATGTCCAGGCAGATGAGATTTGTTTAACTTGGCATTATGTTCGTCACAAACATCGTGGGCTGAAGGACCCATTCTTGTGCAGTACTATTCTATGTTCTAATGAATGGCGATACATCTTAAGAATGGGACCCTTTACCCAAAGCTTGGGTCGGCTTCATTGTACATAACCAGTGGTGCTTGGAGGTCTCGAATGGGCAGAGGAATTTTTGCTTGAATAACATACCACTGCATATGGGTCATGGTATCATACGTTATACGCACAGAAGACTTGGAACAAATTTTCCAATTGCAATTCCTGGGTACCAAATATCCAGAGGAGTTTGGGAATTCAGTTTTCCATGTAGTTCAAAAGAGTATAACAAATGTTGCACTGTGATTCTCGATCAATAACTCAAGTCTTGTTCAACCAAGATTTAACCAACATATACCAACAGGTAAATTGTGAGAATGCACAGGATATTGGCAAGCCAGAAAATAGCTAAAGTTCAGTCATTTACCTTGATGCCAGCTTCATAATCTAAAGGAGAGATGGAAGTTCTTGAAATGAGTCCACTGCTTGCATCCAGGATGAAGTACTGTGTAGCTCCTGAGGTTGCATCCGTTATAGTGTACTGGGGTGGGAAGTCGGGTGATATCATTAGTTTACAAAAGCATACATTTAAATCCCATGCAACTTTCAGGGCAATAGGATTTACTGCTTAGTCTTAGTTTAGAGATACAGCACGGAAACAGGCCCTTTGGCCCACCGGGTCCGCACTGACCAGCGATCCTCGCACACTAACACTACCCTACCCACACTAGGGGCAATTTTACATTGATACCAAGCTGATTAATCTACAAGACTGTACGTCTTTGGAGGGCGGGAGGAAAGCGAAGATCTCGGAGAAAACCCACGCAGGTCACAGGGAGAATGTACAAACTCCATACAGACAACCCCCGTCGTCAGGATGGAACCCGGTCTCTGGTGCCGCAAGGCAGCAACTCAACCGCTGCACCACCATACCGCTATTTTGTTCATTGACAAAAAGAATAATCTACCCGCATTTGATTTGAATTTAATATGCTTTATGAGTGTCTTATCTCTTGTTTTCTTGGACGGTCCATCGGGATCAAGGATTAGTTCCACCCCAGTTCTGAAGGTTTTATGATAGCTGATGAGACCAACCTCTGACCTGAAGACTATACTACAAGTGGGGCAGGATGTTCCCCATGGAGTGGGTGCTTTGGGGGGTGGTGAGGTCCTTTACTTTTACATTGGGTTTCTGTATGATCCTATTGCATGGATTCCACGTTCTCAATGCTATCAAAATGCTCCTTCTACATTCTGAGCCTTTTGGGGATGGAACTCCCATGAGTTGACAAGGATGCTGCACCTTTTCAACATTTTGACAACATCCTCTACCAGGTGGAAAGAAATCTGGACGGACGATTTGTTTCAGTATTCTAGGTAACCATTGCAGCTATCTGAGTGGAATCGGAATCTTAGTGCTGTGTTTATTAGCCTGGGATAATGTGCACAGCACTATTGGAGGATTTTGTATGAACAGGCTGGAGGTATCAATCGGTGCTTCGAGGTGCCTGTTGTATGAAGCCCATCAGCTGGACAAGACCATTTGAATTGTTGTTTTCTTTTAACGTGTGACTTTCATACCAAACTTGGATCTTGAAACATACTTTTCCTCAGTTGTACTGACACACTGAAAGTGAATTTATTGTCAATATCTACCTTTACAGAAGCAACTCTCAAGGCAGGATGTGGTTCACATTCTCTCTCATAGAAGAAATTGGAATTTTGTTTGGTTCTGTTTCTAAAAAGCTAACAAAATTTGCAACATCGGCTCTGGAGAATTTAGGAATATAAATCTTCTTGGAATTGTTTGTTTAATAGTAACATCCATGATTTCTTGTAATAATGATTTTTGAAACATTTTGTAGTACTACTCAGTGCAAGGCATGAGAGCAGCAGATATCACATTTCACACCTCCTCTGACAACCTTTGTCTCCTATTCCCCTCCAACCTTTGGCAGATGAGTAGAGTAAATGACAATCAAATCCCCGTCATCTGTATCCAGTCACCTGGCCTTGGCCTGCCCCCACTTCAGATGTACAGCACTTTGGTCAATGTGGGTTGTTTTTAAATGTGCTATACAAATAAAATTGACTTGACTTGACTTGACTTCTCTTTTCTAGCTGTCTCTCCCCTACTCCTATCAGTCTGAAGACCAGTTCTGACCCGAAATGGTGTCCGTTCCCTCCACACGCTCCCTGACCCACTTGAGTTCCTCCAGCCCTTTGTGTTTTGCAGCAAACATAACCTGCAAAAGCTTCACCTATTAATTTAATTGGGCCAGTAATATAAAGTTGACAACCCCCACCCCAAAAAAAAAACCTGGGGATTTTAATAGAAGATAGACACAAAAAGCTGGAGTAACTCAGTGGGACAGGCAGCAACTCTGGAGTGAAGGAATGGGTGGCGTTTTGGATCGAGACCCTTCAGACTGGTTAGGGATAAGGGAAACAAGAGATATAGACGGTGATGTGGAGAGATAAAGAACAATGAACGAAAGATTTGCAAAAAAGTAGCGATGATCAAGGAAAAGGCCATTGTTAGCTGTTTGTAAGGTGAAAATTAGAAGCTAGAGCGACTTGGGTGGGGGAGAGGGAGAGAGAGAGAGAGAATGCCAGGGCTACATGAAGTGAGAGAAATCAATAATATATTGATGTATGAAAGGAACAATAATATTCAAAGTTAGAAACAAACTTTAATACAAAGGCACCAGAATCTTTTTCCTCATGGTAAAATCTCACTGCTGGGATTAAATAAGTTTGCCTCTTGCACCTGTGGAGCGTTACAGCATGGTTTAAATTGGGGTCTCTGTAATGAATATGCCAACATAGTTGGAAATTAATGCATGGTATTTTAATATATTAGTTGTCAGAATGAAGATAACCAAGGTAAATGGTTTATTACATTTGTTACAAATGCCATTGAAATGTTGTGCAGACCTTTAAAAACGTACTTGCTTTGAATCATCAGTGCTGGACAACACCACACTGAACTTCACCGGGACATGATCAGATGAAGATTGGCACCAGGACAAAAGAAAAGGCATTGGGACAGGTTAAAGTTTGCTCAAGGAAAAGCATTTAGGGAGGCTTGAAAGAAGATGATGCAGAGGTTTAGAAAGACTAAAGATAGAAAACCTAATGATAAATGCAGGGCAATATGGAAAGATTTATTTCTAAATTGGACACGTTAGAGGCAGGAAACATGTTCCCAATGTTGGGGGAGTCCAGAACAAGGGGCCACAGTTTAAGAATAAGGGGTAGGCCATTTAAAACTGAGATGAGGAAAAACTTTTTCAGTCAGAGAGTTGTGAATCTGTGGAATTCTCTGCCTCAGAAGGCAGTGGAGGCCAATTCTCGGAATGCATTCAAGAGAGAGCTGGATGGAGCTCTTAAGGATAGCGGGTATGAGGAGAAGGCAGGAACGGGGTACTGATTGAGAATGATCAGCCATGATCACATTGAATGGCGGTCGGTGCTGGCTCGAAGGGCCGAATGGCCTCCTCCTGCACCTATTGTCTATTGTCCATAGTCTAAATTAATTATAAAAGGACAGAATGTGAAAGGTACAAAATCCCATTCCTTTACAACAACGTCACTTGTGTTGATTTCACTCGCAGGATGTAATTTATCATTTACTTACTTTAACTGAATCATTAATATCCGGATCAACAGCAAGGATCTGATAAACTGATGCAGAAGTTGGAAAGTTCTCAGGAATAGCAAGTGAAACACCTGGTGAGAAAAAAAACCCTGAGTAATTCGAACCTGGAAAGCCGTAACAGTGCTTTACTTAATGTGCTACCCTGGTCATGGTCATGAAGTTGCCTCTACTCTAAGAGGAGTAACCTGTGACGTTGGTTTTCCATTTAAAGTTATTAATGCCTCTAACATTCTGTTCAGTATTGTGTCCATTCAGTATTTTTATCCCCAATAATAATTAGCTATTCACTTGTATTTTTAATATGTACTGGAATGTACTGGAGTGCCCTCTAAATGCAAGGCAGCAAATCTCCTTTGGTTATGCTAATAGTTTTATTGAAAAAATATGTCATTTTCTGCATCGTATTCCTCCCAATTTTTAAGTGGCAGCATCAGTCAATGAAGCTGGACCCACCATTGCATAACAAAATCAATTAAATGGGTGCCTCAATTATCTACTTCAGGCACACAGAAATGTGGCATTTGCCAGGTAACGTCACAAAGTAATGTAGTGTTTACAGTAAATTTCAGCACTGTGGTTACCAAGAAGATTTGCAGAGGACCTACCTAGTTTAGAGATCCAACCAACTAACACTGCACACTAACACTGGTCCAACACACATTTGGGACAATTTACATTTATACCAAGCCAATTAACCTACAAATATGTACGTCTTTGGATTGTGAGTGGAAACCAAAGATCTCAAAAAAACCCACGCAGGTCACGGGGAGAATGTACAAACTCCGTACATGTAAGCACCTGTAGTCGGGATTGTACCCGGGTCTCTAGCACTGTCGGGTAGTAGCTCTACTGCTATGCCACCCAGCTGTCACTATTTGCCGAGCTGTAACGTTAGCAATATGTGTGACTTTTCAGTAAAATCATTGTAAGAAATTCAATGCTTCCTTGCATTCAGAAACATTTAAATTTGTAAACATGAACATTGATTTTAAGCACAAAACATAACTAAATCAGCTGGCTAGGACTGGATGTTATGCATTGGAGGGTCACGTTTATCGATTTGTGAAACAAATCATCTTGTTGAACCATTGAAATCAATAGCATCGTACAGAAATATAAAGAGGAGACGCGAGAGACTGCAGATGCTGATGTCTGGAGAACAAAGCACACTTCTGAAGGCACTCAGCAGGTCAAATAGCATCTTTGGGGACAAAGGGATGGTGGATGTTTTGGGTACAGACCCTGCATCAGTGTCCTTGCCTCTGTAGACTTGAGGTAAATACCTGCTCCCATAGTGAAGGCAGGATCACAGTCCGGTGCTTCATCGACATTGACCACCGAGACAGTCAGCGTGTACGTGGACGAGTGCGTCTGATTGTTATCATATGCTCTGATGGACAAAAAGTGGACTTGTGCAGCATCGGGACTGTCATAGTCCAGCCGGCTCTGGAGAATAATATCACCAGAGTCTGTGGAAAGACAAAATAAAACCATTAACCATGTCACCCTTAAGATGAAGGCAATATGAAATCTTAATGTCTATGGTGATGTGGTATCATGGCAATTAGTCTTAATTCTGCCATATCGCATGGTGTTCCCAAACCTGCTGTGAACATGGCACTAAACTATTCAAAATTAGGAACTATAAGTTTTGTTAGAGCAATCCAAACAGAAATTTTTGCAAAATTAATTCAGTCCATTTTGTTAATATCTCCTGGCATTACTTCCATTGACTTGAGTGATTAATTATGTTTTTTGGTTGACAATATTATCTCCTCCATGTTGTCATGCAAGAGTGAAGTGACATTTACTGTTATGCATTTTCCTCTACACTGGATATTCCTTCTATTTCGTCCTGGTGGAGAGTGGCATTTAAACATCAGGCACAACTGCCTTCATCCTGTCCTGACGTCATCAAAGACGTACAGGTATGTAGGTTAATTGGCTGGGTAAATGTAAAAAAAATAAATAAAAAATTGTCCCTAGTGGGTGTAGGATAGTGTTAGTGTACGGGGATCGCTGGGCGGCACGGACTTGGTGGGCCGAAAAGGCCTGTTTCCGGCTGTATATATATGATATGATATGATATGATGTTAGATTACACCAAAGATAAGCACACAATGCTATAGTATTTCAGTGAGACAGGCAGCATCACTGGAGACCCGAAACTTCACCCATTCCTTCTCCCCAGAGATGCTGCCTGTCCCGCTGAGTTACTCCAGCATTTTGTGTCTATCTATAGTATCACTTCTTCACAGATACAACCGACAAATGGACAAACTGGATTTAAACACGTTCAGATTAATTTTACCTTCCGTAAAACATTTCTTGAAAGTTGCTCTGTTAACAGAGTTTAAGATGTCTGTTAACAGATTTTTTGGGGATTGTTTTTAAAAAGCAATGGTTTATTTATGGAAGGTCAGGATGATCGTAAGACCATAAGATATAGGAGCAGAATTAGGCCATTCAGCCCATCGAGTCTGCTCTGCCATTTGATCATGGCTAATCTATCTTCCCCCTCAACCCTGCCTTCTCCCTATAACCTTTGACACTCTTACTAATCAAGAGCCTGTCCATCTACACTTTAATAAAACCCAATGACCTGGGTTCTACTGCCATCTGTGGCAATGAATTCCACAGATTCACCACCCTCTAAAGAAATTCCTCCTCATCTTCATTCTAAAGGTATGTCCTTTTATTCTGAGGCTGTGCCCTCTGATCCTAGACACTCTCACTAGTGGAAACATCAGTATTGCTCCTCTGCATTGATCAGCTATTCGTAGCAGCTTAAGAATGTCCTGCCTATACAGTGCCTGCTTAATGCGAGGAGCTCACCAGCTACAATTGAATAAGGTTGGGTACCTACAGCAGTAGCAACACACTGGAGAGAGCTTACTGACAACATCGGTGGCCTATTACATTCATACTGGTCTAATGTGGCTGGAATCTAATCTAATTGCCTTTGGAGTAGCAATATTCAGTCGGCATTATTTATGTTCTATTTGTTGGTGCAAGTTGCAAGTTCAGACAGACTCACCATTGCCCAAAATGAAAAGAGGTTGATTATCAATAAACTCAAAATAAACATTGTCATTCTCATCCAAGTCAGAAGCTTCCACCTTCCCCAGCAGAGTTCCAATGAGCACTTCCTCTTGTGCACTTATTGTATCCGAGGAGATGGGTCTGCAAAAAGAGATGGCTTCAACTACCACAGTAGTAAACAGTAAAAGAAATCAAAACTTGCACACAAAGCACACAACTCTCATCAAATGCATTGATAATATTCTAACTTCTGCACATTGGACATTTGGGAGTTGGATGGCTCTGTAATGCCATAAATTAATTCTCCACTGCGGCTATTGTCCACCTTCCTTGCTTATTTAATATTTGCACTTGGTTTTTGAATCAGGCATACCCTTGGTTAAAATCAATCAATGCCTGCAAATTTATATACAGCATTATTCTCAGTGCAACCGTTCTTTGTTATGGTGTGGAGTGGGCTTCATATTACAAACTGAAGGCTAAGCTTGCTTTACATACGTAAATATAGGCACTTCATCATTCAAGTCATTAACAACGACGGTCAAAGTTCCCTTGCAAGAGTGTTGTGGAGTTGGGTTTCCAATATCTTTCACCTCAATCTTCAGTGTGAAAAACTGTGTCAAAACATAATAAATGAATTACTACAGGTGTGATTTATTGATCTTAGTTCAGCACATCTAGCCCCACAATAGCACAGAGCTTAAACTTCCCTGAAATCAGGACTGACTTTTGTGAATCACCGGCATCAATGTTGGGGAATGGATAATTCCTGCAACTTGCCTTTAACTTTAACTGGCAGATGTCCCTATTCATGGCACTGTACCAATTAGGATAAAGAGCTGCAGAGAATCACAGTGCAATCCTGCTGGAAGGGCTGGGCTGACAGCAGAAGATTTGGAAAGTCAGTTTCTGAGCCCTGTCTTCAATAGACCTTCTGTGAAAGTAGACATTCCACAAATTCCACCAAAGAGAATTGAAATGTCACCAGCCTTAAAGCAGTGTTGCATGTGTTTACACAGCAACTTGCCCTCATGTCCTGTAAGAAAATAACTGCAGATGCTGGTACAAATCGAAGGTATTTATTCACAAAATGCTGGAGTAACTCAGCAGGTCAGGCAGCATCTCAGGAGAGAAGGAATGGGTGACGTTTTGGGTCGAGACCCTTCTTCAGTCTGAAGATGCTGCTTGATCTGCTGAGTTACTCCAGCATTTTGTGAATAAATGCCCTCGTGTCCTTGTGATGGCAAGTGTCAGAAATTCCCCTTGGTCTCCCAGCGGACATTAATATAATGAGGTTAACCCTGTTCCCAGTCTTGTCATTTCCATTAAATAATTGTTGTATTTCACACCTCTGCATAAAAATTATTTTCCATTATCGTCACAATAGTGGTCATGTCATAACTGATAGGAGCAGAATTAGGCCATTCGACCTATCAAATCTACTTCGCTTTCAATCATGGCTGACCTTTCTCTCCCTCCTAACCCCATTCTCCTGCCTTCTCCCCATAACCCCTGACACCTGTAGTGATGATGGGATCCAAGCTTAAAGTTGCGGTGCACAATACTGCCTGAGATTCTGGTGCTGACTCCTCATCAGACATGCAAAGTGAGTTTCCTGTCTATGTTCAGAGATGCCCTTTGGAAAGCACGTGCATGACAGCAGTATGTTGATCATTATTGCTTTGGAAATTTGTCTCACAGCCCCTACATCCTTATTGGTGATAAAACTAAAACAAATTATGGCATTGTACTATTGTATTGCAGTATTTCTCTTGAAACAGAGTTACGAGGAACAATTACATTTTAAAAAAGTTCTTTGCTCTGTTTTCACCTTCAACCACTGCAAACTGTGGACGTTTTCAGTTGGGCTGTTTAAAGGGAGTGAAATTGCATTGCATTTCTTTCATTGCCGACACATTAAATTCATCAATTTAAGAAAAGCAGAAATGACTTTGAAGTTCGTTTGAAGTTCAAATTTGAAATTTGAATGTAAATGATAGGAGGTGAATTGAATTGGATGGCAATTCGAGAGGGAACAGGTTCTTAACGGTTTCTACATCATGACAGAGTATTAGTCTCGCTGCCTCTTGAAACCCATCCTGTGCCTGACCATGAGGGGGTTTCCCCCCATCCCGTTCATCATGATATATTACGTCTGCTGGTTTTCCCTGACTCAATTACCCTTCTTAGCACCAGCAATATGATCTATTTCGGAGACATATGATCTGAATTTGTATGGCATTTTATACGTGAGAACTCTACCTGAATGGAATCCTGCCGATGTTATTGGTTGGCAGAAACAGGATTAGGAATCTCTGGACTGTGAAACTTATGGACATGGAAGAAATAAATGTTGGACTAAGGAAACTCTGGGATCAGGACAGTGGTGTTGATATTCTGTCACACTGACTCAATCTAACTCTGCACAGTGACGCAGCTGGTAGAGCTGTTGTCTTACAGCGCTGGAGCCCTGGGTTCAATCCTGAGCTCTGGTGCTTTCTGTGTGGAATTTGGCCATTTCCCTGTGACTGCATGGGTTTCCTCCTGGTTTCGTCTTTCATTCCAAAGACATGCGGGTTTGTAAATTAATTGGTCTCTGTAAATTGCCCCTTAGTGCGTAGGGAATGGATGAGAGTGGAGGAAAGCATAGAACTAGAAGCCTGGATGTCCCTTTGGTGTACCAAAGGGCCAGTTTTCATGCTGTATCTCTACAACTAGAATTGGAACATGCATATCTGGAGGAATATACACTGCTGTACACGTTTCTTCCTTCAGTAACTCCAACATTTTTACCAATTGCTGACAGAACAATTGCCTCTAATCCAACACCCTATCCCCTCCTCGGCTCTTGAACTACAAGCACCTTTTCTTCTCCTGGGCTGAGAGTGTTCTCCATTTATTAGTCACCCTCCTGCACTTCCTCGTCCAGTCCAAGCTACTGGAACACCAGTGGGCTGCGGCCAACTCTAAATAAACCTCCAGTGCACTCCAGTTACCAAAAGATGCATGAAATATACAATTTTATTAAATTAATTACTAGAGAAGAAGACTGTGACTCCAGTCTTTTCAGGGTAAAATGCTAGGAAGTGGAGAATTTCAATTTTAGTTCATTCTAACGTGAAAGTATAACAGCACCACATGGAACATTGCGGGGAAAATGCTTTGCAATTTATTTTAGTAAATGACAATAAACCTTTGCACACACAAATAAAAAGATCTAGTATTGCCTTGTTAATATCTTCTGGACTTACATGATATGTGTGGTCATAGTCGATTATTGTTGTTGAGTTTCTGTACACGATTCCAGTGTCGGGGTCGATGTTGAACAAGTTGCCTCCAGCAACTGGACTAGATTCCTGGGACGCAATGCTAAACTAATACAAATATGGAGATGCGTTAAGTGACTTAGGTTTAAATAATGCTAGAGTAAGATTAGTTAGTGATGGAATTTTTGCTTGTAAGATTGAAATTGTAATGATAATGTAAAGTGTCGGAACTTACAAATGGATGCAACCTGATTAGCTGAATGATAGATGTTCAGTGGGGACTATGTGTCATGTACTGTGTATCCCAGAATTTACAAATCTGAGCATTTTCGTGATGGTAAAAGATTAGTGGTGAACAAATTTGCTTGGTGAAATATGCAATCATTTTCAGCTTGTGCACAGGTATAAAGTCAAATTGAATTTGGGCCCAATGTGGCTGGAATACAAATGGGTGGAAGTTATACTTTTGGTCAAACATGATGAGGATTGCAGAGCTTGGTGGAAGTGGTGCATTTCAGAAAGGGACATGTTAAACATCAAGAGATCATGTGCAAATTTACAGCAATGTTCTCACAGCTTAAAGGGTTAAATTAGAAAGATCATGCTACATAAATGAGTTTTAGGAGATGATCCTTGATTGGCGATCTATTCCTGGGCTATAAAATGGAATAGGAAATGAATATCGACCGCAGGGCTAAATCTCAAGGTTCCAATCACACTAAACCACAGGTTTTAATGTAGAAATGTATTTAAAACATTTTGGAAGACAAGGAGCGCCATATTATTGGCAACTGCCTAAAAGTGTGTGATATCAATGTGTGATATTGATATTGTTCTGAGTTCAGATATCGGGTAGGACTTACTGTCAGTGAATCCCCAGCGTCAGGATCTTCAGCGGTAACCTGGTAGACTGATTTCAGATTTGAGTAATTCTCATCAATGTTCACAGTGGCTGTAATATACAAAAGCAATATTATTGTTCCCAGCAATGACTGAACACTTGGATGCATTTATTTCATATTGTGGGTTTGCGTTTGTATTTTGCTGGAGGATGGATGGATGGATGGATGGATGGATGGATGGATGGATGGATGGATGGATGCCATCACACCTTTCCTCTCACCATCTCCTCCCATTGCCTCAAGCCTTCCCTTATTCTCCTGCACATCACCGATCACAGCAATCCCTCCTGTCTTCTGCTTCCGTTGGCCTTCCTTGAGCACCTTGTCCACTTCCTGAGGTCACCTTTTACAAGACGTCGGTAAGGCCACATTTAGAGTATTGTGTACAGTTCTGGCCCTGCTGTAGGAATGATAGAATAAAACTGGAAAGGGTGCTAAAAAGATTTGAGATGTAACCATGTCTGGAGGGTTTGAGTTATAGCGAGAAGCTGGATTGGCTGGGTCTCTTTCCCCTGGAGCTTAAAAGGCCGAGGCGTGAACTTGCAGAGGCATAGATGAGTTGAATAGCCATAGTTTTAATTTCCCCCAGGGAAGTGGGGTCTAAAATTAGAAGGCATGGGTTTAGGGTGAGAGGGGAAAGAGTTCAAAGGGGACTTGAGGGCCAAGATTTAAAAGGGACTTGTTCACACAGAGATAAGTTGGCTGTATTAGTCTGTGATACAGACAGTCTGTATCTTTCATACAGTTATATGTATATGGAATGAGCTGTCAGAGGAAGTGGTGAAAGCAGTTAGTTATTATAACATTTAAAAAGCACTTTGAGAGGTACATCGATGGGAAAGATTTGGAGCGTTATAGGCCCATGACGTAGTGGGACTTGTTCAGTTAGGCAACTGGGTTGGCGTGAACGAGTTGGGCTGAAGGGATTGTTTCTGTGCTGTTTAGCTCTTTAATGTTAACATATTTACCTTAATGTCTGCTAATTTCACTTGATGTGTGCTTTAGCACTGCTGAATCACCAGGTGCAAGGAAGTGGGTCTTCCGTGCCCTCGATCTCAGTCATGCTGCCGTGATTAGAACAGAACCTCAGAGGTATTGGCCCTATCCCCTTTGCAAACTTGCTAATGCCCAATGATAATGCTTTGCATCATCTACCTTTGACATTCATCGATGTTTAATAAATTATACACAGTGATGCTCTCTTTGATCTGAGAGGTTGTAAAACACTCTAGTATTGCATTACTTCTGAGCAAACAGATGGCATTGAATAACCAGAAGCTCTGAGACAGTGGAAGGTTGGGATCTTCAGCTGTTATTGGCAGGATGGAACTAATTTTGTGATAATCTGAGCACTGGTACAGTGAGACTAGCTCTGTGGTGAAGCGTGCCATACCAGCCAAAAGCATAAGAGATTAGTGAACCCACTTGGCAGCACTCCAGCACCTGGTGTGTTAACTTGGGCTGAGTTTAAGAACAGTAAAGTGAGGTATTGGGGTGAGGGTTTGTGGGCAAAAAGAACAATTTCCAATGATTATATCCAAGGATAGTCAAAGCCTTTCAGATTAAAATCAATGTCCTGATTTCGGTACATTTCATTTTTGTTTGTAATCAGTAACAACTAATAATGGGGCAGCACTGTGATGCAGCAGTAGAGTCACTGTCTTACAGCGCCAGAGACCCAGCTTGGATCCTGACTGCAGGTGCTGTCTGTATGGAGTTTGTACATTCTCCCTGTGACCACGTGGGTTTTCTCCGGGTGCTCCGGTTTCCTCCCACACTCCAATGACGGGCAGGTTTGTAGGTTAATTGGCTTCTTCAGCTTCTGTAAGTTGTCCCTAGTGTACGGGATTGCTAGTTGGCGTGGACTCGGTGGGCCGAAGGGCCGATTTCCACGCTGTATCTCTAAACTAAACAATCAATAATAGATTTATTATAAGTAACAAGATTGTTACTTGAGGCTTGGAATTGTGCAAAATTATCTTACATTTGTCTGTGATTTTGCTGTATATCGTGTCGAAAGTTGTTAACTGTTATAACTATTTACAATTAAATGTCAGCTTAACCCATGGTAACAATGCTTATATTTTGTTAACATTTTTTAAATAGTTTGTTCATTAAGTTGAATGTTTCAGCTGATTGTTGTTAGCAAGCACACATGGGTGAGAAGTCGATTGGACAGTAAACCTTCCACATCCCATCTATTCAAAATCAACTTGGCACAAGTGGTGAAATCTTCACCACTGCAAGTGTCTAGGGTTTCCGTTCAATGATCTTGTGGCCGTTCCAACATTGCAGCCATTAGTGACCTCACCAGAGGTTGGGTTAAAACCGATCAAACGTCATGAAAGGGAATTGGAAGAGCTGTGCCTGGCGCAGCCACAGCACAGTTTGCAATATCAATAAAATGAGGATTCCTCTGTGCACTGAATGTAATGGAAACCTTAATAAAGGCTTAATAAAGACATCCTTTCACACAAAGGCTGGTGGGTGTATGGGAGTGGCTGCCAGAGGAGGTTGTTGAGGCAGGGACTATCCCAACGTTTAAGAAACGGTTAGACAGGTACATGGATAGGACAGTTTTGGAGGGATATGGGCCAAACGCGGGTAGGTGGGACTAGTGTAGCTGGGATATGTTGGCCGGAGTGGGCAAGTTGGGCCGAAGGGCATGTTTCACACTATGACTCTATGAAAGACCGATCCTAAAACTTGCCTGTTCCTTGTGTCAGCTGTGAGGTGCAGACTGGCGGTTCATTGACAGGCTGAAGCACAATGGTCAGGGTCACTGTGACAGTGTGGAGCCCTTTGTCTGTGACAAATACTTGCAGTGAATGGTGTTTGATTGTTGTGCTGTTATCGTAGTCCAGTACTGTCCTTGTAGTCATTATCCCAGTATCTGTAAAGATAGTCAATTAATCTATAAGCTATTGTGATCAATTCATTCTCAAAGTGCATGAACATACAACTCAAACAAAATGGAAGGGCATTGAATCACAAATCATCAATGTATTGGGGATTTGTGCATTGTTAATAAAGGCTTCGCTTTGTAGTAAACACCATACCAAGCGATTACATAATTGGCAAGAGATTTCAACCACTTTATACATTTTAAAAGAAAACGTATTTTTATGCATGACATGGGCTTTGATATTTTTTTAATGCGGTTTGCATTGTATTTGATGCAAGAGTTAGACAGGATTTAGAGAGAGTGCCAGGAATGTGCGGAGGTGATCTATTTATCTCTGAGACACGGACTTCCTTCTTTCTGACATCTGCTGCTGTGGCATCGTTAACCAGTTAGGCCCTGAACCTTAGATTGCTTTCACTGGAACGTAAGAGGCTATGGGACAACCTGATCGAAGTATATACAATTATGAGCAGCCTTGATGCGGTAGATGGTCAAAGTATTTTTCCCAGGATGGAAACATCAGAGGGAATAGGATGAAGGTGGGCAGGAATCATTTAAAAGGTGATTTAAAAGACAAATGTTTTATACAGACGGCGGCAGATGCCTGGAACACAGTGCCAGGAGGAGTGATAGATATGAAAGTGAAAATTAAGAAGCATATAGATCAACACATGAACAGGCAAGGAGTAGAGGGATATGGACCTCTTGCAAGCAGCTGGGACTAGTTTTGATTGACATCATGGGCACAACAGGCATTGTGGGCCAAAGGGCCTGTTCCTGTATTGTTCTATGTTCTACATAATTCTCTCAGGGTGCAAACCAGGAAGGGAAAGCAGAAATTAAAAATCTACATCCTTGGAATATTCTTGTGAGTGCATAATAATATTATTTTTTTTGGGGGGGGGGGGGGGGGGGGGAAGGAGGGGCAGAAGAGAGTTTACTAGTTGGGAATTATTAGTATATTGACACTTTACTAAACAAAGCAGATCTTTAGAGTACTTCATGTGGGACTTGATCTTAAATTCACAACTGTTCAAATGAATTCCCATGATCTGCTTGAATCACTAAAAGGAGTTTTGGAATTACAGAAATTCCAAGTTGCTGTCAGCTTTTCTAGAATAGTGACGATGAACATTGGTAGTTCCATTGTCATGACACTGCAACATCTTTTGCAGTTGCAACTTTAGGAAGGATGCGGTGAGAACAACAATGAACAAAAGTACTAGTGGTAACATGGTCACGACAAGAGGGGGGGGCCTCAGTGAAACTTACCGAATCGTGAAAGGCCTGGATAATGTGGAGGTGGAGAGGATGTTTTCACTAGCGGGAGAGTCTAGGACCAGAGGCCACAGCCTCAGAATAAAAGGATGTACCATTAGAAAGAAGATGAGGAGGAATTTCTTTAGTCAGAGGATGGTGAATCTGTGGAATTAATTGCCACAGACGGCTGTGGAGGTCAAGTCAATGGATATTTTTAAGGCAGAGATTGACAGATTCTTGATTAGTACGGGTGTCAGGGTTATAGGAAGGAGGCAGGAGAATGGGATTGAGGGATAGATAGATCAGCCATGATTGAATGACGGAAAAGACTTGATGGGCCAAATGGCCGAATTCTTCTCCTAGAACTTATGAACTTACAAGACAATTGTAATGGCCTTGGGGATCTGACTGACAATGTGCATCGTGGGTAGAGCAGGAATATGAAGGAACACGTCACAACCACAGTTTGCTTTTTACATTTTAAATAAATGGGTATGTTGAGTGATATCCTTACTTGGATCAATGGAAAAGTCTTGGGAAGCTGTAGCAAAATTATAAGATGCAACATCATCCGCATCCCGATCGGTGGAATTCATCCGCACCACCACTGTCCCAATGGGTTGGTCTTCTGTGAAATTTATTGGATTTTCAGGGCTGAAACTTAACATAAAGGGTGAAGTTTTATAAAGCTGTCACTGGGAGTGATTCTCCACTACTCCCACATCATAGTTTCCATTAACTCATTTATTTCTGCATAACAAGAATGATTCTTCGTAACTCCACAATATCCCGAACACTTTGCAAAGGGCACGTCACTAGTTGCAACATGTTTTATATGTAACTAGTTATATATATATATATATATATAATATATATATATAGTGTAAGAAGAAACTGCAGATGCTGGTTTACACCAAAGATAGACACAAAAGCTGTCTGAAGACTGAAGGGCCTCGACCTGAAATGTCACCCATTCCTTCTCCTGAGATGCTGCCTGTCCCGCTGAGTTACTGCAGCATTTTTTGTCTATCTTAGTTATATATCGATCATCGTTGTTCACAGCGGCCCCCCACGCCAGGTCTCCTCTTTACCTCACGACAGGGATTTCATCATTCAGATCAAGGATGTTAATGATGAGAGTTCCTTCACAGGACATCTGTGGAGCTGGGTTTCCTTTATCTTTCACTGTAACACCCAATGAGAACACCTGCAGAGAACAATATTATCAGGAACACGAAATGTGTAAGAAGGAACCGCAGATGCTGGTTTAAACCCAGGATAGAAATGAAATGCTGGAGTAACTCAGCGGGACAGGCAGCATCTCTGGAGAGAAGGAATGGGCAATGTTTCAGCTTATAGCCCAGTGGTATGAATTTTGATTTCACTCACTTCAGGTAGCCCCGGCATTCCCTCTCTCTCTCTCTCTATCCCTCCCCCACCCAAGTCACACTAGTTTCTCATTTTCACTCTACAAACAGCTAACAATAGCCTGTTTCCTTTTTTCATCGTTACTTTTTTGCATATCTTTCATTCATTGTTCTTTATCTCTCCACATCACCATCTATATCTCTTGTTTCCCTTATCCCTAACCAGTCTGAACAAGGGTCTCGACGAGAAACGTCACCCATTCCTTCTCCAGAGATGCTGCCAGTTCCGTTGAGTTACTCCAGCTTTTTGTGTCTATTATCAGTAACACAGTTGTGTTGGAATGATTGTCATATCACATGCATATCTCCTGGATCTTTGCCTTTTATTGACCCTCAATGTAATGGAATACTTGGCAGCATTTGACACTATCCAACACACAGTGCAGGGAGCTGTGTCTTTCATGTCTGTTACATAGTCAGTGAGGAAATCACAATTGCTGGCTTGTAAAAAAACAATTCAATGTTAATCATTTTATTACATTAACATTTTTAGCATGGTTATTTAAATCTTCCAGTTTTCAGTGTTTCTTTGGTGATTTTAAATTATATTTCTGCTTTTCCCTTTGACACTTTCTCCAGACTTTTCACCAACGTTTTTATTTCTTTACCTGTATCATTATTGCCTCTTTCACCTTGCATAATCACTTGTCTTTTAATTTCTCCAGGGATCTACTATCACAAAATCTTCCCCATTGTCTGTACTTCTATTCCCTCTTATTTATGTAAAAAAACTATTTATTTCCAACTTCTCTTTCTTTTGATCAGAGGTCCCTGATGGCTGTGTTTCTATCCCCCAGATGCTGTCTGACCTGCTGAGTATGTGCAATATTTTCCCTTTTCATAGCAGAAAACCTAAGGACTAAGGCATTCGGGTGAATTGTTCACATCATTATAATTTTGAAACATTGTCAAATAACTTCTCTGATATTTTATACATTGTGTCGTTCCTTCAGTATGTAAATATCATTGTGTAGGAAAAAACTGCAGATGTGGTTTAAACCAAAGATGGACACAAAATGCTGGAGTAACTCAGCGGGACAGGCAGCATCTCTGAAGAGAAGGAATGGGTGACGTTTCGGGTTGTGGCCCTTCTCCAGTCTGAATAAGGAATGGGGAAATCACCCACTCCTTCTCTCCAGAGATGCTGCCTGTCCTGCTGAGTTACTCCAGCATATTGTAAATATTATTGCCTCTCTAAACAAAATGTAACTTCTCATCCTCTTATCCAATCCTTTTTCCCTTAACATGTTTTATGTATGTGTTTTATATATTGAAGTATAATGCTGATGTTTTATCTTTTATCATTGATTCTGTGAAAATGGGAAGAATTGAATTAATCACGATGGGAAAGATTCAGTTCTGAAGTTTTAGTTGCAGTGGATATGAGATTAGATTCCATCTTCTGAATTGGCATTGGAATAAGTTTATATGTACTGAGATACAACAAAATGCTTTCATTTGTATGTTATTCAATCCAATCCATTGTTTAGTTGAGGTGAGAGATATAGGGCGGATACAGGCCCTTTGGCCCACCGAGCCCGCACCGACCAGCGATCCCCGCACTTTAACACTATCCTACACACACGAGGGGCAATTTACATTTATATCAAGATAAGTAACCTACAAACTGTACGTCTTTGGAGTGTGGGAGGAAACCGAAGGTCTCGGAGAAAACCCACGTGTACAAACTCCGTACAGACAGCAAAGTCAGTAGTCAGGATCGAACCCGGGTCTCCGGCGCTGCAAAGCAGCAACTTTACCGCTGCGCCACCGTGCCACATTGTATTGGATCATGCTTTTCATGAGCACCATCAAGCCATAAACTAGTACAACAAGTAATGTAAAGAACAAAATACCAGAATGCATATTATATTGTGCCTCAGAGCTTCATAGTTAAACCATATTCTAAGCTTTACCCATACTTTGGGAAACCTGCCAGCTAAAGGAGAGCTTCATGGAGAAAGTAGATCCCTATCCCAGCTGAGGAACAGCTCTGAGAAAATCCAAACCCTAAGACAAAAGTATGGATTGCCATCGAAAGGAGGAAAAATAAAAGCACATTATGGAGTGAAAATCGCACGGGTTGTCAAACTCCCTGCAAGTCTCTCAGACTCTCACTCTCCCTCTGAATTCCCAGTAATTATTGGAGCCTGCATGTCCATTCTCTCTGACCCATTGCAGGTCCAACTCTCGCGTGCCAGGATTCCCACTGGAGGGCGCTGTGGCTAAATGGATCTCAAGTAACCAAAGAAAGACACAGTGCTGGCTTAACTCAGTGGGTCGGACAGCATCTCTGGAAGACATGCAGAGGTGATGTTTCGGGTGAGGACCTTTCTTCGGACTGATCGTATTAGGAGAAAGAAAGTTGGAAGAGGGGAAGGGCAGGACAAAGCCGAGCAGATAATGGGTTGACACAGGTGAGGAGATGTTTTTGAAAGGGTGATGGTTGGAAAAAGGCTGGAGATGAAAAGTCATAAGGTGTGAAACAAAAGGATTAAAGAGTTGGAAATTGTGAAGCTAGAGGAAGGAATGTAGATGGATGGGGAGGAAGAACTAGGTCAGAGTCCAGGTGGGGATCAAGGGAGGGACGGGGGGAGAATGTGGGGTACATGGGGCAAGACGGGAAAGGTGGAGGTTGGCTTTACATAAAATTGGAGAATTCAATGTTCATATTGTTGGGTTTGTAACCCTGAGCAGAATATAAGGTGTTGTTTCTCCAGTTTCAATGTGGTTTCACTCTCGCAATGGAGGAGACCCAGGACAGAGTGGTAAATATAGGAATGGGGTTAAATTCATTAGTAACTGGGAAATCCAACAGGCCTTAACTGACCAATGACAAGTTTTCTCAGTTACTCCAGTATCATGTAAACCAAGATCTGTAGTTCCTTGTTTCTACTTCACATGTAACCCAAAGGTTGCTTCCTCAAAAAATCCACCAGAATCTGTATGCCCATAGGGGTAAAACAAGCCATTTTCATCACTCTTGTTTTAACTGTGATATGCTCATTAACAGCCAATCTGTCAGGCCTTTGCTGAAAGATCAGTCCAGTGTTGGTTCAGGCCTTGCTATAATGTGCAACTCCTGATGTTAAATATGTGCAGCAGTGCCCTGAATAGTGAAAGTACTTTTATTCAGCTCAAGTGCTTTTTCTATACATCCATTCTTGATTTTCATCTCCAATTTATCCTAATAACATAAATTTGAAAGAAACTTACATGATATCCAGAGTCATAATCTATTGACGTTGATATATTTCTGTAAATAATTCCAGTTGCTGGATTGATACTGAAGGCATTTCCTCCTGTAAGAGGGCCAGATACCTGGGATACAATCTCAAACTGAAAATAAAGGTAAAAAGATCAGCCATCACTTCAGCCTCCACTTGCTCCCGTTCTGCTCAAATCACTAATGCCTCCAAATGGCAAATGTTACTGAAATAAAAACCTTACTGTCAAGGAGTCCTCAAAATCTGGATCAGTTGCAGCAACTTTGTAGATGGCTGTCAGAACATCGTGGGTCTCGTTAATATCCGCAGAAGCTGCAAATAACGAACAAACAAAAGGAGCAAGTGCTTAATCTTTAAATAATTGTACATTGAATGAATTTTAACTACCTTATAAATAGGCAGTGGTGCAACGATTGGAGTTCCCAGCAAGAACCCTTTTAATCATTTCATGATGGCAGGACGAGGGGCAGGCAGTGCAGTTGTGGACATTGACCGGCCAGCCTGGGGGATCAGCGCCCATGGCATTGGTTCAGACAACCATCACATCAGCTTCCACTACCTCCTTGGAACAGAGAAATGTTCCAATTCCCGGACGTGATTCGAACACTGGGCTTTCTACCTCTGGACATGAATAAAATGAGCACCAGGAGGTTCCATGTCTGGGAGACAATTTCTGACTAACCTTACAGTATGTGACTCTCTCTTTCACCACTGTGTCCAGCATACAGATGAAAGGTGAAACATAACGACCACTGTCCATTATTTTTTACTCTTGAGTATCCTTCGAATTTAAAATCAAATGTATGCTCTACCTTATTAATTATCAGTTTCATTTAAGAACAAACTAATTCAGTGTCTAATTCCAGCCACTGCTCAGCTGAACAGTTCTGTGAGCACAATTGACAAAGTAACTCACTGCAGCGCTCAAGCATGAATAGTAGTTTCAATCAATATAATGAGTTCCTGTACCCTGACAAATAGGACATGTATATTAATAATAAACTGCTCCAAATGTTTACATTAGGAACCCAACTTGACACCATATTGAACAGTTTGCTTCCAATTCTTGTCAAATAATATCCACCGTTTGCAACCTTCCTGCAGTTCTTGTGTAACTACTTCCTGTGCAAAGTTGATTTTGTCAGCCAAAGATTTATTACTTCTGAAACAAGATCTCTAATTCCATCAGCTCTATTTGTCTTTTTTTTTTGGTAATGTAACTGCCTTTTGCTAAAATGCACTCATCCATAATGGAATCTATTGATTTTCTTTTATTATATTTTCCATCAGCATGATCAGCTGGAGTGACCAGTATTAGTACAGAAGTATCCTTGTTCATTCTTTTCTGCCTTTTCGACATGGTAGCATGTCTGGCCTTATTATCGGATAAGTCCATCTGTATCGACTACAACAAAGGGATTGTCACACTGCAATGTGGTAGATTACCCTCTTTTATCTGCTGGGATCTTGTGAAAGAACTGGCTGGCTCATGACCACACCTGTCTACAGGTTGCTTCCTTGGCCCGTAATTGGGATTTCAAGAACAAACTGATGGATAAAAGAAATTGGGTACCAGAGAAAATCCAACTCATTGCAATCAGAGTTAACCTTTAAGTTGTCATTGATACTTTGAGTATATTTACCTGTTCCAGCTTCAAAATCAGCATCGCATGTGGGAGCTTCATTGACTGGATTCAATGATACATTCAGGTTACATGTTGCAATATTTCCTCCCAGGTCTGCAACAACTGTATTTAATGTGTAGAATCTGATGGCAGAGGTATTGTCATAGTCCAGCTTGAACGCATTGATAAGTAATGCAGTGTTCCCAACTGAAAGACAAAATAGGCTCATATTTTAATGAACTTCTCGGCTTCAGATTATCACAGGATAATTTAGACAATAGACAATAGACAATAGGTGCAGGAGTAGGCCATTCAGCCCTTCGAGCCAGCACCGCCATTCAATGCGATCATGGCTGATCACTATCAATCGGTACCCCGTTCCTGCCTTCTCCCCATACCCCCTCACTCCGCTATCCTTAAGAGCTCTATCCAGCTCTCTCTTGAAAGCATCCAACGAACTGGCCTCCACTGCCTTCTGAGGCAGAGAATTCCACACCTTCACCACCCTCTGACTGAAAAAGTTCTTCCTCATCTCCGTTCTAAATGGCCTACCCCTTATTCTCAAACTGTGGCCCCTTGTTCTGGACTCCCCCAACATTGGGAACATGTTATCTGCCTCTAATGTGTCCAATCCCCTAATTATCTTATATGTTTCAATAAGATCCCCCCTCATCCTTCTAAATTCCAGTGTATACAAGCCCAATCGCTCCAGCCTTTCAACATACGACAGTCCCGCCATTCCGGGAATTAATCTAGTGAACCTACGCTGCACGCCCTCCATAGCAAGAATATCCTTCCTCAAATTTGGAGACCAAAACTGCACACAGTACTCCAGGTGCGGTCTCACCAGGGCCCGGTACAACTGTAGAAGGACCTCTTTGCTCCTATACTCAACTCCTCTTGTTACGAAGGCCAACATTCCATTGGCTTTCTTCACTGCCTGCTGAACCTGCATGCTTCCTTTCATTGACTGATGCACTAGGACACCCAGATCTCGTTGAACTCCCCCTCCTCCTAACTTGACACCATTCAGATAATAATCTGCCTTTCTATTCTTACTTCCAAAGTGAATAACCTCACACTTATCTACATTAAACTGCATCTGCCATGTATCCGCCCACTCACACAACCTGTCCAGGTCACCCTGCAGCCTTATTGCATCTTCCTCACAATTCACACTACCCCCCAACTTAGTATCATCTGCAAATTTGCTAATGGTACTTTTAATCCCTTCGTCTAAGTCATTAATGTATATCGTAAATAGCTGGGGTCCCAGCACCGAACCTTGCGGTACCCCACTGGTCACTGCCTGCCATTCCGAAAGGGCCCCATTTATCCCCACTCTTTGCTTTCTGTCTGTTAACCAATTTTCTATCCATGTCAGTACCCTACCCCCAATACCATGTGCCCTAATTTTGCCCACTAATCTCCTATGTGGGACCTTGTCGAAGGCTTTCTGAAAGTCGAGGTACACCACATCTGTTGAGAGGAATAGTCTGTAAATTCTGAACAACGAGAAGCAATGAGCAGTGCAGAGAATAAAGGTTGCCTTGGCAGAAGAAAGACATATTCCACAGTGTAACCGTCTGATTTGTCTAGTTAAACCGCACGCATTCTCCACACAGCAGGTATCTGCTGGTTCAGGAGTACACTCTCCTGAGGAGGATCATGTTATGTCTACAGTGCACATTGATTGATGCTGCTCGCCATTTGCATTCCGTGGCTGCCCACCCATTTGATCAGCCCTTGCCCTCAGTGTGTCTGCCAATGCAAACATCCTGGAGGAAGCCAAGTCCAACCCAATTTGGCCCACCTTGTCACTGTTCAAAGTTAACACTATTCCTACCTTGCTGAATTTTAAAGTCGGGTTCATTTACTGCAAAGCTATAAGTCAAATTATCATTGTTGTCATTGTCCGAGGCAGATAAAGTGAATATGGTGGTCCCGGCAACCACATCTTCATTAAGGGCAAAGGTGCTCGAAGGACAGGAACTGAAATATGATAAACATTTCAATTAGTAAACTGGGGAATAATCATAAAAAGGACACAAAGTGCTGGAGTAACTCAGCGAGTCAGGCAGCATATCTGGAGAACATGGATAAGTGATGTTTCAGGTTGGGACTCTTTTTCAGACTCCAACATTTTGTGTCATTTTTGTTTTTAAACCAATATCAGTCGTTCCTTGGGTCGACAAAGAACAATCATTACAGCTGATTTAATTTGCCAATACTGAAATGATATGTTATATACCTGATGGTTGGAACTTCATCGTTGATGTCCGTAATTGTGATTGTCACTGTGCCTGTGCACCCAAGACTTGTAGTCGCATTGTCATTGATAGAAACCACAGCGTAAAAAAGCTAAAGGGAAAGAAGAGTGAAGAGTTTGAATGAAATGCGCAGGTCTGGAAACTGGCTAAACGATCTGTGCTGAGGACTTTCTTGTTCTACAGTGATAATAATCTATCTCCTACCATGTCTCCGCTTTCAAAATCCAAAGCAACGGCTGTGGAAATTTGACCCAAATTATCCACACTGAATCGGGCAGTGGTGTTGGTGGTGGAAGTCGACAGAAAGGTATACTTGGAAAAAATAACATTTAGATTCCTGTTAGTGAAAGCTTCATTCTATAACGGAGCATTTAAAGTAGCTTTACTTCATGTCTTATTTCAATCTGTTTGAGATTACTCGCAAGGAATGAGAATTATCGATCATTCAGAATTCAGCCACGGATGCTGTTTGCTGCAAGTTAAATAACTGGAAAACATGAAGTAGGCTCTGTTAGGAACTGATATCATAGAGTATCCTAGTCATTCAGCATGGAAACAGGCCCATTGGCCCAACATGTTCATGCCAACCAAAATGCCCCGTCCATGCTGGTCCCATTTAACCACATTTGGCTCATAGTCCGTTAACCGGGTATCTTCACCTGCAGCCAAAGAATGTTCCTGCACCTCCACCTCACTGCTATCCACTGCTAATCAGCCTTTTCAGATGAGGAAGAGAGTCACTTGCACCTCCTCCAGCCTCATCTATTGCATTCTGTGCTCTCAATCTGGCCTCCTGCACATTGATGAGACCAAAGGCTTTGCCGAGAACCTGTGCTCCGTCCACCGTGGCCATCTGGAGCTCTGGTTGCTAGCTGCTTAATTCTTCCCCTTTCTGCCATGTCTTGTGCCCTATTGCATAGGGTCAGGCAATTCCAAAGTGAAGACTTCAGATCAATTACGCTCAGGCAGATAATTGAACTCCAATGGAAGTAGAGTTCATAAGAGTCTGAGAAGAGGCTGAAGAGAAGGAACAGGGTAAGAGCAAGGGAGTATGGAAAAAGAAGAGGATGGAGATGAATGTAAGCTAACAATAAAATGTGAGGTAAAGAAATAGGGAAGGGATCAAGGGAGAATAGGGAGGGAGATAAGAAGATGGGATGAAGTTGGGGCAGGACATAGTGATGATCAACTGAGAAAAGGTGATTATATTAAATTGGACTTGATTCGTTTATGGTCATAAACTAATGACCATTAGTGGAATTTCTTGTTCGTATGAGGCTCTGAGAACGGTATACTTGATAATGATAGATACAATAGATACAATAACGAACGTGAATTACAGAATGGTGCAAAAATTGTAGTGGAAAAAACTAAATAACTGAATAACTGAATGAAGTAGAGTTAAGAGTATCTGGCAATGCCTCTGGGAAGAGGGTAAAAGAAAGGTAATTAAGTCAGGAGTCTGATAGCAGTAGACAAGAAGTTGTTCTTACACGTACACCTGGGCTTTCAACAACCAACTCTGATGTCTTGCTGACAATAGGAGCTAGGTTGTTGTTCTGGCATCATGACCCAAGGTTCCAGGTTTCTTTCCTCTACTCCGTCTCATCATTGATGTTGATCCGGTCAACAACATCGTAAGAAAGATCGAGTTGGCACTATATTTGGCCACACAAAACATGGGCGTACAGAGTTTAGAGTAATGGACTGAGCACACACAACCTTGAAGCACCATTGTTATGACCTATTTTAACCGTCTGAGATCTGCTGGTCAGGAACTCCAGAAGTCTGTTGCTGATGGAGTCAAGGTCCAAGTCCAGGAGTTGCGGTGAGCTTATCCAGTCTAATGTGCTGAGTGAGGGCTGAGCTGCGGACAATGAATAGCATCCTGGCAGAGGTGTTTAATTGTGAAGGTGATCCAGAGCTGAATACAGTGTAAGGGAAATGGCATCCTCCATGGACTTATTTTACCTATATGCAAATTGCAAGAGGGCTGAATTGTCCAGAAGACTGGTACAGATGTGGTCCATTAAAAATGGACTTCATTACAGTTGGTGTTAGACTATATTGAAGTGCAGTAATCCTTGCAACAAGTCACGTTACTTTTTTTGGTGTTTGGAACGATGGACGTTTCCTTCAAGTAGATGGGGATAGTAGACTGTTGAAGTGAGAAGTTGAAGATGTCAGTGAAGACTGTGTGGCCGTTTGACTGGAGCACGATTTCAGCAGCCGTCCCGGAACTCCTCTGGGTCTGACGGAATGTGTAGGAAGGAACTGCAGATGCTGGTTTAAACCGAAGATGGACCCAAAATGCTGGAGAACTCAGCGGCACAGGCAGCATCTCTGGAGAGAAGGAATGGGTGACAGTTGAAGAAAAGTCTCCACCCAAAACATCACCCATTCCTTCTCTCCAGAGATGCTGCCTGTCCCGCTGAGTTACTCTAGCATTTTGTGTCCATCCTCTGGGCTGACTGATTTCTGAGAGTTTAAAATATCTCACTTCCACCATCGAGACGTATGAGGGTGGAGGAAATATCTTGTTGGAGGAACTTTGTTTGCCTGTTTAAAATGGGCTTAAAAGGTGTTGATCTCATCTGGTGGAAATGTATCGTTGCCAGAGATCGCCCTTTATTTTGGCTTGTAGTCAGTGATGGTTTTCAAGCCCTGCTACAGTTGCCAGGCATCTAAATGACTGAATAGAGCTTCCAGCTTGTTCTTCAATTCTCACTTAGCATCCCTGATAGTCTTTCAGAGGTCATACTTGTACAGTCCAGGATCAGCCTCAGATCTCGATTTTTGCAGAGAGTGAACTTCCCTGTTTGTCGAAGAATTTTGCTTTGATAGACGCTAATTTCCTTTGTTAAAATGCAGTCATTAATGCCCTTCTTGATGATACTGGTGACGATGAAAGTATACTGATTTAGGTTGGATGAAGTGTTCTTGAGCATGATTGAGTCCATTGTCTCAAGGCAGTTCTGAAGTAGACCACCCTCCTCATTAGACCACTGCTGTTTTACTCTCTTCATTTGGGGCCTCGTTTTCTGTCTGTAAGCCAGCAGGGCCAGCACTGACAGATGATCAGACTGGCTAAAATGATAGCGAGGGATGGAGCAATGGGCATACCTGATGACAGGAATGAGTAGGTTAACCTATGATGAGCGTTTGTCGGCACTGGACCTATACTCGCTGGAGTTTAGAAGAATGAGGGGGGGGGACTTCATTGAAACATATAGAATAGTGAAAGGCTTGGATAGCGTGGATGTGGAGAGGATGTTTCCATGAGTGGGAGAGTCTCGGACAAGAGGTCATAGCTTCAGAATTAAAGGACGTTCTTTTAGGAAGGGGATGAGGAGAAATTTATTTAGTCAGAGGGTGGTGAATCTGTGTAATTCTTTGCTACAGAAGACTGTGGAGGCCAAGTCAGTGGATATTTTTAAGGCAGAAATGGATAATTGTTTGAATAGTACCAGGTGTCAGAGGTTATGGAGAGAAGGCAGGAGAATGGGGTTAGGAGGGAGAGATAGATCAGCCGTGATTGAATGGCGGAGTAGACTTGATGGGCAGAATTGCCTAACTCCCAACGCCTATGATCTACTCCCAACGCCTATGACCTTATGACATATAACAGTGGTCTAGGGTGTGAACACCCCATGTGGGGCAGGAAACATGCTGACGGTAATTGGGAAGTACATCTGTAAAGTTTGATTGAAATTGAGGAAAAAGTGTAGAGTTTAGGAAAGGGGCCAAGAAAGAAAGAAAGGAACATTAGGAGAAATGATGAATAACAACAATCTCCATGAAAAAATAATGTAATCATCTGCTCTGATTGCCAGCTCCCACTATTAACCCCTTGGATGAACCAACAATTGCCATTGTTTCAGGGATTAACTGACTAACCGATAGGGCGGCACGGTAGCGCAGCGGTAGAGTTGCTGCTTTACAGCGAATGCAGCGCCGGAGACTCAGGTTCGATCCTGACTACGGGTGCTGCACTGTAAGGAGTTTGTACGTTCTCCCCGTGACCTGCGTGGGTTTTCTCCGAGATCTTCGGTTTCCTCCCACACTCCAAAGACGTACAGGTATGTAGGTTAATTGGCTGGGTAAAGGTAAAAATTGTCCCTAGTGGGTGTAGGATAGTGTTAATGTACGGGGATCGCTGGGCGGCACGGACTTGGTGGGCCGAAAAGGCCTGTTTCCGGCTGTATATATATGATATGATATATGATGATGATGACAGGGGCTGGATACATTGTGTAGAGTGGTTTACCACATACATCAGCAGAGATTTTCTTACTGAGGACCATCACGATGAACCATTTCAAAAAAGATAACAGTGGTTCAAAGTGAGATTGAAAGTTTGTATTTTATCTCTATATCTTGATCAGCAGTAGAAAGAACGTATCATAAGAGCAGACTTACACGTAAACTGTTTCCATCAGGATCAGATGCAGTTAGCTTATAAATTGAGGTACCAACAGGACTGTCCTCTGGAATAGTGACAGCTGGTCCTATCCAAAAGAGATGTGTTTATTATAAACAATATGCCATTCATTAGATGTAAATGTTAACATAAAAGCAGCTAATTGGGTTATGGTTCTGACATACAAATAATTCAGTATTGAAATATCCTGAGAAGACTGGTCTGATATCAATCCACTTGTTAAAAGTGAATCAATTGTATTGTCCTGATTACTGAGGGTGAAAGGATCTGTGGCCTGATTACATTTCTGCCAGAGAAGCAGAGGACTGCTGACTTCATGAAAATATATTTGGCAAATCTAAAACAGGAAATGTTGGAAAAACTCAGCAGGTCCAGCAGCATCTGCGGAAAGAGGAACCCTTGATAAGAACCATTCTGAAAAGTTAATTGTTTCTCTCTGCACAGAATCTGCCTGAGCTGCTGAGTTTAAAAAAAATAATTTTCTGTTTTTATTTCTGCATGTGCATTTTTAATTCAGTTTTTCATCTTTTATAATGAGGATTTTCAGAAGTGCTCGCATTATTTTAAAATCTGCCTGTCTGTCAAACCAGGAATGCCTTCAGTAAAAGTGTGTAGGAAGGAACTGCAGATGCTGCTTTACACCGGAGACAGGCACAAAATGCTGAGGTAACTCAGCGGGACAGGCAGCATCTCTGGATAGAAGGAACGAGTGACGTTTCGGGTGGAGACCCTTCTTCATAATTTGAGTCTGAAGAAGGGTCTCGGCCCGAAATGTTAACCAGTCCTTCTATCCAGAGATGCTGCTTGTCCCGCTGAGTTACTCCAGCATTTAGTGTCTGCCTAATGTAGAAGGTCAGGGCGAGGAACTGTGACCTTTAATCAGACCAGAATGTGGGTTGTTGGAGAATGTAAATGAACAGGGGCCACTTTGGAAGGAAACATGAAAACAGATTATTTAAATGTCACAGTACAAAGGTTAGGAATTATTGCAAAGGCTGTTGACATACAGGTAGAATAAGTTATTTGAAAGGCTGTTAAAATGCAGGCCTTCATTGCATTTGCTGTGGAGTACAAAAGAAGGGTGGCTTTGATGGTGCTGATGATATTACACCTGGAGTACTGTGCCTTAGTTTGATCTTCATATTTATGTTTGAGGAAGGATGTGATTGCCTTGGCTGTAGTGTGGAGAAGGTTAACAAGGCTAATTCTTGATGTATGGTGAAGCAGCCTGTGCCTGCATTCATGTGGAAGAATGAGAGGTGGTCATATTGAACCGTACAAGATTCTGAGGAGGACGAACAAGCTGAATCATCACATCAGTGGTAGAGAAGCTATTTGGAGAGGATTGTTTGGGATAGCATTTACTTCCATTTGGAAGAGTATGTGATAATTAAAGACAGTCAGCGTGGCTTTGTACATGGCAGGTTGCGTCTTACTAATTTGATCGAGTTTTTAAGTCCATTTCATATGAAAGACAAAACTGCTAGTAGTGAGTCCCGTGGACACCCCCCTTGTGAGACACATCTCACCAGCCACTAAAACTCTGTCATTACGCTTTGCTTTCTTATACTGGGCAAATTTTTAATCCACTTGCTACTTTCTCTTGGATTCCGCGTGCTTTTATTTTCTTTTTTTCAAGATTTGCCAAAGGATTTACTAAAATCCATGTAAACTACATCAATGTGGACAATGACGAACAAACTGTTGAGTAGAAAGATGCCGCCATTAGAGAAAAGCCCACTCACTGTCACAACCATTTAACTTCAGGTTGAATATATTCACCTGTTCCTGCTACAAAATTCGCTTCACATACTGGAGCTTCATTGATGGGGAGCAACGCCACATTGAGGTTACACGTTGCTGTGTGACTTCCACGGTCTGCAACAGCCACATTTAACGAGTAGAATTTGTCAACAGAAGCATTGTCATAGTCCAGTTTAAAGGCATTGGTGATTATCGCAGACTCGGTGACTAAGACAAAAAGGGATACGTTACAACCAAATGAAACTTGGGTAATTGCTGTCTACTTACGAAACATGGACAATTTATATCTGCTGATTATGAAAATTGAGAATACGATTATGAGAATCGGAATACAATAAAAGTGATACAATTATTACTTTCCAATAATTCATTATCTTGTAAATATTAATCAGACCAATAATTACAAGATACAATATAGAACACAGAAAAATACTTCAAAAACAAGTTATCATATGAAATCAGAAATATACATGAAAAGCAGGAATGCTCAGAAATGTCCATTATGACACAGCAAATCAAATCATGCCAAATACATAAATTAGGGAGAGGGAGAATTATTTGCATGCAACAGACTTTGTATTAGTAAAAAGGGGTTGTACACAATGACCACAATTAAATGTGAGGAGCCATCACACTGAGAGGCCTAAGTACAAACACATTACTGCAAAGATCTACATTACAGAGTTCAGAGGCAATACAACAGGCACAAACCTAACACACACACAGAAAATCTCCACGAACAACATCATAGGACATCTGCCGAGTGATGCAAAATATAACATTGGAGTTTGATGTAATCAAATGAGTTTTATTTTGCACTGCCTCGCTTCCCAATGTTCGTAGATAATGGAGTTCCTACCTTTGACGATTTCAAAGTTGGGTTCATTTCCTACAAAGCTGTAAGTCAGGTTGTCATTGGTATCACCATCGGAGGCTGATAATGTGATCAGCAATGTTCCCGCAGCCACTTCTTCATTCAAGATCAGAGTACTTGCTGGACAGAAGCTGAAATATGATGAATGCTCTTTGGTTTATTAACTGAAACATTCATGAGACGTGATGACTGGGTTTTAACTGGCAATAATAAAATGATAATTAGTGTACCTGATGACTGGAACTTCATCATTCACATCAGTAACTGTGATCGTCACTGTGCCTGTGCATCCAAGGCTTGCAGTTGCACTGTCATTGATGGATATCACGGCATAGAATAGCTGGAGGGATAAACAGAATGAAGGATTGAATGATATATTTAGTGCGGCACCATAGGATGGTTGAAGTAGAGCATTTGTGCTGAAAATATGCTCATTGTTATTGATAAAAGATCTCCTACCATGTCGCCAATTTCAAAATCCAAAGCAGATGCTATGGAAATGAATCCCAAATTATCCACATTAAACCGAGCAGTGGTGTTGGCTGTAGATTCCGGCAGAATAGAATACTTGAAAATAATGGCAAGGTTAGGTTTTAGTTTTAAGTGTAACAGCATTCAGACATAGAGCAACAGATTTATATTTCTCCTCTCTATCATCATCCGTTGCCCCACTACTCTCCTCTCCTCTATTACTTTTTGTTCTCTCCTACTTCCCCTGTTGTTTCTGCATATGAAACTTGAAATGCCATTGTCCTGAGACATTCCTCCACTTCTCTCCCTGTGCATGCTTGGAGACTTGATGGGAATTTAATTCTAATTTTCAGCAGCTGCAGTATGTTGTTCTTCTGCCATTGCCCTGGAGGGTTTCTATTTTGCGTCCATCTTCAATGTTAATTAGTTAAGGTAAAAGACGAGAAATAGCAATTCAAGATTGTTCAGGATTTAGAATCTCATTTTTATGATCGTTGAATCACATATCTGGATCATTAATAGCAAGTCAAATCTGAAGCTGAGTTAAAATGTAGTTGTTAATCATTTGTGCTGCTGCTTAGGGCAACCTGAGATAAATCAGGGCACACAGATCGCAGGATCCAAATGGAGGAAGGGAAGGATAGAGCGACAGCCAGCAGTGTTGGAGAGAGCAAACATAGTGTGAGATAGGAAGAGGAATTAAGGAGAGGAGTAAGAAGAGGTGATGAGGATGGGTAGGTGAACAAACTTTGGGGAAAGAGGTGGGGAGAAATTCAAACAGGGACAAGAATGTGGAAATGAGGATGGAGGGGCGGAAAGCAAAGTTAAGGAAGAAAGAGAGAAATGAGAATGACTGAAGAAGCAAAATAGAAGAGAAGAAAGAACACGTGGACAATTGACATCTACGAGAGATAGTTAGTCACCCCCAATTTGGGCAGTTGTTACCTTGGGTACTATCATCAGCCAGAACTTATCTGGATTCATCCTGGATAACACTATGGCTCAAAACAAGGGAAGGACTAGGCATAAATAGCCAACCTCTGAATTTCCTTAATTTAACCCATTATAATGTTGTCATCCAATTTCTATAAGGACAAAATTGATTCAAAAATTAGAGTGAAATTTGCTTCTGTTTTACATCTTAAACTTAATCTGAAAAAACTTACAAGCAAATCATTTCCATCAGGATCAGAGGCAGTTAACTTGTAAACAGAGGTACCAATTGCAGTTGTTTCTGGAATGGTGACGGATGGCCCTGTACAATGGAAACAATTTAACATTAATCATATTCTGTTGATTATATGCGAGATAGAGCTAATGTAAGTAAATTCACAATTCAGACAGTGTTAATAGTATCAAAACACATTTTTCCAACTTGGGTTTTGAATAATCTCATTGCAGAAGTATACACATTCTCATTGCTCATGACGATGGAAGGTGTGTATAGTGTAGTTTTGTTTTCTTCTTGAGTTTTTTATGGGAACGAATGTGATAAACTTTGTTTTGGATAAGTGGAGAGCAAAGCCTGACACCATTTGGTCAGTTGAAAGTCAATGGCAAGGTTAGGAAGGAAAGAAAGCATTCAAAAGGTCATAAGTAATAGGAGCAGAATTAGGCCATTCAGCCCATCAAGTCTGCTCTGCCATCCAATCATGGCTGATCTATCTCTCCCTCCTAACCCCATTCACCTGCCTTCCCACCAAAATCCTGACATCCGTACTGCTCAAGAATCTATCTATCTCTGCCTTAAAAATAACCATTGATGGCCTCCACAACCTCCTGTGGCGATGAATTCCACAGATTCAACACCCTCTGACTAGGGAGGGCATCATAGCGGAAGGTTGATTGGGACAAGCACAGGAGCAGTGATGGAGTCAGTGCCTCTGATGTCCCGTCCAGAATTCCCCAAGGACTGGTACTTGGATATGCAAACAAAAAGATGCCAAGAACAAAGTAGAAAGTTTCAAAAAGAAACACACAGAGCCAAACACGTGTAATCAATCATGAATTCACAGTCCAAATTAATAATAAATGTGTTCACCTGTTCCTGCTTCAAAATTGGCATCGCAGACAGGAGCTTCATTGATGGGATTTAATGAAACGTTCAGGTTACATATTGCTGCATTACCTCCCTGGTCTTCAATGACTGTACTTAGTGTATAGAATTTGACAGCTGAGGCAATGTCATAGTCGAGCTTCAATGAATTGGTAATTATTCCAGTGTTGGAAACTGAAAGAGAGAAGTTTGTGCTTTAATCAACAACCATCAGTAAATACAATCGATGACAGTACGGATCTGCTGCATGCTTTTATATGTAGGGTTGGAGGCCTGAGCCAAAATAGACACCAATGACCAACAAGATATTTTGCAATTAATTACTGCAAAGAAATGACTGCAAAGGCAAAATGGTGCATGACCCAACAAGTAACATTCAAAAGGAAAACCTCAAATGGTCTTAATGCTGAAATATTCTCATAGTTTAGCTGCAATGAGTTGGAAACTGAAATATATAAGAAATGTAAGACAAAATGAGGAAAAAGCTCAGATCCCACCTACCATATCCCATATGTTTCGGGAGAACCTGTTTACAAGTGAGATCACAGTGACAACCTCAGACCAGAGAATGCAAAAGGACCATTGGAGTGGAGCTGATAATAAGATACACAAGGCAACATATTACCTATTGAGAAATACTGGAAGAACTACGGATCTACATTTATACTTATGGGTCAATTTGGTGCAATAAACATTTGGAATAAAGATAGTTGTCACTCAGGGTGAAGCACTGGGGAATGTGGTCCAAAAGCAGAGATAGAACAAGGCACAAATATGTAACACAAGGATTTCATGTGTTTTGCTTGATCATTAATAATGTGAATGGGTGCTCTCCATAAATAACAATGCAATTTTATCACCCTAAATTGGTAAAGTTTGTTCTCTTTCATTTGTCACTGTTCCTACCTTGGTGGATTTCAAAGTCAGACTCATTTACTGCAAAGCGGTAAGTCAAGCTGTCATTGCTATCACCGTCTGAAGCGAAGAAAGTAAACAGTGTTGTTCCAGCAACCATTTCTTCATTCATGAACAAAGTGCTCAACGGACAGGAGCTGTGATGAAATTACAGTACAACTATTAAACTGAAAAACAACCATCACGACGGAAGCAAACCTCTCTGACAGCAGTGGAATGATATTTAATGTACCTGAAGGTTGGAGTTTCATCATTTGTATCAGTAACAGTGATAGTCACTGTGCCTGTGCAGCTAAGGTTTGTGTTCACATTGTTATTAATAGAAACCACAGCGTAGAAAACCTGGAGAAAAAGAAGAGGGAAGGCATTTGAATGAAATACACAGTGCATTTGGAAACTGGCTAGACTTTCTGTGCTGAGGACTGTTTGGTTATGCAGTAATAATAATGTCTCTCCTACCGTATCACCATTTTCAAAATTCAAAGCAGTTGCTGTGGCAATTTGACCCAAACTGTCCACACTGAATCGAGCGGTGGTATTGGTCGAGGAACTCGGCAGAATGGAATACTTGGAAAAAATAATTATTAGATTCATGTCAGTGAAAGCTTCATTCTCTGATGGACTTGGATTTTAATGCTGTTATCATTTAAGTTCCTGTCTGATTTTGTTAAGCAAACCACACATTTAAGGTTAATAGCTCCTTATCATGTTCTTTGCTTAGGACAAGTCCAGATCAAGTGCAATGCTCAGGTCAAACAGTGTTTGTGTATGGGGAGGTGACTGGGTGCTACTGAAACTGGGAAGTGAGGAGGACAAGCCATGATTGGAGGTAGCCAACAGGACGGGAGAAGGAAATTGAGGATAATGAGAGGATGGGAAATCAAGGTAGTGGAAGTGGGTGGGTCTTGGGGAGGACAGGTACGAGGGAGAGGGTGCAATGATGAATGGCAGTGGAGAGAATAGGAATGAAGCGAGGTGATATAATGTTGGAACAGGAAAAAGGAGAACAAAGAATGATAGAGAGAGAAATGGGGCAGAAAATATTTGTTTAGTTTAAGGATACAGCGTAGCAATAGGTCCTTTGACCCTCCGAGTCTGTGCCAAACAATGCTCACCAATATACTAGTTCTGTCTTACACACTAGAAACAATGTACAGAAGCCAATTAACCTACAAAACCCGCACATGTTTGGAATGTGGGAGGAAGCCGGAGCAGCCGGAGAAATCTCACTCCCACAGGGAAAATGTACAAACTTTGTACAGACAACACCAATAGTCAGGATTGAATCAGAGTCTTTGGCGCTGCAAGGCAGCAACTCTACTGCTGTGCCAGAGTGCTGCCCCTGATGTTTTTACCAACTGTGGAGGGGTAGAAATGACAGTCCAGGAATAGCTAGGCATGGTCAATGTCCACATCCATCAAATGATGGTGTGTTGCTTTTTCTGATTGCAACTCCCCATCCCTTATCCCTTGGGAATGCCAATAGCCCAGTCAGATCAAATAATTTATAACCTAAATAGGGCTCACACTTGGAAAGTCTCTAACTTGCTGTTAAAATTCGCTAATTCACACCATCGTAGGTGAAAATAGTCCAACATGATGTAAAAACCCAGAATTTGATGTCTTCATCAAAAGCAGAAACAATCCATGTTAAAAAGGACTTACTTGTAAAGAATTTCCATCTGGATCTGAGGCAGTCAGCTTGTACACCAAGCTGCCACTCAGTGTGTTCTCTGGAATGGTAACAGTTGGTCCTAGACCAAAAGAAATGTCCACATTGTAAATTATATTTCATTGATGTATAAATATTGGTAATAATGGCACTAAATGAATGCGTCTTTTCAATTAAACCAATGATTTGGTATTGAAATAATCTTAACCGTGTTCACTTCAGTCTTGCTATTAATCCCAATGTAACAGCAAAGGAGTCCAGAAAAATGGGCTTGACCCAAAATATCATCTGTCCATTTCCCTCCACAAACGTTGCTTAACTCATTATGTTCCACCAGCAGTTTGTTTTTGTCCAACAATATAAATTCTATTTGTAATGACTACTGAATACAAGCTTTCTTAGCTGATTTAGGTTTTTTCTCAATAGTGAAAGGCCATGGTTTTCATGGAGATGTATTTGGGGAAAAGTAAGAAGGGTGTTGCTTTATTTTAGCAGGCTTTAGGGCAGAATGGCAGGAAAGCCTACACTTGCTGACATATTGCAGCAATCAGAGAAGATTTGGATGCATTGTGACTATTTGGCATGTGAAGCTCCCAAGGCTGAAGGATATAAAGTGGTTCTACCATACATGTTCTATTTTGAATGCCTCCCCCCTTTTGTGTGGCTTTGGGAACAGTGACTGCTATCTTCAAATCACTGAGCCAGTCCTTTATCCCCCCCCATCCACCAGATGCAGCTCAACCCCCTGGGTTTCTCCGTCAGTTTGTATTTTGCTCCAGGTTCCAGCATAATTTGTAACCCTCTGATGCCACTTTGAAGCCTTGGTCAGGATAGGATGTATTGTGCCCCATGGTTTGATCAGGACCCAGGCACAACCCGATGAAGTAATGAGCGTCATTGGTGGGTACAGTGGCAACGGCCTGCCCAGAACAAGGGGCCATAGTTTAAGAATAAGGGGTAGGCCATTTAGAACGGAGATGAGAAAAAAAAATTCAGTCAGAGAGTTGTGAATCTGTGGAATCTCTGCCTCAGAAGGCAGTGGAGGCCAATTCTCTGAATGCATTCAAGAGAGAGCTAGATAGAGCTCTTAAGGATAGCGGAGTCAGGGGGTATAGGGAGAAGCCTGGAACGGGTTACTGATTGAGAATGATCAACCATGATCACATTGAATGGCGGTGCTGGCTCGAAGGGCTGAATGGCCTACTCCTGCACCTATTGTCTATTGTTTATTGATACAGAGTAGGATTGTTATCATACTCTGTGGCCAGTCAGGTCCCACATCTCCAGTTTCAATGTTTCTGTTTGTGGAGGTGTTTCCAGCCTGAGCTTTCCTCCAGGACTCTTCAGTGTTGATGGGTGCAAGGTTCAGGATTCATGTCCAAAAAGGTTTTACGAGATCAGGGTTTGGGTTGAGAGATCTTGGAAGTCTCTGTGAACAAGATGATCGGTCTTGCTGTACCTATCAGTTTACACTTCCTGCTGATCTGTTGTTGTTTCATCCAATATAGATTCATCCATGTGGACATTCTCTGGCTTGGTCCAGGGATAATCAGCCTTAACTAAATCCAGAATCTTAAAAGGCATTTTGATTTCCTCATTTCAGCACCTCACTGAACCGGATAATGTTCTGATCACCATTTGATTAATGTTCTAATAGGCTGGTAAATGTTAAATCTAGTTTATTATTCTCTACTAAATTGGTAAGGTCCTTATTCATTTTAGTAAATGCTGGGCTTGACCCTGCTCCTAGCAACAAACTACTTTGTGGACACAAAGTGCTAAAAGTTACTCAGCGGGTCAGGCAACATCCCTGAGAACATGGATAGGTTTCGTTTCGGGTCGGGACCCTCCGGTGTTCTATGAGACCCTCTCTCACGGCTCCCCCTCTGTGAACCTTGTGTTTATTAACCAACATCTGCGGTTCTTTGTTTTTACATTTAAACCACTTTGCGCTCACTTTCACACACTAATTGCCCTTTATGGCTCTACTCTTGCCTTGCCAGTAAGTAATGCGCAGACCCTGTTTAGGAAGACGTTGCACAGTGGCATGGCTCTGCACAATGCAAATGTCACACCAATGGAAAGAATAAGCAACAGTCACATAACTGATGAGAGAGAAATGCTGGAGTAACAGTGGGACAGGCAGCATCTCTGGAGAGAAGGAATGGGTGACGTTTTGGATCGAGACCCTTCGTCAGGCTAGATCAGATAGAGATTTTGACAGCTAACCCCCACCCATAGGACAATAGAGAATCGACAATAGGTGCAGGAGTAGGCCATTCGGCCCTTCGAGCCAGCACCGCCATTCAATGTGATCATAGTTGATCATCCACAATCAGTACCCCGTTCCTGCCCTCTCCCCATACCCCCTGACTCTGCTATCATTAAGAGGATTAGCCAGCTGTCAAATTTGTTGACTATATGAATGCATCAGAGCATCTCTTGCAATCAAAATATACTTACACACATCCTTTTAAAAAAAAAGAACTGAAAAATTAATTAAAATATTTAGATTATTAAATGTAAAAGAAACAGTTAATTTAAAGTTAACTAGGAAGGGCCTCGGCTATGAGGAGAGATTGGGCAGACTGGGGTTGTTTTCCCTGGAGCAGAGAAGGCTGAGAGGGGACATGATCGAGGTGTACAAGATCATGAGGGGCATAGATAAGGTAGATAGCGGGGAACTTCTTCCACTGGTGGAAGGTTCAACAACGAGGGGACATAGATACAGGGTAAGGGGAGGGAGGTTTCGGGGGGATGTGAGAAATAACTTTTTCACCCAGAGGGTGGTTGGAGTCTGGAACTCACTGCCTGGGGTGGTGGTGGAGGCGGGAACACTCACAACGTTTAAGAGGCATTTGGATGGGCACTTGAAATGCTACAACATTCAGGGCTACGGTCCAAATGCGGGAAAATGGGATTAAAATTAGACTGTTTGGTAACGGGCGGCGCGGACACGATGGGCCGAAGGGCCTCTTTCTGTGCTGTAGGACTCTATGACTATGACTCTATGACTAGGAAAACAATTAATTCAAAATTGTGAAATACCTAATATTAGCTAGGTGGCTTGCAGCTGATCCTTTCCACTGAAATAAATACATTTGTTGTTCCTGGATCAGATCTAACCTGATTCAGTGGGCAGATCCTTTGGCAAAAGGGATCAGTGAACAAGTTCCCCGGTGATCAAATCACCTGGTGGGCACGTTTGCTGAACAGATTCCTAGTGAATAGATCATCTGCTGAGTAGATTCAGTGAACAGGTTTCCAATGAAAAGATCACCCTTTGGGACAGGTTCAGTGAACGGACTTCTAATGAAAGGATCACACGGTGGGTAGGCTTAGTGAACAGATTCTTTAATGGACAGAATCAGTGAACAGATCGTCCAATGGACAGGATCAGAGAACAGATTTCTTTGTTGCTTCTGGAAGAACTACAGCCAAAACAAGCTTTCCCCCTGGATTTCCCGAGATGCCCAACATTACATTGCAAAGGAAAAACTCCAGCAAAGAGTTTAGCAAGTTTGGATGTGCACTCTCATATAAAACTCTGCGTCATTTACATTCCCCCGACAATTGCAAGTATTTCCGAACAAGATCCTGCCTGGCATTGTTGCAATCGATCTTGTACGATCTCCAGAAATGTGCTACCTCTCAGACAACAACAGGTCTGCTCACACAGTCCACGTGAAAATACATTTCCCCATTATGCCATGGCCCTAGTGCCTTCATATTTCTAGCTGTGCAAAACCAGAGCACGAGACTGCACTCGTTACAGTGCGGCAGATTTTCTCCTCTCCTCTATGTACGTACAAAGTTGAATACAACCTCACCACACCACCTTGTGTCGTGCATTCCAGCCTGGACATTGGGTCATGCAGAAGGAAATTATTTGCAAGCACAAAGTACAATCAGAAAGGTAAAAACAGTAATTGCAATCACTATTCATTGCGAGGGGATGAACAATATTTTCATCTTGTTTAAAAAGTACCTGATAAAAGATTAGCATCACACACAGGAGCTTCATCGATGGGTACTAATGAAATGTTCAGATTGCATGTGGCTGTTTTACCTCCCAGGTCTCTAACCACTACATTTAATGTATATAATTTGACAGTTGAGGCATCATCATAGTCCAGCTTCAACAAGTTGGCAATTCTTGCAGTGTTGGAATCTAAAAGAGAGAAGCTTGTATTTTAATTAACAACCATGGGTAAATACATTTGATAAAAATATAGATTTGCTGTGAGCTGCAGTTTGTAGGTGTGAGCCCTGAGGCAAAATAGATAGCAATGCCAATGACCAGAAGATATTTTGCAATTAATTACTGCATAGAAAATGACTACAAAAGACAAAATAGAGCAAAAACCAACTCAAAAGCAAAACTTCAAATGTTCTATGCAAACTCAATTTCAGCAGTACCAATTAACCAATGAGATCACACCACTGAATAAAAAAGATAGGAATTACTAAAAGATCCTTCATCTTTTAAGGTAATCTCTGGGGACTGAAGATAATTTGTTTCGACCTCAGTTCTGTGGGTTCTGCGGAAGATGATGGAACCAATGTGAAATCCTGGGTTTTGGCCACAGATTGGGCCAGGAAAACCTTAATGAGGCTGGTGGGTGGATAGTATCAATTGTTCGTGTGACACTCTCTGTGTTCCTGATGCATGGATTTGGGATTCTCAGCCTGATTCTAAATATGTGATGGAATGGAACAGGGTATCTGTTCTGAGAGGCAAACAGCGTGATCTGCCCGTCAGAATGCCTGAGCACGACCCGGACCTCAACACCCGGGATGTTATCAGTTCCAGAGAATCTAGCAGAGAAAACATGGGTGGTATTTTGCCAGTCTTTCAACGTGACTGCTCAAGGAAGCCAGGTCTCAGAACTGCACAGGAAACCAAGGATCGCTGTTGCCATGCGGACCATAGATTTTGTGTCGGATCTGGGGGCTTGATCTACAAATATTGTATTCCTCAAAGGGTATGCAGGCACACCGGATGTAATGCTCTCATTGAGAGTGGTTGCTGAGATATTGGTAGTGCTCACATTGTCCAAGATTATAGCCTGGACCTTACTTCTTGGAGGTTGGTGACATATAGCAGGGGCAGCTCATCATAAATCCACCAGGCATATCACGGTAAACAAAGGAAACGCGTTCAACAAATCAAAGTACAGGAACAAATATAAGAACAGTGATATATTGAGCACACAAAAGCATGAGATGTACTTGAGACAAATGTAATGGTCAGAAAACCCACGAAACAGAATATTGCAAGGGCAATATCTTGAGCGATTTTTATAACCATGAAAACTATTACGTTACAATTGGATCCTTTCAGACAGATTGGAGACTGCTCTGCCTCACCGGTTTTTATTCACAGTTAGTTACCTTCCTACCTTGGTAGATTTCAAAGTCCGCTGCATTTGCTGCAAAGCTGAAAGTCAGGTTGTCATTGGCATCACCATCGGAGGCTGATAAAGTGACCAGTGTTGTCCCAGCTGCTGTTTCCTCATTCAGGAGCAAAGTGCTCAATGGACAGGAGCTGAAGTGTGATAAATGTTCCAATTAATAAACCAAAGGACAATCATTATGAAAAACTGATCTTGTCTGTCGATACTAGAGTGATATTTAATGTACCTGATGACAGGAGTTTCATCATTTATGTCAGTCACTGTGATGGTCACTGTGCCTGTGCAACTGAGGCCTCCAGTCACATTGTCCCTGATAGAAACCACAGCATAGAAAAGCTGGAGGAAAAGAACAGAGTGAAGGATTTGAAAGCAATGCTCAGTGTAGGTGTGTAAACTGGCTATGCTATCTGTGCAGAGGACTTCACGTTATTCAGTAATAATAATGTATCTCCTACCGTGTCACCATTTTCAAAATCCAAATCGGTTGCTGTGGAAATTTGACCCAAGCTGTCCACACTGAATCGGACTGTGGTGTTGGTGGAAGAGTTTGGCAGAATCGAATACTTGAAAATAAAAATAAAATTAGATTTATTTTGGTACAAGGTTTGATTCTTTTAGGGAATTTTTTTTTTCTAGTTTATTTCAATAAATTTGTTGAAATCAAATGCAATGAATGAGATTTCAGTAAACAACAGTTGTCAGAGAATTCTGGATTGTTTAATGCAAGCGCTGGGTCCATGGGTAATAACTACTTGTACCTTGGCTTGGTGGGTAACCTGACATGAATGAATGAATGAATATTTTATTATCACATATGACAAGTCACAGAGAAATTTGTTGCTTGCATAACAGGCAGTGCATGTAGGAAGGAATTGCAGATGCTGATTTATATCAAAGATAGACACAAAATGTTGGAGTGACTTAGCAGGTAAGGCAGCATCTCTGGAGAAAAGGAATAGGTGATGTTTCTGATCGAGACCCTTCTTCGGACTGAGAGTCAGGGGAACATGGCAGGCACATTGACTGAAAGCACTGCATTTGATTTCATCTGAACAGTGTGGAAAGTTCACATGCCAATGCATCCTTAACATGTTTCATTTTAATAATACTCCCAGTCACAAGCCATCATTGCCATTGCCATCATTACCATTACAGGGCCCTAGTGAGACCACACCTGGAGTACTGTGTGCAGTATTGGTCTCCAAATTTGAGGAAGGACATTCTTGCTATTGAGGGAGTGCAGCATAGGTTCACTAGTTTAATTCCCGGAATGGCGGGACTGTCGTATGTTGAAAGACTGGAGCGACTAGGCTTGTATACACTGGAATTTAGAAGGATGAGAGGGGATCTTATTGAAACATATAAGATTATTAAGGGATTGGACATGTTAAAGGTAGGAAACATGTTCCCAATGTTGGTGGAATCCAGAACCAGGGCCCACAGTTTAAGAATAAGGGGTAGGCCATTTAGAACGGAGATGAGGAAAAACATTTTCAGTCAGGGAGTTGTAAATTTGTGGAATTCTCTGCCTCGGAAGGCAGTGGAGGCCAATTCTCTGGAAGCTTTCAAAAGCGAGCTAGATAGAGCTCTTAATGATAGCGGAGTCAGGGGGTATGGAGAGAAGGCAGGAACGGGGTACTGATTGTGAATGATCAGCCATGATCACATTGAATGGCGGTGCCGGTTCGAAGGGCCGAATGGCCTACTCCTGCACCTATTTTCTATACCAATTTAATAGTAAACACAACCCCAATCCCTGTATACATTTCATCAAGCGCGCACGCACACGCACACGCACATGCACACGCGCGCACACACACACACACACACACACACCCACCCCTGTGGTGCAGTCTAGAGCAGTGCTTCTTAAACTCCTTCACCCTTGAGCCTTTATCACAAAATTTCATTCGCCCTCGACTAAATTTTCTTATGTTTTTTGGTAATTTTCATCTTATTCTCCCTTGTGTATAATTTTCTATATATATTAAGTCATTCACCCTTCATGCACCCCTCGAGTTTTATTCACCCTTGGGTGAATCATTCACCAGTTTAAGAAGCACTGGTCTAGAGGACCACAATTCCAAATTCATTCCATGTTAAATCCGGTCATGGGGTGTACATAAACGATAAAGCACATCTTTCAGTGCAATTGACACAGAGAAGGGAATACAAAGTTCATTTTAGAGTCGGGTTTAAGAGCTGAGACATGAAAGCTTAAATAAAAAAACTTTGCTTGCTCCAGCCAAACCAGGAAATAGGATATGTGAAGAGTTGGTTAAATTAATTCAACAGCATAAGTCCCTCAACTCCAATCCTATTCTTCCGAGGTACTAGTTTAACATCCAGAATCTGTGTCTGGATGAAACTTTTCTGGACTTAGTCACGGTATTGAGACAGTTTGTGAGAATGGTATGTTTAGAGATATGGGTACAGGGCAGCACGGTGGCTCAGCATTAGAGCTACTGCCTTACAGCACCAGAGACCCAGGGTTCAATCCTGACAATGGGTTCTTGTCTGTACGGAGTTTGTACGTTCTCCCTGTGACCTGCGTCTTTGGAGTGTGGGAGGAAACCAAAGATCTCGTAGGAGACCCACGTAGGTCACGAGGAGAACGTACAAACGCCATACAGACAGTACCTGTAGTCAGGATCGAACCTGGGTCTCTGGCACTGTAAGGCAGCAACTCTACTGCTGCACCACCGTGCCCCCATAAGATGCAGCAGAAACACCAGGAGGTGTCCCAGGATATGTAGCAGGAAGACCAGCTGGTGCGCAGTGTTGATTCCAGGTAGCAGGACTATGATTCACGGAAAGGCAAGTATATGTTTGCAACTTCTGAAACAACCTGTCCTGGCTAAAAGCCAGCATGTTTTGTAGGATCGCATTTATGGACAGTAATATTAACAGTGAAATTAAACAAATTTAATCAAGAGCAGCCACAATTTGTTTTTCATGACTTACTTGCAAAGAATTTGCATCAGGATCATGTGCATTTAACTTATAGACTGAGGCACCAGCTGTTGTCTCTGGAATGGTAACGGATGGGCCTGGACCAAAGGAAATACATTTAATATAAACAACATTAGTTTGTTTTCGACGTACTGATGATTCTCTATTGAAATCACCTAGGAATTATTTTCATGAATCCTGCAGTCGTAAATAACTACATTGTAAATGCCTTGTCCATTATAGATTAAAGGCTTTGTGGCTGGATTTAGTTTCGTCTCCTCCTGTCCGATGACTTAGCCGGAATGTATTTGGTGGACTCCATGTAGTTGGGTTGAAAGAAAGGAGCTGGCATAACTTTTGAAAGCTGGCTGGGTATTGAGTAAAAAGCCTGCCACAGAAGACTTGGCCATTACCTGTCCTGTCCCCGTGCTCGTAGAAAAGGAGGGAGCAGAGGACCAGGCTACGAGTCCATCAGAGGGACGGCACAGAAGAAAGGAGACATCTTGACATGATGTTGGTGTGTGCATCCAAAAGGAAGTACTGATCCTCTTGGTACACAGGTCGTGGTTAGGAAACAATTCCAGGTTCCCAGAGAAACTCATGCCTCCCTTCAGCTGAGGGATTTTCTAAGCCCAAGGTTTCAATTCCTGCAGACACTAAATTGAATTGAGTGCTAAAACAGAAATGGACCCCGATTTCAGTATTCTTATTACTGGGTCACACCTCCAGAGTTTAATTTAGTTTGGTTTAATCTATTGTCAAGTGTACTGAGGTACAATGAAAAGCTTTTTTTGTTGCGTTTTATCCAGCCAGCAAAAAGACTTTTCATGATTACAATCAAGTTGTCCACAGTGTACAGATCCAGGATAAAGGGAATAGTGATAATGTTTAGTGTAAGATAAACTCCATTCAAGTCCGATTAAAGATAGTCCTAGGGTCTCCAATGAGGTAGATGGTAGGTCAGGCCTAGTCTCTGGCGGTAGGATGGTTCAATTGCCTGATAACAGCTGGGAAGAAACTGCCCCTGAACCTGGAGGTGTGCATTTTCACACTTCTGTACCTCTTGCCTGATGGGAGAGGGGAGAAGGAGTACCTGGTGTGCAACATGCCCTTGATTATGCTGGTGGCATTGCCGAGTCAGAGTGAAGTGAAATGGAGTCAATGGAAGGGAGGTTGATTTGCATGATGGTCTGGGCTGCATCCACAATTCTCTGCAATTTCTTGCGGTCTTGGATGGAGATGTTCCTATACCACGCCCTGAAGCTTCCCAATAAAATGCTTTATCTGGCGCATCTGTAGATGTTGGTGAGAGTTCTTGGGGGATGTGCCCAATTTAATAAGCCTTCTAAGGAAGTAGAGCTGTCAGTGTACTGAGTTTATCAAATGCTCTCCGCTCCTCCAACTCTGCTGCAACTGAACTTTGTCGGTAGGTTCGTATCTAAGTGTGGTCCTCCGTGACCGCTTGAACAATTTGAGCTGAGGCAATATTCTAACTCCCATACATTTCATCATTTGCCTTTTACTTATATGCAATGTAGGCTGATATTTTAAGCTTGAACAGCAAAACAAGGAATAAGAAAAAACTGACCAACAAAGCACCTACACCCTTAAACATTAGGTTGTGTTGGACAATTTGATTATATTTTACCTGCTAATATATCAGCGTCACACACAGGAGCTTCATTGATGTCAACCAATGTTACATTAATGTTACATGTTGCTGTATTATGTCCCAAGTCTGTAACGCGTATGTTTAATGTATAGAAAGTGATACCAGAGGAATTCTCATAGTTCATCTTGAATGCATTGGTAATTATTGCAGTGTTAACACCTGAAAGACAGAAGAGGGTCAATTAAATAATATTTCCTGTATATACCTTTTCACATTATAACTCAGAAAGACCGATGGCAGTACTTTGAAAATTCAATGCAGTGAGGACCATTGAGAAGCAATGAAAGAAAGACACATCGCAACAACAAGATAGTTTGCAATACAATATCATATGGAAAATATTACAAATACAAATCAAAACAAGAGCTCCATTGTACACAGCACTAATAAACAAACGAGATCAATCCGATGACCACAGATGATATTAACAGAGCGAGTCATAAGCAACTAACAAAAGTGAACAGAAACAATATTCATATAGTTAAATAAATAATCCCTCTTTTTTGTTACTATAATTTAATCATGAGCTTATGTTTAGCATTACAGCAGTGCAGAGGGATCCTGGGGGTCCACGTGCACAGCTCCCTGAGAGTGGATGGAGTGTAAAGAAGATATATGGAATGTTTGCCTTCATCGGTCAGGGCATTGAGTATCGGAGTCAGGAAGTCATGTTGCAGCTTTATAGGCCTTTAGTTAGGCCACATTTGGATTATGATGTGCAGTGCTGGTCACCCTGTTGCAGAGGAGATATGGTCTTTGGAAATGGTGCAGAAAAAGTTATCCAGAATGTTGCCTGGATTAGAAGGTATTAGCTATAAGGAGACACCAAATACTGCAGTAACTCAATGGGCCAGGCAGCATGCCAGGTAAAAATTGATAGGTGACACTTCAAAGTCCAAAGAAGTGTCCCGACCTGAAAAGTCACCTATCCATTTTCTCCCAAGTTGCTGCCTGACCCACTGAGTTACTCCAACATTTTGTGTCCATCTTTGGGATAAACCAGCATCTGCAGTTCATTTTTAATATCACATCAGTTATCAGGAGAGGTTGGACAAACCTGGATTGTTTTCTCTGGAAAACAGGAGGCTGAGGTGGGACTGACAAAATGATTTAAAAAAATTACAAGAGGCATAGTTAGGATAGATAGATGCTTTTTCCCCAGGGTGGAAATGTCAAAGACTAGAGGGCACAGCTTTATGGTGAGAGGGACAAAATCTAAAGGCGATCTGCAGGGCAACCTTTTTTTTAACAAGGTGGGTGTCTGAAACGTGCTACCAGGGGTGGTGGTGGAAGCAGTTATGAATGTGGCATTTAACAGGCTCTTTGATACGCACATAGATATGCAGGATATGGAGGGATATGGACCTTGTGAAGCCAAAGGAGGTTAGTATAATGTTCAGTATGGACATTGTGGGCTGAAGGGCCTCCAGTGCTGTACTGTTCTACGTTCTGTGTCTTGATTGGAAGAACTACCATATCCACAGAACTAAGTGGAGAAAAAGATCAGAGTAAAGAGTGACAGAGAGAGACACATGATTGTGATTTAAAATCAAATGTTGCAGCTATAATGCAACAATCCAAACATACAAACAATGCTTCACTAAGACGAATGACTGTCACTTGGCTAAACCAGGAGAATTATAATATTGTGGTTTGATCCTTTAAAATAGTCTGGATATTGTTCAGTGCCAGTTGTTATTGTGCAGTGATAGGGAGAGCCTACCTGGGTGGATTTCAAAGTCAGGTTCGTTTACTTCAAAGCTAAAAGTCAGGTTGTCATTGGTGTCACCATCAGAGGCTGATAAAGTGACCAGTGTTTGCCCAGCAGCTGTTTCTTCTTCTAGGGCCAAAGTGTTCAATGGACAGAAGCTGAAATATCATAAACATTCCAATTAGTTCACCAGAGAACCATCAATATAACTGATCTGTTTGCCAATACTGAAATGATTTATTATGAACCTGATGGTTGGAACTTCATCGTTAGCATCAGTAACTGTGATCGTCACTGTGCCCGTACAACTAAGGCTTGTGGTCACATTGTCACTGACAGATATCGCGGCATAGAAAACCTGGAGGAAAAGAACAAGGTGAAGGATTGTAATGAAATCTACAACACGGGTTCATAAATGGTTGGAATAAAGTACATGCGCTGAAGATCTTCTCAGTGGTAACAATATTTCTCCTACCGTGTCGCCATTTTCAAAATTTAAAGTGGTCGCTGTGGAAATGAGACCCAAATCATCCACCTTAAATCTTGCAGTGGTGTTGATGGAGGAGCTCGTCAGAAGAGAATACTTGAAAATAACAAAAGTAGATTTCTGTCAGTGCAATATTCCATTCCGGAGTAGATATGTTATGAATGGCTTTATTATATGTTCTATTTTAATCTTAATTTCTTGTTATTAAACCTCCTGCACTCGCCTCTTCCCTATACATCTATTCAGCAGTTGCCCATTCAGCCTGTTCTGACCTGTTAAGTTAGGTCATGTGCAGCCCAGTGCACAAGGACTGTAACTGCAATCATCAGTTGAGGCCTCAACAAGACCTAGCCAGAGAAATGCATTGAAAGCCTAATTAGCCAAGTTCAGGTTAAATCAATTAACAAACATATCCGAGAGTAAATAGGTTTCTATTTCCATGGTAAAGAAAACGTATGGTATGTTTGCCTTCATTGGTCGGGGCATTGAGCATGAGAGTCAAGAAGTCGTGTTGCAGCCTTATATGACTTTGGTTAGGCTGCATTTGGAGTAGAGTGGGCAGTTCCAGATGCAGGAGGGATGTGGAGGCTTTCAAGAGGGTGCAGAAGAGGTTTACCAGAATGCTACCTGGATTAGAGGGTATTAAGGAGAAATTGGACAAACTTGGGACATTTTCTTTCCAGTGTCAAAGGCTGAGGATCAACCTAGTGGAAATATCTAAAATTATGAGAGACATAGATAGGATAGACAGCAGGAACCATTTCCCTCAGTGGAAATGTCAAAGACTAGAGGGCACAGCTTTCAGGTCAGAGGGGGAAAGTTCAAAAGTGAGGTGCAGGGCAGGTTTTTTTTGCACAGAGAATGATGGGTATGTGGAATGTACAGCCATGGATGGAGATGAAAACAGATCCAATAGCGGCATTTATGAAATTTTTAGATTAGCACATAAGAGTGCAGGGCGGAGGGATATGGATGCACGCAGGTAGAGGAGATTAGTTAACTTGATATCATGTTGATCACAGACACTGCGGGCTGAGAAGCCTGTTCCTATGCTGTACTGTTCCATGATCCATGAAATTTGAATATTCATAAATATTCAAACTTTTTTATCATTCCATTAAAAAGTTTAAGAAATATATATTTTTAAATTTAAATGTTTAAAAATATTCAAATATAAATATAAATTATCTGAATCTGAATTTCATACATGAAATAACATGTATCGCTGTCACAAGGGTCAAGATATGTTTTTCCACTACCTATCTTCAACTTAACTAAGAACAGAATGAACCTGCAGCCAGAGAAAACTTACTTGTAAGGTATTTCCATCAGGATCAGATGCAGTTAATTTATATACTGAGGTATCAATAGCACTTGTCTCTGGAATAGCCACAGTCAAGCCTGTATCAAAAGGAATAGCTTTAATGTAAAGTACATTCTTCTGAAAGAGTCGTAGTCACACAGCACAAAAACAGGCCCTTCCACCCAATTCGTTCATGCAAATCAAGATGCCCATCTAAGCTAGTCCCATTTGCCAATGATAGGCCCATACCCCTCAATCTTTACTATCCATGTGCTTATGCAGCTGCCTTTTAAATGCTACCTATAGTACCTGTCACAACTGTCTCCTCTGACAGCTTGTTCCATATGCCAACCAGTCTCTGAATGGAAAAAATGCCCCAAGTTTCCTATGGTTATTGAATCCCCTACACTGGGGAAAAAGACACTGTGCATTAACCCTATCGATTCCCCTCATGATTTTATACAAATCTATAAGATCATCTCATCCTTCTGCACTCCAAGGAATAATGTCCAAGGTAGCCCAACCTTTCGCTATAGATCAGGCCCTCATAACCTGGGAACATCCTTGTCAATCTTATCTGCACTCTTTCCAGCTTTGTGACATCTCTCCTACAGAAGGATGACGTAAACTGAACACAATACTCCAAATGTGGCCTCACCAACATCTTGTACAACTGTAACATAGCATGTCAATTTCCATGCTCACTATCCTGACTGATGAAGGCCAATGTACCAAAAGCTTTCTTTACCTCCCTATCTACCTGTGATGCCACTTTCAGAGAACTATGTACCTGTACTAGATCCCCTTACTCTATAACACTCCACAGTGCCCGACCATTCACTGTGAAGGTCCTGTCCTGGGTTGACTTCCCAAAATGCAACACCTCGCTTTTATTTGCATTAAACTCCATTAGCCATTCTTCAACCCACTTGCCCAGCTGTTTAGGATCCCAATGTAATTTTTGATAATTATCTTCACTGTCTACAATACAACCTACTTTAGCAACATCTGCAAACTTACTAATCATGCATCAAACATTCTCAATCAACTGAATTCTCAATCAGTGAAGAAAGCGAATGGTATGTTGGCATTCATAGCAAGAGGATTTGAGTTTAGGAGCAGGGAGGTTCTGCTGCAGTTGTACAGGGCCTTGGTGAGACCACACCTGGAGTATTGTGTGCAGTTTTGGTCTCCTAACCTGAGGAAAGACGTTCTTGCCTTAAAGGGAGTACAGAGAAGGTTCACCAGATTAATCCCTGGGATGGCGGGACTTGCATATGAGGAAAGACTGGATAGACTGGGCTTGTACTCGCTGGAATTTAGAAGACTGAGGGGGGATCTTATAGAAACATATAAAATTCTTAAGGGGTTGGAGAGGCTAGATGCGGGAAGATTGTTCCCGATGTTGGGGGAGTCCAGAACCAGGGGTCACAGCTTAAGGATAAGGGGCAAGTCTTTTAGGACCGAGATGAGAAAACATTTCTTCACACAGAGAGTGGTGAGTCTGTGGAATTCTTTGCCACAGAAGGCCAGTTCATTGGCTATATTTAAGAGGGAGTTAGATGTGGCCCTTTTTGCTAAAGGGATCAGGGGGTATGGAGAGAAGGCAGGTATAGGCTACTGAGCTGGATGATCAGCTATGATCATATTGAATGGCGGTGCAGGCTCGAAGGGCCGAATGGCCTTCTCCTGCACCTATTTTCTATGTTTCTATGTTTCTAACTCATTGACATAAACCACAAACAGTTATGGGTCTAGCACCGATGTTGACGCACACCACTAGAGAAAGGCCTCCAGTCCGAAAAACAACCTTCCACCACTTCCCTCCGCTTCCTTCCATGAAGACAATTCTGAATCCAGTTAGCTAGCTCTCCCATGTAATCTAACCTTCAAGAGCTGCCTACCATGTGGAACCTTATCAAAGGGCTTGCTGACGTCAAATTAGACAATGTCCATGGCCTTGTCTTCGTCAACCGTCTTGGTTACTTTTTCCAAAAACTTAATCAATTGATGTTTAAATTATGCTATTATTTACACAAATTACTTACTACCTGTAGGATCAACCCGTGCATGAGAATTCCCATGGTGAAATTAAAAAATTTAGAACCTTAAACAAGTGACTGCACTGAATATATATATTATATTATATTCACCTCCGGCTTCAAAATTAGCTTCACAAACAGGAGCTTCATTGATGGGATTCAACGTTACATTCAGGTTGCATGTTGCTGTATTACCTCCCGTGTCTTTAACAACTATACTTAACGTATAGAACGTGATAACAGAGGCATTCTCATAGTCGAACTTGAATGCATTGGTAATTTCTGCAATGTCACCAACTAAAAGGAAAAAGAGGTATATAATCCAAGCATACAAAGCTCAGGTAAGAGTTACAATTTTGGTAGAAGGTAGAATGCGGTCCCGCAACTCAGCAGCGGTAGAGTTGCTGCCTTACAGTGCTTGCAGCGCCGGAGACCCAGGTTCGATCCCGACTACGGGTGCTTTCTGTACCGAGTTTCTACGTTCTCCCTGGAACTGCATGGGTTTTCTCCGAGATCTTCGGTTTCCTCCCACACTCCAAAGACATACAGGTATGTAGGTTAATTGGCTTGGCGTATGTGTAAATTATCCCTAGTGTGTGTAGGTTAGTGTTAATGTGCAGGGATCGCTGGTTGGTGCGGACTTGGTGAACCAAAGGGCCTGTTTCTGCGCTGCATCTCTAAACTAAACTAAAAGCGGTCTCATAGTTGCAAGCCATGTGCAACTATAGAGAGCAAGTGAGATACAGTATACCAACAATCACAAACATATGATGCAAATTATTACCAGAAAGAAACATAGTCACACCAGCCTTCGTTCTCACCTAGCTACAGCAAACAATGGCCTGTTCCCTTCATCATTGTTAGTTTTTTGCATATCTTTCATTCATTTGTTCTATATTTCTCTACATCATCATCTATATCTCTCATTTCCCTTTCCCATGACTTTCATTCTGAAGAAGGGTCTCGACCCGAAACGCCATCCATTCCTTCTCTCCAGGAATGCTGCCTGTCCCACTGAGTTACTTCAGCATTTTGTGTCTATCACAAAATTAAATCGGTACAAGCGACCCAAGCAACAAGCACAATTAGAGATAAGTCACGTATCTTGTATGCTCACTTAGACCCAGCAGCAATTAACAAATGAAATCACCGCAATAGGACATCTGCACACAACGGAAACATCATGACAAACAAAGACAGGCACACAGTAAAAAACACTCTGTTGGAAACCTCACATCCACAAATCTATAAGGAAAAGAAATATCAAAGCCAAACATTGCAGGACAGGGCTAAGAAACATGTTTGGATCTGGTGGAAAGCAGAGGCAGAGGTCTTAATCCACATAATGCAAAGGCAAAAGAAAGTCACAAAAACTGAAGCTTAGGAGGTACGTAAAATGGCAAAAAGTGCAATTTGGTGTTTTGAAGTAGGTTTGATATTGTTCTGTCTCATTTAGTTTAGTTTAGAGAAACAGCGCAGAAACAGGCTCAGCAGCCCACCGGGTCCGTGCCGACCAGCGATCCCCGCACATTAACACTATCTGACACACACTAGGGACAATTTTTTATTTTTACATTTACCAAGCCAATTATCCTACATACCTGTACGTCTTTGGAGTGTGGGAGGAAACTGAAGATATCGGTGAAAACCCACGCAGGTCACGGGGAGAACGTACAAACTCCATACAGACAGCACACCCGTAGTCGCTGGTTACTGGCCATAGATGATGAGTTTCCTACCTTGGTGGATTTCAAAGTCAGGTTCATTTGCTCTAAAGCTGAATGTCAGGTTGTCATTGGTATCACCATCAGAGGCTGATAAAGTGACCAGAGTTGTCCCAGCTGCTGTTCCTTCATCCAAGATCAGAGCACTCACCGGACAGAAGCTGAAAGTGTGATAAATGTTCCAATTAATAAAGCAAAATACCATATTGCACATCGGAAATGATAGAGATTATCAAAGTGGTAATGATAATTGCTGTACCTGATGCTCGGAGTTTCATCATTTACGTCGGTAACTGTGATAGTCATTGTGCCAGAGCAACTGAGGCTTGTGGTCGCATTGTCTTCAATAGAAACCACAACATAGAAGAGCTGGAATGAAGAATTGAATTGATGAACATAGTATTTGATCTGTTAAATGATTGGTATAAACTTTCTTGTAATCCAGTGATAATAACGTATCACCTACCCTGTCGCCATTTTCATAATTCAGATCAGCGGATGTGGAAATTTGACCCAAATTGTCCACGTTAAATCGAGCGGTGGAATTGACAGAGGAGGTCGGCAGAATAGAATACTTGGAAAATAAAAATGTTTAGATTCCTATGTGTCCTGTTCCATTCTGTGGCAAAGCATTTAGTGGAGCTTTGTTTCCTTATCAAATATCACTTAATCATTTGAAAGAGAACTCATAGAAAAACACTGATAATTAATGTTCATAAGTGATAAGAGTAGAATTAGGCCATTCGGCCCATCAAGTCTATGCTACCATTCAATCATGGCTGATCTATCTTTCCCTCTCAACCCCATTCTCCTGCCTTCGCCCTATAACCCCCGACAACCCACACTAATCAAAATCATTAATGTAGAAACATCAAATCCAAAATTCTGTTGGAAGAAAGGAATGTCAGAGCAAAAAGATACACCGACACATGGCTCAGAAATGTGAATGGCAATAGACAATAGACAATAGAATGGATGTACTAACACTGATCACAGACATGTTGCTTCCTCTGGACGTGGTCTATCAGCACCCATTAATTTGGGATTCCCTTTGTGAGATCGCCTTGGCTACTGCTGTTAAAGGTTTCAAACGCTTTTGCAACATTGATACTGCCTGACTAATTTGAATTGAGTCAAAGTTTTTTTTTGAATGACTTACATGTAAAATATCTTTATCTGGATCAGATGCAGTTAACTTATAGACCGATGCCCCGTTAATAGTGGTTTCTGGAATAGTCACAGCCGGACCTGAGGATAGTAGAACCATATTTTATCAATAGACAAATCTGGTAGTAGAATAGTTTGAGTTTCAGACTTTTTGATGATTCAGTAATGAAACAGCTTGAGGAGAGTTTTTCATGTTAGCCTGGCAATAATCCTACTGCAACAAGAAAACAATTGCAATTGCCCCGTGGAGCATGAAGCGATGATAGGGAGCAGGAGGCATCGTGATGAGGGTTGCTAGGTCGGCCGTTAGGGGTTGTTGTTAAGAGGATGAAAATGTCTGGCTGCACTCACAAGGAACCGCAGATGCTGGCTTACAAAAAAAGACACAATGTGCTGGAGTAATTCAATGGGTCAGGCAGCATCTCTGGGGAACATGGATAGGTGAGTTAGTTTAGTTTAATTTAGTTTAGAGATACAGTGTGGAAACAGGCCCATCAACCCACCAAATCTGCACTGACTAATGATCACCCATAGTCAGCTAAGTTTAGTTTTAGTTTTAGAGATACAACGCAAAAACAGGCCTTTGGCCCACGGATCCAGTCCGACCAGCGATCCATGCACATTAACACCATCCTACACCCACTAGGACCAATCTTTACATTTGCCAAGCCAATTAACCTACAAACCTGTATGTCTTTGGAGTGTAAGAGAAAACCGAAGATCTCGGAGAAAACCCACGCAGATCGCGGGGAGAACGTACAAACTCCGTACAGCCAGCACCCATAGTCAGGATTGAACCCGGGTCTCCGGCGCTGCATTCGCTGTAAGGCAGCAACTCTACCGCTGCGCCACTGTGACTGCCCAGAGAGCTCTGATCTATGGCACTATAAGGAAGCAACTCCACCACTTTGCCACTGTGTAACCTGAGGTGATGTTTAGGGATGGGACCCTTCTTCAGACTGAAGAAGGATCCCGACCCAAAATGTTGCCTACCCTTTTTCTCCAGAGATGCTGCCTGACCCTTTGAGTCACTCCAGCACTTTGTGTCTTTGAATGGTGGGCTTTTCATTTTCACTAGTTCAATGGGTGGAAAGGATTCATATTTTCCACATGCGTTATTTAGAATTTCAATAGTGTGTGGCAGTCTGATTACTGCATGGGTAGTGTGTACATCAAAGATAATTTAAACATAATAAAAGATAAGTTAAAATCTAACAATCTTAATCTGATCCCAGCAATCCACCAAGGGGCATTTTATGGTTTGCTAATCTCTGTCAATGTATTAATTTACACCTTGCTTATCACGATTGTGTTGCACTCACCTGTTCCAGCTACAAACTGAGCCTCACAGTCAGGGGCTTCATTCACAGCATTTATGGTCACTGTCAGGCTGCATGTTGCACTGTTGGGGCCTAAGTCGCTGACAATTATAGTTAGTTGGTAGCTTTTGCTAGCAGAGGCATCGTCATAGTCCAATAAGGAATTGGTGACAATCCAGGCATTATTTCCATCTGAAAGTGAGGCGCAAGTTGGTTCATTCAGATCACTTAACTGTTTCAATAAGAAAATTAGACTTGAGTGTAAACCTCTACCACCTTCCCTCTCTGTCAATGTGCATCATGCCAATTATTTTCTGTGCATCTGGGCATAAATCACAGTGAAATTAGCACAGGCATCAGCACATCTTTGTTGCCATCTCATTTGAACAACTATTTGGCGTGCAGCACAGAAACTGGAGGGACTTCTTATCTGAGGGACAATTGAAGCATGTTACTCAGCATTGGTTAATCAGTCTAGCTGCATAGAGGACAATTCAAAAACAGCGTTAGGGAAAACAGATAGTCAGAACCATGATCTTCAGTAGTAATCAAGCATAAGTGATCAAGGCAATAAGCTCTCGAGATCCAAGGCACAAAGCATTCTTTCCTTTGCTTTTCAGAGTGTCCACATCATTATATGATAAAAATCTGAAGACAACCATTCCATTGAAACATTTCACATCGTTGTTGAAGAATACAGACAGTTTTCATGCGTTTGAAAGAGTTTGAAAGCACGCACCACCAGCTTCTAATTCCCCTCTTTTATCAGGCTTCAGAACAATCCTTCCATGAACTAGGATACAATCCGATTTTCCTCTGAGAACTATATTCTGCACTCTGTATCTTTCTCTTCATTCTATCTATTGTACTTGAGTTTGATTTGATTACATTTATGTAGAGGATTACCTGATTTGAATGGATAACATGTAACTCAAAACCTTTTTTACTGTACCTCTACACATAACAATAATAAACCTAAACATTCCTGACGGAAGGTAAACGATGAAACAGAGGGAATTTCTGGAAATATTTTAAATGAGAGCACCCTGAAAATAGCTCCAGATCCCTAACCTCTCCTTTATGCTGGTTTGAACAGAGTTAGGTTTCCTTTATTTCACAGGATATCAGGTATAGTATTTGAGCAGACAATCAATCAATGGGCATAGTGTATAACATAGAGCAGAAAGCAATGACAACATTAAATATATGCCCTCTAAATATTGTAAAGAGAGAGAAATACTCCTCTCTCTGAAATAACTACACGAAAAATGTCAATCCCCTTACCTTGATATATTTGGAACTGAGATACAGGAGTTGCGAAGGAGAAGGTCAAATTGTCATTGACATCGTTGTCAGACGCTGTTAAAGCTAACACCTGACTCATGACAGGAAGCTCTTCATCCACTGAGACTGGACTCGAAGTGCAGCTACTAGAAATGTGATGGTATATTATCAATTCGCAGCTGCATCTTATTCAGTTGTGAAGAATTATTTTCATTAATCCCTTCTCTTTGAACATTTGTTTCACAGTATATTTGGTGTGGTTTATCGGATATAATTATAGAAATATTTAGAAGAGAAAAACAGCAGTGGATTATCTGATTGTCATGATACCTGAGCGTGAGGAGTGGGGTAAATGGTGAGAGCAATGGTGGCTGCAAAAACATTTAAGTAAGTCTCCTAAAGCTGTTTTAGGCAGTCCAGACCAAATGACATGAAATAAAGAGAAAAAGCAAATTATTCTGAAAGTGCTTGTTTTTCACTTCAGTGTTACATGTACCAAAATCATGACTCTTGTCTTTAAGCGCGGTGGCACAGCGGTAGCGTTGCTGCCTTACAGTGCCAGAGACCCGGGTTCGATCCTGACTATAGGTGCTATCTTTACGGAGTTTGTACAGCATGTTCTCCCTGTGACAGCCTGGGTTTTACTCGGGTGCTCCGGTTTCCTCCCACACTCCAAAGACGTACAAGTTTGTAGGTTAATTGGCTTCGGTAAAAATTGTAAATAGTCCCTGATGCGTAGGATGGTGTTAGTGTGTGGGGATCGCTAGTTGACGTAGACCCAGTGGGCCCTGGGGCCTGTTTCCACGCTGTATCTCTAAACTAAATTCCTCGCCCCATGTAGTGACGAACCTCTATATCTCACCAGTTCATGTGACCAAATGACTTCCCCAAACGAGTCTAATAACAAACCTTATAACTGGAGCTTCATCATTGACATCAGTAATGTGAATGGTTACAGTGCCAGAACACGTTTCGCCTCCTGGGTCAGACACAGAAACCACTACATCGTACCGCTGCAGCTGCAGAGATAGAAAATGTCAAAGAATTTGGTGACTTGGTAAAAGTTGACCAATGGTTAAGTATTAGGAAATACAGACACAGTCATCAAGAGCATAATAGTTAAGCACCATCAGTTACTGGCTCCTTCAAACATCACTAGTACATATCAGTCACATTGCCAACATTCTGTTATTGTTAAAACGCTGATGCATGATAACCTTAAAGGTATTTTGCTTTTAAACATCTGAGCTATCAATCAAGTGGACCTTAACCAGAGACACGAGACTGCAGATGTTGGAATCTTGAGTTAAAAAAAAGCAAGTGCTGGAGGAACTCAGTGGGTCAGGCAGCATCTGTGGAGAGGAATGGACAGGGACAGACAAATTCTTAGGTCGAGATCTTTCTTCAGATTGACTTTCATTCAGAGCGAGCAAGAGTCCCAGCCTGAAACACTGCTTATCCATTTCTCTCCACAGATGCTGCCTGACCTGGATCTTAATTAGACAGTGGCATCAGGGTCTGTCTAATTGCAAAGGTTGCAGATACTCTTAGGCTGGTGGTCTCCCAAACAATAATCACCACAGTTATTTTGCTGTGATATAAGTTTGGCCTATTCATTCTAGTGAAATAACCACAGCCTGTGACATAAACTGCTGGCTGGAGAGTTTAGGATATGATGTTAACACCTCATCTTTGGTAAAATACTAAAGAGTTTGTGAATGCCAAATATCAGGATAAATCCTAGTTCCTCCAAACGTTAGAGCACACTAGATTCTGACATTTTTATGCCTTTTAGTGGCCCTTGAAGTTTATATAATTGATCAGACATGGACTTTCCAACAAAAATTGTATTCATGATTTATGTTTTGGAACAATTGTAAATTAATATTTGTTCGATATTGCAACTTGTTTAAAAATGCTTGTGGTTGAACCTGCCAATGACTCTATGCCAAGACTAACAAGCCATCTAACAGCCATTACCTGGGATATCCTCTATCACCTGCCATTCTATGTTGGGCTGTTTACACCATAATCGTACTCTTTTCTGTTTCACAAGATTTTTTTAGATATTTAACTGCAATATGTAGATCAGTCTTTAGCTATTTGTAAACTTCAGCCCTTCTTATTCTTGCTGCATTAGTAAAACAATGTGGTCCATGAGGTCTTGGGCATTGGTGTGCTTAATCTTAATGAGTGCTCTTCATGACTTAACTCATTTTGGTCTAAAAAACAAAAAAAGCTTCCCCTTTTCTCCAGATTTGATTATTAGGACAGGGATTTAAGATGGGATACTATCAGATAGACAGATTACTTGGCTAATCACTTCTTCGGCAACAGTCTGGATGGCATAAAAAGTTACAAATAAAGATTGCAGATAATGGAGAGCTTAAGGTTAGAAAAGACATGTTCACAGTCTCAGTGCGAAAAGTATAGATTGACAAGCTATGAGGTGAACCCTGCATTTCGAGAGAGACAGTTAAACCCAGGAAAAATAGGCTGCTGATCAAATCCACTCCCTTCATCAGTGAGCTAATTAGCATTTCAATTTTATTGAACCATGTACCCCAATGCTCTTACCTCTAATGTAGGAATATATGAGTCTGATCAACTCCTAGTACAATTGTTCAATGCCGTTACATACCGGGTGCAAAATAAGTGAATAGATTATAATAGTCCTACCTGGCTGGTAGATTCATAATCCAGAGCGATTACTGTAGAAATGACACCCACCGTGTTAATGGCAAACAGCGTGAGAGTTCCAGATGTGGACGTGCCGTGAATAGAGTACTGTAAAATAGTTAAACACGCACATGCGGAGAGGTTGATGTGAAAAGTGCAACGGTTACGGTTTGAATAAGCAACTTCAGATGATTGACATAAAAATACAGTGGATGGTAGTCTGTGGGTTAACAAACATAGAAATAAATAAATCACATGCATTACATGAAGTAGGTGGGTGAGTCCTACTGTCAGCTGTTGAGCGAGCTAGTGAAATGTGGAAGTTAGTCATTGCATGGGTGGGAACTAATTAACGTTACACGGTCTTTGGGTTGGGATGAGGTAAAGATCTCCATGTGATGGTGTAGGGTTCGGCTTCAATGGAGGACAAAGGATCCCTGGTGGATGTAGACACATTGTTCCTAGTGGCTGTTGGGTGTATATGGAGGAGCATCTGAGGTCAGTGCCCCAGTGGTGGGAAGGCAGGGCTTAAGAATGAGTAGAGTATCTCTGGCTCTGGGGGTGGAAATTTGGTCCAGGTATCACATCAAGTCAAAGAAAGTTCAAAACTCACCGTTAATGCATCACTGTCAGGGTCCGATGCAGAGAAACTGTGAACAAATTCTCCAATAGAGATGGTCTCAGCGATAGTCACGTTTTGACCTGGATAAAACAACTAAGTTTGATAGATACTACTGATGTCCCATTAAGCCCATCCCCTAAAGTGATATTAGTGTCTTATGCATTTCAATATGATATAAGAAAGGGAATTTAATGCTATCTACTCAATGATTGCACCCTGATGCCTTGTCGATGAATATATTCCTACTGTGGGCACTTTAAAACTCTCTATGATTCACAATGACATATCTGCAAAAATGCTCTAACAATGAAACTCGGTGAAATAGTTTCAGTAGACATTGATAAAAAGAAGTCGACCAAGTGTTAGTCATTGTGTAAAAAATGCTTAGCTCGAGTTCGGCAGATTCTGGGGCATAAAGTATCAAGACTATGGCTAGGATATTTAATTTCCTTTTGTTTATTCAGAGATGCAGCATGGAAACAGGTCCTTTGGCCCAATGAATACTGCCAACAGGTGGATATTTATCCATTCTAGTCTGGCAATTGGAGCACGAAAAACAAAATGATGAAGACTCAAAAATTGCTATCAAAAATGTCATCTTCATAGTAATCAATACTCGACTCTAATTATGATAATAGTTGAAACATATTCACCTGTATCTGCTTACCTGAATTAGCAGCACATTCAGGAGCTTCATTGATGGGATTCAATGATATGTTCAGGTTACATATTGCTGTATTACCTCCTGGGTCAGTGACAACTATAGTCAATGTATAGAATGTAACCACAGAGGTGTTTTCATAATCCAGCTGTAAGGTGTTTGAGATTATTGCAATGTTCCCAGCTGTAATACAAAGGCATGTGTTGGAATCCAACAATGTTTGGTGACATCTTATTTCCTTGTCATACATCTTCAGCTGATGCTAAACACGTGCAGCGACGAACAATGGACAATGGGTGAGGATAGAGACAAAAGATGTTCTTCAATAAGAATGCACCAGTCTTTAGTACATTGTGAGCACATTCCTAACTGCAAACTAAAGAGCAGATGTTCCACCATATTCCTCACAGTGAGCTGATAGTCTCTTCTGATGCTCATTACTTACAGTGTGTGGTGTGTCAATGTATTTTCATCCCTTTTGACTCAAATTAGATTCTGAGGGAGAGAGAGATACAGCATGGTGATAGTCCCCTCAGCCCAAAGAATCTGCATTGACCATCAGGTATTCACCTTCACGCTAATTTTGCCCGAATCTATTGTATTCATCCCACATTCCTATCAACTACTGCCCAGATTCCACATCCATCCACACATAGGGAACAATTTACAACAGGCCAATTTTTGAGAATGTGGGAGCAAACTGGAGTGCCCAAAGAAACTGGAGTGCCCAAAGGAAATGTACGCACTCACGGGCAAAACGTGTAAACTCTGCACAGACAGCGCCAAAGGTCAGGGTTGAACGTGGCCCTGTGGCACAGCAACACTACCAGCTGTTTCACCTTTCCGCTTTTGCAATACAGGCATTGCAGTATAAAAGTTGCAGCATGGCAACAGGCACATAGTCAATAGACAATAGACAATAGACAATAGGTGCAGGAGTAGGCCATTCAGCCCTTCGAGCCAGCACCGCCATTCAATGCGATCATGGCTGATCACTCTCAATCAGTACCCCGTTCCTGCCTTCTCCCCATACCCCCTCACTCCGCTATCCTTAAGAGCTCTATCCAGCTCTCTCTTGAAAGCATCCAACGAACTGGCCTCCACTGCCATCTGAGGCAGAGAATTCCACACCTTCACCACCCTCTGACTGAAAAAGTTCTTCCTCATCTCCGTTCTAAATGGCCTACCCCATATTCTTAAACTGTGGCCCCTTGTTCTGGACTCCCCCAACATTGGGAACATGTTATCTGCCTCTAATGTGTCCAATCCCCTAATTATCTTATATGTTTCAATAAGATCCCTCCTCATCCTTCTAAATTCCAGTGTATACAAGCCCAATCGCTCCAGCCTTTCAACATACGACAGTCCCGCCATTCCGGGAATTAACCTAGTGAACCTACGCTGCACGCCCTCCATAGCAAGAATATCCTTCCTCAAATTTGGAGACCAAAACTGCACACAGTACTCCAGGTGCGGTCTCACCAGGGCCCGGTACAACTGTAGAAGGACCTCTTTGCTCCTATACTCAACTCCTCTTGTTACGAAGGCCAACATTCCATTGGCTTTCTTCACTGCCTGCTGTACCTGCATGCTTCCTTTCATTGACTGATGCACTAGGACACCCAGATCTCGTTGAACTCCCCCTCCTCCTAACTTGACACCATTCAGATAATAATCTGCCTTTCTATTCTTACTTCCAAAGTGAATAACCTCACACTTATCTACATTAAACTGCATCTGCCATGTATCCGCCCACTCACACAACCTGTCCAAGTCACCCTGCAGCCTTATTGCATCTTCCTCACAATTCACACTACCCCCCAACTTAGTATCATCTGCAAATTTGCTAATGGTACTTTTAATCCCTTCGTCTAAGTCATTAATGTATATCGTAAATAGCTGGGGTCCCAGCACCGAACCTTGCGGTACCCCACTGGTCACTGCCTGCCATTCCGAAAGGGACCCATTTATCCCCACTCTTTGCTTTCTGTCTGTCAACCAATTTTCTATCCATGTCAGTACCCTACCCCCAATACCATGTGCCCTAATTTTGCCCACTAATCTCCTATGTGGGACCTTGTCGAAGGCTTTCTGAAAGTCGAGGTACACCACATCCACTGACTCTCCCTTGTCAATTTTCCTAGTTACATCCTCAAAAAATTCCAGTAGATTTGTCAAGCATGATTTCCCCTTCGTAAATCCATGCTGTCATAAGGTCATAAGGTAACACTCAACGATATTCCTACCTCAGATAGACACAAAGCTGGAGTAACTCCGCGGGTCAGACAACATGTCTGGAGAAAGGGAATAGGTGAAGTTTTGGTTCGAGACCCTTGTTACTCCTACCTTGGTTGATTTCAAAGACAGGTTCATTGGCCAAAAAGCTAAAAGTCAGGTTGTCATTATTATCGTCATCAGAGGCAGATAAAGAAATTAGTTTGGTTCCTGCAGCCACTTCTTCATTCATGGTCACAGTGCTTGATGGGCAGGAGCTGAAATGAGGGAACCATTCAATGAATGAACCAAAGTGAGATCAATATAAGAGGGAACCGATGTTCTCTGTCAAAACAGGAGTGATATTTAATGTACCTGATGGTTGGAGTTTCATCATCCACGTCAGTAACTATGATGGTCACTGTGCCAGTGCAACTGAGGCTTGCTGTCACATTCTCAACAATGGATACCACTGCATAGAATACCTGGAGAGAAAGAATGGAAAAGAGGAATAGGAATAAAAAATTGCAGACCTTTAAAATGGCTGGAGCCAAAATCTGTGTGAGAATACTGTTTCCCCTACCGTGTCGCCATTTTCAAAATCCAAAGCAGTTGCTGTGGAGATTAGACCCACATTATCCACACTGAATCGAGCGGTGGTATTGGTCGAGGATCTCGGCAGAATGGAATACTTGGAAGAAATAATATTTAGATTCATGTCAGTGAAAGCTTCGTTCTCTGGTGTTGGTGGAGAAGGTTGACAGAAATGAATACTTGAAAAATAAGGTTGGGTTTCTTTACGTGTAATGTTCAACAAACACATTGTTGCGTTGTCAACATGCATGGGCACTGCCTGCACGCTACACTCAATCTGTTGTGCTTTTATTGGGGAAGAGCGAGGATCAGAAACAGCGATCAGATCATTCTGCATTGATGTGTCGAAGTCACAGAGTCATACTGCATGAAAACAGGCCCTTCCACCCAACATGTCCATGCCGACCAATCTGGACAATAACTTGAGTCAAATGATGACTGAGATCAGAGAGGATAGGAAAAGATTTGGAGCAGCCTGATAAAGATCAGAGAACACAAAACATCCTCCATGATAATCCTCAACACCAGTGCCCCGCGAAGATGCATTCCCAGCCTCGAACCGTGCAGCCAACTTCTGCACCATTTACAAGTTTGTAGATGACACCACAGCAGTGTGCTGGGTCTTGACCAATGATGAGATGGAGTACAAGAGAGAGATAGAGAGCTTAGTAGAAATAGAACAACCTCTCCCCAATGTCAGCAAGACAAAGGAGCTAGTTTTAGACTTCAGGAAGTGAGTACATGCCCCAATCAAAATCAATGGCGCTGATATGGAAATGGTTGAGAGCTTCAGGTTTCCAGGCATCAATTGGTCCTGGACCAACCATATACAAGCTACATCTGAAAAAAAACACCAACTTTCTCAGAAGATAAAGAGTTTGACCAGTATCCAATCAATCTTACCAACTTCTACAGACACACTGTGGACAGTATGCTATCAGGTTGCAACACAGCTTGGTTTGGGAATAGCTCTGCCCGAGACTGCAGGAAATTGCAGAGTTGCTGATGTAGCCCAGCCCATCACAAAGACCAGGCTCACAACCATCAACTCCTTCTACACTTCACTCTGCCTCGGGATACATCCAACATAATCAAGGATTGTTTCCCCTCCCTCATCAGGCAGAAGGTACACAAGCTTGAAACCATGGATGAGGAGATTCAGGAACGGCTTCTTCTCTGTTGTTAGAGTACTGGATGGTCCTTCCCCTTGGTGCGGTGCAGTCCTCATCTAATTTATCTCATGGCAGACCTTGGGATTTGTCTTTAGCACTATAATGGTGGAACACCTTATTTTGAACTCTGGTATTTTTTTGCTTTGCACGACCCGTTGTACTTGTGTATGGCTTAATAGTACCCATGTACAATATAATTTGGTTTCACTGGACAGCACACAAACAGAAGCTTTTCACTGTATCTCGGTGCATGTGTCAATTGTAATAAACCAAACCTGAATAGGAGGAGACTCCAGAGGTAAACGTAGGATGGGAAGGAAAATGGAAATGTAGATTGGGAGGAGGTATAGAAGGTAGGAAGCCTGGGAAGAGGGAAAAGGGGGGAAAGAAGATGCAGATTAGGAATGAGAGGAGGAATTGGGGAATGTGCCAAATGACCCATATTAGTGCCGAGAATGGTTTTCCAGATCAGAATGTTGATGAATAGACTACTTTGCCAATGGATTCTTGACTTTCTGACCATAATCAGTGAGGATGGGTGATACACCTCTTACAAAATAAATCTCGATACCAGTGCCCTACAAGAATGTGTTCTCAATCCCTTACTATGCTCCCTGCACACTCAGCATTGTGTGGCCCAATTCATCTCTAATTCTATCTACACGTTTACAGATGACACCGTTGTGGTGGGCCGGATCATGAACAATGACGAGACGGCGTACAGGAAAGAGATTGAGGCCTTAGTAACATGGTGTTAGGACAACAACATCTCCCTCAATGTCAGCAAGACAAAGGGGTTGGTTATTAACTTCAGGAAGCATGACAATAGACAAGAGGTGCAGGAGTAGGCCATTCGGCCCTTCGAGCCAGTACCGCATGATGGAGTACATGCCCTAATCGGCATCAATGGTGCCAAAGGGAAAGGGGTTGAGAACTTCAACTTTCTTGGCATTAATATTACCAATGATAAAAGCACACATCACCAGTCAGGAACAGCTCCTTCCCATCTGTTATCAGGCTTTTAAATGGTCTTTCCATAAGCTAGGATATTGTCCAACTCATCTCTACCCCAGTGTGGACATTGGACTTTGTGTCTGGACTGGGGTGCTACAATGTTGAGAATCATATTCCGTACTCTGTATCTTCCCCTTCTCTCTACTTATAATCCTTGAGGCTGCCATGATTGTATTTATGCATTGTATTAACTGATCTGATTGAATAGCATGCCAAAAGAATGCTTTTCACTGTACCTTGGTACACGTGACAATAATAAGCCTAAACCTCCCGGGCATTCTCACTCGCACTCATTCATTATTGGCATGAATATCAACCATTTAACCATTGTAGCTGCAAGCTGGACAATGCTGGACATTTTTGACGAGTTGTTCATCTTGGATTACGCTAATCTGGAATTCCCTATCTAGGCACACCATACGTCAAATATTAAAATGATTCAAAACATAGCTTTTATTCTTGCAGTATACATTTTAAATGTCATCAAAAGGAGAGATAGTCTCCTATTAGTAAATACTTACTAATAAATCATCTCCATCAGGATCAGATGCACTTAACTTGTAGACTGAGACACTCATTGCACTAGTCTCTGGAATAGTGACTGTTGGTCCTGGATGGAAATATGTATTATCAATATAAGTTAGATTATTGATTTAGCTCATCATAACTTTAAAAAGTATATAAGGATTCAATATATGCAATGTTAAAATATTGAAATGAAGATTAAATAGTGGAAAATAATGGATGGTAATTCTCCTCAACCATTGTGAGCGGATGGTTTTTCGATCTGATTTTGCTTCTTGAGTTTAATGCCTTGATGTGGTAGACTCTGCATCAAATGGGGAGGGGTAGGTCATAGATATACAAAAAAACAATAAACCTGTTGACTCCTTGAGTCTCCTCTGTTATTCAATATGACCATGACTACAACCATAACTATGTTGCCTTGTGTGAGATATGAATCCAGCCTCTGGAGGCTTTGACTTCAGTTTTGCAAGGTTCCTTGAATCCTTATTTGGTCAAATGGTGGTGTCGATGGAGTGGGCTGCTGGAGGCCCTGAATCAGCCTGGAGCTCCATGAGATCGGGCGCCGCTCCTCGTGGCCGAGTGTGTGGAACGGACGTGGGCTGGAATGGCACAGAGTGGTGGAGCAGCAGCAGAGGACATCAAGATGGAGCTAGATAGAGCTCTTAAGGACAGCGGAATCAGGGGGTATGGGGGAGAAGGCAGGAACGGGGTACTGATTGAGAATGATCGGCCATGATCACATTGAATGGTGGTGCTGGCTCGAAGGGCCGAATGGCCTACTCTTGCACCTATTGTCTATTGTCTATTGTCTATTGTCTATTGACATTGACACATCGCCTGGCCACGACAATCCCTGCAACTCCAACCCAGTGCTGCTGCTGGGATAACGGGCTTTTATGACCAAGTTCAGACTCGAACATTTTTTAAATATTTCGGACTTGAAGGGTACAAGATGGCACCTGAAACGTGGTGACTCTTGTGCCATGACTCAATGTGGTCTACTGTTTTACACTCTGTACTTAGTATGATTGTGCCGAATATATATACACTGAACAGTATACAGAAAAATGAATTACACTGTGCTTAGGTACACGTGCCATTAAAGTACCATTGAACCATTAAGATAACAGGGAAGTGTGAGATTGGAAGATTTGATTCACAACTGCGCTACATAGAAGGCAGGCCCTTGCTTTGACTTTTGCTTTGTTTAATATGCGAGTCTAGCACCAGCCTTCCCTGATTGTACACCCACCAAGTTTATATCCATAGATATAAGTGAAAACATCCAGGACTATCACACCTCCCCTTGGATATGTCAAACCAAGCATTGTTAACGTTGATTTATTCACTGTTCTTCATGACAGTTTAACACGCACCTACCTGTTCCTGCTACAAACTGAGCCTCACATTCAGGAGCTTCATTCACAGCATTTAAAGACACGGTCAAGCTGCATGTGGCAATGTGAGATGCAAGGTCACTGACGATCACTGTAAATGTATAGCTTTTGCTAGCAGAGGCATCGTCGTAGTCCAGCAAGGAATTAGTGATAATCCAGGCATCGTTTCCGGCTAAAAGTGAGACACAAATTGGATAATGTGGTTTACTGAGAACACATTTGGAGAGTTTAGTTTAGTTAGGTGAGAGTGACCTAAGGTTTAGGATTAGGTTTATTATTGTCACCTGTACCGAGGTACAGTGAAAAGCTTTTTTGTTGCGTGCTATTTAGTCAGCGAAAATACTATACGTGATTACAATCAAGCCATCCATTATGTACAGATACAGAATAAAGGGAATAACATTTAGTGCAAAATAAAGTCCAATAAAAGATAGACCCAGGGTCTCCAATGAGGTAGATGGTAGGTCAGGGCCATTCTCTAGTTGGTGAGAGGATGGTTCAGTTGTCTGATAACAGCTGGGAAGAAACTGTTCTTGAATCTGGAGGCATGCATTTTCACACTTCTGTATCGCTTGCCTGATGGTAGAGAGTAGAAGAGGGGATGTCCGGGGTGAGATTCACCCTTGATTATGCTGGTGGCCTTGCTGAGGCAAAATGAAGTGTAGATGGAGTCAGTGGAACATTTGTTTGTGGAAGTAAACTGCAATTGGCTTTTATATTGGCTGTTTTTTGAAGCAGTTGTCTATTATATGGTTGAAACTATTTTGTGATGTTATTGTAGTTTCATGTTGCCTGGTCCACATGTCGAAAGGCAGTAAAGCAATGATTCATCTTTACTTCACTTTTAGTGCAAAAGTAAAAATTTAAAGTGAGTAGAATGACCGGTTAGCTTTTAAGTGCTAAAGCTAGGAGATCATCCTGAATGTTGCGCTGGTAATACATTTCCACTTTATTCTGGATCACTTTATTCTGGATTATTCTGGATAAAGCCATAATCCAAGAGGATGTGTTGGAATGTAATCATAGGATGTATTTGAATAATACAGGCAATAAAACTCTAAAATAATAGGGATTGAAATTTAATTTAATTTTAAACAAAAATCACATAGATTTCCTATTAGATAATATATTGCATTGATTTATCATGAGCATTGTGGGACCTTGTTAACTTCCATGTTGTTTAATTTTGATTTGCTAAGACTCCAGTCAACTAAAATAAACCACTAAATAACCCTGGAGACTGAGTATACTATATATATAACAGGGAATTCAAATGTTCAACCTTGCCCACATTGTTGAAAAGCAGTATTTTGGTGGATATATGATTTCCGTGTTGACACCATTACCTCATACAAGTGCCAATGATGTTTTCGGACCCATGCATAAACAATTGGCAAGTGACGTATAGCTTGCATAGGGCCAGGCTTGTCTATTGTCAGCAAGCAGAACAGGCTGAGATTGCAACTCTTCAGTGATTGCTGGACGAGTGTCACTTCAGTGCTTATAGGTCAATGGAAAACTATAGCTGACAATTTATATGCAATAGACTGCGCTGTTTCATGTCACAAAAATCTTATCTGCATTTGATATTGTTGGTCAACACTGCAGTATCCCCGAATGATGATCAACAAAATGCAAAGATAAACCAGCAGCAAGACACTTGCTTCACGGAGAACTTCAAATATGTGTTGTTGTTGTCGTTCATCATTCATTCTCGAGTAAGACCGTGATATCTTCTCTATTTTGGTGTAATGTATACAGAGATGTTTGATTTAGACCATCTGGGCTCAAATCTGTAGATCTACTCCAAATATTAATTAGATTTACAAGGATGTTGGCAGGACTCGAGGGTCTGAGTGAAAGGGAGAGGTTTAGCAGGCTGGGACTCTATTCCTTGGAGTGCAGGAGGATGAGGGCTGATCTTATAATGGTGTATAAAATCATGAAAGGAATAGATCAGGTAGATGCACAGAGTTTCTTGCCCAGAGCAAGGAAATCGAGAACCAGAGGACATAGTCTTAAGGTGAAAGCAGAAAGATTTAATAGAAATCTGAGGGGTAGCTTTTTCACACAAAGGGTGGTGGGTGTATGGAATAAGCTGCCAGAGGAGGTGGTTGAGGCAGGGACTATTGGATAGGACAGGTTTAGAGGGGTATGTGCCAAATGCAGGCAGGTGGGATGTTGGTTGGTGTGGGCAAGTGAGGCTGAAGGGCCTAGGGTCTATTTCCATGCTGTATGACTATTTCCAAACCCTACACTACATTGTTTTTGCATTTTCCTTTCTTGTGGTCTTTTACTAAATTTTTTGTTTGCTTTCAGAATAATTTTTCAATTCCAATCATTTTATCTTCTTTCTCTTGCCCTAAACCCCCAATAGAAGATAGTTAATTTCTGCTGTATTAGCAACAGGATGTTATATGGTTATCTGTATGTACCTGAGTTAACTCTGAACTATTGGGAGAGTCTAGGACCAGAGGGCACAGCTTCAGAATAAAAGGGCATCCTTTTGAAAGGAGGAGGAATTTCTTTCGGCAGAAAAAGGTGAATCTGTGGAATTTATTTGCACAGAAGACCAATTCTTTGTGTATTTTTAAAAGCAGAGATTGATAGGATCTTGATTAGTAGGGTGGTCAGGGGTTATGGGGAGAAAGCAGGAGAATGGGGTTTGAGAGGGAAAGATAGATCACCCATGATTGAATGGCAGAGCAGACTTGATGGGTGGACTGGCCTAATTCTGCTCCTATGTCTTATGAACTTATGAAAACGAACTTCAATGGAATCAGAAGAAATTGCAGCCTGCCCCCAATGTTTCAATATAACCGGTACTTTAATTACAAATAAGCTGCAATTGAATCACTTTGAACGTATCTCAGATTTAGTTATTTATTGTATACTGATTGATTATTCTCACCCTTCTGACTAACATTAACCTTTACCTACCTGTACAAAATAATCCTTTTATACAATTGCTGTCAGCTTAGACTTAACAAGTTGATTGCACTGATTACACTGCTATGATTCACATGGGATGAAGAGGTTTGCAGAAACATTAATTTGAGGCGTAAAATACCTTTTCAGACCAAGTTACAATATTCTCCTTGCTTCATATTTTACTACATATCTGCGGGCTATCGGCGGGAGTAAAACAGAGCAAAGAAGTAGCTATAAGATGACACTCTAGGATATTGAACCCATTTTAAAATCATGACATAAAGAAGTTAACCTGCTTACTTTCGTTAATTTGGAACTTAGATACCGATGTTGCAAAGGAGAAAGTCAAAACGTCGTTGTCATCATTGTCGGAGGCTGTTAAATGTAACACCTGTGTCAGGGCAGGTTGTTCTTCATCCACCAAGACTGGACTCGAAGGGCAATTACTAGAAGGGATGACAATTCATTATTTAGTTATTTGGGTACTTTGTTCTAATATTTTGTTCTGATAATGTAAAAGCATATTTTTCATAAATTCCCATCCTTTCGATGTGGTCTAACGTTTCACTTGGTGTGAAGAATCTGGAGAATATTCAATGGAGAAAGAGTGGCTAGGGTGCCATGTGCTATCACTCACCAATTATATACTCTAAGTTGTATTGTATCTTATCTCAATTATTTTTTTCCTGGTTATGAACAGCTACTAAAGCCAATGGCACAATAAAGATTATTAATGATCTAAAATTAGATTACAATTCACAGCATTTAGGGGAACATGGACAAAATTTGCACCAGAGGTGCATAACTTTGGGCCAAGATGTTGTGTCCTGCAAGTTTAGCTTTGTCTCATACAGGTCTTATTATAAATGCATTATGATATCTCCTTCGCTGAATTTCAAATCTTTATACATCCCTCATCTTGATTCACTTTTGTTTTCTCCATTTTATTTTTCAAGTTTGATCACTTTCACCCAGGAATTTGAAAATAAAATAAAATAAAATGCTGAAATCCCAGTTGCCTTAATATGTCTCCACTTTGAGAAAAATGGTAAGGGTGAAACATAACTCTTGAAAGATTTAAATGAGACACGAGAGAAGGCTATGAATAAGTGTTTGATGGTTTAGTGCCTGTTATGAGTAGATCTGACCAACCTATTATCAACTATTTTTAACAGAAGACTGTTGAAGCTATGGAGTGGGACAGGAAAATCTTCTGCTGTTGTTGTAGAACAGTATCCATTTGAAGTATGAATTTAATTTTCTCCCCAAATATGAATTATATAAATAACAACCATCTTCTTCACTTTGTACATGCAATCTGGAATGGGTTCTACAGAAAGTAATTGAAACCAACCTTATGACTGGAACTTCGTCATTGACGTCAGTGATGTGGATTGTTAGAGTGCCAGTGCAGGTATGTCCCGCTGGATCATCCACACGGACTACTACATCATATCGCTTTGGCTGCAGAGAGAAGACATACTTTCATTGTGGAGAAAATAGCATGAAAATAGAGCCTGTTTTCATGCTGTATCTCAAAACAAAACTAAAAATAGCTGGAACTATTATTGACATCAACAGCTCAGAATATTTTGGGTGAAGTAGTTAAATAGGTATGTAGTTAAATGGTGAAACTAATCTCTAAAGAAGGGTCCCGACCTGAAAAGTCACCGATTCATGCCCTCCTGAGATGCTGCCTGACCTGCCGAATTACTCCAGAACTTTGTGTCTTTTTTAGTTCAATATTCTTTCTCACTTTCTGAGTTATCTAGATCCCCTTGCTGCCTCTTATCCCTTCACATTCAACACAATTTTGTGTCATTAGCAAAGTTGTGACTATCGCACTTAGTCCTCTCAGCCAAATAATTGATATGCAGTAAATCCTCATTATAATGGACCATAGGGGGAGAGATTGTGTCCATTATTGTCCATTGTCCGGTATAACCGAGTGCGGTATGATCATTGTATGTAGTTGAAACAAAGAACTGCTAATGGACAAAAGGACACAAAGTGCTGGAGTAACTCAGCGGACCAGGCAGCATCTCTGGAGAACATGGATAGATGATTTTGGGACCCTTCCTCAGACTGATTCAGTGTGATGAGTTACTCCAGCACTTTGTGTCGTTTCACCTTAAAACTAGGCGCTAATGCCGCTGGTCTGCACCAGCAAGCCCTTCTCCAGCTATCGCACGGTCAGTTGAAGCGGCAGTTGTTGCGGCTCACATTGTAGCCCCTGGCCGACAGGACTTTCGTCAGGTCGCCGCCACCGACAGGATGTGCTCGGTCACCCTGGGGCTCCCTCCCCTCGTACCAGCTGCCGCTTCCTCCTGTCGGCCTGTCGCTATGTCTGCTCTCCACTCCACCTCCACCCCCAGTTGCCGACATTTTCCAACGTGGAATATATCGATGACTCCAAGGGAGAAGGAGAGGAGGTGGTGGTGGAGGGGGGAGCAGGACAAAGTGGACAGAGCAATGGGCGAAGGAGAAGGATGTGGCGGTGGAGCGGGGAGCAGACAAAGCAATGGCTGACAGGAAGAAGCGGCATGTTCATAGAATAGGATAACATAGAACTAGTGTGAATGGGTGATTGATGGTCAGCATGGACTCAGTGGGCTGAGGGCCTGTTCAATGCTGTATCTCAAAACTAAACTAAAAAGAGGTCCGTACGTGCCTTCAATAGTCGTTTTCCTTTTAACGTATCCAGAGGAGCTCTTGCTCTGTTTTAATGTTTCTCACGAGTTTCAATTCCCATTTTCCTTATCAGTTTGGTGATGATCCCAGGTGGAATTCCCAAATGTTCCCAATCCCTAAGCTACAGTTTTTTTCCCTCCAATAACCCTATGTCTTTTCCTTGTATTTATTAGTACTTTTAGTTTTTTTCTGAAATCCAAGATTTCCTGTTGTGTTTTTGCAGTGTGAAGAAATATATATTTGCTGCAAATTATTCACTGCTTCTTTAAATTTTAGCCATTGACTGCCCACGGTCATCGATTGCAACATAGATTCCAATCTGCCACAGCCACACTGCCATTGAGATCTTTATTGCTTCCTTTGCTTAGGTTGCAAATCCTGGTTACAGATTGAAATGCATCTTTTAAAAATGTATTACGTTTATATCATTTAATGGTCATTGTTTCTGAGGGGGCCCTTTTGAACAAATTTATTAAATAGCTCTTTCCCATTGCATTCTACTGGATCGGAGAAAGTCTGTTCCCCAGATGTTTCTTTAAGATTCCGATCTATAATTGTTTTGTATAACTTCTTAAAAATTATCCTCTACCCTGTTGCTGCCATTTTGAATTGTCCAAGTCTATATGTATAGCAATGATCCTCTTGACTATTGAATTCCTCTTCTTCTAGTGCAGTTCCTTGGGTTCAAGAATGGCTTGATTCTATTCTGGTTTTCTCGATTCTGAGGTGCATGAGAACGTAAATGTGGATAGCGAGGACTCTAACACAGATGGTAGAGATAGCAGCCATTAGGGCTGATGCATGGGCAGTTTGTGAGATGCTACACTCCTTCTGCCACGTACAGAGTTCCACAGAGTGTGAGCCTCTGCGTTCTCCTGCTGCATGGCCCCGCTGATCTGCATGCCACCCTGAAATCTGTTTTTCTAGGTCTCCAATGCGTATGGGAAGCCAGGGATCATCGCTGGCCAGTAGATCACAGGGTTGGTGCCAAACCTGAGGTTTAATTGTCAAATATGCTGAATTACTCCTGGAACTTAGATCTTTAATTTCCTTATTTATACTGTGCCCTGCAGCAGTACAACTCTTTGGAAGCCTATAAACAACTTCCACCAATGATTTTTCGTATGAATCACAATATGCACAAGAATGATAGATGTTGTACAGTTGCTTACATTACCTTTACATACAAATTACTGAATGTGAGTAGATATTAATCATCCTACCCTGCTCACAGCTTCATAATCCAGAGTGCTTATTGTAGAAATGACTCCCACTGAATTATTGGTAAAGAATGTGGTAGATCCAGATGTCGATGTTGAGAGAATATTGTACTGTAAAATAGTTTAATGGGCACATGCGCAGAGAATTAGAACAGTTACTGTTGGAATAAACCTTAATTGCACAATGACTGGTACTTTGTGGGTTAATAAATATTGGAACAGATGGGCCACATGCATCAATAACTGAGATGTGTGATCCTTGTGGTCATCACTGGCAGAGGGAGAGTTATTCTCTCCTGTAATGTTGAGCAGGCTGCCTGGCCAAGCCTGGCTGATGGTGAAGGGTAGGTTGGCTGGTGCTTTCTTTCAAAGTTGAAGTTGACGGTAAACTATTCTGAGAGGAAGGGGTGGTGAGATGAGGCTTTTGGTGGCTGGACATTTTTTGAACAATGAAGCCATCATGGGAGTCTGGAGATGTGTATTGTTTGTGGGTGGATCAAATCTAGGGAGAAGTGGGTAAAAGTTGGACCTTCCTGGGGAACTTCCTCGGTTAAGGGTTGAATCAATGGGTGATCCTTGGCGATGCTTAGGATACGAGATGCTGTGCACTGTTGATCTTTTTCAATGCATGCCAATTATTTTCTGATTTAAATCTTCCTTAATTTAGATTTCAATACAACTTTAAGGACTCGGCTCATGCCCCACCCCTAGAAAATAAAATTGTACACAATATTCAGGGCGATCCTGCAGGTTATATGAAGGTGTGGTCGATTGAGGGTAAATCCGTGATGAATGCTGAAGGATAGTAAGTTCCAAGTAGATGTTCCCAAGGGATGATTTGGTTGATGATTATTCAGTCCTAGGAGATGGAAGGTGAGTTTGAAGACGATGAGGGTGGCACTAGGAACCTAATTTCCCGAATCACTGAATACAAAACTCAGCCATTAAAACGTGTTAAAGTCATTGTATAAATGGTGTGGCGTCAGTCATGATGCCAGATCAGCAATGACCACACTGGCACTCACAGTAAAGTGAACTCGCTCAATGGGTTTTATTCCCAACAGTAAATAAAAGCATCTAGAAGGTCACATCCCACACAAGGGTCAAGGGTACAGTCCCTTGTTATCAGTGGGGAGGCAGAGGCAAACTTGGATTCACCCAATCAGCTTCCTCTTCTCTCCCCTCTGGTTGGAGTCCTGGGTTTACAAGGACAAGGATAAGATTAATTGGTGCCATAACCATTAATCAGATCCAGCTGTGGCTCGTTTGCCTGTGGCCAGGATCGGAGCGGACTTTAAGGAGGACGTGACAATACAATGGCCAGAGCATGTGTTTAGACATTGCAACTGATTTTAATTTGCTTTCTTTTGGACATCAGATTTTAAATTTCATACTCACAGTTAATGATTGATTTTCAGGGTCTGAAGCAGAGAAACGATGAACAAATACATTAGTTATGTTGGTCTCGGGAACTGACACATCGAGGTCTAGGCAAAGATAATAGAAAGTTTCAAAAGTATTAATAATATTGTATTCTATTTTCTTCATATTCTCTTCTGACACAGAAGATGGTCAAACAACTCTTCGGGTCAATGCTGGCTCTCAGAATGATCCCATTCCCCACCCCCCTGGCCCAGACATCTCCCTGTAGTGATTCTCTCTCCCATGGCCACCTCCTCTCCCTGATTCTTCCGCCTCCCACTTATAGCAGGGGTGTGATTTTCAGTAGTTTCCTCTGACTTTGGATTTGGGAAGAAACTAGAGAACCCAAGGGAAACCCACACGGATATTTGTTTATTTAGATAGTTGTAGCTCTGCAGAATTCTCCATCCCAGAGGCTTACAGGAGCTCAGTCGCTAAGTATTCAGGGCTGATGTATGAAGATTTTTGGACAGAATGGGGAATCGGGGGATATTGAGAATGGCCAGGAAAGTAGACAAGGTGGACGTTCACCCATTGAAGCACAGTAGGGTTACAACATAGAGAATCATTGTGCCCATGGAGTTTGTGCCAGTTTAAGACAATAAACCTAACGAGTTTCTGTGCCTGAACAATTCAGATGATTCCACTTCTCTGCCCTCACCCCATACATCTTTCTACTTGCAAGCACTCATCCAGTTCCCTCTCTTGAAAAGAATGATTGAATCTGTGTCTACTATGCCTCTTCAATGTATTTCAGTTTCTAATCTTTCACTGTGTATAAAGATCTCTGTCTCCTCTTTGGCTCTTTTGTAAATTACCACCATTGCATCTCCTTTTGTTCTTGACCCCTCTGTCATTGAGAACAGCTTTTCTCGATTTTCTCTGCGTATAACATCCTATATTTTAAATCCCCGCAGATCACTCTGCAACCTCCTCTACTCCAAAGAGAACAACCCAAGCTTTATGCTCTACTCGCTTAACTAACATCCCTCATTTCTGGAATTAGATTTGCCCTTCTAAGATTTAAATTTTATTGGCATCTTTCCACCTCTCCCAAAGCCCAGGTGAGATATGCTAATTCTGACTGAACGAGTGTGTAAAGGATCATAGCAACTTCCTGCCACTTGTCCTCTCTGTGTCTATTTATAAAGCCCAAGCTTTTTAACTGTTCTTTCAACCTGGCCTGTGCTATTCAATGGCTGTGCACATATAGCTCAAAATCTCCCTGTTGTTGCACCATTTTTGAACCGTTCCATCTAGACTGAAGAGGACTTCAATGCTGATGTTGCTCTTAGAACTAGATTTTAATGAACAACATAAGAGGCAAAGGAGGGTTGACCAGACATTGTACACAAGATGGCATAGCTTTAAGGTGAAAGTGGCAATGTTTGGAGATATGAGAGGCAACTATTTTACATAGAGGGATGTGAGTGCCTGGAACGTTTTGCCAGGGTTGGTTGAGGCAGCTATGGTAGTGGCACTTAAGAGGCTTTTGGATAGGCATATGCAGGGAATATGCAGGGAATAAAGAAATATAGATAATGCATTGGTCGATAAGAGATGGTCTTGGCATCCAGTTCGGCTCAGACATTGTGGGCCTACGTTCTGTTCCTGTGTTGTTCTATGGGAGAGAATCCTTGAGTTGATGGCCCAAGCTAATAGACAACTTAAATCAGTTTTCAGAGTAAAAGAACCATTTCCCACCTACTGTCAGTGAGGAGATTGAAATGAGGATGTAAAGGAACTTAGGCAATGTAAGCAAGAAAATGGCTTATTGAGTAATAATTGGGCAAATGCAATTATTCTCTCTGTTAGAAACAATAGGTGCAGGAGGAGGCCATTCGGCCCTTCGAGCCAGCACCGCCATTCAATGTGATCATGGCTGATCATTCTCAATCAGTACCCCGTTCCTGCCTTCTCCCCATACCCCCTGACTCCGCTATCCTTAAGAGCTCTATCCAGCTCTCTCTTGAATGCATTCAGAGAATTGGCCTCCACTGCCTTCTGAGGCAGAGAATTCCACAGATTCACAATTCTCTGACTGAAAAAGTTTTTCCTCATCTCAGTTCTAAATAGCCTACCCCTTATTCTTAAACTGTGGTCCCTTGTTCTGGACTCCCCCAACATTGGGAACATGTTTCCTGCCTCTAACGTGTCCAACCCCTTAATAATCTTATACGTTTCGATAAGATCTCCTCTCATCCTTCTAAATTCCAGTGTATACAAGCCTAGTCGGTCCAGTCTTTCAACATATGAAAGTCCCGCCATTCCGGGAATTAACCTAGTAAACCTACGCTGCACTCCCTCAATAGCAAGAATATCCTTCCTCAAATTTGGAGACCAAAACTGCACACAGTATTCCAGGTGCGGTCTCACTAGGGCCCTGTACAACTGCAGAAGGACCTCTTTGCTCCTATACTCAACTCCTCTTGTTATGAAGGCCAACATTCCATTGGCTTTCTTCACTGCCTGCTGTACCTGCATGCTTTCTTTCAGTGACTGATGCACTAGGACACCCAGATCTCGTTGTACGTCCCCTGTTCCTAACTTGACACCATTCAGATAATACTCTGCCTTCCTATTCTTACCACCAATAGAGAATAAAGAATAGTTTACAGTGTGAAGCTCATCAGTTTTCATCACTGAACAATCCCTTCATCCCAATTAATCCAGTGAAATGGCTGCACTACCTCCAACTTAAGCTTGTCCTTCATTAAATAAGGAACAAAGCTATACATTGCTCCAAAACACACAGTGTGAGAGTAACACAACGGGTCAGGCAGCATCTCTGGGGGACATGGATAGTTGTTGTTTCGGGTCCAGACCCTTCTTCCTCCTGTGGTTTCACCATGTTTAGTATCAAGACTTTCCATCCACCCATCGGAGATGTCCTCATTCTTTAGGAAACGGGGGTTCCCCTCTTCCATTATAGATAAGGCTCTCACTAGGGCCTCCTCTATATCCCACAGCTCTGCTTTTGCTCCCCCTCCCCCTACTCATAACAAAGATAGATTCCCCCTTGTCCTCACCTTCCTCCCCATCAGCCCTCGCATACAACAAATTATCCTCCAACATTTCCGCCACCTCCAACAGGATCCCACCACCTGCCACATCTTCCCATCTCCACCCCTTTCTGCTTTCCGCAGAGACCCTTCCCTCCGGAACTCCCTGGTCCACTCGTCCCTTCCCATCCAAACCGCCCCCTCCCCAGGTACTTTCCCGTGCAACCGCAGTAGTTGCAACACCTGTCCCTTTACCTCCCCCCTCGACTCCATCCAAGGACCCAAACTGTCTTTCCAGGTGAGGCAAATGTTCACCTGCACGTCCTCCAACCTCATCTATTGTATCCGCTGTTCCAGATGTCAACTTCTCTACATTGGCGAGACCAAGCGCAGGCTCGGCGATCGTTTCGCTGAACACCTCTGCTCAGTCCGTCTCAACCAACCTGATCTCCCGGTGGCTCAGCACTTCAACTCCCCCTCCCATTCCCAATCTGACCTTTCTGTCGTGGGCCTCCTCCACTGTCAGAGTGAGGCCCAGCGCAAATTGGAGGAAGAGCACCTCATATTTCGCTTGGGCAGTTTATACCCCAGCAGTTTGAACATTGACTTCTCCCACTTCAGGTAGTCCCTGCTTCCCCTCTCTGTCCTCTCCCCCTTCCCAGTTCTCCTATGAGTCTTCCTGTCTCCATTTACATCCTATCTTTGTCCCGCTCCCTCCCCTGACATCAGTCTGAAGAAAGGTCTCGACCCGAAACGTCACCCATTCCTTCTCTCCTGAGATGCTACCTGACCCGCTGAGTTACTCCTGCATTTTGTGTCTACCTTGATATATTATGTTGAGCTGAAGGACTTGTTTCAGTGCAGTATGAATCTATGATTAAATACATATCAAGGATGCACATTTTTACAACAGTTTACTTAAGTATTTGAAGCCGAGTGTTTTCTACACTCTGGTGCTACCTGTTGCATTGTCGGTACAGATCGGGGGCTCATCAACGTCATCAATGAACACTGTCAACGTCAGTGTGGCCGTTATTGAAGTGGTTGCAGCAATTACCATAAGATACATTGTGTTAGGTAGTCTAGCCTCATAGTCAATATTTACAATGGTTTTAATAATTCCAGTTCCTGAAACAAAGAACAATAATAAGTTTTTATTCAGTGCTGTCTGCCAGCTTGCTCACATCCATTTAGAAAAGAATAAAGCAAGTTTCCCTTTTAAAACAAATCTTAAAAACTGGGGATTCCCCACCCCAAATGGTTCTGTATATGAATCAGACACAAATACAGAAACTGTCATTAACATGCAGCGCGTTCGCCTGGAATTTTCAAGAGATCACCAGTCAAGGATTATGAATGCTAGTCCAGCAATTTAAACATAGTGCTCCCTTATACTAAATTATATAAACACTAGACCGTGGACCCGTTGGGCCCAAACCTCTCCTGCATTGGTGCAGTACCCTCTCCTTCCCCCCTCCCCCTCCCCTCTTCCCCTCCCCCTCCCCTCTTCCCCCTCCCCTTCCCCCTCTCCCCTCCCCCTCCACTCCCTCCCCCTCCTCCCCCACCCCCCTTCCCCCTCCTCCCCTCCCCTCTTCCCCTCCCCCCTCCCTTCCCCCTCAATCCCCCCTCATCCTCCCTCCCCCCTCCCTCCCCTTCCCAACAGTCATAAAACGCAAAACACATGAAACATGAAATTAAAGTGACAAGTGGGAAGGATTGGAGATGTGCAAAGATTGGGGATGGGGGAGAGGGGTGGGAAGGGGAGTCAGTCTACCCCACGACAGAAGGGGGATGAGTTGTACAGTTTGATAGCTACAGGGAAGAAGGAAGGAAAGGATACCCAGACTACTATCCTTTGAACATTTTGAAATAGTGCTGCTAAACTATGAGGAAAGATGTATCTTGCAAAAACAAACTCTCACCATTTTCAATACCGAAGTACGAGTTGCCTCCAATAATTCCAAATTCTGTAGCACTAAAGTTAGTATATGTTCTAGCAACCACCGTGCCGATTGGTTCTCCCTCGGATAAATTGGCTGGGTTAGACGAGAATGTAATACTCTGAGCACTGATTTCCAAAATCCCTGCAAAAAAGTGAAGATCAGAAATGTTTGAGTAAAACTAACCTTTCTGAAAAGAGATGGTCCCTGCTTCTCAACCAATGTTTTCTGGCAAACATCAACATGCCTTTTTAACTCCAGTATCACTGTTAATCTAATTATTACATAGCTATTCCTACGATTTATTAACATATTTTTCAGAAGTATTTGGAAGTGTTTATCTCTTTCTGAAAAACTTTCATGATTAAGAAAATACATACCTTGAAGTATAAGTACTGCTGTGGGCAAAACATTCATGTTGAAAGTTTTGGAACAATTGCCAAAGCCAGTAACTCGTACTGATCCTGTTAGCCTTTGTAGTGCACTGCGGCATATTCCTTTCTCCACTGACGGAAGTCAACGGAGTCTTTTCAATGATACCTGAGACTTCCTTAATTTCCACCTTTCAGTTGGTAATTAAAAGCCTTAACAACAGCCTTGCGTGTAATGAATGTTCTGCATCATCAGAGTAAAAGTAATATTTAGCTTCTGTGTATCTCCAGTGAATCGAGTATATTGTGTTCAATCTCCTAGAAACTGCTACGGATCAATGCAAAAACAGTTGACAGCTTGCCATAGTTCCTTGTTAAATACTTCTTTTTTTTAAACTCCTATATATATCATCAGACTGAACCAAAATGGTGATGAGATGAATTTTTAAAAACCAAAATCATGAAGGATTTAAAATAATCACATAATAGAAAAAGTGATCCCAATTTCAGAGGGTGTCCCTTAATTTTAATGGATTTCCTCCTATTGGTATAGAACTATCTTGGTGAAAACTTCTGATTTTAATCTTTACTGGACCCAAATCTCTCCTGCATTGGTGCACCACCCTCTCCACCCCACCATCCCCTCTCCCCCCTCCCCTCCCTCCTCCCTCCTCCATCCCTCCCCCTCCCTCCCTCCCTCCCTCCCCCGTCTCTCCCTTGGATACAGATTTAAACTTTGAAATGTGAATAACTTTAAAAATATAACACCGATTTCAATGAAACTTCTTCCATTAGCACCAAAGGGATGACGGTGAGTAAGGTGGGCCTAAAATTGTTGCGCTATCGTGTACCGTTTTGGCTGTAGTTCAGAAACAAACAAACAAACAAACGAGTTTTAGTATGTAGATGCATGAACTGTGATTGTTAGCTCATATTGTATTGGATTACTGCTTTGCTTACCTTAGCCTACCACTAGACCTTTTCACCCATTACCTCCCTGGCCTTGGATATCATTTCATGAGACAATGGGGCTTGCAATCTGTCACCTTGGTTTTAAAATCTTCCTTAAATCCTTTCACCTCGACTGTGCCTTTACCTTTTCACTTCCCGATTGGAGTTCATCTCTTGACTTTTCAAGTATTTGTTGGTTTGAGAAATGTACCCGTTGATGCAATCACAGAATGTCAAGGAAGACAGTCAGCCAGAACTTTTGAGCTCTCTTTGGTTGAGTTAACTAAGTTGACAAATTCTTCTGCTCTTCCATTGTGGCCCTGTAACCTAATTCAGACAATGGGGAAAATAGAAGCAATATGAGCTCTGCCCATTCACTGGCATTTGTATCAGACAAGCAGCAGAGGGGCAGCTAATAAAGACAAGAGTTACACAACACTGAAGCTGGCCCTTGGCCCACCTTGTCCCTGCCGATCCAGTCGGCAAACTGGGATACTCACATCTGCCTACAATTGGCCCATAGCCCACTAAATCCTTATTATTCATTTATTTGCACAACAGATCTTTGCTACAGCTTTCAGTGTTCCCAATGTGTCCTCTCTTGCATCGGCGAGACCAAGCGTAGACTACGCAACCAGTTTGCCTAGCACTTGCGCTCAGATCACCAAGGCCTGCTGGATCGCATGGTTGCCTTCTCATTCCCATCATGATCATTCTGTCCTGGGCCTCCTCCATTACCTATGTGAGGCCACATTGTAACTGGAGAAACAGCACCTCATATATTCCGCTTGGGTAGCTTACAACCCAATGGTATGAACATTGAATTCTCCAATATTCGGTAACACCTCCCCCCTCCCCACATTTATCCACCCTATCTTCCTGTGCCCTCTCCATCTCGACAGTCTCCCTGTGCCACTGCAGTCCTGCCTCCGCGGCTCTAAACCCATGCTCCATCCTGAACTACTCTATTCTCCTGCTGCGGCCTTTTCTGCCCAGCACCTGACCAGTCTTCAGTTTGACCAGCTGTGAGCAGGACACAGATGACAAAGGTAACAAAGTCGGGTTGTTAGTTGGTGGGTGACTGCATCCATTCATTTGCTGACTAAACCATGAAAAGCTCCACTTCCCCACACTCTCCCCATTAGTAACTGTGCCTTAAAATTGAATCTGTTCGGCTGCATGGTCATTTGAAAGTTTATTTCTAGCAATTGGGAAATTGCCTTCATGATGAATAGAATTGTAGCATTAATGTTCGCAGTAATGGCATGGCACTGGACTTGATCCCACCCTCTCTTTTTCAACTGCCATTGCTGTACAACTTTGCATTCACAATTCACTAACTTGTCTCCTGAGCACATTATAGACCTTCCACTGTGTTGGCTCAGGCTATGCCTTCATAATCCTGCTTTTAAATTGAGATATTTCCATCTCCAGTTCTCGCTCCCCATGATCAGATTCCAATACTCTCCTGAAATGTCATGAGATCCCTCCCCCTCCATTCCTTCTGCCAGCCCCATGCTACTTATTGCACTGTGACCAAGCTCTAAAACTTTACCTGGTGCAACGGAGCTCCACAGAGATGCAAATCTATGCAATGGGTACATTGGACAGCATGGTGGCGCAGCAGTAGTAATGCTGCCTTACAGCGCCAGCGACCCAGGTTTGATCCTGACTGTGGGTGCTGCTGTACGGAGTTTGTACACCCCGTGACTGCATGGGGTTTTCCCTGGGTACTCTAGTTTCCTCCCACACTCCAAAGACAAACATGTTTGTCGGTTGATTGGCTTTGGTAACAATTGTAAATTGTCCCTAATGTGTTGGATACTGCTAATATACAGGGATCGCTGGTCGGCGCGGACTTGGTGGGGTGAGAGACCCTGTTTCCGCACTGTATCTCTAATCTGAACTACAGATACCAATGTAGTTCATGGGGCAACTAAAACTAAAACCACTGGAATATCTCTATAGGCAACGCAGCAGCTGCCACAAAGGTTTGAAGTCTATATATCTGTAACTGAATGTGCAGGAAGGAACTGCAGATGCTGGTTTAAACTGAAGAAAGACATAAAATGCTGGAGTAACTCAGCGGGATAGGTCACCCATTCCTACTCTCCAGAGATGCCACCTGTCCCGTTGAGTTACTCCAGCATTTTGTGTCTATATCTGTAACTGAGTCAGGTTAATGCCCACAGCTTTTTCTGCTTATTTTTTAGATTATGAGCATCTGACTTTGGTTCACATCTGATGCGAGTTGTGATACATTTTGCATTGTTCCCAGTTTCTGTTGTCTGACTTACTTGGCTCAGTGCTCAGCATTTAATAACTGACCCATTATTTTTTCCACTTGGCTGTACAGAGATAAGGAGGGTATTTTTGGCAGCACTCGCTCTCTGAGATAATAGAACAAAGTCAAGTATGAAAGTATTATTTTCTGAATTCCTTAACACCTTGTTATTGAATTAAATGTTTAAACAAATGAGTCATTGCCTGTGAGGAATTTGTCTTGTTTGCTCAGCGCGCAATAAATTTCTTGCCTCTCTGATACAGTAAATCCTTCTCGAACTGTTCCAGCAGAAATTGATGTGCTTAATTGGCCAGGATATAGATTTTTGGAGGGGAGGTGGCACTGGGATCTATAAAATGCTGAAGGAAATGTTTGTAACATTGCTGGTTAATCTCCCATGCCAGCTAGTCTTTGCTTATTCAGTAAACCTTTCAGAATGAAAATAAAAGTAAAGAAAGACTCACATTTACTTCCTATCTTTTACTTCCCTATTAGCATGTCCTAGAGTGATCATCAGATAATGCAGTGCTTCTGAACTGTAGTAATTCTTCGCACTCATTTGACAAAAAAAACATTTTCAGTCATTTTGAGTGAAGGATCAGCCGTGACCAGGATATGGTGTCAGCACCCTGCTCATCTTTATCAATACTGTTTTAGGAACTTTTACACCCACCTGAGAGTGGACAGGACCTTGGTTCAACTTCCACCCTGACAGGCACTGTGACACTCACTGGGGTGTCTATTCTCAACACTCTGGAGTGAGACCTCAACTCATGGTTGACTGATTCAAAGGATACAGTCCTTTGAACTCTGTTTAAAACTCCGTTTCTCTTTGACAGATGCCATCAGATCTACTGAATACAGCATTTTCTGGGTTTTTTATTTCGAATTGCCGGCATCTGCTGTTTTTCTTTTTCATTGAACACTTTTCCCATTTTCAGGTCCAGTAACACGACATTTTGCAGCATTTAAACTATTGTTTGTGCGGTTTAATAGAATTGATGGGTCTGACACTCAAGGTGAATAAATTGCAAACTAAACTTCCTCATTCTTACACTTAATGACTCGACCAATGAAGTCAAGCATATCATATGCCTTCTTTACCACTTTATCTACTTGTGTTGCCACTTTCAGGAAGCTAAATGCTTGGATCCCAAGATCCCTCTGTACATCATTGCTGCTTAGGGTCTGGTCATTAACTGTTTACATTCCCCTTACATTTGACTTCCTCCCAAAGTGTACCACCTCATATTTGCTTGGATTAAACTCATCCTCCCATTTCCCTACCCATATCTGTAACTGATTTGTATACTTTGCAGCCAACCTCACTGTCCTCATTTCCTCCAATGTTGGTGTAATCTGTAAAGTTACTAACCAACCCATCTACTTTTAACATCTGTACAGGTACATGGATGGGCCAAACGCAGGCAAATGGGACTAGCTAAAATGGGCCACCTTGGTCATATAGGCAAGTTTTATTGAAGGTTTTGTTTCTGTGCTGAATTAGTGGTCGACTATGTTTGATAACTGTGTTAACTGATTAATGTGTTAACTGTAGATTATTGAAGCAAAATCAAAAGTCTGTTTCAATATCTTTTGCATGTACAATATTATAACGGGTGCAGAAGATACTTTTCAGAAGTGTTATCTTATCCTCCACTAATGGCACCAAATCTTTCTCCACACTGATCTCACTGTCCTCCATGTTCTTAGAGTCATAAGGTCATAGGACCCTGCAGCACGGAAACTAGCCCTTCAATAAACATCGACCAGGACATGCTGTAAACGTCCTCTGGTCATTGAAAAATTGTTGAGTGATCTTCAATATCAAGCAAATCATTGCTTAATTTGAGTGGTGTCAATTTTTGTTCAAACTGCAGGAAGGTTAATCAAAGCAGCAGGTTACTTAAGGTTACTTCAACGTTAATTAAGTGGTGCAGCGGTAGAGTTGCTGCCTTGCAGCACTAGAGACCCAGATTAGATTCTGACTACAGATACTGTCTGTACGGAGTTTGTATGTTCTCCTTGTGACTGCGTGGGTTTCCCTGAGTGTTCTGTTTGTGGGTTAATTGGCTTCTGTAAATTACTCCTGGTTGCAAAACTGGGATAACATTGTATACAGATGATTGTTGGTCGGCATGGACTCAGTGGGCTGAAGGACCTGTTTCCATGCTGTATCTCTGAACAAAACTGAGGCGAACTGCAACCTGCATGTAATCCAAGGTTTTGTATGTTGGTACTTGTTGTTGTGCTAGTGTCCGTTGCTATGGATGGATAATATTTCTTCTGTTCATAAACTGTAACTTAATACTTAGATGTCACATGTACGATTGCAACCTTCAAATGAAATCTAATTTTGTGATGCTAAGGCTGAGCACCCAGGGATGGTTGTATTTTCTGTAGAGTACTCGTGTAACAGGAATTTATCAAAGTTAGGCCAATATGTTGTTCGTCCTTCGGGTTCGAAGATGACCATGACTTCACTTTCAGTTGGAGGATTGGTGACTGTGGGTCCAGAAGTGACTGGTGAGGCCAATCCGGGCCCGGAAGGCACGCCCACACATAGGACACAAGTGGATGGCTGCTGCAGTGGAAGTGGAGGTAGCCCGGGCCTTGCGCACGGTGCGTTTCCTCTGGGCCTCTGCAGTGCGTCTGTTTTCTGCTGCACGGACTCCTGTGGTGAGCTTGCTACGCCAGGTTGGACGGTCCAGAGCAAGAGACTCCCAAGTGCTGAGGTTGATGTCCAAGTCTTTGAGGGACACTTTGAGGCAGTCCTTAAACCGTTTCTTCTGTCCTCCTACTGAGCGCTGAGCATGTCTGCTGTAGACAGTCCAAGTCTCACTGGCATAGAGAAGAGTGGTGAGTACCACTGCACGTTAGACCTTCAGCTTGGTGGTAAGGCTGAGTCCTCTCTGCTCCCAAACATTCCCACGGAGTCGCCCAAAAACAGCGCTGGCCTTGGCAATCCTGTTGTTGACCTCAGCGTCAATGTTCACCACTCGCGAGAGTGTACTACCCAGATAAGTAAAGCTGTCGACTGCCTGTAGGTTCTGCCCCTTCACCGTGATGTGTGGTTCCTGATAGGGCTTTCCAGGTGCGGGCTGGTACATAACTTCAGTCTTTTTGGTGCTAATGGAGAGACCAAAGTTGTCACAGGCCTGTGAGAAGCAGTCCATTTCATGCTGCATCTTCTGCTCTGTGCTGGCGTTGAGGGCGCAGTCATCAGCAAATAAGAAATCTCTGATGATGGTCTCCTTCACCTTTGTAACAGCTTGCAAAGAACAATGATAAAAGCAACATTTTCTGACCATCTACAGTAATTTTCATCTACATCTCAATCAAATAATTAAGATTGTAAGTAAGAAAAGTCGGACTGAATTATAAATGATCCCCAACAAGGATGGTATATCAAGCCAACTGGGTAATGAAACAGGTAATGAGAAAGGACCTATTTCCCCAAGCAGAAATCATCAACAATGGAGCAGAGATTTGTACTAAATGAGAGAAGGAACGAAAAATGACTTAGGAAAATATTATTTCACCCAGTGCATGTGAAGGAACAATGCCTGAAGCCAACTGAAGGCAGGAATTGGCACCATATTGAAGAAAGAACATAGACTAGCACTTGAACAGGCCAGAGTCTACAACACTTTACATTAAGGGCTGAGAATTGGGGTCAACCTAGATTTCTTTTTGACCAGCATGGACAGGGTAGGCCAATCAACCTCCTTTTTTCCCCAACATTCCCATGTTTCTGTCAATCAATGGGCAACGCAGTGGTAGGGCTGCAGTCTCACAGTGCCAGAGACCCGGGTTTGATCCAGACTACAGGTGCTGTCTGCGTGGAATTTGGATGTTCTCCCTGTGACCGTGTGGGTTTTCTCCAGGTGCTCCAATTTCCACCCATATTCCAAAGACTTGCAGGTTTGTAGGTCAATTGGCTTATGTAAATTGCCCCTAGTGTGTAGGATGTGAAAGTGGGACTAGTATACGGGTGATCAGTAGTAGGCATGGACTTGGTGGGCCGAAGGGCTGATTCCACACTATGTCTCTAAACTAAAACCAAACTAAATGAATGCACTCGTCATCATCCTTGTTTGACATCACATGCATTAGCCACATTGTCTCATTCAAAATACAGCCTCGGTGGCCTGAAACTCAAAACACGACTCCATGGCAGGTTGAACATTGGAATAAAAGCACCTCAAGACTCTTTGTGTAGCGACAGCCTCAACTTTTCAAACACAACTGTGTTCATATAGTTTGCATTTGGATCCCTATGGAGAGCAGAGGCACATAGAGTGTGAAGAACAGGATCAGGCAACTTTATTTTAGTTTATATGCATATGAAGCGAGGTACAGTGAAAATCTTTTGTTGCATGCTAACCAGTCAGTGGAACATGATTACAATCACACATTTACAGTGTGCAGATGCATGATAAAGGGAATAACGTTATTCTTAACCGTTCGAGCCTTTACTATCATTCATTTCAGTTACTGCTGATGGCTGCCACAACTCAGTTTGTCCGCTTTGATCCAAGGATCCTGATCGAGTTAAAAGCCTGTCACTGTTCACCTTGAATTTTCCCACATCCTCAGTCTTTTAGACGCAGATCTCAAATTTTCACTACTCTTTGGGTGGCAAACGCACTTCTGATTGCTCCATGAAGTGGCCTGACAATGCTACTTAATGTTTTAATGCTACATCCTGCACTCTCCATTCTTCCATTGCAGGAAATAATTCATTTACTGCATCATTTTATCACTGTATTAGATCATCTGCAATATCACTGATGAACTAGATCATCCTACAACTTTGTCGGCTCAAGTTCCAGTAGTATTTCTGATTGAGCTTTGTGTCTGTTCACAAGAGATGTGTACATGGTCTGGCAAATATCTTGTCACTGATTTGGAGAGTCTAAAAATGCTCCAGTTTATGTATCCCTAATTAGCATGTATATCGGGCAATTCCACGTGGCCTATACATAGCCTCCTTCTGTGATTTGATGAAGTCACAACATTGTAACTATCAGCATAGACCACTGTGCAAACATATAAAATATATTTGGACAGGTACATGGATGGGAAAGGTTTAGAGGGATATGGGCCAGTTGTGGGCAGGTAAGACTAACATAGATGGGGCATCTTGGTTGGCATGGGAAAGTTTGGCCGAAGGGCCTGTTTCCCTGCTGTATGTCTCGATGGCTCTAAGACAGCATTTATGGAAACCCCTCTCAGCATCAGTTCATTGGGACACAGAACACAATAGCTCAACACTGATCCCTTTTGCATTTAATCTTTATTATTAGACATACGAGGCAAACGTTGTGAAATAAATGTAAACTGAGTTGCTGCCAGATTAAATATTTAACCAGAAATGTTGTGCATTTAAAAAAATAACTTTGCTCATACTTCACCCAAAAAAAAGCATTCCTTCTAGAAATGTCAAGGTGCTGTTTCAATTAATGAAGAACAACAATGACGGAAAATGTAACAATGATATTCTGGGCATCGCTCCAGCGTGCAGTACTCAATATTACTTCATAAAATGTATTTTTGAAGGGTTCTTTATTAGATTCCATATAATAAATAAATACGTTATGTTTTCTTATGATAAAACTATGCCTTTATTTCCGTTTGATAACTGAGACGAGCCAAAAAATGCATGATTGCTCAATGGATTATTGTTGGATCAGCTGTGTCTCACCACAGCACACTCCAATAAGTTATAGAATGAAAGGCCTGTCTTTCCAAGATTAATACCTTTTAGTAAAAATTGGTGGTTCATTATAAGAAAAATTAGAATTCATGCTGGGGTACAGATGGACTATGAATGCTGACTGTTCCCTTGTCAGCTAAATGTTAATATTATGGAGAACGTTAAATTTACATGGTTCTTGGTGGGGGTGTTTTAAAGGTGCATGTGCAGTTCAGTCGGCACTATAATGAAATAACATTACCTCATTTATTTGAGTTATTGTTAAGCCAATGTATTAAATCTGATTGGGACATGTTACAATGAATTATGTCAATGTCTAAACCCCCAAGCGAACATTAAAAATAGCCCATTACAGCATTGGACAAGTCAATCAGTTGAGCACTAACTTTTCACCTTTGACACGTTCATTCCGAGGCACAGCTTGTGGGTTCAAAATCTGCCTTGTCCACTGCCTACAACAATATCTATACAATGCCTCCAATGTAGCAAGACTCTACATGGCACTTTACAGGAGTGTTACAACCAAAATTTGACACCGCCACACATACTGTAAATGAATATTACTTTGAACAACCGAACGCTAGGTTTAAAAGGTAAGTTTTAAGCCACAGGAAAGAGTGGTGTTGTGTCAAGAGGGTTTAATTGGCATATGCACTGGAAATGGAACAATGGGATTCTTATTTGGCGAGGCTTTACAGGCACGTTAACGCAACAACACAATGAGTAAATAAACAATACCCTGTAGAACAATATCTTGTTAGTAATAGTCAGTAGCTATACCATAATAGTGCAAACTGAAGTATGTAGTGCAACTTGAACAAAGTCCACAGTAGATCATTACTGAAGTACGTTGGTGGTGATGGTTGTTAGGTGTGGTTCAGGAGCCTGAGAGTTGATGGGAAGAAGCTGTTGTTGAACCTGGGGATCGCAGTTCTCAGCCTCCTGCACCTTCTTCCCGATGATAACAGCGAGATGTGAGCACGGCTAGGTTTCCCAGGGACAAGATGACTGGGACCCTGATACTGATTTTTCTTACCTCGTTAGCCGCAGGTGAGGTACTAGAAGACAAAGAATAATTAATGCTGAGCTTTTTCTTCTAAGAAGGGCATCAGGGATAAACCGAGATTCTGCAGGCTGATGAGCCTTACGTCTGTGGTGAGAATGCTATGCAAAGGATTCTGAGACAAGATTTATTTGCAATTGGAAAGGATAGGGGTGATTATAGATAGAGGGCATGGCTTTGTGCATGGGCATTGTCTCTCAAGAATTTGATTGAGCTCATTGAAGAGGTGACCAAGAGCGTTGATGAGGGCAGAGCCATAGATATTGACAGCATGGACTGTATCAAGGCTTTGAGTAGGTCCTGCATGATAGACTAATCCAGAAGATTAGAATTGAAAGGGATCTAAGCTGAGACAGCAGATCGGTTGCAAAATTGACAGAGGGTGGTAGTGGGTTGTTTTCCAGGCAGGAGGGCTGTGACTGCTGGTGTGCCACGTAGTTTGGTGTTGGGCCCTCTGTTGACATGTGTATTAATGATTTGGATAAAAAGGTAGGCGACATGTTTAGGAAGTTTGCAGATGAGATCAATTTTGGTGGTATGGTTGATTGATGAGATCAATTTTGGTGGTTTAGTGAACAGTGAAGAAGATTGTCTAAGGTAGCACCAGGAAATGCATCAAGATGCATCAAGGTTATAGGAACTGAATTAGGCCATTTGGCCCCATCAAGTCTATGCCACAATTCAATCATGGCTGATCTACCTTACCCCTGATACCTCTACTAATTAAGAAGGGTGAATGGGTAAGGGGATGGCAGACGGAATTTCACTCAGACAAGTGCAAATTGATGTTTTTTCTGACGTTAAGCCAGTGCAGGATGTACAGGATGAATGGCAAGGTCTGGGGTGTGCTGTTAAACAGAGGGACCTGAGTGTACAAGTACCTAGTTCCCGGATAGTGCTCACACATGTAGACTGGGTGCTGAGGAAGGTGTACGGTGCCTGATTGTTTTCATCGACTGAGGCAATGAGTACAAGAGTTGGGATGTCACGCTGCATTGGTTATGCCGTACTTGGACAATTGTGTGCAGTGCTAGTCACCACACTAAAGGGAAAGCATAACTAAATTAGAGAGATTTTATAAGTTGACTTTGATTCCCCAAGAGCAAAAGGTGATGTGAGATATTGATATTTGTGATATGATAGGTGATATTGAGAAGTGATATGATAGATATAAAAAATTATGAGAAGCATAGCCACAGTTCTTTTCTCATGGCAGGGGTGTCAAAAACTGGAGGCATGGATTTAAAGTGATGGAGGAGGTTTAAAGAGGATCCAATGGGTAACATTTTCACATAAGTAATAGCTGGTATCTGGAATGAACTGCCAGAGGAGTGGTGGGGGCAAGAACGTTAACTACATCTGGACAATTATTTGAATTAGCAAGGCATGGAGGGATATGAAATTAGTGCGGGCAAGTTGGATTAGTATAGATAGGCATGATGGTAACAGAGATGTAGTGAGCTAAAGGGCCTGTTTCTATGCTGTTAAACTCTATGGCTTTATAATGGAAAATAAGAAGATGGTAGACGAGTTATATAAGCTTTTTGCATCGAACATCACTACAAAGGAATAAGTAGTATCCCAGATATAGAAGTTAGCCATGAATTAGAAAGGAGGAAGGAACTTGGAAACATTACGGAAGTAATGGAAGTGGACCAGTGGATGGGCAGGTCTCCAGATCTTGATGAATTTTATCTAAGCATCGTAAAAGAAGTGAACGATGATGCATTGTCTTTAATTTAATACTGTAGAACTCTGCGATGAAGCAGGATCAGGATATCTTACTCCCTGATTCATAAAAGGTAAATGTGCAGTGATAGAATTCAGTTGGAAAGCCAACAGTACTTCATTCATTACTCGGAGAATTGAATGTAAATATTGGCATTAATGAGACCACATCTGGAGTACTAAGTGAAGTATTGGTCTTGTTATTTAAGGAAGAATAAAGAACCTCTGGAAGCAGTTCAGGGAAGGTTCATAAATACTGAAAGGGCGGGCTATCTTATGATGAAAGATTGGACAGGTCAGTCCTGTATGAACTGCAGTTTATGAAAGTGAGAGGAGAATGTTAGGCTGCTGAAAATATGGAATTTCATTGTCGGCGCATTTGACAATTAAACATTGTTGACTTCAGAATCTTGACTTGACCAAAACTTATAAAACCCTGAGGAATCTTGGCAGTATGGATGTGGAGAGGACGTTGCTTCCTGTGGAAAAATAGAACTAGTGGTCATTTATTTAAAAAAATGGTTGTCCACTTAAGACAGACGGTGATGTGATTTTCTTTTCTCTCTCAAAGAGTTGTGAGCCTTTGAAACTCTCTTCCTCAAAGGACTGTCGAAACAGTCTGTGAATATTTTTGAGGCAGCAGTAAAGACATTCTTGTAAGCAAGGGGGCGAAAAATTAGCACGGGTAGTCATGAAGGTAAAGTTCAAGTTATGGTCAGACCAGGTGTGATGTTATTAAACAGTGGAGCAGACGAAAGGTGCTGATGCCGTCTTCCTGTTCCAAAACAATTTGTCCCACCACAACATACGCTCTCTCCACCCAACCACCCCGAATCTAAATTTTGGAAATAGCCGCCAGATAACATACAAACTGTTGAAGCTGACAAATCATCTGTCTTAACTGGACTTGCCATTTCTTTAAACATATATATTACACGGGGTAACCGTTTAACTCTTCCAATTATACATTTCAATTATACATAAAGCATTTTGCATATCTAGATTTCTGGATGCGTTCTGCCAAACTGATCAATTTGAAGATTAGTCTACTTCAAATCTCAGGCTGATTTCCCCACTGAGCCAGGCTTCGTTTAGAATTCAAATTTTAAAAAATCCAAGCAATGAACACCATTTTTTGTCAAAGTCATTAAAATTAAACAGTGCAATCTCCAAAGCCTGCTAATACCATTGCATTTCCAGCAATAAAATTTAATTCAGCTAACAGTGTGCATGAATCATTTGGATACATAAAGTGGGGGCAATTAAGAAGTGCTGACACAGCACTGTTAAAGGAGATGAACTGGAGAATATGACATGCAGCTCATTCTTAAATAATACCTTCTTGAATCTGGGACCATTTAGAGTTTAAAATACTTGGAAGAAATTTCACATCTTGTGAAAAATCTTATAACTTCCCATAAAAATTAATTTAAAAAGTTTTCTGACAAAATGCTTAAATGTTTTATGATAAAAGACCAATTTTAGCATTATTTGATATTCAAAGCTGAAATATTCATGTTTTGTATTTTACTAGATGACTTGCTGACTGATGAATTAGATGCAGGATTAGAAATTCATCTCACTTACAAATAAATGAATTCGGTCAAAGTAATGAGAATTGGAAATGGAAAATATAATGAAACTCAGTCTCAACTTTTACCTAACCATCCTAATACTTATCCTTCTTGAATTTCTAATGGCTAGACATCTGAGAAGATGTCTTAAATTTAAGCATTATCAAGTGAACTTGGATGATTTGTTAAACATTACAGTCTATTTGCTGTGAGATATCTTAATGGTTCAGCCAGTGCAATCTGTTTCAGATTTGGAGAATCGCTCTTTACGTGTCTGTTTATTTAGATGCCGTTAATGTACAGTGATTTGTAGCGCATGCCATTCTTTTAAATGTTTGGTCACTTTGACTCCTCATTCATTGGAATAGATAATAAATATGCAGGTGGAATGTGAGCTAAATTTCCTGGCCTTGTCTTAAACTGCTGCTTTCGCACTTAATACCAACGACAGAGCAGCATAGTTTGTCAAATGCTGTTGCGCTAAGTTTACTTAAACTTTGACACTCGGCTAGTGTGCAATATTAAACTGATTAAGCCACTGAACTGAAAGTTAACTGAAACACTCAATATTAAGCACTACATTTTTCATCCTACAGTTGGTTATTTGATAGCCCTGTACTGGATATCAGATTAGAAGGAATTTGCTTGTCCCAATAATCAGTTCAAACCACTATTAAAATGGAATATCAGATGGCATGAACTTTTTATTCGATGCTGCAAATGGGAGCCACATCAAACCTGCACGACCTACAACAGACTCCTCCAGACACTGAAGAGATACTACAAACTCAGCCTCTGCAAATTCCTTAAAATTCATTGTCTCTCAGAAACAAGCCTCATCATATCCATTCAGTGCCAACCTCTGCAAACTTCAGTTACGAGCACTTAGTCCAAAGCCTTTTATGTCTTGGCAGTTTAAGGGTTTGTAAAATTTACTTGGTAAATGTAAGAGTATTTGTCTTCACCTTCCCACTAGGCAGTGAATTCTAGAATCTAACCACCCTTTGAATAAAAAAATATCCTTCTCAGATCTCTTCTGCACATTTTACCCCTAACCTCAAACTGATACCTTCTAGTTTTGGACATCTTTGCTGTGGAGAAAGGTTTCCTACTTTCCTATTCTCTATGGTTGACCCCAAATATTGACTGTTTCTATTTCCACAGATGCTGCCTGACATGCTGAGTTTTTCCAAGATTTTCTGTTTTTATATTATAATTTCCTTGCTCTTATCATAAGGTCATAAGTGATAGGAGTAGAATTAGGCTGTTCGGCTCAACCATTCAATCGTGGCTGATCAATCTCTCCATCCTAACACCATTCTCCTGCCTTCTCCCCATAACCTCTGACACCTGTACTAATCAAGAAATTGGATTCTATATTCTATAGAATCTTATATTTTATGCAGTGGCTAATATAAACAACTATATTTGTTCTCCTTCTACATCAGCATATCTGCTTAGCCTGCTACTTTTCAGGGAGTCTCGTTCATTGTGTTTGGCCTATGTCCTATCCTTATCAGTCCCCCACAAAGTGTAGCGCCTCACGCTTATCAGGATCAAATTCCATCTGCCATCTTCTCGAATGATCAATATTGTATTGGACTATCTTCCTCAGTATTGATGATAACATTAGTTTTCCTGTATTTTACAAACTTACCAATCATACTTCCTGCATTCATATCTAGATCATTAATATTTATAAACAGAGAGGATTCTAGTTGTGAACGTTGTGATATACAACTGGTTACTGGCTTCCAGTCACAAAATTAACCCTCTGCCACCATTTCCAATGACCAAGCTGGTTTTGAATATAATTTGCCAACTTGACTTGAATCCCATGAGCTATAATCATTTGCAACCTGAGTTTCCCCTGTTGCAACTTGACAAAGCCCTCACTGAAATCCAAATAGACTATATAAACCACGTTCCCCTTGTTAGAATACTTTATTAACTCTTTGATAAATTCAGGTATTTTGGTCAGGCAGAATCACCACCTAACTAAGTCATGCTTGACCCCAGGGAACTGTGTACAAAAAATAAGAACCAGATGAGAACAATGATTTCACCTGGAATACTGGGTCCTCGCTTTGGATGTTCTTGTTAGAGGCATCTTAGAGATTTTGGGTTGACACTGTGCAGTTCAATTTCCCTGACAACAATTGTGCTCTGTTTGCATTCAGAACACTAACACCTCATCAAGTAACTCGTAAAAGGAGCATGACCTTAGCTTGACTACAAAGGAATTATAAAATGCTTGAAACAAGATGCTTAAAGAAAACCCTAGAGTACTCAGCCACTCCCTACATGCTGAGCTCAATGACAAGGAGGGGCTGGAATGTGTCAATCCTGGATTTGTGCTCAAAATCATCATTCCACAGCCATACCTTAACTAATCACATGACTGCTAATTGGTACAGTAACGAAATGATAATGTTACCAGACAAAGATAATGTTACCTGGCCAAATGATTCTGAGACTGGACTGCCGATGACCTGAATGCAACCATTTCCATGGACAGTGAAGCATCACCTTGCACACATCAAGTCATGGACAATGGAGACTAATACATAGCAAGTAAAATTCACTGCACAAAAATGCCAGGCAATGCTTTTCTCCAGCAAGAGACAGACCAGAAAATTTGTCTGATGTACATTTGGATTCATATCACAGGAACATTCACTGTTAATGCCTGGTAGCCACCAGTGGCAAGGAACTTGAATGAATTGCCAATATAAACTCCATGACTATTAAAATGCATCGGAAATTGAATATCCTGCATTAAGTGACTCATCTCTGATTTCCTATAGCTATTGCACCATTGGCACCATGTTGCACTCTTGGCCCTACCACACAGTGGAAAGACCTTCACCAGAATTACTGCAGGGCTTCAATAATCTGCCTTATTACCACATTCTCAAGATGAATTAGCAATGGGCATCGAATTCTCAGTGTCATTCGTGTCCCCTGACTGAGCACAACAACAAATGAGAAGTAAAACATATCCTCATTGTCTTTAAGCAGCTGACTTGCCACTTCCTTTAGCTTAATGCTTGGGTAGAAGTCACAAGCAAAGTAATAAGAAAAGTAGATAATTTATAAATTATACATTCTCTTGTGTCCTGAGCTATCCATGGTGAACACTAAGCTTTAATCAGGCTCATAAATGTAATGATCATTGTATCCACCCTTCCAGTGCAATTGTTGGCAAGCGGTTTCCAACCATTTAGTAACTAGGTGTGATATGCAATGTTTTGAGGTCCAACACTCTGAAGGGTGTATTAGCTACTGCAGCACCTGACCTAATATTGCCCAAAGCCCAGGATGGCTTAGCTCTTGCTTTCCCAATGCATACATTTTGGATTAGCATAGTCAAAAGGTCAATTACCATCCATCTAATCCGGCCAAGAAGGACGTGGTCTGAAGAAGGGTCTCGACCCGAAACGTCACCCATTCCTTCTCTCCCGAGATGCTGCCTGACCTGCTGAGTTACTCCAGCATTTTGTGAATAGATCGATTTGTACCAGCATCTGCAGTTATTTTCTTATACTTCTTATTGAACATGTTGGCTTTTCATAACAATAACACTATTTTTTCCTGATCTCCTGCTCGTCTCCCTTGAGTTTCTAATTTTCCATATTATTTGCTTAGCCGCTTATCACATTCAAATTTAATACCCAACTTACCAAAATTTCAAGCCTTTTGCATTTTTGAAGTGTAAATGCTGATGGAATACTCGTGACGAAGTGAAAAAATTTATCACCATTTGCCGTGAAAGAATGTTATTATTTTAGTAACTAAGCAATGACACAGCATACAAACTGCTAATAAATGATACCATTTCCCCAGTAATGCAATTCAGTCAGCAATAATGAAAAGTGTTTGTTTAAATGTAGCTCGGTCCAGAAAGTAATAATTGAATCTAGCATCATCTCCACGTCTGGCTTTTAGCCTGTGGCAGCTTTACATACGTAAGCTGGCCTGGTTAAAGTCTCATTTCGACCATAAGATTAAATGAGGATATGACAGTTAAGTCTGACTTAGGCTAAGAAATGAATTTGAAATAACTTTGAAGATGAATTTCTTCATCGCTTTCCCCAACCTCGCAAAGTATTGGGCACCAGAGTTTGTAGGCTTCCTTTTTTTTTAACAAAATTAAATTTATTCAATTTACAATAATATTTACACAACAAAACACCTACAGCCGTAAAAATTGCCAAGTCTTGCTCACTACTAAACACTAAATTACTAGATTACAATCCTGATCCAGGGTGCAGTCCATCCCCCGCGGAGCCTGCTGGACCTGGAACTCCTCCATGGTGCCCGTGGACATTGTAGGCTTAATTGGGCTTGCTCATATTTATGTATATTAAATATGACACATGAAGAAAAGGCACAAAACAGATTGGGGGGATGTGCATGCCTCTGTTCACCCTCCATTGTCCTGCATGTCTTCAACTTGTGCATCTGCCTCCTGCAGTGTGCAATGTGCTGCAGGTCAGAGGTTGTCAAGTTTACTGTGAAGATTTACTATAAGCAACCCTCAGCTGGAAACATGCAACTGGAATTATTTGCACCTTGTCCCGGTTTTCCATTCCGTTACATTACATTAATGCGCACACACTTTGTTTTCAGAAAGGCTGGCCATATTTCATTCACTCTTGCCAGACACCAACTGGTAGAGCAAGATGCAGACCCCCTCATCGTTCAATGCCCTGTTGGCTGCGTGCACTTGGGCATCCGCGGGGGATGGACTGCACCCTGGATCAGGATTGTAATCTAGTAATTTAGTGTTTAGTAGTGAGCAATACTTGGCAATTTTTACGGCTGTAGGTGTTTTGTTGTGTAAATATTATTGTAAATTGAATAAATTTAATTTTGTTAAAAAAAAAAAGGAAGCCTACAAACTCTGGTGCCCAATACTTTGCACCATGGGTCAGCTTTGAAATGTGTGTCAGAAGCTTCAGGAGAGGCAGAATACCAGCCATGCACTGGCCTGATGTACCACGTTATTTGCGCTGGATGTTGAGGGAGCTGAGGGGTTTGAGTATCAGAGTCTTCATTGATTCAGATTGTCGGTGGGTGCGTGATGAGGGAGTGTCTGATGCTGGCAGTGTAGTTGAAGGGTTGTGGTGTTGAAGGGTTCTTGGAGTGTGGCCTTGTGTGCGTGAAGTCACTGAAGTCCCTGTGGCATTGAATCAATGGAGTCAGATCTTGACTCCATCTCCTCCTGTAGCTGTTGTAATGTGTACCTGAAGGTTGCCCTGGCTCCAAGTATAGCTTCCACCACACCTCCTCGGTACCTCCCTCACCAGGGCCTTCAGTGTAATCCTGGCCAACTGTGGAACCTTCTATATCTCATGGTGTGCCATTCTTAATTTTTTTTTTCCCCTGTTCAGTTCAGAGAATACCTGCTAATACCTTTTACAGCCATAATGCACTTCCCCTTTAAGGACTGCAAGCTGGCTTTAACTGGTACAGGTGAGCTTAATACAGTGCTCACCATTCACTAACTGTGCTGAACACCAACTAGAACTCACTACAGGCAGCAATCCTCTAAATGGCAAGGAGTACACCACTGGTATATACTGCTTGCACCAAAGGTAAGGAGAGCAGCTGAATCCTGCATTACTTTACCAGTCGTGTGTAAGAAGGAATTGCAGATGCTGGTTTAAACCAAAGATAGACACAAAAGATGGAGTAACTCAGCGGGACAGGCAGCATCTCTGGAGAGAAGGAATGGGTGGGGTTTCGGGAGTCTATCTTACTTTACCAGTCCCTTTATCAGGGACTTTCATTTACAGCACACGTTAATTTTCCCATCCAATACTGAGACTATATCAACAATGTGATTATGTGGTGTGTAATCCATAATCTAGGATTACTCTATAAAAATATATATTTGCACTGAAATTGTTAATTTTATTAATACAAGTCTGAATCAAAATGTTTCTAAAACATACTTCAATAAACTGATTTTTACTCTAATGCCTTAACTTTGAAATGGTAAGCCTTCTGACGACGGATATCGAACAACCTGTCCTCACTTTTCTGCACTAAACACGATTCATTACAGTCTGTTTTGAAATTAATCAGCCCCAATGTATGTGGTTAAATAGTGCACTGGTGAACACAGATGAATCACACTTTATAGTTTTCTCATATCTTTCCTAAAATAATTTCTCCCTTTCCTTGCCATTGAACAAGGTAATCCACAGTAACTATTTGGACATCAGTCTATCAGATCAGAGGAGTAGTGAGTCCATGTGCCTGATGTTCCCCTGGACAAACCAAGCTGCCTTTCCCAAACATTAGATGTTTTGTTGTGTTGGTGGGACAGGGACTTGTCCACTTGAACGTTTCTCCACTTGGTGGCGCTTTGAACTGACATGCCATGACGTTGAATGTTAGTTTCGATCTCCAGCTTCTTCCTCTGACTGATGAACCTGCTGTACAGTTTCCAAAACTGCAAATAATTTGACCCAAGCGACATTGATAAATACTACTGCTCTCTCTATTCTAAAAAATGTTTGCAACAGTAAGCATGAAATATGTAGTTTAAAACTTTGATCCATTCTGATCTTCCAGTTAATTAAGTTTGACGTCCTTAATGGATAGGAGAAAAGGCAGATTCCTGGACATGAGTTCAGTCCAAAAACAATCTTCAGAAGATTTATTCACTTTCACATGACTGAATCATTGGGTCATATTGCTGGCTCACAACATACTTTGCAAAGTCAAATTATCTACAATAATCTTGAAAACTGCCAAATGTTTCTGATTTTCCTTCCTTGAACAATTGTGTCATGGTCTTCAAAACCATCAAGTCATTTTTTTTGGATAAGTGCCACGCTTCCTTGCAACTGGATGCGAAGGTTATGTAATCAGATTTTATAATAATTTATCAGCTGATTCAAACAACGGTTGTTTGGATTGTGACTTAAATTATATTTTAAATGATTTCATTAGACCAGAACAGACTTAACCTCATTTCAATTCCCCTTGCATGACGTTAGCATAATCTAGACTCTGATTACAGGCACTTGAGGTAGGTTAGTCCTTCTGATTGTGTTGGCTAGGTTGTTGTCTCAGAACCTTGTCTCATTTTAAAAGGATTCAGGCACCTCTTAACTTGGATTTCCTGTGTAAGTTAACCGTCTCCACCATTGATCATCTCTCCACCACTGACTATCTCCCCTCCATTGACCATCTCCCTGCCATTGACCATCTCCCCACCATTGACCATCTGCCCGCCATTGACCATCTACCCACCATTGACCATCTCCCCACCATTGACCATCTCCCCACCATTGACCATCTCCCCTCTACTGACCATCTCCATGACATTGACCATCTCCCCGCCATTGACCATCTCCATGCCATTGACCATCTCCCCACCACTGACCATCTCCCCTCCACTGACCATCTCCATGCCATTGACCATCTCCATGCCATTGACCATCTCCCCTCCATTGACCATCTGCCCGCCATTGACCATCTCCCCGCCATTGAACATCTGCCCATCATTGACCATCGCCCCGCCACTGACCATCTGCCCGCCATTGACCATCTCCCCGCCATTGACCATCTGCCCGCCATTGACCATCTCCCCGCCATTGACCATCTCCCCTCCATTGACCATCTCCCCTCCATTGACCATCTCTCCTCCATTGACCATCTGCCCGCCATTGACCATCTCCCCTCCATTGACCATCTCCCCTCCATTGACCATCTCCCCTCCATTGACTATCTCCCCTCCATTGACCATCTCCCCTCCATTGACCATCTCCGCTCCATTGACCATCTCCCCTCCATTGACCATCTCCCCTCCATTGACCATCTGCCCGCCATTGACCATCTGCCCACCATTGACCATCTGCCCGCCATTGATCATCTCCCCTCCATTGACCATCTGCCTGCCATTGACCATCCGCCCGCCATTGACCATCGCCCCGCCACTGACCATCTGCCTATCATTGACCATCTCCGCACAATTGATTATCTCCCCGCCACTAAGCGTCTGCCTACCTCCATCTACCAATTCTCCTCAATTTCTAAGAGAGCAGAAGTTTGATGGCCATTCTTTATGATTGCCTCAGCGTGCTGGGTCTAGGACAGATCTTCAGAGATGTGAACACACAGGAACTTGAAGTTAGCGTCCCTCCACCACCGTCCCGTCGATGAAAACGGGTTTGTGGGTTCTCGGCCTTCCACTTTTCGCAACAATCAGTTCCTTACTGAAGTTGAGAGCAAGGTTGGTGTTCTGGCATCAATCGGTCAGTCAATGGATCACCCCCTGTACTCTGACCTGTCATCTGTAATTAGCTCAACAACAGTGGTGTCATTGGCAAATTTGAAGGTGGAGTTGGAATTGTGTCTGGCTACACGGTCATGGGTATAGAGTGAGTAGAGCAGGGGGCTGAGCACACAGCCTTGAGGTGCTCCTGTGCTGATGGTTATTGAGGAGGAAGTGTTGCTGCCAATTCATAATGATTGTGTTCTGTTGGTGAGGAAGTCAAGGATCCAGTTGCAGAAGGATGTGCAGAGACCCAGGTGCCTGAGCTTGGAAAACATTTTTGAAGAGATGATGACGTTGCTCAGGCAATCAGCTGCAGTCTATGAGCAACAGCCTGACGTATGTGTTTTTATTGTTCAAGTGGTCCGGTGCAGAGTGGAGAGCCAGTAAGATCACATCCTCTGTTGACCTGTTGTGGCGGTAGGCAAATTATTGTGGGTCCTGGTTCTTGTTGAGGTAGGAGTTGATATATGCCATAACCAACCTCTCAAAGCACTTCATCACTACAGATGTTAGTGCCACCGGTTGATAGAAATTGAGGCATGCCACCTTACTCTTCTTGGTATTATTGATAGCATTTTAACGCAGGTAGGAACCTCAGACCTCAGTAATGAGAAGTTGAAGATGTCCGCAAGTTGTTGAGCATAGGTTTTAAGAACGTGACCAGGTACACCATCGGGTCCAGACACTTTCCAGGGGTTCACCCTCATAAAGGATGTTCAGACATCGGCCTCTGTTGCGGATGAGCTCCGGGGGCCTGGAACAGCACAGGAAGCCCCTGACCCACGGGCATGCTTTAAGCCTGTTGAAGGTGGGAATGGAGCTGGGCTGAGGTCTCACCAGCTCTCACGGCCCCACTGTCTACGACAACATGGCTGGTTCTCCAAGCTGAGACAAGCCCTGAGCTTATCTGGGCCACACCAGGTCATGGAAAGTCCTGGAAAGTCCTGAGGTGTAACATATGTGGGTAAACTAAGAGTGAATATAAATATTTCAGTGTAAAACCGGACAGGACCAACTTCGCCTCTGATGCAATGGGCATGTAGTAAAAAAATGATATCTTTATAAATTATTTCTTTGATAAACTTTATTAGTTGAAATGATTGGGTTTCCTCTAGTATTTTAGAGAGAAAGAAAGTGGTGCCAATGTAGATATTAATTATATTTTATTGCTTCAGTAATTAGATACAGATAAGCAGGTTATTATGTTTTGTTCTGGAGAACAAGATTACATTTACTAAAAAGATGAAATCTAAAATGAGTGGAGCATTTTAGGTGCATCTAAAAGATCAGGTAGACCTATCATGCAGATCAATAAGATCATAAAATGCAAACAAACATTGGGTCTATTGTCAAAGGAATGACATTTTTTTAAGTTTAGATTTTGTTAAATCTGTACCAAAGCATGTTGGAGAAAAGTATACATTTCAGGTTGCCTTCTAATAAAAATTGATCCAGAATCACAAAAGAGGTACAAAAAACACCTTAACTATGTTACAAGAATGAAACATTTATATTTCTAACTGGAAACATTGGCCAAACTGGGCTTAGTTTTTCCTGAAAAATAAAGTGTCTTCCCACCTGTGGGAAGAGAGGCCCACGTATAATATTGTCATCAAGAAATCAAATAGGAAATTCAGAAGAAAGATGGTGAGAATGTACAACTTGCCAGCAGAGGCTGAGGTCAAAGTAATGGTCTAGATGCATTTAGTGAGAAGATAGATAGTCTAGGTGATAGTCCAGATGCTTTTAAGGGAAATTTTAGATAAGCCTGTGAAAGATAAAAGACTAATAGGTTCTGCTGTTGAATAAGGATTGTGAATGAGATGTTGTTCTGGTCAGAACAGCATCACATGTTCTGTTTGGTAACTTATAAACCAACAATACAAATATAACATTTTCCAATTTCAGGTAATCCACCCTCCTGTGTTGCACTCCCACACACACTGAGTTTCTTCCCCTCTTGTTCACCTTTCCCATTCCCCTTCCCTTCCATCATCACCACCTGGTCCTATCTGCCCATCACTACCACAATCCCTCCCAAATTTCACTGACAGCCTCTGTCTCATCCATTTCTTGTGCTGCTGCACACTGGCAATCTTTCCTCTACCCTTTAATTCCTGATGCAGTATTTTAGCCCAAAACATTGACATGTAACTTTGGCCTCCACAGATGCCGCTTGACCCACTGAGTTATTTTAACATTTTTTTTTTTTGCACTTGTATGCTTGCATCTGCCACATTTTAAATGTTTATCTTGGTGTAAAACAAAACTTAAAGAATGTTCTGAATTCACAATTCTCCCCTTCACCTTTCAACTTAACAGATGTTTCAAATTGAAAGTCAAACACGTTTTGGTTTTCCTTCTTCTGGATAAAGTTAGCTCAGTAATATATCAGGTTGACACAACAGGTATGGTTAAGGTATAAAAACAATTTAGAACTGCTATACTGATGAGAGCAGTATGTCTCAAAATGTGACTATATAATTTTGAAGAAATTTAAACTTTTAAAAGCAAGACTTACAATTGCTTTGGAATGTTACACGTACCTTATTTGTTTTATTTTTAAAGCCTTCTGGTTAACCATATGTGGAAAACCTTGGAACCTATTACTATGAAGTTCTTACAGGCGCTTCACTTTCAAATCACCTCTGCAAGATTATCTTAAATTTTATATCACCTCTGCAAGAAGGTGCCTGACAGAAAGTAGTGGGCAGGGTAGAGTTGGGAGGCATGGTGGTGCAGCGGTAGAGTTGCTGTTTTACAGCGCCAGAGACCCGGTTTCACTCCTGACAATGGGCACTGTCTGTATGGAGTTTGCATGTTCTCCCCGTGACCATGTGGGTTTTTCTACGGGTGCTCTGGTTTCCTCCCACACTTCAAAAACACACCGGTTTGTAGCATAATTGCCTTGGGATAAATGTAAATTGTCCCTTGTGCATGTAGGATGGTGTTAGTGTACGGGGATCGCTGGTCGGCCTGGACTCGGTGGCTGAAGGGCCTGTTTCCGCGGTGTATCTCTAAACTAAAGGTGGAGTTGCAATTACTCTAATCCCAAAACTATAATTAAAATTAGCAATACTGAATAGAACCTATTATTTTAAGTGTTTAAGTGAAAGTGAAATTCAGACCAGGTTCATTAACCTGTGTTGAATACTTTGCTACATTTGGGCAAGTTATTGTAAAGTTTTTTTATCTGGAGCCTCGCACACAAATGGAGGACCTCCATTCACGGTGTGAATAATTGTGTTTAAAACCAGCCTTTGCAAATGCCACCATTTGATCCACCAACGCCCTCCCAAATATGGATCCTATAACTTTTTTAGTTGGTGGTTTTATGTTTGGAATTATCAGAGAACAAAGTAAAAGCTTCAGAGTGCTTTCGGCTGACCCAGATTTGGCTACTGCCCGAGATTGTTCCCTTATGCTGCACGCACTTTCCATAATAGGCAGCTGCATACTTTACCGGTCTGAATCATGGATAAATGTCTGCAATGTCCTGATTGTGGACTCTAGATATATGAGGATCCTTCACCGCTAACCAAACATTTAGGACGAGTCGGAATGATGACAACCAGCAAGAAAAATAGTTACCTGTCCATTTAAATCTGGTAAGGATTTCTTGCTGTTATGCCTTGTTTTGTAAAACCCAAATTTTAAATATGAATGCCTTGCACAAATCATTTTATATTTAAAGTTTTTGTTGTTGATTTGTGGATGGGACGTTAGAGATGAGGTAAAGCTAAAGCTAAAATGCTCAGAAAGAAAGCGCATAGTTTCTGGAGAAGTGAAAAATTAAGTCTGGAAAAAATCTATTACATGTTGATATACAAGATTTTTAATTGAACTAGGATAAACAAGATCTGCATCTTTTTAAAAAAAATTCAAAGCTATTTAATTAACATGAAAATACATAAATGGGCTTAATTTATTGATGCTCTGAAAATATCACTACATTCAAATAATATATTTAGTTTGGTTTTACAAGATGCTGCTACTGTTTAGTGAATCTAATTAAATATGTTTTCAAAACTAAAACCTCTTTTGCGAAATGGCTTTTGTATGGAATAATTTTGCGATGAATTAGTAAGTCTGTATCGGTACAATAACTGGATGGTTTTATTTCCTGCAAAGACACATTTATTGCACAGGGTTTAATGATTGCTATATAAATAACCCAAAGCTCTCCAGTATTTTCACCCATTATGAATGTATTACAGAGTCCCAAATGAGCAAAGCAGCGTAACAAATACTACCTGTGTAGTAAATGACTGTGTAGTAAATTCTTGCAGTCGATCATTATTTGACTTGCTGAATACTTCCAAGAGCTTCTGTTTTATTTCAGTCTTTTACCTTGCAGAGTGTGCATTGAAACAACTTGGGGCTGCTTCAGGAAATTTAGATTCAGTCAATAACTCCAACTCCCCTTTGAGTCGAGGTCTCTTAATCTTATTCTACAATAAATGTGTGTGAAATTATGTTATTCCTTTGAAAAAAATTGAATGAAACATCAAGCTCTGTTGCTGCAAGCAAGAGTTTCATTGTTCAGTTTGGGACATACGACAATAAAACACTTGACTCTTGCTAAAAAGTAGTTACCAGACAGCGCCGCTAGTTCATTTTATTTTTGTTTATTCTTGGATATTTTCGAATTGCTTGATACAGCAGCCTCCCAGTAGGCATGTAAAAGATAATAACGTAAATCACACTTTTATTTGTTAATAATACTGCTTATGATAATAATACCATGTGTGTACATCACCCCTGACATTGTCCATTAGTTGTCCCGAAGTCAGGCCACATGATTATTTTTTCCGCAGTCACGTCATGATATCCAAGACCTCACCTTTTAATTCGACATGAACTCCAAGTAGTTTCCATTATCATCTATCAAAAATGCTCTTCCTTTATGGAAAAAAAAAGTGAAGTTTAGGATTGGAATTGTGTGCCTTTTTATTGCAAATGAACCCGTTTAGGGATAGATTTACACGTCTCCATTGAGTGTTGCCCGGCACCTCATCACAGACACAAAGAAAATCTTGGGTGATATCTAGGTTCTCTCAGGTCTGTTTATGCTGGAAATTAGGGCAGGTAGCAGATTCAACTTCTCTCCATTATCTGCCCAGTTCCTCCAATTGACCAAACAACAGTTCTCAACATGAATGGCTTGTATGGTTGCCCAGATCGCATCAGCGCTTTGTTTCACTACTAAACTCGGACTTTTACAATGTAATGTTTATGGGCCGTGGGCTGTCTTGTTCAGTGGAAGGCCAACTACTGTAAAACACATGAGGAAATGGCTGTGCTTTATTATTTTGGGGGGGGGGGGGGATTTGACCAGCAAGAGCAGAAATCCTTCTACTGCCTCCAAAAGATTACTCTGGCCTGTTGCCTTTCCTTGTGCAAATTCCTCTATGGAAGCCCCCAGTAAACTTCATTGAACGCTGACAGACCAAAGGGCCAACTGTGCAGTCTGCTGCCTTCCTTTTGTGCCATGTTGCGTCAGACCCATCAGCACCCTGCTCCTGAAGCCAAATGGGTAAAGTGACTGATTCTCTCAATGGGTGTTGGATGTAATGATAGTATCTGCCACCCCCACCCCTATCACTGGCACCAGCGGGACATCACCTCTTCCTTTCATGAGGTATTTTTTCCATTATATTAAGCACTGATTGTATGGAGGCAACAATTAACAACAATGTGGCCTGATTGGAAACAATGCCATGTCTGTTTTTGCTTAAACTTTTAATTGGACTTCAATCTTTGAGATGTAGCAACAAAAAAAAAATGGAGGCCCATTTTCCAATCTTCCCCTCTCCCTCTATCTTCCTCGCTCGTTCCACTGGCTCTCTCCACTGTCTCCCTGCCCCCTCCCCCTCCCCCTAGGATTACTAAACACAGTCTTGTTGTATTCCCATGGAGCACAAGACCGCTAACCCAGTGTACAAAATTTCACATTCCATTCGTATTTCATAATAAAATGTTATTAATACAAATCCAGCGTCAATGGAATATTTATACTCTATTCACTTTATATGGTCTGTGTGTCATTTCAAAGGTAGAGCTTACAGATAGTTTGGCACAGTGTCCAATGGTAACTTTGGTAAGAGACTGTTTATTGGGTAAATATTCAGAATAGCTTTGCTACCTGTGAGTAAAACAATGCAGACTTGTCAATGTTTTTGCGAATCTTTGTCAAGATGTTTATTTCCCAGCTCTGAAGGAGGCTGAACTGGAGACCCTTAAGCCAGACCAGGAGCTTCCACACTGCCAAGTCACATCACATTGTCACCCACTCTCCCCCATTTCTGGGCTTTCCTCTGCCAAAAGTGTAGCATGAGAACAGCTGTGAACATTTGATCTGTTTTCCAGCTCCCTTCTGCCTTCAACAGTGACAGGCAAAAGGGAGAGGGGCAGTTCGGCCTGTGCAGATGCATTTCCTGAAGGGCCCCTGAGACAAGGTGTGTCTGAAAACATACCTGCTGCTCCTTGCACCACCAGTCATCAGTTTCCAGGTGCAACAGAGGTACACAGGGAAGTTCTCCCAGAAAAGGCAAATTGTATCCATTGGACGGGATGTGGTGATGTTTTGGGAGAAGAGGCTGGAGAAGTGGGGAGAAGATGATCGAAGCCATCATTTTGATGATCTATTGTATGAATTAAATTATTCATCTCTGCAAGGTGGATGCCAGTGGAATTGTAAGAGAATGGCAACTATTTATCCATAGATTTATTATGCTATTTTTCCAAAGAACATAATCACTTCACTAGGGCAAGGTGTTGTAAGTGTCCCTGATTTTTCCTTTTAATATCCATCCATTGTATTTTCATAACATCAAGATTCACAGGGAATTTAGTTGCACGTATTGAACCAACTCAAAATGCATGATTTTTCTGTGACACAGAATACTTCTGAGCTCTGTTATTTAGGTGGCACAGTGGTGCAGCTAATGCAGTGCCAGAGACCCGGGTTCAATCCTAACTGCAGGTGCTGTTTGTATCTAATTTCCACATTTTCCCTGTGACCTTGTGGGTTTCCTCCAGGTGCCCCGGTCTGCTCCCGCGTCCCAAAGACATGCAGGTTTGTAGGTTAATTGGCCTCTGTAAATTGCCCCTAGTGTGTCGACAGTGGATGAGAAAGTAGGATAGCATAGAACCAGTGTGAATGGGTGATAAATGGTTGGGGCAAACTTGGTGGGCTGAAGGGAGAACTGTTTTTCAGCAGGAAGGTCGTAAAGCCCTCCATTTCTTCCATGACCGCAAAACCAGCTAATATCTGTCTACTAACACTTTCCTCCGCCTAGCAGAACTGGTTCTTACCCTCAACAACTTCTCCTTCGACTCTTCCCACTTCCTCCAAATCCAAGGCGTAGCTATGGGCACTCGCATGGGCCTCAGCTATGCCTGCCTCTTTGTAGAGCACCCCCTGCTCCCGTGCAGAACTCACTGACTTCATTAACTTTACTACCAATTTCCATCCTGCATTCAAATTTATTTGGACCATCTCTGACATCTCCCTACCGTTTCCTGATCTCACCGTCTCCATCACAGGAGACAAATGATCAACTGACATCTATTATAAACCCACTGACTCCCATAGCTATCTAGACTACACTTCTTCCCACCCTGCTTCCTGTAAAGACCCTACCCCCTACTCCCAATTCTTCTGTCTAAATGGCATCTGCACCCAAGATGAGGTGTTCCATACCAGGGGATTCCCCTCTTCTATCGCTCGGCCCTCACTATGGTCTCCTCAATATCCCGCAGCTCCGCTCTTGCTCCCCTTCCCCCTATTCGTATCAGGGAGAGTCCCCCTTGCCCTCACCTTCCACCCCATCAGCCGTCGCATACAGCACATAATCCTCCAACATTTTCAGACGGCGATTATTTCACTCCACTCAGTGAACACCTCCACTCAGCCTGCCTAAACCTACCTGATCTCCCGGTTGTTCAACACTTTAACTCCCCCTCCCCTTCCCACATTGACCTTTCTGTCCTGGGCCTCCTCCATTGTCAGAGTGAGGCCCAGAGCAAATTGGAGGAACTGTACCTCATATTTCGCTTAGGCAGATTACACCCCAGTGGTATGAACATTGACTTCTCCAACTTTAAGTAACCCTTGCTTTCCCTCTCTCTCCAACCCCTCCCCTTCCCAGATCTTCAACCAGTCTTACTGGCTCCAACTACATTTCATCTCTGTTTGCGTTGTTGTTACCTTCTCCCAACCAACAATGATCCCAACTACATTTTCCTTGATCTCCATTCCTTTTGTCCTGTTTTCACACCTTAAATGCCTTTATCTATACACTTCTTTATCTATGCACCGCCCACTCCCCTGACATCAGTCTGATGAAGGCTCTCGACCTGAAACGTCACCCATTCCTTCTTTCCGGAGATGGTGCCTGGCCCGCTAAGTTTCTCCAGCATTTTGTGTCTATCTTTGGTGGGCTGAAGGAACTGTTTCCATGCTGTATTTCAAAATCTAAAAGCCAGCACAGAAAGTTACATCAGATGATGTGTTCAGACGATGACTTTAGAGATTGGCTGTTTCTTGTGCACGAGTTGAAGTTTGGGAAAGGCGGTAGGCTTGTTGGGGTGGATGCAATACAGAAAGAATTGAATGGAAGGGGCAGACAGTATGTTGATGAGATGACCACATGCAGAAAGTTTGCAGGTCACATCTTCTATGGACAGTCATTGAATGTGTCCGCAAAAGCTAAATCTCCTCCTGTGCTCCACCAGCTGCGGGCACTGCCCACGCAGCAGACTAATAGTGAAAGGCTTGGATAGAATGGATGTGGAGAGGATGTTTCCACTAATGGGATAGTCTCGGACCAGAGGCCATAGACTCTGAATTAAAGGACGTTCCTTTGGAAAGGAGATGAGGAGGAATTTCTTTAGTCACAGGGTAGTAAATCTGTGGTATCCTTTGCCACAGAAGGCTGTGGAGGCCGTCAATGGATATTTTTTAAGGCAGTAACAGATTCTTGAGTAGTATGGGTGTTAGGGGTTATGGGGAGAAGGCAGGAGAATGGGGTTAGGAGAGAGAGAGATAGATCAGCCATGATTGAATGGCGGAGTAGACATAACGGGCTGAATGGCCTAATTCTGCTCCTATCACATGAACGTATGATCCTCCATCTTGCAGCCTCCACCAATTTCCATCCAACAAAATCCGCACCTAACATTCATGGGCCCTCTTCACCCTCAGCAATAATAGAAGCCTCACATCCACAATGCCTAACGCATACACACTGCCTGCTGCTCAACCTGCAACACCCACACAAATTGAGTAGCACTAAGTGACACACTTGCCTCACTCTCGCAAGGCAAGATGACGCACGTCCATAGCCATTGGCAATTATCAGAGGCAGCAGCATAATCTTACTGGCATGGAAAGGACCATGGGTGGACGTGGCCAAAGAATGCGCACGGTAGCACAGTGGTGGAGTTGCTGCCTTACAGCGCTTGCAGTGCCAGAGACCCGGGTTCGATCCCGATTGCGGGTGCAGTCTGTATGGAGTTTATACGTTCTCCCCGTGACCGTGTGAGTTTTAAATTTTGTGTAGGAAGGAACTGCAGATGTTGATTTACACCAGACAGACACAAAATGCTGGTGTATCTTGACGGGACAGGCAGCATTTCTCGAGAGATGGAATGGGTGACGTTTCGTGTTGAGACCCTTCTTCAAACTGACAGTTAGGGGAGAGGGAGACTAGAGATATGGAAGAGTAACATGTGAAAATGACAGATCAAAGCAGACAATGATCAAGGAAATGTAGAATGGTTCATTGGTAGCTGAGGGGAAGGTCACAAGGAGAATACAATCAGTAAAATCAATCAGGAGGACAGTGAAACTAGTTGAAAAACTTGTGTGGGGGGCAGAATGGAGAGTGAGGGAAAACTAGGGTTACTTGAAATTAGAGAAATCAATATTCAAAATCGAATTCATAAGATCATAAGTGATAGGAGCAGAATTAGCCATAGTCAATCATGGCTGATCTATCTCTCCCTCCAAACACCATTCTCCTACCTTCTCCCCATAATCTCTGACACCCGTACTAATCAAGAATCTATCTATCTCTGCCTTAAATAGATCCACTGACTTGGCCTCTACAGCCTTTTGTGTCAATAAACTCCACAGATTCACCACCACAATTTTGCAATATTGTTGGGGATAATTGTGACTGAGGGGGAAAAGTGAGTGCCACTCTGCTGCTGGACACCCTCCCCAAGCGGCCGTCAGAAGAGGTCATTTCATCCACTGCACTTGTTTGGTTGACTTGTCTGAGTTGTGATTTGCGTGGGGATCAGCTGCTTTCTGTTTTTGAGCCACACAGTCACATCTGTGATTATTAGTTTAGTTCGGAGATACAGCACGGATACAGGCCTTTTGGCTCACTGAGTCCACGCCGATCAGCGATCCTTGCACATTATCACAAGCCTACACGCACTAGGGACAATTTACACTTTTACCAAGTATACAAACCCAAGCCAATTAACCGACAAACCTGTACGTCTTTGGGGTGTGGGAGGAAACCGAAGATCTCGGAGAAAACCCACGCGGTCACGGGGAGAACGTACAAACTCCGTACAGACAGCAGGATTGAACCCGTGTCTCCGGTGCTGCAAGCACTGTAAGGCAGAAACTCGACCGCTGTGCCACAGCACCACTTTATTCTTGAGTAAAGTTCATTTTTATCTATGACCCATCCCGTGGAATAAAGACGCGGAGGAGAGATGCTAAAGAATTCCTTTATAGGCGGGCCAGGCGGCGGATCATTGCCACATCTTTGTCGCGACCTCAGATTGTGGCATTTTGTTCAGAGGGAGAGCTTTGTCCTTCCTGATCATTAGAGCAGCTTCCCCAGGGAGTTCCTTTCTTTTGTCAACCAACAGCTGTGAGGATTAAAATGCGACAGAAGAACAGAAATTACACCCTTAGAACAAATTGTTGGCAATGTGCCCTGCCATTTATTTTAAGTCGTTGCATTGAAGAGAGAATGGGGCCAGCACTGTCACGGCATGCCAAAGCCAAATTGTAAGGTGATGCTGATTTTCCTGCAGTGTTCAGGGAATTAAATAAAAATCTGTGGGAAAGATTCCCCTTGGCTTTTTTTTAAATCATAAAGGTGGGTTTGGAGCTTAATCTGTTCGATCAGATGACCTTAGAATTGTGGAATCACATCTGCCCCTGGATCTCTTAACACTCTTGGTTAATCATACTTCACCCCTTTAGCTGTGGGCAGTGGGAGATTGATGTAACTCACTCTCTAACACGGTTCAACTAATTTAGAGTGCAGCGGTATTAAATGACCCTGAATCCGTTCCTCACTTTACTGAAGACAATTGGGCCTTGATAATGATTTATTGATATAAAACAAAATAGTGGACAACATGAATACTCACGTAGGAGTACTTGAACTCTAGTGTGTGGCTTGGATTGATATTCAATAAATAAGATCTTTCAGCAGTGAAGTGAAACATTTTGCCACAAATACACTGATATCAAAAGGATGGGATGGAAAAAGATAAATGCAAGTTTCTTTTTAATTTTGACTTTACATAGAACATTACAGCACAAGGAAAGGCCCTTCGGCCCACGATGTCTATACCGAACTTGATGCCAAGAACACGTCTTATCTACCTGCACATAGTTCATATCCCTCCATTCCCTGCATATCCACGTTTATCCAAAGTCTCTAGAATGCCACGATTGTATCTGTCTCAACAATCACCCCTGGCAGCACATTCTAGGCACTCACCTCCCACTGTGTTTAAAGAAAAAAGCTTGCCCCATAAAAGTTTCCCCACAAACTTTACTCCTCTCACCTTAAAGCTATGCCCTCTACTATTTGATTTTTCCATCCTGGGAAAAAAGTTCTGACAGTCTGCCTCATAATTTTATGTCATTCTCTCTGGTCTCCCGGCAACCTCTGGTTTTAATTCAGTGCCTGGTTCAAGCTCCAGAAACAAAACCATCTAAATTTGGTGAATATCCACATTTTAATTATTGTCCAGTTGAGAATAACAGAGACATTTCTTTAGTGCCTTCACTGGGTTTTGAGTGACAGACTCCCTTTTATCACTGTTATGATATGTGAATCCACATTGTGACACAGTCAGCATGAAATGTCACTCACTACGGCGAAATATTGTTCCTAATTGACTATTAGTGCAGATGATGTCAAAGTAAAAGATGTTTGAGACTTGACACGCTCCACATTTTGTCCACCCTCCAGAGTGCAGCCATATTTCCGTTCTCTTTTTCAGTCTGCACTTCCAGTGTTACGTATTGCCTTCAACACCCTGCCAGATATATAGCTGTCGCTTCCCAAATGGGAGAATTTCTGATGAGTTTCTGCGCCAATTAACTGCAGTGTTATGAATTAATGTAAAGTTTATTTTAAGGGCCTGTTTCCGTTCTGTATGATTTGATGACCTTTTCCGAATAAGCTTTAACTACTGATGTGAAGTACAAGCCATCAACTTTCCTTCCAGGTAATTAATTTTAGCAGTATTCCAAATGCTCAGTTATTTTATAATTTTTCTGCACACCTAGGCATGGGCTAAACCTTTAAATATGTCAGACTAAAAAACATGGTATCATTCATGTTCATAAGTTCTAGGAGCAGAATTAGGCCATTCAGCCCATCTGCCATTCAATCATGGCTGACCTATCTTTCCCTCTCAAGCCCATTCTCCTGCCTTCTCCCCATAAACCCTGAAACCTGTACCAATCTTTCTAATATATTGTCTAGCTTTGGACATGAATATTACTATCTTGGTACATCTGCCACTAATTCGAGATTGATTGGCTCTTGGAGTTGGATAAAAGTGGAATATTTCTACGGCGTAAACAAATTATGGTACAAATTAAGATGCCCCTTGCACTGGTAGATTCGAGATAACATGGTCTGCAGCATACAGCAGCTGCCTGCACCCCAGTATCTAGTGATGGGAATCCCAAGATCTGATCAGGATATTGAAGGCAAAATGCTATGATGCAAGTATACTGTAAAGGAAATTCAAAGCAGAAATCCAGGCACAAATCTCCATGGAGTTGATTCATAATTTTCCGTCCATTAGCACTAATGGATGGAAATTAGGCAGCTCGTGAATCTCTCCTTTGCATGGAGTTGGAATGAGAAACTAGCATGCTGGTGGAAAGAAAATAATACCAGAGGCATAAATGGAGAAAAATCAACTAGCCGGAGTTCAATTAGGTATAAAGTAAATATTTACCAGCTCTCTAAATCAAAATTGCACAATAATGTAGTTGCCATCACTCACCACAGGATGGGCATCACATATGTACTTTTTTATTCAACAATGAACCAATGAGTAGATTTTATCCTTGATTTATAAAGGCAGAAATCATGGATCTACAGATACTGAGAGCAGTCCTGTCTGACCATCTACCTCATTGGAGACCCTCGAACAATCTTTAATCGGACTTTATCTTGCACTAAATGTTACTCTTTCTATTCTTTCTATCCTGTATCTGCACAATGCGGGCAGCTTGATTGAAATCATGTGTAGTCTTTCCGCTGACTGGATAGCATACAACAACAAAAAGCATTTCACTGTACCTCAGTACACGTGACAATAAATTAAATTAAACTAAACTGGATCCATCCAATTGTTCATCAACATTCATGGTAATGCTGATTTTTTTAAAAATCATTCTGTGCACATGATAAGATACTACAACCTGTGGTTCCTTTCTCTTTCTCTCTTTGATTGTGCCCATTTAGCATCAAAATAACCACAGCCGTGTTTAATAAATCAACTCTGAAAAAGAAGGTCCCTGGATTAGCACCATTTGGATCATATCATATCATTGGTCAAGCAATTTGCTACTGCTTGGTGTGCCAATAGCTATGATTAATCCTACTGAGACGTCTCCAATTAAACTAGGATGAAAGATATCGACAGAAATGCACTCATTTACCATTGCTGAACTGTCAAAAATATCTTCATGTGTACTGTATGATGAAGTATTGATCCAGTTAATTATCGGAAAAAATATCAGTTGAAGTCAGATGGATTAATAAAAAGATACCAGATTTGGATTTAAAAAAAGCAAATAATGAGCTATAAATTTAGAATTAGATTTCTCTTTTCAATTAGAAATTCTTGTTTACAAAATTAGGAAGGCCTGGCATTGAAAAAAATAGAACGCAATTTAACAAATGGTAACGATAAAAATGAATAATCAGAATTCACTCAATGATTCAATGGTCCTTTATAGTCATGTGCACCGAGGTACAGTGAAATTTGATTTAACATACAGTCATACAAAAAAAGCAACAAGATACAAAACTACGTAAAGATTAAACATAAACAGCCACCATAGCGGCGTGTGAGAATCTCCAGAGCACACAGCATAAGAGGAGACCCACAGCCATCAGTTCAATGTTCGGGCCATACACACGCTCTTCACCGAGATGTGACCAGAGTTGTACTGACCGCTGTCACTCTCTCTGCAGTCCCTGTCCTCCTGAACAATCAGAAAGCCATCTACACTCGCACCAGACTCCTCATGTCCTCATGGAGCCATGTTCCCGCAAAACACCGAGATCACTGCACTCACGGCAATCCCTCCGAGTTCCCACCAGCGCAGGCAGCACGTCCATCTTGTTTTTCGGTGACCTCACATTCCCCACTGTGATGGAAGGCAAATAACTTGTACCTTCTACCTCCTTTTCTCCCACGGTCGGGGTGATTGAACCATCTAGCAGTCGGGTCGATCAAAGCCCCGCAGTCAGTGATCGAAGCCCCTGCATCGGGGCAATCGAGGCTCCCGCGATTGGGGTGGTCGAAGCTCCTGCAGTTGGAGCACCCAAAGTCGATCCCTAACAAAGGGACTGCCAGCTCCAAGATGTTAGTCGCATCTCCGTCGGGGGAAGAGATTAAAAAACCATTCCCCCAACCCCCACCCCCCACACAATACAAAACTAAAGATACACTAAAATATACAAATAAAACAGACTAAAAACAACAAAAGAAGAAAGGGCACTTCCCTTTTGTTAAACAGCTGACAGACCAGTTACCCACCACCCTTCTCAAAGCTCCCATGGCCTGTACCATGACTGTGAAGAAAAGCACAAAACTCCTGGCATTCCTGATATACTGTCCCAGCCCAAAGCTTTTATCACAGTTGTTATTAAAGTATTTTCTTTATTAAGCTCGCTCTGTTCAGATGTGGTGTAAAATGCTGCCCTCACTTTTTCCTGATGTTCATTAGCCATTTTTGAGACTTCAGCAATCTCCAGCACCCAGATAATTGGTGCTCCAATATTTTCCATCTTTTACCATGCCTAACGTTTTCCACAGTTTTAGTTGCTGTAATTGAAGAAAGCAAGTCAGAGAGTTGAGATTTCTATTACAGACATTACATTCTACTCATTTTAAGCAGAATTAAAATCGGCCACACCAAGGAAGCAATTATGGATAATTTAGATAACAGAGACAAAATAAAACTTCTAAAACCAGATGCAATGCATCTTGAAAGGAAACTCCATTATTTGCATGTTCCATTTACACATGCTACAGATTCTCTGTTTAGTGTTTAAGTTAGAAAAGCTGAGTCATTTTTTAGTGCCTATCCAAGCCTACTGCTTAATATTCTGCAGAAGTGTATCTATTGTGCATAGTACTATATTCAAAATCATACTGAAGACTAACACAGGCAAGTGTTCGCTTAGCTGACCACCATTTTGAACTAGGCTTGGATATCTCCACTCATAATTGAGACATTATTTCATTAATAAAATGAGTATTTATTGATATAAATGAATATTAAATTTCTGGCAAGACAGAAGGAATCCTATCAGCCCATGGTGGATCTTTGAAGATGTTTCCAATTAGATGGACTTTACTGATCTCATAACCAGCATTTTTGTTTCCTTTTTTCCATTTAAATCTATTTCCAACTTGATGATTATTGATAAATCTACTTCAACCCCCACCCGCTTTCAGATAATACATTCCAGATCATAACAACACACCATCTAAAAATATTTTATCCTGTCAATTATTTTGATCTAATGTTCTGCCAATTATTTTTGAGCTGTGACCAATCCATCATCTATTTCAAACAAAAGACAAAGGAAAGAAGATCACTTTGAAATGTATCAAATGTGGCAAATGACCTATAAAGCAGTCACTACTGTTGCTTCACAGCTCCAGGGACCTGGGTTTGATCCTGACCTTGGGTGCAGTCAGTGTGGTGTTTCCATACCAAGCAGATTTCTTTCAGGTACTCCAGTTTCCTCCCATATTTATTCCAAGATATGCTTGTGGGTTAATTGACTAACCTTTAAGTAGATAACGGCAAAGGGGAGTAGATAGACAACTAGTAGAGAAGGTAAGTTGCAGGAATACAGGGAATGGAATAAATGGGATTGATCAGATGGGCCAAAGGGCTTTTTATGTGTTGTTATAAGTATCAGAGAAGACATACAGGCATTTGTACACTGCATCCTATCTCTGAACTTCATTCCTTTTAAGTGGATGGAACGATGTGCTGACACCAACAAAATAACATCTGTGGTGCAGCCAGTTAGAGAAGACTTTCTAGATAGGTATCCAATAATAAATACAAGCAAAGTTGTCCACTTTAATCTAATGATATCAAAGAAAACAAGATTAGAAGCCATGTTTTTAATGAGAACCAAATATTAGAACCATTTATACCAGTTTCTTTCACATATTGATGTATGCTGAACTGTTTTTATAGGACTGCGCTGAGTTAAATGAGCCTGATTTTTTTTGATAACTTTGAAGTTCAGTCCAGGAGAGCCAACTAAAGATAAAAGAATGATTTTCAGCAGGGAAGAATGAAGCCATTTGGACAACAGATAAAACTTTGAACAACAGGAAGCACGGAAACATTGTTTCCCACAAAACAGCAGTCTTCAGAAGGGCAGTCTGAAGCATTTTCATTAAAAGCAGATTGACTGCTTGAGTGTGCTGCATTAAATATTCCTTGTTTGATAAATCACTGTGCAGCGACTCTGTGATGCCAAGTATAAGGAATGTTTGGAACTCAGTGAGGTAGGCACATAATTCTATAATTGGATTGCCGTTCTCTTTTTCAGGGAGTACAATATGTTTGTCTATTTTCCTCTGTCAAGGTTGTTTCTGGATATAGTATCAATGCTTTTAAACAAATCTTGATTAATGTGTGTTTCTACCTATAAAATGAACAATTTCCAGGCAGTCTAATTAAAATCAGGACTAAATATCACAAGGTTTCAAGTGAAGTATGACTGAATGTTCATTTCATTAGCCACACACTGGTCTCTACATCTTGTTTAGAAAATCTGTCAAAGATAAAAAAGAGACTAAGTATAATTTACATCTGTTGATCTTGTTTTGGTTGTTAAGGAAAGTAAGACAGACACAGATGCAGACTTTGCTGAGATAATTTTCGGTTTACATTGGACTGACTTGAATGAAATCTAACTAGCTACGTGATGATGATGGCATGTGAGGTTTACATATCAAAGGAGAGTGTTAAGATTTTGAGAATACATTGCCGATGGATGTGTTGAGTATGTTTCACTCGGCCATTTGCATTGCTAGCTTATGTCGGCTTCAGTAACCATCCTGCCGTGAACTTAAACCACGTAAAAAGGTCAGGACTGTTAACCTCCAAATGCAGCTGGAGAATATAAAAATGGCATTATTTATATTTGATTACATGCACTGATTAGCTTGCAAATTCATGAGAGTTAGAACCTCCAATATAAACCCAACATAATACTGATGTGTAGGAAAGAACTGCAGGTGCTGATTTAAACCGAAGGCAGACACGAAATGCCGGAGTAACTCAGCGGGACGGGCAGCATCTCTGGAGAGAAGGAATGGGTGACGCTTTGGGTCGTGACCCTTCTTCAGATTGAAAGTCACGGGAAAGGGAAGCGAGAGATATAGATGATGATGTAGACCAAAAATGATATAGACCAAAAGAATTAAAGATATGCAAAAAAGTAACAATGATAAAGGAAACAAAGGCCATTGTTAGCTGTAGCTAGGTGAGAATGAAAGTTGGTGTGACTTGCGTGGGGGAGGGATGGAGAGAAAGGGAATGCATGGGGTTAATTGGAGTTAGAAAAATAAATATTCATACCTCTGGGTTGTAAGCTGCCCAAGCGAATACTGATGGGATCCTCTCTCATGCATCTTAAAGCACCACTTACTTTGTACCGCAACTAATCAAATACCTGCAGCTGCCCAAAATGATTTCAGATAAAATACTTACTAGCCAAAATTGATTAATAATAATTGTTTGACTACAGATGAGAAAAGATTTATTTTTATTTTTAAATCTACATCATTATTATGAATTGTACACTAACTCAGAGGTATTTTGGAGTGATATGTGTTATATTTTATCATTCATCTATACTATCCAGTTATGGGTGAAATGACCTTAGTGAACTATAGTTAAAACTAAAGCACTTTTTCTCATGAGAATGATTTCTCCAGAAATCTAAACATACTCATCAATGCCTTTGGGAGCAAGGACTGCAATTCCCTTGCCCTTTTAAAAGACATTTCTACAAATCTACAGACCAAAAACAACAACCAAACTTGGACAGGTTTTGGCTGGGTAGATTGGCAAAACAGCTCTCCATTTGACCAGAGCAGAACACCTCCTCTTAAAGCAGAAATATATTAAGTAGAAACAATTCCTGTCATTATGGAGAGTCTAAATTGTATGAAGAACATTTCTTCAGAGCTTTATTCCTCTTAATCATGGTATGTGAACATTTGTAAGCATTTATAAATGGTATTGCTCTGTATTTTTTTCTACTTATTTAGTATTCCTTCCCGACATTGTCAAAGACCTCGGAGCAAGCCCATTCAATCATGTGCCATGTGGTCATAATATGTGTTGTTGTCAGTGCTGGTGGAGGGAGGGATAGTGTTATTATAGTGAACTATAAAATAAAGTAACCGTAATTAGTTACTTTTCCCAAGTCCCTCGTTTTCTGCAATGGAATCTTTTCTCGCCCGTTTTGAAACAGCGCATGGCCGAGCAATTTGCAGATATTCGCAGTTCCTGGTTTGTCTGTGGACAACTGAACCAGAGTAATCTGTTTGGAGTTTCTTTATCACTGTGCTGGAAAAACCAATTGTTTTGTCAAACTGGCAAATGGCTGTGCACGGGACAGGTATCTCTGCCTCTAAAGACAAAGTTATGTTATGTATTTTCGAAGAGTGGTGCTTTTATTGTACATTGAACAGGATCTTTCAACTCCTCGCAATCTATTCATTAAACAGCAAGTAATATGGCGGGACACCACTGGCTAATTATATTCCATTGGGGAGGCAATGTTGTTCAGATCAACTGTCTAAATGGCAGCTTTGAGATTATGTGTTCGGACAGCCTATCACAAATGCATGTTGGGAATTCTGGAACCAGAGTTAGCAAATTAATAGATCGGAAAATACTTTACTTCAGTGTGGCAGAATTAGACATGAACTTGCAAAAGTTGATCAGGGTAGGTTGTTTGCAGACAAAGGAACCATAGAAACCCTCAGAAATCATATATGTGTGGAGCTGCAGCAGATGGGCAAGGTCCTCAATTATTATTTCTCAATGTTTTTACCACATCATTACCAGAGAAAAACATGAAGACTAGGGAGCTTGGGAAAGTTAATGGAAATGTCTTGAGAACAGTCTGCTTTGCAGTCAAGATGGTGCTGGACATGCTTAGACATATGAAGGTAGTTAAATCTCCCGGGCCTGATCCGATGTATGCAAGCACACAGTGGACAGTCTTGTGTGGGAAGTCCTTGCTGAGCAATATGCATTGCCATTAGATATGGGTAAGGTACCGGAAGACTGGAGTATGGGTAATGCTCTGCCTCTATTTAAGAAAGCTGTAAAGAAAAACCTGAGAACTCTCGACCAGTAAGCCTAACATTGGTGGTATGAAAGTTAAATGGTTAAAATTCGTAACTTTTCTTCCTCAAATGGTAAAGCAGTCTCTCTTCCACATGAAGACTGCATCATCAAAACTCAACCTAACTAACTAACCCTTTATTGTAAAAATTAATATTTGACAAAAGTTTTTAAAAAATAACTGGGAGTTGATAATAGCAAGTACAATATTTATTCATCCTTAATATTTTAAACTTTTCAATAAAGAGCCTGTTAATTAAATTAATTCTTAATCCTTTTCAGAATGAATGAGGTTAATGAAGCAAAACATGGTGGGAACTGAGTGATGGGAGTCATTCATAATGCAAGCATATTGCAAGCACGTTGGCAAAAGTCAAGTGAAATGCAGGTACTTGGGATTCAACACAGATATCTCCGATGCAGGCATGTCCATCGCAGCTCAGAATTTTTAAAAACCCTTCCCTCTGTTGGCACTTATCTTTAACGAAGCAACATAAGGTGCACAGGTCTCATGCATTTGCAATCCTCCTACCGGGCCTTTGGTGTAGGGGATGTGTGTTGGGGAATGTTAATAGATGAGAATCCTGTAGGGCCTAATTAATGTTGCTCCTGTACTCCTGATCAGTAGTCTAGGCACATGAGGCTGTGGAGCCGACCTGTGATTTAAAAACCTCTTCCATGGGGTTCAGTGTAGAAAAGCTGACCTCATTTTACATTTTACAGAAACAAAAGCTTCCTTGTAGCAATTACTTCATAAAATCTATCTGAAGAACATCAGGACGTGGTGTCAGCCGGACATGTTTTAAAATACTGTATGAGGGTTTCATCTTTGAGTTCTGATGGAATCTTTTTTTAATTCTGAGTTGTGATGGACATTCCTGTTCAGGTTTAAAGTATTAAGGATAAATAAATATTGTTTTGCTGGTCCCAGGACTCCCTGAGTGTTTGCAACCAATTATACAGCCAGGAAGGAACAGACAAGCTGGAGCATTGAGTCTGCCTCATGCGGAATTGCTGGAAAGTAGCCTTTTAATACAGCGCTTCACATCTTCAACTCCAAGCTAAGCTCCTTGGCCATTCCCCCACTTGCAATCCCCACAGACATTAACAAGGTCAGAAGAAAGATTCAGATTACCATGTGAGGCATCTGACGCATCCTGGGAGCCTGCCTATCCCATCCACCTGCGATATTCATTGCTGAAAAAGTGATGTGGCATCTCAGGGGATATTCTATGAATGCTCTGTAGTAGAATCCATCACCTGTTTTGCAAGAGGACTGCAGATAACACAAGGGGAAACGTATCCTGTATGATGAGTGCAGGCATTTCCAAGACCACTAAAGAGAGAATATGCGATACGATAGGATAAACTTTATTCATCCCCAGAGGGAAATTGGTCTGCTGACAGTCACAACACACAAGGTACACAAAAAGTTGAAATTAAAAGTGGAAACAAAAAGAAAAAGACTAGCGACTGTTGGCTGGCTGCCGTGTGCACAGCGCCTTCACCGGAACAAATGACCAAACAAACAAACAAACACAGACTTATCCCCTGGGCAGAGGATTCTAAACTAGAGCCCCCCCTCCTGGTCGCACAATGCATCCCCTGCTATTTAGTTTAAACCCACCATGTTTGCTAGTGCTACACGGGTGGGTTTAAACTAAATAGCAGGGGGGAGAGGTCAAATTGGGAGTATAAGGATGGAGTTAAAGGGAAAGGGAGTACAGGAAAAGTTACGAAAGACAAAAAAGTAAATAATCAAAAACCATTCTTAGAGTCATAGAGTGATACAGTGTGGAAACAGGCCCTTCGGCCCAACTTGCCCACACCAGCCAACAATGTCCCAGCTACAATTGTCCCATTTGCCTGCGCTTGGACCATATCCCTCCAAACCCGTCCTATCCATGTACCTGTCTAACTGTTTCTTAAAGAATGGGATCGTCCCAGCTTCAACGACCTCCTCTGGCAGCTTGTTCCATACACCCACCACCCTTTGTGTGAAAAAGTGGTACCCCTCAGATTCCTATTCTTCATACAATTTGCATTTCCTACAGGTGCATCATACATTTCCTACAGGTACATCATACATTAAAATGCATACTATTTTTATATAGAGAAACTAGTAACCAACCGTGTTAGATTTTGAATTTTGTGATTTAGTAAAATACTGGCTGTCTACTCAAACAAAATAAATGGTAATTAATTTTCTTGAATTCGATTCTACATATAAAGCCCCGTTATATTTTCACACCCATGAATTGCGTCAAATAGTAAACAGGAAATCTAAAGCTCTGAAGCTGTTAAGCATCTGTTCCTGCAGCTCTTTGTATTCTGTATGTAAACATACAATAGCCACGTGCCTAATTCTGTGAGCTTACGTGATTACTTTGGTGGCACAGGGAAGGAAACAGCTGTGCCAAAGAGTTTGTGAAAGGGTTGGATTTTTCCTGGAGTTAGTGTTTATATTTTCATACTTCCTCAATTACTAGTATGTTCTTGTTGTTGGTTTAACAAACCCCAGGGATATCTGCTCTAGGCAACAGCTCCCACGATAAACTACTAAACTAGTTGCACTTTGTGAAAGTGACTCAGATATTGGTCTGCAAAGGACATCGACTTCTGAACTTCAGTTTTCCTGATCGCTACTAGAGATATGTATGTGGTGAACATCGTCTTCTCCTGACATGCCTGAGGCTGGTGGTGAGCAGATGTAATTGTTTAATATCAGGCGGAGCAATGGAGCAGTAAATAATCACTGGTAGACACAAAGTGCTGGAGAAACTCAGAGGGTCAGGCAGCATCTTTGGAGAACATGGATAGATGACGATATGGGTCGGGACCCTTCTTCAGACTTGCAAGGGTGGGTGGGGGGAACAAACTGGAAGAGTAGAGAGGCATGGTCAAAGGTGAACATAGGCAAGGGTTTTCTTTGATAGACAGTTGCTTGGACAAAAATCAGAGACGAACACACACAAGGTGTCAGACAAGGCTTTGGAGCTTGAGCAACAGCTGATAGCAATATGGTCAATCCACAAGCTAAGTGGTGGAAAGCCGTCTCAGGCGCTGGTCACAATAACTCAGGAGGATGAAATCATAGAGGAACTGGGCGGCACCATAGCGCAGCGGAAGAGTTGTAAGAATTGTCACTAGTGTGTGTAGGATAGTATTAATGTGCGGTGATCGTTGATCGGCCTGGACCCAGTGGGCTGAAGGTCCTGTTTCCCCGCTGTTTAAACTAAATTAAACTAAACTGGGCGAGTACAAGGATCAAAAGAAGCTCAGGAGATTCCAGAGGACATCTCTGTAACCAGCGTCTGAGAACAGCTGGGGGAGAGGTTTGCCCTGAACAATGAAGTCAGAGCCAAGACCAGCACAACATGACTGACTCAACAGGTCAAGGTAAAGAGATTTAAAGGTAATTTAAGGTAAAGGATTCTACAGTTATGCGTGTTTCTGTTGCAGAAGGGATTTTTGGATGGTACTTTGATTTCTTGGTTTGCAGCTCAATAGAGCTGGATCCAGTGTCTACTTGGTACAGTTCATCAGCACTCTAGGGTGAGTTTCAAACTTATTTGGCAGCAGGATAGGAACATGAAGATAGGATTTTAAAAAAGAGGGAAAGGCTCAAAAGGAATAGAGGAGATGTATAGTACCAGAAAAAGATATAGAAATTTACAGACCAGGCCAGACTGAGAGAAAGTACAAGAAGGTCTAAATGCATTGTGAACCAAACCTTCTCAAGTTCAAGTTTGTTGTCATATGCATGAGTACGGTGAGGTAAAGGTACAATTAAAAATCTTTCTTGTTGCCACATCAGTGTGACATAAACCCAAACACACAAAAAATAAATAATACATAAATCACACATTATAAATGAAAGCTGTAAAGCCATCTGTGCAAAAACACAATTAGAAATAAAACAAGTCTCAAGTTGTGTCAGAGGTGGTTTGGTGTATTCTGTTGTCAAGGTAGAGTTGGTGTTGTAGAAACAAGGAATTGCAGATGCTGGTTTGCAAAAAAAAGACAAAGCACTTTTGGTGTCTATCTTCGGTTTAAACCAGCATCCGTAGTTCGTTTCTACACACTGAAGTAACTCAGCAGATTAGGCAGCATCTCTGGAGAACGTGGAAAGGTGTTGTTTCTGGTTGGGACCCTTCTTCAGACTCAAACTAATTAGTCTGAAGAAAGGTTCTGACCCAAAATATCACCTTTCCATGTTCTCCAAAGATGCTGCCTGAGCCATTGAGTTACTCCAGCACTTCTGCGTCTTTTTAGGGTTAGTGTTGTGTAGGTTGGTTCAAAAACTGATAATTGCAAGAAAGTAGAAGTTTCTGAATTTGGTGGTGTCTTTAGACAGAAGGCATTTGGGAAACTTAAGAAAGTAAAGGAAGGGGAGGGAGTGGTGCTATTGATTAAGGAAATGATTGCAATGCTGGAGAAAGATGTTGTCCTGGAACTGGTAAGGACAGAATCTCTCCGCTTAGGACAAAGAAAGAATAGAGTTGTGTTTACATGACTTGGACTCTTTCATAGCCCACCAGCTGGGGGAAAATATATAGAAGTTTGCAAAGAAATTGCAAAGATGGACAAAAACCACAGAATGGTAATAGTGGGTGACTTCACCTAACCAACAATGGCTTTACTGTAACTTAAGGAGGAGGAATGGAGTAGTGTTTTCCGTATGTTTCTAGCCCAACAAAGGGATGGCATTGCTGGATCTGGTTCTGGGAAATGAGCTAGGCCAAGTAGAGCAAGTGTCATACAGGACCCATTGAGGAAACAGCATCAAATATCATTAGAGCAGCTATGGAAAAAGAAACAGACAATGTCAAGATAAAAATAATTAATTGGATAAGGGCTAATTCCAATGTAATGAGTACAGCTCTGGCCATGTAACTTGCAATCTAAATTTAGCAGGCGTAACTCTCTTAGAACAATGGGATGCCTGTAAGTTGGAGATGATTCATTACCATGAGGTACAAGGGTGGGGACATTATAACCAGAACTCTCTGGGTGACCAAAGAGATAGAAAGCTAAACAGTGTGAAGAGAAAGGGCATTTAAAAGATGCACTTTTAGAGCTCAGATACAGCATAGAAACATTCCATTCGGCTCACAGAGTCCACGCCAACCATTGATCACCCGTCCACACTAGTTCTGATATCCCACATTCTCAGCCTACACACTAGGGATAAGTTACAGAGGCCAATTAATCTACAAACCTGCACGTCTTTCGGATGTGGGAGGAAACCGAAGCACCTGGAGAAAATCCACAAAGTCACAGGAAGAAGGCGCAAACTCCAGCAAACTCCACACAGATAGCACCTGAGGTCAGGATCAAACCAGATGGAGCAGCAGGACACCAGGCGCCTTTGGCAGGGGCTACGGACTATAACTAGCTACAGGTCCAGCACCCCCTCAACCGGAAGTGCCGGCTCCTCCTTAGCTGATGACCTGAACTCTTTTTACGCACGGTTTGAGACGGGTAACACCACCAGCTCGCCGTCTAAAAACAGCACCGAAGGGGCGCTGGCTAGCGAGGCTGGAGGGGGATCCACCGCCGGGGATGTGCACACATTCTCGGTGTCCGAGCATGAGGTGAGGTGGGCTCTGACGCGTGTGAACACGAGGAAAGCTGGAGGCCCAGATGGTATATCTGGGCGAGTACTAAAGTCTTGTGCTACTCAGCTTGCTCCAGTGCTCACCACAATATTCAACCTCTCCTTGGCAAAGTCCGTGGTCCCTGCATGCTTCAAAAGATCCATCATTGTACCGGTGCCAAAGAATGCCTCTCCAGCGTGTTTAAATGACTACCGACCGGTGGCCCTCACCTCGGTTGTCATGAAATGCTTTGAGAGGCTAGTTAAGAAGCACATCTGCGCCCTCCTTCCTCGCAACATGGACCCACTACAGTTCGCATACCGTCCGAACAGGTCCACGGATGATGCGGTCTCCCAGGTTCTACACACCGCTCTCTCTCATCTGGACAGCCAGGGGGGCTATGTGAGGATGCTGTTCATTGACTTTAGTTCAGCATTCAACACAATAGTCCCCAGCAGACTGGTTGAGAAGCTGCTGGAACTGGGGCTTAGCACCCCTCTGTGTGCCTGGGTCCTGGACTTTCTCACTGCCAGGCCCCAAGTGGTCAGGATGGGGGAACACACATCTAGCTCCCTCACCCTGAACATAGGATCCCCCCAGGGCTGCGTCCTTAGCCCCCTACTGTATTCCCTGTACACACATGACTGTGGGGCCAGGTTCAGCTCAAACTCCATCATCAAGTTTGCTGATGACACTGTGGTGGTGGGCCGGATCTCCAACAACGATGAGAAGGCCTACCGGGAGGAGGTGGCTGATCTGGCACTCTGGTGTCAGGACAATAGCCTCCTCTTGAATGTTACTAAAACAAAGGAGCTGATTGTGGACTTCAGAAGGGCTAAACATCCAAGGACGTACACACCACTCGAGATAAATGGGTCTATTGTGGATAGGGTGAGCAGTTTCAAATACTTGGGAGTCCGCATCGCAGAGGATCTGACGTGGGCAAAGCACATTGCCGCACTGGTGGGTAAGGCTAAGCAGTGCCTTTACCACCTTAGACAACTGAGGAAATTCAGAGTGTCGCTGAGGATCCTTCATTGCTTCTACTCTGGGGCTGTAGAGAGCATCCTGTCCGGCAACATTACAGTCTGGTTTGGGAACAGCTCTGCCCAGGACAGGATGGCCCTGCAGAGAGTAGTGCGTTCGGCAGAACGCACCATGGGAACTACACTCGTCCCCCTGCAGGACCTATACATCAGGAGGTGCAGATCCAGAGCAAGCAAGATCATGAGGGACCCCTGCCACCCCAGTAACGGACTGTTCCAGATGCTACAATCAGGCAAACGTCTCCGCTGTCACGCTGTGAAAACGGAGAGGATGAGACGGAGCTTCTTCCCACAGGCCATCAGGACTGTCAACTTTTGTAACCCCAGAGACTAAATTTTTGTCGACACTTTTTGTGCTATGTTTAGTAACTTATTAACTTTATTTATATGCTGTAACTGTAATTCTTTTTGTGCACAACCCGCAGGCATTGCCACTTTCATTTCACTGCACATCGAGTATGTGTATGTGACAAATAAATTTGACTTGACTTGACTTGACCTGGGTCTTTGGCACTGTGATGCAGCAGCTCTACCCGTTAGGCCACCGTGAATGTAATTAATAACAAGGCTGATTCCACAAAGTTTAGAGGGGAAGTAAAAAAAACAATAAGATAGGTAGTGAGAGTAGGGAGAAAAAAAGCTGCAAGCATAAAAGGCAATCCAAAGATGTTCTGTTAACATTGAACAGGTAAAGGATTGTAAGAGGAAATATGGGGCCAATCAAAAACCAAAACAAATTTACCAGATAATGGCAAAGTGCATGGCAGAGGTATTGAATGAATATTATACACTAGTCGCCACAAGGAAGAGGGCAGAGTCTCTGCAGGGAAAGATACATTTGAGATTCTAGATGGGGTAACATTGATGAAAAGAAAGTACTAAATGGATGAACTGCTCATTAAAGTGGATAAATCACCACATCCAATTGTTAAGGGAAGGAAGAGAAGAAATTTCCAAATATCTATACATTGCGCAGTAGTGCTTGAGGGCTGGAAATGTGTAATTGCTGCAGTAATGTTTAAAGAGGGTGAGAGAATCGACCCATTAACTACATTTTAACTTTGATTTTTAGCAAATCCTCTAAAAATAATTATTGGAGACAGAATTAGCAATTACTGAGACAATCATGGATTAATTGGAGAAAGCCAGCCATGGATCTTTTGAAGGCAAATCATGTGTAATTAACTTAATGGAAAATTTTGATCAAGTGACAGTAGAGATTTGCAAAGGAAAGGTAGTTCTGTGATATATATGGACTTCTCGAAGATATTAAGATTCTGTGTAAGTTAAGGGCCTGTCCCACTTAGGCGTTTTTTTAGGTGACTATCAAAGTCGTAGCAGATCGCCGAAAAAATTAACCCTACGACAATGTCCACAACAATGCCCGCGACAAACTAAGACAACCTACCACATAGGCGACGGCAAGCTGATGACAACCGGCGACTCAGTCTTTGCTACCTAGGACGTCCACTACGACAGGGACCACGGCAAGCAAGACAACCAACAAAAACCTGCACTTATGTGGAGGTGTCACAAACACAACTCACACGTGAACAAACCGACAGCAAGGTCCGTCCAGTGAAATTTCTAGGTATATTTTGCATTCGTGTGAAGTGTCCATTTAAAAAAAAAAAGATTTTGGCATGCAGTTATCCATCATTCATAGGAATATATTGTTTTTGAATAAAGTTGATTTTGGTGATTTTAAAAAAGATAGGTGTCGGAATTTATTGAATTTCTAAGTAGTTTATCATGACATCTCATTCAAAGATTCTAGTCGCATTCATTTTGATCATTAAAATCAAACGCTGACACACGTGCTGCGCTGTGAGAACACCTTTCATTCATTTATTTAGATCAGTGAGACAAGCACATCCACAGGCATTTCATTACGTTTATTAAAGGCCAAAGCTCACACATAGACAGACACTACTAACACAAAGATAAACTGAGTTTTACTGCTATGCTGTTTGTAGGGGGTATGACACACCTGACCATAAGGACAGCAAGGTCCGGCCAGACCATTTCACACGTTAAGGGCGCCTCCGAGCTTGACACCTGTGGTCTAAACCCGTCCACTGAAAAGCAGCTGCAACAGCCAGGTGTGGATTGTGGGCGGAGTCCGCGATGCATGCAGTTTTCCATCTTCCATAGTAATATAGTGTTTTTGAGTAAAGTTGATTTTAGTGATTTAAAAAAAAATAGGCATTGGAATTTATTGAATTTCTAAGTACTTTATCATGACATCTCATTCAAAGATTCTAGTCGCATTCATTTTGACCATTGAAATCAAACGCTGACACATGCGCTGCGCTATGAGAACACTTTCCATTCATTTATTTAGATCAATGAGGCAAGCACATCCACAGGCATTTCACTTCACACATAGACAGACACTACTAACACAAAGATAAACTGAGTTTTACTGCTATGCTGTTTGTAGGGGGTATGGCACACCTGACCATAAGGACAGCAAGGCCATTTCACACGTCACTGCCCTTTACGGTCAGGTGTGCCATACCCCCTACAAACAGCACAGCAGTAAAACTCAGTTTATCTTTGTGTGAGATGTCATGATAAAGTACAGGCGACAACCTTGCAAACCTGGCGACAGCATGCGACAGCGCCCGCAATAAGCAACGATACCTGCCGACAAGCCAGCTGTCGCCGAGAAATTTCAAACCGGATGATGTTTTCTCAGCGACGCGCCGAGATCCACTACAATTTTTGGAAGACTCCTCACTGTCACATCTGTGTCTCAGATGTGTAATAATGAAGCAGACACAATCCGTGGTAATTACATTACTTCGTTGGACCAAAATGGCGGCGCTGCCATAGCAGCTGCGGCTTACCTGCGGTCCATTTGTCTTTGTGTTTTTGTTGGTTTTTTGTCTTAATTGTAGTTGTGATGTCGTGTTTTTGTGTTTGTGTACTATGTGTGTATGTGGGGGGGAGGGGGGGAACTGTAAAATTGTAAATATGTGTCCCTTCCGAACGGAGACCCGACCTTTGTTTTCTGGGTCGCGTCTCCGTTCCTGCTGCGGCCCAACCATCGGCCCAACTCCTGGAGCTGTCGGCCTCCAGGGCTCTGGTTCGCAGAGTCCGCAGACCGGACTAACCATCAGCGGAGCCGGCCGTCTTCGGAGGCTGCGGGAGCGGCTGCGACTCGCCTTAGGCTCGGGCCGCGTGGATGCCGACATCAGGAGCTCCGGCAGCGGCAGCGTGTTCACCCGCCCCGGATCGCAGGGCTTGGGTCGCGGACATTTCACCGTCCGGCGCGGCCTAAAATATGCCGCGGGATTTTTCTCTGCTGGGCGGGGGCTTCAATGTCGGGAGCCAAGACCGCCCCGACGTGCAGCAACAGCGGCAGCAGCAGCGTGTTCGCCCGCCCCGGATCGGACTTATCATCGGCGGAGCCGGCTGTCTTCGGAGGCTGCGGGAGCGGCTGCGACTCGCCTTAGGCTCGGCCCGCTGCGGACCGTCCGGCGCGACCTGCAACCACAACAGCCTGACTGCGGGAGAAGACGGCAGGAGAAGGGAAAGACATTGTGGCCTTCCATCACAGTGAGGAGAGGACTGGAGGAGACTCACTGTGATGGATGTTTCTTTGATGGATGTTTCTTTTTTTGTGTGTTTTTGGGGTTGTGTAATTTTAATGCCTATTTAATGCTTTTATTGTTGGACTGTGGGTGACTGAATTTCGTCCAATTTGGATGACAAGTAAAGTTATCTTGAATCTTGAATCTTTATTGTTTCCAGGCCTTGCAGCCTTCAGCACACACAGCAAGCACACTCTCCCGCTCTCCGGTCACCTGATACACACATCACGATATTTGCATATCATCATCATGATTCGTCATCATGATTCGTCATCATGATTCGTCATCATGATTCGTCATCATGATTCGTCATCATGATTCGTCATCATGATTCGTCATCATGATTCGTCATCATGACACTCACGATCATGCCTGCGACACCCCGGCGAACTGTCGGCGACAGCCTAGTCGCCTTAAAATCGCCTAAGTGGGACAGGCCCTTTAATTATTACACTTGCAGGCCATGGAACAAAAGGGCCTGTGGAGCATGGGTAGGAAATTAGAAAAGCAACACAAAGTAGGGACTAATCATAAATTTGTTTGTCAGACTGGAGGAAATGTACTTCATGTACTGATATCGGGACCACTGTTTTAAAAAAATATGTTTTAATGATTTGGACTTTGTGCAGTTTCAAAATTTGGTAGGTCAGTGAACTGTGAGGAGGATAGTCATGGCTCCAAGGAGGATAGATAAGCTGGCAAATGGACAGAAAAGTGCAGATTAAATTTAATGTTGAGACATGTGAAGTGTGAACCGTATGGGAACACTGAAAACACAGATCCAGGGATATGTGTCTATTGAAAGAGCAAGAGCAATTGGAGAATGTGTTTAAAGAAACATACGGCAGCCTGGGCTCATGTATGGAGACTTAGAGTTCAGTAGCAAGGAAGCTGCAATGATTATTTATGAAACTGGTTCACCACACACAGAGTATTTAATCCAGTTTTGGAAACTTTAGGAAAGTTGTGTAGGTGTGAAGATAGGGTACAGAAAAAACAAAAACAAAATAATTCCGGAGAATAACTGCAGTTATTGGGATAGACGGGAGAAGCCTGAGTTAATTCCCTTGGACAGGAGAGATTGTACAAAGTATCTGATGGAGATAGTATAAACCATAAAAGATGGAGGCAGAGTAGATAGAGAAAAACACCTTCCATTAGGGGAGGGTATAAGAATCAGGGGAACAGAGTGAACATGACTGGCAAAATATGTAAAGTGAACTAAGGAAAATTCTTCCAGTGAATGGTTTGGATCTGGAATATGCTCCAGGACTAATAGTGGAACAAGATTCAACTGAAGCATTCAAAAGGGAACAGGATGAATGTCTGAAAAGAAAAGAAGATGTAGACTTATGGTGACAGGGTGAGAAATGTGACCAACGTGGTATTGTTAGAGCCAGATAATGAGCTGAATACTCATTTCATTACAGTACACAATCTGTGATTCTGCGTATTATTGTTTGAAAATATAGACATTGATATTGTTTACATTGTTTCTGCGACCAATGAGTTAGTGAAACAAACACTAGCAGTGATAGTGTGAGTCTTTGTGAATTTGATACTAAACCTTCAGAGGTTATATGAACATAGTGCAGGAATAAAATCTGGCTTTTGGCACTTGGCAGACAAATAAGTCCATGTCGATGTGCATCAGAGTTTCTGCCCTGCTTGTCATGGAATGGTGCCAGGGCTGGAATTTGATGCATCTCTTTCTCTCAGACTGTTGTTTACAGACGGAAGAAAAATTGATTGAATACCTCAAAATGTAATGAAGCAAGTAGATCGAATTAAACCACTAGAATTAACCGATTGTGTTTGCAGGCTGCTTGTTGAAACTCATTTACTTTATATAATTTGGGAATCTGTTGATGCAGATCCATGTCTTATTATTTTGTATTGATGGATTCCTGGAATTGTGGAAAAAAATTGGAAATGTTAAGCTCTGTTGAATAACGTGATTTTTTAATCATCATATTTATTGAGTCACGAAGCACAGAAGCCCAAATGTCCAGCCCAAATTTCCAACCAAAGAGTTCAGTTCCTGCAGGAGAAAATTAAATAAATTTTACACGACTTCAATGATAAAAGCAATAACTGTTGCATTTTTTTAAACTTATGATATTTTAGTTTCTACCTGCAACCCGTGTGGGGTTAATTTGTCTTAATTTGTCTTTTTGTTAAATTTTTAAATTATGACTTTGTGCTTTCTCATCCATGAAAATTTTTTAAACCACTTGGTTGATGGAAAGGTCTGTTGCCAGCACTAACTGGTAGGTGGTAGCAAATTGAAAATCACAATGCCACTGAAGAAACCTGCACTCTGAAATCTGCTAAATCTTTGTAGATGCTTTTCTTCGGAAAAGAATAGAATTGAACCCCATCTATTTGTTTCAGATTATTCACATCGTGTTCGGGAGGTTTGATACTTTGACTGGTTGGGTTCCTGCTTTCTTTCTTTGCTCTGAGTCTGAGCTCCAATGTCCTCACTGCATGTCGATGTAACAAAATCTCAATACAATGACAAGTGCACAAGGATCAATCTGATTCTAAATGGACATACATTTTATACAAGGTTGCTTGCACCACGCAGGAACCAATTAATCAGAATTTCACTTGTGTGCATTTCAGAAAGCAATTCAGAGAGCAGTTTTTGACATGACTGAAATCTTTGGCATGTATTCTTGGAAAACAAGCAATAATTTAATAATTGCCAGATGTGTATCATTAAAAACAGATTTTGACAGCACGGAAATTCTCCCCACCAGAAAGAGTTGGAAGTTGATTATTTCCTAATGTATCAATTAGTCTAAATATATGCCTATGTTATTTTTTGGTGCTAATGTTATGGGAAATACGTGCCCTAGGAAGGGCACAATGCTATTATTACTATTGCTTAAATTTATGCTCTTTAATGATCAAGCTCAGTAAAGATTTAATTGTAAATTTATTCATCAATCCATCTGGGACAAGTGTTTCCTTTTAAAGTAGAGTTCAGAGCCAGAATAGGACAGTTCTGGAAACTATACATTGCCAGAAGCCTTTGCAGAGAGGAACACGACCAAATGATGTGGCAAGATTAGCTGTCACCCACAACCCCTCTCACCCACACCCCCCTCACCCACACACCCCTCACCCACACCCCCCTCACCCACACCCCCTCACCCCTTTAGGTTTTGGTTCAGGTTTATTATCATCATTTGCACCAAGGTACAGTGAAAGTGATTTACATGCTGTCTAATCAACTCAGATAATAGTCCCCTAAAATATATCAGGCCAAACTCAAATACAATAGGTAAAGCAAAGGGAAAGATACCGAGTGCAGAATGTGGTTCTCAATATTGCAGCGCCTCAGTTCCAGTGACAAAGTTCAATGTCTGCAATGGAGTAGTGGTGAATCAGACAGTGCTCCAGCTATGGAAGGACCGTTCAGAAGCCTGATAACAGAGGGGAATAAGCTGCTCCTGAGTCTGGTGGTGAGCAATTTCAAGCTTCTGTACCTTCTGCCTGACAGGAGTGGGGATGAATGCCCAAGGTGGGAGCAGCCTATGATTATGTTGGTTGCTTTTCTGAGCATGAAGTATAGATGGAATCAATGGTGTGGAGTCAGGTCCGGGTGATGGACTGGGATACATCCTCAACTTTCTGCAATTACTTGCAGCCTTGGACAGGGCTGTTCCCAAACCAAGCTGTGATGCAACCCGACAATATGCTTTTGATGGTTCATCAATAGAAGTTTTTGAAAGTCATTGGATACAAGGCAAATTTCCTCAATCTCCTGAGGAAGTAGAGGCATTGGTGTGCATTCTTGGCAGTCGCTTTAATGTGGTTGGTCCATGACAGATCATTGGTAAGATAGAAGTTATCAACTCTGTTTCACAGTCAACTACTGTGTGGGTGCTATACTTATACTCCGAGATCACCAGGTGCCCAGCTGTGACCTGTGGTGTGTAGCGAGAAAACTCACTGTCACCATTGCTATAGAATGAACATATACACCAGATATGGTCAACAATAGGACCGAGGCTTTCACAGGGGGTAAGGTCTACTCCTGGTGCAAGTTAAAGCCCCTGTTCCTACCGCAGTAAATCCAGTTCCAGTAAATCCTCACAAATGACAATAGACAATAGGTGCAGGAGTAGGCCATTCAGCCCTTCGAGCCAGCACCACCATTCAGTGTGATCATGGCTGAGCACAATATCCATCTTTGTTTTGTAAAGAGTGGTTCTCCGACCACCACTGTCATTGAACCCCGATCTCATCTTCTTGCACAACCGTGCAGCTAATGAATGGAATCTCTCGCAAAATTGATTCCTACTTTGCACATCGCATTGCCCCTCCAGAGTGTCGGATGGAAGTGGCACCGTTCTCCCTTTCACTGGTGTGGGAGATTCTAAGCTAATGTGCTTCTTGTGGTGCTGAACAATCCAGCCCATTCAAGCCTGCTCCCATGAAGCTTGTATACATTGGGTATGCAAGCAAAGAATCTCACTGTGCCTAGTCACATGTGACAATAAAGTATTCCTATTCCTATTCCTATTCTTAACACTGCGTGGTCAACGATAATTTGCCTGATCCAAGTTTTGTGGGTTTCATGGGCAGTTGTTGTATGGCATTTAACTGTATAAATACCGGCAGGTCTGGGATTTCATTGCATGCATATACAACCATAAAAATACCAAGGGTGCTGACAGATTCCTGCCGACACAATCTTTCATCACACAGAGCAACAACTTACTGGAATTCTGCATTTATAACTGTAAGATTGAATGATAGGAATGAGAAGGTACTTGTTAAAAATGTGTTTGCAGACTGTTTGAATAGAAACATAGAAAGTAGGTGAAGGAGTAGGCCATTCGGCCATTCAAGCCAGCACCGCCATTCAATATGATCATGGCTGATCATCCAAAGTATGTACCCCGTTCCTGCTTTCTCCCCATATCCCGTGATTCCATTAGCCCGAAGACCTATATCTAACTCTCTCTTGAATACAGACTGACTTTTCATGCTTTTGAGTATTTTTTGGTTTTTTTGTTAATTTTTTATTTCAATTGTGTGGAAATGTTGGAAAAAAAGAACAGGGAAGTGGCCTCTCTGCCTGGCAAATGTATCCTCTACCCATTCACGGACGGGCTATCTCTGGCCGGTCTCAGCAATTGGATTTCAATGCTCAAGACCAGGAACCGCACAAGAAGGGTCGGTCACAGACATGCAGCTTGTACATTGCAGGAGAATTGTGTGTTGTAGCAGCAAGTGCAGGCCACCCAGGAAAAGCAGGGCAACACCTTAACCAATGTAAACGCTGAAAAATCAGCATCTGATTGTTTATCGTGTGAACTTTTTTTTGCGTAATTAATATTTTTTAATTATTGCTTTGAATCTGAGAATGCTATAAATGGCAAAGCTGCCATCACGAGTGGAGTAGGTTCTGTCAGACATCAATATTGGATGATCAAGGGTTGCCATATAGTGACTCTCCACAAAAGTAGGGACTAAAGAACAAACCGCGACAATTTTCTAATATATTCCTCCCGATCCCACTGAAATAAATGCAGGTCAGAGGATAGATGGGGTGATATCATCTGTACCAGCTGTACACTGATGGGTACCGTATGTGAATTATCAATGCTGCATGAATCAGGTTGGCCAAGTTTAAGATATTCAAATCGGGCATCGGTGACAAAGAATTGGAACCGTTTGACCCCATGCACACAACAGCTATTTTCAACCCACTGTATAGTTTAACTGCACAGGTTTTTCAATTGCCATGCCCTGGTGCTGGGCATGCTGCTTCATATGTGCATGATCCAAAATGCATCATGGTGCCAGCTGTGAACTTAACACCTTCCATTGAAACTGCAGCTCCAGTCATTGTGTTTACCAGGAAAAGGTGGGATCCCATATGATTCCCCAGAGCACCCGAATTTACTTCCCTCATTGCAATCTCCCTCTGTTCACAACGCACTGTTTCCTTCCTCTAGGCAAATTACTAATCCACACCCATGTTATACACAGTGGGTCCAGTTTTATATGAGATTCTTGTGCACTTTTCAAAGATTACTTGGAAGTTCAGGAACAGTGTTAGGAATTGATTCTCATTTCATACATTATCTGGATCCAAAACGGGAGCAGAAACAAACCAACTTCATAACACCTAACAATTAGGGAACAGATACCTGGACTGAGCAGATAGTCTCATGAGTAAAGGCGAGGATGGGAAGACTTGTTTTTGTTGGGGTTTAGTTTGAGGCAACTTGACTGAAACCTGAGGGACTTGCAGGTTCACTGAGGAGATGAGGTTTCCACTCGTGGGAGACTCGAGAATGAGAAGTCACTGTTTAAAAAATAAGGAATCGGACATTTAGAAGACAATTTTCTTTCGTTTGCTGCATTGTGAGAGATTCTTCCTCAAAAGGTGATGGAAGCAGAGATAGATAAATCCTTAATAAGCAAGGAGGTGAGAGGTTACAGGAGTAGATGAGAATGCTAAATTGAGATTATAATCAGGTCAGACATGTTATTGGATTACAGAGCAGAGTGATGGGCTGAGTGGCCTGTTCTTCTCCTAAATTATATGTCTGTACATTTGGATTGCTAACTACACCCCAGGTATCCATGGCCTAGTATTTTAGAGCAAGTCAGAGGTTAGTGCCTGCTTTAGATTCCTGCGCTGAAATTGTGTAAGTGCGAAGTGGAGACGTACCATTCCAGTTCCATCCAGCAAGCGTAATATAAAAATACAACTGGAAAAGAGGTAAACATTGTTTTAGTTATAGTTCTGTAGACACGGGACAAGATATACCCCTCTCTCCATTGCAGGCACAGTTCTGAGCTTCTCCACTGCAAGGAATGACTCAGGCAGCCAATAGGGCGGCACGGTAGCGCAGCGGTAGAGTTGCTGCTTTACAGCGAATGCAGCACCGGAGACTCAGGTTCGATCCTGACTACGGGTGCTGCACTGTAAGGAGTTTGTACATTCTCCCCGTGACCTGCGTGGGTTTTCTCCGAGATCTTCGGTTTCCTCCCACACTCCAAAGACGTACAGGTATGTAGGTTAATTGGCTGGGTAAATGTAAAAATTGTCCCTAGTGGGTGTAGGATAGTGTTAGTGTACGGGGATCGCTGGGCGGCACGGACTTGGAGGGCCGAAAAGGCCTGTTTCCGGCTGTATATATATGATATGATATTCATCCAGTGGGGGCCCTGGGCCATGCGACTCAGTGGGTTCACCAATAATGTTGCTTTGTAGTCTGCAGCCCAATTTCCATTGGCCCTCAGGTGGGCACTGAGAGCACGGTAGTTTTAAACAACTTGCAACAAGTTTATAGCTTCTGGCTTGGAATATCATACCAAACATTTTCTGAACTTACCCCCATCCGACTTATTTCACCTGTCAATTTTTCTACCAGTTATTTGCGAGCACTTGTTCCTTTTGAATTTTCTTTTCATTACGCTCAGACAACTAAGTGTGTTACTGTTTGTGTCATTTCGTCTTCCTGCTTTAAAAGACACTTCCTGCTAACTTTCTGTGCAACGCACTCCAGTATTTATTGGCCTTCTCAAAAAGAAATTGCACCTTAAGAACCTCCATGATTGTCTCCCATGGTACTGGGAATATCTCCACTCCCACAGAAGATACCTGCATAGTTTGGCCATCCTCTTTCACCACTGTCAGTGCCCTAATCATACACAATCGCGGCTATTTTCACATCTGACAATAGTGTAAAGCAGCGATATTGCAAGACAGGTCTGTGTAATCTATTTGATACGTCTTTCCATTAAAGTCGGTGTGCTGTCTTTTTAAAACCTCCCACGGTAGCTTGTATTCTGTGCACCTTATTTTGCTCTCTCGGGATTACAATTACCTTCTTATGGTTATAATGTTCTGAGAATTTCTTGACAATGTTTAGCTTTGCTGATGTTTACTTTCCCAATTCCACACTAATCAAGAATCTATTTATCTCTGCCTTAAATATATCCACTGACTTTGCCTCCACAGCCTTCTGTGGCAAAGAATTCCACAGATTCACCAGCCAGAATGCAGAGAATAAGATGGATTTGAGTGGCTAAAGTGTCAATGGATGCTTGGCAGTTGGAAGGGACTGAGTGGGCCGTGGTCAGTTTCTGTGCTGTATCCCTCCCTTTCTCTCTTCAATAACAGTAACAGCTGTGACGATCTGTGAGCCTGGGGGTGGGAGAGTGGAGTGAGGAGCACCAATTACTGTCAAAGCAATCCTGCCAGCCCAGCTCTCTGTGCTCTTTGATCTGTTGCGCTGCATTACACTGGGCCAGGCCGATGTGTGGAGAGACAGGTTCCCTGCAGGAGGGTACAGGGACCACATCGGCAAGAACAGGGCAGGCAGCAGGTTCTCGGGGCAGCAGAAGTTCTGTCCCATTCATAATTTTACCTGCAGCAAATTACAGCTGGAAGCTCGAATGAAAACCTAAAGGTAATCTCGATGGCAACGGTTTGCTTGTATATTCTATAATTTGGCTTTGCCTGCAGTGCTGTCATGGATCATAGAAACTGTGGAGCCCATCATCAACTCTCCACCCACCCCCTCCCGCACACCCCATCTCTGCAATCTTCCTGCTTTCCCTAATTTATTAACATCCTCTTGAATGTAGTGTTCTTGCAATTTGCACTCACTCCCATCTCTCTGTGATTCCAGACATCATAATTATAGGCTGTCTCTATCGCCTTGAGTTCATCAGCTTTACTTAATCTGCTTTTTACATTAAATTTAGATGCGTCTCATCTTGGTGTTTGTCCCATTAACCTCTCTGTGCACTGACCAGACTGCCGCTCTTTGACTTAAGACTCGGTCACTCCGTGTTGTTTCATGACTTGGATCCAATGAGAATCTTAAAAGTTGTTGTGCAACATGCTAGAGATAACAGATTAGATCACAGTGTATGTGTGAGAGGGTGAGGAAGGCAGAGCCTGGGTTATTGGAAGCGTGAAAGAGCAAATGGAACAGGGTCATTCGGAGTTTTTACAAACTAGCTGCTTTTTAATGATAGACTCCGGGAGACAGCTGCTCAGTGCACTGCAGTTTGGTTCCTCCCAGTGTGTGTGATGTGTACTCACTGCCCCAGTGAATCAGTGCACAGTTAGAATTTTCTCTATTCATCATAGGATTTGCGTGTAGAACAAATTAATGTGTGTAGTTTTGCATCTGAAGAGTAATTCCAGAGGTTAAGTGGGTGCTCAAAGTTCTGAACGTTCGAGAGATGCTGAAATGATCCCGTTACATTGTAGATCTACTGTCATTTAATGCTGTTGTTTCCATCCAGTGTTCTTTTCATCTTTTCTTGTTGTCTAGTGGCAAAACCTTCAGACCACCCTGAGGACAGAACGAGCGTATCTGTTAAAGATCAAACAGGGAAGCAATCGGAAAATGTAAAATCTTCCATGAAATCCCGAGATTAAGAAAAGATATGGGTTATTGGACTTTACGTATTACTCCTGAGTCCTGAAATCCAGAAAACTTGTCTTATTTTGAATGTCCTTGACTCAGCAGCCAAAAAGTACAGTTGGTAGTGATTAATATTTAATCAGTACAACATGTGACAATCAAGGTCTCGAGTTTGTTCATTTTCAATACAATTCTTTACCAAGTGAAAAAAAAGCAACAAGGAGCAACTTCAACTGAATATCTTAAATCATTTCCTTATATTCAGGTCAGACACTGATTAAACATCGATCCCTGGAGCACCCACCTGTACCCCTGTCTAGCTTACATCATTCTCCTCTTCCACGGCTTCTCATAAAGTCACGGAGTTATACTGCATGGAAACGGGCCCTTCAGCCCGGCTCGTCCATGCTAACCACCATGTCTATCTGAGTTAGTCCCAATTGCCTGTGTTTGGCCCATGCCCCACTAAACCTTTTCTATCCCTGAACCTGTCCAAATGTCTTTTAAATATAATTCAACCTGCCTCAGCAGCCTCCTCTGGCAGCTTGTCCTTATACCCACCTGTGAAAAAGTTACCTGTCAGGTCCCTTTTTAATCTTTCCCCTTTCACCTTAAATATATGATCTCTAGTTTTACCCTGGGAAAAAGATTGTGACCATTTACCTTATCAATACCCCTGAAACCTCTAAAAGGTCACCCATTAGCCTCCTGGGCTCCAAGGGAAAAAAATCCCAGTCTATCCAGCCTTCCCTTGTAACTCAAGCCCCTCCTCCTGGGAACAACCCTGTCAATCATCGCCTTCGTTTTCATGTCACTTTGTTCCATTTGTTTCAATTGTTGTCATGTACTGTTTGTCTTTGATGAGTAAAACATTATGTGGAACTTTTGAAAGGTGGAGACATCCCATTCCTATTTCAGTGAACTTGCAATGCCCAAGTGTTGTATCCATCATTTCAGAAATAACGGTTTAGGTTAGTGATACAATGCAGAAGCAAACCCTTTGCCCATTGAGCTGCACCGACCAGCGATCACCGCACATTAACACCATCTTACACACACTAGCGACAATTTATGTTTATACCAAGCCAATTAACATACAAACCTGTGCGTCTTTGGAGTGTGGGAGGACGTACAAACTGTGTACAGGCAACACCCATAGTAGGGATCGAACCCGGGTCTCCGGCGCTGAAAGCGCTGCAAGGCAGCAATTCTACCGCTGCGCCACTGTGCCGCCCGCCCAGTTCAAGACGGTAATATCTATTAGACGTCTGACGTCTTGCTCAGTTGATCATCAGATTGCTGTTAGCTTGCACAACTGTGAATGCTCAACTCTTACATATTTCTCAAACCCTTTGCTGTTGGAGTTACCAACCATTTTCACGAGTATCCCTGAACCCCCCTCAGATGTAGCAGACCAATGGAATATCAGCCAGACTTGCCAGATTCAGTCATGAAATGGCTGAATGACCACACAATCCAACCAACATCTTACGTTTTGAAAAAAAACCAAAAGCATATTTATATCTTATCATCCTTCTCTGCATCAAATGTGCACTTAACTATATCGTTGTCTCCTAAACAGTCTCAACAATGCATCAGGAATAACATGGAAGAGGATCTGATTCTCACTGATCATGTAAGTAGAAGTGGGGAAGACTGGGGAGTAGTGGTCTAGTTAGGGTTCACGATAAGATTAATATTTTGGGAAAGGCAGACAGTAAGTCGAAGGATCCGGGCCAAAAATGAGCGAAATTCAATGAAACTGAGTAAATTTGTTGGGGGCGAGCAGGTAATCAAACAATAGACAAGAAATGGGAACTATTTAAAAAAGACATGGCTTTTGTTGAATATTCTCACCCATATTTGACCTCCCATGGTGCAACACCTCACACTTGCTTGGATTAAACTCCATCTGCCATTTCTCCACCCATTTCTGTAGCTGATCTATATCCTACTGTATACTTTGACAGCCCTCCTCACAGTCTGCTACCCCAGCAATCTTGGTCTCATCTGCAAGTGTCCTAACCCACCAATCTATGTTTATGTCCAAGTCATTTATGTGTCCCAGCACTGTTCCCTGTGGAACTCCATGGGTCACAGACCTCCAGGCAGAATAACATCCTCCACCACAACCATCTGTCTTCTATCAGTATGTCATATGACCAAGATTACGAGAATGATCCCAGGGATGATTGGGTTAACGTACTAAGAGGATTTGAGGGCTCTGGGCCAATATTCACTGGAGTTTAGAAGGATGAGGGGGGGACCTCATTGAAACTTACTGAATAATGAAAGCATGGATAGAGTGGATGTGCAGAGGATGTTACCATAAGCGAGAGAGTCTAGGACCAGAGGGCACAGCCTCAGAATGAAAAGACGTACCTTTAGAAAGGAGATTAAGAGAGATTTCTTTAGCCACAGGTTGGTGAATCTGTGGAATTCACCGCCACAAACGGCTGTGGAAGCCGTCTTTGGGTATTTTTAAAACGGAGATTGACGGATTTTTGATTAGTAAGAGTGTCAAAGGTTACGGGTAGAAGGCAGGAGAATGGGGTTTGCGAGGGAAAGATAGATCAGTCATAATTGAATGGCAGAGTGTATTCCATGGGCCAAATGGCATAATTGTGTTCCCGAGACTTATGAATTTACAAAGTCACTGTTAATCCTGTGCATCTTAATATTCTGAATCAGCCTGCCATGCAGGGCTTTATCAAATGCTTTACTAAAATCCATGTAGACAACATCCATTCGAGTTTCACTGTACCTTAATTGGTACACATGACAATAATCTGACCTTTGAACCTTTGAACCCTACTCTCATCGATCACTTTCGTCACCTCCTCAAAAAGCTCGATCACGTTAGTAAAACATGACATACCGCATACAAACCCATGCTGACTGTCCACAATTAACTCATTCTCTTCCAAATGGGAGTAAATCCTATACCAAAAAATCCTCTCCTGTAACTGATGTGAGGTCAATGACCTATTAATCCCCGAATTCTCTACTTCCCTTCTTTGAAAAAAATATTTGCTACTTTCCAGTCCTCAGGGACCTTGCCTGTGGCTAGAGCAGATGCCTAGACCTTCCTCAAGGAGCCCACTATCTCTTCCCTTGCCTCCGTCAATAAGCTGGGGCAGAGACGACTGCTGCAGATCCTCTCCCTGTCCAATCCTCTCCCTCAAGCACCCAGTATAAAATCAATGTGAACAGTTGTCAATAAAGGGCTGAAATTACTTGGATCTCAAAGAGGGTATTTGCAAAATTTGGACAGAAGGTGCCATTAAATCTTTGTGTTTGAGCTATTTGAAGACTCAGATTGAACTGATTATTGCACTGAAAACAAAAGTTAATGGAAGTGAAAATAGCAAAATCATAGGTTCTATTGGTACGTGTCCGAGAATAGTGAAGGAGACTGGGGAGGATCTGCCAGATGTCTGCATTACTGTTTGCAAAATGTTCTATCGTCATAGAGTCATATAGCGCAGAGACAGGCCCTTCGGCCCATCTCGTCCATGCCGACAAAGATCCAAATTAGTCCCATTTGCCCACATTTAAACCGTATCCCTCTAACTCTTTCCTATTTATGAGCCTGTCTAAATGTCATTTTTTTGTGCTAAAATAGTTGCACGCTTTTTCCTCATTCAAAAATTCAAACCTCACCTTCATGATATCGCCCCAAAAATTAATAGAATTGAGGCACTGTTTGCGCAATAAGCTACATCCCAAAAAGTCATCCCGCACTACTTTGAAGAATAGCATTAGAATTATCCCTATTGCTACATTTGTCCCTAAGAAGATGTCACTTTAAAAAATGAAGTCATGCAAACATTACACTTGTGCCCTCGTCACATTACTGCTATTGTGAGAATGAATGTTTTCCATAACCTAATAAGGTGCTTTGAGGTATCCCGAAGTTGAGAGAAGCTCAATAAAAGTGCAAGCTTTACTTTAGCTTAAACATTGTACCACTGTTCATGAAAGATCACATATTTTTTGCATTAGATTAGCCTTTACAGTCATAATAAGGGAAGAAATTCGTTTTTTTAAAAAGCTGAGCTCACGAGAATGGATTTGTAAAAGGGCATTATTCTTAACACTTTTAATACAAGTACTTTTGAGAAAAAAGCAATAATATTCAGTTAAAGGAAATGAATAAAGGAAGACAGATGTTCGGCTGATTTCTCGCCATCATCTAATAGGAAAAGTATTTAAGCTCTATGGAAGATAGCTTAGTATTGTACTGGGTTTCTATTGAAACAGTGCATGAGTGGAACATGAAGTATTGGCTTGAATTTTACTGAGTCTATTCAGCGTCTCTGTCGTCAATGCTGAGGTGCATTTTATTTATGTAATTTTCCCATCTGTTTGCGGAAGGCTGAATTTACACAAATTTAAGGCCAGATCATTAATGGTACCAGAGTCATTCACATGTCACCTACTAGGGGCAGAACAGGTCCCAGCCACAAATCTGTTGTAAAAAAACCTTTGATAGATGGCAAAACTACAAGCCAGCATTGTTACCTGCCAAACTGTAAATCCCTTTGATGTTCCTGATATTTTAGGATCACACAAAACCAACTCCAAAAATATTTTTTTTAGTTATTAAGAGATAGGAAAATTACCTAAGCATTCATAAAAAAAACTTGCTTACAATTAAAATCTTTGCTGCAATCTCAAATAATTTAAAAAAGTGTATTGTTATTTATTATTAACCTTTAATTGCTGGGGAATTCCAGGAAGTTTGTGTGGCACTGGATCTCCTGCAGAGTTCATAAAACAGGAGGCTATGACAGAGTGAGCAGTAGGAATGGGTCAGTGGGACTGGGACTCCATCTTGGCCAAGTGTGTACCAGAGTTCTGGACCCCGGCTAAATCTCGGCAATTTGCTGTCGAACTGCCAGAATTCACCAGCAGGTTCTGAGCTTCCAACCCACCACTGGTGTAGAAACTGTTAAACAACTGGACGTACACTTGAAAAGGAGAGGACATAAAAGCATGCAGCCTAGAGTCATGAAATGGAAGTTAGAAATCTGTCCAATTAAAGAGCTGGTCCCAGTAAAGTAGCCACAGATTAAATGAGCCCTTCTATAATTTGTATGAAATGTCCATACAGTACATTTGCTTTGATCCTGCAGATGTAAAGGTCGCCCATGTGGACCATTAAACATTAATGTGCACACTCGGCAGAGCTCCAAGTGTTTTGACAGCATGCATGCCTGATCAGAAACAACATCACAACCACAGAGGGCCCTTTATGTGCTATCTATTGGTTAACCTTACTTTATTACTAATCACATTGAAAATTGGAGCGTTGTCAAGGATAATGAAGAAGCTTATGAATTGTAACTATTTTTGTTTCAATCTCAACATACAGAATTTACAACATAGCGATTTGTTCGAGGGGAGTGGGGGTGGTTTATATTTGAGTACGGGCAAGGGTGTTCTGGAAGATTAGTTCACATGGGATCCAAGGTGAGATTCAGGGCCTGTGAGCAGTGGTGCGCCACAGAGCCGAGTGCTGAGTCCATTGTAGTTCTTCATCAATATTAACCATTTAGATAAGCATGTAGAAACAAGGAACTGCAGATGCTGGTTTACCAAGGAAGGGCACAAAATGCAGGAGTACCCCGGGATTCTACCTGACCCGTTGAGTTGCTCCTGCATTTTGTGTCTTTCCTGGATAAGTATGTAGTTGGCATGGTTAGTGTGTTTGCAGATGACACCAAAAATGATGGTAAGGTGGATAGTGAAGGTTTTCTAAGATTACAGCCGGATCTTGAACTTCTGGGTAAAAGTGACAAAAGTATGACAGGTGGATAATTGACAAGTGTTGCATTTTGGTAAGCTAACCCAGGGCAAGACTTACACAGTAAATAGCAAGGCCTTGGAGAGTATCAATGAGACCTAGGGGTACAAATGCAGTATCCTGAAGGTGGCAACACAGATAGAGTGAAGTAGAGTTTGGCGCACCTGTCTTCATTGATCAAGGCATTGAGTATGTATCAGGATGTAATGTTGCAACTGTGCAAGACATTAGTGAGACCACATGTGGGCGATGGAGTGCAGTTTTGGTTGCCCATCATTAAGCTGAATAGGATGCAGAAAAGATTCACAAGGATGTTACTGGGACTGGAGGGCTTGAGTTATAAGGAGAGGCCTGATAAGTTGGGGCAAACATAAGTGTTGGAGTAACTCAACGGGTCAGGCAGTACCTCTGGAGAACATTGATGGGTGACATTTTGGGCTGGGATTCTTCTTCAGACTGAAGAAGGGTCTCCCAAAACATCACCTATCCGTATTCTCCAGAGATGCTGCTTGACCCATTGTGTTACTCCAGCACTTTGTGTCTTCTTTTGTAAACCAGCACCTGCAGTTCCTTGTTTCCACATTCCTGATAGGCTGGGATTTTATTCCTTCGAGCATAGGAAGCTGAGACCTTATAGAGATGCATAAAATCATGAGGGGCATAATTAAGATGAATGCCACAGTGTTTTTCCTAGGGAGTCCAATAGGGAAATAGGGAAGTCCAAAACTAGCAGGAAAAGATTTAAGATGAAAGGGGTAAAAAGGCTTGAATTGCCATTTTTTTCACACAGAGGGTGGTGTGTAAGTGGAATAAGCTGCCAGAGGAAATGGTAGAAGCAGGTACAATTACAATGTTTTAAAGATATTTAGACAGGTACATTGATAGGAAAGGTTTGAGAGGAATATGGGCCAAATGGGTCTAGCTCAGGTAGGCAACTTGGTCAACATGGATGTTTGGGCCAAAGGGCCTGTTCCTGTGTTGTATGACCCTATGACTGGGACGAAACTATTTTCATGTTCAGCCTTCACCAACAATTTGCAGAAGGCTGAACTTACACATGCGGGTCAGGCAGTATCTGTGGAGGGAAAGGGACAAATGACGTTGTGGGTCAGGACCCTTGTTCAGACTGGAGAAAAGTCCCAACCCAAAACGTTATCTGTCTATTTCCTTCCTCAGATGCTACATGACCCATTGACTTCCTCCAGCACTTTGTTTTCTGCTCAAGATTACAGAATCTGCAGTCTCTTGAGTCTCCATTTTCTTCACCAAACTAGTGAAAGGAGAGAATGGTTACATTCAATTATGTGCACAAAATCAACTTTGGTCCTTCAAACAATGTGGGCACCAGGTTTGGATGATGGGAGGATTCTGCAGTCATTGTGCAATCTGACTTTCACCTTGACAACGCAGGGATACTGTCCAAATAATCTAGTTTCCATTCTACAGACCCAGTGCCTGTGTTTATCTAAAGTGTAATAAACAAACTGTGCCTTTGGCCCCACTGTTAATTTACTTTTATTTCTTAGTATCTGCCACGATCTGTAAATGAACCACTGTGCCTTTCCCTGTGGCTGAAACTGCCTTCTAGAAAGTTGGTTTCCTGACTCTGAGCCAGGTATTTCTTTCCGATGAATAATCCCTATTTTTACATCAAACTGTATTCCATCCAAGAATGCAGTTCATTCCCACATCACAGCGGCTCTGCCATTACCTCTCATACATTCCTTGAGAGGATGAGATGTAAACTTGAGTAATATATAGTCCCCTTCTTAACCTAAGATTCCCTTTGCCTTTTTTTTAAAACTCTTAACTCCTTCAATGGTGATCTGCATCATGGAATGGTATCATATTGATTGATTTAAGGTTTCATGCCAGCACTGCCGACATGCATTGGTGCTGTGGTAGGATGACAAACATCCTGATTTGTTTATCAAATGATGGAAAGCCCTTTTTACTCCACCCACTTAAACCTTATACAAATATACCAAGGAACCAAAGGGATCATCTTGATAGACTTTAAATTGCAAAAGTAAGCTGCACGGCGATTAACAATGCATACATTTATTTTATCAATAGACACCTATTCAAGTCTTTAAGATTTTACTGTCACCAACATTGCTCACCTCATTGGGCAATCCATTGCAAACATTCACCACGCTTTGTCAAGTTTTGTCACATAATATATCTCAATTACTCCTGTTCTGGTTCATTCTCTGTTTCTTTGGTTTGACAGTGACTAAAATCAATGCATTATTGTGCCCAATGACTCACACAATGCCTGCACTCAATGATCTGTGACTAAACTCTATACACTTGCCTTTTCCGCCGAACCGTTAGTACCTTTACTGATGAAAAAACTATCAGTATCATAGTTAAAACTTCTAAATGACGTGGCATCAACGGTCTTCTCTGGAGGAAGATTCTGAATTTCAAACATCCTCAAAGTCTGTGACTGTTCTCTCATCTAATTTCATCCTTGAGACCCTTGATTCCAATTTCCTGACTGTCCCATCCGACAGAGATAACTGTCTAGATGTTCATTCCTGGTTGTCAGTCCTCAAGAAAAGCATTTGGCAGTGAGTCCAGTGCATTGTGCTTAATGCCATCAACTGGGGATAAACATGCAGGTGTTTTTTTTTAAACTAATTTGCAGAATTTGGTCTCTGCTGACAAAGTGAGCATTAGTTTATTATCCTAGAGAAGCTGATGGTGAGATCACTTTGTGTACCAGTGCATTCCCTCTGGGGAAAATACTCCATTGGTGGTATTCGATATAGGTCTACAAGATTTAGACCCAATGATGAAGAAGAGTGATAATGTAGTGCCTGGTCAGAATGATGTGTGAACAGGAGAGTCAAGGACAGTCACTCACCTCTAATAATAATAATAATAATAATACATTTCATTTGTATAGCGCTTTTCTGGAAACTCAAAGATGCTTTACAGAGTAAGTAAAACATAAAAATAAATAAATAAACGAACAAAAAAGGAAGGAGAAGCGACGGTCAGTGGTTGAAGGCAGTGTTGAACAGGTGAGTCTTAAGTGATGTTTTGAATGTGGTGAGTGAGGAGGAATTTAGCTTTGTGGTTAAATGGTGGACTGAGGCTGGGAAGAGATCTGGAGCTCAGTGGTCCCGGGGAAACATAACTTGGGTGTTGATGAATTGGTTATTGGTGAGTGAATGTCACTTGCAAGCATTGTAGATGACATTTATTGTCACTTTGACAGTAGACTGATTGGATTTGGCCTGCTTGCTGTGAATGGGACTAACTTGGGTAATGGGTAATAACCTGCGTATTAACCATTTTAATCTTATTTATCCTTGGAATATTACTGCTGAGGTGACCTGTTGTCTTGTCAAATACATTTCATTGTATCGTTGACCCTGTGCCAACCTACATATGACAAATAAAATTAAATAATTAAATAATAATAGTAACAGTGGAGGACCCAGCGTGGGGAGACCGCCGTGAGGGGGAGGTGTGAGGGGGGAGAATAATGGACAATGGGGACTCGGCCTGGGGAGAACCGCTGTGGGGGGGGGGGGAGAACAAAGGAGGAGCCGGCGTGCTTTGTAACTTTGTCAGCGCCGTAGGTGGCAGCTATTTGCTTACCTTGGGTATACAAGCAAAGAATTTCACTCTGCCTTGTCACATGTGACAATAAAGCATTCCATTCCATTCCATTCTAATTTCACACATTTTTTGGTAGATGCCGTTTTCTCTCTATCAACCCCATGCCTACCTCACCTGTTAGAAGCAGCTCTCCTCTCCTTATTTGTAAAAAAAAAACCAGAGACAAGATGATTCAGTTGGATGGATCTCTAACTGAATCTAGTGTGTTGTCTCTGAAGTTACAGAATCTCTGTATGTGCTTTGCTAAAACATGCACATTTTGGGTAACAGCCAAGTTCCGACTTTATTGCCTTAAGTGGTAGTGGATGAAGCATCAATATTGGAGTTGACTAGGCATGTTTATTTGTCTCCAGATTAAAGTCTGTCATTTATTTTGCTCTGATTAATGTGACTTTTAAACTATGAATTTTTGTTTACCACACACGAGAAAACATTATATGACCATTTGATAGCTAAAGATTTTCTGGAGCAGGGAAAATGCCCAGCCACAGTTCAACTGCAGTAAAGTTTTCAAGTTTCAATGATATGTTTCTGGAACTGGTTCAAAAATTCTCTCACCTCAAGAAGTTGTTCTCCACGTTACAAGCCTTATTTAAACAAAGCTGTACTCTGCAAATTGTAATTGATAACATTTTAAAGTTTATATGTGGACAGAATAATAAATAGTGCAGTGAAGTAACTTTGGCAGTTTTCACTAGGATACAAGAAAAGGCCTCAGAGTTTACCATTTCACTTTGCATAGCCTTTATCCAGCAGTAGAAAGCTAAGTTACAAATCAAGTGGTCTATTTGCTTGCACCTTTGTCCTGCTGCCATTGCTCGGCATGTTCTCATTGCACGTGTCTCTTTAAACACAAGCGTAAGTCTTCCTTCACATTGGCAATGGATGGTTAAAAACACATTCTTTTAAACACTCTCTGCAGTGAAAAACATTCTTCTGGAAGGTTGAAACACATTACTACAGTTGCCTTATAACAGATATCCCCTCTGCTTTACTTCAACTCCTATCCCCACCCCTTCCCCTCTCTGCAATTTAAAACATATTTGTTTTCTCAGGGGCCTGTCCCAGTTAGGTGTTTTTTTAGGCGACTGCCGGCGATTGTCATAGTCGTAGCAGGTCACCGAAAAACCGGCGACTGGACCCCCCCTACGACAATGTCTCCGACAAGCTACAACAACCTACCACCTAGTCGAAGTCAAGCTACGTCAAGCTACCGACAACCGTCGACCCAGTCATCGTGACTTAGGATGTCCACCTATGTCCGCACCTATGACCACACAGGCAACAACCTACGACAACTGAAGTCAACCTACGTCTATCCGCGACAAGCTACGACAAGCTACGACTCTGTCGGCGACAACTGAAGACAATTCACCTCATTTTGGCCTCCGGTTTTGACGCCGGTTGACGTAGGTAGTCACCAATGGAATTCAACGAAGTCAGCACCGATGACAACCTTGGTCACCTGGCGACAACCTGGTGACAACCTACGACAGCACCTACGTCAGGAGATGTCAAGCTACGATCATTGGCGTCAAACCAACAGTCGCCGAAAATGTCTAAACATTTCGAAATCCACTGGCGACCAGAAAAACGTTACGACTCTTTGGAGATGACTCACGACCATAGAGGCGACATCCCAGCGACCATGTGGCGACAGCCTAGTCACCTGTAGTCGCCTGACAAAATCGCCTAAGTGGAACAGGGGTTTCACTCTTCCAGTTCAGACATGGAGTCATTTACCTCTTATTTCTCTCTCCACTGCTGCTGCCTGACCTGCAAAATATTTCTAGCTTTTTCTGTTTTTGTTTCCTCTGGAAGATCATATTTTTAATTGGAGATACCTACAATTTAATCAACATTGTAATCTGCGCCAATTCCTCTTAAGTTGTGGAACTCAGCAGTGTTAAACTGGAAAGGGGCAGCTGAGGAAAGATTCCAGTTTGATTTCCATGTCAAATGAACCAATCTCCCTATTTCATACCTTATTCTTCAGCAGCATAATTTAATATATTTTATAGAGTTTAATATCCAACTATCTGTTTATGCTTGCTTGTTTACATTTTAAATTGGTTAGCTATTCTGGATGAACATGGTTATTGTTTCAAAACCCATAACAAAATTGTCCTTAGCACTTTAGCATGTAATATTGAGGATTTACTTTGTCGTATAAGCAGATTCATCTATGTTGATTAGCTTTTGAGTTTTTGAATCAATTCCTGGAACATATGATATCGAGTCATAGTTATACAGTGTAAAACAGGCCCTTCAGCCCAATTTGCTCACACTGACCAATATGCCCCATCTACACTAGTTCCACCTGCCTGTGTTTGGCCTATATCCTAAATCTATCCTATCCATGTACCTGTCCAAACATCTCTCAACTACCTTCTCTGGTAGGTCGTTCCATGCGCCCACCACCCTTTGTGCAAAATCGTTTCACATCAGGTTCCTATCAAATGTTTTCCCCCTCCCGTTCAATTTATGTCCTCTTGTTCCTGATTCCCCTACTCCGAGTAAAAGATTCTGTGCATTTACTCCATCTAATCATCTCATGATCTTATACACCTCCATAAGAACACCTCTATGAGATCACTCCTCATCCCCCTGCTCTCCTAGAAATAAAGTCCCAGCCTGCACTATCTCTCCTTATAGCTCAAGCCCTTGACTCCTGGCAACAACCTCATAAATCTTCTCCATACTCTTTCCAGCTCAACAACATCTTTTCTATAACCATGTGATCTAAACTGAACACTATCATCTAAATGAGGCCTCACTAATATCTTGTACAGCTGTAACATGTCCTCCTGATTTCTATACTCAATAATCTGACTGATGAAAGCCTTCTTGACCATCCTATCAACCTGTGATGTCACTTTCAAGGAACTAAGTACCAGTACTCCTCGATCCTGCTCTACAACACTCCCCAGAGCCCTACCATATCAAAGTTAATTTGCTGCATTGCATGGCTGAATTGGCAACATGCTTACTTACTCACAAAGAGCTGTTGTATAACAAGTACAAGGCACATCTTGGACAGAACCTTGCTGGAGTGGAGAAATCACTTGCACATTGGTAGAGATTTTTCAGCATCCTTTAACACAACAATTCTCTTTTCCCAAAACACACTAGACATCAGTGCAAAGTCGACAAGAGACGAGTAAAGGAAGAGAAACATTACCCATCTCCTGAACCATTGACATTTAAGGACTGAGAAAGAAAAAGGAGCATGATTCAAGAAAACAGGGGAATTTCCCACCAGATTAATTGGAGCAAGCCAAATAGGAAAGGAAGTGAACATTGAACCATTGAGAGAAAGCAGACAGTTACATGTATAAAGGACACAAAACATGACATTCTCACTTCTGCGAGCCGGAAGGCTTCAATGCTCTAATGAATTCCCATTTCAGGCCATCACATCATGTTGGTTAAAAAAGTATTTGGACCTCTAACCTGCATCTCTACAGTGAGTCTCATAGGCAAAAAAGGTTGAAAATCATGCATGTTCTCGAATAAAATACAATGGCTAACATAAAAAGCCTTTTATGTGAAGCAAATCTTGGAGCATAATAAATTGACCTGGAGATTCACAATTTACATTTATCTTTTAATCTCTTGAAACTATACATCCATTTTCATGGTTGTAATATTTTGATTGTAAACAGTATTATGTTACCAGTAAGCTTTGGCCCATTGTAAGAGCTAAATTGTCGATTTGGGGAAAATGACTTTCTTTGTTCAACAAATACTGCCAACACTTAATTCAGTAAATAAGCCAGTGATAATTAGATTTCCTGTGTATGTGAATGTCAAACTATTTCCTTATTCCTAATATAATTGCACAAGGTACTAGTGAGGCCCCATCCAGAATACAATGCAGTTTTGATACCATTATTAAGGACAAAAATATGTTATTATTGGGTAAGTTTAGACAAAGTACCTTGAGCTGATCACTGGTGCGGAGGGATTCTTTTATGAGGACATATTGAACAGGTTAGGTCTGCATTCATTGGAGTTGGGAGGTGGAAAATATAACATTCTTTGTGGAGTTGAAAGAGTAAATGCTATCATGAAAGAGTCTCAGACCAGTTGTCGGAGCCATTTGTGTTTGTTTGCTGTCTTGGCATATTATATAATTTGGTATCTTGCTGTATTATTTTTGAACACTTGGGGGTTGTCGTGAGATGAATACATATATGGGCATATGGGCATATATGGACTGGGAGGAGTCAGAATTATGAGTACATCTGGGTATGCTGAGACGAGATGTGCCAGACACGAAGGAGCCATGGCTAGATACAGTTCTTACCAAATCTATGAAGGGAGAAATACTAATCTGTTTGTATTGCTACTTCAATAAACGACTAATTAAACTGAAACGTCATGAAGATCTTTCTGTTGTTGTTTGCGTCAAGAATGATCACTCCACTCCTCCATGAAGCAGTGACTAGAGAAGACGACTCGACGGGAAGGATTGAAGTAGCCAATATATTGTAAGAATCACCTTAGCCGGAGTGAATAAACTAAGAACTGACCTCGGTGAGTGAAGATGAAAGTAAACCTGCCTCTAAAGAGTCATTTAAAGTTTTAATTGGATCTATGAGTGAGAATTGAGCTTGTGAATCGACTGGACGGAAAAGGGATTGTTTTATCTGGCAAGCCTCTACCACATTCTACAGACTGATCAGGGTCATTACCTGCATTAATCTGACTACAGAGATTGAAAACTTCAAAAGCCAGTGAGTACAGCATTACATTTTATTGGAAAAGCTATTTTTCAGAAGTTGTATTGGAAAGCTGCTTCTGAAAATGTTGAAATGCTGAGAACAAAGAAGTGACCTTGAGCATCGCAAGATATCAGCTTGTTTTGAATTCTTGTAAGATAAGATTTTACGTCAACCCGTCTTAAAGGGATGGTGACATACAAGTATGTCTGTGGATAGATCTGATGTTCAGCCACTAGGTCGTGTGAAGATCTCTCTGTTCTTATTTGCGTCAAGAATGATCACTCCATTCCTCCGTGAAGTGGTGACTAGAGGAGACAACTCAATGAGAAGGATTGAAGTTGCCACTATACCAGAGATATAGTCTCAACAAAGGGTTGTCTATTTATGACTGAGATGAGGAAGAATTTCTTGCGTAAAGAACTGTGACTTTTTGGTATTCGGTGCCCTGCTACGATGAGTAATCGTAAATATATACAAAGTTCAGTTTTTAATCAGTAAGGAAGGGGGCAGGAAAGTGGGCAGAAGAATATTTGGATCAGCCATGATCTTATTGAAAGGTGGAGCACGTGAGTGCCTGAATGGCGTGCTCCTATGTTCATATTTCTTTTGGTTATTGTATATTTTCTGTGATTCTACCAACACTGTTTCATTCATGTACAAAGCAATAGAGACACTCCATCTTAATTCATTTATAGCCATTTTCAGCCAGAATTCTCACAATGGCCCCACCTTCTAGCCTCTCACTGTTACAACCAATATCTGCTAGACTTTCCACTTCCTGAAAAGTAATGTTTCATTTGTTTATTTACAAAATTTCCATTTATATTAGTACTTTTTAAATATGTTCCTTCATGTAAGTGTAGTGATTCTGTACCTTTTGGTTAGTAAAGCTGAAAATTGTTTTGGTAGAGAAAAAGTGCATTGTAGTTGATTTTGTCAATGAGTAATCTAGCTTTCAATAACCAAAAGTAACAAAGTGAAAAAAAGAACATTTACTAATTTTATTTAAGTATAATAGTCAACAAATCAGAAGAAAAAGAATATCCAAAAGCTTTCAAAATGTCCACGTTGATTTTGTGTCTGAAGGAAGATGCGCCAATTTAAGTATTAGGGAACATTATTTGCACTATATAGGCCTCAATGCCAATTTGATCGAGATCTAAAGAACCACCTAAAAGTTACTTTGGAAATTGCCAAGTTAAAAAAAGCCATCTTCAAAGAAAAATGTTTCCATGTAACCTCCCTGCTGTAGCCAGACACCATTGTCTCTTAACACCCCTAATGCTTTCACAATAGGAGGCCATTGAAATTGATAAGTGATCGCTTCTATTGACACTTGTGCAATATTACTCTATTAAACATTGTAACATACAGACTTTATTATTTTTACCTCGCAATAACACAAATAAACTTAAAGGCATGGAAAAATAACTTTGTGAAACTGAGTTTGAACGTCTCTGGCCTCTAACCCCATTTCCCCATTGACACAATTCTATAATTGTGCTTTTCTATGACATGGGGTTTCTTAGCAACTCAACTATCATGTTATAGCAGAACCAGCTGTACTGTATCTCCTAGAAGGCTCACCAATAGATGGAATTGGCAGAAACTGCTAACGGTAATTAGATTGATCTACTGATGTGTGTGTGGACAGGGCCAAATTTTCCAGCAATGCTTTTTAAATTAATACTTGAATAATATTTGTGTTTGAGATTCCATGAGACATTGCACTGTTTTAGGCAATTTTTGCAAGTTAGGCTGAAACTATTGTGCATTAAAGCTGTAAATTTCAAATACTGCTTGCCCACCTCTATCATGGTCACTGACTTAAAGCTTCTAATTTAAGTTTCACATTTTCAAATTTCATAATCTCCTTCAGTGTTCCAGATCTCACTCTTCCTCGAATTCTGACCTTGAATGCCTTGCCCTCTGTTCTTTGCTCCATTCTAGGTGGCTGTGACATTAGCTGCCCAGGGCTTAGCGTCAGCAACACTACGCCTAAACCTCCCTGCTTCTGCACAACTCTTTTCACTTCTGCCATCCTTCCTAAATGCATCCTTTTCATCCCTTTAATTCCGCTTTGAACTGATCTCCTTCATGCCAGAGTACGTGCCACTGAAAAAATGGACATTAATGTTGCTTCAAGGTGTTACTGGAATGTGACAGGAATACAGTCAGCAATTCTGGAGATAAAGGAGATGACATCTGGGTCAGGGATATTTTAATGCACCATTTCTTGGAAATTTACAGACAGCTGCACATTTATGCTGTTGTAATTCTGTAATTTAAAACGCGTTTCAGAAAATGCTTACCAAAGAGCTACATTTCTGGGTTTAATTTGTTTCCAGAACACTCGTAATAAAAGGGATTTAATGCATATATAAAGCAAGTTTTGGAACGCTTCTGCTAAATTTTGTCAATTGCTTATGATATGATTTTGACAAACTAATAAATATATTTTGCTAATCGGCCTTCCCCTAATGCAATGTAAGTCTGTAAAGATTGGGTTCTTAAGCTACATTTATTTTATATAACAACAATATTTCGATTGAAATAGTATGTTCTCAGTTTTAAATACAGAACTTTGTAGGAAAAGGAAACCATTGACTATTCAACGTATCTGTCATGATATACAACAAGGTTAATATCAAACTTTGCAAATGTAAATAGTAGAGAGGTTTTCCTACATGGCTAAATAAAACAAAATAGTTTCACTCCTCAGCAGAAACTTGTTAAGATTGAGTGTGGAGTTGGCTCATCAGAACCCGATTTTAATCACTGAAATTGGTGGAGGCCAACATTGCATGAAGCATAAATCTTGTGTTCCCATTGAACACTTAGATATACCAAGTCAATATAATGTCCTTAGCACACGGGCAGTCACAAGGACCACCTCATTTATTTGAGGACACAAAATCTACCATGTCCCTTTCTCCATGTAATATGTAATTATTTTTAAATTATTCCTGACTAACTTAAGCAAATAATTACTCTTTACGTGTATCTCTATAGACATCTCGGTACAGTAGGTAGTATTGTTATTTCATAGCTCCAGCAACCTAGGCTCATTCCTGGCCTTGGGTGCGGTTATATGTGGAGTTTACATGGTCCACATAATCGTGTGTGTTTCTGCTGAATGCTCTGCTTTCCTCCCACATCCCAAAAACGTACTGGTAAGTTTAGTGGCTGATGCAAATTACCTGGAGTGTAGATTTAGTGGCATAAGAATCAAGGAGGAGTTGAATGGAGTGCAATGCAGGGCTTGGGCAGTAGGGAAACGAGAGGAAGGGGAATGGGACTGATAGGATGGATCTGCCCAGTGCCAGCTAGATGATGTTAGATTGACTCTCTTCAGGGCCTTAATAATTAAATAAGTCACAACTTTTATAATCAATTTAACATGGAGACAGTTTCTTCCAGAATAGCAATAAGAAGAGTAATCTTGTTTGAATGAAAATGGATGCATTGCTTTCAAAGTTATTTCAAATTATTTTATATATTTCCAAATAGAAAGCGGCCAATTAGCCACCTGAGTCTATGCTGGTTTTCAAAGCAGTTCTGTCATCTCATGACGACACTTATTTCCCTTTAACCTATTGTATAATACATACCCATTTAAATCCCACTGAGTCTCCTACCACCCACTGACCTCAGGGCAATTTGCATGAGTTAATTATCCCAAAAAACAGCATCACTCTTGGATTGTGGGAGGAGACCATGACGTGCTGAAAATGCACACAGTTACAAGGAAACCGTACAACCTCCACATTGACGGCACCAAGGGTCAGAAAGAAACCCAAGTCACTGTATTTCTGAGACAACTGAACTACCTGCAGCACCACCGCACCACCCCAAAACCAGGCCGCTCATAATTCACAGGATGAACTGGGAGAAGTTTCTGATATTTCTGGTTCAGAATGATTTAAAGCAGGGAAGAGGGGTAAGCTGAAAGAGAAATAGGAAACAAAAGGCCTCCTGCCATAATTCCAAACTACTTTGAGCAGGTAAATTGTTTGGCTGTAAATAATGTGAGCTGGTGTCTCAATGCATGATTATCCATCACCTGTTTGACCCAGAAAATACAACACATACAACATTTGTTCACTTTCACAATTTCAGCATTCACCAGGTGATAACTGGACTAATGATGAGCTGCCACCATGGGATCTGGTTAGCAGTTTTATTTTAATTTCCACTTATAGGAACTGGTACTGGCAAGGCCAGCATTTATTCACTTTCTATAATTACTATCCGGAAGTTGAGGTGCGGTCTTTTTGAATCGGCGTTGTCCTCTGGTGAAGGTGTTCCTACAAAACTATTAGTGGTAAGTTAGTGGGTTCAGATTTCAATCCAACAGTGAGGAAGGAATGGCAGTATATGTCCATCACGGGATGTTGCATTGCTTGGAGGGGAATCTACAGATGGTGGTGTTTCCAAGCGCCTGCTGCTATGTTCTGTCTTTAGTGGTGGACATTGTGGGTTTAGGAGTTCTTAGAGCAGCTTAGTGAATAACTGCTTTGTATAGCCATGGTGTGTTGGTGGAATTATGTATTGTCTTTTCCCCCACTGGTTAGTCATTAACGAAACCTTTTCACTGTATCTCGGTACACGTGACAATAAACAAAACTGAAAACTAAACTAAACTGAACTGGAAGGGGTGAATATTCACAGTGGTGGTTCATAAAAGTGAACAGCTGAGGTTTCCGTTGCCACTGAAGCACGGACTGGAGCCATCCAATATCTGGGTGCTGCCATGCAAGTTCAGACTGCTGGCAACAAGGCTTCAGGTGCTGCATGGGGCTTTGAAAATATTTCTGTTCTCCCACAGACTGTTCTCCAACAGATTATTTAGAAATCTGCCTCAGAGTGTGAAGGAATCTGCAGTGGGGAGGTAGGGTGAGACTGGTGTGGAGTGGAGGATTGGGAATATGTTCACTGACAAGGCAGCCTGTCGAGCCACTGTTTCATTGTCTGGCCAGAAAGGGGCTGTGCGCTTTATATAAGAAATGGCGCAGGGATCAAATGGCATGTTGGCCTTCATAACAAGAGGATTTCAGTATAGGAGTAAAGAGGTTCTTCTGCAGTAAGACAACATCTGGAGTATTGTGTACAGTTTTGGTCTCCTAATTTGAGGAAGGACATCCTTGTAATTGAGGCAGTGCAGCGTAGGTTCACGAGATTGATCCCTGGGATGGCGGGACTGTCATATGAGGAAAAATTGAAAAGACTAGGCTTGTATTCACTGGAGATTAGAAGGATGAGAGGGGATCTTATAGAAACATATTAAATTATAAAAGGGCTGGACAAGCTAGATGCAGGAAAAATGTTCCCAATGTTGGGCGAGTCCAGAACTAGAGGCCACAGTCTTAGAATAAAGGGGAGGCCATTTAAAACTGAGGTGAGAAGAAACTTTTTCACCCAGAGAGTTGCGAATTTGTGGAATTCTCTGCCACAGAGTGCAGTGGAGGCCAAATCACTGGATGGATTTAAGAGAGAGTTAGATAGAGCTCTAGGGGAATCAGGGGATAGGGGGAGAAGGCAGGCACGGGTTATTGATTGTGGATGATCAGCCTTGATCACAATGAATGGCGGTGCTGGCTCGAAGGGCCGAATGGCCTTCTCCTGCGCCTATTTTCTATGTTTCTAATTTTCTATCTCTTCCTCACGTTCATCTTTCATCCTCCTCCTCAGCTGCTGGCAAGGGTTCAGCCTTTGTGAAGGCCCTGTTCTGTGGCATGGGGCTGATGGCAGCAGGTTTGAGGGCACGTTTGGCTGAATGTGCACGGTTCTGCCACTGCTGTCCTTGCAGCAGAACCTCCTGCTCCATGACAATCGCACCATGCAATGTTTCCATGCAGAGTAAAGGTAATGATGATTCAGCAGGTATAAAGGTTGACACTCAGGGCTGGAGGCTATTAATATCTGTGGATTCACACACTGGAAAACAATGCCAGCACAGCACAAGTTTCCACCTCAGGGTCTTGACGTTTGGTTTATTTATCACATCTTTCGCCCTTTACACCCCTCCACCCTACAGCCATAATTTTGGTGAAAACACATAAGTATATAAAATGCGGTCAGAAAATTCCAAAATTGCAATTAATATTTGCACGTTTACAAGTTCTATCCGTGTTATGGTTTCCTTACTTGCACGTATCACAGCTCTACTTGTGCTGGAACATCACCAGTAAATGGCAACATCGCACTTCAGGATGTGCTCTCTTTCACTGCATTGGTTTCAGTGGAGGATGAAGATATTTCTGGTTCTGGCAAACACTCTCTTAATATGTCAGATGGTCTTCATATGACTGTCATCAAATCAAACGCAAATTAATCCAATCCAGTGCAACCATCATCGTGTCCAGATTCCCCGTGTGGTGCATCATACATCATCACAGGATCACTGCCTTTGGAATGGCAATCGTGAACTCTGGCAACATGTCTTTCCTTTAGATTCCACCTGTTTGGAATATACAGTAGCAGTAAGCCCTGGTTTCACTGAATCTAAAGGTTTTCTGACATTTCTTTACACCAATTACTACACAGGTGACTTACCTGTAGCTGTAAGGTAGTGAAATAAAACCTCTCCTGTATCTTTCACAGCTTTTTCCACTGGCCTTGGTGTGGTGAGGTTTCTGTGTGCGTGCTATGCTCCATTCCTCGAGAGATATTTGGAAAATTCCACTTCAGTGCGATTGCTTCCGTTGTCCATCACAGGTAACTCTGGAAGACCATGTGTAGCAAACATCACTCAACTTTAGATGGACACATAAAGCTGGAGTAACTCAGCGGGACAGGCAGCATCTCTGGAGAGAAGGAATGGGTGACGTTTCGGGTCGAGACCCTTCTGAACAGTGACAGTGCTGTTACTCCAGCTTTTTGCGTCCATCTTCGGTTTAAACCAGCATCGGCAGTTCCTCCTTACACATCACTCAACTTTAGATTGTCACTTGTGACATCGAAGTGGCTGCAGGAACTGCTTCTGTCCACTTTGAATATTCACCCACCATGATTGTCATTTCCCCCACAAGTGGATCTGCAAAATCCTCGGTTATCCTTGGCCCTGCTTTGTTCAGAGTTTGAGAGGAGCTGCTGCTAGACTCCCACAATGCTCTTCACAGCATGTGCATTCCGTCACTGTCTTCCCAACATCTTGTATACGTCAGGTCGCAAGTGGAATTTTATACCAACTTATTTGATTGGAGATATACTGGCCATTCCTCTTATAAATCTTCCAACATACCTACTCTTCCTTGCAGTGGAACAATAACTCTTGATCTTCAGAACCAAACCATTGTGGTTGCTTGGCCCATGCCAGTCTTTTAAACAGTATGTTCACAGTCTCCTTCCTATCCTAGTTTATTTAAGTGCCACTGTTAAAAGAAGCAAGTTATTAAAGTCGTAGTAATAATTTTTCAACCTTCCCTGTCACCTAAAGTGGTGCCAGTGCATTGGAGGGCTGCTGACGTTGATCTGCTGTTTCGAAAGGGAGGAAAATAAAAATCTAATTATAGGACACTGAGTCTAACCTCAAATGTGGACAAGGTTTTGAAATCGTTTCTAAATTGCAACATCCTTCCTTTGGAAAGGCACAGTTATTGGAAACAGTCATTGTTGCTTTTGAAAGGGAAGGACACGTCTGACTGAAATTGTTGAATTCTTTGGTTGAACAAATTTTTACATTTTGGGAACATGAGAAAACAAGTTAGTTTTATGTTGCAGAGTGGGTGGGGATGGGGAAGGAATGCATGGAATAAATTGATTATCCCTAATAGAATTGGGCCAGGGCTGGTCTTGTGATGTGTTGTTTAATAGCCTTCCAGTGGATGGTTTATGAGAGAAGTTTGAGGGAGTGAACAGAAAGAAACATGTAAACGTACAGATCAGAGATGTCACCAAGAATTTGAAACCAAAATGGGAATTTTGGAAATGTCCAGCAAAATAGGAGGGGTCAGAGGTGAGGAGAAAACTGTTCATGTTTCAGATGGATAACTCTGTAGCAGAGACGGTCAGTTTTGAGAGAAGCAGAGAAAGTGAGTTACCTGCCTCTGTTGTATTGATAGAGTCCAGAGGGCTGCAATAAGTCCAGGCAGAATGTGAGATGCTGCTCCTCCAACTCATGTTAGACCTCATTGGAAAAATGCAGGAAGCCACTGATCTGCAGGCCAGGATAGGAGTGAGAACAAGAACATCTCTGAATTGCTAATGTGAGGTTTTACAATTGCTTGATCGTCTTCTCTTTCAAATTTCCATCTCTGTCACCTCCATCTCCCATTCATCTATGTGATCAGCCTCTAACCCTGATGCATTCTGACCCAGTGCCTCAGATCTATGGCACTCTTTTGGTGTTCAATTTCCTCGACACATTTAGTGCAATTAACATTCATGGCAGTCATTGTGCACAGTACCTTGGCTGAAACTCTTGCATGTTATAGTACAAGCAACCAGATAGAATGACCTATCCTGATTACTTCTACCTTTCTTTCTGGAATTGTGCATAGTTTCATTTGGTTTAATATTACAGTTACCTCCTGGTTTATCTTATCTTCTCTCCTGCCCTAACAGCTTTGATAATGCTCAACAATTTCCAGCTGGAAGAGGGATAGCACTGCCCACCACCATCAGCAGAGCAACCAGAAATGCCCACATGTTCACCTGATGGTTATCAGCTCCTCCTAGGGTACCTTGATATAATATTCCAAAGTTATGTTTCTCATGAGTATTTCTGTCTGAAATTTTCAAAATATGTTTCCAATTGCAATGATGTGCTGTGCCTAATTGCTGGAAAATGATTTATGGGCTGATCTGGAAAACAGCAGGAGTTTGCAAATGTATCTAACCACAGTGACTCTGCCATCATGATATAATGGGGTGTGAAAGTGGCCCCAGTTCTTTCTGTAAGGTTGCACTCAGGGTGTGTTTCAGAGTGCAAATGGGCAATAAGCCAGCAAATTCCTTTTCTCTCTTTGCTGCTTTGCTGCATTCCCTGGGTAGGTGGATTCCAGCTGTACTCTTCCATGTCAGCCCTGACCCTTTTCCAAAATGTGCTCCGATTTTAGAAGGATTTTTAATCATCCCTGCCTTACTTTGAAGCACTTGTCTGCAACCTATAACTGAATGATCACAGAAACACATGTTAAACTCTGTAAAACACCTAGCTGTAAACTGCAAGCCATACACCATCTAAAAGAGGAGAGCTCAATTAAGGTTTTCAAAGGAGCATTTATCAAGGTTGCAAACATAGAGTTATAGAGTCATACAGTGCAGAAATAGACTCTTCGGCCCAACTCGCCCATGCTGACCAAGAAGCCCCATCTAAGCTAGTCCCATTTGCCCGGGTTTGGCCCATATCCCTCAAAACCATTCCTATCCATGTACCTGTCCATGTATTTTTAAATGATGTTTATAGTACCAGCTTCAACTGCCTCCTCTGGCAGTACCATATATCCACCACACTTTGAGTGAAAAAGTTGCTCCTCGGGTTCCTATTAAATTCTGCTCCCCTCCCCTTAAAATCTCTGGTTCTTGATTTTCCAGCCCTGAGTAAAAGACTTTGTGAATTTATCCTATCTATTACTCTCATGATTTAATACACCTCTGTAAGATCAGCCCTGAGTCTCCTGCACTCTAAGGAGTAAAGTCCTAACCTGCCCAATTTCACCTTTCAACCTCCTGGCACCATCCTTGTAAATCTTCTCTGCACTATTTTCATCTTATTGACATCAGTTTCATTGCAGGGTCACCAAAACTGAACACACTACCCCAAGTGCGGCCTCACCAACACCTTGTACAATTGTAATGTAATGCCCCAATTTCTGTACTGAATACCCTGATTGATCAAGGCCAATACGCCAAAAGCGTTCTTTACCATCCTGTCTACCTGTGATGTCAATTTCATCGAACGATGTAAATAAACTTGAACTATGCTCCAAAGTCCTTCTGCTATACAACATTCTCCAGGACACTGCCTTTCACTGTGAAGGTTCTGCCCTGGTTTGACTTCCCAAAATGCAACACCTCACTCTTTTCTGTGTTAAACTCCATTAACCATTCCTCAGTCATTTCCCCAGCTGATCAAGATCCTGCTATAAATTTTGATAACCACCTTCACTGTCTACTATACAAACTACTTTAATGAAATCTGCAAACTTACTAATGATGCCTTCTACATTCTCATCAAAATCATTGACATGAACCACAAACTGCAAAGGGTCCAGAACCGATCCCTGAGGTATACCACAAATAGGAGTGCCAACTATCTCACTCCCAAATACGGGACACATGACCTCACACAGCCAACGACCACATGCTCCAGCTCCACTAATTGCGGCCGCCCGGGCCGGGAGGCGGGTTGCTACGCAACCTCCGTTAGGCGGCACCCGGGCCTAGACTGTCCAGAGCTAAAATGTCGAAAACCTAGAGCGTCGGGACCTGAACTGATGGAAGCTACAGTGATTGGGCCTACAGTGTCGGGGCCTACAGCGTCCGTGCCTACAACAGCCTCCGGGCCTAATACTGAACAAGGGCAGTCCCGTACGGTACAAAACAATTTAGCCCAAAATACGGGATGTCCCGGCTAATAGGGCACAGTTGGCAACCCTAACACAAACCACAAACATTGGAAAGATAATTATACAAGTGTGAGTGGATTGTTTTCAGGAATTAAAGTCATTGATATTCACATGACAATGCAACACTGGATACAATAATAAGTCCCTCTTGTACTTTAAGATGGATATTGTGTCTGTGTGGCCTCTCTAATCATTCTGCAAGTGGATTAAGAAAATCTAGTTACAGTAAATGAAGTTTGATGAAGATTATAACTTGCTTATTTTTAACTTTCTGTTTGCAAAACCTTTAAGTTGACATATTGTATTTCAATATCTCGCTCATGGATTCTTTTGTTTGAAACCTGATTAAGTTCTGAAATGTGAACTTTCCTTGCAGTTCTATCCACAGCAATCCCTTTATCCTTCAGCAACTCACTGATGGGCTACCATTTACTCTCCCAGGCCCACGTCCTCTGCAGGAACACAGCACTGGGCTCATATCAATAAGACGAGACCCACCAATTAGGTGTGGTTGTTTTGTCTGGTCCTTTGAGAAGCAACAACAAATTGCCCCTATCCCCAGTCACTGCAAATGTGAATAAGAGAAGGTCATTCTTGCCTACACATGCCTCTGCCTCTCTCAGTATCTGGAATCATGGGCATTTAACATTTGTACAAATTTACTTTCTTACACTCCTGCCCATGTCCTCTTCACATCGTTAAAACATAACTTTGCACCCTGAGAGCTGTTGCCAGCTCTGATATTGGTGGTTGGCTACTGAGGAACTTTGACTCTACACAAAATGGAGGTTGAATGATGTGTCAACATTTGCACTCCATTCAAATGAGTTGCTTATTGATAAATATGATGCAACAGAGCGTCACTGCAGATGTTGAACGTGAAGTCCAGTCTAAGTTAAACTGAGGAGTACTTAGGTAGATGTAAAGGATCACAAGGTGTAGTCCAAAACAATCTTTTTGTTTTTTGCTTTCTCAGAATCTTCAGGCATCAGCTGCAGAAACAGGTAAACGAGTCTCTGCCTCTTTTGGCAGAGCCCTGGGCCAACAATCCAGAAACATGACCTTTAGTCCCACCACAGCAGTCATGGATTTCAAATTCTGGAATCTAACAAAAACTAGTCTTAATGATGTTCATAAAACTACCAGACTGTCATTTAGAACTGTTTAGATCAGCCATGATTGAATGGCGAGTAGACTTGATTGGCTGAATGGCCTAATTCTGCTCCAAGAACATATGAATGTATGAACATAAAACCCATCCAGGGGTGGAAATACAGTAAGTGTCCTTGCCTAATCTATCCTGTGTGCCACTCCAGACCCACAGCAAGGTGATTAATTCTTAGATGTCCTGTGAAATAGCCTGGAGGGCCACTCATTTATCATATAATCTGCACTGAATCTCTGAAGCCCCTCTCAAACCCAAACCTGCAATCTCCACAACCAGGAAGGCTAGAGAAACCACCACCTGTATGTTCTCCAGCATATTGATGGGTCTTTATCCTGGATTCCCTACTAAACTGGGGGAAGAGTCTTTACCAGCGGAACTGCGGTGGTTCAGGGAGATGTTCAGCAACTCCTTCCAGAGGGATGGGCATTAAACATTGGCGTTATCAGTGATGCCTAGATCATGAAACATTAATAGATAAAAAGCACATTAAAAGTAATTTGACAGAAAGATTTGGAATCCACTGAGGATGAAGTAAATTCAGGATTTTTCAAAATGTCTCTGGTTCTATCAACATGGATGAGAGGAACAGACTGTAATTGCAGCAAAAGCTTGAGACTGTCTGGTTCAGATATTCACTCAACCTATTGCAATATTTAGATATTGGATATTTACATATAGATTTAAATCTGTGATTGTATGAAGAATGTTGGTATGCTGAAGGCAGAATAGCTTCAGGAATGCTTGGTACATTTTTTCTTTAAGTTAATGGAATATCAAATTCAGGAGCGCACGCTGACTTAACACAACATGTAATTCCAACATTTCTAATTTGGCTCCAGATTCAGAAAAGGGATGTGACCAGTTTGATTACCAGTTTTTGTGCAAAGTCAGTCTGTCAGTTTCATCAGACTCATTCCAGGCGGAAATATTTTCAGTGTTATTTTAATCCTTACTGCATGACGGGGATGATGTGGGGTGGCGCCCGAGACTATTTTGATGGGAAGACTAAGTCTAATTGTATTTGTGCAGAATCACCATCTCCCTGTATCGCTCTGCCCTGCTGTTACCATAACACCCGTGATGAGCCTGTCCAGAAATGTTCCCCTGATGACCACTCATTTCTGAGTTGCCCAGCAGCTCACTCGATCATTGAAAACAAAGAGTTCACCAAAGGACTTGTGACTAATGTGAAACAAAGAGTCTATTATTGCAGAAATGTCAACAGCGCCCACACCCCCTGGTTGTCTCAGCAATAATCCCCACACCACCCACATTACTGACAAAAATAAACCTTGGCCAGCAGCTGCTTTAGCACCAATTGAGGTTAATTATTTCATTCTGTTTAAAGTGAAATGTAGCACCACCAAGGATTGAGATTGGGTAATTTTTTGTTCATCGGCCTGTGTGTGACATTTCTTGCTAAAGTCCTCCGTATGGTATCATTTTGATCATCTGAGACTTGTGAGGATGAATGTAATTCTCTGACACATCAAGCTGAGAATCTGTTAAATTTGATATTCCATCTGTTAAAAAACACGCTAAGCAGTCATGAAGATTTTGTGTCTTTAACATGCCAGGTTTGTTCATATAATACACTTATTTGTATATCCACGACGATCTATTATAACGCATGTTTCCTTTGTGACATAATGGATATAACATTATTAATGAATTTAGGGAACACTATTTGTAGTATACAGGCCAAATTAATTATCACCCAATTTTGATTGGGAACTGAAGAACCATTTATACTTAGGAAATTGATATTTGGAAAAAAGCTGTCTAAGGGAAAAACTGTTTTGATGTAACCTCCCCGCAGTAATCAAACACTACTGCCTTTTAAGAACACAGTTGCTATTTTCACTGCAGGTGGTTATTGACATTGACAAGCAGTTACTTGTATTGACACTTGCAATGATGGTCAATCAAGTAATGTTACATACTGCTTTTAGTATGTTTAGCTTGCAATAACAAAAGCATAACTATTAAAAAGACTTTTGTTTTTAGAAATCCTGCAGGAAAATAACTTAGTGAGAGCAAGTCTGAAAAGTTCTCACCTCCTAACCCCCTTTTCCCCATTCACACAATTGCGTTTAAAATGCGATTTTCTATAACGCAAGGTTTCTTAGGAACAAAACCATCAAATTATAGCAGAACTACCTGTATTTACCTTGCACTAAACATTTTCCCTTGATCATGTATCTATACACTGTAAATGGCTCAATTGTGATCATGTTTCGTCTTTCTGCCGACTGGTTAAAACGTAACCAAAAGCTTTTCACTGTACCTCGGTACATGTGACAATAAACTAAACTAAACTATATGTCTGACAGACTTAACTGGGCAACACTTACTATGAGGAAGCTCACTAGATTTTCCAGTTATTTTGCCAGCAAGATTTGAACTGGTGCAAACAGTTCATAGGCCTCGATCGGCTACCAGGCCACACGTTTGGACACAAACACAATAATTCATTTTTACTGCTTGTATGTTCCACTCTCTGTTTTCCTCTCACATTGAGAATTAGCTGGACAGGAATTCAACATAGATGTGTGCTGAATGCTTGTTTCTTCACTTACCACCATCAACCCATGCCATTTACTGTTGTTCTTAAAATAGTGATATCCTCACAGATCGTGACGTCTGGTGCTATGTACGCCACATTTGCACGTCCTCCTCCATGTGACCATATGGGTTTCCCCTGAATGCTCCAGTTTCTCTTCACGTCTCATGAAATCCAGGATGAGTTTAAGTTAAACTAAAGGGTCCTTGGTTAGATGTAAAGAATCATGGTAGGTTAATTAGCTAAGGCAAATTACTAACTGTGGGTAGTTGGAAGGGGAATTGGAGGAAGTTGATGGGGAAGTGATGGAGAATATGCTTCAGAGAAATAAATAGGGGAATCGGACTGAGAATCATCATCGACTTGCTGAGTCAAATGGTCTCTCCCATGTCAGTAAAAAAATGAGAAATGTTCCAGAGTTTTGAAATAAAGCTGCTGTTGCTAAGAACAAACTTCATTTTCAGTTTTGTTTTATCTGTACAGTGATTGTCACAATGGGCACAATGATGACCCATTACTCACCAGACTGGTCATGAGTTATTTGATGCTCTGAGGAGTTACTTACTTATTGCTGAGAATTCTGAACCAACTGAATGGAAAGAAAACTTTTGTCGAATAAAATATACTGAAACCATGGTTCATGGAACCATATTTTTGCACCCAATCGATGTCTGAAAGCCATCCCATTTAATGCTCTGTCACCTCTGTCCCAGATCATCTCCAAGGACAACTATTTTGGAACCTTGTATATGGGGTGCCCACCATCTGCTTCAGCAACCTGCATGGAGCTAGATAGTGATAATATTAGCAGGAAAGTTTCATTTTGCTCATTGTGCCCCACTCCCACAACGCTATCACCAACATTCAATAAAGCTGAAGATCAACCTTCTCTTCTGTCACTGTCTACTCCATAAATGCCCTTGCCCATTCCCCAACCATCATGATTTAACGTTGGGCTGGTGTCAGAAACGTAATTGCCTAAGGTTGTATCAGCCAGTGTACAGGGCTGGCACTGCCTTGTGGGTTTAGTTCACCCTCCAGTTAGCTGAAAATTCTCAGTGGATGCACTAGGAAGCAGTGAGCGACGGCTGTGTTGTCAGTGATAAAGTCAATAGACAATAGACAATAGATGCAGGAGTAGGCCATTCGGCCCTTCGAGCCAGCACTGCCATTCATTGCGATCATGACTGATCATTCACAATCAGTACCCCGTTCCTGCCTTCTCCCCATATCCCTTGACTCCGCTATCTTTAAGAGTTCTATCTAGCTCTCTCTTGAAAGCATCCAGAGAATTGGCCTCTACTGCCTTCTGAGGCAGAGAATTCTACAGATTTACAACTCTCTGACTGAAAAAGTTTTTCCTCATCTCCGTTCTAAATGGCCTACCCCTTATTCTTAAAAGTCCTCTGGATGAGATGCAAAAGTAAAGGCCAAGTTTGTTCTTTCAGGCATCCGAAGTCCCAGCGCACTCTTTGAGTGAATCGCAGGAGAGTTATCCTTACTGTCTTGGGCTATTTTTGCCTCTTAATGAATATTATTATCAAGGTCACCAGATCAGTCCCTCTGCAAGGGAGATTGCTGTGTGCAGGTTGGCTGCTGGGTTTCTACATAACAGCAGAAATCTGCGATACAACTGAGACCTTTTGTCACCTTTATGAAATTTAGCAAGCTTCAGCCAGGACCAGCAGGCCCGGTAATGTTACTGAGGCCAGAGGCTCTTTCCCAGGCCCAAGGGCATCAGCTGCTCTGACAGGCTGGGGAATAAACCTTCGGGAATTTACACCCGTCTATTATGAGAGAGTGAAAGTTGTTGCAGGCAGTTTACCGTTTCTGTGCTGAACCCAAAACTGCTGGGATAGTGAATTCATAGGCAGTCCATTTAAACTTGTACAATAGATCTGAGTCAATTCAGTATGCCTCCCCTCCCTCTCCCTCCCTCTCCCTCCCTCTCCCTCCCTCTCCCTCCCTCTCCCTCCCTCCCTCCCTCCCTCCCTCTCCCTCCCTCTCTCTCCTGCTCTCTTTCCCTTGCAATTTATTTTGCTTCTATTCTATATTTAAAAAGTACATTTATTAATTGGAAAAGAATGATTGGTTGGATCGGTGTAAAGATTTACACTCTTCAGCATTCAGTTGACATTTATAAAGTTTAAAGCACATCAGTGTTCAATTAAAACACTAACAGAAGCATTAAATTTGATGAGGTACTATTGGCTCTGGAAACAACCTTTGCAGTGTGTTCACAGTGCAGAGACTTAAACAACTGTGACATGAACCAAACCCCATGCATTGACATACAGTCAGAGCTTCTGTTACCAAAGAAAAACTAAAGCTAAACTAAAGCACTCAAATCAGCAATCTCTACTATTACATAGAAAGTAGGCGCATGTAAGAGATTACGTTTTCAGTGTTAAACAATATCTGAAAACTTGCATTGAATTATTGTCTACTCCTCACTGATGTTTCATATTGTTTTAATTGTGCTCTTTTGCAGATGCACTTTTTAGGTATAAATAAGATTGACTTTTGCACTGGACCAAACTGTACTGAATTTTGAGGGGTCTATAAATCTTTTCAAGGAAACACAGCAAACGGCTCAAGTGAAGGTAGGATTTGGTACTTTTTATTCTGCCTGTTGCTAATTGGTCTCACATCCTGCATTGCACCTCCAAGATCATCTCTCCACAAGCTTGACCCCACCTCTCAATCCTATTTCACCTCACCTTCTAGAACAGCTGCAGAAGAGTTCCTATTTGGCTGCAACATCTCATTAGAGAACTTATCTGAGTTCCAGATGAGATCTCTAATGAACTATCCGACCCACGACATTGTGTACAATGGAAGGCGAGGAAGAGAAAAGGGAGGATTATTTTTCTTACCCCTGACCTCTCTTTAACCTTTCTACTTCAAGAACATTTTGGATGTAGTTGAGAATTACCTTTGGGCAGATTGCTGTAGAAAGACATTGTACAAATACAAGTTGCTGTTGTTGAAGCCTCAAAATTCTAAAGTAAGTTAATCAATTCTGACTTTTGTGCACCCTTTTTTTATCTCTATGTTAACCATAAGCCTTCTCACCACCCGTAACCTGTGTAGTCTTAAGAGTTGCACCAGACTGATGTAGTCCATCAATCACAATTATGATGTGGTTGATGTTGATGAAAAGATCTTACAATGTTCATGCAAAAGACAAACTGCAACATGCTGTTCCTGGGTCTAATAAGATGAGAATGGTATTACTGTGACTAGCCTGAAACTGATATACTACTGCATAACAGAATTTTGAATCTTTACTTTCAGTGGACCTAAACATGGTAACAGGAGGAGATATTACCGCACAATGGTTCCTGGCATAGGATTTGTGTCTCAAATGCAAGTCATTGATTTCTAATTTCTTTCATGAAATTAGCTACTTAGTATCTGGAATAGGTTGCCCGCAGCTGTTTTGGAAAATAATTGCTTCCGTAGTCGGTAGAATTCCTCACCAGTCAGGAGAATAATTTTGGTTGACCTGATATTGGTTTTGCACTCACTCTGTAAAGAAAGGGCGATCACGGTGGTGCAGCGGTAGAGTTGTTGCCTTACAGCGCTTGCAGCGCCGGAGACCTGGGGTTGATCCTGACTACGGTGCTGTCTGTACGGAGTTTGTACGTTCTCCTCATTGGTTTTCTCCGAGATCTTCAGTTTCCTCCCACACTCCAAAGACGTACAGGTTTGTAGGTTAATTGGCTCGGTGTATGTGTAAACTGTTCCTAGTGAGTGTAGGATAGTGTTAATGTGCGGGGATCGCTGGTCGGTTCGGACTCTGTGGACCGAAGGCCTATTTCCGCGCTGTATCTCTAAAACTAAAAACTAAAACATAACCCACGCAAAGAGTGGACCAGGCAAACTTTTCCAAAACCAAATAGCAACTGCATTTATTCTCCCTGTACTGTGATCAGAGATTTGCTTGTCACTTTCTTTCAGATCTGATACACTTTCTGCTTAATATTTGCAGGATAATTTACAACTTGACTTGTTTAACTGCCCATTTATTTTTCAAACAGAAGATCATTGACTACGAGATAATCTCACATTGATCTTCTACAGGAGATGATCCAATTACCCAGGGCATCATGAGGAACAATAGACGACATCTACTTCCTTTTCTCTGTAGTTTCAGACAAAGAGCTGAGCCTGATGAAACAATTCAATAATAAGTAGAATAAATGAATTAAAATCCCTCTATTAGTACATCTTAACTTTTTTAAATAGCACCGACAATGCAATCTCTTTAAATACTATGGTGTAAAGAAATTAGATATTTGCAGATATATTTAGATTAATAATTCCAAAGGATGTCTAAACATAGATGATTATCTAGATAGCGACAGCTATTTCAACAACAGCTGCTTAATCCCGAGAGGTGATTGAAAATTCTTAATGCCTCTTCTTTTTCAGTCAGATAATGCATGGCTTCCTCGGCTTCCGTCACTGCTGTTTTAACCGAGGGCCTTTTGAAATCGTACTCTGCTGGGAAATTGTAAATTCTGGACAGGTTTGCAGCATGCTGATGAATAATTATAGTCATATCTCATCTAGTTACACAGAAGCAAGATTCAAGCTCAAATCCAATTGCTTATGATATTTATTGGAAACATTTTATGGTCTTTATTGCAAAATAGTTGGGAAATTATGAACTACTTAGCAAGATATAATGCAGAACACTATTACATTTAGAGAGTGTTTTGCGCTCCGGGGTGGTCATCATTCACTTACCTCCTGGACAAAAGAAATGACTGTGAAAAGCTACCGTAATCAAACGTTTACTGAAATGTTCTTTCCATGTTATTTGTGATAAGGAAAAACTTTCACCAACTGATTAGGATGGAGTTTGTGGGAAAAGAAACATGTACTATAAGGCTGCAAAAAATCCCTGCACTATTATTCACGTATACCAAAATGTCAAGTATCCTTTCTTCCGTGATATTTTAGTAATTCTGTGCAGAGATTAATTAAAGCTAAATTCTTCTTAGATCTCAACATGAATCATTGACCTCGAAAAGCTAAGCTGATCCTGACTGATGGAATGAAAAGGAAAAAAAAACAATTGGTCTTTGGAACCTAGTATTATGATTTAAAGTAAAATCTGCATGGGTCCCAATGATAATCACTAAACCAGTTCACTACACTGATGTGTCACCGTTGCATATAATGAGCACTGAGAATTCAATTAAATCAATTTCAAAATGGAGAGCAAATCACATATCTTACATCACAGTCTGAAGAAGGGTCTCGAACCGAAGCATCACCCATTCCATCCATTCAGAGATGCTGCCTGTCACGCTGAGTTACTCACTCATTTTGTGTCTATCTTCGGTGTAAACCAGTCCCTGCAGCTCCTTCCTACTCACATATCTTATAATATTGCACATTTAGTTGGAGAATGAGCATAAAGAACTGGATCAACAGTGTGGCCAGACATCCCATCCCAGCACTTCCCTCTCTAGCTTCTTCAGTGAGCAATGGAGTCAGTTGAACAAAAGGACAAGATTCTGCACGCGTTACCCAAGAAAGGTCTTTGCATTCATGGGACGAAAGATCGAGTGGAAGAATAAACACTACATAGTTGGAAGCAATTTTGACGTCTACATATATACTTACACTGAAACCTTTGTGGATGTTTTAGAAAGAGGTTTTGTCCATTGCAATCTTTGCAGAGAGATTTAACCAGCTGTACTTAATTGTGTTTGAATTACAGAACACTACAGAAAATGTGTTTCCTGTTATTTTTGCAACATATGTATTTTATCTGCAAGACAGTGATCTTGGCAGAATAACTCCAAAGCTAAAAGGATTTGACAAGCTGTTCTGCTTTGCATCAGGTTTTAATAACAGCGTGTGTGGACCACAATGTATGGCAGTGTGCAATGGAAGTTTGTTATTTAGGCTTTTCAGAAGTTGTACCTGCGATTCACTCACATCTTAGGAATGTGAAGTGTTTAGAGACCTTGTGCTTGGGAGAGTAAAGGCATTGGGTTTGAATTTGCTTTCCAGGTTGCACGTCATCTCAAAAGTTGATTGTTGCGCAGCATGAAGTGTGTCCCACCTCATAACTTGTATTCAGAGAACCCAAGTGTTTATTGATAATCTATTAATGCCTTAAAAATCATTATGAATTAAAGGTACAGTGGGTGACACAATGGCACAGCTGGCACAGCTGCTGTCTCACTGCACCAGAGGCCCAAGTTCAATTCTGACTTTGGGTACTGTCTGTGTGGAGTTTGCACGTTCTCCCAGTTACAGCGAGGGTTTCCTCCAGGTGTTCTGGTTTCTCCCCACATCCCAAAGATGTGTGGGTTTGAAGGTGAATTAGTCCCTGTAAATTGCCCCTAGTGTGTAGGGAGTGGATGAGAAAGTGGAATAGCGTAGAACTAGTGTGAACAGGTGTTCATTCATCAATGAGGACTTGTTGGGGCAAAGGACCTGTTTCCATGTTGTATCTATAAACTAAATATTCTTTAACAGCTGCTGTTGGATGCATCCATTGGGCAACCAGTTTGTGGCAAACAGCTCAAGACAGCAGACTGATAGCAGAATGTTGGGAGGTCATGTTACAGTTATATATGACACTGGTGAGGCCACATTTAGAGCATTGTGTTCAGTTTTGGTCACCTTTGATGAGTGTTGGTCGGCATTGGGCCTGTACTCACTGGAGTTTAGGATATGGGCCAAAGGCAGGCAGGTGGGTCTAGGGTAGATGGGGCATATTGATCGGCATCAGCAAGGTGGGCTGCAGGGTCTGTGTCCACACTGTATGATTCTATGACTCTGACTCTCTAAACATTTGTTGAAAATCACAGTTGCAATTTTGCAGATACTGAATGTTCCTGTCATATTTTCTTATCTTCCAATAAAAGTAACAAAATTATTCCTGCTGGGTGTTTGTTTCCAAGAGTGTTAGAACAAAGAGTGAGTTGACTGTTGAAACCAGAGTAGATACAGGTTAGGCGCCTGTCATCAATTTTATACTTTTCAAGTCAAGTCAAGTCAAATTTATTTGTCACATACACATACACGATGTGCAGTGAAATGAAAGTGGCAATGCCTGCGGGTTGTGCACAAAAAGAATTACAGTTACAGCATATAAATAAAGTTAATAAGTTACTATTAGTGTCGACAAAAATTTAGTCTCTGGGGTTATAAAAGTTGACAGTCCTGATGGCCTGTGGGAAGAAGCTCCGTCTCATCCTCTCCGTTTTCACAGCGTGACAGCGGAGGCGTTTGCCTGATCGTAGCATCTGGAACAGTCCGTTACTGGGGTGGCAGGGGTCCCTCATGATCTTACTTGCTCTGGATCTGCACCTCCTGATGTATAGGTCCTGCAGGGAGATGAGTGGGGACTTCAGTGAACAATCATCCTAGATCTTGAACTGGAATAGTGTTGCTGTTTTCAATTAAAGGATCGGGCATATAAATATCTGTGTAACTGGCAACGGAAAAGGTAAGTGGTGTGGATGGGGAATGAGGAAATTGTAAAGTATCATTCAGTGGTTGTGAAACTGGGCTTGAGCTTTGTGTCATGCTGTGCTAAATGACTAAGGGATTAATGTGCAGATCAGCAGGGCACAGGAGGGTGGGATGCTGTGAATCTCAGTTGGCCTTTAAGTGAAATAGCCAGCAGGCCACCTTTGGCACCCAACCAGCATTTACTGTTGGCAGGAACCGGAGCGGCTTCTGACAGTAGAACGTTCATACTGTTGCTCATCCAAAGCTGGCTTGTTTTAATCGTTTAAAGCCGTCAGTGGACTGCTGTACTTGTTATTGGCGAGAGTCTGCCAGCTCTCTCGATTTCTCAGTGGTCGGCTCCTCTCCCTTTTCCTTTAACCTTTGTGGACCCATGCTTCACAAAGATTTTAAGGCCTCGATTTCTGCAGCCAAGTGGTGACCGATCCTCTTGATGACATAGTCTGACCCCTGCCGTCTTCTATCCCTTCCACCTGCAGCTCTGCCCTAGTGTCCTTCCACTGAGTGTGGTACGTGTCCTGCACTATGGGTGGCCACGGTGGCGCAGTGGAAGAGTGGCTGCCTTGCAGCGCTTGCAGCGCAGGAGGCCCGGGTTCAATCCCGACTACGAGTGCTGTCTGAACGGAGTTTGTACGTTCTCCCTTGTGACCGTGTGGGTTTCTCCGAGATCTTCAGTTTCCTCCCACACTCCAAAGACGTACCGGTATGTAGGTTAATTGGCTTGGTGTATGTGTAAATTGTCCATAGTGTGCGTAGAGTCGTGTTAGTGTGCCGGGATCACTGGGCGGTGCGGACTCGGTGGGCTGAAGGACCTGTTTCCGTGCTGTATCTGCCATAAGAGCTCTATCTAACCCTCTATTGAATGCATTCAGTGAATCGGCCTCCACTGCCTTCTGAGGCAGAGAATTCCACAATGCACAACTCTCTGGGTGAAAACGTTTTTCCTCCTCTCAGTTCTAAATGGCCTACCCCTTATTCTTAAACTGTGGCCCCTGATTCTGGATCTGCAGCAGATATGCGAGTGATGTCCTGTATTAAGCTGAGGGGCCAGGGATGAAGTGTATCTGCCCCCCCGCCCCCCCCCCCCCCCCCCCCCCCCCCCTTGCGGCTCTGCTTGTTTTGGGATGCTCCTTGACACAGAGTTAAGTCCAGGAGCAGAGAGAGAATGAGATGCTCCAGCACATTTCACTACATTGCACTCAGCGCACACTATAAAGTGCTGACACTTGAACTGTGGTCACCAGATGCTGGAATCTTGAGCAAAATACAAAGTGCTGGAGGAACTCAGCGAGTCAGACATTGATGTTTTGTGTTGGGACCCTTCTTCAACTGAAGGAAGAGAAGGAGGAAAGTTGGAAATGAGACATGGGAGTGCTACAAAGCCTGGCAAGCAGTGGGTGGATAGTGAGGAGGGGGGGGGTTTTGTTTGGCAGATGGGTGGAGTAATTGACTATGATGAGAGGTGAGAAGGAACAAGTGTGTCAAATTAGGAGAGAAAAGGAGGTGAGATGTGAAGACAAAGAGAGGGATATGGGTGGAGAGTGACATGGGGAGGGGAAAGATAAACCAAAAGACCTAGAAACTCACAACAGAAGAGACACCGCAGTGGGGTGAATGGACGGTTTGTGCTTTGGTTTTCTACCTTCCATTCAAACAGAAAAGTAAGAGTTGAAAACCGTATTGTTGGATGAGCAGAGTGAGTAAAATAATCGAAGACCAAGTCAGACAAGAGGAAATGTCAGTGGACAAATATCAGTCAAAAAACATAAAGAAATTAAGTCTGTCCAAACATCAAACGATCTTCCTCTTTCCCTGCCACTGACACTTGTCCTTCCACTCCACTTCTCCACAATCTGACCACCTCTGAGATCGCAGAATAAAGGTACCTTTGACCACTCATAGAGTCAGAGTCTGACAGCGTGAAAACAGGCCCTTCAGCCCAACTTTCCCGCACCGGCCAACATGTCTTTCCCTAATATCTACACTAGTCCCACCTGTATGCATTTGTCCCATATCCCTCTAAACCTGTCCTATCCATGTCCCTGTCCAAATGTACCTGTCTAAAACGTTACGATTGTACCTGCCTCAACTATCTCCTCTGGCAGCTCGTTTCATACACCCACCACCCTTTGTGGTCAAGAGAGTGGTCAAAAGAGGAATGCTGGTTCAAGTATCAAACCTGCTCTTGGTTTTCCACCTCACACCGTTTGCTTTACATTTCCCATGGCCTCTCGTCACCTCAGCCAGTTACACCTTTGTTCATTCTTCATCATTTCACAATTTAATGCTCCTGCCTTTTCATTGACTGCAGCTGAAACACTGGCCTTCTGTTTTCCACCAAAAGGATGGAACTCATACTTCCAACTTCTATTTTCGTTTGAAAAGTAAAAGCTGCCTGCAGATTAATAAACTAAAAATAACTTCTATGGAGCTGCAGAAATAAATCCAAAATCTCTCTGTAAGATGTCCCAATCTTCTAAAAAATATCTTTCACCACTCTTGCACTCAGAGCTGTCTAAAAATAGCTTTCATCACCGTTATAGCTTAAGCAGCAGGAAAATGTAAGAGAACCTTCTTTCACTGAAATGCATTTGAAGATAACGAGCAGAAGTCCAACACCAAAAGAACAGTAAAAGATCTGCTGGCCATTGTAATACACTGGAGTTGTCTTATTCTGCAGCATCTGGTAACTGGAAGTGATAATGACCTAAGAGAACATTATATAGATGTTAGGTAGAGACACAACGCTGGGGTAATACACTGGAGTTGTCTTATTCTTTATTCTCAGTCTGAAGAAGGGTCTCGACCCGAAACGTCACCCATTCCTCCTCTCCTGAGATGCTGCATAACCTGCTGAGTTACTCCAGCATTGTGTGTCTACCTTCGAATTTAACCAGCATCTGCAGGGTTTTTTCCTACACATTATATGGATGTTTGTGGTGAGTAGCATTGCTTGAGCAGATTCCACAGAGTCTATGATCTTGTGTAAATAAATGATTGTATTGGGTGATGGAAAAATAATCAATCAGTGCTTTCAAAAGGGAATTGGATGGGGACTTGAGCAACATTGCATCATGATCACTTGGGTTTCCTGTGACATAGGAGACAGAATCCTAAGATGGGCTTTTCCTCAGAGTGTCAGAATACTGTTGTCCCCACTCTCGTCTCCCCATGTGGTTACCATGGTAAGTACACTTTAATGGCGCCAACCTACTGTCCTGTGCGCAGTGTGTGAATAACACGACAGGTGAATGGGCAGATTATTTTCTACTGCATCTCCGTAAAAGAGAGGATTGAGTCATAGAGGGATGCAGTGTGGAAACAGGCCCTTCGACCTAACTTGTCCACACTGGCCAACATGTCCCAGCTACGCTAGCCCCACCTGCCTGCATTTGGTCCATATCCCTCCAAACCTATCTTATCCATGTACCTGTCTAACTGTTTCTTAAAAGTTAGGAAAGGCCCAGCCACAACTACCTCCACCGACAGCTCGTTCCATACACCCACCATCCTTTGTGTGAAAAAGTTACTCCTCTGATTCCTATTAAATCTTTTCCCCTTCACCTTAAAAGGAGAAGAGCTTGACAATGCTTTCTTAAAGTGAAGATTTCCAATTTTACAATGTTTTTGGTGACTCTTTGTTTTTCATTATACCAAAACAAATTTTGCCCACCAAGTAAAGATGTGATCCAAGTTCCAAGGAGGAATGATCACTCATGTGAAACATTACATGTTGGAGAGGTGCCCTGATGTCAGTTCTTCAGCCTGGACCTCCTTGGTTTCTTTCCACATCTGGTTCTCTCTGTGGAATCATTCCAACCTGTGGCCACAGGCCATCCTCCATCATCAAGACCTCCAGTCCCACCTCTGAGAAGCCTCTGATTCCTCTCCCGCAAACCCTGTGTCCCTGTATCACCTGGTGCACTCCGTGGTTTTGTGGAACCCCACGCACAGCAATTACTTTTGTTTTTGAGATTATGTTTGCAGCATCAGGAAGATTGCTCCTAATCAGTGCCTGAGTATCAAGTCTGCCAGTCTCTGATTTAGTGCCTCCAGGCACAATCATATCATGGTGATCAGCAATTTGGTCCAAAATTGCTGGCTAGAATCAAACTCTTAAACAGGCACAATAGCCTGTTTTATTCTCTCCACCACTGACCTAGTGCACTTCATTGGCCTTTGACTTCCATCTGTACAGAGACCTGTTCATCAAAACCCCTCCCTTGCCTGTGTCCACCCGTTACCTGCTACACTTTGTCCTGCCTCTCCTCTCTCCCAGCTTTCTTCACCCCCCCTCCTTCAATCAGTATGAAAAAGGGTCCCAACCCGAAACAACATCTATCCATGTTCTCCAAAGCTGCTGCCTGACCTACTGAGTTACTCCAGCACTTTGTGTTGTTTTGTAGAGAGAGCAAGTTCTGACACAGGAATGCAAAGGCCACAGCCAGCCAGTCATTAAAGCACATTTTAAAACATGAATTAGAACTTTGTGGTAAAAAAACAATGGATACAGAATGTTTTTATTTACTCTAAATGCACCGTAAGATTATTTAACCATTAATACTAATGGCAATCAGCTTCTTGTGAAAAGTGTTTAAATTCCGCTTTCTCGGAGTTATCTCCAATGAAATAGTATTCTTCCTGAAATACGGGAACCAAACTGTTATAGTACTCTCGGTGTGGTCTCATTACACCTTTTACAGTTGCTTTAAGATTTCCGTTTTATTTTACTACAACCTCCTTGAAATAACAGCCTGCAAAACACAAAGTGCTGGAGTAACTTCGGTGGGTCAGGCAACATCTGTGGGGAATGGGTAGGCAATTCACCTTCATGAATATCTGTTCACATCACAAAGTGCCCTCATCCCTCCGATGGGCACTATTCTCCAGGGTTCTTTGTCCATTTAAACACTTTGGTTCCTCCTTCAAAAATTAATAACATCACATTTTTCCAAACTGTATTCCATTTATCACATTATTGCCCACCGTTTAACCAACCGAGATTTCTACACAAACTTCTACCCTTTCCTTATTTTGCCTTCCCATCTATTTTTGTTGCGTCATCAAATTTGGCTATCATACAATCACCTTCTTCCTTCAAGTCATTAATACATATTATAAACAGCTGTAGGTCAGCTCTGATCCCATGTGGTAACCTATGGTCACAGGTTGCCAATGGAAACGACTCCCTTAAACCTATTTGCTGCTTCTTGTCCGTCGGCCAATCCTCTATCCGTGCCAAAATATTGCTTCCAATGTTATGGCCTATTAAGTTTTCACCTAACATTTTGTGAGGCGCCTTCTGGAAGTTCAAATAGAATGCTTATACTGGTTCCCTTCTTTCCACTCTTGTAGAGAATTACTCAAGAAGCTCCAACACATTCCCCTTCAGGAAGCCGCATTGATTCTGCTTGGTTTAATTCTGATTTTGCAAAGGTGCTGCTATTACTTTGTAAATATTTTTGCAACAATAGATCTAATGGTGATTGACCTATTAGCTATGTCCCTTCTCCAATAGGGGGTGTCACTTTGCCCTTGTTCCAATATTCTCCTTCTTCTCCACAGCCTTAGGGTTTTTGGAAGATTACACCCAATACATGCATTATTGCAGCAGTCTCTTCATTTAGGATCCCAGGCTGTTAGCCATCCAAGGTAGCAAACCTACAGTGGGATAACATAGAACTAGTGTCAATGCGAGATCGATGGTCAACATGGACTCAGTGGGTCAAAAGACCTGTGTCCATGCTGTATATTTCAATCAATCGCTCAATTGTTCACTCCATTAGTTTCACAATTACAATTTCCCCAGTGAGGATGATGGTATTTGTTTTCATTTTGGCATTATTCAGTATTAGTGGAATATCTGTAGTATCTTCCACCATAAAAGCTGATGCAAAAAGATGAACTCCTCTGTCATCCCCTTGCTCTGCATAACTATTCCCTCAGCTTCATTCTCTGAGAGACCTGTGTTCACTTGAAACCCTCTCTTCTTTTTATATACTTGAAAAAGGTCATCTTGTCTGTTTTACATTCTTTGCTAGTTAGTCTTCATAATTCATCTTGTGGTTTTTTTCCTTTGCTGAATTCTGAATTAATCCCGATCTTCGAGTCTAATTTTACCTCCTTAAGTGTTTTCTCTTTCTACTTAACACCCTTTTTAATTACCGTCGATGGTTGGAGGGGGCCATGCTTCCTTTGTACCTTTGGTCTGCTGGGATATAATTTTGCTGAGAGTCATAATTTACCTCATTAATTACCTGTCACTGCTCCTTACTGTCTTGCCTGCTTGTGACTAGCTTTTGACAGAATAAATTTTATAGATGGAGATTTATAGAAAAGCAGTTCACCTTGATATCTTCTCAGGCAGAGCAGATGGGAACGGAGATCTCTAAACATCAAAATAGTCACAGTTAAATCCATAAGAAGTTCAAGAGATTCCACTCAAATGGGTCAGAATATTGAAGCTACCACCACAAGGAGCAGTTGTGCTGACAAAAATAGATCAATTTAGAAGGTTGGAGTTGAAGTGAGGGAGGAAGACTCATTGAAGCGGTGAGATGAAGCAGAATGGAGGATGAGTGTGGAGTACAGAGGTTGGCACTGACTTGTCTGATTCTGTATTGCCAATAATTTGTAAGCTGATTTATAACATCAGACTCATTGTGTCACTATTTTTCCATATGGAGGCTTGATTATAGGTAATGCAAATTACTAACCTGATATAAGCACGTAGTTATACTCCATTTATAACTATACGGACAGCTCCAGATGCAGTCTGATATCAGAGGTTTGTTTGATTCTTTGACCAAAAGATGGTCAGTATTTTATGCTTTGTTTAGGTATTTTTTCCAAAGCAAATGTTCTTTAGTCGGGGATCTGCGATGAGGGCAGGATTGGGAAAGTGGCTTGAGAATGGACTAGCATGTTGGGTCAGGTAAGTGTTCATCTGGAACACATTAGTGTTGCACACGGACTTGCATGTGATATCCTTCCTGCAGCCACACATAATTTGTGTTTCATTTGAATGCGAACAAGGAGTTGCATTTGATATCCTCGGGCGTTTAATCACGAGAGCTAAATGGACACTGCTAATGCGATCGAGCCCAAACGGTTCAAAAGTTCACGTTCCCAGTTGTTCAACAAAGAATTTCTGCACCTTTCCAAGCCCAAGGCAATGGGCTCCTATTCCCAAACCAAAGGCTCTCCAAGCAAGTTTGCACGCAATTATCAGCAGCAAACTAACACTTTCATTTTTGTTCTGCTGCATTTACTGTAATCTACTGCCATTATCATAGCCAGCAATTTACTTGGCTGAGATTAAAAATTTAGTGAGCACGAATAAGTGATTTTATTTCTGTAACTGAAGATGGTGAAAGGTAGAAACGGAATATAAGTTCCTGATGAAGAGAAATGTTACAGACTAAATGTACTGCCCAAAAGAAATGAATTTTTTTTTTAAACTGTAAAAGTCAGAAATATGAAATAAAAACTAAATATCCAGAAAAAACCTAGCTGGTCAATCAGCATTTGTGGGAAGAGACAGAGTTGATATTAACTAATATTAAGTACAATTTATGTACATGAATAATTCAGATGAAGATCCTTCATAAGAACTAGAAAAGTTAGAAAACAAATTACTTTGAAGTTGCAGCTAGAATGGAGTCTGGATGGACAGGATGAGGAAAATATCTCGGAGTAATTGATGCCATATTCTGTGCTAATATAGGCTGTTTATGAAACTACCTGACTGATACTTAAAGAGGGAAATTATAGAGATAAATCAAAGGGACTAGCAACCATTGTAAAATGTTGTTCAGAGTTGCTAGCTATGGTAATGGAAACCATGGTGACCAAGAAAGAAAAACTTCTACAAAGAGGCAACCATGTGGAAAGTCTTATCTTCAGAGCAGATACGATGCAGATGGAGGGACCAGTGGAATAAAATGAATGCCCTTGCCCCTTTGGCATTGAACAAATGCAGTCCCTTAAAAGTAAAATAATGTTACTGTGCTAGTGAATAGGATAAAGTTATCAAGGATTATGGAAATAAATTACCAACCAGAAAAGGACTCTGTGCAAAACAATTTTAAAATTCCAACAACTCGAAATGTTGTTCAATCCACAACAAAATTGTTTAAGTCTCAGTTCAAAGTCCAGTATTCTTCATCTTTTGATATTCATGTTGTTCAGGCCATGAACAATCAAAATTCTCGTCACTTTTCTTTATGGATGAAAAATATCTTGCAAGCTATCCATATAATTCAAGCTTTTCTGAAGCAGCTGCAATTTATGGCAGTTCCAGGATCTGTCTTGAATTCCTCGCCCAAAAATGCACTTACACAAATTTACAGACTCCTCCAACTCATGGGTTCCAAAGCTAACTAGCACTGGAAACCAAATGGAAATGGACATCAGGCATGGAAAGGTTAGTGCTTTAGTGTGAGCCTTTCATACGATTTGATTGAGCAGTTTGCGATCTATCGCAGCTACAGGGTCAGAATAATAAAAGCTCGTGAGTTATGCCAAATTGTTATGATATCTCAACCCAAAAATGTTATAAAACATAAATTAGGCATGTTTATGTTATAGCTATAACACCTCATATTTCATATAAATTGTAATTATATGGTTCAGGATTCCCAACCAGTGGTGAAGCAACAGCTGCTCCCATTGACGGTGAGCAAAGCTGCCCCCAAACCTCTCGTCAAAACTGGGTGTGGCTCCCACCTTTCCTGACACCTATTGCTGTCAGACATCAGCCCTGGGGGGAGGGGCCCTAATATCAAGCAGCAGCAGCAACAACCACAACCTCAAGCAGGTGAATCAGATAATCACAGTGAACAATCCATGCTGCAGAACCAGGAGGTAAAAGGAACGTTTAATAAACTGTGCAGGAAGGAACTGCAGATGCTGGTTTACACCAAAGATAGACATGAAATGTTGGAGTAATTCAGCAGGTCAGGCAGCATCTCTGGAGAGAAGGAATGGGCGACGTTTCTTCTCTCCAGAGATGCTGCCTGTCCCGCTGAGTTACTCCAGCATTTTGTGTCAATGTTTACTAAATTTATTGCACACTGCAGTGCATGAAATGCAAACGATGGCAGGTGTACATAAAGTTGCAGAAGAAGCTGAAATAGCACAAAGAAGTTTTAAAAGGTTAAAACTAAAGCACATCTCCTTTAGGCTTAGGTTCATTGTAGCCATGTGCACCATGGTACAGTGAAAAACGTAGCTTCGTTTTTGTATGCAAAACAAAGCATTTCACTGTACCTGGGAACATGTGACAATCAAGTATCATTGAATCATTCAATTTAGTTTATTGTTGTCATGTGTACCGAGGTACAGTGGAAAGCTTTTGTTGTGAGCTTTCCAGTCAAAGAAAATACTAAACATGATTATCATCAGCCATCTACAGTGTGCAGAGAAAAGGTACATCGTTTAATGCAAGATAAAGTTTGATAAAGTCCGAGTACAGATAGTTCTAAGGACTCCAATGAGAAAATGGGAGGTCAGGAGCACACTCTAGTTGGCGAGAGGACAGTTCAGTTGCCTGACAACAGCTGGGAACAAACTGTCCCTGAATCAGCAGTTTCAAACTTCTGTATCTCTTCCCAGATGGGAGAGGGGAGAAGAGGGGATGTTATCCAAACAGATCTGATTTACCGTACATAAATACAATCAAGTCAAACTCAAGTACCACAGGTAGAGCAAAGGGGAAGATACAGAGTGTGGAATATAGTTCTTAGCATGGTAGTGCATCCGTTCCATAGACATTTTTAAACTGGTTTTGAAATATTTACCTGAGGGGATGACAGTGCTTGCTAATGTAATATGTTGTGGAACCAGGGCAATTACTAAACTGTGGGGCTGACTGGGCCCACGGGCCTGAGCCACATAATAATGTGTGCACACTATGAAGCAGGGGCCTGCGGACAGCCTGCTTGCTGATGAAGCTGATCCCTCGCTGGGCTGCCAGGAGCTGCAACCTCTGGGCCCGCTATCAGTGGGCAGCATCCACAACAGCACACATGCTCCACCCTGATCCTTCACCTCACCCAGACATTAAACAGCAGCCGTGCTCACAGGGAGTGAAACCCTGAGAAAGAACAGCGTCTCTGACTAGGCCGGAGGGTCTGGGTGTGCACCCGAGTAAAAAATCATTTATTATCCAATCGAATTTTATTCAAAATGTAAGCATTTCCAAGCATGATCAACCTTTGGTTGTTAGCTTTCTTGTAAACACTGCACCAATCAACTGAAATAGATGTACTTCTGATTTTGTTTATTGTTACGATGCCTTATGATGCCTTTTTGCATGATTACGTTTATTGATTTTGCCTCACTCAGAATACAAGGGCCCATTTTAAAAAATATCTCTCCTCTTTATCCACTTGCTGTCCGACCTGCTCTAGCCACCAGAACTCTGGCCTCTCTGTGCCCAGAACATCTGCTATAAATCAAAGTCATCCGTAAAATACAAAATTAAGCAATTATGCAGATTATTCCAGACTTATTTAATAATGCATGTGCTCATCCTGTTGTGACTGGGGAGAGAGTAAATAACTTTTAAAGAGAAATATAGTTTGCCCCGAGCCCACGTGTGACCGATGGCAACTTGCAATGCTTCAGCCCTCAAACTGTTTTAATTAATGTTATATGCAAGACTTTCACGCTATTACGTTTTAGTTAACTGCAGTTAATAGGTAATTAAATGCATTTTAATTCTGTGTAGCTGACCATTGTTTCCACCATAGTTTGCCTCCTACCAAATGAAACTTAAAAACCTAATTCAATTTTTCCGAAACAAAGCCATGTTGGCCCATCGTGTCTACGCTGACTCGCAATGCAATGCCGTTCTCTCACTAATTTTCCTTGTCACCAATTCTTCACATTTCCATCAACTCTTTACAGATTTTACACAAATTTTGGTAGGACAAATCAAAATAGGACGTACAGGGTAAATGGTAGGGAATTGAGGAATGCAGTGGAACAGAGGGATCTGGGAATAACTGTGCATTGTTCCCTGAAGGTGGAATCTCATGTGGATAGGGTGGTGAAGAAGGCGTTTGGTATGCTTGCCTTTATAAATCAGAGCATCGAATATAGAAGTTGGGATGTAATGTTAAAATTGTACAGGGCATTGGTGAGGCCGAATCTGGAGTATGGTGTGCAGTTCTGGTCGCCAAATTATAGGAAGGATGTCGACAAAATGGAGAGGGTACAGAGGAGATTTACTAGAATGTTGCCTGGGTTTCAGCACTTAAGCTACAGAGAGAGGTTGAACAGGTTGGGTCTTTATTCTTTGGAGCGTAGAAGGTTGAGGGGGGACTTGATAGAGGTGTTTAAAATTTTAAGAGGGACGGACAGAGTTGACGTGGGTAGGCTTTTCCCTTTGAGAGTGGGGAAGATTCCAACAAGGGGACATAGCTTCAGAATTGAGGGACAAAAGTTTAGGGGTAACATGAGGGGTAACATCTTTACTCAGAGGGTGGTGGCTGTATGGAATGGGCTTCCGGTGGAAGTGGTGGAGGCAGGCTCGATTTTATTATTTAAGAGTAAATTGGATAGGTATATGGATAAGAGGGGATTAGAGGGTTATGGTCTGAGAGCAGGTAGATGAGACTAGGTCAGAGAGAGTGGTCGGCGTGGACTGGTAGGGCCGAACGGGCCTGTTTCCGTGCTGTAGTTGTTATATGGTTATATGGTTATATGGTTAAAGGACGGTATCACAAAATGCTGGAGTAACTCAGCAGGTCAGGCAGCATCTAGGAGAGAAGGAATGGGTGATGTTTCGTGTCGAGACCCTTCTTCAGACACAAAGGACAGTTTACTGTCTTCAGCTGACCTATGAACCTGCATGCCTGTGGGACGTGAGAGGCAACAAGAGTGGCCGGGGGGAAACTCCATTGGGGGGTCAATGTGCAAAGTCCACACAGACAACAGTGTAGGTCAGGATTGAACTCGGATTGTTGGAGCTGAAAGGCAGTGGCTCTAACAGACCCACTACTGTGTGACCCACATTATATCAAGACTACCAGGATATTCAGTGAATGCGTTTTGCATCACAACCACTGCTCTGCATTGACCATGCTGAGAGTTGAACTATGGCCAGCTGCTTTCAGGGGAAGTGAGAAAACACACAGAGAGTGCAACCTGAATAATCTTCAAGCTGACTGCAAACTGGCACTGCGAGAACCCTGGAGGCAGAATGAGCCATGGGCACCAAGGCTCTGCAAACAGCAAGACAAGCAGCGCAAAAACAAATCCGAGTTGATTCAATTATGGTTGATGAGAAAAAACTGGGTGGTTGTTTACAGAGTCCATCCGTTCTTCTGGGATCATTAGTAAATTAGAGTGAGCGACAGTCATTGTTTTATTTCACTTCGCATATGCAGAGCGATAATCATGGTCGGATTCACTTGGGTTAACAAAATAATAAACAGGTAACTCGACATAAGTCTGCAGATCTGTTCCTTCTGGCACACGGTACTGTACAGAGACTCCTTCTGTTTTTGCTCTGGGGGGTTCATTTGCTTAGAAAAACATAGAATTTTCATTGAATTCTTCAGTCTGAAAAAGGGTCTCGACCCGAAACGTCACCCATTCCCTCTCTCCTAGATGCTGCCTGACCTGCTGAGTTACTCCAGCATTTTGTGATACCTCCGATTTGTACCAGCATCTGCAGTTATTTTCCTGCACTAGAATTTTCATAGTCATACAGCATGAAAACAAGCCCTTCAGCCCAACTTGCCCACACTGACCAACCTGCCCCGTCTACACTGGTCCAACATGCCTGCGTTTAATATACCTATCACCCTTTATGTAAAAAGGTTGCCCCTCAGGTTCGTTTTAAATCTTTCTCCCCCTCGCCTAAACCTATGTCTGCGGGTCTCGATTCCCCTACTGGGGACATTTTGATATTTCACTTAAATTGAATCAAGTAGTGCACAAAGAAATTGCTGAAGGGAAAATATTGGATAACATCTGGTTCTACAGTAGATAGCGTAGCCAGCGAGTATAACATATCAAATGCCATGGTGCATGGGCTTTGGAACATGTAATGTTATCCAACCTAATGTAAGTAGCTGTAACATGTCTATGGAGCAACTGTTGTGAAATGCCAGTGGTATAAAATATCAAAGGTAGACACAAAATGCTGGAGTAACTCAGCGGGTCAGGTAGCATCTAGGGAGAGAAGGAATGGGTGACGTTTCGGGTCGAGACCCTTCTTCAGACTTTCCTACTGGTACAAAATATCAGATTAATTGTCATAATAACATCACTTTATTATATTTGGACACTATCAATTTACTTTCATGATTCAGAAAATTGTTCCTGTTGTGATAATGAATAAAGTGCTGGAGCTGATAAGGGGATCTGACGCACAGTTTCCATGGCACCAATAGGGATTGGTAGTTTTAGTTTACAGTCCTGTCACTGCTCCGATGGGGTTGCATTACAGCTCAATAAATAACTAATGTCTTGGGTTACTCTAGCATTGATTGAACATCCTGTGTGGCCACTTAATGACCTGGCATTAACTCCGCAGCAAGGCCCTGCTCTTGCACTTTTTTAAAAAGAACTGTTACATCCGCATGTGCCCTCGAGGAGACGCAGCTGAATTTCCTCTGCTACTCTCACCACGCTTACAGTACAACGGGCAGATTAGCAGAGTACCACAGCAACCTTCACAAGCAAACTTCTGTGCTTGGAGATTTTACCTGGTCACCTTTCCCTGGATTATTTGGCTCATGTATCAAGAATTATTCTATGATGAAGACCATAAAATCATGAGATTTTATGAGACCTGAAGAAGGGTCTCGACCCGAAATGTCACCCATTCCTTCTCTCCTGAGATGCTGCCTGACCTGCTGAGTTACTCCAGCATTTTGTGAATAAATACCTTTGATTTGTACCAGCATCTGCAGTTATTTTCTTATAAAATCATGAGAAATAAGGTAGACTGCCAGAACCCTTTTCCCAGGGTGAAAATGCCAAAGAATTAAAGGGCGGCAAATTTTAAAAGAGATGTGTGGGGCAAGTGGTGACTGCCTGGAAACCTCTGCCAGCGGTAGTATTGGAGGCAGATACGGTAGTGGCATTTAGGAGGCTTCTGGATCAGCACATGGATAGGTAGCGATATGGATCACATGCAGGCAGAGGAGATTGGCATCATGTTCAGCACTGTCATGGTGGGCCAGAAAGTCTGATCCTATGATTCACTGTTCTATGTTCTATCTGTACCTTACTCACAGGTGGAGAAACACATGCTTATGTAACTTGCCAGGGTTAATCGGGCAATTGTTTTGTATTCATTCATAGAATGTAGGACAGATTTACTTGCTTAAGGATAATGTTGTAGAATTACTTGCAGCCTTTCCAGCATAAATGAGTGACTTGTGATTCAGGGACAATAAAGAGAACTGTGTTGTTGAGGGCCTTGAGTCAATTAGACCAGACCTGGTAAGGGCATAAGGTTTCTCTTCTTGAAAGTATTACTGACCCAGTTTTCTTTTTTGAATGACTGTTTTGTAATCACCATTCTAAATACCAGCATTTTTATTCCAGGTCCATTTAATCACTTCACTAAATTCAAACATTATAAGTATCAAGTGAGATTTGAACTCGGGTCTCTGGAGTATTGATCCATCCATCTACCTTAATCAAATATGAATACTCCAACCATCTGAGTATTCTGTGAAAAATTATCTAAAATGTGTGCTTTATTGCTTTCTTGGTTTGCTGTCTTTGCAAATTATTCGATGTGATCTGGCTGTTTGACCAGCTTGATGCCATAATTGTTGCTAAATGCTAGCGGGATTGCTGACTGGTGCCTGACTGCAGCTCATGTCACAAGGATCATGTCCTCTCCACTGCCAGGCTGTTTGTGAGTCACCTTCTTCAAGGTCAATGGCAATCACTGTCTCCTCCCCATTGTGAGCTAATCCACTGGCTCACGGTGACAAGGAAAATCTTGGAGATGACCAATGTCAGTGGACACTTAGAGTCGTGGAGTCATGCAGCAAGGAAACAGGTCCTTTGGCCCGACTCGTCCTTGCCAACCAAAATGCCCCATCTCAGCCAGGCCCATTATCCTGCATTTAGCCCATATCCCTCTAAACTTTTCCTATCCATGTACCTGTAAATGTTGTTATTGCACTTACCACAACTATTTCCTCTGGCAGCTCATTTCAGATACCTACCGCCCCATGTGTGAAAAGGTTGCTCCTCAGGTTCTTATTAAATCTTTCCCCTCTCACCTCAAACCTACGTCCTCTGGTTCTTGATTTAATTACCTTGGGGAAAAGTGCCTTTACCCTTAATATTCCCCTTATAATGTTATGCAGTTCTATATGACCGCCCTCTGTTTCCTGCACTCCAAGGAATAAAGTCCTACCCTGCTCGGCCTGTCACATTGTCATCTTTTGAAACTATGTTATTGTGACATGCTGGTTGAGTACAGAAAGTACTGGCATCGTGTGACTATGAGCAGTCTACAGAGCAGACTAGAAGCCATTAGAGCAGTCGCCATTAGGTTGAAAGTTATTAGATGTTAAACACGACACAAAGTGCTGTCTTCATTCTTTCTTTTTATTTTCGATTTCTGAAATACAAAACATGACCCAATCTATCCCTATAGCTCAGGCCCTTGCCCTGGCAACACATTTATACATCGTCTCTGCACTCTTTCTAGTTAATGCATCTTTCCTAAATCAGTGTAACCAAAACTGAACCCAATACTCCAAGTGCAGCCTCACCAATGTCTTGTACACTGTTATATAACCTTATAACTTCTATCCTCGATTCCCTGACATGAAGGCCAGCATGGCAACAACTTTCATCATCAATAGGGGAATGGATATATACCAGAATGAAAAGGAGTTTCAGGGTTAGGTTGAGAAGGTGAGTGGGACAATTGGCTTGCTTTCGCACAGAGTCAGTGTGAACTCAATGGACATAAGTCAATTTTTGTATTACTGCTATTTTTTTTTTTTAATTGGTAAAGTTGGAATGCTTACTGTAGATTAATCCTAAATGAGCCCTCAATATGAAGATCCAAACCTGCCATGAGCCAAATGATTCCCAGCTGACATATTAATTCAAGGAAACGCTGGCAGAGCTGCAGCCTCACATAACCAGAGACCAGGGTTCAATCCTGACCTCAGCTGCTGCCAATGTGGAGTTAGGTTTCCCCTGTGAATGCATGGGTTTTCTCCAGTCTCCTTCCACATCCCAAGGATTTGCGGGTTTAAAAGCTAATTGGCCACAGTAAATTACCCCTAGAGTGTAGGGGATGGATACGAGAGTGGGATAACATAGAACTAGTGTGAACGGATAACCTAGAGTCTGTATGGACTCAGTTGGGGAAGGGCCTTTTTCCATGCTGTATTGTTCCATCAATCAATCAATCAATCAGCTGTTAAAGAGTATTAGAGCAATTGACCGTGAAAGAATAACGTCTCATGCATAGTTCAAACCATTTCACCGTTTCTACAAGATTTCTTCTCTCAGGGGTATCTTCCTCCAGGTTAATTCAGATAAACCAGGATTGTCGCTTTCCATTGGCCCATCGCAAAGCAGCCAGGTACAGGTCATAGCAGTTTAAAAGTAAATTTACATGAATGTGGAATCAACAGAAACAAAGTTTAAAGGAGATGTGCGGGGAAAGTTTTGAACACAGAGGATAGTGAGTGCCTGGAATACAATAGACAATAGACAATAGACAATAGGTGCAGGAGTAGGCCATTCAGCCCTTCGAGCCAGCACCGCCATTCAATGCGATCATGGCTGATCACTCTCAATCAGTACCCCGTTCCTGCCTTCTCCCCATACCCCCTCACTCCGCTATCCTTAAGAGCTCTATCCAGCTCTCTCTTGAAAGCATCCAACGAACTGGCCTCCACTGCCTTCTGAGGCAGAGAATTCCACACCTTCACCACTCTCTGACTGAAAAAGTTCCTCATCTCCGTTCTAAATGGCCTACCCCTTATTCTTAAACTGTGGCCCCTTGTTCTGGACTCCCCCAACATTGGGAACATGTTTCCTGCCTCTAATGTGTCCAATCCCCTAATTATCTTATATGTTTCAATAAGATCCCCCCTCATCCTTCTAAATTCCAGTGTATACAAGCCCAATCGCTCCAGCCTTTCAACATACGACAGTCCCGCCATTCCGGGAATTAACCTAGTGAACCTACGTTGCACGCCCTCCATAGCAAGAATATCCTTCCTCAAATTTGGAGACCAAAACTGCACACAGTACTCCAGGTGCAGTCTCACCAGGGCCCGGTACAACTGTAGAAGGACCTCTTTGCTCCTATACTCAACTCCTCTTGTTATGAAGGCCAACATTCCATTGGCTTTCTTCACTGCCTGCTGTACCTGCATGCTTCCTTTCATTGACTGATGCACTAGGACACCCAGATCTCGTTGAACTCCCCCTCCTCCTAACTTGACACCATTCAGATAATAATCTGCCTTTCTATTCTTACTTCCAAAGTGAATAACCTCACACTTATCTACATTAAACTGCATCTGCCATGTATCCGCCCACTCACACAACCTGTCCAAGTCACCCTGCAGCCTTATTGCATCTTCCTCACAATTCACACTACCCCCCAGTTTAGTATCATCTGCAAATTTGCTAATGGTACTTTTAATCCCTTCGTCTAAGTCATTAATGTATATCGTAAATAGCTGGGGTCCCAGCACCGAACCTTGCGGTACCCCACTGGTCACTGCCTGCCATTCCGAAAGGGACCCATTTATCCCCACTCTTTGCTTTCTGTCTGTCAACCAATTTTCTATCCATGTCAGTACCCTACCCCCAATACCATGTGCCCTAATTTTGCCCACTAATCTCCTATGTGGGACCTTGTCGAAGGCTTTCTGAAAGTCGAGGTACACCACATCCACTGACTCTCCCCTGTCAATTTTCCTAGTTACATCCTCAAAAAATTCCAGTAGATTTGTCAAGCATGATTTCCCCTTCGTAAATCCATGCTGACTCGGAATGATTCTGTTACTGCTATCCAAATGCTCAGCAAATTCGTCTTTTATAATTGACTCTAGCATCTTCCCCACCACTGATGTCAGACTAACTGGTCTATAATTACCCGTTTTCTCTCTCTCTCCTTTCTTAAAAAGTGGGATAACATTTGCTATCCTCCAATCCACAGGAACTGATCCTGAATCTATAGAACATTGCAAAATGATCTCCAATGCTTTCACTATTTCTAGAGCCACCTCCTTAAGTACCCTGGGATGCAGACCATCAGGCCCTGGGGATTTATCAGCCTTCAGTCCCATCAGTCTACCCAAAACCATTTCCTGCCTAATGTGGATTTCCTTCAGTTCCTCCATCACCCTAGGTTCTCCGGCCCCTAGAACATTTGGGAGATTGTGTGTATCTTCCTCAGTGAAGACAGATCCAAAGTAACGGTTTAACTCGTCTGCCATTTCTTTGTTCCCCATAATAAATTCCCCTGCTTCTGTCTTCAAGGGACCCACATTTGCCTTGACTATTTTTTTCCTCTTCACGTACCTAAAAAAACTTTTGCTATCCTCCTTTATATTATTGGCTAGTTTACCCTCGTACCTCATCTTTTCTCCCCGTATTGCCTTTTTAGTTAACTTTTGTTGCTCTTTAAAAGAGTCCCAATCCTCTGTCTTCCCACTCTTCTTTGCTATGTTTGGAGGTAGAGGCAGATACGACAGTGTCATTTAAGAGACTTTTGGATCGGCATGTGGATGAGCAGAGAATGGAAGCATATGGGTTATGTGCAGGCAGAAAAGAGGTGGCGTTGGCATCAGTTCCATGCAGTTCTATGATCTATTTTCTCCTTCTATCCCCATTTTAAACCATGTTCGCTGCTTCCACCACCAGTCCCTCAATGATCCCAGCCTCCGTCCTTCTCAATCATCACCGATCATTACCCTGGCTCTTGGCTTCATTCTTTCACTCTTATTCTCCTAAGGACCATCTCTGACCACGTTCGGGCGTCCAAGTGCACCGTGCACTAAATATTAAATGCTTTCAAGCCTCTGGATTCAGGTGCATGGTTTGGAGCAAAGAACGGGTGTGTCAAATGTCTAGACCATGAGCTTTCTTGGCACAAAAACTGTTCTGATCTCATCACTTAGTTATCAACTGCACATTGTACATTGAGACCTACATGTAGCCTGCATACAATAATATGTGTTATAAATCCTCCAGTAAAATAAAATTCAGGTGGCTTTTGTAAATAGCTGCTCAACATTTTAAATGAACACATACATGATAGACATTCCATTATAATCAATCTGCCTTATTTTTGAGCCTGATCCAAAGTAATTTTTATTTTCATGAACTTCCAAAGGTTTCAAATGTTCAACGGTTTCAAAGGTCTTTCATTGTCATGTACCAATTAAGGTACAGTGATATTCATATTACCATACAGCCATACTAAAAAAAAGCAACAAGACACACAACTACATTAAAATTAACATAAACACAGCGGATTCCCCATATTCCTCACTGTGATGAAAGGCAATAAAGTCTAATCCTCTTCCCTCATTTTTCTCCCGCAGTCGGGGCAGTCGAACCATCCGACGGGTCGATCGAAGCTCCCGCAGCCGGCAGTTGAACCCCCCACGTCGGGGCGATCGAAACTTCGGCGTTGGGACGTTCGAGGCTCCTGCGGCTTGGACCTCCCAAAGTCGGTCTCTAACCAGAGACCGCGGGCTCCACGATTTTAAAGTCCGCAGGCCTCCGCGGTTGGAGCTCAGAGGTCGATCCCTGGCAAAGGGATCGCGAGCTCCGCGATAACAAGTCAGCAGGCTCCCGGAGTTGGAGCTCCTGAAGTTGGTCTCCAGCAAAGGTCGCCAACTCCTCGATGTTAGGCCACAGTGTGAACGGAGATACGATATGGAAAAAAAATCACATTTCCGTCGAGGTAAAAGATTAGAAAAAGTTTCCCCCAACTCCCTCCCCTACCTCCCACATAAAACAAGCTAAAGAACACTAAAAACATACATTTAACACGTACTATAAAAACAACAAAGAAGGAAGGGACAGACAGACTGTTGAGGAGGCAGCCATTGCTGGCACCACCCGTTGGTGATTCCATTATTATATATCAATGTTTCTCTTAGTTTTAAAACAGCACAGATGTTCTGAGCCAAAAGTTTGGAAGTTTGGACCATTTTCAAACTTTTCCAGTGCACTGGGGTTAAATTCCTCTTGGAATGGGACAGAAAGGCAACTGGGATCTAAAGCAAGCTGCTGATGCACGACCTCTCAGCTACATTGCAGTTGAAGGCAGTATTTCATTAGTGTGTCCCAATGCTTAAAAATATCAATGGTTTTTGTTTCTGTTTTTGGTTGTGTATGTGTGGGGGGGGGGGGGGGGGGGGTGGGGAAACCTTTCTTTTATTAGGTCTCTTCCCCGGGGCGCAGCTCGCCCGCGGGGCCTTCCATCGCCCGGCGCGGCTCGGCCGCTGGACTTAACATCGCCGGCGCGGCTCGGCTGCGGGACTTAACATCGCCGGCGCGGCTCGGCTGCGGGACGTTTCAGTGCCCGGCGCGGCTCGGCTGCGGGACGTTTCAGTGCCCGGTGCGGCTCGGCTGCGGGACGTTTCAGTGCCCAGCGCGGCTCGGCTGCGGGACTTAACATCGCCGGCGCGGCTCGGCCGCGGGATGTTTCAGTGCCCGGTGCGGCTCGGCCGCGGGACGTTTCGGTGCCCGGTGCGGCTCGGCCGCGGGACGTTTCAGTGCCCGGTGCGGCTCGGCCGCTGGACTTAACATCGCCGGCGCGGCTCGGCTGCGGGACGTTTCAGTGCCCGGTGCGGCTCGGCCGCGGGACGTTTCGGTGCCCGGTGCGGCTCGGCCGCTGGACTTAACATCGCCCGGTGCGGCCGCGGGACGTTTCAGTGCCCGGGGCGGCTCGGCCGGGGGGCCTTCCATCCCCTTGCGGGGGCTGTGCATGTCGGTTGCCTCGGTAGGGGTCGAGCTGTCTGTCCGTGGGTGCGGGGGGAGGAGAGGGGAAGTTTTGTTGCCTCCATCACAGTGAGGGGGTGTTTGGAGTCACTGTGATGGATGTTTGTGTTGGGGTCGTGTGTCCTGTGTTCTTTTCTTTTTTTGCTGTGACTGCTGAAATTTCGTTCGGTGTTGTGCCGAGTGACAATAAAGTTTTATTATGTTATATAGCTTTCAGCAGGCCACTGCTTTAGGGAGGACCATGACTGTGTTCTTAAATTATATTTAAAAGTTGTGTTGAAAATAACCTAAAAAGGGCAGCTATTTGGAACACATATGAAACATGTTTTCCTAAACACCTGCTTGCAAAGAACCTCCTGCCTGCTTCATATGATAGCCCGGGGTGTCTTTGCAGGAGGCCTGGATGAGATATATGAAGTCACCGTTAGACATGGGTGAGGTACTGGTAGATTGGAGAGTGACTAATGTTGTGCCTCTATTCAAGAAGGACTGCAAAGTAAAACCTGGGAACTATAGACCATGAAGCATAACATCTGTGGTAGGGAAAAAAAGACATAACGTGCTGCAGTAACCAATGGATCAGGTAACAACGCTGGAAAATGTGGAGAGGTGACCTTTTGGGTCAGGACCCTTCTTCCGACAGGATACAAAGTGTTTTTAATCTTTAATTTCTCCCTCTCTCCCTACTTTGTTCAGAGGTGCCCACCTGCTTCAAGAAGACCACCATCATCCTGAAGAAAAGCAACATCTCACGCCTTAACTAAAAGGTTAGACTGCATGTGACCCAGGAGAGATAGCTAACTGGATACAGAATTGGCTTGATGGTAGAAAAACAGAGGGTTGTTTTTCAGACTGGGTGACCTGTGAATAGTGATTTCCATTAGGGATCAGTGCTGGCCCCACTGTTGCTTGTCATCTATATCAGCGATTTGGATGAGAATTGACAAGGCATGATTAGTACGTTTGCAGAGGACACTAAAATAGATGGCACTGTAGACAGTGGAAATGGTTATCAAGAATCACAACGAGATTTGGATCAGTTGGGCAAGAGGGCCAGGGATTGGCAAATGGAGCTTCATTTAGATAAGTGTGAAGTGCTGCATTTTGGGAAGACAAACAATGGCAGGACCTTCACAGTGAATGATAGGGCTCTGGGAAGTGTTGTAGAGATGAAGGATCCAGGAGTACATGTACACAGTTCCCTGGAAATGGCGTTGCAGGTACATACAGTAGTGAAGAACATTTTGGCACACTGCTCTTCATCAATTAAGAAAATGAGTATAGAAATCAGGATATTATGTTACAGTTGTTCAAGACATTGGTGAGGCTGCACTTGGAGTATTGTGTTCAGCCTTGGTCACCCTCCTCTGCAAAGAAGATTTAGAAGGATATTTCCTGGACTTAAGGATCTGAGCTGCAGGGAGAGGTTGGTCGGGTTAGGACTTTATTCCTTGGAACACAGTTGACTGAGGGGTGATCTTCTGGAAATGTATAAAATCATGAGGGAAGAAATAGGGTGAAAGCACAGAGTGCTTTTCCCAGGGTGATGGAATCAAGAACTAGAGGGCATAGGATTAAGGTGAGAGGGGAAAGATTTAACAGGAACCTGATGGGCAACGTTTTCACACAGAAGGTGGAGCCTTCAGATGAAATAGTTCCCGCACGTACAATAATAACATTTAAAAGATATTTGGACAGGTGCAGAAATAGTAAAGGTTGGAAGAATGTTGAACAGATGTGGGAAATAGGATAGGATATCCCATGGCTTGGATGGGATATCTTGTGGGAGTACACATGGACGAGTTGGGCCGAATGGCCTGTTTCCATACTGTGTGACTCTCTATGACCCTATTATCATGTGGCACACACCTCTCACTAACATCTTAGGTGTCTTTAATACCATTTAATTTGGGTGGTGATGAGTCTAGTCACATGAGCAATTTCACTGTAATTCGCGTTACTGGCTTTTTCAGATACTGCCCTTAAACTTGATCAAAATCAGTCAATTTGATATGATACGTTTACCTTTAAATGGTGCCTTAAAGTGCTGATGCACGTTACTGAAAAATGGGGAATGTTATAATCTATTGAAAAATATTGTGATAAAAAACACATGGAATACTGATGAAACATCAAAAGCTCTAAATAATTTGGGCAATGGTATATTAAACAAGTGCGAGAGCAAATATTACGTTTCGATGTTTCCTCACAACTTCTGCATTTCATATTGCGTGAAATAGAACCGTGACGAGAAAAATCAGGCTTGATCAAGTCCCTGCACTAGATTTCTAAATCAAATCAGTCACAATTGATGTGGAAACATTTGATGCTGCAATCATTCCTTGTGGAAGTAGGATGATCAAATGTAAATAGAGCGTGTGTGAGAGGGAGAGGGAGAGAGACGACAAGCAGCAGATCAGTTCTGGGCGTAGGAGATTGTACTGGGAGAGATTGATTCAGCATGCTTGGTTCACAAGTCAGCCTCCCCTTTATTTGCTTCCTGATAGTTTGCATAGTTGTAGGAATATGTTTTAGGGTGTTGTTCATCTGTTTAAAGCTCTTCTGGATAGCTGCCATATTTCTTCAATTACCAGGGCACTCAGTTTTGGGCGCTTTGGACACATTGCACAGAATCTTTATATCATTTAGTGGGAGTACACTTGTCTCAGCTTGTCAATCCCGTGTTCAGCAATCACTGATTTCTCCTTCAGTTGGTTACTTGCATTGTCCAGCGCCCGGTATGCACGATGTATTGATCTGAAGAGTGACATCTTTAAATTAGCTGGGTTTTAGCTCAATTCTCTCCTGAAAGTATGTGAGTTCTCTGGATAGTGATACTAAAATGAAGAGGAGTCTTGACCTGAAACTTCACTTTTCCCTTTTCTCCAGAGATGCTATCAGACCCGTTGAGTTACTCCAGCTTTTTGTGTCTATCTTCGATATTAGATTTGGTTTATCATGTGGGAAAGAATGTCTTTCCATAAACTCGGGTCATGTCCGATTCACCTCTACCCTATTGCGGACATTTCACTGTCTATGCAAACGATGCACTACGATGTTGGGAACTATATTCTGCACTTTGTATCTTCCCCTTTGCCCTGAGCTGGCCTTGATTGGATTTATGTATAGTATTACCCGATCTGATTGGATAGCATGAAAAAGAGTTTTTCCTGTCCCCCGTGACAAGAGTAAACCTAAACCTAAAACAAAAAGTGGTGGAGGGAGTGGACAGAAGCTGGGAAGCCGGGCAGAGATCATGGTCCGTAGTCAAATTGGAGCATAGGAGAATGAAAACATGTGATAGAGGAGATGACGATAGGTGGGAGAGGAGTGTCAACAGGCGGCAAAGGAGAGAGGAATTTGGTCACATTAGCAAACGGCCGAAGGAAACTGTGGGGTGAAATGCGGGGAATGATGGGACATGTCAGAGAAGAGTGTAGCAAGACCTTGAGGGAACGGGGATCGGGTTGTAGTTGAGATGGTTTCTGACTCGTTTGTACTGTGATATCCGTTTGCACATAATGCAAGAAGAGATAATGGGATTGGATAATAGCGCTGAGTGGACTCAGGCCGAAAGGGAGAGTGAAGTCATGTGGTAGCCGAATGCGGGATTAGATAGTAGATGAAAAGGAGAATACAGTTAGTCTAATGGAATCAGCCAAGAACTGATTTTTGGAATCAGTACGCCGATCACTTTTAGAGATTGAGTTGGAATCAGAAACGCTGTAATACTCCAAGGTAGTCTTGTGGTCTGCAATATTTTGGCATGACTCATTAGTTTGAATCATTGTACAATTGTACAAGTTGAAGGCATTCCACTAAATTGAAGGAAGTTATCTGGCCATCCTAGTGCTTCTCACTCATGATAATCAAAGACAGATCATATATCTGAAGAAAATTCTCTTTTCACTATCCGAGGATGGCTAGTCTGACTTTAATGGAAACTGCTCTGTGGCGCCCCCCTTCAAGTGGCGCCCAGGGCACGTGCCAAACCTGCCATACCCTAGATACCCCACTGACTGTAGGTGCCAATCAGCCAGGCACAAATTAGTCGCAATGGTTCCTGCACTCCATTCAGTGAAAATTCTTCAAAGGTGCTTCACCAGTGAGTTAGACTCATTGGAATGCCTGGTCAGGAAAGATGTGATTCAGCTCAGATTCTTTATTTTAAGTTTGTGGGGGAGTCTTTCACATAACTTGTTTCCAGACATCAGCCAATCCCCCGCTGATACAGATGAAACAATTAGGGTCTGAACAGATGAAACAACAGTCTGAAGAAGAGTCCCAACCCGAAATGTCAGCTATCCATGTTCTCCAGAGATGCTGCCTGACCTATAGTGTTACTCCATCACTCTGTGTCTGTTTTTGTTAACCAGCATCTGTAGTTCCTTGTATCCAAACGATGACGGAATTGTTCAACCACCTTGGATTTTGAAAGCTCCTTTCAGATTGTAAAGACTTCCACGTAGGCATGTGGTCTGTGAGGTTTATTGCTGATACGAAGTTGAAGAAGTGATCAGAAAATGTGTGGAACAAGAAACAGAGTGTAAATGTGTCTTTCTTTGGATGTTAAAGAAGGTGGTGTTGCAAGGGTTGGAGCATGGCAGTCTGGGTTAAGGTCGGCTCGGAATGGAAGGGAGAAGGTGCAACATGAATTCACTGGTATGATCAATGTGAAGAAAGGGGCCATGCCAGTGAAAAGGTTAGACCCCTTTATGTCGAGAGATCGGAGAAGGTAGCAAGTAACTCAATTAGACTTTCAAGACTAGAAAGTATGATCCAAACTCAAATGGTCATCGAGTGACTTACTCATCCACAAGGCATTGACTGGGCTTGGGCAGAATTTGAGAGAGGGTTAAACTGCAGAACAGAAAATAAATTATTTATCTTGGAGGTGCTTAGAGCTTGGAATTGTCTGCTACAAATTGGTGAAGTGGAGTCAACAAGTACCACAAAAAGAATCAGATAATTGAAATTTAGGGGTTTTGAATGCCAAGAGGAGAGAAAAGGTGGTGGAAAGAATGAAAACAAGGTCTTGCCAGGTTTCATACTGCTCCTATAGCATTCAGATGTCTTGTTATTCCAACCCAAGCAAACAAAAGAAATGACCAGAATGCAAAAAACGCAAACTAAATTATTGTTGTTCCAATGAAATAATGAAACATTTTTATTTTGACATCTGGTTGAATTCAAGGAGACCACCCTAATAGCACGGACTGCTGGATATTTGAGACCAAGTAATCTAAATAATGGATAAAAACGTGAGATAGACAGACAATGGAGCAAAGAGCCAATGAGGCAAAACATTTGCCAATAGATAGTTCATTCCCATTTGATGACCTGAATGTGCAACCTCGAGAAGAACATCAAGACAAGTAAAGCCTGGCCCCTGTGGTGAGGAACATGTTAGCACACAGAATTACAGAACTGATGAAAGCTGCTGACAAACTGATCAGTTTCAAGGAAATTATTGGGTGGAAATTGGTTTCTGCCCACTTTGGGACAGGGTTCTGGGAACACTGGGTAAAAGTCAAAGCCCCAAGGAATAAACAAGCTGATCGTTTAGCCAGCTGTGTGCCTCAGCTGGTACAACAACCTCTCTGGTAATGGTCATCGATGGAGAAAAAGAGGTGATCATGAGGGGGAAGGTCTATTGGCAGGGGTTGGGTGTATGGAGATTGTTTATGGCTTTTACAAACTTCTTTAATGCAAGAAGGGATGACCTTTTCGTCTTTTGTTGACACTTGCGGGTTAGGATATAGTTATCCTAAATACAGTAGAGTCTGTAAGAGGAGCAAAGGAGACGTGTGGGGCACAATTTTTTATACAGAGGGTGGTGAGTGCCCACAAAGGGCTTCCAGGGATGGTGGTTAAAACAGTTACATTAGTGGCATTTAAAAGACTTTTGGAGAGGCATATTGATATGCAGGGAATGGAGGGATATGGGACATGTGCAGGTAGATGTGATGGTCTTGGCATCATGTTCGGCACAAACATTGTGGACCATTGGGGCCTGTTCTTGTGCTGTACTGTGTATATGTATACAGAGTCTACTACAGTTGTGGGCTCTGAGTTCCCACCCTGGTGTCCTCATCAATGTGACAGATAGTGAACTTCTGATGTAGTGAATCATGTTGTCCTCCTGAACACAAACAGGTCACAGTTGTGCAGCAAAATAGCTGCAAGATCAGCAGATATCTCAACCAATTCTCTCAATCCCTTAAATATTCAAATGCCTCTTCTTTAACTATGTCTGCCTGCTACTTTTGCAATGGATTTTATGTGGCTTTTTATTTTACACATAGGATGGTGGGTGTATGGAACGAGCTGCCGGAGAAGGTAGTTGAGGCATGTACTATCACAACGTTTAATAAACATTTAGACGGGTATATGGATAGGATAGATTTAGAGGGATATGGGCCAAAAGCAAAGAGGTTGGACTAATATAGATGAGGCATGTTGGTTGGCATGTGCAAGTTGAGTCAAAGGGCCTGTTTCCATGCTGTATGTCTATGGTTGTGCAGGCAATGAGTCAACCAATTTGTGTAGAGGAACCTCCCCTCCATACTCTATTGCTCTGAAACCTCCAGCCCTGTCCCCCCAATATTCTATCTTTCTCTCTCTTGGCTTAATGGCCATTTGGTGACTCTATCGCAACCGCCCCACCTGGATTTTTTAATTCTTTCTCTTGATTTCCTCTAAAAGACCTGACATAACTATTGTCACTATCGTCAGGCGTGACATATTCCCAATCTCCTCACTGCCCAGTACATCCACTGATAGATTAACTTTCCAAACTCCAATCAATTTCACACCAACCAGTGTGGGTCAATGACGGTAACTACTCACCCAAACTCCACCCAGCTCGTTCACTCATGTGTGACTAAGTCACACTCCCAATGCTTATGGTGAATGATTGCATCAAGGTCATAACCTTAATGGTAACCAGGCTGATGTGATAGCTGATGAAACGCCTCCACCCAACTGAACCTTCCATCACAGTCACCATCTGCTCCACCATAATGGAGATGAAGATGTCATAGTCCAGTGCTACCTCTGTCTGCCTCCATTGATGTCTATCCCCATTTGAGCATATTTGCATTTAAAACCATGGTCTGCTATTACCCCTCCAATACCATGAAAAGCTTCTCATGACTCTTTACAGCTTTAGTCTCCACACTAAACAATGTATTAGATTTCAGTATCATGGACTTCTTTCCTGAATTATATAAATACCAGCTATTGTTATTTCTAGAGGTGACCTGTTTGGGCAGATTTTCAGCCTCAATCCCTGGAAGATAATTCATAATTAAACCAATAGAATGTTTGGCCCATTGAATCCATTTTTCTGCATCCTTTTCTCCCCTCCCACTTTCTTCCACTCGTCTCCCCTCACATCTTCTCCCTCCAACAGCTCGGTTCCCCTCTCCTCCCATCATCCTCCCCTCTCTTCTCCTCCCATCATCCTCCCCTCTCCTCTCCTCCCATCATCCTCCCTTCTCCTCTCCTCCCTGCCCGCCTGCACCTCTCACCTCACCTCCGCTCACTTTACCTCAACCTTCTTTCCACCTTTTCTCCCCTTTCTTGTATCTGATCTTCTCTTTCTTCCTTCATCTTGCTTTGCCTCCTGTACACTTCTTTTCTCTGGCATCTAACCTCTTTCCTACCTCCTGCATTTCTCCATCGCAAATATTTGGATGACAGGAATATTTACAACTTACAAGCAGCAGGCATGGACTTCTTCCATCAAGTTGCAACATTTTCCAGGCTGACTCATTGGGCTGGGACTAATATTACAGCTGCTTCGGCTGAGCTCTGCTCCTTGCTCCACAGAACATTCCTCCTGACATCCTTCCCATTGACAAGGCAGCATGCTATGCTCACGAACCAAATGAGAAACACATGTCTCCAACTTCACAGATTTTCATGCCAGCTTTTAATAAAAACAAGCCTTTTACTAAATTCTTGCAAACTAGGGAGATTAAAAACTCCTCTGTTAATCCTATGTCAAAGCAGCTCAGTTTTAGGACAATGCCCTGGTTAATACTAGGATGGATGTTATTGCTTAATATTTAAATGTACGTGAAAGAAATAGGTGGGTCCTTCACCACTCAAGAAAAGGGTGATTTAATCATCTGTCACGGGTGTCTGTATTGGACAAAGCAAATGCAGATTGCGTTTGCAGAACACCTCAGCTCAGTCTGCAAGGGTGAATTTAATTCTGCAACCCACTCTTATTTGGATCTCTCTATCTTTCTCTCTGTACAGATGCTGCCTGACCAGCTGAGTACTTTTTGCATTCAAATTCCCTTTATACACCAACATCCCTTTATCTACCTTCCATAAACCAAAGGTCGTCCATTTCTCTGCCAGGTCCAGTTAGCTGATAACATCAGGATGCCCCATCACTTATGGATTTGATTTGTCTCCCAGTTAATAAATGGTTTCATTTTTAAATTCTCATTTGAGTTGGATTCCATTCAAGAAGCTTTTCCTCCTTATTTCTGTAATATCATCAAAGACCCACATCATCCTGGCCTCATTCATTTCGCTGCCATCATTGGGAAGAAGGTACAGGAGCTTTAAACCAGTGACCAGCATGAATGGCTTCTTCTGAGCAACCATCAGGCTCTTGGCCACTGCACAACACTAACCACAACCTCAACAACTATGCTCCTCCAGGGTCTGTGTTTTTGGTTGTACGACAGTCTTTGATTCAGCACTGTAATAATTACCTAGTATTACTGTTATTATATATTTATTCGTGTGTTATTGCATAAATTGGACTTTGAAGCTGCAACAAGTAAAAGTTTAATTGTTCTTTTGCCAATGCATGTGACAATTAAACTCTCTTGATTCTCGACTTGACGTTTTCTCTCAGAGGGTGGTGTGTACAAGCTGGTAGAGCTGAGTATGATATTTAGAAGACACTTAGACAGGTACATGGATAGGAAATGTTTGGGGATATGTGCCAGGCACAGGCAATTGGGACTAATTCAGTTAGGCAACTTGGTTGGCATGGATGAGTTGGGCCGATGGACCTGTTTCTGTGACTGAATCTCTTCCTCACCATCTCGCTGTCACTGTGATCTCTGTTTCCCCAGATTTTCACGTACATTAAGACCTCCACTATTTCCCTTCTCCATGATTTATCTTCCTTGCCATTGCACTTCCATTACTACGACTTGTTCTGCACTCTCTATTCTCCCATGATCTCTCTTTTTTCACTGTCACCTTTACCCCATTATCTCCTTTTCTCCTCTGTCTTCCTTCTCTAACAATCTCTCTTCCCCATGTTCTCTTCCACTAAGACCACCCTGCTGTGCCATCTCTCTCCCTTACTGTGCAACACTTTTGCTGTGTTACTCTTCTTCATATGATTCACCTTCTCCACAGATTCTCTTTCCCTGTGTGCGATGCATGTATTAATGCAAAATGCTGCTTTAAGGTTGATGAGACTGGCGTGGTTCATTATTGCAGCATTGTGTGTATAAACTTACTGGTTCCGGATCTCTGCATTCAATGATGTTCATGGTTTTCTTGCCACGAAGAAGTACCCCACCTCCCTCCGAACCACGCTGTAAGTATCCAGCCCATTATGTTTTCAAATGCTGCAAACCAAAATATCCAACTCCTTGATAACAAATTTAAAACTCTGAAATGTGCAATAAGTTAATCTAAGCCTTTAAACTCCATTTTAAATTAGACTTGTGACTTCTTCTTTGCAGAGAGGGCAGTGTCAGTTTCTTCCTGGCTGAGCCCATGTTTATTGCAAAGTAATGCTGGTCTATGTTTTCAACTGGAGTCCCAGTTTAATAGTCACATCCAGGTTATGCAGGCTTGGCTGTGGTGGGGGCTTCGAGAGGGTGTTTCCAATGTGAGGAAATAAATTCATCTGCTAAAGCAATCATCAGGAGCTTGTGATACCGAATAATGGCCATAAATCCTTACACACATTGTTCTGATATGTGCCTGATGTGGACTGATATCCCAAAGACACCATATGATTGAAATTCTGAAACAAATCATCCTCTCCAATGAGATCTTCTTCAAAAAGAATTTGCAATTGTAGACACCTTCCACGCAATGACAGGTTCCAAAGTGTTTCACACAAGCAAAATCACTTAAAATTTGGAATCAAGCCTAAGGCAAAGACATTACGAGAGGACCTCTCTGTCTGCGGCCATCTGCACTCTTGTAACGATGCCTGTAAACTCTGAATAACACCTCGTTTCTTGTCTGTGCCTGCTGTAGCCTGCAGGACTCAGTACTGAATTCCCCTTCAGAAACTTGCTCTTTTTTTGCATCTGTGTTAGAACGGGCCATTTTTGCTTACCATTCCTCTCTTCCGCTTGTATATTCTGGCCTGCTGGGCATGCCCAGACTATATACATCACCCGGACATCAACAGCAACTCATCGCACAGAGTGTAACAGTCCATTTAATGGCTGCGTTATTTCATCCTATGACATACATTCCTTTTGTTTCACCCATTGTTCTACATTCTCTGCTACCTAAAAATTTTGATTGAAAGATACAGCATGGGAACAGGCCATTCAACCCACTGAGTCCATGCTGGCCAACATCACCCGTTCACACTAGTTCTAAATTATTCCATTTCACATCCACCCCCGACACACTAGGGGCAATTTACAAAGGCCAATTAGCCTACAAACCCACATGTCTGGAATATGGGAGGAAACCAGAAAACCCAGAGGAATCCCATGTCGTCACAGGGATATTGTGCAAACTCCACGCAAACAGCATCCAAGGTCAGGATTTCTGCCACTATGACGCAGCAGCGCTACAAGCTGTGTTGTCCTTTCTATCAGTTTTGACGAGGAGTATTCAATCCGAATCTGTTTCCCTTTCGTGCTGAGTTTTTCCCAGCATTTTCTGTTTTTATTACAGCATTCTTGCATTCACAGCTTTTTATATTCATTTTTCTATTTTCAAGATGGATAACCAAAAGATTGATTAATTAGTTAGTTTATAAATATCTCAAATGAGAAGAGATGGAAAGGTTAAGAGAGAGAATTCTTCTGCTTGATTATATTGAGTTTATTGTAGAGGGAAGCCATTTGCCTCACTGGTCCATGTTCACAAAACTGCCCAACCTTTCACTTCATCAAAGCCTGGCCACACATTTTTAGATTCTCTCCTCCCTTAATCACTCAGCAAGCTCCCCATCATTTGTGTTTGTACAACTTGTCACAACTAACCCCTGGTAGCAAGTTCTACAATCTCACTAACTTCAAATAGCCCTTGCTTCCCCTCTCTCTCCATCCCCTCCCCCTTCCCAGTTCCCCCACCAGTCTTACTGTCTCTGACTACATTCTATCTCCGTTCCGCCCACTCCCCTGACATCAGTCTGAAGAAGGGTCTCGACCCGAAACGTCACCCATTCCTTCTCTCCAGAGATGCTGCCTGAGTTACTCCAGCATTTTGTGTCTATCTGCATTCTCATTGCTATTTGGGCAAAGGTATGCCTCCTACATTTGTTATTAGATTTATTAACCCCATATGATTACTGCCATTTACCTATTGGCCTAAAGTAAACACCATCAAATATTGCTGTTATTGGAGGATATCCATATTTTTCCTTTCAATGGCCTTGGAATTCTATGCCTTTATATGTATGTTCAAATATTAATAACAATCGGAATATCGATGCTCTTTTCCTGAAAAAAAGCTGTTAAAATTAATTGACAGTAGACAATAGACAATAATAGACAATAGGTGCAGGAGTAGGCCATTCAACCCTTCGAGCCAGTACCGCCATTCAATGCGATCATGGCTGATCACTCTCAATCAGTACCCCGTTCCTGCCTTCTCCCCATATCCCCTCACTCCGCTATCCTTAAGAGCTCTATCCAGCTCTCTCTTGAAAGCATCCAACGAACAGGCCTCCACTGCCTTCTGAGGCAGAGAATTCCACACCTTCACCACTCTCTGACTGAAAAAGTTCTTCCTCATCTCCGTTCTAAATGGCCTACCCCTTATTCTTAAACTGTGGCCCCTTGTTCTGGACTCCCCCAACATTGGGAACATGTTTCCTGCCTCTAATGTGTCCAATCCCCTAATTATCTTATATGTTTCAATAAGATCCCCCCTCATCCTTCTAAATTCCAGTGTATACAAGCCTAATTGCTCCAGCCTTTCAACATACGAAATTCCGGGAATTAACCTAGTGAACCTACGCTGCACGCCCTCAATAGCAAGAATATCCTTCCTCAAACTTGGAGACCAAAACTGCACACAGTACTCCAGGTGCAGTCTCACCAGGGCCCGGTACAACTGTAGAAGGACCTCTTAGCTCCTATTCTCAACTCCTCTTGTTACGAAGGCCAACATTCCATTGGCTTTCTTCACTGCCTGCTGTACCTGCATGCTTCCTTTCAGTGATTGATGCACTAGGACACCCAGATCTCGTTGAACATCCCCTCTTCCTAACTTGACACCATTCAGATAATAATCTGCCTTTCTATTCTTACTTCCAAAGTGAATAACCTCACACTTATCTACATTAAACTGCATCTGCCATGTATCCGCCCACTCACACAACCTGTCCAAGTCACCCTGCAGCCTTATTGCATCTTCCTCACAATTCACACTACCCCCCAGCTTAGTATCATCTGCAAATTTGCTAATGGTACTTTTAATCCCTTCATCTAAGTCATTAATGTATATCGTAAATAGCTGGGGTCCCAGCACCGAACCTTGCGGTACCCCACTGGTCACTGCCTGCCATTCCGAAAGGGACCCATTTATCCCCACTCTTTGCTTTCTGTCTGTCAACCAATTTGCTATCCATGTCAGTACCCTACCCCCAATACCATGTGCTCTAATTTTGCCCACTAATCTCCTATGTGGGACCTTGTCGAAGGCTTTCTGAAAGTCGAGGTACACCACATCCACTGACTCTCCCCTGTCAATTTTCCTAGTTACATCCTCAAAAAATTCCAGTAGATTTGTCAAGCATGATTTCCCCTTCGTAAATCCATGCTGACTCGGAATGATCTTGTTACTGCTATCCAAATGCTCAGCAATTTCGTCTTTTATAATTGACTCCAGCATCTTCCCCACCACTGATGTCAGACTAACTGGTCTATAATTACCCGTTTTCTCTCTCCTTCCTTTCTTAAAAAGTGGGATAACATTTGCTATCCTCCAATCCACAGGAACTGATCCTGAATCTATAGAACATTGAAAAATGATCTCCAATGCTTCCACTATTTCTAGAGCCACCTCCTTAAGTACCCTGGGATGCAGACCATCAGGCCCTGGGGATTTATCAGCCTTCAGTCCCATCAGTCTACCCAAAACCATTTCCTGCCTAATGTGGATTTCCTTCAGTTCCTCCATCACCCTAGGTTCTCCGGCCCCTAGAACATTTGGGAGATTGTGTGTATCTTCCTCAGTAAACACAGATCCAAAGTAACGGTTTAACTCGTCTGCCATTTCTTTGTTCCCCATAATAAATTCCCCTGCTTCTGTCTTCAAGGGACCCACATTTGCCTTGACTATTTTTTTCCTCTTCACGTACCTAAAAAAACTTTTGCTATCCTCCTTTATATTATTGGCTAGTTTACCCTCGTACCTCATCTTTTCTCCCCGTATTGCCTTTTTAGTTAACTTTTGTTGCTCTTTAAAAGAGTCCCAATCCTCTGTCTTCCCACTCTTCTTTGCTATGTTATACTTCCTCTCCTTAATTTTTATGCTAGTAATCCTTCTGCAGTTGGCACTCAGGAAGATAGTGCTATCAGCGTTTGATCAGGATTGGCAGCCTCTGGGATATTCTGTGGATTAACTGGATGTGTTTTCATATAAATGACCCAGTCTGCTCGAGCAGAAGTAGTAAAGTAAAATGTCAAAGTTAATTCAGATGTCAGCGTTGAAACTGGGACAAGTGAGTTTAAGCGTGTTCTGAACATTTCACTCTGTGTGTATTCAATTTCTGCAGTGTTTTGTAAAATCACTTGTTCAAGAGTGTGGAATCCATTTGTGTTGATGATTATTTTACTGTAGTTGATAGCACAATAAATGATGAAGTTAAACATTAAAGAAGCTTGTAGTGCTTGATCTTGGTGTCACAATGGCTCTGTAAGCTCCATCTAATTAGTTTGCTATGTGTCTGCGGCCCCCACATAGGAATGCTGGCACACACTGGCAGATACAAACAGACATATTAGCATAGCAACTGGAAGAGAATTAATGCCTGCTCTCTGTTACTGGAATAAATGCAATCACTTCAGCTGACGGCTTTATCGCAGTTACTTTAATTTCTCTAGTTTTGTTTTCCCTAGGCCTTGTATGAGCCAGCAAGGTTGGAAACTAACTTCCTTCAAAACAAAATTAGATCACTACTGGCAACTAAGACTGAAAGCTACAGATTTTTAGGAGATCTCGTAATTGTCCGTGCAGGCTCCTCGTATTAATAATCAACTGAAGCTTCTGATTCATTGAATAATTTTAACCCAAAAATAAAGGAACAGCAATAAACAGTGGGATGTGAAACAAACAGTACGGTACAGTGGTCTAAAAGCTGCTGGGGCTATTGCATGGCTGTATGTGAGGTAAGGTGTCAGGAAACTGTTTTGAAATATGTTGTCCCAGTAAATTTGCCTTTTGTTGTAAACTTGCTCTCAGCTCTTGGTCAGGATTTGCACAGACGTTTTCTCTCCCTTAAGGCAGTGAGAAATTTCCTCTTGTTGCATCTTCTGACTGTTTAATCAACCTTAAAGGCACAAAGTGGATTGTTAAAGGCTGCACAATTACCGAGCAACCAGGAACTTTAATGACTGAATTTAGGAAAATGAAAAAGTGCAGCATTTTCAGCAAGTGTTCAGGAAAGGAAAACTTTGGACAGATGTTAAAACCATGTGTAATTACATTCTTGGCTTAGCTGTCGGTTACAGATTTTCAGAATTTCTATTTATATTTTCTTGTACAGTCTGTGGCCATTTGATTGATCTGGATAATTTGTAAGCAATATTCATGAGTAAACACTTCTATACTCTTTGGACATTTGTTAGTATGTTGTAGAGAGGTGTACATAGTAGGGCTGCAGTGCCTTTCAACATATCAATTTCCTTCAAATCTTTATGGACCCAAAGAGAAGCTGTATATCCAGGTATGACTACTTTATACTCAAAGTGGCTCATTCACCAGGTGACTCAAAGAAAACGGGAATGGAAGGAGAAGGGAAACAAACAGGAATCTCAGATGGCAGCATGAAAATCACTAATGATTTTATTGCTCAGTCAGAAAACGTTGTTCTTCGACTCCTAACTGAGGCTCGGGATAGCTGTCACTGGATTATCAAGTGCCCTTTATTTTGCACACAAGTGAAGTGTGAGTTCTTGCTGAAACAAGATTGGCTTTGTTGCTGTTTCTGAGTGAACTAGTGGATGGAAAGTTTGGTCAGTTTGCCTGTGTTGAGTCCTTGAAAATTTGTCTTGTGTTAAATATTACAAAATAGGTCTCTCTGCATAAGGAAGCATAGACTACTAGCTAATGTGAGTATTGTATTTGTTTGGTTATGGAAAATGAAACATCTTTGTTCGCAGCTAAGGACATCTAATAAGTGCCTGATTGGAACTAAAATATTTTTATACTTGAATATATTGCTGTTGTAATATAAATACCCGTTTCATAGATCAATTCATATTTTAGGATCTAATGCTTGTAATTATTAATCCGTATTCATAACCATTTCAGTTGATATAAGTTAAGAAATAGTTTCAATAAGTGAATAGGTAAAAGATATCTAGCTGTAGATGAAATGGCTGACCTCTTAATCTGCAACTCATTAAGACATTTAAGGGCGGCATGGTGACGCAGCATTAGTTGCTGCCTTCCAGTGCCAGAGACCCGGGTTCGATCCTGACTACGGGTGCTCTCTGTATGGAGTTTGTACATTCTCCCTGTGGCTGCATGGGTTTTCCCCAGGTGCTCCGGTTTCTGCCCGCACTCCAAAGAGGTACAGGTTTGAAGCTTAATTGATTTCGGGAAAAATTGTAAATTGTGCCTAGTGTGCAGGATAGTGCTAGTGTACAGGGCAATTGCTGGTCAGCACGGACACAGTGGGCTGAAGGACCTATTTCCGTGTTGTATCTCAAAGCTAAACTAAACTAAGCATTTGTGTATGAAGATTTCTACCTCCTGATTGGTGCTGCTACATGCTCAATTAGTATGAACAACTTAAAGTGTTGGTTTTAAGTTTCCTTAAACAGCGGTTAATCAGAGAAGACCCCACTTTAAAGGCCATCTGTGATCATATTTGATTCGATGACCACAGCTGCCCACTTTGTTCCATTTGAAAAATGTTTTATTTTTGCTCTGAGTTTACTTGCTCAGTGAGTCATGCCCAGAGGAAACTGAATGCCCGTAAATTTTTTGTCATTTTAAACGAGGTGACTAATATAGATCCAAGTGGAGTGGCTTCAGATCACCAAATAAATTGAGCACATTGCTCTGACGTCTGACTGCTGAGATATTGTAATTAAAACTCTGATGGTTACTTGCTTCTCTCGATTCACAGATGTGCAAAGGAAAACAATCATCTTAAAAATGTATTGCCAGTGATCATTCATGAGAGGTAAATGCTTATTTATTGATTTTAGTTCTGTGGGTTCGACAGTTTAAAATCCGTAGATAATTCTACCAAGTAATAGTTCATTATGTTGGCAGTGATAGTTTTGGTTGATATCAACACATGTAAAGCATTAGTGCTGCTGTGTAGTAATAAGGAGTTAAAAGGACACCGATGCATATCTTCTGAAATTATTTTGCTCATTGTATTTCAACTCTTGTGTATGAAGGAACTGCAGATGCTGGTTTAAACCGAAGATAGACACCAAAAGCTGGACTAACTCAGCAGGATAGGCAACATCTCTGGAGAAAAGGAATAGATGATCTTTTGGGTCAAGACCTTTTCTCCAGAGATACTGCCTGACCTGTTGGGTTACTCCAGCTCTCTATGTCTATCTTCATATTTCAACTCTTGTCTGATTGGAGTAGAAGATAGGCATTTTTAAGTGATGGCGCCCAACGTTTGAAGTCTCATAAGGTTATAAGATTGTACATTGGAACTTTTGTTAAGTTGTGCTATCACATCTTAACATGGCATGTAGCATGTAACAGTAGGCCCTTAGCCATTGAGGATAAAAGGGATGGCGTAGCATGTGATCAACATAATTAATCACAGTCTGTGAAAAGTGAAGTTGACATGTCAGCTACGTGTGTGTTTATTGATCATATTTGTTCTGCAGTCAGCATGCCCTGTGTATTTATGCCTATTTATTTTGAATGTGAGAGTGGAACGCTGAGGAAAAGAGAAGATTAAACTGTTTCTCTGCTGAGAATGGTCATTTTCCTTTGCCTACATTTCTAATATGGAACTGGAAGTTGTTTATGAATGTAATTATTCAAAGTTAAGGGTAAAATAATTTATTAAGAATAATATGAAAATGAAGATCTAAAATTATTTAATATAAAGGCACTTCTTAATTTCTAAGTTGAATTTCTAAGTTTCCCTGGGATGCATCACTTAGTCACACCGTCATACGGCACAGAAATGTACTAAAATGTACTCTTCGGCCCAACAAGTCTTTTCAGTTCTACAAGACGTCGGTGAGGCCACTTTTGGAGTATTATGTTCAGTTTTGGACACCCTGCTATAGGAAGGATGTTGTTAAGCTGGAAAGAGTGCAGAGAAGTTTCACGAGGATGTTGCCAGGACTTGAGAGTCTGAGCTGTAGGGAAAGGTTGGGTGGGCTATATTCCTTGGAGCGCAGAAGGATGAAGGGTGATCTTATAAAAATGTAGAAGATTGTGAGGGAATAGGCAAGGCGAATGCACAGATTCTTTTACCCAGAGTTGGCGAATCAAGAACCAGAGGACAGAGGTTTAAGGTGAAGCGGGGAAAGATTTAATCGAAACCTGCTGGACAACCTTTTCACACAGAGGGTGGTGGGTATATGGAACGATCTGCCATAGTAGGTAATTGAGGCAAGAACGGGCGGCACGGTGGCGCAGCGGTAGAGTTGCTGCCTTACAGCGAATGCAGCGCCGGAGACTCAGGTTCGACCCTGACTACCGGCGCCGTTTGTACGGAGTTTGTACGTTCTCCCCGTGACCTGCGTGGGTTTTCTCCGAGATCTTCAGTTTCCTTCCACACTCCAAAGACGTACAGGTATGTAGGTTAATTGACTGGGTAAATGTAAAAATTGTCCCTAGTGTGTGTAGGATAGTGTTTATGTGCGGGGATCGCTGGGCGGTGCGGACTCGGTGGGCCGAAGGGCCTGTTTCCGCGCTGTATCTCTAAATCTAAATCTAAACTATAACAACATTTAAAAGACATTTTGACAGGTACATGGATAGGATAGGTTTAGAGGGATATGGGCCAAACTCAGGCAGGTGGGGTTAGTGTAGATGGGGCATCTTAGTTGGCTTGGTCCTATTTCCAAACTGTATGACTCTATGACCCCAAGTCCATGCCAGCCTATGTGCCCAGCTTTACTAATCTGATTTGCCCACATTAGGTCTGTATCCTTCTAAAGTCTTTGCCTTTTAAAACGTCTATCTAAACGCCTCTTAAATGTGCTAATTATAATTGATTCCACTGACAATGCTTCAGAGAGCAACCACTCTCTGACCAATAAAAATCTTGCCCCTCGGATCCCCTTTGAAACACTTTCTCCCAACTTAAACCTGTGCCAACTTGGTTTTGATACTCTCACTGTAGTAACAAAGATTTTAACTGTCTATATTTTCCATACCCCTCATCATCATATATTCATCTATTTTCAAAGAATGACCCAGAAGACTATTCCTGATCTACAGAACCACTTATTCTTTGGCAAAGGGAATGCATTCAGATGAGTTTTCAAAATCTTCAATATTGGAACGTAATACAAGTTGCCACATCCAGCTGTGGTGTGTCACCAACAACTGTATCTTGAATGCTGCACATTGCTCACATCTAACCACCTGGAGCTAAAAATGCATTCTCACAAGTCCCAATAAAAAGACTATTGTGCAATTGAAAGTTGGCTGAAAACAGAAGAGAGCAATTTGAGTAAAACCTGGTGACTTAATCTCTTCACTTCAACATGAGGTTGTGCTTGGACTTGAGTTGCAGAGTAAAACTTCCCCATATGCCAAAAAACAATTTTGAGCACCCAAAGTTCATACGCAGTGAGCTAACCTGCCTCAACGCTGTGAAAACCTCTGATCTCAGTTACTCACGAAACTACTCAAGCCCTATTTTCCCCGAACATAGTTTAGCCTAGTTTATTGTCACGTGTACCAAGGTACAGTGAAAAGCTTTTGTTGCGTGTTAGCACTCAGCGGAAATACTCTACATGATTACAATCGAGCCATCCATGGTGTACAGATACATGATAAATGCTGCTGTCGGACTAGGTATTTAAAAGAGTCGAGTGATTGTAATGCTTGATTGCAGATCCACCTCTGTGACTAGGTTGTGTGCTATTGTATGTTCTTTTTTAGTACCTGCACTGATGTACAGCACTGTCGCCCATCTTGGGGGGCCATCTTGGAAATGTACTGTTTAAAGGGCAAATACTCCATGTCCTTAGTCCTCACTGACATCCATGAATTCCAATGATATCAGGCCCACCCCCGCATCTTTAGGATGAATGTTTTACTTGTGTAGTTTGAGTTCATACTCCCTCTCGGCCACTGAATCTTTCCCATCCGCTGCTGGACTTTGCTGTTCACAGCTGCATTAGGGAAGCCATCCAAACTCCATGTTCCACGTAGACTTCACCTACTTTTTCTTAAGCCCACAGCAATGGGCAGAGCAGGCAAAGGTATCCCCAAAATCCAGGCATTCATAACCTGGATCGTGTCCTCACAGAGATCTCTCTGTAACATCCTGCATGGACCCAAGGCAGGAACCCCCCTGCTCCCTGTGAGTACTGCTCTGCATCATCCTTACGAGCACTGTCCCATCACCATCCCATCATCCCCATATCTGTTCATTTGTGCCCTGTTGGTAGAAGGCTGTCATTTATATTTGGAGTGTTTGTTAAAGATTAAGCTGCAAAGATCATGCCTACTGATTGCATACGTTGACGGTACAAAGAATTAACAACACATCAGTAAGGAATACCAAGAAAACAATTTACAAAGACTCCAAGATGTGGAAAATAAGAATTTGAGTTTCCTGCTAACATAAAATAAAGAACAGTACAACACAGGAATAGTCAAGTCAATTTTATTTGTATAGCACATTTAAACACAACCCACGTTGACCAAAGTGCTGTACATCAGTGCAGGTACTAAAAAAGAACATACAATAGCACACAAACCTAACAGCACATACATAAACAGTTTACAGCGCCCCCTCAGAGGGCCTCAAATGCTAGGGAATAGAAGTAGGTTTTTGAGCCTGGACTTCTTTAAGTCGATGGAGGGGGCAGTTCTGATGGGGGGGTGGGATGCTATCGAATAGATCTGTCAGCCCTCAATATCTGTGCCAAACATGATGCCAAGTTAGACACAAAGTACTGGGATAACATAACGGGTCTGGCAGCATCTCTGGAGAAAAAGGATAAGTGGCGTTTTAGGTCGGTTTCTTTGGAATCATGTCCCAAAGTTCTACAAAGTTGCAGCATGACTTCCCGACCCTTATACTCAATGCCCCAACAGATGATAGCAAGCATTCCCTAAGCCCTTGTTACCACTCTATCTACAAGTGTTGTCACGAATCACCCAACCCCTGCAGAATTAGAGCTTGCATTTGTTTGTACTCCTTCTGATTGAGAGCTTGATATTTCCAAAACCCTGTACCACCTTATTGTGATCAAGAAACACACTGAATAGTTGTTTTCCCCAGTGAATGTTATTGCAGTGATCTTTCAGTAATACTGAGCAGGTACTAAAGGGAAGACCCACAGCAAAGCCTGTGTGTTTTACGAACGACTATTTTGTTTGCCTTGTCGGCATTGGAGGAAATGTTCATATAAGCCAACAAAAGACAGAATTATTGAAAACAATGTCAGTGAGATGAATGTAGGAATGTTCTAAATGTTACATCAGCATAACCAGCTCCTTAAATAAAATCGTGTCTGTTAAGTTATTTTCCTCCTTCATAGAACTCCAAAGAGAATGACTGCTTCAGGAGTCTGGTGTGTGGTACTTGAAAGCCGTGGCCAGCCTAACACAGTTGATTTGAGTGTAATTAGACCCTTGGTCTTGAGGATGTTGGCCTGCTGACATCGGATAATGCAGGATTATGCATACGCTGTATTGGTGTTTTATTACCAGTGCCTTGATGTACCTGCTATAAATAGTCCATGTCTCAGAGGCATGTAGGACAGGCCTACCTTAAGAGCCTGGTATGGCGAGTCTGGAGGCTCGTTCTTTGTTGAAGAAGTTTATTGCGACAGCAACATTCGATTACAAAGTTTAACGAACGAGATTACAGACAACCATTAACTCTAACTGTTCACTTCGAAGAACTCGCCTAACTGACTGGTTTTGGGCACCAAAACCACATGTGACGACGCTGTCCAATCAGCGGGCTCAACTCCCTGGACCAATCCCTACGGTCGCCCTCACACGTGACCTTGCTGGCCAATCTGAGGGTTCGACTCCCAAGACCAATCTCTATGGTCGCTACATGACCCCCCCCCAGAATCCGAGGTACGGAACCTAGCAGGGAGCCGGACTTTACGACCAGAACGAGTAAGGAGAGGGACTGCCAAAATCACGGGAGCAGGGGGTCCCGGATCTGGTGGAACTGCAGGAGGACGGCCCCGCCGAGGCGGTTGGCCAACCAGGACAGGGCTGTCCGGATCCAAGTGCGCAGGTTTGAGCCTGGACACCGAGACAAGCTCATTCCTGCCGCCCACATCCAAGGTGAAGGTGACCGTCCCTTTACGCAACACGCGGAACGAGCCTTCAGAGACCCTCTGCAATGGGGAACGATGGGCATCTCTACGCAGAAACACAAACTCACAGTCCTTCAAGGCGGGTGGTTCGTGTACCATGAAACACCCATGACGCGAAGTAGGAACCGGAGCCAAGGAACCCACGCGTGCCCGGAATGATGCCAAAACTGACGGAACCGAAGGCTGCTGACCAGAGGACTCCGGCAGGAAATCCCCGGGCACTCGAAGTGGCGAGCCATATACTAGTTCTGCGGACGAAGCACTGAGGTCCTGCTTAGGAGCAGTCCGGATGCCAAAAGGACCCAGGGAAGTTAGTCTACCCAGTCCGGGCCTTCCAGCCTTGCACTGAGGGCCACCTTAAGTTGCCGTTGAAACCTCTCCACGAGCCCATTAGCCTGTGGGTGGTACGCCGTGGTGTGCTGCAACCGGGAGCCGTACAGCTCCGCCAGCGTGGCCCAAAGGGCAGAGGTGAACTGGGATCCCCTGTCTGTGGTAATGACGGACGGAACACTGAAATGGGCCACCCAATGGAGGGCCAGGGACTGGGCACAAGAGGCAGCGGAGGTATCGGACAACGGGAAAGCCTCCGGCCACCGGGTGAATCGATCAACCACCGTGAGCAAATGAGTGTAACCCCGGGAGGAAGGTAAGGGTCCAACTAAGTCAACATAAATATGGACAAAACGGACCGCTGGAACCGCGAACTCTTGTACCGGGGGTTGGACATGGCGGTGAACTTTAGCGGTCTGGCAGGGAACGCAGGAACGCGCCCAAGCGGCTACCTGCTTGCTCAGGCCATGCCACACAAACCGAGTGGCCACCAAGGCAGAGGTTGAGCGGATGGACGGGTGCGCCAGCCCGTGAATGGCATCAAACACCCGGCGCTGGAGGGAGGCCGGTACCACCGGCCTGGGATGGGGAAGAGAAACATCACACCAGACTTTTCTACCCTCAGGCCCGCAGGCCACCTGGGCCAACTTCAACCCTGAAGTGGCGGACTGGTATGCCGAGGCAGTGTCGGCCAGGAGCTGTGCCTCCGCAAGCTCCTGGGGATCCACCTTGCAGTTCACCGCTGAAATGGGGGAAACGGCTGGCCAGGACAGGGCGTCAGCAACGGCATTAAGCTTACCCGCGACATGACGGACATCGGTAGTAAACTCAGAGATGGCAGTCAGGTGCCGCTGCTGGCGGGTCGACCATGGGTCAGACAATTTGGAAAAAGCAAAAGACAACGGTTTGTGGTCCGTAAAGGCCACAAACGGGCGGCCCTCCAGGAAGTACCTAAAGTGACGTACAGCTAAATAGAGAGCCAGAAGCTCTCGGTCAAAGGCACTATACTTCAGCTCAGCCACACTCAGCTGTCGGCTGAAAAACGCCAAGGGCTGCCAAAGGCCACCCATCTGCTGTTCCAAAACCCCTCCCACCGCCACGTCAGACGCATCGACCGACAGGGCCGTGGTGGCGGAGGCGCTCGGGTGGACAAGCAAGGTGGCGTCTGCCAGAGCCGCTTTAGCTGCCTCGAAGGCTGTCTCAGCGGCCGCGGACCATTCTAACTCCACAGGTTTGCCCGTCAGACACTGGAAGAGCGGACGCATGACCAGTACAGCTGCCGGGACGAACCTATGGTAGAAGTTCACCACGCCCACGAACTCCTGCAAACCCTTCACTGTGGTGGGCCGCGGGAATGCACGGATAGCCTCCACCTTCTCGGGCAAAGCGGTGGCGCCGGCAGGGGTGATTCGGTGTCCTAAGAAATCAAGGGCATGGAGGCCAAATTGACACTTGGAGGGTTGGATGATGAGCCCGTGGTCTTGGAGCCGCTGGAACACAGTCCGCAAGTGGGCCACGTGTTCCTGCTCCGAGGGGCTGGCGACCAGGATATCATCTAAATAAATGAAAACAAAAGGCAAATCGTGACCAACACGGTCCATGAGTCGCTGAAAAGCCTGTGCCGCGTTCTTTAAACCGAAAGGCATACGCAACCATTCGAACAACCCGAACGGAGTGATCGTGGCAGTCTTTGGTATGTCCTCCGGGCACACAGGAATCTGGTGGTAGCCCCGCACCAAATCGATTTTGGAGAACACCACGGCACCTTCCAGCCCAGATGAGAAGTCTTGGAGATGCGGTACGGGGTAGCGGTCGGCCGTGGTGACGGCATTGAGACGCCGGTAATGGCCGCATGGTCTCCACCCCCCCAGATGCTTTGCAGACCATATGCAATGGCGAGGCCCACGGGCTGTCGGACTGACGGACAATGCCCATTTCCTCCATCTTCCGGAATTCCGCCCGCGCAACCACCAGTTTGTCGGGCGGCAACCGTCTGGCTAAAGCGAAAACGGGGGGCCCCTCGGTGTGGATGCGGTGGACTACGCTGTGCCGGGCAGAAGGGGCGTCGAACCGCTGAACAAGCATCTCCGGAAACTCCGCTAGGACTGCAGCATACGGGTCGGGGGCCGCGATGACGGCCTGGACAGTCGGGCTGGGCGGGGTGGTGGCCGGTGGAGCGGCGGGCTCATCGCTGCTGGCGGAGGGTCGAAGGCCGTTTCCGCGGACATCGGGGACTAGTGAAAAGGCCCAGAGGAAATCTGCGCCCAGGATCGCCTTACCGACTTCCGCGATGATGAATGGCCATTCGTACGTGCGGGTGCCGAGAGCCAGGAACATTGTCCGCGTACCGTACGTGCGGATGGGGCTGCCGTTAACCGCGATGAGGGTAGGCCCTGTCTTACCCGATCGGGTTTCAAGGTCGGTCGGCGGCACGATGCTGACTATGGCTCCCGTGTCAACCAAAAATTCCGTGATTCGATCTCGGACGTAGAGGCGTCGGTTTTGGCCAATCGCAACCGCCTCTATGTATGATCGGCCGAGGCATTTCCCGAGAAGGTACAAGGTGAGCGACAGTTGCGGGCTTCTCCACCCCATCGTAGATGGTAATAACACCAGCCGCGCTGGTGCGGATCTTTTTGGCGGGCGTTTGGAGAATTGGCGGGAGATGCGGCGCCATCTTGGTGCCGCTGCGGGCCACCCGCTGATGCCGAGACCTTGCTGATCGAACTGTTTCTTTTTGATTTGGACGCCATGAGCGGATTGGCTTTCTCCGCATATGCCACGGGGTCCTTAAAAGAACAATCCGTGAGCATGAGTTTGACATCTTCGGGAAGCTTCTCTCGGAATGCCTGCTCGAACATGAGGCAATCTGTGTGTTCACCTGCTAGCGTCAACATTTCAGCCATGAGAACGGACGGCAGCCGATCTCCGAGATCCAGTAGGTGCATAAGCCTCTTAGCTCGGTCATGCCTACTGAATCCGAAAGTTCGTAACAAGAGTACCTTCAGTGCCTCGTACTTGCCGTCTGCAGGCGGGTCGACGATGAACCGCATCACCCGCGCGGACGTCTCCGGCGGTAGAGCGCTGACGAGGTAATAGTACTTTGTCGCGTCCGTCGAGATGTTTCTTAGGTGAAACTGTGCTTCGGCATGGACAAACCAGGATTGCGGTGGATGTGCCCAAAACGGCGGAAGGTGAACGCTGACCGCGTTTAGCTGCGGTGTGCCGGGCGTAGGAACCAAAGACGAGGCGTCTTGTTCACCCATGGTAGGTGATCGGCTGGATCACATCGGTGTCACCAATATGGCGAGTCTGGAGGCTCGTTCTTTGTTGAAGAAGTTTATTGCGACAGCAACATTCGATTACAAAGTTTAACGAACGAGATTACAGACAACCATTAACTCTAACTGTTCACTTCGAAGAACTCGCCTAACTGACTGGTTTTGGGCGCCAAAACCACACATGACGACGCTGTCCAATCAGGGGACTCAACTCCCTGGACCAAACCCTACGGTCGCCTTCACACGTGACCTTGCTGGCCAATCTGAGGGTTCGACTCCCAAGACCAATCTCTATGGTCGCTACACTGGCATGAATTATAGCATTCTCCCCCCCCCCCCCCTCTGCATTGTAGCCCCACACAATGGAGGCTGCAAGCAAGGTGTCGGGGAATGTGCGGCAAAGTTGGGTGAGTTCAAGTTGTGTGTGCTGCAGATCCTGTTTTCAGTTTTCATTTGGAGTGTAAAGCGCCCTACTACTGTTTCAAACTTAATTTTGACTGATCCTGCAATATACTACTGTTTTTACAAGAGCCCTTATTGGGTGTGCCCATCATTTTCAGCATGCCTAAAGGTGAAAATGATATTTAAAATTTATGAAATCTGAGAGAATTTTTACACCTCATTCTAACAATTCTAACAACCCAATTTTAATTACACTACAAAACAATTGACAGCCATAAAGTACGAATTATGATGAAAAATGCTTGGCTTCAAGATTCAAGATCAAGATTCAAGATATCTTTATTTGTCATCCAAAAAACAAGTTTTTTGGATGAAATTTAGTCACCCACAGTCCAACAATAAAATCAATAAAATAAGCAAATTACACAAACCCAACCAACACACACAAAAAATGAAACATCCATCACAGTGAATCTCCTCCAGTCCCCTCCTCACTGAGATGGAAGGCCAGAATGTCTTCTGTTATAGGTTCGGGTATTATCTGAGTCCTTCCACACCTTAATTCCAGGAATCAGCCTGTTATCTCTGAGTCGTTGGTGCACACGGATCCCCCTTGGGTCACAAGCACACCAGATTTTTACACACACCGAAAATACAAATAAATGTTTGGGACACCAGCAAGATTGATGAAGGCACAACACGGAAACAGGTCCTCAGCTGATGTTATTGTACCTGCCTCAACTACCTCCTTTAGTTTAGTTTAGTTTAGAGATACAGTGTGGAAACAGGCCCTTCGGCTGACTGGGTCCGTGCCGACCAGCAATCACTAGCTCTATGCTACACACTTGGGACAATATTTTACAGTAGCCAATTAACCTACAAATCTGCACGTCATTGGAATGTTGGAGGTAACCGGGGCACACGGGGAAACCCAAGTCATCACAGGGAGAATGTGCAAACTCCATACAGACAGCACCCGTAGACAGGAGGGACCCCGGGTTTCTTGTGCAGTAAGGCAGCACCTCTTATGTTCTGACACCATGCTGCCCTCTGGCAGCTCCTTTCATATACACATCACCCTCTGTGTGCAAATGTAGTTGCAAAGTTCAATAGACAATAGACAATAGGTGCAGGAGTAGGCCATTCGGCCCTTCGAGCCAGCACCGCCATTCAATGTGATCATGGCTGATCATTCTCAATCAGTACCCCGTTCCTGCCTTCTCCCCATACCCTCTGACTCTGCTATCATTAAGAGCTCTATCTAGCTCTCTCTTGAAAGCATCCAGAGAATTGGCCTCCACTGCCTTCTGAGGCAGAGAATTCCACAGATTTACAACTCTCTGACTGAAAAAGTTTTTCTTCGCCTCCGTTCTAAATGGTCTACCCCTTACTCTTAAACTGTGGTCCCTGGTTCTGGACTCCCCCAACATTGGGAACATGTTTCCTGCCTCGAGCGTGTCCAATCCCTTAATAATCTTTTTATGTTTCAATAAGATCCCCTCTCATCCTTCTAAATTCCAATGTATACAAGCCTAGTCGCTCCAGTCTTTCAACATACGACAGAACCGCCATTCCGGAAATTAACCTAGTGAACCTACGCTGCACTCCCTCAATAGCAAGAATGTCCCTCCTCAAATTTGGAGACCAACACTGCACACGGTACTCCAGGTGTGGTTTCAATAGGGCCCTGTACAACTGCAGAAGGACCTCTTTGCTCCTATACTCAACTCCTCTTGTCATAAAGGCCAACATGCCATTAGCTTTCTTCACTGCCTGCTGTGCCTGCATGCTATCTTTAAGTGATTGATGAACAAGAACACACAGATCTCTTTGTACTTCCCCATTTCCTAACTTGACACCATTCAGATAATAATCTGCCTTCCTGTTCTTACCACCAAAGTGGATAACCTCACATTTATCCACATTAAACTGCACCTGCCATGCATCCGCCCACTCACACAACCTGTCCAAGTCACCCTGCATCCTCATAGCATCCTCCTCACAGTTCACACTGCCACCCAGCTTTGTGTCGTCCGCAAATTTGCTAATGTTACTTTTAATCCCTTCATCTAAGTCATTAATGTATTATTGACTATTAAATAATAGTCCTATTAAATCTTTCCCCCTCACATTAAACCTATGTCCTCTGGTTCTTGATTCCCCTGCTCTGGGTAAAAGACTGTGCATCTACTCTATCTATCCCCCTCATGATTTTATCCGCCACTATAAGATCACCCCTCAGCCGTCTGCACTCCAAGGTATAAAGTCCTAGCCTGCCCAACCACAGACTGTCGAGTCCTGGTAACATCGGCACTGCACACTTACCAGCTTAATGGCATAAATGGGGATGGAATTGCCGGCTGCTGCCAGACTGTGGGCATTGTCTACTGGGTGGGAACAGAACATTTCCACAAGCCACCTCTCCACCCCTTCACCTCTAAAGCAATAATTGGGGACTAGATCAAACCGAGCAGAGCTGGGAATACTGAGTAGACTCACTCACTTCCTCACTCGCTCACTGAGTCAGTCAGGTCAACTGGTGACCCTTCTTCCTGAACCTGCTCCCTTCACAATTGTTTTTTCTGATCCTCCCCCACACACTCTTCTAGTTCATTACCAAATGACGTACACTTCAAGTTATAAATAGTTCTTGGGAACGGAAGCCTGTCACAACCATTGGAGCACCGGGAGGAAACGGATGCAGTCATAGGAAGAACATACAAACTCCGCACAGACAGCACCCGTTGTCAGGATCAAACCCAGGTCTCTGGTGCCACAGAAGAGCTGCTGTCTCATAGCACCAGAGACCTGGGTTCGATCCTGACAACGGGTGCTGTCTGTGTGGAGTTTGTTTGTTCTTCCTATGACTGCATCAGTTTCCTCCCGGTGCTCCAATTTCCTTCCACATTCCAAAGAGGTGCAGGTTTTGTAGGTTAATTGGCCTCTGTAAATTGCCCCTAGTGTGCAGGATGTGAATGTGGGATAACATGGAACTAGTGTGCAGGTGATCAATGGTCGGCGTGGACTTGGAGGGCCGAAGGGCCTGCTTCCATATTGTGTCTCTAACCTAATCTGAAGCAACGGACTTCCAATACTTAGTAATACATTAAATTGCCATGTTTGAAATGACTAATAATTTCTTGTCATATTGACAAAAATATAAATATATATCCCGTTACTTCCACTTCCCACTATGATATTCCACAATGACATACTTTGTGAGGTCTGTCTGCTAAATATAAATTCCTCTGATGCACAGATAACAAAAGACTCTTTTGAAAGTGTGTAAAAGTTTTGGGATGTGAGGGCTGTTTCTCTCATTGTGTTTCGCATTGCACACTGACAAAGGTGCAGGAGCTCCCCCAGTGGCAAAAGGTATAATAGCAGTGAGTTTGCTTCGGCCATTTACCTGTATATTGTAAATTGGAGGGAAGAATTTATAGTGGGAATCCAGATACAAGAACCTGCATCTGGAACTTGGGTTATGCCTTTTTACAGAGCATTAAAACATGGCCATGTTTAGCACCAACTCCCAATCTGGTCCCTGGTCTCCAGCAAAAAAATTATTGCAAAATTAGCCAAAATCCCTTTTGGAACAGCTATTAATCAGGAACTGCAGAGATTTCATTGCCTAGAAACATGGAGAACTGCAAATGCTGGAATCATGAGTAAAACACAAAGTGCTGGAGTAATTTAGTGGGTGAGACAGCATAGTTTCAGTGACTGGAAGATGATTCAGTCCCTCCGGTGTAATGTTCAATGTGAGTAGACCTGCACATGTGGAGTGCAAGAATCTCGCACATCTGCCTACAATGCACTGAGGGGTACCCCCCAGTCTGACACGGGCAGTGAAACCCCATCTGGTGGTGACCTGCAACACAGAGGCCTGGTAGCGTATGACTGGATAGAGCTCTTAAGGATAGCGGTATGGGGAGAAGGCAGGAACGGGGTACTGATTGAGAATGATCAGCCATGATCACATTGAATGGCGGTGCTGGCTCGAAGGACCGAATGGCCTCCTCCTGCACCTATTGTCTATTGTCTATTGACTCTCTTTCTATCAGGGCTCAGTGGCTGTGATTAGCGTGAGCTGCCACAGGTTTAGAGGGATTCCTCTCTTTCACTGGGATCTGTCTCTTTGGGCAGCCAGGCAATACTGACCACTGATCAAATCGGCAATGAAAAATCCTTGTGTCTTCTCAAAACATTGCATTCACTGTGTTGCAGTTACTCTTACAATGCCAACCATTAACGGTGTGCACATTCCTCCTGCTCTGAAAAAAGCCTTGAAGATTAACTGTGCTTTTATAGTGGTATAGTGTTGTTTTGTTTTGTTTGGTAATGTTTTGCAACAGACTTCTTATGCATCTGGTTCTAGCCTCCAAATTGACAGGATTACTTAATTTGGTTTCCCAATTTCCTCTGGGGTTAAATGAATGGAATGGTGCCTTGAACAAGTCACGTGGCATGACTTCTCAGTTACTCTGCACTAATTGGTGCACTCATTGAAGTGTGCACCGCTATTCCTTTCAAATCACATATCTCCCCCTTGCCTTAAAGTTGCTCGTACTTCACCCAAGGCAGTGCCCTCCGCACCGCTCATGTCTCAGGCTTTGATTATTTCCCTGTGAAGCACAGGGGGATTGAGAGCAGATGAAAACAAGGTCACTGCCTAAACTATATTCAGAAATGCGCACTGCTTGATTTCACAATATATATCATATTTCGCCTTGTATTTTACAAGGGAATATTTCATCAGCGAGGATGTCAACTGATCATTATTTACAAGCAGTGCATCATATGTTTTGCTAATTATGCAATCCAGTGTGGGGTTAGCTGCAGGTTTTTTGATATAGGCGGTGGAGCCTGTGCTGAATGTAATTGGAGACCTACAGTTTGCTATGGGTTCCTCCCTGATCAGTGAGTGTCTTGACTGCAGCCTTGCTATTTGCTCTGACAGTGAGCAGCATGAGCGTGCCGTTCAGCTGTCACAGCGATCTTGAGGAACAGTTTGAGAAAAGACCTTTATATTGGTGGGGAGCAAGCAGACAATGAGTTTCCCAATGAGATATTAAACAAACTATGTCATGATCAATTGTTCAGCGTTAAACTGATTAACTGCAAAACTACTGGCCCTCAGTTATTCAAACCAGTTTGTTGCAAGATACTCCTCTGATTACTGGTAGGTACTGATTCTATTTTGTGCTTTGATTTAGAAATATGTGTGTGTGTGTGTGTGTGTGTGTGTGTGTGTGTGTGTGTGTGTGTGTGTGTGTGTGTGTGTGTGTGTGTGTGTGTGTGTGTGTGTGTGTGTGTGTGTGTGTGTGTGTGTGTGAGTGTGTGTGGAAAAAGGAATGCATTATTGATCTATGACATTTTTGTAAAACCTAGTTTGACTACACTGTAATATTAAATAATTTGCAGTCGCATGAGAGATAATGACATTTCATTTAAAGCTGCTATTTGCTGTTTTACTTTCTAATTCTGATTATTTAAAGAATGGTAAAAATCTGTATTCTTTGTGCTTTCATTGTATCTTTGCGATATTGATGAGGTATGAAGCTGGAAAGTCTACTTCAAGATTTTATAGAGTAGATTTGAAATATAAATTATGCCCAGGACAGGTTGTTAAAATGTATTAAATCATGTAATTCATCTTTGTCAAATATGGTTTTTAATCTATTTGATTTATCATTCATATGTTACAAAACTCATGTAGCTTTCTAGACTACAACTAGCCTCCATGTAGCATACATACTTCTCATATTTTTACACGTACGTTTTAGTCCATTTGAGGGTTGTAATTCTGTCACCCTGCAATCTACAGCAGGTAACATTATTGAATGACAGAGAAAGCCGTTGTTCAAAGTGCGGTGTCAGCTTCCGTTGGTTTTCACATAAACATTCAGAAGAACATGCTGAACAAAAAGGCTGTCAGTTCAAATTCATGTTTACATCATAAAAGATAGCTCTTATCTCCGAAATGTTAAGTTCCTGTTTTACGATTGCTTTCTGTCTTTTTTTTTTTTTTTTTTTTTAAGATAAATTTTTTATTGGAGATAGGTACATAACTTACAGTCATACATTTTTAAATTGATAATATTGTCAATTATTATTATATTGTCTCCAATACCTTTTGCCCCTTTTTTTTTTTAAACTAGATAGAACTAAAGAAATAGATGAAGTAAAGAAAGAAAAGAGAGAGAAGAAAAATAAAAACAAAAACAAAAACAAATTATAAAGATAAGGAAAAAGTTAGTTAAAGAAGAATGGAGAAATTTATTAAAATAACAAAAACTTCCTTCGAGATATATTCGTACATTTCAAAGTATAGCATTTCATCCATTCTTTAGTCCGAGTGCTAGTCAGGTTCCTGTGCTGAACCATTCTGACCCTTTAAGTAATCAATAAAAGGAGACCATGTCTTTTCTGTCTTTTTGACAATGTTCTATGTTCAAGCTATTGTTAAGAAGATATTAATTAATTATTTATTTAGAAAGAAGCATCACTAAAATGTACACATGTATTTGCTTATTTAAATTTCTATGAACTTAACAAAAATTGACATCATTTCGTATGAAAATTTCTTTGACACACGGTTTATTCTTGGGTATTTTAATTGCATATTTTACATACCAGATATATGTATATTTATTCTATATATGGATGATGCAAAATATAATGATCCTAACTCGACATGATGATGTAATGAAAAGACACAAAGTGTTGGAGTAACTCAACAGCTTCTCCACACAACATGGATAGCTGAAGTTTCAGGTTGAGACCCTTCTTCAGACTGATTGTAGGGGGGAGGGGGGGGAGAAGAGGGGAGAGGCAGGACAAAATGTGGCAGGTAATAGGTGGATGCGGGTGAGGGGGGTATTTGGTTAGGCAGATGGTTGGAACAAAGTCCGTTAAGTCTGAAGAAGGATCTCGACCTGAAATGTCACCTATCCATGATCTCCAGAGATGCTGCCTGACCTGCTGAGTTACTTTGTGCACTTTGTATCCTTTTGTGTGTTAATCGGCATCTGCAGTTCTTTGTTTCTACATTCTGATGATGTCATGAATGGTTCTAGCAAATATTGTGTCCTTAAATTTCAAGGAAATTAAACTGCTTATGTTAAGATATCACCAGATGTTGGCTTCTATGAAATCTTCTACTTGCTCTTATTTTGATAGAAATAAATATTGCAGGAGTGGGATAATTAACAGGGTAATTAACCAGCGATTCATGTACAAATGACTCATTGTGTTTAACAACTGATGCAATTGCAACATGGCATATTTGCCGATAAAGTAGTGAAAGGTACTCTTTGTTCCAACCTCGTCTCTGAGATCAAAATGTAAAAATACTTTGTCTCCATGGAACCAAGGCCTGATCTCGACTGCTTGGAGCCATTCACAAGATATATTGGGCTATAAATTCCTACATGTAGCAAAATGTTAATGTTACACTAAAGGATGTTATCCTCATCACTAAACCCAATGGATGGAACCACTCAGAGGTAAATCTATTTTAACCCTCCAGCATCCACCTCCTCCAACAACCAAATGAATTCCGACCCTGACAGCACCACCTCTGCATTTCTTTAAACTGACAATCAAGGACCTAATCTCCATCCAACACTGTGCATCAAGACATATTCCATGCCCCCAATGACCCTTAAGGTTCTGAATAATCCCCCATCTCCATCCCCAGGCACCCTGAATGAAGCTCTGACCCTTCCCCTCATTGTGATCTCCTACCTGACTTTCTACAAGAAAATGGCCCTTGCACATACACACGCACACACACAGTGTAAACTTGACTCTATTTTACTAATGTAAAGTGTAGGAAGGAACTGCAGATGCTAGTTGACACTGACAATAGAAACAAAAAGCTGTAGTAACTCAGCAGGACAGGCAGCATCTCTGGAGAGAAGGAATATGTGACATTTTGGGTCGAGACCCTTCTAATGTAAATATTTGTCATCGGTCCTTATGCCAAAAAATCTTGCCATATGTGTTTATTGGTTTTAATCTTTATTGAAGCAAAGCCTGGTACCACAGGAAAAAACAGTGCAGCTAGTCTATTGCTTCCAATCAAGATTTACAAGGAGAAATGTGTAGGAAGGAACTGCAGATGCTGGAACCTGTCTCTGGCTACCTACAGTAAATGTGGTGAGAGCCATTTTATTTACCTCCATTTTACTTACCTCCCAGTATTTGGCTTAGTTGAAGTAAATCGAATCTTGGGGTGGCACAATAGTGTTACAGCTGTCTCTCAACTCCAGAATTCCAGGTTTGTTTCCGACCTCTTCCGCTCTCTGTATTTCCACAATTTCCTCCTACATCCCAAATACGTGCTGACTGACGTTGAATTGGCTACTGCCTGATACTCCCGCCCCTGGTGTGGGTACAGGGAAACAAATGGGGCTCTGGATTGCTCCAAGAGCCAGCATATACTCCAATGGGCCGAATGGACTCCAATGTCACATGGAAATATGAGTATGTGGAAATCAATACAGTCAGTGGTCAATACCTTCATATATTCGGTGCCCATGGCCAAAGATGAGTACCCTCCTCTTTTACTGTCCTCTGAAAATGATGTTCTGTGCAACTTTGGTTGGAGCTATCTTGGTGCTTTGAAACGTTCTAGATCCAATCAAAAATCTGCAATGAATATTCATTATGGAACGTTACAGCTAATATCTCAATGGCGTTGTTGTCATGCCTCCATTGTAAGTTTGAGATGTGTGGCAGGCAGCAGAGGATACCAATCCAGGTTTACCTGGAGATGCCAGCACTGAAAGGGTTACATTTACTACATTACCTTTTCAAAAATTCTACTTCTTGCTTTTCCTCATTTTAAATCAAAATCTTGTGTAGATACATTCCTGAATAAATTTAGAAGAATGTCCAGATTAGATCAAGTAGCATCTAAATGAACAAGCATCTACTGAAATGCTTGTTGAGAATCATTCAGATATCAAAATTCAAAATGCACAAAGATGTGAAATGTCATAATTTGTAAAGAACCTTGCTAAATATTTTAGAATAGCTAGCAAGGAGTTTTGCGGTTTGAATTTATTCTTGGATGTTGTGAGATGGAATGTATCATCAAGATTAAATAATAACCTTATAATGTCATATCCTCCAAACTGCTACTGCCTGGAATAAATCTAGTTTTTTAAAAATATCCTCTCAGCTCCTTGATATGTTACAGCTTTACAAAACATTTCGTGATAATAGTCTGCACATTTTGTTTGCGGAAAAAGTAGTCATTTTATACTTCCTTTCTCTGTTAGTTTTTTTTGTGATGGTGCCATGACACATTATTGTGCATCTTGCTGCTATTTATGTCTGTATTTATTTTATGAATGCAATGTCAAGGAAGAATTGTCCAGATGTAATATAAATAGATGGGAGAAGGGCAATTCACAAGGTTACAAAATATTGTAGGCGACAAAGCTGTTTTAACTTTTCCTATGGCTTTAACAATCTTCCGTATCAGATCACTTCCCTGATTTTGCCTTCCCAGGTCACGGTGCAGGAGTCCATCTACTCCACCCCTGATATACTAAAGTTTGTTTAGAATTGATAATGAATAGAATTCTGTGCATTTCTCCTGAACGTTAAATTGGATTAATCATTATCTACTACTTAGTGTTCTATTGTCCTATGATCTAGTGACTCAGCATCTGTCCTTGTAATTGAGACTCGGCTTGGTAGAGAAAGTTGAGGCCATTTTATTGCAAAACATCCATGCTTGGTTTACTGATATCGATGGATTCTCTCTTGATCTTATTTTTCAAGGTCGCATGTGATGTTGATCATGCCATATCTAAAATACACTTGAATTTTAGCTATAACTTTATTGGCGCAGTGATAAAACTGAAATAGTTTATGTAGCAAAATGTTAGATACCCAGTGAAATATTTAAGACAATGAAAGGCTTACAATGATTTGTAATGGAACTGACAGCACTGTACAATCACTATCACAATAATACTTTATTAGCCAAGTATGTTCTGCAACATACGAGGAACTTCGTTTGCCATACAGTCATAACAATAAAAAGCAACAGGACACACAAAATACATTTTAACATGAACATCCACCACAGTGACTCTGCATTCCTCACTGTGATGGAAGGCGAAAAAAAAGTTCAATCTCTCCCTTCTTTGTCCTCCAGCGGTCGGGGGCCTCTAACCTTCCGTTGACGGGACGATCTTGACTCCCGTAGCCGGCAGCGGGCCTCCCTCGTCGGGGCGATTAAGCTCCTGCATCGGGGGGAATCTCAGCTCCATCGAGCTAGCGATCTACCCCGGGTCGGAGCTTGTCGAACCTTGACCGGTCTCAACCCGAGACTGCGAGCTCCTTGATGTTAAATCCGCAGGCCGCGTTGGAGCGTCGATCCCAGGCAAGGGATCGCACGCTCAGATGTTAAGTCCACAGCCCCGCGGCGGCTCAAAGTCAGTCCCAGGCAAGGCCGCCAGCTCCACGATGTTAGGCCGTAGAGCAACCGGAGATACGATCTGGAAAACAATCGCATCTCCGGCAAGGTAAGAGATTGAAAAAGGGTTACCCCCTCCCCCTTCCCCACCCCCACGTAAAACAAACCAGAGAACATTTGCACAAACTTTAAAAACTTACCAAAAACAACATAAAGTTCGAAAAGGACAGACAGACTGTAGGCGAGGCAGCCATCGTGCGGCGCCCCCTGGTGGCCTTGTACATTCCAGAAACAAGGAACTACAGATGTTGGTTTACAGAAAAAGACACAAAGTGCTGGAGTAACTCAGCAGATCGGGCAGCTTCATATTTAAGAGGGGGGGAATTATATTTTCTCTGGCGTTGGTGCTTAATTTCAATTCAATATGAGGAAATGGTAGAAAAAGTTCAGTTCTGAAACTGATCTATAAATAAAATTAATTGATACTTATCTGCATAAAATTGTTTCAACCCTTTTTAACACGGGTTATATAAGCTCTGATGGCTGATTACATTACATGGAAATTAACAATAGTTAGTCTCAGTACCGTAAGAATATTATCGCTCTCATCGTTCTAACTCCATTTTGACCTTGCACACTTTACAAGTCAAAGGTCAAACAAACTCCAAAATCGTTCTCAAAATGTTAACGGTCCCTAAAATGATTTATTTACTTTAAATAACCTGGATGTTTATGGTGCATTTCATTTGCGAGTGAACTGACTCTCAAGATTAATTGCCTAGATATTCAATGGCTTTTTATTTTGCAGTGCAGCACAATTCTAAATGAATTAAACATGAGTACAACATGCTTACAAACATTTTCCAGGTGAAGTCAGGCCAATCAATAAATTAGACAGGGCATTTGAAGTAGTGAGTAACCCTGGAAACCCTGATATGGCTTCTGCGTTTCTCCCCACGTGATCTAACTTTTGGTGCATTTCAGGGAACAATTTCAGGCCACAATGTGTCAGGCTGCTTGGTATTGGGCACTGCTGAGACTACAAGGAAGGTAGATGAAAATCTTGCCCAAATCTGTAGCTCGTCACAACCTTGCCCCTTGCTGTTGCTTCTGACCCATCCTGATACCAGCATCGCCAAAGCAGAATCAACACCATACAGCTATGGTGCCAGCTTCATCAATCCCCTTCCTCTGCCTTTATCGGCTTCAAACAACTCTCTCCCTACGCTGGGAAAGAAAACTGCAGATGCTGATTTAAATCAAAGGTAGACACAAAATGTTGGAGTAACTCAGCTGGTCAGGCAGCATCTCTGGAGAGAAGGAATGGGTGATGTTTCGGGTCGAGACCCTTCCTCTGAAGAAGGGTCTCGACCCGAAACATCACCCATTCCTTCTCTCCAGAGATGCTGCCTGACCCGCTGAGTTACTCCAGCATTTTGTGTCTCTTTCCCTATGCTGATGGCCCTCCCTCCCCTGAGACTAGCATCGCTGAATGAATGCCGTTGGCTCCTATCCCCTGACACGGGCCAGGCACCCTCCACTGATCTCCATGGCCACCCTGAGCTCCAATGACCATCATGACCAGAAGCCCAATATCTAGTCATCTGCGGCTGATGCCTTGGTACTTGGTCACAAATACATTTTGATATGAGGACCAAGAACCAAGTCGTTTATTATGATGTGTTTATGCCATTCCATGTGCCATCCAGGGACTTCTAAAAGTGCTCAGCAATTGCATCTTTGCAAAAATGTTTATTAAAACAGTGAAGATCTTACTGAAATGCTCATGTATAAGTCATTAGACCCTGCCACCTAAATAAATGAATTAACTTTCATTATTTGCAGAACTGAGATCCTGAAGCAAAAATTAACTGTTTCTTCTCATTTCAAAACATTTTTAGAAATAATTATTTATAGTGAGAGTTTCAATTAGACCCATAAAGTCATGCAGCACAGAAACAAGGCCTTTGCCCCATTCATCCATGCTGGTAACTTGCCAACCAGTGGGCAACCAACTTGTAGTTCCCGGCTTGTCCTTGCAGCTCTTAAATAAAGGTACAACATGAGCCACCCCAATCTTCAGGTACATTCTGTGTCATGGAGTCATACAACGTGGACACAGGCCCTTCAGCCCAACTTGCCCACACTGACCAACATGTCCCTCCCACACTAGTCCCACCTGGCTGTGTTTGGCCCATATCCCTCTAAACCTGTCCTATCCATCTACCTGTCTAAATGCATCTTAAACATTACTAAACTGTTGCTAAATCTAATTCAACTGTCTCTGCTGGACCCCCAACAGTTTCTTCCCCGGCTTCCACACAAGCCGAGTACTTTATAGTAATAAAGTATTAGAAACATATCTCGAGGTTGTGTGAAGTAAGTTAACATTTCCACGGCCGGTGACTGAGGATCTCAGGAGCACGACAGATGGCTGAAAGCCTCAGGCCCAACGATCTGCCAGTCTGATTCATCTGTTGCTGTAGAGGGGTGAGGTTTCACAGCTCAAGCTGTCAGATGAAGCACTGTCTCGGGAAGCTGGTGTTGGTGTAGGTCTTGTGTGAGACCATTGTGACTTCCTACAGGTCAAATGTTTCAACCTCAATAACACCTGCCCCACCAACCCAGCAAACCAAATCACAGGAGCATGCATTGTTGTTTGTGTGTGATTGTTTCAGCTGCAGTACCTTGTCAGCTGCAAACGAGAAACTCCTCAAAGGGACAGGAAGCACCAAGCTTGAAGTAAATGTAGTTTGCTCTCCACAGTGCTGGTGACTTTCTATGCCGGGATTGGGGAGGAACTATGAATGTTTTCTTTGAGAAATTGGCATTGTTTACATTGGAGGAGGGGAGGGGGGGCGGTTCTAGTGATGCATGTACTACAGAAAGCATTTCTGGTGCACACTCACATTTACACCATATTTATTTTGTACAAATTGTACCGAGCATCATATTGGTGAGTTTGTTGAGTGTGGAGCTGAAATCTGCAGATAGGTGGGGCAGGCAATTCATCAATTGTCTTACAATTTGCATTTACTTCCAGTTCAATCATTTGGGAGCTCAGTGGTCTGGCTGAGACCTTCCATAATTCTACTTAGCTTAGTTTAGTTTAGTTTAGTTTAGAGGTATAGATGGAAACACACCCTTCGACCAGCGTGTCCGAGCTGGCCAATGATAACATGCACGCCAGAAGGAATTTACAGAATTGTGACAATTTACAGAAGTCTATTAACCTATAAACCTGCATGAAATGTGGGAGGAAACTGGAGCACCTGGAAGAAATGCATGGAGTCACAAGGAAACAGTACAGACAGCAGCGATAGTCAGGATTGAAACCGAGTCTCTGGAGCTGTAAAGCAGCAACTCTACTGCTGCGCCACAACAAAGCCCAATTACTTGGCAGGTTAAAGGAATCATCAACTGCTTATGGATTAATTGCTGACTGCTATCTGTTGTTGTTTTTAAGTGTTTGGTACCCCTTTTGGTTGTTTCAGCTTCTGAATTCATTATGTAATGAGGAAGGTGTTGGAGATCTTTGTCTCGGTTGCTATACAAACCAGCTTCTTCCTGACATTGCTGTATTTGGAGGCATTGGGTGTTTCCCTTTGAAGAGAGTTTCATTGAGAGAACAAGAAGCTGTGGTAAGGGAAAAAAAGTCCTCTCATACTGTTCAGAATGCAATTTGTAATCAAAATATCAGCAAGGTACATTGTGTCAGGCAATTGTGCATCAGCAAGGGAGGCCGCCACAGAAATTAGCTCAGTGTTGTAGCCATAACCCCAGCTGGTGGAGCCGTTGTTTGTGGCTTTCAAGGTGACCATAACAATGTATTTCAATGTGTCTGCCCCTTTTAGACTTGACCCACAGATATTTCATCATCTTGGACTTTGTCGTCCAGTGTTGTACAGGAGAGTTCACTGAGGCTGTCTGTTCCTAATGAGCCAACCGCATTCATTCTCTCACCAGACATGGACCAGTGCAGAAAGAAATGGGAGTGGTAGATTTGCAGCTATTTCCCTGGAAAAGGGTGGCTTTGATGGCACAAACAACACACTGAAGATGGCAGTGAATTCTGGATGCAAACTCTGCACGACACCAGAACCGAGCAAAACATCAGATCATCAAGTGTATTGGCTGGCCAATGGGTGGGATCCTGGCAGTAACCATGATGCCTTCTTTCTGCCTTGGTATCAACAGTAGCTACATTTAAGCCTTCGTTGGAAGCCAAAGGGCTTCCAAGTCAATGACAATAAAAGTCATATTGACATTCAACATCTAATAAAGCAGATGGTTGAAGTTTCCGTGCCCTAAACCATTATGGATACATCCTGAGGGAGAGGGTGATTCAAGATTAGTTGTGGTCTACTTTATGCTGCACAATTTCACAACGTTGAACCAATGCTCTTCCTGTCGACCCTGGCAAAATGAAGATGGTAACTCAGTGAGCTCGTCCCTACCTGGACTGTCAGCAAAACCTTCAATGCAGTGTGAAATTAAAATAAAAAAAACATCAATTCAATTCCATATTGGTCAACGTCCCATATCTCTCCTTCCCTTTGCCACAGACTATGCCAGCGAGTATTTGCCCTGTACTAAACCGCTGATCTTGGGGGAAACAATGCCGGTATCTGAAGCATTGTCCCCAGTGGGGACACCTGGAGCAGCAGCCCAATTCTTCATGGAGGTGCCCTGAGACATAAACAAGGGACCACGTGGTGACCTGTGCAAGCTCCCCCCACAACCATCATAACCCACAGCCTCTGTCCCAGCCTGGACTGTCAAGGGCTGCATCTCTCATTAGAAACACCTTATATGAATTTTTGTTAAATGTTTTAAACGTTTTAATCATAGAACCCTTAAAATACTTTAAACAAAGTGCTTTCAAAAGGGTAAATGCTTACCTCAATTCCTCTTGGCCGGTCTCCGCCTTTGAAATCAATGGGGAGCTGCTCCCAGTATCAGCTCCTCAGCAGTTGACTGCGGACAGTAATAGCTGATTTCCATTTGTAGTGATATGGAAGTAGGTTCACTTGTTAGTGGGTTCACTGTCCTGTCCCCTGCAAAACCTGACTCAGGGTAGTGATTTGCAACCGAGCCCATGGTATTAAAGGGAAGGTGAATGGCCAACCCAACAACTTTATATGATCGTTTGCAAATAGAAACAATGAGTTTTGATGCAAGGCTAATAATCTGAAGCTCTGGTCTCCCCCCCACAGATTCTGCCTGACCTGCTGAGTTTTCCAGCACTGTCGCTTTTTATTTCAAATATTTAGTATTTGCAGTGTTTTGCTCTTTGATTATTTATAAAAAGAAAAGCTCAATAGCACGAACATGGGGAAACCTTCAATGGAGATTTGTCCACATAAAGATGTGAGTGAGTTATATTCAAAAAAGGCTTAGTGAATATATTCAAGTTTTAATGTACTCTTGGGATCGGAGGAGTTTTCATAAACGTTGTAATGCAATCTGTGCTGCAAGATAATAGCAGAGCTTTTGAACACACTCCCAACCATCTGTGGTTTTATGGTGGTGTCAAAAATTACCATGAGATTACTAAGACAAGCTTCCTATCCTTTTATGTCAATCCTCAGTCTAACTAGTGCTTTCAACTTTGGTGCTGCCTTTCACTTTGCCTTTGTCTTTGCTGAGAGTTCGTAGTAGAAATAAAACTCTGCTGTCGGCAAAGTTATATTAAGGCTTTGTGATGCTAGGAATGTAATTGTGTGAGAGAGAATTGTGTGATCATGTGGTCCCGATGGGGTATTGGTTACAAAACCAGAGCAGCACTGTTGACCTGTACCACCTGCTCCCATTGAAAGCTTAGGATCCTAGAAATAGCCCCATGATGCCCAAATCTATTTTACAAATGAATGTTAGTATATATTTCCCCACTAACATCAACACCGGTGCAATGTGAATGATGTTGTGATTTACAATGTGCAAAGAGAATGTCTTGGAGATAGAAAGCTAGAAATTGAATTGGTCATTTTGAAGCGACATTAAAGAATTTAGTGATGAAGACTGGGTTTAATATTGATTGAAGGTTTTACATGCTGGAATGAATGTTTGTAAAACATTCACCTTGCATGTTTCCGGTGAGTGACAAATGGATGTAATCGGATATTGAGTTGTAAATCACAACTTCGAATCACAATAGCAGCTTTTAAATCTGCTTGCCATATGTTGCCTTCAATGAAAGCCCAATGTTCCAGCATCAAATCACCCAATTATAATGAACTAGGAATCCAATCCTAACACGTTTATTTGCTACCTAGAGATGATTCAGATGTATCTGTATCTTTCCTGTTTGTTTCACAGCTTTTCCTTTACCATTGATTTATTGACATTATTATCAGATGTATGTTTTACAAAACATTTTTAAGAGGTTTCTCTCATATAAGCACACACATTTTTAAGAGCGGGTGCTCATACTGAATGATTGGCTCATACTGAATAATAAATGTTAGCCTGAATATAGGGTGACTGAAGCAGGTTGTAGTTTGATGTACCAGGCTCGGTTTTAAAGGGGATTTAGTGGTCCTCAAAGCAAGGAAGCCAGAAAGTGTTTCACAAGAAGATACTGTGGAGTGGTAATTAGTATTGCAGCCTCGCAACTCCATGGACCAGGGTTCAATCTTGACTCGGGAGCTGTTTGTGTGGAGTTTGCTTGTTCTCCCTGTGACCACGTGGGTTTCTCTTGCTGCTGCAGTTTCCTCCCACATCCCAAAGACATATGGTTGACTGGTTAATTTGTCCACTGTTAACTGCCCTCGGTGCAGCTGTGTGATGGAAGAATCGAAGGATGTTGATGTCCTTGTGAGAGAGGTCACAGGGAAATAAGTGGCGGTATGGAACAGATGGTAATGTACTGAGAGGTGGAATAGACTCGATGGGGTGAATGGCCTATCTCTATGTTGGACTACAATGTGATATCTTCACTTATACCATCTCACCCTTCCTGCGACTGATGCAATCACTGCTTATTCCTGGGAATGAAGTCTCTCACTATGCAGAGAAAAAAAACAAATATCTGGGGAGGGAATCTCACAATAATACGAGCAGAATGTTAACATGACCAAGGTGGAAAATTTAGAGGTGGCATGAAGTTCAGCCATAAACCAGAGTGACACCATATTATAGAAGTGAAGTGAACCATTTTATTACTTGAATTCATTTTAACAGTGCAGCTTATTGTATCTCCAGATTTTTATTATCATCTTATCTTTTTGTTTGGAAGCTTAGCGAGTCTCCCGAGGCAATAGAAATATTCTTGGAGATTGTTGATGGGATAATGCACTTGTGGGAAAATGAACGTGTTCATGACATTTCATACCGTCTCAATCTGATTACAGCTGAAGGCAAGCAATATTTTTTGGAAATGCGGCACTTTCTAATGGATTAACACAAGTATTAACTTTTCCAATGTGAGACAGCAACTCTACTGCTGCGTCACTTCAAAGCCCGATGTCATTTGGGTGGTATATTGTAAAAAAAATTTAAGTAACATTTTCTGTCTTCATTTTCCTGCAGGTCATTTTGGCTGGACTAAACAATCGAAGCTCAAAAATGGTTAAATTATTTCTTCTCGTGGTTCTCGGGACCATTCTGGAGTCCAGCAAAGTCTTTGGCCTGCAACAGACTTTGCCTCGAGTGTACCTCACATCTAACGGTAAGTGCAACATAAAATATAACACTTTCTATGTTCAGAACTGTTAAGTATCTTTACAATCTTTTATCTGGACTTTCTCCGTTAAACACAAATATTTTAGTTTAGTTTCGAGATATAGCACTGATATAGGCCCTTTGGCCCAACGAGTCCACACCGACTAGCGATCCCTGCACATTAACCATATTCTTCACACGCTAGGGACAATTTACACGTATACCAAGCCAATTAACTTACAAATCTGTATGTCTTTGGAGTGTGGGAGGAAACCGAAGATCTCAGAGAAAACCCACGCGGTCACGGGGAGAACGTACAAACTCCTAACAGACAGCACCTGCAGTCGGGATCGAA